>NC_141833.1:4407500-6807500 GCF_982586985.1 Callionymus lyra
CAACATCAGCTCTCAGACATGCTGATATCGTGGGGAATGTTCAGCAAGGAAGACGAGGAGACCTTGGGCTAGCAGCTCACTGCCCAGTCTGGGGGAAGGGCAGTATGATTGTTCCGAAAAGTGGAGTTCTGGTAACAACAGAGAGGAGGACCTGAGAACAACACAGTCTGATCCAAGGCGATGTGAACATCTTAAGTTAAATTTCTACAATTTTAAACATATTAGACCTTTTTTCACTACAGAGTCGGCAAAGGTCTATATGCCATGATATTCAGCCACATAAACTACTTTTATAGAACTTGGTCTCATACGTCAGAGAATATAGTGAAGCCTTTTAAATCTCTCATCAAGAGAACCCTAAAAGTTCTCGACAAAAAAGCCCTTTACAGTATCATTATTATGATTCTAAGTAAGTATAACATTTTAGATTTTGATAATTATCAGGTATTAATGGATGCTTGCCTCATTTTTAGAGTTTTAAATACACTTGCCCCCCCTCCTTTGATGGATTTTAAATGTAAAAAAAAATAATAGCAGTAGAGTTAACACCAGAGCATTGACCAGAGGGGACTGCAATGTACAAAGGCGCAGGACTAAATTTGGCCAAATGGTGGCGTCTATCAGAGGCACACAGTCATGGAACAGGCTACCAGCCCATGTCAGAAACTGTGACACCTTTTCAGCATTTAAAATTGCACTCAAAACAATGGTTGAAAAATAACCAGACATGCACTCACAGTTAGATTACTCACCTCTCCTTTTGTTTTTCCTTTTTTTTTCTTTTCCTTTTTCTTTGGTTCCAAAGTTTTCAAAATCTTAACACGTAAATTGTTTATGGTCTGTGTCTATGGCTTACCTGTAATGTTTAATGTCTTGTATTTATTTACTCTGTGTCATCTAACCTGCCTCAGGACAACGGATGATAATTAGCTATTGTGCTAAATCCGGCATATTTACGTTGTTGCTAAATGCTGACATGTTGATGAATATGCATTGTCCTTGTTTAAATAAATAAATACATCTGGCCACCCCCTCAGACATTCTACCAGTCAACACCCCAGATCATGAGTTTGAGACTGGCCCTCCAACTTGGAAAGAGGTGGAGAAGATTGTCCATCGGGCAAGAACAGCATCAGCTCCTTGGCCAAACAGAGTCCCGTTAAAAGTGTATAAGAACACACCGGATGTTTGTAGATTCCTTCAGGAGGATCATGAGGACAGTATGGCAGAAGTGGATCATACTCAAAGTATAGCATAGGGCAGGTGGGGTCCTGATCCCAAAGGAGAAGGATGCAATGAACATCACTCAGTTCCCGATCTCCCTGCTTGATGTATAGGGTAAGGTCTTCTTCAGTGTCATTGCAGAGGATGGCCGCATATCTGCGCAGAAACGAGTACATCGATCCATCCATACAGAAAGTGATAATCTGCGATCAGATCCAAACAGCAAAGCTGGAGAAAAAGGACCTTCATGTGATCGTCCTGGATCTGGCTAACGCCTTCGCCTCTGTGCCCCATGAGCTCATCTGGACTGCCTTTAACTTCTTTAATATCCCAGAGGTAGTTCCCCTTGACCCAGAGAAAACACAAGGGATACCACAAACAGATTTGTTTTTTCCGGGTACTGGGTCACCTTTACCCTGAGATAAGACAAGAGTTATTTGACTGTAACCACTGTTCAAGCCGATGCACAGAAAAAGTCTATAATTAAGACAAAGCAATTGAATTATGAGTGTTAGAAAGATATGTCAGTAACTAGCTGCTGTCTTTAATCTTTTACTTGTTGCAGCACTTGTTGTGGCTATAGAGTCGGGGTTCAGGAACTCAGGCCTCACCGTTGGCAAGACAGGAAAAAATCGTCACGGTACTGTGGGTCTAGTTGTTTTATGTTTTTTGAGTATAACTTCTGCTTTCTCCTTTTTGATGTCGATAAACATCCAGTTTTATCATCCGATCACAATTATTTTGGCTTCTAGATCAGAACAAAATATATAATAATAATAATAATATAATAAGAGAATTGGGTTTGATATGTGATCATTAGACACAGTTATTTAGTGTTTAAGAATGTAATAGTCTGGTCAGCTTTCTTACATTAAAAGTAAAAGCAATGTTCCCTCAATGGTTGTTTTCAATAGAGAAAAACAAATAATAATAAATTCCATAATTCAGTATGTACAGGCAGAGCATTCAAATGTATTCACTGCAGTAACAATAGAATTCTAAAAAATAGAGTATAGGAATATTGGAATTCGAATGTAAACATTTTCAAACATATTACAACTTTAAACAATTTAAACAAAATAACTTTAAACCCTGGTAATCAAACAATACTCATGTCAACAACTACTTCACTGCATGATCTTTAATGTAACTAAAGTGTCAAGTTTTTCTTCTTTTCAATCTAAACTGATAAAATGAGGGAGGAGAAGCCACAGAGGTATTCACGCCTTGTCGCCAGGTTCGTCGTGCTGACAACATATTTGAGAGATCCACGGCATTGTTTGAATATAAGAGTGTCAGGTTGACCTGCGTCCTGGAAAAAATAAATAATTCCAAAATTTTGACCTGCAAATCTTTATAGGTTCATCAAATGTCTCGTCATTTGCGCATCCATCTTTGTTAAAGTTTGTTGTCTGATGTAAATTCTGTGTCAGTGCCTGAGGACGTGATGGTGCGTTTAGTTTGCCTTGGAAATCGATTTTACCCTTGCATTTCATTTGATGCAAAAGGCTGGAGCAGATGCATCGTTAATTCACCCGCAAATTACACCGATGCACCTTGAATCTACCGATGCAGATGCCTCTTACATATTTGTATTAATGCAATTCGGTGAATGTTCAAATCCCTATTGGACACAAGAAAACTATTTCATTCAGTAGCATTAATATTATGATATACTGTATTTAAAATCTATGATGAAAAACAATTAGAACTGTTGAGGAGGCCATGATTTTATTAGAAAAGTTGAAACTAATTTTATGTTATTTTTTATTTTTGAAAAGTAAAATCTAAAGTGTCATTCTCCAGGTTCTACCAGAACATCCAATCCTCTTTGGCCTCAAGCAATCTGCATAAACGTGACCCTCCACAAACACAGGAGCCAGAGGTTTCCCCTCACTCATTGGAACCGGTAGAACTTGAGAAGAAGAGCACGACAAGTGTGTACCGACGGAGGAGAAAACAAAAACAACAAGCTGATTGTTGCCGTGGTGACAGTGCAGGCAACACAGCAATCTCGGAACTCGACAACTGTCTGGATCTGTTTGTGTGAGTTACTCACTCACCCGGGTTTGTGGACTGAAGACTTTTTTTACAAATGTAATTTTGTTTGTTTTAAACTGAAAGAGATGTGTCATGGTTGTAATACTACTATGTAATTATTGTAACTGATTTTACTGTTATATAAAAAAAATTGTTCATGTGAACTTTCTTGTTCATTTCTACTCATCATATCAGCTGCAGGTAATCCATAATATTATAAATGCATGTTTCCAACTGTGGTCGATTAAATGAACTAAGTTGTGTATATATAGTCTATTATTATTTATTACTCTTATTAGGAACAGTGGAAGTATAATATTAAGACGTGTTTGAAAAATAAAAACAATTACAGGACACCATATCTTTCTTTAAAAAGAAAACTGATTTGGAACATAAACACTGAAAACAACAGAATCCTGCATCTTTTACAAGAAAACTTAAAATATACAGGCTTCAAAAAATGTTTATCTCATGACATACAAGAAAAAGCAGAAAGAAAAATGGTTTATACTTCTGAATAGCTTCTATTTTCTTTAAGCCACCGTGAATGTGAAAAGTAACTTACATTTTAATCGTTATGCAAAGCAGCATTTTGTAAAATATTGTTTCTGGCCCTCTCTAGTGGCCGAAGAGTGTCGCTGCAATATCATGGACAATAATTGGCACATACCCCATGTAGATTTATTTATTTATAAAACATGATAAAGGCTCTTGTGTAAGTTTTTTTTTAAAGTCTCTTGTTCGGTGGCCATGTGTAACTTACAGACTTAAACATATAATAAACATTACTGCAACAAAAACGGTTTTAGGTGTATAGAAGTATAACCACATACCATTTATCTTTTTAAATATTGACCGTTAAAGAGTTTATGTCCAAAATAATTCGTACCAAGTATCTATTTTGGCCACATAGCCATCTCAAATGTCATTCAGAGGCGTGTTTGAAAAACTTTATGTACAAAACTGCCCTTGTGGTTGTGAGCGTGTATGCTGCACAGGTTTCAGTGAAAGGAAGTGTCTGCGGTTTTCTATTACTTTTTCTTTTCCACACCACGGACGTCAAGCTTTGTTGTGTTTGACATTACCAACATTAGGTGTGGCACAGTAGCAACATGTGTTCAAGAGTAAAGGCAGCATTTCTGCTCATCCTTCTCTACAGTCAAGGTAATGCTCACCTGTATGCCAACCTTGTAACAACACCTTCAGAGATGTCCACAGTTTACTTAAAACATTTTTATCTGACTAACTTAACATCAAGAGGCCTGGTTTAAAAATATATTTGGTCTTAACCCTGTTATTATGTTTGATTTTCTTTCCCATTTGGTAAAATTGTTGTAAAAAAAGCAATGTCTTTAATCAATATCTGTTCGATTCATATGATGTAATAGAAATACAACTTTAGTTGCTTTCAAAGTTAGTATCTAGAGTAACTGATAGCAGCTTTTCGAGTCACTTGTGGTATCAAAAGGGTTTGGAAAGTTACACTCTACTGTAACGGTGTGAAAACCGTAACCATGATTAATTTGGTGTCTTTTCCATAGTGGTTCACGGTCAGAATCAATTTGGTGGGAATTACAGTCCATCATCTGTGCTGCCAGCGGATCAACAGGGATGATCGGGTGCAACTTCACGTACCCAGAGAGTCCACCTCGGAGAGTTTTCCAGACCTTGTGGTTTCCTATTGATAGGCCAAACAACAATGTTGGTCTGGAGCTTCTGCCGGAGTACAAGGGTCGAGTGGAGCATCACTGCAGTGGAAACAGGTGCACATTGACCATCTCTGATGTGACTCGGGATAACGCCAAAGAATACAGGTTCAGGTTCATCACCAAAAGGAATAAATACACTGTCCCGCATGGAATCAAACTGTCTGTCACAGGTTAGTCACATGTCCTGCAGATGTTGCAGATAAACCATATTACTGGTTTTCAAAATGTGAGACTCTTAAGTGTTTTGAAAGAAAACTAATTCCATGTTGTTTTTTATAAAAGGGTGTGGAGGCAAATATAATGGAAATCTGTCATCACAGTTCTGGTTCAGTCCTCAATACAGTAAACACTTGGGGGATCCATTAGAGCCGGAGGACGTTTGTAAAGACCACCGCTACATCACTTTTGATGTCTACAAAGACAACGGAGAACAAATCTCCACTCTAAAATCACTGACCTGAGAGATAGTTATTGAACTCAGTTTCTATTCAAGTTCACAACTTCAGACTTTGATTGGAGAAGCATGTTACCTGGAATTTCTCTAACCGTGACAGATAAATCCAATGAGCTGATAAAGTTCCATCTTTCTGTACCTCATTCTAATCCGCTCTCATCCTTACAATAATGCCTTGATCCACCCAAATTCTTTCCTACCCATTCATACCAGTGCCATTTCCATTCTTTTTCAAATCTTTCCAATCTAAGACATTTTCCCATCTTTGACAAGAATAAATGCAAATAGTGTCAGTGCCAGTGTGCCAGCAATTTCGCAGCTCTAAACATCTGGGTTTCCTCATAGGCCACCCTAGAAACCCTGTTGGAATAATGTCTACTGATGTGGCTTCTTCTTTGTGGGGCATAGCTTTAAATTTTCTACCCCATTCCTGCAATTAAGCAGGCTCCTTAGGACTTGCCATTTTTGCTTGAAGTTGTATTAGTATTTGGCAGTTGCTGCTTTCTTTGTAGCCCCTTCATGGTTGCCATTTGCTTGTGATGTGCCAAAGTATTTGTAGCTCCTTCACATCCAAGACCAGTTTCATAAAGTGACCAATAGCTCACTCTCCCAGCTTCACTCTCAGAATAATCACTGGTGTGAGGTGACAAGAATTTAACCTAAAGAAAACTTCACTTCAATTACAGGTATGAATTATGTTCCTCAGATCTGCAGGTGCACGTGGAAGGTGTTCCTGACTACAGAAATACTTATACCATAGTGAGCCTGATGTGTCGCAGCAGCTGCAAACCCGCCCGCTGGCACTCGTACATCTGGTTCTTTAACGTATATAAAGTCAACTGGAAGGAACAGTATTATACAGCACATGTACTACCTGGGGATTATATCAAGTGTGGTTTTGAGGGTCACGATCTACACACATCTGCTCCGCGGTGTAAATTCTTATCATCACTCTCACTGAAAGAAACAATTATCACTAACATGTGTCCAAACCGTCACTCAAGACTTTCCATCAAGACCCTCAGTGGTGCAGAGTCCACCGGGTGAGGTCATTCAGGGTCATCCCGTTAATCTGATGTGCATCTTTGGATCAGGCATGGGTTTAAATTATACCTCGTACAAGAAGACAAATATCTCACAGCAGATTTCTGAGGGCGAGGACCTGCTTTTCAGTCCTAGAAAGTATTACTGCTCAGTTGATAATGTGATTGACACAATGAAGTCAATATAATATTAAGTATATTAAGAGTTCACCAAGACAGCATTTCTGCTTTGTACAATAAAACATTTTATGTCCAAAATAAACCTTACAAATTATCTTCTATTCTAAAAATGAAGTCAATACAAAAAAAGTAGTTGAAAAGTGATCACGCTTTTGTAATGAAAGAAACTTGCCTGGTGGTTGTGGATGCTGCACAGGTAACAGTTAAAGGAAGTGTCAGTGGTTTTCTACAGCTTTTTCTTTTCCCCTACACAGATAAGTAACAGTAGATGTACCGGAGCAGCAACATGAGTTCAAGAATCAAGCCAGAATTTCTACTCATCCTTCTCTATATCCAAGGTAACGCTCACATGTATTATTGTTTTAGGATAAAACTCACCTGATCTAGATGTCTTTTAGTAAAAGCGTGTTCTTATCTTTTGTTTCTATTGCCAACCTTTTAAAACCACCTTCACTTGTCTATCCAAAGTTCAATAAGGAAAAAAACAACCTAGATGTTACGTACAGCACCCATAATGCTTTTTAATCCCTCTGTCTATGTTTAAATACTTTACCTAATGCCGTTTCATTGTTTAGGACTTGCCTAAAAATGTGGGAAATCAATCTATCTAAAATGATCCTCATTTACTTCTGACACGTTCGGATCTAATAAATAGAGATCAGGAAGTTATGACTCTCATTCAGTTTCTATATATTCCTCATTCAATGCTTGCATTTTTATTCTCATTTTACTGTCAGTAAAACCTTGTTTTTTAGGGGAGCAGTCTGGTTTTTCGTCCTGGTTATTAACCAGCTTTGATCCACAGAATTGCTCTGAAAGTTCATAGACTCTTACTCAACAACGTTTTTCACAGTCTTTTCATCATTCCTGGAAATAGATGCTTTTTCAATGAGGGTGTACTCTACCAAGGTTGGGGATCTGAATGGTAAAAATATCAATTTGGATTAAAAAATCCAATGGTCAATGGTCAGTAACACCCTGAAGTTTACACTGACTGGTCTGGTGAATCATATACGTTTTCTTTCTCAAACAGCTGAATGTCAATGACTAGAAGAGTATATATGACTACTTGTCCGGATATTATGCTCATATCACTAAAGATATGTCTCAAGCATCTCGGATCTATGATCGTGATGCTCTTTTCAACATCAGAGAGTCGATGGAAGATTATAACCGCGAGCGTTACCAACGTCCGGTGAATATGTTTCCGGCTCCGCTTCTCATCGACTCGGACTCTGTGGAATATCGTTTGATCTCTCGGGTACCGGGCGATTTCCATTTTTTCATTTCCTCTCTTTAATTCGGCTTTTACTACCGAGTTGAACTTCAGTGACAGCTGGTACCCACGTGACCGCTGTTCGCTTCAAAAGATCCCGCTCTGCGCGCCTGTCAGTGACGCGGCGTCGTCAGTGACGTCATCGGTGCTGAATGTGGGACTTCTTAATGTTCGCTCCATTACTAATAAATCCTTTATTCTTAATGATCTTTTCACAAGAGTTAATTTGGATTTATTATGTCTTTCTGAGACTTGGCAGAGAGAGGAAGAGTTTATTCACCTGAACGAACTCTGTCCGGTAGGGAGCGCTGTCCTGGGGAAGCCTCGCCTCTCTGGTCGTGGAGGAGGTCTTGCTACTGTTTTTAGGGAGAGTTGTTCTTGCAAAGTGATTCAGACACAGGAATTCACTTCTTTTGAATCTCAGATGATCTTGGTTGGTTCTACAAGACCTTTCTATTGTGTGTCAATCTACCGTCCGCCTGGTCCGGCAGCGGTGTTCTTGAAAGACTTTAGTGACTTCTTATCTTCCATTATTCAAATGGAATCTGTCCTTATTCTTGGAGACTTTAATCTTCATGTTGATGACGTCACATCTTGTTCTGCTAAAGAACTTTTAACTTTAACAGAAGCCTTTAATTTTGAGCAACATGTTTCTGAACCCACTCATCAAAAAGGCCACATTTTAGACTTAGTTTTTACTCTTGGCCTGGACATTTCTAATGTATCTGTACATGATGTCCATCTGAGTGATCATTCTCTTGTATTGTTTAACCTGGACTTCATCCCTGAACCTAAGCCTTTGAAAGTTAGGTCTCAGAGGCGTGTCATCTCAGCCGATACCGCAGACAGTTTTTCTGCTATGTTTGACCGTCTTTCCTTTGATGACTGTCCAGACGTGGACAGTTTGATTCACTGTTTCACTGATCATTGTGTTGAAATACTGGATCAAGTGGCACCTGTTAAATCGAACTTGAAAATTCAGAAAAAACGGTGCCCTTGGACAAATGAAGATCTCCTGAGTCTGAAGAGACTTTGTCGAGTGTCTCTGGAAGTCCACAAAACTTGAGGTGCATAGACTTCACCTCAGGGACCTGATGACTTCTTACAATCCGATGGTAGAAACTGCTAGATCTGATTACATCAGAAAACTGGTAGCAGCAAATAGGAAAAACCCCAAAGTTTTGTTTGACACGATTAATTCTCTCGTGTCTCCTGCTCCTCAAATCACGCCTGTCTTCTGTGAAGCTGACAGCAATGCATTGTTGAGTTTTTTCATTGACAAAATTAAATTGATCAAAGAGAAAATCTCTGCCCCTTTGTTTGAAACCCCTACTGTCTCCGAGCCCCTCTCCTCCTCTGCTGTATCTTTGGGTGATATTTCGGCACTAGTGAACAAGATGAAACCCTCCTCTTGCTCAGATGACGTCCTTCCTTGTAGGCTTTTTATCAAAGTATTTGATGTAATTGGCCCCTGGGTTACCAATATGGTGAACCTCTCCCTTTCCACAGGGGTTTTTCCCAATGCATTTAAACATGCCATTGTGGAGCCTCTGCTCAAAAAACCAGGCTTAGACCCAACTGACCTCAGTAATTTCAGGCCTATTTCTAAGCTTCCTTTCTTGTCCAAGATCTTGGAGAAGGTGGTGTCTGAGCAGCTGTCTTTGTTCCTGGATCAGAGCGACATCCATGAGAAGTTTCAGTCTGGCTTCCGTAAACATCACTCTACGGAGACAGCCTTACTGAAAGTGTCCAATAACATCATGATGTCGGCTGACTCTGGTAAATTCACTGTTCTGGTTCTCTTGGATCTGTCCTCAGCCTTTGACACAGTTGATCACCAGATCCTGCTGGGAAAGACTGAGGGATGAAGTGGGACTGTCTGGGTCTGTGTTAGAATGGTTCTCATCTTACCTCTCTGGGCGCAGTTTTAGTGTATCTGCCAATCAAATGAGATCTGAATCGGCAGATGGTCAGGCTCCTCCTTACATCACTGATCTGATCCAGCCTTACACCCCAGCTCTGGCTCTGAGGTCTGTGGATCAGAATCTACTTATGGTTCCACGCACACGGTTCTGGACCAGAGGAGAGAAATCTTTTCAGGCTGTTGCTCCTAAGCTTTGGAACGATCTTCCTCTCTCTTTGCGCTTGATGGAGTCTACTGACTCCTTTAAGAAACATCTTAAGACGTTTCTATTTGTTCAGGCTTTTCCTTGAATTTCTCGAACTCCTGTGTTGTTCTCAGTATTATCTTGATCTTTAAAGTATGTACTTTTTTGAGTATTGTTTTGATTGTTTAAGCGCTTTGTGACCCTGGTCTCGAAAAGCGCTATATAAATAAATATTACTTACTTACTTACTTACTTACTTACAAACCACATCTTTTTTCTGTTTCTGTTCTCAGAAAACTAAGTAGGTGAAGTATTCAAGTCACAAAAGATAAATAGGTCAATTATAGAACAAGTTAATACATTCTGACTGAGAAATAAAACGGTTAAAACTGAGTCCGTTTCCATCGCTCCAACACGATGTACTTAATACTTAATACTTTGCTTTATGGAGAAAAGAGGTCAATGCAGAGTGTAACGGGTCGTTTATTCGCCGCTTCAAGTCAAACAAACTTTTAAGATCGATCGAACACACTCTTTGCTGGCAGCTCTATAGGTCAATAGCTCCGGGAAAGACAGTCCAGTATCTTAGAGCATCGCTATATTTAAGGGAAAGTTACCTGTCCAGGAGGTCATCTATTCCGGGGCAGATGGTTCTTTCAAGTTTATCCATGTCTCGGTCACCTGGAGAGAAACTTCCTTGCTACCCTGTTGCGTGGGCGGATGCCTTTGTCTTCCAGCCCCCCTTTTTTGGGTGTGTTCCGCTTCGCTCTTTGTTTCACGCCCCAAGGTGTGAAACGGGCAGACGAATCAGATGTTAAATTAATCGCTGTCATGACTCTAATTCTGTTCCAAGCTTTTCTTGAAACAGTGTATCAGTCTGGAGTGAAATGTTGATTGTGAATGTGTATTCAAACGTTTAAGCTCTTAGATGAAGCTAGTATTTTATACTTTATATTTTGATTATCTTTTAGCATTCATTTAAGTATGGTGTATACGTATAGTGTATAATAATTTTGAATCTAACAGAAACTAGACTGGGCTAAAAACATACTTGGTCTTTAAACTCTTGTAATGTTTGATTTTATTTCCCATCTGGTAAAATCTTTGCAAATTGTGGAAAAAAATGAATAATGTCTTCAATCAATATCTGTTTGCATCGGATTATGCAATAAAGATGCAACGTTTTTTTTTGTCTTTTCTGCAGCGGTTGACGGTCAAAATGTCTTCAGTGGGAGTTGCAGTCCAAACATGTATTGTGCATTAAGAGGATCAACTGTGAAAATGGAGTGCACCTTTACATACCCAGACACGCCACCTCAGACAGTTCTCGAGACCTTGTGGTTTCCTGGTGATCAAAGTAACAATGTTGGTCTGGAGATGATGCCAGAGTACAAGGGTCGAGTGGAGCATCACTGCAGTGGCAACAGGTGCACAATGAAGATTTCTGATGTGACTCAGGATGACGCCAAAGAATACATGTTTAGGTTCATCACCACAGAGGATAAATACACTGTCGGGTCTGGAATCAAACTGTCGGTCACAGGTTAGTTACATGTTCTTGCAAATGTCTTTCTCTTTCATGTTTCAGAAAACCCAGTAAGACAGACCTAGGCATGGTGTGGCCCGGGGGCCACATGCAGCCCTTTGACTGAATTTAAGTGGCCCCCATGAGGTCAAATATTATGTAGAAACTTTTATTTTGTAGGTATTTTAATTATTCATTGCTAGACCTTAGTAGGATTTAATAATATCTGCAAATTAAGATAAGATAAGATATTACTTTATTCCTCCCACAGTAGGAACATTTTTTGTTTTTAGAAGGAGCTTCAGCTTTCTTTCTGTGGTACAAGGGTTTCTCCACTGCTGATGGTTCCTCTAGTCTAGTACCTTCTCTGTTAGTTTCCATTGTATGAGATATTCACTTAGCCCTAGAAGCTAACTTCTTGTAGTAGTAATGGAGATTAGTTTCATGTACAGAAGTGGCTCTGATGCTAACTAATGCTCACTCCCCAACTTTGCACTTTGCTTAAAGTCACTGGATACGGGACTCTTGTGTAAACCCCCCATTGCATGGTGAGAACATTACAGGCTGTAACACCTTTTGACTACCGGCAGGGCTTTTCCTTCATCTTCTTCGTAGGGCATAGCTGAAAATTGCCTGGACTGTGTTTCTCATGTTGCTGGGATATGCCAACGTATTTGAAGCTCTCCTTCACATCTATAATTCTGCCTTCTTGGTGTGTATTGCAATCTGTGTAGACCATCTATCCTTTTATTTGTTACCATTCCTCCATACTTGATGTATCGCTCACTCTTGGAGTACACCCCGGTTCCCTTGACCTGAAAACCTTCACTGACAGGTCTCTAGCCTAGAAATTTTGATTATTGGTTTGAGAGTCTTTAAGACATTAAGATCGGGCAGACAAACTCACAGACACAAATATAAATATTTAATTTCCCACATTTTTACAGTTTCTGGCATCAATAAAATGTAACAGTTTCATATGGTGATCGAAATCCACCCCCTCCAATCTCAGATTAATTATTGATGTGAATTGACAAGCGTTTATTATAAACTTCACCTTATTGCTAAAGAATGATGTTCTTCAGATCTGCAGGTCCATGTGGAAGGTGTTCCAGATGACATTAGTAATTTAACCATAGTGAGTCTGATGTGTCGCAACAGCTGCAAACTTCCCAGCCAGCAGTTGTATGTCTGGTTCTTTAACGGATATAAAGTCAATTGGAAGGAACAGTCTTATAAAGCACATGTACTACCTGGGGACTATATCAAGTGTGGTTTTGAGGGTCAAGATCTACACACATCTGCTCCGCTGTGTAAGTTCTTATCATCACTCTGACTGAAAGAAACAATTATCACTAACATGTGTCCAAACCTTCCCTCCAGACTTTCCATCAAGACCCTCAGTGGTGCAGAGTCCACCGGGTGAGGTCATTCAGGGTCATCCGGTTAATCTGATGTGCATCTTTGGATCGGGCGTGGGTTTAAATTATACCTGGTACAAGAAGACAAATATCTCACAGCAAATTTCTGAGGGCAAAGACCTGCTTTTCAGTGCTGTCGAGTCGTCAGACTCTGGAGAGTATTACTGCTCAGTTGAAACCATGATTGGCACAATCAAAGTCAAAACAAAGTCAAAACCTGTCATCATTGATGTGCAATGTAAGTAAACTTCTTCACTGTCCTCTTAGCAACCTGTTAAATTTCCTGGCAGAAGAAATAGCATCTTTTACAGAGAGCAGGCCTATGGACATACATACATACAAACCTATAAATAGTTAAAAATTTTGATTGATATTCATTGACATTTGTTGGATTTAAAAGGTCTTCAAACATATTCTTCACCAGCCAACATCATTTTCAAACCAATAATAAAAGGAGAAAACAAATCAGGATGCTGCATCTGCAACATGCTTAAAGTTCAATATACAGATTTTTCGTCCAAATGTGAAATCTGGAAAAATCTTCCTCATCGGATTTGTTTCCTTCTCTATTTAGCTATTTTAATCCATTTTATGTCAATTCCCTCAGATGCTCCGATCCTTCTATCAGTGTCTGTGAACTCAAATAAAGTGATGGAGGGAGCCTCGATCAGTCTGACCTGTAGCAGTGATGCCAACCCACAAGCTTACTACACCTGGTTCATGAAAGGAGTAACGACAGCTGTAGCAACCGGAAAAATCTTCACCATCCATGGCATCAGATGTGACCAGGCAGGGAGTTATGTGTGTAGAGCCCAGAACCTCAGAGGACACAGTGAAGCTGTCATGCAGCTCAATGTTGTGTCAGGTATGTTTGAAATTCCATGATTGAAGAATATAATTGCTTCACCAAGATGTCCACACCTTCACCTGCAGAAAACCCAACAGGACCCTTGGTGGTACAAAGTCCTCCCGGTGACGTCATTGAGGGTCATCAAGTAAAGCTGACGTGCAGTTTTTGTCCTGGATTTAAGTTGAACTACACCTGGTACAAGTCGTCGGCGCTCTCACAGCAGATGTTTGTGGACAAAGACCTGCACTTCAGTCCTGTCCTCTCATCAGACTCTGGAGAGTATTCCTGCTCAGTTGATGAGATGTTTTGGAGGAAGAGTTCAGAGTCAGTCATCATTGATGTTCAGTGTGAGTTTACTTGTCTAGGCACATCAGGACTCTCTGGTCAGACTCAGAGGCAACTGTGATGTCACACCACATTCCTTCTGAGCTGTTCTGGAGAACATCAACATATTTTAAATAATGTCCAATTTGGATAAAAACATTTGATCGTGTGTTTTGTTGGAGTGTTCTAAAACGATCAAAACACGGAGTCGCTTCCGTCGCTCCAACACTACGTCATGTCCGTCCCGGGTCTTATACTTCGCTTCGTGGAGAAAGATGAACAATCAAGAGTGTGTCACAGGTCGTTTATTCGCCGCTCCAAGTCAAACAAAATACAAGCTTTACGATCGCGACCGGACACACTTTTTCCCGGCGACTGTACAGGTCAATAGTCCCGGGAGAAAAGGTCCCGATCTGTAGAAACATCGCTATATTTAAGGCAAATTTCCCCCATTGAGAGACATCCTAATTTGTTTTCTTGTAATCTAATCATTCCGTCTTTTAGCCCCCTTTTCCCGAGTGTGTCTTGCTTCTTGCTCTGTTCTTTGATCTAGGATTGAAGGTGTGATTGGCAGATAAACAGATGTTTTAAATTACCGGTGTCATATCTCTAATTCTGATCCAAGTTTGCCTCGAACCAGTGTGAATCAGTCTGAGTGGAATGTTAATTGTGAATGTGTAGTCACGTACCCACTCTTAGATCAGGCGAGTAATTTATACTTCAAATTTTAATTATCTTTTAGCATTAAATTTAAGTATGGCGTATACGTATAGTATATAATAATTTTAATCTAACAGTTCTGATGTGCACTGATGTCAATTATTTTCATCACCAGATGCTCCGAGGCCTCCATCAGTGTCTGTGAGCTCTGATGAAGTGATGGAGGGAGCCTCAGTCAATCTGACCTGTAGCAGTGATGCTAACCCACAAGCTAACTACACCTGGTACATTGAAGCAGACATGACCACTGTAGCAACCGGAGAGATCTTCAATATCACCAACGTCAAACTTGAACAGGCAGGGAGTTATGTGTGTAGAGCCCAGAACCTCAGAGGCCACAGTGAGGCTGTCGTTCAGCTCAATGTTGTGTCAGGTATGTCCGATGGTCTCTAGTAGAGTTTCACAGGACTTCAGTCATTCTGTAGCAACAAGTGCCACACCTCCTTCCATGATTTTGAAATTGCAGCAATGAACGGATGAATTTCATGATTGTTTTAATGAATTTAGCTGATTGCAGGTTCAATGAAAATACCATTTATTTCCATCACTGGTCTTCTCTTCCTGCTTCTACTTTTCACCGGTGTACACATTTTTGGGTAAATTCTCCTATTTTGATCTTGTTTGTATTCCAAATGCTGAATGTAACTATTGATTTGTTTTGATGATCCAGAAGACTCAAGTTCTTTAAACCATCTCCAGAACCTGCAGGGAGAGCTGAGTACCACGCCAAGGTAAAGCACATGTATTGATAATGAGAGGGAGAAACTTGAAGCAGACTCAGACCCATTGATAGTAAGTTTTGTTAGGTGGAGTTGAAAACAGTCTAAACCTAGGACAAATATCTAGTCTCAGGTCACATGTTTTGACACAGACCAGAACACACATCTAGACTTGATCCTTTGGTCTACATCAGTCTTGAACTGCTATTATCTTCATCCTCTAGTCATTTAACTAATACTTGTGATTTGTTTACAGCGAAAGTCGACTCGTGAGTGTAATGATGTAGTAGAGGAGGACGACCATGTATACACTTCCAACAGTTCCTAAAGGGATCTTGCCGTCATTCCGGGACTTCGAGAGGACACAGAGTACGATGTGGTTAAATTTGTGGAGATTTGACAGCATGGTTGTAAGAGTAGAGTTGCAGTAAAGCTTAAGTGCTTCTCCCACTCATTTATTTTCTTTATTTAGCTTTTGTGACAAAGGGATTGACTAATTGGCTCTACTTTTGATGCTGTAATCTTTTAAAATGTCTAGCTCACTTAAATTCTGCTCAGCTGTCTAAAAAAGTCATCTTAAAATAAGAAAATACTTTGAATACTTTGAACAATATCAACTTTTTTCAGGTAATACAAATTCAGCTGTAGCTTAAAACTTGAGTATTCTTTTGATAAAATGAATCCCTAAAGCACGAATTGAATTGTATTTTTTTTTTAAATGTATGACCGATATTGTGGCGTACTAAGATCAGAGTTGACAACAGACTGTTTTCTAGCAATACCTCTTTGAACAATAAAAAAAAAAATCAAACAAGGGTACGTGGATGGGCTCATATTTGAATAAGAAAAATGTTTATGATCTATGAGGTCCCGATCTCAAAAGTAGAGAAGCTGGAAAGAGGAGTCACAGCCTACATCAAAAAGTGTCTCGGAGTTCCACGCTGCCTCAAAACCATAGGCCTCTACTGAGACAGTGTCCTCACCTGCCCCTCAGCAGTCTCGAGGAAGGGTTCAAGCAAGTGCGTCAACACACGACTGTAGATGATACTCAAAAGATGTTGTGATGAGGGAAAATATACCAACCTTGGCCTATAGGCGCAAGTGGAAACCAGCAAAGGCAGTGGAGGAGACAACATCAGCTCTCAGACATGCTGACATCGTAGGGAATGTTCAGCAATGAGAGGAGGAGGCCTTGGGCTAGCAGCTAACCGCCCAGTCTGGAGGAAGGCCAGAAAGATTGTTCCAAAAGAGTCTCTTCACCAAGGAGAAAAGTGAAGTTCTGAAAACAACAGAGAGGAGCTTGAGAACAACACACTCCATGGCACTGTGAACATCTTAAGTTTAATTTGTCCAGAAAGCGGGCATATTGGGCTTCTCTGGATGCCTAGAACATGCCAGCACGATCTGGCATGAAGATCAAACCAGCTAAGTCTCGTAGCATTTCAGTAGTGAAAGGAGTGCTTGTTGACTTGAAGTTCTTCATCGATGATAACCCAATCCTCCCGGTATCAGAACAGCCTATCAAAAGCCTCAGAAGGTGCTATGACACAAGACTGAAAGACAAAGACCATGTGAAACAACTGCATAAGGACATCAATGCTGGTCTACAGGCTATCGACAACACCCATCTTCCTAGGAAGTTAAAGACCTTGTGTTTCCAGTTTGTTTCTACCCCGGGTGCTGTGGCCCCTTGCAATCTATGAGGTCCTACAGTAGAGAAGCTTTGTGACCCTGGTCTAGAGAGGTGCTTTAGAAATAACAATTGCTTACTAACTTACTTACAACAAAAAGTGGCTTGAAGTTCCACGCTGCCTCACAACAATAGACCTCTACAGAGACAGGATCTTCAAGATGCCCCTCACCTGTCTTACAGAGGAGTTTAAGTGCGTCAAAACACAACTACAGATGACACTGAACGAGTCCAAAGACGTCGTGATGAGGGAGAATGCACCAACCATCAGTGGAAGAGGGCTGGTGGCAACTGGCTTCAGGAGGGAGACATGAAAGGTTGGGTGTACCTTAAGTGAGGCTGGCAGTCTGAGTCAGATGCCAGAGGGGTTGATTATCCTTTCAAACTCGAAGTGCCTATTTCTAAGCTCCCTTTCTTGTCCAAGATCTTGGAGAAGGTGGTGTCCGAGCAGCTGTCTTTGTTCTTGGATCAGAGCGACATCCATGAGAAGTTTCAGTCTGGCTTCCGTAAACATCACTCTACGGAGACAGCTTTACTGAAAGTGTCCAGTGACATCATGATGTCGGCTGACTCTGGTAAATTCACTGTTCTGGTTCTCTTGGATCTGTCGTCAGCCTTTGACACAGTTGATCACCAGATCCTGCTGAGAAGACTAAGGGATGAAGTGGGACTGTCTGGGTCTGTGTTAGAATGGTTCTCATCTTACCTTTCTGGGCGCAGTTTTAGTGTATCTGCCAATCAAATGAGGTCTGAATCGGCAGATCTGTTGTGTGGAGTCCCTCAAGGTTCTGTTCTGGGTCCTTTATTGTTTTTGCTGTACTTGATTCCCCTTGGTAAAATCATTCAGAGATTTCCAGATGTTTCTTATC
Source organism: Callionymus lyra (assembly GCF_982586985.1). NCBI lineage: Eukaryota > Metazoa > Chordata > Actinopteri > Syngnathiformes > Callionymidae > Callionymus > Callionymus lyra. The sequence continues at coordinate 4,425,653 of NC_141833.1, forward strand.
ACATTTTTGCTGATGACATCCAGCTCTACTGCTCTTTTGACCCAACTGAGCCCCAAAGGCTGAACAGCTTAGTCAATTGTTTGCTAGAAATCAAACAATGGCTGAGTGAAAACACTTTACAGCTTAATGTGGACAAAACTGAAACTCTGGTGATTGCTCCTGATGATACGATTCCAGGGTTGAGTCAGTACTTGGGTGACTTAGGTCAGTCTGTCAAACTGAGCCTGAGAAACCTGGGTGTTGTATTTGATAAAGACATGTCTCTTGTTCAACACTGTAGAAAACTGACCAGAAACTGTTTCCTTCAACTGAAAAAAATCTCTAAACTTAGGAAAATGCTGTCACAACATGATCTGGAGCTTGTAATCCATGCGTTTGTTTCTTCTCGTCTGGACTATTGTAACAGTTTGTTTTCATGTCTTAACAAGAAGGATGTGTCTCGCCTGCAGTTGATTCAGAACTCTGCAGCGAGAATTCTCTCGAAAAGCGCTATATAAATATATATTACTTACTTACTTACTTACTTACCTTGAGGCGAGTTTCTTGGACTCCACCTGCAGGGTAGGTCTCTGGTGGATAGCCATACCCCATACCTTCTGGCCTGGTTTGTAGGCTGGGGCCGGTGACCGGTGTCTGTCCACCAACCGACGGTAGCGGGTGGCAGTTTGTGACAGGGCTAACCTGATTTGCCTCCAGATTGTGTGGCAGCGTCCTAGGTGGGACTTCACAGAGGGTACCGCGAACTCCCTTTCCTGGGAAGCAAACAGTGGAGTCTGGTATCCGTACGCTACCATAAAAGGGGACATACACAAAGCTGAGGAGATGAGGGAGTTGTGGGCGTATTCAACCCACGGCAGGTGCATACTCCAAGCAGTAGGATGGCGTGCAGAAACGCAACAGAGGGCGGCTTCCAGGTCTTGGTTCACCCGCTCAGACTATCCATTGCATTGCGGATGATACCCAGAGGTTAGACTGGTTGTCTGAGACAACGTCCACAGGGATGCCATGGAGCCTGAACACGTGGGTCACCAGAAGGTCCGCAGACTCCATCACTGATGGCAGTTTAGGAAGGGGAACGAAGTGCACCATCTTCGAGAATTGCTCCACAACAGTAAGAATTACCGTCATACCCTGGGATTGAGGCAAACCCGTGATAAAGTCAACGGAGAGGTGTGACCAGAGATGGCTGGGAACAGGCAGTGGTTGGAGGAGGCCGGCAGGAGGGCGATGCAAGGACTTTCCTCTTCAGCAGACGGAGCAGGCAGCAACAAAGTCTTTCAGATCTTTAGCCATTTCGGGCCACAAGAAACGCTGGCTAAGGAAGCTTAAGGTGCGGGTTATTCCAGGGTGGCATGTTACCTTGGAGGTGTGACCCCATTGAAGGAACTAGGAGCGTGCAGGGTCCGGGACAAAGAGTAGGTTGGTAGGTGAATCTTCCGGTGCCAGGTGATCCTTTTGGTCCTCCAGAACTACCCGTTCAATGTTCCACACGGCTGCCCGAATGAAGCAAGTCTTGGGGAGGATGGTCTCAGTAGAAACCTCTTCTTGCGTGGGTTCAAATTGCAGGGAAAGAGCGTCAGGCTTGATGTTCTTGTTTCCAGGTCTGTACGAAAGTGTAAAGTTGAAACGTGTTAAAAAAAGGGGCCCACCGAGCCTGGCCAGAGTTCAGGCGACGAGCATCCTTCAGGTATGTGAGGTTCTTGTGGTCCGTTAGAACCAGGAAGGGCACTTCCGATCCTTCGTGTCTCCAGTTTGTCTGCCTGCGTATGTTTGCGGGATTAGAAGGCACAGGGGTGTACTCTATTGTCATCGGGGTACCTCTGTGAGAGAACAGCTCCAAAGCCGGAGTCCTAGGCGTCCAACTCGACGATGAATTGTTAAGTAGTGTCAGGATGACTCAGAATGGGAGCTTAGTGGAGGTTAGTTGGGTGAGGGGAGCGGCGACTTTACTATAGTCCCTGATGAATCATCGGTAGAAGTTAGGCAACACAAGGAACTGCTGGAGTTGTTTACGGCTATTGGGGACCGGCCAATTAGCCACTGCCTCAATCTTTGAGGGATCTGGTTGGAGCTGACCCTGCCCTAATATAAAACCTAAAAAGCTAAACATGCTGACACTGAACTCACATTTCTCCGCTTTGACGAATAGTCTGTTCTCTAGCAGTCGCTGTAGTACTAGCCATGTTGAGTGTGTTCCTCAAGAACCTAGACCATAGACAAAAACATTTAGGAATTCAACGAAGCACGTCATTAATTAAAGCTTGGAAGATGGCAGGCACGTTCATAAGTCCAAAAGGCATCACTAAATACTCAAAGTGACCAAAGGGCGTCTTGAAGGCAGTTTTCCACTCATCGCTCTTCCTGATATGAAAAAGGTGATACATGTTGCGTAGGTCTAATTTGGAAAAAAAAAGGCTGCCTTTTTATAAGGCTCGAAGGAAGGGTCGATGAGTGGAAGGGGGTACCGATTCTTGGTAGTGATGTCGTTCAGGCTCCGGAAGTCAATACATGGCCTAAGGGTCTTGTCTTTCTTCTGGACAAAGAAGAAACCTGCCCCGAGTGAGGGCAGCTAGCGACTCCCGGATGTAGGTCTTCATAGCCTCCCTTTCGTGTCGAGCTAAGTTAAGAAAGGGGCTACCTGGGTAAATCGAGCCTGGGATAAGGTCGATAGCCAAGTCATAAGGGCGGTGAGGAGGGAGAGTGAGAGCCCGATCTTTGCTAAAGACCTCGACAAGGTCATGGTACTCCGGCGGAACTGAACCAGGAAGAGACACAGGTAGACGGGGGGTTGTGGAGTGAGCTACAGCAGAGTGAAGGCAGTGAGAGTGACAGAAAGAACTCCACCCAGAAAGAGGAATTAGCCCAGTCAAGGTGAGGGTTGTGACGCCGAAGCCAAGGAAGTCCTAAAACCGCAGGTAAAGATGGGGACTGAATAACTAAAATCCGAATAGTCTCTGAGTGATTACCTGACACCGTAAGTGATACTGAGACAGTTTGGTGAGTAATACTGGGCAAGGAACTACCAACAATAGCACTAATAAGTCTGTGAGAGTCAAGTACTACGAGTGGAATGTCAAGAGTCCGAGCAAAGTCGACGTCAATGAAGTTCTCATCTGCCCCAGAGTCCACTAGTATTTTAACAGGGTTCATAGTGCAGTTGAAGGTAATAAAGGCAGGTACATGAGTACGGTCAGTCGAATCAGCAGTAGTCGAGGTGTGATTTACCTAAGTAGGAGGAGTCTTTGGCCGTACTGGACAGGAGCTGAGGACGTGACGGGAACAACCACAATACAAGCAGAGACCCAGTCTCTGAGCTCTCTCTTCGTCAGTCAGAGGGGTCCTGCCCAGCTGCATGGGTTCGATAGTCTCTGAATCAGTGAGAGTAAGACTAATAGAAGGGTAAGTAGGTGACGGGGTGGTCCTCACCTCCCTAACTAAGGTTCTGGGAGGCTGTAGAAGGCTGTCGATGGAGCAGACGATGCTAAATCAACATCATCGGCATTGCGGGGAATGCTGCATCCTTCATTTCCACTGGGTCCACAGCGCTGATTATGACATCACCTACAGCCGGTGCTTCCCTGCCTCTGTCAAAACAAAACAGAACACAACGACGAACGGAAACAAGGTCTACAAAATAAGATACGAGGAACGAAATAATGACAATGCAGCCATCAAAATTGCATCAGATGCAGCAGATAGGATCAGCCAGTGGCTTTGGCTTTGGAACGACCCCTCTTGGGCCCGCAGCTAGCAAGCAATTCATCCCCGAAACGTTTGCCACATGACAACAAAGCAAGTTAGCTAACTGATTGGGCATGGAACGCAAGCTTGGGCCTGATCAGCCTGTAGCTGGCCGCCTCTGGTAAGGGGGGAATAGTGATAAAGGCTGAAACACCTAATGAGCCAGAGTACTACTAACTACTACTCTACTATTGACGATGTGTCCCACAATTTGATTTACCTACTTACTATCCACCGTCAAGTCCACAAGTTCTTTTTTTGTATGTGCTCACCGAGAAACTTACATCTCATCCTGTGTTCTTTTAATCTGTATTTTAACAATTTTTATACAAATAAATAGTTGTATTGTTGTCTATTACGACTCTTCTAGAATTCCATTTATAACCTTGATAACTAGACATTTTGTTCGGCCGAACACTAAGACAATGTTATTTGTTTTTTATTATTCAATAACACAAAGTTAGTTCAATCAAAAAAATAAAGACATCTATCAAAAATAGTTAATTACTTAAAAAAATGTTCCCCTTTATTTTAAAAAAGACTGAAGAAACTTCTTTGGGATTTAATTATTTAGACACAAGACACTTCTTTATTGGAAATACATTTTTTAGTTGAATTAACTTTTCTTTTTTGATTGAATAAAAAACAACTTATCTACTGCCATACATAAGCCAATGTGTTTGACATCCTTAAATTAAGGCGTCTGGATGTTTTTAAATATACGTTCACTAATATGACCGCCAAAGGTCAGTGTTCTGCAAATGTTGATTATTTAATTTAATTAATATTTCAGGTGTTTGAATCCAAAGCAATAATAAATATTTTGATTTACACGTGAAAAAAAGATTAGGAATTCTTCATCAGTCATCAGACTTCCAATTTAAGAGCTTAATTGAGTACTAGATGAGCCACAATTCATAATATTGATAAATAAACTAAAATATATTTCAGATATTTCTACAACACAAGTGTGTTATTCACCAAATGCATTAGAAGTGTGTGCGTGTGTTCTTAAGAAACTCTTCAGAGGCTGCTCTGTGAGGTAGAAAGAATCGGTTTTATTCTGGATGATTCTGTAAACCCACAGAGGTGGAAAAAACCAGCACTCCATCCCTTAAAGAGGAAAGTGGTCTCAGACATCATCTGGAGCCATTTTTGTATCAGTCCTTCCTAAAGTCAGAGATCTGGATCTACCATCATTGTAGAAGACAGCCGCGCTGGACTCACATGTCAGAATAGATAGATAGATAGATCATGTTGTACTTCCAGGTCGTGATTCTGTCTTCAGCAGCCATGTTGGCCTACTACTGTGAGTTCACCGACACATTCAGCCCAGCGGAGCAGGGCTTCATCTGCAGGGACCCGACACTGTCCAGACCAGATCCAGGACCGGAGCCGACCAGCAGCATCCACCCAGTGACACTGTACTCTGTGCTGAGCGGACTTCCTGTGGTACTGGTAAGTTAAATAAACATATTAGTTATATAAATATTTCAGCTAATAAATCTTACTTTTGATCCCTTACTAGTATTGAGTTATTGAGTTAATTCTTAATGATTGTCTATGAACCAATAGCTTTTTTTTAATCAAATGTATTAGAGTAGAGACATTAACTAAACTTAGAACAGAAAATGTCATTTAGTTTTAGTTTAGTTGTAAATAGAGCTTAACAAAAAACATTGATAACATTTGACTCTAGACTCTAGATTTTTTTTTTTGTTGACAATAAATGAAAGGACAAAATGGATGATTATGATAAAGATAAATTAAAGTGGTATTGGGATGAAAGGTTCTTTGTCACAAGAAGAAAATCAACTTAGTTTAAATGCAATAAAATGCTATGGCACTTCATTTTCTTCATCTGAGACTTTAGAATTGTGCATGGCTGAGCTAATAGACAGGCAGACAATTTATTGATCTCATTGAAACATTTAAGGTCTTATATTTGACAATAAAACGGTTTTATCATTATTTTATTTTTTTTAAGATCTCAGGTGTAGAGCTTTTGATCTTCCTCCTTCACTCTTCCTCCAATGCTTTCCAAGACCAAGAAAAGGTTGTGGTGTTGGCAGACTGTCTGTATGTGAATCCTATGATCCGCAGGACGTCACGATTCCTTGGTGAGTTCAGAATCACACAACCATTTTCAAAACTTTCAAAACTCAATGGCATAAAATCTACTTTTAAAACGAGTTTAAAACATAAGACATCCATGCCAGATTCTTGAATACAAATATGGAACTCTCTTCAGGTGTGTTCTTCTTTGGCTTTTTCACAACCGACATCTTCGTCAACATGGGTCAGCTGGTTTCTGGGAGTCTGGCTCCCTATTTTCTGTCCGTCTGTCGTCCCAATTACACGGCTCTGGGATGTGAGGACGTCATGCTTTTCGTCAACCGACCAGACGTCTGTACTGGTGACCCTGATGACATAATGAGGGCCAGGAAGACGTTCCCCTGCAAAGAGGCAGCTCTGAGTCTGTTCACAGCAGTTTACCTGTCGGTGAGTTTACAGCGAAGATGTCGACTTTAACCACAGGTGTGTAATTCAGTTGTTTGTCTGCAGGTATACGTCCTGTCATGTATCGGAATGAAGGGAGGTCTACTACCTATACCCCTCTTCTGCATCACCATGGTCGGTTCTGCTGCACTGACGGGCATGAATAGAGTCGCTGAGAATCGAAACACCTGGAGTGATGTAGTTACTGGAATGACCACTGGAGGCGCTATTGCTGTGTTTCTAGTAAGTGAACACTTTTTTAAAGACACGTGGAAAATATACATTCATCTGACAGGTTGATTTTATACTTTTCAAGGTTGCATTATTTGGAAATGTACTGTGAAGTTTAGTGCTTCGGTCGATGGACCAAAGGTTTTATTTGTTGGTTCGTTGCTTTATTTAAAGGGCACCTAAAGTCAAAACCCAACTTTCCTGTCCTCCCCACATGTTTCAAATGTTGAGTTCTTCCTCTCCAGGATTCAGGAAGTCCTTCATCATGACCATGTTATGAAATTATTCCTTTATAAAGTTCTCACCAGTCTGACATCTCAGCAAACTAATTGTTACAAGAGCAAAGCCCATTATGATGTAACAATGGGCGTCACTCTTTGTCTATACAATGAGTCTCGTGGAGATGAAGGTGGAGGTGGGTTGACGACATGTGATGACAAACTTAATGCTTGACCAATCACAGCAAAGTGGTTGTGGTTATGGTTAACCATATTTAATCTTCAGAAAAACAAAGAATTTTAAGAAGTCTACAAACTGTAGTTCCGATGATATTGTTAGTATGTTTACTATTGTACAGTGGCCCTGCTAAATTACTGCATGGGGATATTTGCAGTTTGCAATACAAAATAACGAGTTTGAGTACAGATGAAAAGAAACTAGAACTAAAAATATTTACTTTTTTAGTTCTCAGAACTTATTAATACTTTGTGATTCAAATTAATAATATCTCTAGAATTTCGTGAACAATTTCACAATTGACTATACAAAGTAAACAATAAACAATTTGTGATACAACTTACTATTGGTTAAAAAAAATTCACAATACAGATTTACAGCAGTGTTAGTGAAATGTTATTTGTATATTGAATTTTACACACAATTTTAAATTGTGAATGTGGTCACAGATGTCCATTTGTGAAGCAGTTTGTGAGTTTGTATATATGTGTGTGCAATTTCTTTCATTTATAATGTGAAAGGTGAGTATAGAAGAATTGTAAACGTATTTTACACTTCGTCTTTCTGAGCAATGGTGAGCACTAGTGGTCTCGTGTCTCAGGTGTAAAAGCTTTTAACAACTTTTCTGGCTTAAATAAATACATAAGCAGTAGCCGAGGTCAGTGCTGCTGAACCAGAAAAAACACAAGGGATACTACAAACACATTTGGGCAAGTGTTGAGCCTCCATCTGAGAGTAGATCTTTGGTAGATAAACTTGTTAGAAAACAAAATGGCCCAGACAGATAACTCAGTTCAAACTGCTACACAAGCACAAGGCTTCACTGTTATTTGACCGTTGAAAACTGGGTTAATGGACTGAAGAGCTGCAGGCTGTACCTACTCTGGCCCTGCCTCAGTGACTTTACATTTCCCTTCTGCGTGGCAGCCCGTGATGAGAGAGGAGAACCGCCATGTGTTTACGTCAGAAGTGCTTTGTTGGTAACACATCCGACATTAATCTGGATCTTTCGTCGTGAACAGGTGGTCTGTGTGGTGCGGAACTTTAAGAAGAGGCCGGTGATTCCTCGTAGCACCTCAGATGTGGCAACAGTCGACACCAACGAAATCTCCCCGAATATGAACCTGATCATGGCGGCCGGCGACAAATGTCTAACTGACGAGGTAAAAAAAAACAATTGCTACTGGAAATTGTAAAGTGAAGCATATCTGAGTCATTGACTTTTTTTTAACCAGACTCCTGGATCCTGCTCGGAAATCACATGACTATGACCGTCAACCATCTCCTCGTCTTACAGGAAATGGTTTCAAATGAACTTTAAGTAATTTTTGTTAATGCAGTACTATGTCATATCTTCCAAATTTATATCCTGCTATTGTTATCACTGCTGCCTAATGAAGCTGGAGAAGACAACATGAATGAAACTCTTGTTATGGACTGTAACCGTTTAGGTGGATATTTTAGTGTTGAATAACTAACAAGATGACAGACAACCTTTGATTTCCTGCCAGCTATAGAGAATTAAGAGTTGCAACTAAACATGCTAAATATAAGACAAGATTGTGTAACAGATGACAAAACAGAGAAATGGTGAACATTTATGGGGCCCTAAGCAAACGTTTCATTAGGGGTCCCTCATACCATCACTATAGCACCAGATGCTTCGTCATTCCAGAGGCTACACTGTTTTTGTGATGTATATCCGTTATATGTACGACACAACAAGTTAACCAATGCACTTTATTTCGTCGTTATTTCCCGAGAATTGTGCGAAAATTTTTCTCAGTCAACAAAACAAAATGGTTACCATCATGCAAAAATAAGGACAATAAAACAAAGTTAAAGTTAAACACAACAACAAAAGACATGTGGGGAGAAAAAAACTAAACTTTTGGACTTAAAAATATGCAACATCACCTGCCTTCATAACCGTTCTTGGTTGTTTTTTTTGGTCATTCACAGAGATATAATCAATTCAATGTGTTGAGTATATTAAAAAAACGAATTGTCAGAGGATTAAATATAACATTTCTCAAAGAACTGTTCATTAAACTAATTTTGATGTGTGTATCTGTTTAATGATGTGTGTGATTTAATAATAATGATGATGATGTTGCTGATAATAATGATGATGATGATAATAATAATAATAATAAATAAGGAGGTGAATAACACTGTGTTAAGGTGACATGGATGAAACAAATACATGATTAAAGTATTTGTTGCCAAAATATTTTCGATAGGGAAATCCACATATTAGTTTGGAAATCAATCGTTAAAAAATACATGTATTTATTTATTTTTGTTTACATTAAACTTTTCGCTCCGCCGCACTCGTCCTCCTATTGGACCAGAACATCACGTGGGATCGCACCTGCAGCGTTCGAGCTCGTGCCTTCAAGCAGGTCTCGCGCCAGAGCGGGGCGGGACACGCGCGCGGGCAGCTTCACGGTAGGAGACACATTGACACGCGCTCACACCATAGTTCTTCTAACGCAGCTAAAACCTTTAAAACAAAATCGTTTTCTTGAGTTAAAAGACGTGTAAAGTCAGCAGCTTCCTCCAGCGACGGAAGCAGAGAGAGGTGAAGATAATTCTTAATTCGACTTAAGCCTCAGTTTCTCCTCGGAGCTCCTGGTGTGAGCTGGACCTCGAGACTTTAACAAACCTTAGTATGAATCAGTGAGAACACAGTACTAATGCTAAAAACAATAACAATACCCATAAACACGACTTGACACTTGTGCAATACTTTTATATTCATATAAATAATTATATTTTAAAACATGGTACACGTTCCCTATTACTTGACTTGTAGCGTTATGTTTTTCTATTGCCTATTTTGTGTCTACTATAAAAAGTCTATGTTGTATTAATTGTATTAAAGTATATGATTGATATGTATTTAATGTAAATTTTAGGACACCAACCAAGTGTAAATGCAATTTATTTCTGCACTTACCTGATAAAACCTTAGACTTAGAATAGAATAACTTACAGTATTAAATGTAATTGCGTCTCATCAGAAGACCGGTATGTTAGATGGTTAATCACTTCTTAACTACTGACTATAACTTCAATATCCCTCCACATTTATCTCACATGGGTATGCTAGTGTTTCCCGAACACGCTGCTGGCAAGCAGATGGCAGATTACGTGTTAGCCGCATGAGAAGATTAGCACCATCTATTTACCGACTGATCCTTCCAGCTCCACTCGCCTCCTATCTCCATTGTTGTGATCGATCACTGACGGGCCAGTTAGCAATTGAGTTTCTGTGACAACCGAGTGGTTAAACACAGAAGCATGTGGCCGGAGGCGGTTAAACCCCCACATAAGACTGACTGAGTTCCTTAAAGGGACTACAAGTCGTCTCTAAACCTCGTGAGTGGATTGATATCTTTATGAAGAGGGACTTCTGGCCCCCTTTTTTTTTCCTCAATGGCTTCAGATTGCAGGTCAGACCTAGACGTGACCTCATTATTAATTTGCTATGAAGCGTGCCGCTGACCTCAGACTGCTCTGGATGTTTAATATCTACACTTCAACTGATGTCACACACTCCTTAAAGGCAAATTAGATCAAATAAATTGAATAAAATGAATTCTATTTTTCATTCCATGTCATGTGATTTTTTTTAGGATCATCATGGAGGAGCGAAGTCTGCTGAGGGAAAGACTTCAGGCCATCACTGTAAGATTTTTAATCATGTCTCAGAGCATGATCTTCTAAACGACTGATCAAGAAAGAAGTTTGTTTAGATATGTGAATTCTCACTACTGTAGCTTATATTATCGAAGCATATATTATTGTATCAACTCTGTTGATACAAAAGTGTGATTGATAACAATAGATGTTGGATACAGCAGGTGTTCGGCTGGAATGTGTTTACGTTGTGTTTGTTCAGGAGAAGCATCGTGTTCAGGAGGACATCAGACTGAAGAAGCAGAAGCTGGACCAGGAAAAGCTCAAGCTTCAGCATCTAAAGGTTTGAATATAATCACACTTTATCTTAACGGCATGAACATCATATGCCAGTTTTGCCATTTTTATTTCCTGTGAATCTCATTATAGTAAACTAAAGAGTTGACTTAAGTGTCTCTTTATATATTTTGACCTCTATTGTGCTCACCAGTATGTGTCTGTACAAAACTCTCTTTTCATTGAAACATTTATATTAAAAATAATGTGAATAAGCCCCGCCCACTGAAAATGTTTCCTTTTTCTGGAGATGAAATCTTGTTTACTATCACCACACCCACTCTGCTGTGATTGGTCAAGCTCTAATGTTTGAAATTTTGGTTTAATAGATCAAAAGACAAGTCTGTACTGGACCTTGAGTAAAGTTGGATTTTTAAAGTTTGATGTGATACTGTGTAATCCCTTTTTTTATTATTAAAACTAATCCAATTTATTAATTTTAAGATATTCTATTTGCATAAATATGAGGAATTATGAATATACATTTTCCTCATTACTATGTTTCTTCTGGAGCAACCTAAAGACCTTAAATATTATAAAGATATAGATCATACCTTGCTACTTGGTATTATTACTAAATAATATTTTAATTTAGTTATTATATTTATTTCTACTATTCATTAATAGTTTCTAAAAATGTTTTGTTGTGCGACTTTAGTCCTGTACTTTTGTCATTTTTGAGTATTAATTGCTACTCAAAAAGATTGATAAAGTGAGATATTTGGAGAAAAGGTGCTTATATATCAGATGTTTTAATATAAAATTTAGCATAAAATAATATTTTTTAGGACATTTGTCCTGTTTTGTTATTTTTTTAAGTATTGTTTGTCCCTCAAAACTGGTTAATTTGCTATGAAAAGATATTTGGAGTAAAAGGTACTTTTATATCAGTTTTATTTTTAATAAAAGTTCAATCAAACACAATAAAATAATAAGGACTTTTGTCATGTTATTTTTGTGAGTATTAATTGCCACTCAAAAAGTTTTAAAAGTCTGGCCCCGTGGCCCCTGAGATAAGTAATTATAGATTATAGTTTAATTTGCGGATCGACAGTTGCTCCAGATATGACTGAGTGTTGAAACAGTGTAAGTGAGTGACTCCCCTGATTCTGATCTCCACAGAAACGCTGTCTGAGAGAACAGTGGCTCCTCCAGGACGCCACCAATGGGTCGCCACGACAACAGAAACTTCTGTCGGACCAGCAGCAGGCGAGAGCTCTGGAGATGGACATCTTTAGGTGAACTCATGATTATCTGGAGACAAACCTCACTGGTCACAATGTTTTACAGTTTCACAGAGTGTCCAAGTCAAAAGGATCTACCTACTATATAATATACGTATTGGGAATCCTTTGTATGTACAATGTATGTATGTGATGATGTAGTTTGCCTTAACACTTTTAAAGTGGTTTAGTGTGTCGCCTCAATGGGTGGACCTTATGACAAAGAAAGCTGCCCATTGGTTCATTTCTTACTACTGTAGTACTGTAGTACAAACACAGTTTTCTAGGATCATATAGTGCTAATAAAGTTATATATGTCAAAGATTCATCTTGGGATGAGCAAGGACACATCAGTGATGTAACCTGAGGTCATTGGATGTTTCGGGTCTTTCGAAATGAGACTGTGAGTCCCAGCACTCTGAGAACTTTGCAGAGAGACTTGGCCTACAAGTCCTCGGCAGCTTTCCTCTGGAGGTTAGAAGCCTTGATTCCTTCACTCATAGATGTTATTCTGGCTGGAATCTTAAGCCGTTTGCCCAGGTCCACTGCCGATTGACAATCAGTGAGGAGGCCTGACCTTGTCTGTGGTCAAGTCTTGGACTTCTCCCCTGCTTGGTGGACTCTGATGGTCTTAGGGTAGTGTTATGTCTATGGCTTTTCTATCAGCAACTGCTTAAAGCAACTGGTCGTGGCTATATCCATAGAGTCCAGACAAGAATAGTGGGACTGTGATTATGGGTTACATGCCTCATCACTCTCTGGACAGAAAACCTTTACAGCGAGTCCAAGGTTAGTTTCGGAAAAAATGCTGTATCTGGCAACGGCTCAACGGAGACTTTATAGAATTGCGTGTACACTTTTCTGACACTGGAGGGAGTTAGTGGTTATGTTATGGATTTATACTGTAAGTGACCAACATTATGTTTCCAGAATCGAGAAAGATCTGGAGTGTCTGGAGAGGGAGGAGTCTCTCATCTCCACCAACGAGAGTTGCATCCTGAACAGACTGAAGGTGGTGGAGAAGAGTCCAGAGGACATCATCAAGGTCTGTTTACCACTATAGATAAAAAAAGCTGCATTATCTAAGTCATCGTCGTCATGTGTCTCACAGGAGGCCCAGAGCGGTCTTGTGGTGGGTAAGTCACCTTCACGTATCTAGATGTTTGATACCACAGATGATCCTTCAGTTTTGTATCTGTTTAAGATGCAGCACAGTCCAGCAGAGACACCTCACTGGAAAATGGTGATGAAAACTCTCCAGAGAAAGGTTATTTTTAAACATATAATCACTAATAAACATGCATATGAAGTGTTAATGTGTCTGACACTACCTTGTGACTCAGGTGTGGTTGCCATGGAGATCAGTGTTGCCAAAAACCTGCTGACAGGAGAGAGCACGGTGCTCTCTGCCACCAGGGTCGACCCTGAGGTCATTCACCAGAACGGTGGGCAGAAGGTTTATGAAGACTCCAAGAGCTGCGTCTACGCTCTGGACCACCAGGAGGTAAGAAGAGCGATCAGAGTCTGCATCACAGTCGCTGAAGAGAAACTCTCCGCAGGACCCTCCACGTCTGAGCCGGATGTCGGCGCTGTCGTGTGACGAGGTGCAGCAGCTGCTGAGAAATGCAGTGCAGAATAAAGTCAACCACCAACGTTCAGCCTACAGCCACCACAGGGGGGCGCCACATTGTTGTTGTTGCTGCAAGCACAGAGACCCCAGAGAGTTGCTAAACCTGAGCGCTCACAAGACGCCCGAGCGAGACGGCACAGGAAGCAGATCGGCGCTCCGGGTGGAGGAGCTGCGGAGGGCTCAGCAGGAACGACTGAAGGCCCGGGAAGAGAAGAGGAACTCGTGCTTCAGGTGTGGACTCAAGGAACGGCAGAGCAACCTCCAAGGAGGCCGCCATACATGCCGCATCACCAGGAGCTGCAGCGGCGTCAGCCAGTGCCCTCCTCCGAGGTCGCATGACCCCGAGGAGGTGTGCTGCGACCACCCCAGGCTCCGCTACACTCCGGCCAGCCACATCCCTCTCCAGGACTACGTGAGCGTGGACAGGGAGCAGGTCTACTGCTACAACAGAGCTCCCTCCCCGCTGTGTGAAGACGACGCCGCATACACCATCCTGAACTCCCTGGACACCTCGGAGCCCATCACAGCCGTCTTCATGGGCTTCCAGACCGCGGAAGACGACCGGAGCAGGGACTTCGAGGGGTCCCTTAAAGCCGAGCTGATCGTCATCGACGATGGCGCCGATAAAAAACTAGAGCAGCCCCCCCAGGGAGCCGCGGTGAGCAGTTCAATCAACGGAGAAGGTCCAACACAGAATGAGAGTGGGACCAGTGTCAGGAAGATCAAGAAGAAGCACAAAGCCTGTTGCTCTGTTTGCTGACTGCAGTGCGGGCAATATAACGTCTGGCCACTGGAGGTCGCCAAAATCACATCTAGTATTTATTTTCTGCACCGCTTTTTGTTTTCCTTAAGTGACCAGTTCATTATTTATTGTTTACCATAACTATCAGCTATAGTGTTAGCAAAAAAAAATGATTCAATGTTTCATTCTTACCTTGCAGCTTTTATATGACTATTGTTCTTGTAATCTATTTATAAACTTTTCTATGACCTCTTGCTGTGTCTTGGTGTGTGAAAAACAAAGCACAAGATGTTACCAGCGTCACTTTTATTCAGCTTTGCTCTGCAGGTACAGACAAAGTGAGATGTGCAAAGGTGCGACATGAAATCCCTTTTACAACGACCGGTTGAACAGTTGCAGACTAAAATCAACTTAAAAAAAAAAAATGAAAGTCAGCAGGACGAGAGTTAAAACTACAGCAGAACCATCGGCTACATCAGTGCGAGTGAAGAGGTCCGGACTTGTCGAAGCTGTGGTGACACAGTGGGTCGCCGGGGAAGACCAGGAGGAGAGTTACGGACGCCGTCAAGCTGCATCATGGGAGTGACGGCGGCCACAGCGAGAAGGAAGCACATGCTCAGAGACACATCACAACACTGCTGCATAGAGGAACACAAACTGCTGACCTCAGCATATCTTGAGATGCCGAGGGACGTACCAAGAGCCCAACAACTGGCAGCACGAAGGCATTCATAGTTAACTGCTTATTAATGAAGACGCGGACGTGGAGTTTTAATAGTCGTGAGGATCATTATAGCACCAACTGTTATTTTGCAACATTTAGCAATTATCACATCTCAGGGCAATTTCAAATATGCAGAGTGAAAATAACCTCTGTTATTTAAACTATATTATATGATAAAAATCATAATACTTTTGAACTTCTTTTAGGATTTGTCTCAAGTTAAAGTTAAATTGTCGAAGCCCTACAATCCAGACGTCATGCTTGTTCTCTTGTTTCCACCTAAGGTGAGCGTTGGAGGCGTGGCCTACAGGTCGTAGAGGACCTCCAGCACGGTGGCCAGAGACCACGCCTGCGTCTCACAGCTGAAGGGACAGAACTGACCGTTCTCGTTGGTCAGCTCCGGAAGACCCCTCCATGGAGACCTGAGAGAAACAGGATGGAGGTTTTAGATCAGGAATTTTTAAAATGATTGTAATAACAAAAAAGGAAAATGTGTACTTTAAACAAATAACTTTAACAATTTAATTTAAATATGAATAAATGTAAATATACAAATGCTCATGAGGGCCAAACAAAGGCTTCGCTTTGACAAGGCGTGACTGTAGATCAGATAAGGTCAAAGTGTGGCCCTCACAAGTTCATGATTATGAATGTAATAGTTCATTTAATTTCATTAAAGATCTTTGAAGGAGGATTTCCTTTCTTTTTTTTTTTCTTCTTCTTTCGTCTTTGGGCAAGTATTTGTTTTTAATAAAAATTTAAAAAAAAGATAATATATATGATAACTACATAATAAATAGATAAAAGCTTTTTTTTTCCCTCAGGATCTTTAATTAAAACCAGTGAACAATTAGATTAAATACCATTAAATTACATCTTAAGCTTATTTTATAATGTCCTTTTTCATTTTTTTGGTATAGTTTTTCCCATCAAATGAAAGATCCTTACTCTTTCTTATAGCTTGATGGCCCCTTAAAACACTCATAGTATAAAATGTGGCCCCTAAGTAAAAACCTAATTGCCATCCACTGGTGAAGCTGCTCAAATCCCACATTTCTTGAATCACCTCTCCAGATGTGTGTAGTGTCTGGACAGCACGTTCTTCACCAGCGTCACCGTCTTGGCAAACGCTTCAGCGCCCAACTTCTTGGCGAAGAAGAGTTTCGCTCGCAGGAAGTACCCGACGGGCCAGAGCCACTCCTGCAGGAACACACGGGTTAAGGTCAGTCCGGTGAGCGTCACGAACCCTCGTCAGTGACACACTCACCGGTCCTTGGTGGTAGTTGAACCCCCTCGCCAGGTTGTAGTTGTCGTTATCCAGAGCGTTGTCGTACACGCCACAGTACACCATGTCGCTGCAACAACGTCACAAACACCTCGTTATCCAGGGATAACAACATCTTCTTGTGAAAAACACGTTATCACATCTTTTTTAATCCTCCTCCTACTTGTTCACCAATATATAAATTGTACTTTTTACGGACTATAAGGTACACTGGACATACGCATATCGCCGTGTCAGACGTTTTGCGTCTAAAATCGTATTTACCATAACCACACTCACTCTGCTGCGATTGGTCAAGCATCAAGGTTGGTCACCTCACGTCATCAATCCCGGAAGTCTCCACCTCCAAGGGACGTGAATAAAGAAAGAAGCAGCGCATTCTTCGCTGCTGCAGGAGGCCTGAAGCCTATTATTACGTCATTATGGACTCTGCTCTTGTAACTCGTTCGCTGAGATTTCAGAAGTGGGAGAACTTCATAAAGTAATAACCTCAAGTGAGTCAGGAAAGTTGGGTTTTCACATTCGTAAGCCTTAAATATGTGAACTTAAGTTCTGTTAATAACGGCTATAATTCATGTTGATGTTGGTTATAATTCAGTAGATATTTGAAGTGGGTTTTTGTCTGATTACTACTGGAATGGCTCTGATATGATGGGATTGGGAGGTGTTTCTATGGAGGTAGAACTCTCCAGTGCTTATAAGTACATTATAGAAATAGAAAGAGGTCATAAATATCTGTATGCGTACTCTGGGTCGAGCGTTTTCATCCCCAGTGGTCCCAGTAGTTTCTCCTCCGCCACGTCCAGAGCTTTCCATGCTCTCTCTACAGTGAAGAGCTCAGGAGCCTGTCAAACAAACACAAACACGTGACGCCCCGCGGCCCGATCCCAGGCGACCAATCAGGGACAAGTACTGACCACCACCATGGCGATGGTGAAGTTGGGTCGGAGCTGGTAGTCGCACCAGGGGCTGGACGCTCCGTAACTGTCCTTGTAGATGCCCTTCTTGTGAACCAGCTCCGGGTGCTTCTCGTCGGGGTCCCCCGGCTCCCCGGACACCCAGAAGCCACGCTCAAAGGACTGCTGGAGCTGCTGGTTCCACTGGGAGTAGGCGATGAAGACCTCCAGCCCTGGAGCAGAAGTCAGAGTTATCACAAATAAAAGCATAAATACTGACGCTGGTCTGGATGACTCACCGTTTCTCTTGACCTTTGCCCCGTCATATGGAAACAGTCCTTTGGCGTGAAGCTCCACCACCCACCGGACCGCAGACTTGCTCAGACCCACGATCTCAACGGCAGCTCCATCCCTGCACACAAACACACACAAGCGTTACACACACCGCAACACACACTCTCCTCTCCGTTCACGTACCGGGGTGTCGCTGGCATGCCTTTGTTCCGGGCTCTCTCACTCTCCCCCATCTTGTCCATCCACGTCCCACAGTTGAAGCGGTTTCCTCCGCTGACGAAACCCGTCTCCGTGTCCACCTTGGTGGCCACGCTGAACCCTGGGGAGCCGGGACGAGACGGTGTTTTGTCAGTGGTCGCTGAAGACGAGGCAGACGCACTCGGTCCTACCTTCATCTCTCATGTTCATGTCGATCTTAGGCCCAGCGTTCCTCTCTCTGAAGGCGATGCCCTCCAGGTGGCGCTGCAGAGCCTCTTGGATGATGTCGTAGAGCGGTTGCTCCTGGAGACAATAATATGGAACACAACTCGAAATTATAGGTTTGTTATTTAATAGGAGATTTACATGATTTAGTTTCTAACCTTCAGAATATACAAGGATACAAATAGTTAAAGGATGGTAAATCCTAGTGTTAGTTTGGTGTCTCAATAGGGGGCGCACTAGTTTAAAAATGACGTGAAGTTTTAAACAGCTTCTCAAAGAAATAGTTTAAAGAGCAGAAAGCGCCATCTAGTGGGCTCTTAAGTACTTCCATCCTCAGGAAATTCACGTGCTTGAAACCTTGGCTGCTGCAAAAATAAAATTATAAAATAGAAGTAATAGAATTAAGTGTAGACATTTTAAAGTGAAACTGAGGAATTGTATTTTCACGCAAATAACTTTTTTTTTTACCTGGTGTACATTTTTGTTGCAATAAAAACACTTTTTCCTCTAGTTAATTTACAAAAGGAAGATATGGAATAATGGAAATATGTTGTTTGTTTGTAGTTGTTTATAAGTAGGACTTTTTGGAAATTTGCCTATTTTCAATAAAAGGGTGTGCATTTAAAATGACATTTGTATTGTATTTTGCACTTCACTACACTTTCTTTTCAACAATTTCAGGACCTTTTAAGCAGACATAAAATACACCAGTTCCATAGAATGACAAATGATAAATGTAGATAGGTATAAAAAATAAATATTTTCAGGAAATAAAAAACCCATGTTGTTGTTGCTGTGTCACTCACCACCTCTCCGGGTTTGGCCGGCTCACAGTTGTCACTGGGATACATGCGTGTGACGGGGCAGCGAAGGATGTTCTCGCCCTGTGGCACGTGGGTAGCATAGTCCTGGACAGGCAAAGACAAATTTCCAGAAACTGCCTTACAATATTTATATTTGCAGTTCTATAATTTCACCACTAAGGGGCGGTAATGCATAACTTCTACAATGGTTATATGACCAAACACAATCGATTGAAAACCTTACTCTCACATGATTTGCACACAAATATAGACCAATCCAAGTGAGAATAAGAAACACAAACATTACTTTTAAACATTTTTTTTTCTTGAAGTTTGAATCCAAATCCTTATTAAAGAATGCTGGCTAACTCCTGGTACCTGGATGCACTGCAGCCACCACCACACGGCGTCACGGCAGTTGAATCTGGCACATCGACCCTCCCCCAGGAGGTTTGGGATCAAACCATGACGCAGGGTCCCAGCGAAGGCCAGGATGATGTTGCTGTGGAACAACAGATCAGTTCCAGCTACTCATGGCACAAATGGTTTTTTACACTTACCGGGCTTCAATGTGTCTCCCTGTGAGCAGCATGAGTCCTCTCAGCGCAATGAAAGTGTCTCTTCCCCAGCAGCGGAAGATCCCAGAGGAGAAATGAGGGAGACCTGATGGGAACACAAGTTTAAAGCTGCATCCTGGAATCAATGTTCCTGCTCATTTATTTCACATCTGAGCAAACACACCATCTCCCTTGTACTACTGTGAGCAACATCAGGCAAACTGTAGTCGGGCCAGTATCACATCCATTCAATATTAACTTCTGATAATTATTCATTTATATCATGAACCAGTCAATATTATTATTTAATCATAAATTTCTCTAAATTCTACAATTAAATTATATATTTTGTGGGATAGTCCACAACTTCAAGAAGAGATCTTAGCAAGTGTTGATTTATCACATTTAAAATTTGCTATTTAAATGATTGGAAACCTATTAACTGGGTGACAGTTAAAAATTGGTTCTCAATAATAATTTGATAAATTCAAATAAGGAACTAGAAAAAATGATTGGATTATAAGGCAGGTGTAGCTGACGCGCTGCTCTTAATTTGAAAGCTGAAAGTTTATTTACGTCTAAATGACGTTTGGGGAATTTACTGTTAAGTTAATCGATGACACTAGATTAAAGTGCAACTCATGAATGGAGAAACTTGAACAATATATAGCTTGACCGTAGTACGATGTCAGCGCTGTTGTATTAAAATGTTGTTAAGTTACGATGACCAGATCACGCAGGTGTGTTATGAAACAAAGTTAGAGACGCCAGGTTGGATCTTTCTTTTTTGTGCAAAAGCAAGAAATATCTCTGCGCGGGGGGGCATGACTTAGAGGAGCCATTGCCTGGAACATTGTTAGCGTGAAGCGTCTGCTGTACCTGCAGCTAAAGAGACGCAGCACTGTTCCCTCTGACCGCTCACAGGGTTGAGTCGGTATGGAACATCATCCAGATCTGCAGAGAGAGGAGGGAGGGCAGAGAAGCGTCCGACGCCGCACATCTGAAGGGAGCCCAGCGCAAGATGGCGGACAAAGGTGGAACCATCCTGCACAAAGCTGTGGAAGAAATTTTTGAGGATTTCAAAAAGGATTTCACTGATGAACCCTTGAGGTGTTGCGTTACATTTAGAACTCATTGTTTATGAGAGTGAGTCACATATGTCTTTATTTTCACATTATAAGGACATTTTTAGGATTGTTGTGACGGGACATCAATAAGAGAATGAATTGAAGAAAATGAAGATGGGGGAGAAGAAAGTATCATTTGATATTTTATATGATATCAAGCAATACAGCTAAAAAGGAGGCGGGTACATTTATATTATTTAGTTTAATAAAAACATGTATTTGTTTTATAATTTTAGCGAACGAAAAAAAAGAAAAGAAGGATTACATGTTATGTTAGGAGTTTGACTAATACAAATAAGCAAATAATAATATGGATTTAAATAATAAGTACATCATTTTTTAAGGTAGTTGTCTTTATATTTTAAAGGCAGCATAGATGCACCACAGCTGTTTTGGAAAAGTTTAAAATAAACACTTCATTCTTAGTTCTAAAAAAACAAGCATAGGTTTAATTATATTAAAATACATAGACAGAGATAGATTTATGAAGATACTGAAAAGTATTCAAAGAAAATGAGAAATAAATAGACCAGAAATATATTGATTGGTAAAGAAATTTAAATATTGAGCAAAATCCAATATCTCGTTTTGTGAAACAAAATACATAACCTCACATTAAGAAGACCTGAAATGGTCAATCTACTTGTAATGGCCACACGATACAAGAGGGAGATAGACATTCCTCTTTTCAAATGGGAATTAAAACACATCAAGTTACCTGGACATGAGCTTGAAGGTTGCGTCCAGAGTGGTGGTGTACGTAGCCACCATGATGGCATCGAAGTACGAGGGGATGAGGTAGCGTGGGATGTGTTTCAGGTAGTCGAACATGGCCTTTAACCACAGACCCACCTGCACACAAGAAATATTTCAGTTTCATATTTTCACACTCAACTTATGTTGCCAACCCTCACCCGGGCCACACTCAGATCTGCATTAATGCATGTTTCAATTGTTACCACCAAGAGTTAAAAAAACTGCTCACGGAGGCCTCACCTCTGCCAGTGGCCCCTCTCTGTGCACCAGTCGGTTGGAGACAAATTCAATCAGCCAGTCTCCCTGCCTGAGGTTGGAACACACAGGATGACCCAGATCGTTGTTGGGACGGATATCAGCCAGAACCGACATCAAGCCTGCAATTAAACATTCAACACTTAGTCCTTTTTACTACTCAGCCTTAAATAGAAAAACTACTGGATCATGTTGGAAATGGTCATTTAAAATTGGTAAAATATGGAAGAAACATTGTGTCACATGTCATCATTGTTTAATTTAAGAAGGAATATGTGTTGAGGAGATCCCATACGTACCTTGCAGTCCTGCGTACTTGAAGCTCTCCCACCCAGGGATGTCGTAGCATCCTCCACCGTCCTCCTTCTCTTCAGCGTTGCAGCGAAACAGCAGGATGTTCATGTCGGCCAGTGTCAGTTTAGACATCAACCTAAAAGAAACAAAAACAACGCTTGACAGACTAGAGCATCATTTCACATAGATGGAACTTTTCTCTGATTTCCATACATTTCACTACATTATGGAAAAATGTTTAATTTTAAATAAAAAACATATTCCTTTTACTGTTTTGACTTATTGTTTATACATATTTACATTATAAAATGTGCATACAATATGTGTGTTGACAGTATTGATGATCAGAAACAGAATTATTAAGTTCCTTTCTTTGTTTCTGTTCAGGCAGAAGAGTGGAGACCTAGAGGAGTATGCATATGGACTTACTGAGCCAGTGGTTTTTGTAGAGCCTCAGGCGGTTTGTCGTCGGCCACACTTCCCTTTTTGTATTTAGGACTGAACTGGGACAGGTAATGCCTCAGTACACCGACCACCTTCTGGGCTGTGGCATCTAAACTGACCCTGAAGAAAACAAAAATGTATAATGACATTAGCAACAACAACAAATTTGCACGATTAAATCATTCTCATCATGAAGGTCGTGTGTGCTCACCTGAAAGCGATGACACTTCCTGGTGTCAACTTCTGGAAGCTGATTTCTTGCACAAACTCAGATGGGCCTTTCGAGGTCACACCAGCTTGCTTGACCAACGTGCTGTCCTGCAACTGTGTCGTGTAACAAGTTAGCTGCCGTCTTTAACCCCAACATCGTCGGAGGAGACTCACCGGTATGTGTTCCTTTATCTCCACTGTGTAGTTTGGCAGCCCGTTGATGTACTTCTCATCTTTTTTATAACTCCCAGCATTCCTTTCCACTGTCCTGGCTTCCAACACCACCTCCTCGATCTTCCCTGTGGACGGAGGGGGTATGTTTCCACATAAACTTTCCACAGAAATAACCCACCAGGATGTGTGAGCCTCACCAGGTATAAACATAGGGGGGACACTGTTGCTGTATTGGTGAGTTTTGGGGTTCCAGAAGGCTGTTCTACACACTGAAACCACTGACTGGTGAGTCGACGGGCAGTGACGAGTCACAGCTACGATGTCGGCATCAACCTGGTCTACATACACCTGTGAAGAACACATAACATGATAAATCTTTTGATTTATGAGCGTGTATTACCCTTTTCCTGACCAGCACATGGACAACGGTACCTGTATGAATCCTTGTGCAGCCAGTTCCTGGTGTAGCTTGTTGAGGGCCAGTTTTCCTGCCATGATACCGTTCTGGTAACCAACCTCACCGTGTGAGGAGGCTGCTGCGGACGCATTCCACTTGGGGTAAAAACGTTCCTCCTTCACTACAGAGATCTACAAACACACAAAGCATTTACAAAAGAGTATTAGTCAGCTGTCAGGACAAGACAGGAGACAACAATTTAATCCTCTTTGGTTGTTCATGCTTGGCTTCAGGGAGGTTTAATATCCGGCATAATATAAAATGCATTTGCAGAATACAGTGATTACTTAATAGAGTTAATATATCTCAACCTTTATTTAACCACTCAATCATTTTTTGAAATGATCAATGTCTAAAAATGATTCAAAAGAGACTTGCTGCAATACAGGATTACATTACAGTCTATGTGTGTTTTTCCTAATGACCTGATGTGGGACCATCTCGTCGTATCCTCTGGTGGACCCAGTCGCGCAGCAGGCCATTGACACAAGAGCAGAACTGGGCAGAGAGTCCAGGGCTGAACGTAGCTGGAGTACACAAATAAAAGGATGAAACCATCTTGTTCAGCTCAACAGAAATCATTGATTTAAGTCACAAAAAAGTCGACCTCGGATCCGTAAGCTTGTCAGACAACACCCTGGATATTTTAGCTTTTCAAAAAATTGAGTGGATTCATTTATTAAATATAACTTATGCAAGGAAACAACAAAACACCACAGTTCATAACATGACTTGACTGAAAAAGGGTCACGTTTCTAAGGTCTCTGACCTTTGTTTATTCCATCACGATAGGGAAGAATGTGGGAAAGCATCTCAGCAAGGAATAAGTTAAAAACTATATTATTTAATAGGTAGTGGACAAGAAAAAGAAGCATAAG
This sequence comes from Callionymus lyra, assembly GCF_982586985.1. Taxonomy (NCBI): domain Eukaryota; kingdom Metazoa; phylum Chordata; class Actinopteri; order Syngnathiformes; family Callionymidae; genus Callionymus; species Callionymus lyra. The sequence continues at coordinate 4,449,733 of NC_141833.1, forward strand.
GTTCAACAGTCATCAAGTTTTAGAATCATTGTAGAAAAAAACACACACACCTGTATTGGACACTCGTTGTCGTGCGTGACATCCAGGAACATGGCGTGGGCGATGGTAGGGATGAGCGGGCGCAGACTGGGCTGAACGAATGCTCCCACCGGCTCGCCCCCGTATCGATAGACCAGCCGGCCCTCCTCATGGCTGTCACCAGCTGACATGGCCTCTGACAGGTCAGATAGTAAAGGATGTCTTAATCGTGTCATCAGCTTCACATGAGTCGATTAGCAGGCACACATGCTGAAGCACAAACCGCTGGATATTAAAAATGAGATGCTTTTCATAATATATATCGATTGTTCTGATAAGGAGCTACACTCCTTATCAGAAGGTAAATATGTCTTCATTTTGGATGCAAGAATAAACCAGTAACCATGTAAACCAGAGAAAACAAATTGTATCTGTTTTATTTCTTACCAGGAAAGGCTGAGTATATTGAATAGTAGAGAAAAGTTTGAGTGTTTCTTGGACATAGTCTCTGCCGTACCTCGTATCAATGATGTGATTCCTAGCCTGGTTACGAAGACATTGTCCAGGTCTTCACTGCCGGTGAACAGTTCAGCCACCACATACAGGTTAGGACACACTTTCCTGGCCACATCCAGCAAAAACTGAGCAGCAAGACAAGTGGCCAGAAGCAACAAAGGGGTGATTAGAAGGTGAGGCAGAAGTGCAGATCAGGACGGAGCAGGAAAAGCAGGAGTGGTTGAGAAAAATGGGATGCAGAGAGAGACAAAAAAAGAAGGAAATCCACACAGTTAGTAGATGCTACATAGATGTACCTCGAACCAGACTGCTAATTCCAAGCCGGTTAACAAACACATTGTCAATCAGCTCGCTGCCAGTAAACAGCTCAGCGATCACGTATAGATTGGGTCGGATGCATCTGGCTGCATCCAACATAGCCTGGATGAGACAAACAAACCAACTGTTTACTTAAAGAACAATTAATACCACATTTTAAAGTTGGAGATAATTTCCGAAAAGGGCACAATGTCAAAGTTTGAGAAGAAGATGTTTCCCATGTGGAGGGGATATTCAGAGTCATTATTCACGAGTGGGCAAATAAATCAGCTTTATGTGTATATAATAAAGCCCATCTAATCGAATCTAATATCTTGGTGGAGAAAGAGCTGAGCCAAAAGGAGAAGATCTTAATTTAACTCGATTTATGTTCATACTGTTATTTATCAAGAACTTTAGCTGAGGGCCCAAAGAACTAGAAGTTTTGGTAGAGGAAAGTAGGACCTGTTGAACATTTATGTGAAAAAAATCATTGCAAAACCAACAATCACCACCGCTCAACAAATCGACTGAAAAACTCGGATTTTACATTTCTCACACAGCACACAGCATTGAGCTCACTAACCTCAGCAACATGTAGCGGTGTCGAGTGACAGTTGTCCAGGCGAACCCCGTGGAAGTATTTAGCCGTGATTTCAGTGTATTTCTGCATGTGGGCCCACAGGTACGGACAGTCCTCTGGTCCTTTACCATAGCGAAGCTTGACGCTGTCGCCCCAGCATATCAGCTCCCGGCGCAGGTAGACATTTGAACCTGAAATAGAACAGCAGAAACTGACAGTTAAAACACCATTTTTGTGAACATGTTAAATCTATTTATTTTTGTTTGGCCCGTTACCCACATGCTGGTTAACATACTGTTCTTGTGTCTACCTGGTTCTGCAAAGTTGCGTAGCGGATCGTCACCCATCACCCATCCATTGTGTGCCAGGAAATGGCACATCTTATCCGGCTCATTAAGTAGCAGCATCTCCTGCTCCAGAGTCATGTCCTTGTATGGGAAGGTGAAATACCTGCAGCAGTAATTACTTCAATCAGCTATTTTAAAACATTTATTATACTCACTTGGAGTATGTTTGCATTATTTATTTGAACATACAAGCGATGAGATTATTCTCTTGAGTCAAAATGTCAAACATTATCCAAAAACTAGTGCTTAACACCACTTACAAACTTACTAACAAAGGCTAAGAGTTGCTGACTCACTGTTGCCGCAGTCATGTGACCTTCCGCTCTTGAATAATTGAGGATATGAAGTTGTGAGAGGACGAAGTGTGCCCTAATTGTGATGTGATCTTAACGCCATCGTACATCAGGTGTAAAGGAGGACTGTATAGGGAGGAGTTTTTCACATTAAAAAGTACTATATGCTTACCTGGTAACAATAGGGTTTTTCCTATTAACAGGACCTAGTTTGGGGCCATGTTCAGCCAGACGCTCATATAGAACATTTGCTATTATGCAGTTGGCTGCCTGCAAAAAAAAAGCAGATAAAAAGGTGATGCCAACGATCACTCAGAAAACAAGGAACAAGGTTAAATGTTCTTTTAACATTATTATTTATTTGATCGCATAATTCGAAGGACCTGCTCCTGATGCTGGTGGACGATGTGGTGTTGCTCCTTGTTCAGCTCATTCAGTTTCTGTCTCAGCCAACCACAGCAGTCCTCTATGTGCTGAGGCGAGGAGCTGCACCAAGAGAGACATTCTGAGCATTTATATTCATTCTGAATGTTAGTCATCTTCAATTTCTTCCTCAAGTTTTTTTTTTTAACAAGATTATAGACAGAGGTGCAGAGAAGCTGAACAATTTAAGACCAGCAAAATTGTCAAATATTAATATATTTCTGTGGAATCAAAAATTGAATGCGTTGTAAACACATTGAATCTGCAAAGCCTTAAGAAATTTCATTTAAGGGTTTGCTCTCAAATGACTTGGTCCATGTCTATATGTTTCTATGTGACTATGTGCATTATAATTTTGTATTTGGTAAGTGAAGCTAGACCTGTGAGGTACAAATGTCTCCAGAGCAGAGTCCATGTCCACCGTGTTGCCATGGCGATGGTAGTTTGGGTCCTGAGTTATCTTCAGGCCCTTTTTTCCTCCAGTCTTCTGGTGGTCTGGTTTGCTGCCTAAAAGCAAACAAAGTAACTTCTCAAACAGTAGTCGCGAAGAAGGAAGGGATGTGTAACATGACATGAACAAGTATTTAATGTATCTTGTTAAAAATAAATCTACACAATCTGAGGTACGTATAGATATTGTTAAAATAGATGAACTTTAATCTCTAGCAATGGACTGACCACTTTGGAGAAGGGTTCTGAACTGGTCCACAGCCCTTTCTACTTGGACTTGGAAGAACTCCCACAGTTTGATTTGAGGAAACACATCCTGCCACAACACGCCCCGAATAGCCTGGCAAGCATAAAACAACAGGTTTAAATTCAATATACAATTGAAGAAAATGTATGAATGCCGTTTTTATGGCCGATACATAGTTTGTTGAAAGTTTCATTATAAGTGAAACTACAAGTGTATTAGTATACCATCAACTCGGTTTAAATCACTTAATACATATATATATTTTCTTCCATAGAAGTATAAATGTAGTTTTTCACAATGTTATTTGACAATTGATTTGACTTATATACTCACATTCAGATGGCTTTCATTACTGATATCAGCAGGAAGTCCTCTGTCTTTGTAGAGTCCATCTGAGACATCCTTAGTCAAATGACAGATAGCTCTGTCCAGCACCCAGGCTGGACGCAGGTGCGGAGAGTTGACCATGTTGTAGCCACACTCAGGATGCACTTTGATCCAAGGACTATTTGCAGCTGTCAAGGAAAGAACAATAATATATAAAATATTATATTTATGAGAAAAGCAGGGATTATTAATGTATATCATAACCATTTAATGCAATTATTTGATGAATCAGATATACTTTTCCATTTCTGTGCCCATTTTAAAGATTTTAATTCCAAAATATTATTATTATTATATTATGGAAAGTTTATTGGACATTGACAAATCTATAAATGTTTTCTATGACACATATATATACATTTTTGCATTATTTAATTATATTTTTCAGTCTGTCCCAAATGATTTCATTTTTATAGAAAACAGACATATATTTAATCATTCACATGCTACGAATGATTAAACATGTGGCAAGTTAACCCACATACGACCTGATTTTAGACTCATATTTCAAGTCTGTATGTTTTTCTCTCTACAGCCAGCAGATGGCGAACAACCATCTGTGCTGGTCAATGGTGAGAGATTAGATTTAAATAGCTTGGTGTAGTCTTTGATTCCTACTTGAACTTCAAGCAGCATGTCAAGAAAATTCAGCATATATTTAAATGTAATCTGTCCAATTTAAACATATTAGACCCTTTCTTACTACAGAGTCGGCAAATGCATGCCATTATGTTCAGCCACATAAACTACTGTTATCTCGGACTATCTCACTGATCGACCACAGTATGTCAGGCTGATAGACATCACATCTGACACTGTGCTGTACAGTACAGGAACACCTCAGGGGACATTACTAGCCCCTCTCCTCTTCACCAAATATACTTCAGACTTCTGCTACAACTCTGAGCTTTTAAAAGAAATGGCATATTATTTCAAGTACATTTTCCAGTAAAAAGGGTTGATGCCTCTAATTTCATAAAGGCAAAATTTGACTAGACCCGATTATTTTATTAGTCATGACATTAACTGGATCTATGTCTTTGTTGTTGGACATGATAATGACAGTGATGACCATCTTTAACCCTTGTGTTATCTCAGGGTCAAGGTGACCCGGAATAGTATAACAATTAAAACATCATATTTAAAGCACCAATCAACGTCCTACCTGTGTGATTGTAAACCACATCAGTGATACACAGCATGTTCCACTCTTTCCTCATCTTCTGCACTTGTGCCCCTACGTCTTCCCAGTTGTAGCTGCGTCCAGTAGGACTGAATTCTGGGTTGAAAGCCAGCTGATCGGCCAGGGAGTAGCATGACCGTGACTCTCCGAGAGTCTGCAGAGGCGTAAAGTGGATCATGTTGTAGCCTGGAAGGGGACAGAGCATGAAGAATGGAGGATCCAAAACGGCTGGTGACGGATGAGACACGATGAGACAGACCTGACTCCTTGGCTACCCTCAGACGGTCGGGCCAGTCGTCCAAAAGTCCCAGACATTTGGACAGGTAGGTTTGAATGGTGATGCAGTCTAATGGAAGAACGTGGTTGTCTTCTCCAACATGCAGGAGTGGATCCACAACAATGTAACCTCCACCAGACCTCTGTGTATCTTTGCTAGAAAGAAAATCAAGCTACAGTGTTAGTGAGAAATGTTTTTGATGTAACATTACAACCATTCGTCTGCTGTAACTATTATTTCAAGATGTTTATTCAATATATGACTAAGAATTCCCAACATGATCTTACCCTGATGCAAAGTAGTACTGATAAGATCCTGCAACTTTCAGATTCAGAAAGCAGAATTTGTCAGAGTCGTCTTCACTTCCTGTCGTGTGACTCCATTCCAGAGACCGGAAAGCGTCTCGTTTGAACTCCTTTCCCTCAGGTGGATAGTTAGTGTAGACCGTGACCTTCCTTCCTTGCAGACTTGGACCAAGGCGGAACTGGAGCTCAAAGCCTGCAGGTGGAAGATATATTCACAACTTTATTTAGGTATATATAACTTTCTTTGTTTTTGACTTCTTCAAAAATTCATTGAATGCTCGAACATCTAGTTGAAATTCACTAATCATCTGTGAATCGCAGGAGGTCACAGAAAAGTCATAAACCCCTGCTCAGAAGCCCCAGCACACGAGGGTTACTGTCATATAAATAGGACAGTTAAAGAGCAGGCAAAAAAAATCCATATCAGGTTCAGAGTGCTTTAAATGTCAAGTGGAACAGTTGAACTGTCTGCTCTTTTATCTAGCTCTCATCATCGACTGCATTTAAACAACACAACTTTATATATTTACTTGAAAAGCAATGACAATTCTGAATGCAGAGTCGGCACGATTTTAAATAGATCCCAAAACTATCCATCATGATATTAGTTAGACTGTGACATTTAATATTCCAATTATCAGAGAAAAACTTAAAACTTTGGATGCAAATGGTAGATAGATTACAAAAATGAACATTATCCGCAAATCCAATTGTATTCGATGTTAGCAAAAAGGTTGGTGGATTTATGCCCCTCTTTGTTTCCTAAAGCTTAGTCTGTACCTAAATTCTGTATTTCAAACATAAACAAATAAAATAGAAAGTTGAGTCAAATTCTTTGTGTGCAAACCAATATATTTGTTTTAGGTAAAAATAATTATTATTTCATGAATAAAAATGGAACAACTACTTTTGGTGGGTATCTGTTGCACCTTCAGAATAAAACAAATGAAAATGTTGGATTAAAAAGCATTTAGTAATTCTATGGAGTCTCATGTAAATATAATATGAACGCATACATTATACCTTATAAAGGGTTTATAGAACAAGTTATGGCAGTTTCTAATCAACTATAGCGACTTGTTCTATAACACACTTTATAAAGTATATAAGTGGTGGAATGAGACATTTTAACTGTTTTAACATCTTTATAATACCAAATAAATGTTCTATAATGTCTTCTTTTTATAATGCATACAGTAGACCTCCATAGAAAGTGTGACAGAACATTTTTATTGCATTTACTTTTTTTTTACTCTATAGTTCATTATGTTAAACTATCATTATGTTAGATAAATAATATACAATTTAAATGAATAATGTCATTATAGTATGTAATTACACTAATATCTGTATTCACAACATTGGATCTTTTTTTTTTCACTTATTTTAAGCAGATTTCCTAATCACATTTTTCTTTGTATTGCCCACCACTAGAGTGAACGCTGTTTCTGTGTTGAATGGGCGAGAACACACATGCATTCAAGCCAATTTCTTCCTTCTGATGCAACAGGTAGAAAGTAGAAAAATACAGGTTTAGCGCTATGTATGATGCAGAAATGAGGAACAACAGGCTTTATTTTGAGCAGAGACACAGCCTCAACAAGGATTGTTGTCATATAGTGAGTTTAAAACACTGGCAATACAATTTTCTGATTCTGATTTACAATTAAAGACTCAAATAATGATATACTTTAGTAGTATAAATGTTATGGCTTCGAGCGGGGTTACAATGATGTACCTTGATCAAGTCTGAATAAGGTCCTCTCCAGGTTCTCCTTTTCGTTGAGCATTAGGACTCGGATCTGCCTGAGGTGCTGCGGCAACATCTCTACGCAGAATCACACTTCAACTGATCCCTGATCTGGAAACAGGAAGACAGTGATAGTCACACAAACAGTTGCTCCTCTTGTGTAAGAACCTTTTGAAATGTGTCTGTTCCTTCATCCGTTTGTAGAGGTGTTAATGAGAGTCGCAGGATATTTCAAGGCATTTGAATAATTTGTGAAACGTGCAATGAGACCAAATGCAACTGAAGTCCAGGAACCTCTTTTTAAGATTTTAAACATGCAGAGAAAAGAACATGAGATACAAAAGAACGACAACAACACAATTAAGAGTGTTAATCACAGCAATGTGTCTGGCACAACACTGTTTAATCATATTAATCTGCTCCTCTTCACGTCTACTAACACTTCTGCTCCTGAGAAAATGTGAATACCGAGTCTTAATGTGACTTCACAAATTATGTCAAGTTAAATTTAGCTTGAGGGACTGTTGGATTCATTGTCAAAACAATAATAGTAAAACAAAAAGTAACAGCACATAAAGAAAAATGATCAAACATGGAATCCCACAGCAAACGACCACTTGTAAAATGATATCCTGAATTTTTAACAAAAAATCATGCATACGAGTGAATATCTGCATATAGAAATGCAATATGAAGGAAGCTCATGAATATAATTCACTAAATAATTTTGGGAAACACAAAGTTCTACCTGGGCAGAGCACTCTTTGATTATATGGAATCTTAATGAAGGGTTGAGGAAACAAGATGCAAAAGAGAGAAAAACAAAGCATATAAGGAGGTGGAATCCTCTTTAACATAAGAATTAAAGTTTGCATTATCTAAGTAGCTCTGAAACCCAAAAAAGGAACATTTACTAAAAAGGATATTGAAACACACAAAAAAAACACTTCTTAAGATGCAACATCCAGCATGACAAAAAACTGAAGCACAGAGACGATGCAAATAAAATGCAAAGCGGTCACTTACATATATATCTTAAAAAAAATGAACAATTACTCTGATCTAAACTGTAGCAATGTCAGTATAGTCTGTTCTATCACAGTTGAAAAGCAGGTCCAAAGGGAATATAACTACGTAGACTAGCCCAGCATAACACAGTAATATAATATAACAATATTAGTATTTTTCTTAATCTCCTTTAACTGCCTGTTGATGTCAGTATCTTATGTTTAACTGTTACATTTTTGAATGGTATAACAGAATACTATTTACGGCCCGCTCCCATTGTCAAAAACAATAGATTACTACAATGTAACTGCAACGATCTGGCTTTTCTGTAGCGCTGTTGCCACATATGGGATGTGCATTTGTTTACGAAACAAGATAAAGAATCTTGTTGTGTCAGTTTTATCTTGCAGCTTACTTCAAAGTTTCTCAGTAATTCATTATACCCACTGTAAAGCAGTTTGGTGGTCTTGTGGACACTCACAGACGTCCAGGCAAATGTACTTAGTGAAGAGCATTGTAAAAAAAAAAAAAAGGTAAATGGTATTTCATTACTGAATAAACATGGTTTATTTTCTCATCATTCATGTTTATTGAACAAAATGCAAGTATTCCCACCTATTTCAGAAAAAAAGGGAAAGTGATGGGATGCCAATCTGTAACAGAGTAGTTAATGAATTAATGGTATTAGGGGGCTGATCAAAAACACACAAAGAAATCCAAAAAATGTCATTGACAGTAGCAAGGGGTGAGAGATTTCCTCCAAAGGAAATCAAACATTTATTTATAATAAAACTGTCACTTTGTCTCAAAAGTAAATCCAAATTCCAGTTGTTATGATCAAAGGATGATGGAACTGTATTAACCTTAAGTAATGCCCATTAAAGATGAAGAATATTCTACTTTAAATGTAAAAAAGTCAAATGTGGAAACAAAAGCATTACAATTCTCAACTATGGTTAACAACTACAGATTTTGAAGTTGCAGCATTTAATGAATACTTTATTTAAGTAATGAACAAGTAAATACTGACGATTATTTTAAATCAATATCATTTTGTGTGTATTTAAAAACAAATGGACTTCTTTGCTACTGTCAACACTATTTTTGATGTATGGTCAAATGTGGTCACAGATTGGCATTCCTGAAGTAAGGCTTACTTACAGGACCAACTCATGAAGCCAATACTTCGAAGTGATATCTGCAAGAAGAAGAACCAGGAGGGTAATGCACCCAGAGTCAGTGAACCCCAAACACGCCCCCCACTGAGTCTGCGCACCACTACTCAGGGAGCAGGACAAGGTCAGGGATCTACTCCTTAATGTCACTTTATCTATTTATAAATCCCTTCCCAGTACCGATCAGCTGGCTTGGCATGTCCACTCCCTAACATCTATCAGACATAAACACACATGTTTGCATGTTGACAATGACAGTGAAGATCAGCGCAGAGCTCAGCGGCACAAACACCAGACTCCACTTGAAAAAAACGCATTTTGACAAAGCGTTATCAATATCAGCGCATCGGAACAATGTCGCAAAAATTAAACATGCGTTAAACAATAAACAAACTATATGTTTTCATTCGGAAATCTGTAAATACTTCTGAAAGCTTTCATATCAGAGTAACCCTTAAATGTTATTTATTGTTGGGGTGGCCTTTGCTTGGGGGGCGGTACCGCCAAGTTCAACATTTACTCAGAGTTGTGAATAATAATTGAATGAAACAGACATATAAAGTTCTTAAATGACAGCTCACCGGTTTGTGACGGTATTTAAAGTTAACTTTGTAGAATGTGCTGTCGCCCCCTCGGTCAGGCAAAATGTCTTTCATCTGGACGTACGTGACCACAGTCACGTAAGTGTCATTCCAAACACTGCTGCTAAGCTAGGTTAGCAAGAAGATGTTTTCGTTGTATTGCATCGCTATATTTCACGGTCGTGTGTTTATGTTAGTGTCGTGAAATGCATGAAATTGTGTGGTTCGGTCGCTGTCACCTGTCAATAGAGTCCTGGCCGGAGTCAGCAGAGGCTCCCCTCAGTCAGCAGCACAGGCAGCCTGGAGTGTCAGCTGTAGCCTGGCTAACACCGGGGGGGCGTGGCTTTAGAACTCTACCGTAATTACTCTGGTAAGCCGGCACGCCAATTATTATTTTATGCGTAATATAGATACAACTGGAATTAGAATCACTCTCTTTTTTGCTAGTGTTTTAAACACAAAGCAGAATAAAATAATGAAAACATAACCCTGCACCAAGGAGCCTTTGAAAGATGGATGGATGGATGGATGGTAAGTAAGTAAGTAAGTAATATTTATTTATATAGCGCTTTTCGAGACCAGGGTCACAAAGCGCTTTAACAATCAAAACAATACTCAAAACAGTACATACTTCAAAGATCAAGACAACACCGAGAACAACACAGGAGTTCGAGAAATTCAAGGAAAAGCCTGAACAAATAGAAACGTCTTAAGATGTTTCTTAAAGGAGTCAAACTTTAAGATAAAACTTTATTGATCCCTCTGGAGGTCTCCTTCGGGAAATTGTTTTTCCAGTCAGCACACAGCAACACAGAACAAGAACAAGAAGAAAGTTTCTATAAAAAGATAGTGCAAGATTACACAATCCAAGTCTCAAGATAAAAAAACATAGATCAAAGAAAAAATAACAAAGACAAAGGATACAAAGATTAACACAGAATATCATCATCTTTTCACTCCACTTCTGCCCCCCAAACTCAGAATTAAACACTTTAATAGCACGAGAAATGAATGAGTCCCTGAGTCTATTTGTTTTGCATCTGGGAAAAAACATTTGTCTAAAAGCGCCCAAACAATCAAAAACAATACACAGTTAAAATACATGCTTTAAAAGGCCTAGACACATACGACAAACTCAGCAGCTCCAAGAAAATCAAGAAAAAGCCTGAACAAATAAAAAGGCCTTAAGATGTTTCTTGAAGGAGCCAGTAGACTCCGTCAAACATTAAGGGACAAGGTTAAAGTTAAAGTTCAGCCAAAATTGAAAATCCACTAATTTATCCTCATGTCGATTTAAGGGTTGTGCTTTTTAATCTGTTCCTTATTTGAGTTATACGCAAAAATGTATGTTCATTTTAAACTAGCAACTGGAGCTAAATAAATCCACTTAAAAACATCCAAATACCTCCATGGTGCTCCTCTGTAACGTCCATCTTGTATTGAAGCCTCGACATGGGAGGAATTGTTCCGAAAATAAGTCTACATTAACATGGACATTTCTGTCAACAACTCTAAAAAGGAACAGATTACCCTGAAAATAATCCCAACCCTTAGTCGTCACAAGGGGTAAAAAATTAGTGAAATTTTAATTTCCCTTTAATCTTGACGTATAGCTCAGATGCAAATACAATCGAAAGTTCTTAGATAAACCAAGTGCCCCGCAAAAATGGTGTTGATCGGATAGATATATTACATACAGTGGGTTTAAAATATTCATCCAAACATTTAAATTGTCGTGTAATTCTCCCCAGTAATCGCTGTATTGCTAAGAAAACAGCTAATTTCCAATATGAGAATTTTTTGGGATATTATGTGTGATATTCGCTTATTTAGGGTGATAGAATTAAGGTTTTTCAAAATGCTTTGAAAGCCTTTTCAGAATGGAATGAAATTTCCTAAAGTCGTTTCAACATCAGGTCTCCAAATTGCATAATTCCTCCCGCGGCCCTTTATCTAATCTCTGTAGAAGAGGTGGGTGCAGACAAGCTGGACACATGCATAGAGACACACAGAGAGCGGACTTACATAACAGTGCCCTGCAGTCGACCTCTACACAAACACACACAATAGAACTGAACTGTATCATTACCATTATTACGTCATCTTTTGGCATCAATTGAAACAAAATATAAACTTACGGATTTTGCAGGGATTTTTGTTTGAAGTCAGATTTGCACTGAAATATTTTAACTGAGGAAAAATAAACATTTCATTTTGTCATCATGATGTCCTGATCATGATGTCTACTGTCCGCCTTTAGTGACTTCTTATCTTCCATTATTCAAATGAAATCTTTTCTTATTCTTGGAGTCTTTAATCTTCATGTTGATGATGTCAACCTGTTATTTAACCTGGAATTCATCCCTGAATCTAAGCCCTTAAAAGGTTAGGTCTCAGAAGCTTGTCATCTCAGCCAATACTGCAGACAGTTTTTCTGCTATGTTTGACCCTCTTTCCTTCAATGACTGCTTAAATGTGGACAATGTGATTCATTGTTTCACTAATCATTGTGGCACCTGTTTAATTGAACCTGACAATTCAGAAAAAACGGTGACCTTGGACAAATGAAGATCTCCTGATTCGGAAGAGACTTTGCCGAAAGACTGAGTGTCTCTGGAAGTCCACTAAAATTGAGGTGCACAGACTTCACCTCAGGGATCTGATGTCCTCATACAATGAGATAATGGAAATTGCCTGTTCTGATTACATCAGGAAACAGGTAGCAGCAAATAAGAAAATCCCCAAAGTGTTGTTTGACGCGATCAATTCTCTCGTGTCTCCTGCTCCTCAAATCACGCCTGTGAAGGCGTCTTTGAAGCTGACAGCAATGCATTGTTGAGAGTTTACACTGACCAAATTAAATTGATCAAAGAGAAAATCCCTTCCCCTTTCTGTGTAACCCCTGCCGTTACTGAGCCTGTCTCCTCCTCGTGGTCTTCCTTCAGTGCTGTATCTCTGGGTGACATTTTAGCACTGGTGAACAAGATGAAACCCTCCTCTTGCTCATCCGACGTCCTTCCTTGTAGGCTCTTTATCAAAGTGTTTGATGTAATTGGCACCTGGGTTACCAAAATGGTAAACCTTTCTCTTTCCACAGGGGTTTTTCCCAATGTATTTAAACATGTCATTGTGGAGCCTTTGCTCAAAAAGCCAGGTTTAGACGTGACTGACCTCAGTCATTTCAGGCCTATTTCTTAGCTTCCATTGTTGTCCAAGATCTTGGAGAAGATGGTGTCTGTGCAGCTGTCTTTGTTCCTGGATCAGAGCGACATCCATGAGAAGTTTAAGTCTGCCTTCCGCAAACATCACTCTTCGGAGACGGCCTTACTGAAAGTGTCCAGGGACATCATGATGTCGGCTGATCGGGTTAATACACTGTTCTGGTTCTCTTGGATCTGTCCTCAGCCTTTGACACAGTTGACCACCAGATCTTGCTGAGAAGACTGAGGGATGAAGTGGGACTGTCTGGGTCTGTGTTACAGTGGTTCTCGTCATACCTTTCTGGACGCAGTTTCAGTGTATCTGCCAATCAAATGAGCTCTCTATCGGTGGATCTGTTGTGCATAGTCCTCCAAGGTTCTGTTCTGGGTCATTTATTATTTTCTCTGTACTTGATTCCCCTCGGTAAAATCATTCAGAGATTTCCTGATGTTTCTTACTACATCTTTGCTGATGACATCCAGCTCTTTTGCTCATTTGATCCAACTGAGCCCCAGATGCTGAACAGCTTAGTCAATTGTTTGCTAGAAATCAAAGAATGGCTGAGTGAAATCACTTTGCAGCTAAATGTGGACAAAACTGAAACTCTGGTTATTGCACCTGGTGATAAGGTTCCAGGGTTGAGTCAGTACTTGGGTGACTTAGGTTAGTCTGTCAAACTGAGCCTGAGAAACCTGGGTGTTGTATTTGAGAAAGACATGTCTCTAGTTCAACACTGCAGAAAACTGACCGGAAACTGTTTCCTTCAACTGAGAAAAATCTCTAGGAAATGTTGTTACAACATGATCTGGACCTTATAATCAATGCATTTGTGTCTTCTCGTTTGGACTATTGTAACAGTTTGTTTTCATGTCTTAACAAGAAGGAGCTGTCTCGCCTGCAGTTGACACAGAACTCTCTTTCAGAACACTATCTCTTCACTGGCTGCCAGTTTCTTTCACGATCAACTTTAAAATTCTGGTTCTTACTTTCAGAGATTTCCATTGTCAGGTTTCTCCTTACATCACTGATCTGATCCAGCCTTACACCCCAGCTCGGTCCTTCAAGAAACATCTGAAGACACTTTTATTTGTTCAGGCTTTCCCTTGATTTTCTGAGACGTGTGTGTTTGTCTCTGTGGTGTCTTCACCTTTAAAGTATATATTTTATTGAGTATTGTTTTAATTGTTTAAGCACTTTGTGACCTGGTCTAGAAAAGCGCTATACAAATATTACTTACTTACTTACTTACTTACTTATAAGTAGTGGGTAGTAACAGTGTAACTATGGCCTTCATAGTTTTTGAGTATATTTTTCAATTATATACATTTGGTATGAACCAAGATGTAGTTTTGACACAGAACAACCCAAGATTAGACTTCAAGTGACATGAGAAGTGCATCTCCCAATTTTCCGTTTCAAGCACTTCCATGGAACAAAAAAACATTCAGCGATACAATTTTCTTTCTTTATCCCCTCCTTGATTCAAATGCACTATAAAATACCAGCATGGTGGTTTGTTCAAGCAGATGACGGAATTAGAAATAGTACATTTAGAAATGTCAACATTTCTGACACAAATGTCCTCCAATTAAGAGCTTGAAGCAAAAAAGAATCTCTACTTATTATTGTCCTAGTTGCTGGGTTCAAATGTTTTGAATTGAATTCCCTTTTTCTACCCTTGTCTACATTGACATAACATGAAGCAGCCAGCCGTCCTTAACAATAGTTAGCGTCACAGTCTCCGTAACAATGGATGGTGAAACATTAGGATTAAGAGTGACTTGAACTAATGCTGCTGGTTACTCTTGTCAATAAAGTTACATTTAAGGGGATACTTAAATCAGCACTGTCTCACTGCTTTGATTTGCAACAATGTGTCTTTTCATGTCACTCGATAGTTCAATAAACCACTAAAACAGATCATCAGATTTGATCACTTTAACATAGTGTCATTTCTTATGTACTTTGTAACACAAATATTTGTAGGTCAATTTTGAGCTAATTCACACATATCCTTAGTCAAATAAATGAATTCAAAAATGTTAAGTAACCAAAACCAAAAAAGTTTCCAACAAAAAAATGATAAATATTTTCGATTATTGTTAAAACGGTATGTGCTTTGCAAAACCTGAGCAGTGCCTACAATTGATTAGTGCATCCTATTGGTTCATTATAAACCTGCATTTTTTCGCTTTTTTACCCTTGCACTTTAGGAAGATTGTCCTTCAATATATACTTTTACAGTAAGACAACTAATGTTAAAACCCAACACTGTTTCAAATGTTGAAGTATTCCTTTCCAAGATGCACTAAGTCCCTCATCATGACGATGTTGTGAAGTTATAACTTTATAAAGTTACATTTTTATTCTATTATCACGTAATAATGAGCTTTACTTATCTTTCAGCCAGCTGTAATCACTCCCTCTTTGTCCCTTGGAGGTGGAGACTTCCTGGATTGTTAACGTTCAGTGAGAAACCTCGATGCTTGACACAGCAGAGTGGTTGTGGTTATGGTAAACAAGATTTAATCTCCATAAAAACAAAGTGTTTTCAGTAGGCGGGGCTTAAATTCAATTTAATTACAAGATAGTTTTGTACAAACATACTCATAATGATGAGTACAATAGAGGTCCAAGATCTATTTAAGAGACACTTGAATGAACACATTAGTTTCCCTTTAATAAAAAGCTATGCTTTGTATATTGATGAAAATTCTAGTTTTCTACTTTTAATTCTCTGCCTTCAGAGTCTTTAACTGCCTGCATCTTTGGTTACATTCTTTGTTTCTGCTCCATTTCTGTCATAATCTGCCCTGCTATGGATGTTAATTCTTCACTTCTGTCAGCGTCCTGGGGAGAAACAGCACACATGCAGCTGCTTCATCTACACTTATGTGAAAAGTCCAACAATAATAAGAATCCATCTGTCTCTATACAGCTGTGCACTGCACTGTAATTTACACCATAATTAATACCTACGAAACTACAAATTTCTGACCCATTACAGAACTCATCTTCAGTCTATATTTGACTCAAAGATTTAAACAGGATTTGACTTTGTTTTTAATGAACATGGAAAAAATGTGCATATTTACCATCATTTCAAAACAGGATTTATGTAGTTTACTTTCAGTTTTTTTCTTGTTAAACCCAAGGCCTGAGCTTCAAATTTCTCCCACCAAGACATTTAAGGTAGCCTTGGTCAGATTTGAAATTATATAGTTGGGTCTTAATATAATGGGGTCATAAACACATGTTATGAGGTCAAGTTGATGGTGAATTTTTCTCTTGTGTGACTGAGTTTGACACCATCGATCTACACAAAGAAAAAATAAAGGTTTTTTATCTATATTTATAAAATATTGTGACAAGAATATATCTGTAATATGTATTTAGCCTGCATTTGTACTAATCCAGTGGTGTCTGAACAGACTTGACGTTGAGGATATTAATCACATAAATGTCTATCAACAGCACACAGCTTTTAAATTCAAATTCAAGATCTAAATATATCACACACTTTATAACTCTATTTGTCCCTTTACACTCCTGCCTGTGTTTTGTGTATCATCTTAATTCAGGAAGTCTCAACATAATTTTTTTATCAATAGTGCCTGCCTGTCTGCCCTATCAAGCTGGGATTTGTTCCATTTTCCCAGCCTTTTATTTGAATCATTATTGATTGAATTGATTGCTTTTGTCCTTTTTTTAGAATCCTGCACAAGTTTGGGTCCAGGCCTATGCAACCTTGTGTCTTGACCACTTCAACCCTGCATGGCTGGTCCGCCTGCTTTTACCAAAAAGATCTCTGTGGATTATCCAAAATTCTGCAGTTTGTTTGGACCTCACATGCTTCCACATTGTTCCTCTCACTGAGAGGATCATCTCACTGTGAGAACTCACAGCAGTTAGCTTCATGGCCCCATGGTGCAGCTTCAGAAATGATCTGTTCAAACTTCCATTTATGTAAGACCTGTAGCCATTAGAGCAGGCATCTTGAACTCAATTGGCTTGGGGGCCACCAGAGGTAAATTCTTGCTCTTCAGAGCTGGCTGCAATAGCTAATGAAGTATTACCTATTTTAAAAAACAAACAAAAACAAACTGGTTTATCTTAACCCTTGTGTTATCTCAGGGTCAAATTGACCCGAAGACCTGAAAACAAATGTAATTGTTTTATCCCTCGTGTTGCTCTTGGGTCAAGAAGAACGACCTTCGCCTTCACCTTGACCCTGAGATAACACAAGGGTTAAATGTATAAGCCAGGGGCTGCAATTTTTCTTGCAAGCAGTTTAATATAGGCATGGCAGTTAAAAATAGACATAAAATAGCATGAACACCAAGAAAAGCAAACTTTGAAAAAATAAGTCTTGGATAAAACGGCAAATCAGCAGCAGTCCTGGACTCAATGTAGATTGCTTTTCAAATTTTGACTAGTTTACTTTAATACCTTTTTGTGAAATCTGACTGTATTAGCAAATATTAGTACCAATTTTAAGTCGAGAGAAGTTTTGTATCCATTTGTTTATCTTGTTTTATACTTCATGTACATGCCTAATTATATTTCTGTATAATATATGTATGATAAGAAAATAAAAAAACAGTGCTATGCAAAATGTTGGGCACCCCTGTAAATCTTTAGGATTTTCCTTTATAAATCATTGGTTGTTAGGATAAGAAATGTCAGTAAAATATTTTGTTTAGTAAAATAGTTTATATGCTTTACAGAAAGTGTGCACGATTTATTGAACAGAATAAGGTATGTGCAAAAAAAATTAAATTAATTTTTTGATTTGAATAACATTAGCACTAATTATTGGAACTCAAAGTTGGTTTGGTAACCTTTGGTGACCCTTGACCTCCATACACATCCTGAATCCTATCATGAGAAAATATATATAATGAGGCTTTTTGCATCTTCTCTGAAGAGAGGCAACATGGGAGCCTCAAAACAACTCTCAAATGACCTGAAAACAAAGATTGATCAAAGGGAATAATATAAAAAGATATCTCTGAGATTTAACTCATTGTTTCAACTGTGAGGAACATTTTGAGGAAATGGAAGACAACAGGCACAGTTTTAGTTAAGGCTTAATGTGGCGGACAAAGAAAGATTTCAGGCGAGCAGAGTGAGAACAGTGACTGTACAGTCGACCCACAGACCAGCTCCAAAGACCTTCAACATGATCTGGCTGCAGATGGTGTGACTGAGCGTCGTTCAACTATTCAGCCTACTTTACACAAGGAGATGCTGTATAGAAAAAAAGCCTTCTTTTGCCCCTGCCACAAACAGAGTCACTTGAAGTTTGCTAAAGCACATTTAGACAAGCCAGCTTCATTTGGGAATAAGGTGCTATGTACTATAATGTAGGTTTTTTTTGGGCACAACAAGGGGAGTTATGCCTGGATACCACTCAAGTAAGTAAGTAATTTGTAAAGCGCCTTTCTAGACCAGGGTCACGAAGCACTTTAACAATCAAAACAATACACAGTTAAAATATATACTTTAAAAGGTCAAGATACATAAGACAAACACAGGAGTCCAAAAAAATTGGGGGAAAGCCTGCACAAATAAGAATGTCTTAAGATGTTTCTTGAAGGAGTCAGTAGATCCATCAAGCTCAGAGAGAGAGGAAGATCGTTCCAAGAAGTGTGTTCAGGAACCATCAGTAGATTCTGATCCACAGACCTAAGAGCCCGAGCTGGGGTTTAAGGCTGGATCAGATCAGTGATGTAAGGAGGAGCCTGACCATGAATAGCTCTAAAGGTAAGAACCACAATTTTAAAGTTGACCCTGAAAGAAACTGGCAGCCAGTGAAGACTTTTAAGGATCGGAGAAATGTGAGTTTTTCTAGTAGAGCAGGTCAGATTTCTAACTGCAGAGTTTTGTATTAATTGCAGGCGAGACAGCTCCTTCCTCAAAATCTACTAAGGCCACCTCATTTCACCTGAATATTATTAAAATTTGTGGAGTGATTTTAAGTGGGTTGACCATGCTCGGAACGCATCAAACCTGACCGAACTAGTTTTAAAGAAGAATGGTCCAAAATACCTTCAGCCAGAATCCAAACTCTAATTGGAAGCTTTAGGAAGTGTTTAGAAGCTGCAAAAGTCAGATGCAAAATAATTAGAGTTAATGTTTCTTTGAGTGCCTACATTTATGCACATGCCTAGTTTTGTTTAAATAATTCTTGAACACTTTCTGTCAATCGTATAATCTTTATTTCACATCTCAAATATCACCGTGTTGGTCTCCCCTATTATATATTTAACTGAAATGTATTGTCCAAACAACCAATGTTTGACAGTAATCATAGAGTTGCACAACACTGTATGTCCTAATTACAAATCTTTTAAATGCATTTACAAAATGCTGAGAATGTGGGAGGAAACAGGAGTGCAGGAAATCTGTTATATTATTCTAGTTCAGGAAAGAACTTATTGATACACTTTACCACAATGCTGCCTCTAAGTTAATGGGCATTGTTAACAAACAGAATATTCTTGTTAAATAGCCAAAAATTCAGTCGATCACAACCTTTTTCTACAAAGAGCCAGGACTGGCACTTCATGTTTGTCCTTGGCACTGATTTGTTTATTTATTTATTTCTACTTCATCCTCTGCTGCTATATTTGGATTTCTTTGACTCTTTTTAAGCCCTCTGAATATAAAGAATGTCTTGTCAGATTTGTAAGCTAGAATGTAGAAGAAAAAAATCAGAGTTTACATCAGTGACATTACATAACAGCGCGCTGCATGGTAATGGCTGTGACATCACAGACAGAAGCAGATCCACCGTGTCGGATTGAAGCTGAGAATAACACTGAAGCCGTGAACATACGCAAGTTGACGTGTGACGTTTGTCTGGTTAAACTCTACAGCATTAACCTTCAATAGGTTCACGCACGACAGATGTGTTGTTGAGTTTGTGCGTTTTCTGTATGTGTCCTATAAGTGTGCCAGCATCAGAGCCTAAATATGTGTGTCACTAAAGCTGCAGTTTTCTCATTGGCTGCTCCCACACACTCAATAGTCATGCTGCAGGAACGGCGATGTGTGTGTGTGTGTGTGTGTGTGTGTGTGTGAGAGAGAACATAAAGGGGGAAGACAGAAATAATCCGACACTCGTGGCGGAAGAGAAACATGTTACAGTTTGATCAGTGAAGAGCAGCGGGAGTGACAGAGCGGCCACAGCTGGATGAGCAGGTAGGACTACAACAACTACACAACTCCAGAGTCGAGTCACACTGGGCACTCGTTTTTTCTTGTTTTTATCGTGGGTTTCATGATGACTTTTTCGATCAGACATTTGCAGATGTGCACATGGCTGATCTGGATTAGAGTCCCCACTAATCCATTCTGTGGTAAAAACATGGAGCACCTGCTTCATGAGGGTCGGGATGAGAGTTTAGAGTTTGCATGCTTTCAGTGAGTTCCTCCAATCGTTCTATACATGACAACCTCACTCTCACATCCAGCAGATACATCAGTCTGATTTCATGGTCACTTATCTTGCTGAAAATATGGTCATCGTAAGGCCCCCGGGGGCCACATACCGATGTTTGGACTGAGGACTATTTTTTAATACTTAAAAAAAAATCATATTATTGGTGACAATTCTATCCCCTCATTATCTCATGTTTTCTCAATGAGAGAATTAATATCCTCTCCATTTGTTTTACAGCCTTTAATTAGTGTCTTTGTTGAAAATAATCAACCAAGTGTTTTAAAATGTGTTTTATAGAACATTTTCAAAGTACTACTTTTACTTGTCTTTTATTAGACTTTAACTTCTTTGTTATTTACAAAGAAATGATGTAAAGAATAAGGTTAAAGATGTCTTAAGTATAATTTGCAAATGTCTAACATCCGAAGATCGGACAAGAAGTAGTATACCTTAGTTTAAAACGTATAGTACATATATTTTTCTTCAGTCTGAGTTCGAGCATATTTCATATTCCGCAATAAGTAAATTTTTTTAACATAGATACACTAAATGATACATGGTGCATATTATTTTTCTATGTTTATAATGTTTTAATAATTTGTTATTCAGTTATGTTAGAATGATATGGTTGTTTTTTCTAAATATGTCCCAACAAATATCTGCCGGGTTGTTTTTTATTTCTTGTTTTTTTTATGGTTTAATTTATATATTTATTTGCTAATATACACTTGAGTTAATTACTAGAACATTATAGAATATATATGAATACTTTCCTTTAATATTAAACTTTCAATTAATTTAAAATGGCTTTATATTTACTGAAAAATGTACTCAAATGTTTATATGTATTGTGTCCAAATGTATATGTTTTGATATATTTAGGTTTGTCTTTGATTAAATGTAATTCCACCCTATTTTTATTTAGATTTATTTTAACAAGACTCAACTACTTTTAATTATAAATCTTATTTTTCTTTCCTAGTTTATACCATGTATGTGCTTTAATTAAACAGTAAATATTGTCATTAGTGTCAAAGTGTTTTTTGAAAAATGTACTTTATGAAAAAATGCTTTTTAGCTGCATGAGACACTTATGTATGTATCGATTGAAATGATTTGATTCTAGACGATCAGAGTCTATAGAACGACGGTCGATTGATTCCCCTCTGTGTGACATGTCGGCCGTAGATCCGGCTGCACAAACTCATCCAGACGTGACCTTGACTCTGATCTATCTGAGCAGAGTAATGATCGCCACAGCTGGAAATCCCCTGACATGCTCGGTAATCAAGCGACGTTCAGGACGACGCGACGAAGCGAGTCGGGATTAGTGTGAATGGAAGTGCTTGATTAAAAAAGCAAATATGATCCGGTCCAGCTCCTGCTCTTATGTGATGATGTCACAGGCATTGATTTGAGCAGAACTCCTATGGAGGATTGACTTATTGAGCTTTGACCTCAATACTTTACTCAATACATAAACGTGCTGCAAGACTCTTGTTGTACTGGAATGTATGACTCTGAGACTTAAAAAAAAAATATATATAATTTCAATGATTCCCATTGATTTGAATTGTGTTAATATAGAATGAATGAAGTGGTCATAAATCAATCCTTTTTTAAACTAAATTGTGTCAATATCATTTATTTAACCATCAACAACAGGCTTCAAAAAAGAAAACAAGCCTTCTCTAAATGTGCTAGGAAAGTGGAAAATAAGTGAAAAAGGATTTTTAATTTCATTTAAAAGTGTATTTAGCCCAAAGAATATTCAGATAAATAAATGTAGATTGTGTATGGGTCTGTTTTATTCTAAGCTCTTCTCGTTTGATCTGAGAAAGTTGCTTATACAGGGTCTTTGACATTTTTATTTAATAGTTTCTCTATCTATGATACACTAAGGGGTGTCAAGGTTAAGCTTAACAGACCCTGTCTACAACCAAACAGAGCAAACTAATGATAAATTGTGTAGGAACTTGTCCACTTGAGACCTTGGCTCCTGTAAGCGTTTGAGTGATGTCTTCTGCTGTTTCTGTTGTCACTAAAGAAGCAGCCGGTAAAATTGCAGGATGAGAATTAAGCATTGTATATAAGAAAATATAATGTTAATTTAAAAAACAAAACAATCATATAAAGAAAACATATAATTAAAATGATCATATTAAATCTGTTGGACTTTCTAGACAAACATTTTTGTGAAATCGTGAACCAAAAGACCTGCTTTGTATTATTTTATGATAATATATGACAGAACCTCCCCTTTATACAATGTATATGTTCACCAATAAACTTAAACATGGCAACATTTGATGTGTTGTATGTACATATTGGCTTGATTAGGTGTGTAGTAGCTGTTAGCACTATGGTAGTAAACTATTTCAAACCAAAGTATTATTATTATGAAACACAAAAATGAGCCAGACCCGATCACTGAACGTGAGGAGTTAAGTTGAATTTATTGTTTCTCTGGTCAGTTGTCTGTCACGCTTACACTTGTGTTGTTAAATGTCAGCGGCAGCAGAAGTGTCCTTTTCATCTTATCGGTCAGTTAGAATCCATCACAAGAGCATCCTTAAGTCCCTCATTAAAACTTGGTGATGACACACCGTCAGGGCTGATTTCATATTCTTAATTGAGTTAAATGCTCAGTAAAAAGCATATCCTCAACCTCTTGTCAGTCAGCTCTGACTGGAAAGATGCTTTAAATCTAATTTTACTTCCTGCAGGAAATACTGTGAAAAACCACACAGATCCTTGTGTGATGACGTCAGGGTCAAAAACTTGACCCAAAAAAAACAACAATATTATGTTTGCGCTCAAGAGGAATTTTCTCCAGTGTCTGGAGACACGTTGAAACTACACATCAAGCGAAGCTGCTTGAGGTGGCTTGACACACATACATGATCATATGACACACATAATGTTCATCTGACAAACAATGTTCACATGACACACAAATGTTCAAATGGCACACGTGATGTTCACACAACACACTGATGTTCACATGACACACGTAATGATCACATAATGATCACATTCAACACTTTATGTTCACACAACACACATAAATATTCACATGACATACATAAATGTTCAAATGACAAATATAATGTTCACATGACACACATAATGATCACATGACACATAATACATGACACATATGTTGTTTGCATGGCATCTATACATGTTCACATGACAAACATAATGTTCATCTGACAAACATAATGTTCACATGACACACATAAATAACAACATGACACCCATAATCTCATTACACATATGTTCTTTGCATGGCATCTATAATGTTCACATGACAAACATAATGTTCACATGACAAACATAATGTTCATCTGACAAACATAATGTTCAAGTGAGACACATGATGTTCACATGACACACAGGTGTTCACATGACACAGATAATGTTCACACATCACACTTAATGTTCACATGACATACATAAATAATAACATGACACCCATAATCTCATGACACATATGTTGTTTGCATGACACCTAAATGATCACATGAAAAATAATGTTCATCTGACAAACATAATGTTCACATGACGAATATAAATGATCACATGACAAACATAATGTTCATCTGAAACACACAACAAAAAGCTCATGACACACATTTTTACTGTACATGACACTATGTGACAAAAATATCAAACCCCAAAAATGACAAAAAATATAAATGATCAAAAGTAAATACATCTAATATAAATAAACAAAACATCATTTGAGTATGAAGTTTAAATTCCGCTCAGTGAAATAAAAAAATGTGATTATGGGGCCGAAACAATAACTTTTTTTATGTATAATGTATACAAAACCAAAAGTGTGGATCATTCGAAATGTATACTTTTTTTTAATGTATAAATATACTGTGATCCGATGTAAAGGAAATATTAGACTGAAAATGAGAAAGTTATTAAAATAAAGTTATTGGTATCTGAGATCCAGCCACTGTGACGTAGGAGTGTTGCTAAACAACAACATTTCCTGAACCCACAAGAGAAACACCACCATGACATAAGAGCTCTTCATGTAACATTGTAATATCAAAAGCAGGATGATACAGATACTAAAAGTAACTTGTCACCACTACAGTATTGTTTTTAAACTGTTGCAGTACTATCAGAGAAAGTGTCTGATGAAGTGTCAAACACACACGTCACCATGATTATGAATTCCGGCTGAATTTAGCGAGGAGTCCCAGTGGGCTGCGGCTCCTTCTATAAAAGGCCAGAGCCTGGCGACCGGATGCAACAAGCAGGTGGAGGAGCGTGTGCGCGGAGAGAGAGAGAGACTTTTAACGCGCTGCCAATATCAATTCCTCACTCATGCTCCAATTCACCAGCATCACCACCATCATCGCTGCGGGTTGACGTGTCCGCCGCGCGCACGCTCTCTCCATCCCTGGCTCTCTCTCTCCCAGCAGCAGCAGCAGCAGCCAGGCGGCTCACATGCGTCCATCTCCGCAGCGGCGGGCGGTTGCCTCGCTGCTGGCTCTGCGGTCAGGACGAGGCCGACTGGAGATGATCTCCTTCTGGCTGCTGTGCTGGAAGCTGCTGGTAGGTACACACATCCGCGACCCACCGCACACACCGAGCGTAATCCTCCCGAGTGAAGGGATGCTGAAGCTGACACAGCCTGTGTGTGTTTGGTGTGTGTGTTGCCAGACCTGCATTATATAACTCAAATCCGCCTGAATATTGAAATATATGACAGTGCAGAATATCAGAGTTTGTCTTCACTGACATAATCTGCGTGATAAATGTTTTGAGATGAAGGAGTTTTCAGACCATCTTCCAGCAGGTCTGTGGATCATATCCACAGACCGGCAGTGATCAGGATTATAGCTTGAGAGCCACAAACTATTAAACTCCACAATCCGTCCTCCATATGCCGGGAATGCTTTGAGAAAATGGGACACTTGCTATTTTGAGGCATATAGTGATTAAATGGCCGTGTAAGTGGCTGACAGATGATGATGCTCTGCTCCCTCGTGAATGTATATAAGCCTGAGTGACAGCAGCGTCACATTCTCTCAGGCCTTCTTAGATCCATGTTGTACTCCACGCCACCCACGGATAAATGACTCAGCGTATTAAGCGTTTTATGATTTTGGCAGAGGATGAATTTAAACAAGGCACCGTGGCATCTCGAAAGAGAGATCAAGGGGTCTTACATAACGACTGGATTTTCTTTTGTGTATATTATTTATAATGTGAAGTGTCTTTGCTCAATACTATATGGATATATCCTTACGCTCTTGTGTTAGTTCAGAGTAGATTAGTTTCTTTATATATTCTAGCGAGAAAACAAAGTCAAGATTACTCAACGGTACACTTAACTTATTTAGTTATTGCTAAACTTTATTAGGTGAAATGTTGATCCCCTGACTGTGACGTAGTTTTGTCTAAACCTCATTACATATTCAACTGGACTTGTAATGTTATTTAGCCTCAATAAATCAAAATATGTTCTTGTCATTTCCTTTGTAGTTACAGTTGCATTCAAAGACACCATTCAGTTAAGAAGCAAATCAAGCAAAGTCATTTTTCTCTGCATGTTTAACTGGCTATGCTAAATGTTGGGGGAATTGTCGTCCCTCTTTGCAACTTATTGAAGACATTTTATTTTGGGATAGTTTGTGTTTGCATCGTGCACATAGTGTTCGAATGTTTTTGGAAAATGGTCATATTTGATGACACAAATACAAGCAAAAACCAAACGTTCAAAATAAAAGCTTCCAAATCGTAATCAGGTTATTAAGATTCATTTTAAATTAATTTCAAAAATGTATTTTAAAAATTGTATATGTATTTTACATGTTCTCGTTCATCACACATATTATATCCAAAGGTCTTAACAAGTGCCCTTTACACATACAAGAGAATATGAAAGTTTTTCTGTTCTGAAAAAATATATATATAGAGAGATTTATATAGAATAGAACAAGTAAGAAAAAGATGGACTGATGAGGAAGAGAACTACAGATAATGGTTGGCTGGAAATAGTTGGGGTTCGTGAGACCATTGGTTTGTTTTTTCTTAGGTCCCTGAATGAATGGGTAGTGAAAAAGTGTGGCTTGGATATAGACATCTACAGCAAGAATTAATTGCAACAGAAGTCAAAGATGAACAATGTTAGGATAAGTAAAAGAAAAATTGGATATACCAGAATGGAAATTCATATCGACTTGAACCAAACAAGCCCTTTGACTTGTCAAGTTCTAATGCTTCAGAGAAAATCAGTTATTTTATAAAAAAAAAAAATAATTAAAAAACCCTTCAGACATTATTACAAAATTTTAATGATTTCTTTGTTTTATTTATTTTTGTCCTGGTACCTGGACAGATGTCAGGGATGGCTGATGAAGGTTAAACCATAACTCTTACATGTACAAGGTTTAAAAGTGATTGTTGCATTGAAGCTTTTATTAGCATTTGTTATTGAAGTTTGTCGTGTGCTTGCTTTGAGAGGTTTATAATAAGAGGACACTTAAATCACTCACTTTATGGTTGGAAAAATCTTTGAATCCTTTGCTGGAATCTTACTAAAGAAAAGCTCATAAGCATTCTAGTAATAAAGATCATTATGCACAATTTTAATCTAACTATTATTTCCTAAGAAGATCAGATGATCTTAGCAACCACCACGAAACTAAAAACTGCACTACTTATTTTGCCGCCTACAAGGACAGGTTGGTAGAAACATGTGCAGCCATGTGGTGTATCAGTCCAGTGCTGAGAGAATCACCCACCCCCACAGTTAGAATGAACAAAACAATCTCTCTACAAGTTTGTGGCTGAATAGAGGCGGCCATTTGAAATGACATACACAAATAAGTCCAAAGGCATAGGGTTCATTAGCGGCCCTTGATCATATTTCATGCGGCCCTCATTAGCCTGGTTGATCGAAGAAAACATATCATTCCTGAAATTGGGACTTAAAGTGGGATATAAAGTTCTGCTTCTTATATAATGCTTTAATACCACTTATTTGATGTGTTCAAACAGCTGCAAATGTCACACATACATGCTGAGGTCACAGCTGGATCTCTATGGTTCCTCCAGGACAAATTATCATCTGTCTTAGACTCACAAACAAATTCAATGAACCAACAGAAGCAGCAACAAATGTTATTTTAGTAGGACTCCTGTATCTGAAACCTGAACCTAACTGAGAGAATCATTCTTATCCCTCTCTTAATGGCCTGTAAACAGATTTGCAGGGAGGATTTTCCAGCAGCCGTTATGATGTCAGGAAACGATGGATCATTTCCTAGAAGTTTTTTGGCGGACATTGAATATGTAAAAGCTCTTACCGGTCTTTAATCAGATCTGAACTCTTGCATTTGACACTATGAGAAAATAGAATATATCGTTCATGTTTATTTTAGCTGAAGTTGTAAACTCTTAGTGACATATAGTTTTATCCAAATGTAGCAGACATCAAATTTGTATTGCACAGTTGCCATGGAAACCTTCATAACAACATCCTATTTTCCAATTTGAATTTCCTATTCCAATATCTTTTATCTCACTTATTAACTTTCTTATCAAAGACACTTAGAATACACATGTGTCTGAGGCTCCTCAGCACTCTTCTTTGGATGGGTTTAATGCAGAGCTGGCACTGCTGATCAGGCTTTGGCTGTCTTTTGAAACATATCCACATCATTTTCCTACTGCAGGCTAGATATGTGTAGCGTGAGATTTGATTTACAAATTGATTTAGCCTGGCCAAGTGTCACAAGGGGTCGATGAGTTATGTCAGTTTGTCACACAGAGGAAGCCAGAGTTCAATTCCACTGATGGAGTCCTGCCAACCCTGAACACGAACCCTGGTGTTACAGCAGAGTTCAGTGTAGCATCACGAGTGAATAGTGTCTCAGTTTTTAATTCTTATTAGCATCCTGCCTCCCAGGAATATGTGCCCCTGGGAAATAAAAACGTTTTAATATAGGGTTGATATTGTTGCCAATCTACCACAATTTGTTTTACATATTTGTGAAATATTTTCCGCATTTGTGGACTGCAGTACAGGTACACTTACACATTTGTAAAACCTCTCACACATTTGTTTACAGAGGTACCGTTACACTTACACTTTTATAAAATAATTCACAAATTTGTAGACCGGGGTACAGATAGCCCCAAAAATTAAAACCCCTTACACATATTTCGACCAAAGTACAGATACACTTGCACATTTGTAAAACCTTTTAGACATTTGTGGACTGAGGTACAGATACACTTGCACATATGTAAAAATATTTTAAATATTTGTGGACTGAGGTACAGATTCACTTGCACATTTATAAAAATCTTTTAAATATTTGTGGACTGAGGTACAGATTCACTTGCACATTTGTAAAACCTTTTACACATTTGTGGACTGAGGTACAGATATACTTGCACATTTGTAAAAATCTTTTAAATATTTGTGGACTGAGGTACAGATTCACTTGAACATTTGTAAAACCGTTTACACATTTGTGGACTGAGGTACAGATATACTTGCACATTTGTAAAACCTTTTAAACATTTGTGGACTGAGGTACAGATACACTTGCACATATGTAAAAATCTTTTAAATATTTGTGGACTGAGGTAGAGATTCACTTGCACATTTGTAAAACCTTTTACACATTTGTGGACTGAGGTACAGATATACTTGCACATTTGTAAAACCTTTTACACATTTGTGGACCGAAGTACAGATACACTTACACATGTGTTAAACCTTTCCACATTTGTGGACTGAGGTACAGATACAAGTGCACATTTGTAAAAACCTTTTACACATTTGTGGACTGGGATAAACTACACTTGCACATTTCTGAAACCTTTATATATTTGTGGCCTGAGACATTGGTGAAACTTTTACACATCTTTGGACTGAGGTACAGATACATGTTTGTGACAGTTTGGCCAAAATAATAATAACCAAGCCTCAAACCCTCATTATTCACTGTAAATAATTTTCAGTTTAATAAAAGTTATTACTGTTTTTTGAATAGTGCTTCAGTGTTGCAGATCCTTTGTACTCATCATCATAAAGAAAGCCAACACAAGGTAGAGTAATTCATTATTTAAAGATATTTACCTTGTTTCTTCTTTAATAGAAAATTCCAGTTTGTCCTACTTTGATAGCTATTCTATTTTTAAATCAACATCACTGAGCTGTAAAATACTGTCTTTGTACCAACTTTAGTAACTTGAAGATGCTCCTGCCTCCCACCTCGGTGTGTTTCTATAGCAACAACCTCTGTCTGTCACTTGCACATGCCCTCAATGATAGACCATAATAACCTCCTAACCCACTCATAGGAGTTACCGTGGTAACGGTGGAATGGGTTTCGCTTGGCCCACATTAGTAGGTCATATATGCTACTTTAATCTGCTGCTGGCTGACTTCATCACTTCATCTGTATGTGCGACTAAAAATAAAACACAAGGTGAACATGCTACTGTGGCTGACTATCTGATGGTAAGACTTTTGTGATCACTATTATTCAGAGGAGATTTGTGTAAAATCTCTATTGTGTTCATTTTGTTAATATTTGAAATCATTATTTTAATCTTGTATAATATTTCAAATGTTATAATCATGAAAACATAACAAATTATAATTATTTCTCTAGATTTACAGATTAATATTGACATAAAAACACATTATTCCATCATAATAAATGTATATAACAGATTTTATAAGGGGATTACTTATCTCTTTTTTTTTGTAAGTTCATTTTGCTGCAATAAGTGAAAGTTGGCTTTTTTCAAGCAGCTGACATATATTTAAGTTTCCCATTTATTCAAATACACAAACTTATTTGACTGTAAAATAGTAATTTATCAGCTTTTCGCTCGTTTAATCTGTATTGCCTAAACTGAAGAACAGGGACCCCAATCCTGCCCACTGAGTCACGTGACTTGTTTGAAATGATTGCAAGTTAAATTTAGCCCACAATATATCCCATAGGAGAGAGGTTTTATTTAGGTTAGATTTGATGTTTCCTGCTATAGTTGTGCCAACCATAGACAATAGTTGTGTTTCAGGTAAAATCAAGAACACAAGCAGAGCTGGACATTGAAGTACAGATGGCAAAAATGTCGTAAGATATTTTAGTCACTTTGACATGGACGATCTTGACATTTGTCACCAGTAACTTTCCACTCTTATGAAGTACAAACAAGTAGAACATCTTTGTTGCTCATCAGATGGCACTTATCTTTCTTCCCACAGAGAGCCACGACCGGACTGAGAAGAACAACCGCTGAGCTAACAGACGGTAACCAGGACGACAGTAGCTCAGGCAACAACGACCCTGTCGACAGTTCTCCGTCCCCAACACCGCCAGCAGGTCCAGAAACCATGGAGATCAGCTCGTCGCCACCTGTCCCCGACCTGGAGGGAGATAACTTGGTTGGCCTATGCCAGAATGAGGAATTTTACCCAGAGGCCTGCAGAGTGATGCAAACAATGGAGGATGACAAGGAGGGAGGAAACGGACAAACAAATGGCCTTGAGAGTGTTAATTTAATTCTTCAGAAAGATAACGAAGAAGAGGAAAGAGAAAATGAAAGCGAGAGATTAGAAGAGGAAGATACAGAAATAGACAAGCGAGGAGATGAAGTAGTAGAAAAGCGGGATGAGGAAATAGCGGAGATGACTCAAGACGTCAAGGATGAATATGAAGGAAACAAGGAATCATTGGCAGAAGATGAAGATGACTGGAGGGCAGAGACAATAGAAGAGGTCATAAGTGATGTTCTGTCAGACTCCATCTTGATCCCTCTCAGCTCATCATCCGTCGCGGACCTGCTTCCTCCAGAACAACCTGCTGAGGTGGGCTCTCAGGACGCCTGGTGCCACGATGACACCGACGACTTCAGCAACGATCACCTCAGCGACTGCCTCCAGGCGGAGCTGGCGATCGTCTACTCCGACAGTGACGCCGCCGAGGACCCGTGGGCCTCTTTCACCCAGGGCAACCTCCAGGAGAAGGAAGTCCAAGACGGAGGGTGTGAAGATAAGGAGGAGTCGGACATGGGCCTGAAGGAGCGGACAATAGAGGACATTAACGATGATCACCTGAGAAGAAAGAGAGTCGATGAAGAAGAGGAGATGAGGAAAAGGCGGGATCTTTTCTTAAGCTCCCCCTCTGAGAGTTTTAGCTCCAGCTGTGCAGACTCTGACAGAAAGGTAAGAAGAAATGAATTGTCAATTTAGATGTTGGTAGTTTCAGCCTTGTTGCTTGTGATCCAAGGTACCTGAAGATTACTCCATCACGCAGGACACACAGAGTGAAAATGTCTCCTCTGAGCATTTGGACTTCATGTTGGCTCGGCAACAGTGGAAGAAGATGGAGGAACAGGCCAAGGGCAAACCCATTCCCACACCTGGACTAAGAGTTCAGGAGGGCTTTCAGGGCACTCACTCGTCTCTGTATCCACCGACTCGCAGCCCCAGACTTAAGCGAAAGTAAGTTTTACAAGAGCTTGTCAACATTTCAAGAATATTTGGGGGGAACCTTTGAAGGTGGAAAAAGGGCTTTGCTCAAGTATCTAAGGGGGGGAGGCTTTTCACAAATGTTTTGGTGAAAGTTGCGTAACATAACGTTAATTATGTATGAATCTCTAGCTGTATTTTCATGGTCCTCTTTACTACACAAGTTTCCAGAAAGATAAAATAGTAAACCAACTCAAAAAAAGCAACTTTGCAATGGTAGCAGTGGTGGATTTTTTTTTTACAGTTTAGTAAACTTTAGATCGTCAGCTACTAAAATTGTGGTTATAGAAGATGTAAACTTAAAAATGTTTTTCATGTCAGCCCTCGTAGCAGGACGTGAGAAGGGTAGACATGTTGACATGTTCAAAAGTATGAGGGAGACAGAGTATAAAGTAAGAGGCATGCGGAATATGAGGACATAAATAAGATAGGTGTGACCCGAGGCCATGATCACGATACCTAAAGCTTCTCCATTATCGCCCTTTGCCCCTAAAGGGAAAACCATTCTCGTGGATCCAGGGAAACTCCTCTGTCCTCCATCTTGTCTCCGAGTTCTGAAGACTCAGGCTTGGATGAATTGTCGTTTCGCAGCACACTGGAGGAACCGGAGACGGCAGTCGAAAGAGAGATCCGACTGACATTGGAACGAGAAGCACAGCACCGCAGGGAGACGGGGCTCGGCACACAAAGCTTTGTGCAATCCCGGTAAGTAACCCCTGAACTGTAACTCAGTAGAAAAAATGATGAGGTTAGTTTGTTTGTGGGTAGAGGGGAAGAACGTCTGCAGGAACTGTAACTTAAAAGTGAGTCCGATAAATGTCTTTATAGTGGACAAGTAAAGGTCTAAAGGTTACTTTGGGAATGGAATTGGAAAGTAATGATTGTAGGTTGGTTCATATCGATCTTAAACTCTGGGCCGTAATTATGTTTGACCTAAATTTACGATGAAAACTGGATGAAACAGGACATCAGTTTGGCCTAGATAGGATATAGGCTGCCGATAGAGGCTTGCTTTTTGGTTTGAAACCTATTGTCATCACTGAGAAACTCTGACATTGATGGACAGATCAGTAGTTTAATCTTATCTCTGAATGTTTGCAAACCTAATTTTAACCTCTTTAGACATGAGTTTGTCGGGTTTGTATTTCTTTCTTTCAATGAGTAATTTTATAAGTATTATATGTACCAATACTAACAAACCTACATGTTTTGAAACTAAACTAGGAACTAACATCTATAGAAAGCAAAGTGCAAACATTACTGTGTAAGCATCAAAGTGGGACAGTTGTACATAAATAGACACATTTTCTTCTGAAAGTTCAGATGGAGTTCCAGTATTTGATTGTCTTTTGCTGGTGCTACTGCCATTTTATTTTCAGTGAAAAGTGTAGTGTTTTGATATCACTAGATGGTGTCGGTACTGTCCTTAAGGGTAGTGACCAATAGAATCCATTCTAGGTCATTTTGTTGTTGGCTGTCTTTTGGTAAACGTTTCAATGTGTCTGACTTCTTTTTCTTATCATTCAGTCCGTCCAGCCTGCTAACAGGACAATCGCCGCCTCGCCCCCCCGCCTGTCGTACCCCCACCCTGTCCATCTCTCCCTCCCCGACCTGCTCCTCCTCTCTTCCTCGATCTGCCTACCACGAAATGACGGCTAACAACGTGATCATCCTGGAGCCTGACTCCTCCAGCAACACCTCCAGGAACTGCCTGCTCTCCAACGCCATCGGTGGTCTTCCAGAGTGGTCCACCAACGTAGACGCCAAGCCCTCGGCCAACATCATAGTGGTAGAAACTTCTAATCTGATCATCCGGAGCGCCTCCGAGTTCTGCTTGAGCTCGGCTCCTCTGAGCGTGGAGACCCAGGAGAGCACGTTCACGTCCAATCCCTTCTTCAAGCTGCGCTCCCTGAGCAGCCAGTCGCTGGTGGAGCAGGAGATCCGAGTGGTGAGGCAGAGGGAGGAGGAGTGGAGGCGGCAGAGGGAGGAGATGTGGAGGAGGAAGAGAGAGGAGGAGTGGAGGAGAGGGAGGGAGAGCTACGACACTGTGCTCGTGTCCCCGGGGCTGAATGACAGCAGCCACATAGGTAGGTGTTGCTCACAGGTGGTGTGGGCTTATCGGCCTTTTAAGATTGGAGACTCATTTTTTGGGCTCAGTTAAGAACGACTGCTTCATAGCATCAGAGCAGAACCTGAGGCCATTGAAGACAAAATATTTTTGACTTCATTCTTCTGCATTTTACATTTTTCCAGCGGCAGAGATTCCGGATAAGAGTGTGTCCTCCCCTTCATCACCATCTAGAACCCGCAAAATGGAGCGGTCCAGTATGTCCTGTGATCACAAGGTTGGTGAACATTTCACCATGAGGTCAACGCGATGTGTCGCCTGAACTTCTCCTCATCGTCATGAGTCGACCCAAACATCCATTACATAGTTTTATTATTAACATTAGCAACTGGAGATATGTTATAGTGTTTTCTTGTTAATGATAATTTAAGAAAAAGATGAGAGAAGAGGATCTTTGCCGTAATGAGAAAACAAGTCACATGCTGAGAGGCAATGGGCTGCAGCATTATCATTAAAGACCGAAATAGCAGTAACCATGGTAACCCACAGCATGTTGTACATCGAGTATGGGTCATGTGACTTCAAAGATTTATGTAATGGACTTTTGTTCATTAATGTTTTCATCTGATCATGGTAAGATAATGGTGGTTGTTGATGTTGTTCTACTCATCCGTCTCCTCATTTTTATTATTGTAATATTTAACTGTAAATTATTTTTCAACATTCAACAAACATCCATCCATTTTCTTTTTTTCCATCCAACTAACCAACCTTTTTTCATCTTGTTACCCGTCATTCATCCATCCATCCTTTTTTCAACTTTTTACCCATCAATTGTCCATCCATCTTACTTTTAACTTGTTACCCGTGATAAACCCATTATTTTTTCAACTTGTTACCTTTCATTCATCCATTCATCCTTTTTTCCAACTTGTTAACTGTCAATCATTTATCCTTTTTTTAACTTGTTACCCATCAATTATCCATCCATCTTACTTTCAACTTGTTAACCGTCATTCATCATCCATCTTTTTTCAACTTATTATGCATTGTTCATCCGTCCAACTTTCTTTTTGAACTTGTTACCATCATTCAACCATCCATCCATCTTACTTTCAATTTGTTCCCCATCATTCATTTATCCATCTTTCATATTTAACTTGTTACCCATCATTCATCCATCCTTCATTTTTCAAATTGTTATCCATCATTCATCCGTTAATTTAACTTTCAATTTGGTACCCTTTGTTCATCCTTCCATCCTTTTTTTAAACGTGTTTCCCTATCAACCATCCATCCATATTTCTTTTGTTACCCATCGTTCATCCATCCATGCTTTTATCAAATCTTTACCCATTGTTCATCCGTCCAACCTTCTTCTTTCACTGTGGTACCCATCTTTCATCCATCCATTCACTGTCCTGGCTGTTGCTATCAGAGGTTCATTTAAATCTCCCACCCCCTCTAGTTCCCCCCCTCCTTCTCTTGTTTGCCAAGACGACAGAATGCTATGGCCCAGCGATGGGAGGCGTCTCTACTGGCCAATCAGAAGAAAGAATGAGCCACGCTACCACAACCTCCTGGCTGCTCTAACCCTGAATCACTCATCCAGATGTCTGCGATTCTTGGTCTTACAGATCCACATTGACTTTTGGACACACTGATCGGTCTTGGATGTAACCTTGGAGTCTATGTTTTAAACTCCTATTTAGTCCTGCTATGATGCTCACACAGTAATCTCCCTCATCCTCACTATTCAGCCTTTTACACTTTGCTTTCTATAGATGTAAGTGTAACTATTTATTCATATTTATTGTTTCAAGTATTGTAGTGACATTATGGATTGGTTATATTAATGTGTTTTGGTAGCTATGCAGATCCAGGACATTCTTTTTTTCAAATAGTTAAAGAATCTTGTATTTTGACAACAACCGCTTTTAAAATGAGACAGTGACTTAAGGGATCTCTTATAGACGCGTTCTTACAAGCAAGTCAAAAATAAGTGACAAACAGAATGAAATATAATTCAATATTTTTACATTTTTGTGTCTGTAAGATTCCTGAAAGAAGAGATGTATTGTATTTTTGCTGCCTAAGATATTATAAATCAAGCTTCAAGAGTTTTTGAGCAATAGACAGGAGATCTGCTGGAGATGTTTTATAGGAATAGATTGAATTGTGTGGATGTGCATGTGTGAGTGGTACTTAAGAGGAACATGGCATTACTCTGTCTACAATTAAGCATGTCAGTGCAATAAAGATGTACTTAAGTCTTTTCAGGAACAACTGGATTTATTTTCTGCTCATGACATTATGACCGGTGGACACCTGCTGGTCAATCACTCACATGGCAATTGTTGTACTTTTAGTGGAGGAACTTCCCCAATAAAAAAATAAATAGGATGTTGCGCATGAACTGAACTGATGACCTGAATTTCAACTGTAAACTGTAATCTTTTTACCTGCAAAAAATAGGAATAAAACAATATTTTATAATCATGGCCAAGTCAGAAATGAAACTTTGGAAAAATGCAATTAAAAAGCATGATTTAAGAGACTTAGCCACCCCAAAAATGATGCGATTAATTGACCATTGATGGGTACTGATCCCTGCGGTCTGGTCAGATCCCTGAATCAGCATGTGCCCCACTAGTTCTTTACTCTGAACCAACTAGCTCCTGCGGACTCCCCCTGAAAAATCCAGCCTGCTAGAGCACACGAAGTCAGTTCAAAGAACTATCTTTCCTTCATCAATGTCCAGCAATCCTTGCTACCAGTCCAGAGCATCCTCCGATGGAGGCAAAGGATTCAGCAGATCAAGGACTTGTCCATCCTTAAGTTTTAGAACCGCCTGATTCAAACTCCATCTGCAGCAAAAGAAAATTGTCTCAGCAACAGAAAATAAATATTTATGTGCTCATTTAGTGGTAGTGTTGGTGTTAAACGTGTGTAGCAATCTTAGACTTGCTGTGTGTATTAAGGAGTAACAAGTAGTCTTACATGATGATTATTTTATTTTTATATGCATTTTTACTTTTCACTGATAAACATTGGGAAATTAGCAAAATAATGTTCAAAGTGAATTTTTGAGTTTTTAAATACATAAAAAAGACAAATACAGCTTTCTCTACCCACGTTTTTGTATCAGCATCTCTGGTGGAGGTCGTATACAGATAAGCTCCAGTCTTTGAACCAGTCACAGGAATCTTCAACTGCAACCCAAAAAATAGACCATATATACAACGTATATTGTAAAGGAAAATACTAATAAAGAAAAACAAACAGAAAATAATACCTGTGCAGTTTGTGTATCAACCCGGTTGTAGGGATCAGTCAGTCGTATATTGTAGATTTTTAAAGGGGGTGCTCCGAGCATCTCCATGGCAACCGAGCAAGATTCTAGTTTCTCAATTGCAAATCTGTGGTAGTCTGATCTGACGAAGGCTTCTGGAGACAACAACACATAACAAACGATAAGACCCTCTTAGATTTATTGTAATACAAGCAAGTATTTATTAAGGCATGTTAAGTATTACGATGCTTACTATGCTGAAGATAGTACATGGTTCCAATACCCGTGCCTGTCATCAGAGTTGTGAAGATCGCCAGCTGTCCCAGTTTATGAGTGGAGATCCTCATCACTGCAGTCTGTGATCTGTAACATAGTTCAAGTGCACACAAATGCTTGGTTCCACAAATACAAGACAGCCTGAAAATAAGAATTTAAAAACAAATATGATCAAAACTACAATGACCTTCAACATATATGGTACATTATAAAATATGTTTACTGCTTTTCATAATGAGCACGTGGCTATCACAATGCTGTTTATTTTGTAAGAATATTGAATAAAAAAGCTGAAATTAAAAAATCCTCGATGTATTTACCAAACACCGGTGTTTGCTTCTGTCACTGCTCGCTCTCGTACTTCCGGATACGTCATAGTCGCAGTGAGCCTATCAACTGCGTGTGCGTTTCTTTTAAACAGTGTGTGCGCGGTGTGATGAGGGCGGGCGGAGACTTACGAGAATGCAGGGACGCTCGTTTTCTTCTATTGTTTCTCTTTTTAAACAAGTTTATTGGATTGTTCAAGAAAAAATATGTTTAACGAAAACAATAAATTGCAGAAATAATACTAAAACAAGTACGTTATTGAAGTGTAATGTATTTATACATAAAGAACGTTATACATGTATAACGTATTGTTAAAGAGGCATGAGGAAAATGAAGCGGACCCCTATCTGTTCACTTATCAGTGTGTTACACCCGCTGGGGTGGAACTACTGACCAACTGTCACCGTTTGAAAGAAAGTTTCTCAACTAATATTTATTATCTTTCATAATAATATTGTTAATATAAATTTTATATGTGTGGTAAAAAATGACCCTCTTAAATCCTTAAGTGGACGTTTCGTTCTCTCATAATAAAGCTATTAAAAAGTTGAACTGGGTGTGACGTCATTACGTAGGACGTGTCCGGTGGTTATGACCCTTTGACGAGAGCTCGCTGCTGAAGAGGTTCCCCGGAGATTGATAGAGACGAAGGTAAATTAAATATTTCCTTTCACTCAATGTTATGGTGTTTACGATCCACATTGATAACTTGTCACCTTCGTTATTTTAACAATTAATACATTTGATTATGATCGTCTCTTATGTGATCGTAAGCAGTGTTGCGTAAGTTACTTCAAAATTGTAAAGCATTATCTATTATTCTCATTTAAAATGAAATTATTTACATTACTGTCATGATGCAATATTATTGTATTATTTTAAAGTAAGTATTTAATTTTATTTTTTTTTTTTACATTTAATTTAATTTTTTTAATTATTTAATATCGCTTTCTGTTATATTTCTTTATGTGCACTTTATGTCCTAATATAGTGTGTTTAATCTTTATCGTGTGACTGCTAAAATATTCCTAATGGGGGACGAATAAAGGTATATCGATCAAATAACCCATTTAAATTGTGTTACAGTACTTTTATGTTACTTTTGCATTACTTTCACAAAAAGTATTTTAATGTTTGCTTTCAATTCAGCAATAAGATGCTGCATTTATGGCTCACTGTACAATAAGTGTGACCGAGATACTGTACCTCTGAGAAACAACAAATTAAATTCATCATCAAAGATTTATCATTAGCTACTGAAGAAAAGTGTAAATAAAGATCAAACGAAAACATTTGATCAATACAGACCAGAACATCCTAGTTCAAGAAAGTTCTACCCATCTGCTGTCCAGATCATGAATATTGTTTAATTCAATTTGAATATATTTATTTCAATTATTCATTGTTTAGTTATATGTCATTTTATGTCGACATCTTTTATTTAATTTATATTTATTGTGTTTTATTTTATAAATCTCTTTTTAATGTATATAATTACATTTTTATATTATTTCACATTCTGTAATGTACGCACAAAAAGTCCAGTGTCTGCTTTAAAAGTTTCTAATTCTGATATCTCAACGAGTAAAGAAAAAGGACATGAAGTTCTTTAAATAAAATTATAAAAATGATTTAGTCTCCTGGTGGATTTTAAACAAATATATACATGCAGCCTAACAGCGTCTTCAGATACACTGCAATAAAACTCCTGGAGGCACATAACAAATAACTTCCTTCATCTCTAAAAGGTGCAGGGATTTTGTCGTGGGTCAGAGAAAATGTTCCAGGATGCATTACAGAAGTACATTCATTTAAGTTGCTTTCCCAACACTGATCATCAGTTTTTACTGACTAGGAAAAAAGTCCACTTGTGAAATATGTTGTTCCTTTTCTCTAAAAGTGAACAAGAAGAGGAGAAGCGAAATTGCCAAAAATATCTGTAAACTGTTACAAATCACGGTACTGTAGATAAAATGCTTATCTCAGCCATTTACATTATTTTTTTTTACTGTATTTTACTTAATCGTAAGATAGCACTATCCCCGCATTTAGTTCAAATAAGTTCTAAATGAAATCCTAAATTATGTAAATGTTTTTTTAGTTTCATAATAAATGTTTGTTAACTTAAAACTGAATTGTTTGAATATAATTTTGTTCCTTTTTATTGTGTCCCTATGATGATTAAACACTGGCCCGTACTTCACTATTCTCCACTATCTTTTGTTGCACTATTGAGATAAGAACTCACAAAGACTGCCATGCATCACTCTGACCAGTGAGTGGCGCAAGTTGACACAGAGGTTTGAGTAGAATCCCACGAAGAAGCCTTGCCATTCATAACAGCGTTATGTCATCTGCTTTACAGCTGCATCGACAGTAACACGCTTCTGTCAGGTGAGAGCTACACGTCCTTTATTTGCTCTAAAAGTCAAGGATTCTGCTCACTTCGTTTGGTTTGCATGTTTTTTACTGAGGAGTTGCAGATGTTCGGCTCCCAGCGCAGAAACGTGTCATCCCACCTGGTCCAGACACAATGCTTGTGTAAACTGGATGCATTGAATTTCGATTATATATTCTCTTATGGATTTAAATGGCGTCAAAATTATCAATGTGGCTTCTGATCATCATGCTGCCATGACAAAAATATATATTTTAACATCTTTCAATTTAAAAATGTTTTCTCAATAGCAAATTAAAATGACGTATAAGAGTTATTATATTGTGCTGTCTGGAATTCTGTCCAACTAAAAATAGTTTTAAACTGAGAATAAAATGTTTCCATCTTAATATGACCTTTTTTTTTATTTTATTGATTTGACTAAGTTTACTGATGGCAAAGATAAACATCATTTAAGATAGTAGTCAGCCTGTCAAAGTCCAGCTGGTTCATGACATATAGAATCTATATTTCTCTGTAATATTTTGTTCATGTTGAAAAGTAATTAA
This sequence comes from Callionymus lyra, assembly GCF_982586985.1. NCBI lineage: Eukaryota > Metazoa > Chordata > Actinopteri > Syngnathiformes > Callionymidae > Callionymus > Callionymus lyra. The sequence continues at coordinate 4,490,660 of NC_141833.1, forward strand.
TAACAACAATTATTAAACAATATTTTCAAATTCTGCTCAGGTCTTACAAGACATATCTTTGTTACCAATGGATTTAAATGTATCCATAGTCTTGTTTTCTGTTCTTTTTTATCCTGCAGGTGGTTTCAGGTTCGAACACGTCTTCGGAGTTTGATCTCAGCAGAATGTTGGGCGCAGTGGTGGTTGGCATCGGAACTGCAGGGTGGGTCAGGATCAGGGACATGCTGGCGCCCTTGCCTGGCAGCTCGGCTGAGAAACTGTCCGTCAAAGGATTCATATCCAGGTGACATTATGAAAAAAATTGAAGCATTTTGTGTCATGTTTTCAAAAACGCATCACTTTTCTATTAGAGTAACTTCGAAGCGTTTGTGTGAAAATGGCTCCATCTAGTGGCAGTAGAATGCAACGTCCGAGTTCCTCCAACATCAGAATCAAACACCTTTATTGCCACAATGTTTTTTTCGTGCTGTCAGTACAGAATAAAAGAAAGAAATAAGATACACACAAAATAGGCAACAAAAGAAAAACAGAATTAAGCACAAAGGCAGCCCTTCTCTGGCGCCTATGTCCATAAGAGTGTCATGTACTATACATTTTCAATTCATCTTTATTTTATTCAAATATAATTCTATAGGAAAAGAACAAAACCATTAGATATTCAATAAAATAACACACTTTTCTTGTAATACATTTTCAGGGACAAACAACCATTTTCGCAAATTAGATTCACTTTGAAAAAAGCGAGAATTTAATCACATTAATGTTGCATATATATTTGCGACTATCATTGATTTGTTCTTAGACATGTGTTTGACACCTAACTAGCAAATTATTTTCCTTTTTATTTTTTAAATTAAGTTACACAACTCTATATATGACATTGAAGTTCTTTGTTTTAGAATTATCATTTTTAATCATTTTTTTCATATCATATCTAGATGTTTGATTTTGATTTATATTTAAATAAAAATCAAAAGAGCTCAGAAACGATGCATTAACAGATACGGTGTTAGTAACAGTGTCATCTGAACGTCCACAGGAGGCAGCTGGACAGCCAACAAGGCGTCACTCAGATATCAACGGAGGAGGCTGTGAGTCGAGACGACATTCACGCGGCGTTGATCTGCACTGAAAACATCTCCCACGAGGAGACCATCAGGTGGAAAACCTTGTGACGACTTCCTTTGACACTGACAATTATGACTCATCCATCTTTCGAGCAGATTCTTTTTGTCAATTCATTTGAGAGCGCCACCTGTGTCATCAGAACGTTCCTGCAGGCGGGGAAGCACGTGTGCGTTGAGTATCCGATGACTCTGGGCTACAAAGCTGCGGAGGAGCTGTGTTCTCTGGCGGAGGACAGAGGTCAGCTCTCAGATACAGATCTCTAAATGCTTCTGTGGTGTGACTGGACGCTGCTCGCAGGTTTGACTCTGCATGAGGAGCACATCGAGCTGCTGACGGAGGAATACAAGGTGTTGAAGAAAGAAGTGGAGGGGAAGACGCTGCAGGAGGGAACGCTTCATTTCACCGGTGCGACTGCATTACTTGGACTTTTTTTTTCATTTGAGCCGCAAGAAGTTTCTAACTCAAGTCTTCTTCCTCCTGAAGGCGGCCCACTGAAGCCTGGATTCGGGTTCTTGGCGTTCAGTGGAATCGCCCGCCTCACCTGGCTGGTGGATCTGTTTGGTGAACTCACGGTCACGGGCGCATCCATGGAGGAGGACGACAACTACAGCAAGTTGACCGCCAAACTGCTCACAGCTGACAGCAGGTGAGAGCCAATCAAATTGAGTCTCGGGCGAGTGGATAAGCCACATATTCATAGAACTGTATGTTATGTTGGGTAACCATTATTTGTGCCGTTTTTTTTTAGTTAATACTTGGGTAAAGTGTGTCCACAGGGCCACAAACACCTACTTGAATGTGTTTGTGTCCCTCATTAATCATTTAGAAATGTTTTCCCTGCCAAAATAGCAGGAAGTTTTAGTTTTTTCTGTAAATTATTTCTAATCCTGTCGAAGAAAGTGTTTTTACCTCATTTTCACATATTTTTTATTCATTATATTTAAGTATAATGTATATAAATGCATATAATATATATTAAAATAAGCATTTATAAGAGCTTGGTTTTATGACGTATGGACTTCGAAGCTAACCCGTCCGTCTCTTGCTAGATCCCTGACATGGATCGAGGAACGTGGCCCGGATCTCCCCAGAACCAAAAACATCAATTTTCGCTTTGATTCCTGCGTTCTGACTCAGTTACCTCCGGCCCCTCGCGGGACTGTGGGCCTCTTCATGCAGGACCTGGTCTGCTTCTGCGACAAGCTGTCGGGCCAGGTGGGTCCCGAGGAGCTCCAGAGAGAGAAGAGGCGAGTGCTGCACTGCCTGGCGCTGGCCCAGAAGATACAGGACGTGTGTCAGAGATAATCGGAGCAGCCGGAACGTGCCGCTTATTCCTACTTGAAATGTTACATGCCTTAATGTCGGGTCAGAACGCTGGAAAGATTCTGCTCTGTTTAACCATGCTTGTGTAAGATTAGGGTCAGTGTCTGTCAGTTTTGGCAGGAGATAACAAGGCTTGACTTTTTATTACACATGCTTTCCACATCTTTTTTGTTTGTTCATTTGCTCTGCTATGAAATAAAAAAATGTTGAACTCTGTTTTGTTTTTTTTATTTATAATGAAACTTAATTAAATTCACTCTTTAAAAAAATCCCTCCTGCTTTAAACACTCATTATCTGGAACTCCTGTGTTGTTCTTATTGACTCACCTTGACTTTTAAAGTTTATATTTTATTGAGTATTGTTTTGATTGTTTAAGCGCTCTGTGACCCTGGTCTGGAAAAGTGCATTATAAATACAAATTTCTTACTTACTTACATGTGCCATAGAGATAAAAAAAACAAAGTTTAATTCAGAATTCTTAATAATATTTTTCAAATATGAAGACAATATTTTGAATGTTTCTTAATGAAAACCTAATGTAGTTGAGCGGAAACAAGATTTTCTCATTCACGTTATGTATTAGAAAACATAAAAGTAAGGCATAAGTAGAATTACGTGACCGTTTGGTATCCGGATAAACTCACTTCATATTATATTTATCCTCTCTTTAAAATGTCTCTATGGCAACATGATGCACATCCAAATATTGCCTTTTTTATTAACAACTCTATCATCATTATTATGTAAAGATACAGCGATAAAAATTTACATTTTGGATTTTAATTACATGGGAAAATTCACCCTTGAGTTTAAGGGGCAACTAATGTCTATACCCAAAGTTTCCTGACTCCCTCAGGACATGCTTTAAATGTTGACGTCTTCATCTCCAAGATGCAGTAAGTCCCTCATCATGACCATGTTTTGAAGTTATTACTTTATAAATGTCTTCCTTGTCTGAAATCTGAGCGAACCCGAGGTCAGTGCAGACTTCTGGGACTGATGACGCGCGGTGACAAACCTTGCTGCTTGACCAATCACAGCAGAGTGGGCGTGGTTATGATAAACAAGATTTCATTTAGGGGCAGGGCTAAATAATATTTTCCAATTTAAATACTTTACTTAAAGCATGTGATTTTTAGTCGCGTGTCGCCAGTGGACTAAAGTGGAAGTGTTTAGTCCGACGGGAGACCAAATTTCCCATGAGCACTTTCTAAACGTCACAAAAGTTGCCATGTCCAGGTTTGCAGACAAACTTTCTGTTTCCAGACTTCCATTGTCTGAATGAAGGATGAATACCAATGAGGTAATGAATCAGATTGTGGATAATGAGATATGATACGACGGCTTTGTAAATAACCTTAACTTTGTTTTTGTACTATAGTTCCAATATCTATTTAAAAGACACTTAAATCAACATATTAGTTGATCTTGAAGCATTAATGTGCAAAAAAATGAAATAAAAACAAAGACATCATTTTTTTGGGTCAAATTTATTCAGTCATTACATAACAAATTTAACATATTTTCAATCTAATAACTAAGTACAAATAACAGATAGCATTGTAGAATGGGCTGACTGAATGTTTGTGTTTATATCTCCTACATAAATGTGAATGACAAAAGATTATGATACTTAAGCAAAGGATCCAATGAATAAAAGAGTTTATTCTTATACACAGCGACGTCAGATAAGCTGATCTCTCCGCTGCTGCCACCTGTTACTGTTAAATGTAATTTTTTTTTTCTTTTTTTTTTTTATTGAAGAGGGATTCAAGGTGGTTTATAGGAATTAAACAAAACCATCCTTTTTGTGAAAATCCGCTAAATAACTAAAGATGAACTCAAAATCCCTGTGTGAATGTCATCGCCACTCACTGGCCTCGAGGGGTGACTGCTGTAGCCAAGGCATTGACTAAGTACACTCTGGTGTCGCACCAGGACCTCAGGACCACCTGGCACGTGTAGTGACCGACGGCGTCCGCCTTGAATTTTATCGGCACTTCAGTGCAGCCACGATCTGTGTGACACACGGAGAAGACATGTCACCAGAGTCATTTGAGGGAAAATTGGTGGTTCACCTTGACCCAGAGACAACAAAAGGGATACCACAAACACATTCGTTTTCAATATTTTACTAAAGCAACATTTTTTTTTTAAATAACCAACGTATAAGATTGTTATCATGAATAACTGTCATACCTTGGTTTTTGTCCCATATCACCTTGGTGTCTTCTTTCACAGGGATTACGACCTTTTTGGGAAAAGTGAAGTATTTTGGTGATGAAACCTCCACGTCGTAGACAATCTCCTTGCTTATGGCGAAGTATTTCATCGTCCCCTCCTGTAAAACAAGTGATCAGGTGTGACGACAGGAAACCTCCTCCCTCTGATCTCCAATGTGTGTGTGTGTGTGTGTGTGTGTTTACATGCTTGTGGAGCTTGCATAAGGCAGTTGACGCCCTCAACGAGCTGCTGTGCAAAGTGTGGGTCAACATCCTCCTCTGATATTCCTCGGAACTCATCTGGAGTTGGCCCCACATGGACAGAGCATGCTCCCACTCCAAGTTGACGTAGGGAACCGACAGGATGTCCTCGCAGATTTCACCGGCCTTGCAGTGCAGGTGCAGAACTGACGGTAGAAAACAAGAAGCCGTAAGTCCAAAGATTTATATCTGACATAATGGATTGTTTTATTCCTTATCGAACCCATCCTCTCATTAAATAAATAAAAAACTATTTTAGTATTAAAGTAGCTCGTGAGTTAGAAAGTTCTCTTTCATTTGTCTCACCTGTAATGTCGTTTGAAGACAACCGGTTTGATCCGTGCCTCAGAGGGATGTAAGACGGAGCCGGCAGATTGACAGTGGCCTTGATCAGGAAGACCATGTCACCGACCTGCACGAAACAAACGCTTGACATGAATTTCACGAAATGAGGAATGTGACTGCGTTCCTCCAAAATATGGCTGTAAAATAACAAATGTGTGTTCAAAGTTATTTATTTTGACCTGAATGTCCAAAGCATGTGTGATGGTTCACAATTACTGACTAAAAACTTCAACTGAGAAAAATCTCAAAATTAAGGAAAAATTGGTGCCGCAACACCATCTGGAGCTTATAATCCATGCGTTTGTGTCTTCTCGTTTAGACTGTTGTAACAGTTTATTCTCGTGTCTAAACAAGAAGGAGCTCTGCAAAACTCTGCAGCGAGAATTCTGACCTGCTCCAGTAGAAGAACTCACATTTCCTATATCCTTAAAACTCTTCACTGGCTGCCAGTTTCTTTCAGGATGAACTTTAAAATTCTGGCTCTTACTTTCAGAGCTATACATGGTCAGGCTCCTCCTTACATCAGTGATCTGATTTGTGCAGGTTTCTTCCGAATTTTCTGGGACTCCTGTGTCTTATGTCTTGGCCATTAAGACTTTTTAAATTTGTAGGTATTTTGCTTTTGATTGTTTAAGCGCTTTTTGAACCTTGTCTAGAAAGGCGCATTATAAATAACTGTTACTTACTTACTTACTTCATTAATCCATCATCATCATTATTCTGGTGGAAACCAAATGAAAACATTTGAATTGACTAGATATCATAAGACAAAATAATGCTTGTTTTAGGATGCGGGTCTTCAGGGGTTACGATACAGATGTGGTTGTTACTCTTTGAGAGTATGTTCTCACAAAATGATCTGAATTGAAGAGGGTGTGAAGAGGTGATGATCAGAGTACCTGTGGGCACAGCAGCAGCACCGAGCAGTACTTTATCCCAGGGGAGAAGGGCAGGAAGTAAATGGGGATTGTTTCCTCTCTGGTTGACCTCATAAACAGACAGCGGACGCTGCTGATGAACTCACTGTCGTCACCTCCTGCAAGCATACAGAAGACCGGCGACATTGGAGAAATGATCAATTTGCCTGAGAGCACGTACCTGGATAGTCGCAGTCATCCTGGCACTCCTGCTCACGACTCTGTGCTGACGCGGCACTGAAATCAAACCCAAAGGCCTCTGATTAATCATCAAATCTCAGTGATGGGCGAAGCGTGTTTTGAGACGAGCATTTGGAATCATCCAAAGGTGAAGAGGAGAGTGCAGGCTGGGTGGAAGCGGTGTTTCATTTATGACAGATACATTGAAATAAACTATGGAGGTTCACAGATGCAGTAACGGAGGAAATGAAGATGAAAGGATGACCCAGTTGATCTGTCGTAACTTTCTAAATGGATACTTACTTATTGGAAGAGGCTCTTTGCTCGTCTTTTATGGCGTCGGGCTCGAGAGGGTTGAAGGTGGACTCCACCAGTAGGACCCTTGGAGACACGTAAACACAGAGTGACCGCTCAACCCTACTTTATAGGAATTCTCGGATTTCGCTAATGCACTCACTTGAACATGGATTCTTTCTTCAGGTGGTTGACGACTGGCAGATGAATCACGTTCATTGCGTAACAAGAGGACTCGTGAGTCAGGATATTCTGAAGAGAGAAAACAAAACTTAAAATATTGATTCCTAAACACCTCCTTAAAACCAGTGGTTGTTAAACTGGTCTTTGAGAAGCAATGACGTCGTAGTTAAGGATCAAAGAAGCTTCATGAATCAATAGCCTTCTTTTCAGAGTCCTCAATCAATCAATCATCCAATCAACCATCAAATCAATCAACCATCCAATCAATCATCCAATCAATCAACCATCCAATCAATCAATCATCCAATCAATCAATCAATCATTCAATCAATCAATCATTCAATCAATCAATCAATCAATCATCCAATCTATCTATCAATCAATCACCCAATCAATCAACCATCCAATCAATCAATGATTCAATCAATCAATGATTCAATCAATCAATCAATCTATCTATCAATCAATCATCCAATCATGAATAAATCAATCAATTATCCAATCAATCATCCAATCAATCAATCATTCAATCAATCATTCAATCAATCAATCATCCAATCAACCATCAAATCAATCAATCAATCAATTATCCAACCAATCATCCAACCAATCATTCAACCAATCATTCAAATCAATAAATCATCCAATCAATCAACCATCAAATCAATCAATCAAGCAATCGATCAATCAATCATCCAATAAATCAACCATCAAATCAATCAATAAATCGACCATCAAATCAACCATCCAATCAATCAATCAATCATACAATCAATCAATCAATCATCCAATCAATCAATCAATCATCCAATCAATCAATCATCCAATCAATCCATCAATCTTTCAATCCATCCAGCTATCTATCTTTCTGAACATCTATCTACCTTTATAAACTGAGGGCGCCACCTACTGGCCATAATGAATTAGGACACTGTTTTAAGAAGCGTCACAAACATGTCACTAGCTTAAAGGTATGTGCAGCCATTTTGAATGAGGTTTATGTTATAGTAAGTTACAGGACAACAACAATCAAACCAAATACCTTCAAAACAAAAACATATCTACATGAATAAATATTCCAGATTAAACTTTCATTTATTCTGCCTATTCCAGCTAATGGGAAAAATTCGGGGACCCGATATATTAATATATTAATAAGACTTTCTACAACTTTTAGAATGATGACATGGTTCCTCTCGTGGCATGCGGGACTCACCGAGGGCGTGACCCTAGTGACACAGGTGATCAGGTTGCAGACCAAGGTCGCGGCAGTGGCACCAGTAGTGGAGGTGGACAACATCACCAGGACGGCCTCCTTTGGCTGCAGGAAGGATTGGATGAACTGGACAGCCATGCTAGCTCTCCCTCTGGATTAAAAGAAATAAGAAAAATGAACAGTTAAAACACCTGAAGGTATAGACATTTATTTAACTCATTGTTGGATTCTTACCCTGGAGGAATGGAGACATCGCATCCATCAGGAAGAGAGAAAAGTTTGGCATCTTCCCCCAACAGCTTGGCTTTGTATTTGATAGTTTTTCTGGACGGGTTTGTTAAATCAACCTGCAGCACAAAAAAGATGAAAAAACATCATCTTCAAAACAATTGATAGAAAATTGTACTTTGATTTTCATCAAAATAGTATTATGATGATAAAAAAAACAACAAAGTATTACATTAAACGAAGAAAATAAAATGCATCTTTACATTAATAAGTTTGAATTTTACATATAATTAAAAAAAATTGCATTAAAAGTAAAAAACAGGTTTGATATTTTAAGTATGAAACTGAGGGTGACTGAGGGCTATTAAGAGATTATGGATTCAATAGGTTTCACGCTGACCTGCTTGGTCAAGGAGCTGTGCAGGGCTCCGGAGAGTCTGATGGTTTTCTGAGGCACGTACTGAGGCAGCCTCTCGTACAGGTGGAAGCAGAGTATCAGCATCTGGATCGGGTTCGGGTCTGACAACTCGGTCGCCTTAAAACAAAGCACACACCGATTCAGCTTCTAGACCCGGTGAACACTGTCGTTGGTCCTGAGGAGATTCGGATCGCTCACTTGTATGTCCATGTTGAGGTGGAGTATTTTCAGGGCCTGCACGACGATGATGTTGTTGTGCAGGACCTGCTCCTGGTTTTCGGGATCGGTGTACATCCTCTGGAAGTGGCTTTTGATCTAGAAAGAATGACAAACTTTAACATGATGAAATGTTTTTTGAAACACCAAACATTTAAAATGGTTTGATTATAGTTGAAAATTGTTTAATTATAGTTGAAAATGGTTTAATTACAGTTGAAAATGGTTTGATTATAGTTGAAAATGGTTTGATTATAGTTGAAAATGGTTTGATTACAGTTGAAAATGGTTTAAATTATAGTTTAAAATGGTTTGATTACAGCTGAAAATGGTTTGATTACAGTTGAAAATGGTTTGATTATAGTTGAAAATGGTTTGATTATAGTTGAAAATGGTTTGATTACAGTCGAAAATGGTTTGATTACAGTCGAAAATGGTTTGATTACAGTTGAAAATGGTTTGATTATAGTTGAAAATGGTTTGATTATAGATGAAAATGGTTTGATTACAGTTGAAAATGGTTTGATTACAGTTGAAAATGGTTTGATTATAGTTGAAAATGGTTTGATTATAGTTTAAAATGGTTTGATTACAGTTGAAAATGGTTTGATTATAGTTGAACATGGTTTGATTATAGTTGAAAATGGTTTGATTACAGTTGAAAATGGTTTGATTATAGTTGAACATGGTTTGATTATAGTTGAAAATGGTTTGATTATAGTTGAAAATGGTTTGATTATAGTTGAAAATGGTTTGATTATAGTTTAAAATGGTTTGATTATAGTTGAAAATGGTTTGATTATAGATGAAAATGGTTTGATTACAGTTGAAAATGGTTTGATTACAGTTGAAAATGGTTTGATTATAGTTGAAAATGGTTTGATTATAGTTGAAAATGGTTTGATTACAGTTGAAAATGGTTTAATTATAGTTGAAAATGGTTTGATTACAGTTGAAAATGGTTTGATTATAGATGAAAATGGTTTGATTACAGTTGAAAATGGTTTGATTACAGTTGAAAATGGTTTGATTATAGTTGAAAATGGTTTGATTATAGTTTAAAATGGTTTGATTACAGTTGAAAATGGTTTGATTATAGTTGAACATGGTTTGATTATAGTTGAAAATGGTTTGATTATAGATGAAAATGGTTTGATTACAGTTGAAAATGGTTTGATTACAGTTGAAAATGGTTTGATTACAGTTGAAAATGGTTTAATTATAGTTGAAAATGGTTTGATTACAGTTGAAAATGGTTTGATTATAGTTGAAAATTGTTTGATTACAGTTGAAAATGGTTTGATTACAGTTGAAAATTGTTTGATTACAGTTGAAAATTGTTTGATTACAGTTGAAAATTGTTTGATTAAAGTTGAAAATGGTTTGATTACAGTTGAAAATGGTTTGATTATAGTTGAAAATGGTTTGATTATAGTTGAAAATGGTTTGATTACAGTTGAAAATGGTTTAATTATAGTTGAAAATGGTTTGATTACAGTTGAAAATGGTTTGATTACAGTTGAAAATGGTTTGATTATAGTTGAAAATTGTTTGATTACAGTTGAAAATTGTTTGATTTTAGTTGAAAATTGCTTGATTACAGTTGAAAATTGTTTGATTACAGTTGAAAATTGTTTGATTACAGTTGAAAATTGTTTGATTAAAGTTGAAAATGGTTTGATTATAGATGAAAATTGTTTGATTACAGTTGAAAATGGTTTGATTACAGTTGAAAATGGTTTGACTATAGATGAAAATTGTTTGATTACAGTTGAAAATGGTTTGATTATAGATGAAAATTGTTTGATTACAGTTGAAAATGGTTTGATTACAGTTGAAAATGGTTTGATTATGGATGAAAATTGTTTGATTACAGTTGAAAATGGTTTGATTACAGTTGAAAATGATTTGATTACAGTTGAAAATTGTTTGATTAAAGTTTAAATTGGTTTGATTACAGTTGAAAATGGTTTGATTATAGATGAAATGATTTGATTACAGTTGAAAATGGTTTGATTATAGTTGAAAATAGTTTGATTACAGTTGAAAATGGTTTGATTACAGTTGTAAATGATTTGATTACAGTTGAAAATGGTTTGATTACAGTTGTAAATGATTTGATTACAGTTGAAAATGGTTTGATTACAGTTGTAAATGATTTGATTACAGTTGAAAATGGTTTGATTACAGTTGAAAATTGTTTGATTACAGTTGAAAATGGTTTGATTACAGTTGAAAATGGTTTGATTACAGTTGAAAATGGTTTGATTATAGTTAAAAACGGTTCGATAAAAAGGTTATTTTTCTCAATTAGGGGTGGTGGTAAACAATAAAACAACAATAAAAAACTATTTCGTAAAATGACTCATCATGTAAACACCAAACATCCTGTTCTTTCTATTCTGCACACCGCTCAAAATCAAAAGCTCCCTGGTGTCGTTCTGACATACTGACCATGTATGGGCAGTAAGCAGCGATCACAGATGCTATCACAAGTCCATCTGCCAAGTCCCTGTCAAAGCTCACTATCCAGCGCAGCCATGGGGTGTTTTCTGATCAACAGAAGTTAAACATAACAATATGTAATTATTTGCAGACAAGCTGTTAATGGTGGAATTGAATTTTAAAAAATGGAATCCGACCTGGGGGCCACACCATCTCCCTCACGCTCTTGTAGGTCAAGTTGAGCCAGGAGAGCAACTTGAGCTCATGGGGGGTGTAGACGTTGCTGATGAGCGGCTTGGGGGTGACGCCTATCAGGCCTATATCCTCAATAGTGGTTTCTTTGTTCTTTGCCACACGGTGGAGCACCAGCACCTGGACCGGGAGCAGGAGATGTTTTTATATGATATACTGTAAATATATACGTGAGTTCTTTCAAATAATTTTCTTTTTTTTTCAATTTCACCTTAAATATTTGAATCATCAAGTCGGTCCATGATCTCTTGCTCAGAGACTCGTAGAGATTTTTATCGTAGTCCAGGCCGTCTTCAGCATATGACTTCAACGAGAGCAAAGCAAACTTGTTACTCACACATTAAAAACAAAATGATATTAGCTTACAGTTACACATCTCAAAGTTGTCATCATACAGTGTTGTAGCACTTTTTGGCTCCTATATTGGGTGCTATAATTTGCCATGGGGGAAAAGCCATGGATGACCTAAAGATTCCAGAGTCTTGCAAGTGGTCTGACAATTATTTTTCCAAACTATTATGATTTTTGTGGTTTCTTTTATTATTTGTACCTGTATCTTGGATACATGGTACTTGGAGAAATAGAAGTTAGCTAGGAGGTAAATCCTTAAAATACATTCTATCGTCTATAATTGTCTCTAGTGCCAAACATCTAGTACCTACAAGCTCCTCCGTTACGAAACATTAAAAAGAAAGTAAAAAGATAAATGGGGGTCTTAGTAGATTCTATTATATTAAATTGGGATTTTTACATTTGGAAATGAATATAATATGATTAATTAAAGCTACTTCTATTCATCAAACGTGTGCTCACAGTTGTAGTTATTTACCTGGAGAGACCACCAGTACTTGAACTCCTCTTCATCCAGTAAGTACTCCGGGCGGATGTGGGACAAAGATGCTCCTTGAACCCTTAAGAGAAAAGAATAGCATCATTCATTGAAATATTCATAAGAAAAAGACTTGTGTTACTTCAGAAACTCGATCGTAGTTTTGTGCTGTTTCAGCAGCTGCTGGGTGAGTTGCTTGGTGTCCTTGGAGAAAGTTGGCCAGTGAGGAACACCAGGAATCAATTGTCCCACCAGGTGATTGATGATGTCCACGACGGACCTGATCGTGTAACCACGTAGAAGTAGCGTCAGTGTTTTTGAGAAGTGAAATGATAAGTTATATCAACAAACCTGGTTTCTTTGTTCTGTCTGACAGGATAGTTACGGACACCCAAGTCCTGTATCTGAGCCTTCAGCACGACTCTGATGGTCAAGAAACATCAAGTTACAAGAATGTCACGGTGTTGATGATTTTAGAAATTACCTTCTCAGCGTGTGGGGGATGGAGATGGGCTGTGGCCCGCCGGGACAGCCAAAAAAGCCAAACCACCTCTCCAATGCCAGCACCACATTTTGGCTGAAGCTTCCTTTGGGAAATTGTGGCCTGGAAGGATCAACTGGTATTTCAGCCTGAGCTGCATCTTCCTCACTAACTTGGGCGGGATCCTCTGTAAGAAGAAGGAATAAACCTACTTATAAAAAGGCTTGATCAAATTTCAAGATATAACAGTGATGATAATCGCATCATTACTATTGTGAGTCAAAATGACCTTGATCAGCGTATAAACAGTATATGTACAGTTGAAAATTGTTTAATATAGTTGAAAATGGTTTATTACAGTTGAAAATGGTTTATTACAGTTGAAAATTGTTTAATATAGTTGGAAATGGTTTATTACAGTTGAAAATGGTTTATTACAGTTGAAAATGGTTTAATATAGTTGGAAATGGTTTATTGCAGTTGAAAATGGTTTATTACAGTTGAAAATGGTTTATTACAGTTGAAAATTGTTTAATATAGTTGGAAATGGTTTGATTACAGTTGAAAATTGTTTAATATAGTTGGAAATGGTTTATTACAGTTAAAAATGGTTTATTACAGTTGAAAATGGTTTATTACAGTTGAAAATTGTTTAATATAGTTGAAAATTGTTTATTACAGTTGGAAATTGTTTGATTACAGTAAAAAAGAGTTTGATTACAGTTTAAAATAGCTTGATTATGGTAAAAAAAAATGTTTGATTATAGTTGAAAATGTATAGTTGATTATAGTTGAAACATTATTTAATTTAAGTTAAAAAAAAAAGTTTGATCATAGTTTTAAAAAAAAGGTTTGATTATAGTTGAACATGTGTTTGATTACAGTTAATAATTGTTTTATTACGGTTGAAACTTGTTGGAAAATAGTTGAGACTTCTGTGCATGTAAGATGTACAGAAAACACATATTGTATATTAGATTATAATTGTAAAAAATGTACAGGTAAACCAATATAAAGGAAATATACAAAGAACCACTAGAAATATTTCTTGTTTTGAGTCACATATCAGATGAAACAAGTTTCTGTTATTAATTAATTCATGAGTAAATAAATGTTTCGCTTTGATATACGAAATTAAGTCAAGTTCATCTGCTACTAAAGAGTAACTTGACCCAGCACTTGGGTTTGGATGAAACTGAAATGATTTATTGCACCTTTTTTTTTTTTATTGCACTTCCATAAATACTGAGAGAAAGTTTTCAGAAAATGACATTTTTAGCTCATCTGGTTATCAGTAGTCTCGTATTATAGTAACTATTATTAATCTTATGACTCAAAACAATACACTTAAAAAAACATCAGGATGACTAGATCACTCTAATAATGAAGGATATGTATGCATAGATTTTTGTTTGTTTGCTTATTACAAACCAAAAATACAATTTACATTTGTAGAAAACCCTGAACATCCTTCTAAAATGTATATTTTCTGACCTGGGAAGGGGATTACGCCTGGTGAGGGGAACCGATCTATGTCAGCAGATGAATAGTGGCTTGGACCATAACCTGGAGACTGGGGGACTTGAATGTTTGCCTCAACATTGACAGGTCCTAGAACACAACGAATAAGATCCGTCAGGATTCAAATAACTAAAATACTTTTTTTTCTTTTATCTTATGTGATTTATTTCACCGTCTATGAAAAGGATCTCTTGTTTTCGGCGATGCTCCGCCAAGAAAGGCCACAGAGTCAACAAGCAGTTGTCACTTGTTGCACACACTTTCACCTTAAAGCTGAAAAAATATATATTATTAACAAGCAAATCACGTTCAATTTACTATTAACAAAATGTATTCTAAAGATTAAAAAAAAATGAAAATCCGCTGTTATATTATTGGATACCTGTTGTTGAGATGGTCAGTGAAAGTGATGGTGACGCAAATGGATTGAGACACAGAGGAGCTGAACACAACCTGGCATTTGAGACAGGACTGGCTTGGACTGCCTGGAGGAGATGCCTGAGGTTGAAAGAAAAATAAATCAAAACAGCATAAACACATATTAATAAACATCTCATAAACAGAATGATCTTTATATCATTCAGAACACCAGGGTAAGCAATTAAATCTCCTATAGGGATACACTATACCATGTAATGTGATGAAAAAAAATGTGTCACTGTTGGCAAACTGAAAATGAAGTCCTAAAACAAAGATAAGATATATAGAATTAAGATTTGGTCAAACACAAAGAAAAAGTATAAAATGATGATCAAGTCCAGGCTACAAGGGGTTGACAGTGAGTCTAATGTGGTTTTAAGCAACTTTTTGTATTCAGTCGTGTGAATTAACCTGCTGACTCGGAGGAATAGTGTTTCCCTCAAGAAAATTGACAGACACCGGCTGGACACGTGTTCCGTCTTCTAACATGTGGTCCTCAACCTCTGCCGATAGAGTCGTTCCGCTGAAAGAAGCAATTGTCATCAGATATATGAGAAGAACTGACTTTATAACTGACATGAAACTCACTCTCCGTATCCAGAGGCCAGAAGGCTCAGCTCAGCAAATGCGGAGGTTCCTGGCGGGATAGCGTCGAACTGAAGCTGGGGAGGAGAGATGGTGATGCTCGGCAGCTGCAGAGCAATCTCGATGGACAGGTCGCGATAGGGCTGCTCTTCGATTGATCCTTTTTCTCCCAGGTACAGGAAAATTGTGAGACGCTTCAGCCGGTCTGCACCAGAAGAATCTGATGTTATCATGTGTCAACCATTACATACAATATTTTCAAGTCAAAACACATGAAATCAATTGTGACTTTAGTTATGTACAGGTGTTCAGAGTTTGGTTGTGTTAATCTCTTTCTATAGAAATACAAATAATAAAAGTAATAATAATAATAATAATAATAGCAATTAGTATTATAGTTCTCAGGATTGATCATGATGGTCTCAAAACCGAACCTGTCCAATCTTTCTGGGCGAGGGACACGTTTGATTAGGATTTAGTTATCAAACGTGTCTATTACGTGACTTATAAAAGGTTTTGTTTAATAAAAATTAAAAAATCGTATTATTTTTGCATTATTTAGTATAATGAAGACAGCAGGCCGCTTCACCTCTAAGTAAGTTTTGATTCCAAATATAGATGGTCTTGGTATTGTCTTCGTTTTGGTCTTATAGGTTCTATGGTACTGTCATTGTCTTGGTGGTGACAGTTTATGATTTTGGTCTTGATCTTTAGCGTCTATGGTCTTGGTGTTGTCTTTATCTTTAGTGTCTAAGGTCTTGGTGTTTTCTTTATCTTTAGTTTCTATGGTCTTGGTGTTTTCTTTATCTTTAGTTTCTATGGTCTTGGTGTTGTCTTTATCTTTAGTGTCTAAGGTCTTGGTGTTGTCTTTATCTTTAGTGTCTAAGGTCTTTAATTTTTAGTGTCTAAGGTCTTGGTGTTTTCTTTATCTTTAGTTTCTATGGTCTTGGTGTTGTCTTTTTTCTTTAGTGTCTGTGGTCTTGGTGTTGTCTTTTTTCTTTAGTTTCTATGGTCTTGGTGTTGTCTTTATCTTAAGTGTCTATGGTCTTAGTGTTGTCTTTATCTTTAGTGTCTAAGGTCTTGGTGTTATCTTTATCTCAAGTGTCTATGGTCTTAGTGTTGTCTTTATCTTTAGTGTCTAAGGTCTTGGTGTTATCTTTATCTCAAGTGTCTATGGTCTTGGTGTTGTCTTTATATTTAGTGTTTATGGTCTTGGTGTTGTCTTTATCTTTAGTGTTTATGGTCTTGGTGTTGTCTTTATCTTTAGTATCTATGGTCTTGGGTTTGTCTTTATATTTAGTGTTTATGGTCTTGGTGTTGTCTTTATATTTAGTGTTTATGGTCTTGGTGTTGTCTTTATCTTTAGTGTTTATGGTCTTGGTGTTGTCTTTATCTTTAGTATCTATGGTCTTGGTGTTGTCTTTATATTTAGTGTTTATGGTCTTGGTGTTGTCTTTATCTTTAGTATCTATGGTCTTGGTGTTATCTTTATCTTAAGTGTCTATGGTCTTGGTGTTGTCTTTATCTTTAGTGTTTATGGTCTTGGGGTTGTCTTTATCTTTAGTGTCTATGGTCTTGGTGTTCTTTATTTTTAGTGTCTATGGTCCTGGTGTTGTCTTTATCTTTAGTGTCTATGGTCTTGGTGTTGTCTTTATCTTTAGTGTCTAAGGTCTAGTTCTTGTCTTGATCTCCAATGGCTTTGGTGTGGGCCTTGTCTGGATTTCTTGAGCTCCACAGTATGGTCTAGTCTTTAACTCGACAGCATATGGTCTTGCTCTAATCTGGAGTTCCTCATTCAAGGTTCTTGGTGTTGTCTTGGGTCTTGGGTTCCCACTAGTATGCCTATTCTCAGTTTATTGTTTTTGATGTGTTTAGGGTCCTTTTGGCTTTGGCCTGGTTTAATGCCTTTGTATCTTTAGGACATGTTCAAGACCCTCAATGTTTTTAGTTTATTGGTCTTGGCTGAGGTATTCTCGTCTACAAGTCTAGTAATTTAAACACATTTTGACTTTTGACTTAACGTTAGCTGTTTGCTACATAAGTGTGGCCCGATTCACATCAAATACATTTCATAACTCTTAATCCAGAATCAACCTGAGGGGGTTTTTAGTCTGTCCTTACTTGATACGATGACATTAGGCTTGATGCTGACCACGAATATTGAAGACTCTCCACGGCGTAGAACACCAGATGATTGGGATACAACACAAGGCTCCTCGCAGTCTTGCACAATTTTAGGTTCGGTCAATATTTTGCTGTGGATCCACCATTTAACCTCGTCGCCAATTACATCCCAACACACATTGTCGCTCTGGCTCGCAATCAGTAGCACTTCCTGTTAAGTACATGGCAGTGATGATAAATGATGGCAAGTAAATCCCCATTGTGCTTGGAAGTGAAGACGATACCTGAGTGTACAGCTTGGGCTCTTGAGAAGAATGTGATGCAACGTGGAAATGTAGTTTGGATGGGAATATTTTCAAAGGAGGATTTAACACCAGTGCTACAAGAAAACATTGAAAAAAAAGATCATGAAAACATTATGACACCTTAATGATACTGGTCTTACAACTGACCAGTCAATTTCATAGGTAGGGATGATGGGTGGCTATAGAGGGCGGAATAAAGTTCGCCATTTTCTATCGGGGTTTCTTCTATCGGGGTGTGTTGAAGGAAAGAACTGGGCCATTTGATTCCATTGACGAACAGTGGAAGATAGAATTCATAGCTGGCTGCCTGCAGAGACACATTTCGAGACTGTCAATCCTTTTGGACTATATCGATTCAGAGATTTTTTGATTTTTTTTCTAAAAATGAGCTGGATTCATTTAGTAACACCAAGAATGCAGACATGGTTCACCTGAGTGGGGGTAAAGACAAGCATGCCACATATTGTCTGGTGACCGTCAACCTCCACTTGAGACCTACTAAGATCTGGCGTCTTGTTCTCTGCAAAAAATGATAACCGACATCATTGTCTGTATCATCTACAAGTCAAGACGGTGTGGGTAGGAGGACGTACTTGCTGAGGGAAAGTGCAGTGAGAAATCCATATATTCGCTCAAACGCCAGTTGATAAATGCTGCTGCAGGTGAGTTGTTTTTCAGAGAGAAAAACAGCTTTTTACGAGAACCGACATGGGCATCGAAGTGGAAATCCATCTAGACATTGAGGGGGAAAAGAACAGGAGAACAATGAATCAGCAGTTCTTAATGAAGCAACTGCTCGTCTGACAATCTGAAAGTGAAGCCCAATTGGAATCCAATTGATGACTCCCTAAAAAGTCCAACAACTAATGAACTGATCCTTGCTGCTTCTCAACTGGACAGATCCAGCCGTGCGATTGAAACGTACCACACTGATGTCTACATCTGGTGGCTCCACCGAGCCCCCGATCCTAAGCTCCAGAGGCTTCATGTTTCTAAAAGATATCTATGGAACAAACGATCGTTAATACATGAAGAATCTTCAACCTGACCATCGCTCTTCTTCTCTCACATCAATGGTTGTGTCAAACTTGATAACTGAATCGGGTTGGAACTCGATTTTCAGATGAGTTTGACCTGCAGCTGGCACCACGCCACTGGTTGGACTCACAGTCATCCCCGGCAGAGGTTTGTCATCCAGCACCTTAAAGTAGGCGTGGTTCTGTCCATTATTGTAGATGACTGCGGTTCTGGTTGAGAGCATGTTGAGAGGCACTGAGCCAAATATCACTCGATAGTCTCCCAGCTGCACGTCGCTGGATCCAACCTGATGGGGATGAAAACATTCAGAAACACATTCATAGGTGCGTAAAGGTACGTGGTTCTAAGCAATATAACATTTTACAATATCACCTTGGCAGTACAGTGAAGGCGTTGTGTCTTGCCTTTGGCAACGCAAAGGTCAAACATTCCTTCATTGTGTGAATTGAAGGATGGATGCCATACCACCTCACAGTTCAATTCTCGATGTGGGCCCACAATTCCTGTAGCAAAAGGGCGAGACAAGCTTTAATAAAAGCAGATGTTTTGGCCGTCACAATTGTGCAACTGTTTCATTCTTGATAGCTAATGACCTTTGGCTGGTCTGATGGTGAAAAGGAGCCCAGGGTCTGTGACCACGGGTTTCCATGTGAACTCCGCCGGTTGGCTATTGTGGTTTCGCAGAGTTACAGAGCTACGGTATCCAGAGGCAGCTAGCAGATTGGAGGTTGGACGCAGCTGCAGCAAAGTAGTTGACAGCTCAAGACTGCCGTGGACAACGTCAGCCTGGACCACTAGCGGGTATGGTCGATGCTTGTTGATGATACACGTCGACATCGCTGGAACACTGTGATCTTCTTCAACTTCCAACTTTGAAAAATAAAATACACAGCTGTATTCCTTATAATAGACCAAGATGAGTAGACCTCTTACCTCCTCTTCCTCCGGATCCAAGTTGGCGTTGTAAAGGCTTCTGGAATGCTCAACGGTTTGCTTTAAAAGTAAGTAATACAGTGACGTCTTAGTGGACTGAAGGTCTTTGATGCCAAGCTTTGGCGGGGTAAGACCATTGTACAAAACAGTCTCGATATCTTCAACAACCTCCGATCTTTCAGCTTGCCTGGTTATATGAAAACAATCAGTCTTTATCAATAATAAAAAGAAAACATTTTAATTTCCAATACCCTCTTTGGCTTTTCTTCTGCCGAGACACTCTGAGACGATTTATGAAGTCTCTGAACTTCTGGTGGTTCCTGTCTCTTTGCTCAACTTCCTCCTCGGTTAGTGCATACTCAGTGTCTAAATAATTATAGCGACGGATGCCAGTGAAGATGGTCCTGTGAACCAGATGCACAGTTCTACTAGTACCATGGATAGAACTTAATATGTAGATAATAGTTACTGATAGTCTTTGTCTGAAGAGCCTGGTCTGATGCTTGATGCACGGTCATTAGGAAATGCCACTAACACCGCTTGCTTGGAGTCCTTCTTGGCATGCCTATGGAGATTTGTCTTGTGGGCATTGAGCACTGCAACTTGCACCACGTCACGGCAGGCAGACAAATCCTTGGCACGCACGTCAGGCCGTAGTCCTGTCGGATTGTTCACGGACCTACTGATCACTGCACAGACGATTCAAGAGATCATTGCTCTGACATACGGCATTGAAAGAGTTATACGCAACACAATATGTAAGCAAGTACATGTCTCAAACTCTGGCCCAGGAGCTGCTTCCTGTTTTCGTATGTGACCCACTTTGAAACTAGTTCACTTTTATAGTATATTATATTATAACGCGTGAGATGGATTTAACTTGTCAACGATGAATCTAGAAAAAAAAAAGGTTGTTAAACTTGTGTTTTGTTTTAGTCTTCCTGTGCTTGAGCAATATTCAGGCCTAATGGTGAAAAGTAAAGGATGCAGGAAACACTTGTGAAACAACACATATACTGCAGATTGCAATTTACTAGAACTGTAAGAATCTTTTTTTCAAATCAAAACAACAAATACTTTATGAAACCTTTTTTTATATATATTAATCAATATCATCTGCCAAAATAATTAATTAAAATAAAATAAATGACAGAAACATATGTAATTAATTAAAATGAAATAAATGACAGACCTTCGATTAAAACATATTTTTAGTTCAAATCAAAATAAAATATTTTATTTAATAAATATTTGTTTAGATAATATTTGTTCCAATAAGCCCTCTTATTTTTAAATCTCAATCTCCCCCATACCTTATTCTTTAACCCTTGTGCTATCTCAGGGTCAAGGTGACCCAAAGGGCCGAAAACAAATGTTATTGACCTTGACCCAGAGGCAATCTAAGGGATACCTCAAACACCTTTTTTTTGGGCTTCCGGGTCACCTTGACCCCTGGATAACACAAGGGTTTAACCAACATGTAACTGCTGAAGTTACTGTTGAAGTGTAGTAGCATGATAACAGGAATACTAAATAAGTAAGTAAGTAATAGTTATTTGTAAAGCGCCTTTCTAGACCAGGGTCACAAAGTGCTTGAACTATCAAAAGCAATACAGGGCTTTAATGCTAAAAAAGTTCAAATACTAAGATTTAAAATGTGATGACAAAGCTCATGTCGTGCAGCTGTTACCTGGCAGGGTCACTTCACTGTTGCAAACAGCAGAGAGATTAAGACAAATAGAGTCGAAGGCTTTCAGGTCCACAATAGGAACATCCATATCGCTGGTCCTGCAGAACATGTAGCCCATAACATCAATGATCTGCTGAATCTGGAATTTGCCTTGCTGTCGCGCAGTGAATTTCACTTCAACCTCCTAAACAAACAATCAGGAAAACTTCCTTTAGTACAGCGTATCTCGATCAGAAACCATAATCACTCCGACCTTGTTTTGTCCGGCGGGGATGGTGCCTGCAGCAGGAGTCACGATGAAATGCGCTAGCTTGCGGAAGCGGAAATTGATGGGAAGCTGAGAGCAAAGGTTCTGCAGTATACAGGGGACGGCTTTGCTCTTGCCCAACACACAGTCAAATTCAAACTTCTCAGACGGACTTGGCACCAGAGTGACCGGTAGAGCGGAGAGTGTCACGGCCAGCTCCACAACGCCGGTGCTTTCTGAGTGTAGAGTACAATTGATTTACTGCAGCAAGACATCCTGATGAAGTGTGAGTGTTTATTGTGCGAGAACATACCAGTGTAAATTAAGGTTTCAGGATCCATTCTCAGCGACTCAAATCGCAGGAAAATGCAGTAGTCTCGCTGCCCGGAAGAATACGGGCGGTCCTTGTAACGATAAGGACTTCAAGAAAACACAAAATGACACTTCTTACTTGATATACAGGTCAACATCATTGTATGAATGTGTAAATATTTACGGTTTAAACACAGGGTTGAAGCACATTGTGAGCTTGGTTTTCTCGTAAGGTTCCAGAATTCCTTGTTTAGGGGTGAGATGAAACTCCTCATATATGTTGTTGTCAGATTGGTTGAAGCGCTGAAGATCCTCCAACAAGGCGGAACTGCTGCTCTTCTGCAGTTCACACGCCTAACAACACACACGTCATTTGACTTTGTGTTCAAGGGCTGCACTGATGTCTAGTGTCTACTCACCACCTCGGTCCCAGCAGTAGTGATCATAAGACGGCAGAACCACTCGCAACTTTCCTCTGAGTTGTTTGTTAACAGAAAACTTTCCACGCAAGAAGTGCCAAAATACATGGGCTTAAGCCACATACATGTTACTGGCTTTCCCTGTATCAAGACAGATGGCGATGAATTAGGACTAGGGAAGGACCTACATATGGTTTCTCTGCTGTTACCCTTTTGTCTGAGATCTGAAGGTTAGGCTGAATCACTTCTGCCTTTATACTCAGAACAAAATCCGAGTGGTTCTCAAGTTTCACTCTGAAAGAGGGAACAACTTATCAACGTCAACCTGGATACAGTTTAAAGTACATTAAATATTTTAGGTTTGCACACAAGATGCAGGACTAACCAACACGTAATGTAATTTAAGAGGAAATGCATAAAAGGTTGGGACAAGAAGGAAAATATTTGAAAATAGAAGCGAGTGAGTCTTCTTGGCAGAAGTATTGTTAAATGACAGAACTGAAATTGGCATAATTCACATTAGCTTGTATTAAGGATGTTCTGTAAGGGTGTCAGGGAGAAGTTACTTGGTAACTATGGTGTGTGATTCACTGATTCAAGTGTAACTCAGATGTGACCATCTTTATTCAGTAGTTTTTGGCTTAAACACTGAGAGGCATTGAGAGTAATGTTGTGTAATGTGGATGCTTTTATTGGTCGTGAATGCAGAACTGATGGTTTCTAACAGATTTGGTTGGGTTTCTTAACCCTTGTGTTATCAAGGTGACACGGATGCCCGAAAACGAATGTGTTTGTTTTCCAGGCCCTAGAGACAACACAAGGGTTAACATTTCTTAAGAGCGGCTACTGCACTGTGTAGAGATTTGTAAAAACGTAACACCTCTCGTCCAAGACGCTTCTGCAGTTCCCAATAACTGGTCTGGTATTTGTATTACTAGGAGAACTACTGGCAGAATAAATGTATAGATAATGGAAACCAATCATGGAGATTCCCCTTTTGAAGGTCTTAGGACCATGAATGGGTTGCTGTTTTATTTCTTACTGAAGACAGAGAAATGTTTAGCATCGTTAGACTGTAAAGTTATCGATATGGAACATGAATAAGTACCATCAAGCCATCCCTAACTTCTATACTATATACTATACTATATTAAGTGAGATGAGAACTACGATGACTCAAAAGACCCACTTCCACGTTTCTAAACATTAAGGAGCCAGTTCCATTGTTGGGGAAAACAAATGATGTCATTTTAAAGTCAATACCAAAAGAAAGTTTTCAAATGATTTTTGACCATATTTGTTAAAGATGAAACTAAAGTTCTGTTAAAGAAAAACATAGCAATCAAAGCAAGTGCTGAACTTACACAGCCTCTTCATGTATCCGCTTTGGTTCGCCAGTCTGTAGTTCCACTTTGATCCACCGGGTGCATCCTGCTCCGATGACTCCCTTGAGGGGCGAGAACTTCACTGTGGGGTCTCCAGCGTACAACACCTCGAATATGACTACAACACGGAGCAGGGGATGAATTAAGGTTAGAAACAAGGCCTAACTTGTTTAGGCAATGGAGTTGCTTCACCTGATTCCGATCCATGATTGGTCACAGGAAGGTGCTTGCTGACCTCCTTACAACCCACGGAAAAGGAGCCAAAGTTCAATTCCGAATCCATTAGTCAAAAAAAGACTATAGAAACCTGAAGAGACAAACGGCCGTTCGGTTAGTTGTCATGAGGCCAGTCTTGGTCTCTATAATTCGTGGTCTCTGTCTTGTCTAAAGGGTCTATTTTCTTAGTGTTAGGCAGTAACAGTGGATGAACATAAACTCCAATATTATACATATATTCTTGGAACAATTACTGCTATTAATTTACCAGCATCTCTGGTTTAGATGATGTGTGTGTATTTACCTGGTAGGTTTCTGAAAGTCCATATACTTCGATTCTTTTCTGGTCGTATGGTTTTTGATTTCAGATGCAAGTCAAAACTGGCCTGTATTGTTGGACTGTGAAGTCAATTATATTTTTAATGAGTCTGTGATGTCTTTGAAATTCAACTTTAGTTCAAAAATAAAGACAAACAAGTAAAACAATCAAAGCCACGAGCCTGAACATTAGGACGTCTGTATTATATCATAGTGATGTGCAGTGATGTATGAAGGATGATAAATGACAACCAATTGTATAAATACCTAAATAAATAGAAAAAGAAATGTCTTCAGAGAGCATGAAAGGTTTTTCAACTTTATTGATAATGCTGATCAGGCTATTGTGCCATAGACAATGCCAAAAAACAGTGAACACACACTCCCTCATCTCGAAGAAAGGCCAAAAAACAGTGAACACACACTCCCTCATCTCAAACGACAACAACTGTCAGGTTCTCTGATCACAACTTAGTTAACTGGACACAAAACTTACTTACAAACATAAACGCAGCACAACTATATACATTAAACACTGGCCTGTGATCTTATCTAATTCACATCTATATCAGATCATAAATTATTAGCTATAGCATGGACACATGTACAAAATGTATAAATACCTAAATAAATAGAAGAGAAAATGTATAAATGTAGTAGTAGTATGTAGTGGAGTAGATTTATGCAGTTAAGTGCCCATTTTTTTCGGCTGAATTGTCTTATTTAAATAATTCATCAATGCTGAGGCAACAGACACAGACTTAATTTTAACACTCTGGAAAACGAGTATCCTCATTTATAAAAAAACTCATTTAAATGATCACCATATAATACATGTTTAAATTTTTTATTGACTGTATAAATATCTTAGCTATTTTAAATTCAATGAAGATATGAAATAACACAATATAAAATACAATGACTTGTGTATATATATACTTGGTCATAAAATCAGAGTTGGTTGAGCCTGTCAACCAGATTTTTAATCTCTAGTGATGGGTCGATGAGGCGTCATGAAGCGTTTCAACACATAGCTCATAGCAACATGTAGTGATACTGTGTCACTTAATACTGACACCTGCTGGAAATCCCTTTATTATTATATTATCTTTATTATTACTATAATTTGGTAATTTTTTTTAAATATGGTTGAAAGGTTTTCAATTTAAATCATTAAATGTGTAAAAAATATATATATATATATATATATATATATTAGAATCCGAAACTATTCCATATTCCCAGTGTTTTAAAAACAACATTTTTGGTGTCAGTAGAGAATAAAATAATAAAATAAAAAAACAGCACCAAGGCAGACATTCTGCAACCAAAGTGAATCAAGGCCCCTAAACAACCCCATTAAGATTTAGGTGGCAGAAAATAAATGAATAAAGAAATAAATCAAAATGAAAGAAAATAAAATGTGAATAAATGTGGAAATAAAGTACAATAACAAGTAACAATTCAGAGCACGCAAACATAAAAATAATACATTTCAAACAGGAAACACATTCTACCCAGAATGTCAAAACAATAATGTATAAATGATTGCATAGTAAAACAACAACTGTAGCCACTGCTGTGATCACATCTATTAGTTTAGATGCTTTATGTTTATTTACCTGGTATGTTTCTGAAGGTCCATATACTTGATTCTTTTCGGGTCGTATGTTTTTGATTGCAGATTTAAGTCAAAAACTAGCTTGTATTGTTGGACCGTGGAGTTAGTTATATGTTTTTGTTGATTTGATGTCTTTGAAATTCAACTTTTATTGAATAATAAAGACAAACAAAGGCCATGAAAGTGAAAGTAAGGAAGTCTGTGTTTAAAGTTCTACAACCTAGAAACATGGTTTATGACAGAATACTGGGGAACATTTGCTTCCATTATAAAATATATATTTCAACCATTATCTTATCTAAAATCAGGAGGGCTTGGGCCAATTTGGACCAACACACAACTGGTTAATGATTGATATTGACATTTCTTTATCTGTGTATAATTAATATTATTATAACAATAACTTGTTTTATACTGTTCATGTTTATAATCTTGTATTTAAATGTTGTTACACATTTGTCGATTTACATGAGAAACTAAGAACATGTCTGAACAAATTATTATAGAGAAAAATTTGTAAATATAAATATAAATATAAAATGAAATGTAAATATATACATATAAATAGTATTTAAATAATAATAATTTAATTCATATTTGGACACTGACCTGATTCTGAGCATGTAAACATATTACTAATGTATTTCAAACTGGAAGCACAATATGTAAAACATAGTTAATCACCAGAACAAGCCCAGCTTGTTTTTTCCCAACTTGATAATCTTACGACCTTAACATTTGATTGAGGGTCAGATCAAGAGCAGATGGATGGAAAGTCATGTGAACTAAACTATAGATGACATGTGAACGCAGCCTATATTAACTTTAAAGTTCCTCTTAATTACTGCTGGCAGGAAACACCAAAAATTAAGATGTTGATAAATATTATAAATACTACAATACAACTGTTGCCACTGCTGTTATTAATACTATTAATTTAACAGTATATCTAGTTAAGATGCTCTGTGTATATTTACCTGGTAGGTTTCTGAAAGTCCATATACTTTTCTGTTTGTATGTTTTTAACTGCAGGTGAAAGTAAAAACAGGCTTGTACTGTTGGACTGTGAAGTTATTTATATTTTTCACGAGTCTGTGATGTCTTTGAAATTCAACTTTTATTGAATAATAAAGACAAAGAAAAACAATCAAAGCCACGAGGTTGAGCGTTAGGATGTCTTGTGATGTGTTTAAAATCTAAACACTACAAACATGGTTGATAAAAAAGCATATTGTGGAACATGAACTTCCTTTTTTAAAATGTATTATTTTGACGTTTGTATGCTTGCAATAAGGTAAATGTAAAATTTGCCCAGACATCGGAATCATGTTGACATTGACATGTTCGTAATTTTTCCCCCTTTCGACCATTATCTTATCTAAAATCAGGGGGGCTTGGGCCAATTTGGACCAACACACAACTGGTTAATGATTGATATTGACATTTCTTTATCTGTGTATAATTAATATTATTATAACAATAACTTGTTTTATACTGTTCATGTTTATAATCTTGTATTTAATTGTTGTTACACATTTGTCGATTTACATGAGAAACTAAGAACATGTCTGAACAAATTATTATAGAGAAAAATTTGTAAATATAAATATAAATATAAAATGAAATGTAAATATATACATATAAATAGTATTTAAATAATAATAATTTAATTCATATTTGGACACTGACCTGATTCTGAGCATGTAAACATATTACTAATGTATTTCAAACTGGAAGCACAATATGTAAAACATAGTTAATCACCAGAACAAGCCCAGCTTGTTTTTTCCCAACTTGATAATCTTACGACCTTAACATTTGATTGAGGGTCAGATCAAGAGCAGATGGATGGAAAGTCATGTGAACTAAACTATAGATGACATGTGAACGCAGCCTATATTAACTTTAAAGTTCCTCTTAATTACTGCTGGCAGGAAACACCAAAAATTAAGATGTTGATAAATATTATAAATACTACAATACAACTGTTGCCACTGCTGTTATTAATACTATTAATTTAACAGTATATCTAGTTAAGATGCTTTGTGTATATTTACCTGGTAGGTTTCTGAAAGTCCATATACTTTTCTGTTTGTATGTTTTTAACTGCAGGTGAAAGTAAAAACAGGCTTGTACTGTTGGACTGTGAAGTTATTTATATTTTTCACGAGTCTGTGATGTCTTTGAAATTCAACTTTTATTGAATAATAAAGACAAAGAAAAACAATCAAAGCCACGAGGTTGAGCGTTAGGATGTCTTGTGATGTGTTTAAAATCTAAACACTACAAACATGGTTGATAAAAAAGCATATTGTGGAACATGAACTTCCTTTTTTAAAATGTATTATTTTGACGTTTGTATGCTTGCAATAAGGTAAATGTAAAATTTGCCCAGACATCGGAATCATGTTGACATTGACATGTTCGTAATTTTTCCCCCTTTCGACCATTATCTTATCTAAAATCAGGAGGGCTTGGGCCAATTTGGACCAACACACAACTGGTTAATGATTGATATTGACATTTCTTTATCTGTGTATAATTAATATTATTATAACAATAACTTGTTTTATACTGTTCATGTTTATAATCTTGTATTTAATTGTTGTTACACATTTGTCGATTTACATGAGAAACTAAGAACATGTCTGAACAAATTATTATAGAGAAAAATTTGTAAATATAAATATAAATATAAAATGAAATGTAAATATATACATATAAATAGTATTTAAATAATAATAATTTAATTCATATTTGGACACTGACCTGATTCTGAGCATGTAAACATATTACTAATGTATTTCAAACTGGAAGCACAATATGTAAAACATAGTTAATCACCAGAACAAGCCCAGCTTGTTTTTTCCCAACTTGATAATCTTACGACCTTAACATTTGATTGAGGGTCAGATCAAGAGCAGATGGATGGAAAGTCATGTGAACTAAACTATAGATGACATGTGAACGCAGCCTATATTAACTTTAAAGTTCCTCTTAATTACTGCTGGCAGGAAACACCAAAAATTAAGATGTTGATAAATATTATAAATACTACAATACAACTGTTGCCACTGCTGTTATTAATACTATTAATTTAACAGTATATCTAGTTAAGATGCTTTGTGTATATTTACCTGGTAGGTTTCTGAAAGTCCATATACTTTTCTGTTTGTATGTTTTTAACTGCAGGTGAAAGTAAAAACAGGCTTGTACTGTTGGACTGTGAAGTTATTTATATTTTTCACGAGTCTGTGATGTCTTTGAAATTCAACTTTTATTGAATAATAAAGACAAAGAAAAACAATCAAAGCCACGAGGTTGAGCGTTAGGATGTATTGTGATGTGTTTAAAATCTAAACACTACAAACATGGTTGATAAAAAAGCATATTGTGGAACATGAACTTCCTTTTTTAAAATGTATTATTTTGACGTTTGTATGCTTACAATAAGGTAAATGTAAAATTTGCCCAGACATCGGAATCATGTTGACATTGACATGTTCGTAATTTTTCCCCCTTTCGACCATTATCTTATCTAAAATCAGGAGGGCATGGGCCAATTTGGATGGATGGATGGATGGATGGATGGATGGATGGATGGATGGATGGATGGATGGATGGATGGATGGATGGATGGATGGATGGATGGATGGATGGATGGATGGATGGATGGATGGATGGATGGATGGATGGATGGATGGATGGATGGATGGATGGATGGATGGATGGATGGATGGATGGATGGATGGATGGATGGATGGATGGATGGATGGATGGATGGATGGATGGATGGATGGAGGTTGCATTGTTGCCTATGCAAGCAAGAGCACAGGAAGCCATTCATTCCGTTCATTATTATGTCATTATTATTAGTATTATTGGTTTAAAATATTTTCACACACTTCTTGATAAATATTCACTGCTGTGTTTACCACTATTACTTTACCAGCATCTCTGGTTTAGATGCTTTGTGTGTATTTACCTGGTAGGTTTCTGGAAGTCCATATACTTCTGAATATTTTCTGGTCGCTTGTTTTTGATTGCTGATTTAGTTCAACTACTTGACTGTGTTTTTATTTGTACTTTTTTATGAGTCCTTGATGTCTTTGAAATTCTAAAAATAATGTAAGAATAAAGACAAACAAAGTAAAACAAGCAAATCCATGAGTCTGTTTAGAATATCTATTTATTTATTTTCTAAAGTCTTAATAAGATTTATTTTTTTATAACAATTATTATTATAAGTATTAATATTCTGATTATTATTATTTAAAATAAAAGATTCATTTTAAGATTAGTAATAATAATAACTGGTTTCATAATGTTCTTGTAATGAGTGTTGTCAGTGAGCTTTATATTTCTTGTTCTACTTATTGTTTATAGCGCTGACAATTCAAGATTTGTCTTATAGCGTCCTCCAGCGGTTGTATAATAGATTACAACCACCTTGCTATTTCTATATAGCAACATAATTTTACTTATTTAATGTTCCTCCTCCGAGTTCTGTGTCTCCTGAGTATTTTTCCAACTGAACATATTTTTAATCTGAAAAAAAAAAGAAACAAACAAAAAAGGAAAACATTAGCTAGATGATCATCAGAACAAGCCATTACTGAAATGATAATCATATAAAAATTAGATTTGATAAGATTCAAAACCAAATAATTAAATAAATAGATGAAAATTATGCGTTAAAAAGACTTTATTTGAAAAAAAATGAGGCACAAAACAAAGGTGGTGTAATAAAGTTACTACATCATTTTATCAGCAAGGAAACTGTTACATGTTGAGAATAAAAGAGTTTGATTGAAGGCGAGCAGAGTAACAGTGAGTATGTAACGCTACAACGTTCATCTTTGTTGTGTGAAGTTTGTTTCTGGTGCTGCGGGTCAACTGGTTCAGCACAGTGTCCACAGGAAGCGTTAGTTAGTTTGCTGACAGGAGAGGAAACTGCAGGCCTTCTCCAGATCTGTTCCATTTGAAAGAAAAAATCATGTGATCAGTTGGACATGAACTTTAAAGGAAGAAAGTAAAAGTTGATGCTACAAACCTGAGGCTGAATCAGTGCACTGCCTCAGGGAGGTCATGGCAGTCATGTATCCAGCTCCCAAAAACTGCTGGTATGTTAGACCAGCTGGGATCTCCTGGAGGCACTTGGTGGAGTCCTTAAAAAGCAGATTCTGCCCTGACTGGAACATGTTGAAGTTGTCATCATTCTTGGCCTGTCAAATAAAGCAAACCTGGATTAGAATGCAAAATAACATGAAGTATTTACATTAAAATGACAATATTTGTTTTATATTTTTGAAACAGTTTATAGACATTTGAAGGAATAATAAACGACAGATTTAAAGGTGAATTTAATTCTAAAAGTAGAAGCCCCAGCTAAAGCAGTGTGCCTATAAACATGGTTCAGCAGGAGGAAGCCAAGGTGCAGATCCAGAGGAGATTGAAAAGATAATTTACTTTGATTCAGGAATGTGTTCTTCAGCCGAAATTGATGGTGAGAGTCACTGACCTGCTGCTGCTTGAGGAACTCGACAACCTTGTTGCGAACGTCCGGACGAGTGACAACAGCGTGCGCAGGAACGACAGCGAGGTTACAGGCAGCATATTCCGTGACGGGAACTGGACCCTTCCCGGGACAGATCAGTTCATAGTCCTCGGCTTTCACGTTCTTCGCCCATTCTGGTCCGATGCCTGACAGCCAATCAAGAACACTCGAAGATCAGATATGCTTTTTTTTTTATTTGCTCCTTGACAGAGAAAAGCAAGTTTCTTACCGTCACTGTTCTCTGAAACTATTGTGTGTTTGATGAAGGCAACATCTCCTCCTCCCTCAACGAGACACCTGAACCCACAACACACTTTATTAAATTGATATCAAGGTCAAGATAACACAGAGAACAACACAGGAGTTCCAGAAAGACTGGAAAAGCGCTCTTTAAATATAAATTACTTACTTACTTACTTACAGTTCGACACAGCTGTTCATGCCTTGTGATCAATTTTTTAATTTATTGATAATTAAGTTGACAAGTTACTGAGAAGACTGAAAAAATATGAACTTTTATACTTAAGGATACTATAGGGATTAAGTGAAATAAAATTAATTATTTATATGCACTTTTAGCCTTTTTTTATGAAAAAAAAAGGACCAAACAAGGTTTTTTTCCATGAAATGAAATAATTAATTGTGATTTAATTTGTAGCAAAACCAAATAATTTGAGTATTTTCCTTTTTCCCCTCAAATAAAAGTAAATGTTGTCCATAAAAACCTCCAATCAACATTTTTATGTACATTTTAACATGAATTAAAATATTCTGTGAACATTTTATCTGTCTTTTTAAATAAAATATGTTATGGAATAGAATTTCATTATTGTAAGTACAACATTGTTAGGATAGCATTAACAATTTCCTATGAAATCGATTGAGATCAGATAAAAATAGCAAAGAAACAGATGAAAATTAGAATATAAAATTAAATTATGGAGGGCATATTAAAGTAAATTAAAGTTTTATATAATAGTGAGTACATTTTTCCAAATAATGACACAAATAAAATAATAATAATCTAATTAAAGATGACAAATAGCAATCAATGCAAAGATAAAAAGTAATTTTAAGTCTGTAATTGATCAACATATAGTGTTGATTATTATATTTATTTATTTATTATATATATTTATTTATTGACTTCTTGTGACAGGTGACTGACCTGAAGGCGCCGGCGTAGCCGTAGTAACGCTCCTCCGAGCTAGCCTTGCACTTGAAGGGGTCCCCGACATCTGCGTTACTGCCGGCACATTGTGTACAGAAGGGAGAGCCCGGTTCTGATCCGGGAGCGCAGCCGCTGCTGAAGAACTTAGCTGAGGAGACGAGAAACGCGACGCTCCAGAGAGAGAACTTTTGAAATGTAATTCAGCTCAGTCGGATACTCACTGAAGTCACAGTCATTGGTCTCTTTGTGGATCAGACCCATGGGGATGTTCCAGCCTGCGGTTCTGCCCAGTCCGGTGTGGCAGGATTTCTTTCCCTTCAGTTTGTCCCAAGTCAGGCCCGTGCCCTTCTTCACCACGGCGACGGCGTAGTAGGAGGAGGCGGGAGCTGCAAGAGGAGACAAGATTGTTCACACAAACTCAATCTGGACTCTCAACAGCGTGCCTCGCTGATGGACGCTTCTCTTACCTCCAGGTGAGTTGCATTGACCTGAGGACGAAACAGATCCAGGTGTTAGTTAAGTAGAAATGTTGAGAGGATGATCTGTCAAATCTAACGACATGTTAACTGTCATTCAGTTTGATTCCACTAGTTTCTTGGAAAGAGGGAAAAGTCATTTAGAATACATATGATAATTATTTATTTTTAGTTTTCTGAGTCTGAAGATGGACAAATATTTGTGGATATGGATATATTATTCCTATTTTAGGAACCCTCCTTAAAGAGCAACTAATGTGTTGATTTAAGTGTCTCTTAAATAGATCTTGGACCTTTATTGTACTCATCAGTATGTGTCTGTTTGTACAAAACTCTCTTTTAATAAAGATATTTACATTAAAATATGTGCCTAAGCCCCGCCCATCAATCCCAGAAGTCTCCACCTCCAAGAGACTCGTTGTATAAACAAAGCGGGGTGTGATTGCAGCTGGACGGGGGAGGAGGAGTGCATAATGAACTCTGCTCTCGTAACCTCTCGTTCGCCAAGATTTCAGTCGAGGGAGAACTTTATAAAGTAATAATAACATCATAAGGGACTTACTGCATCTTGAGGAGGAAGACTTCAACTTTTGAAACACGTGAATGATTCTAGAGACTTGGGTTTTCACATTAGTTGCCCTCATTTAGAACAGAAAAATCGGATTAATTTGCGATTAATAATTGAGTAAACTTTGAGCTGTAATGCGATTAGTTTATGTTATATTTGGTTGTTGCAATATAAAAATATTTGTATGAAGAAATCATTCTTGGCCACTCTTATATGAATACAACTCTCACTATTTAGGTAAGACTTCCATAAGTTACAATTAGAAAGGATTCAAAGGCTGTAATTAATTTGCGATTAATCTTCAGTTAACTATGAACAATGATGAAATTGTGTATCTTATATTGGTTTGCAATGAACAAATATTTGTATAAAACATTCTGGCCACTCTTATGAGGATACAACTCTCACTATTTAGGTAAGTCTTCCTTTAAGTTACATTTATAAAGGATTCAAAAGCTGTAATTAATTTGCGATTAATCTTGAGTTAACTATGAGCTGTAGTGCACCTAATAACGGTTCCAAAAAATGAACATGTGCTTACTTTGATCGTACTGCTCCACCATGGCAGGAACCAAACCACACTTGCCAGCTGTGAACACTTCACCTCCGTCCACTGCGATGGCGTCGGCCTCTCCTCGCTAGAGCGAAAGCAAAAAAAACGTGAGAAGAAGAAACATTAACTCAATCTTTGAGTTTTTTACCAAAATCTTTTTCAGGCAGTCTTTCACTGTGGGAGCGGCCTGGCACTCGAGCACATCGCGATCCGTGAAACTTGCGGTGCTCCACAGGTCACACTTGTCCTTCTCGGGTCCACCCACAGCACACCACTTGACGGCCGAGGACGCAGCAGCTACGTTGTTCTCTGGAGGTCGAGAGGGGGGGTCATGGGGTCGTGCTCTTTATGTTAGCTTCGATATGACAGACCTTTGTTCAGGGCGCGGACGATGCTGATGTACTTGGCCCCCAGGTAGAGGAAGGAGTCTGTGATGGTGGAGAGACGCACCAGCTGCACGGTGGAGTCCTTGAACATCAGGTTCTTGGCGGTAGGGTAGTCGGAGGAGGAGAACAGCTTGAATCCCGACAGGCTCTGGAAAATATGCACCAGGGTGACTGCATTAAATGAAATGTTGTTAAGCCGACGTTACTTCAGCGAACACTTGCACAACAGACCCAAGATGGTCACCTGTAAATAAACCTTCTGCACAGTTGATCTGTACTCTTACCTGGGCCGCCTCAAGGCTAGTCCAGATCCGCTCGGTCATCTGGGGGTCTTTACGGGAGACCACAGCATGAGCGGGGACTTTGGCCAGGTTACAGCTCTTGTAACTGTCGATCGGAGCTCTGCTGTTGTCCAAGCACAGAAGCTCGTAGTCGGCCTTGACAGAGTCTGAAAGTGAAAGATTTAAAAATGTGATACAGAAAATACTATATACCACAGTTTACTATTATTTATTTTCTATCATATGTCACTATATATATATATATATATATATATATATATATATATATAAACTCGTTCTTTTTAAATGTATGTATATATTTTTTCTAATAAAGAAATATATTATAAAATATAATAAAAAAATATATATATATAATAAAATAATACTAATAATAGTAATTAATTAATTTTATATTTATACTTTTTTTTAATTACTATTATTAGTATAATTTTATTACATTTATTTAATATAAATTTATGTGCGTGTGTGTGTATGTTCTTTTTAGTTAATGTTTACATCATTTCGCAGTCCAATCATTTTGGCAATGCTTTTGAAACCACCTTACATTTAAACTGTATCAAAAGAAACCGATCAAGATTTTATATTAGATTTCTTTATTTAAGTCATTTGTTTCTACACACCCTTCAACAATTTAAGTATATATTAATGAGAACTACCTCATTTATTGGCCTGAAAAACTATCTCTCCTGCTAAACATCTTATTAAGAATGTATTTGTTTCCATGTACGTTACTAAGTTCTGACTTTGTTGATGCGTCTTTACTAAGTCATCATTTCAATTCTTCCAATAAAAATATGAAAAAGTGAATTCTTAAATTGCTGCTTTTTCTTATATATATTTTATATTTTCTATGTCAAAGTTTCATAACCCTTATATAGATTTCTCATTCAAACTGATGTATACAGCTCCAGTTTTTGCTTGAGTGAAAGTCAAAATATATGACCTTGAATTTTGGTAAAAATGATGAGCATGTGTTTGACGATACAATCAATATTCCATCACACATATCTGACCTGGTACAGTGAGGTGTTTCACGAACGCCACGTCTCCTGCTCCGTCTTCCAGACACCTGTTGCCATCAATGGTTTCATTAGTTTGCTGACACAAATGTTTCAAAACTGAGGCACAGCAATGTGGTACTGACTTGAAGGCACCGGCGTAATCGTAGTAGGGCTCGCTGTGGGACCTGGAGCAGTCGTTCTTGCACAGCTGACACAGTTTGGGGTAGTTGGACTTTGCTCCTGGTGCACAGCTGGCTTGGAAGAAGTTGCTGACCGCTGCAAAAAAAAACAACAACATGTTTGTGGTGAGGACAGAGAATAATATCAAGCGTTATATCAGTACGGTTGAGCTTTAGCTATCATTTTAAGAATGTGTTTACATAAATTGAGGTCCAGTACCTTCCTCGATCGGACTGTCTTCCATGCCGTTCCACTTCAATATATCCTGTGACACCAGCGTTCCCACAGGAATGTTCCAGCCGGCAGACTTCCCAACACCCGTGTGACACGACTTCTTATTCTGCAGATCTCTGAGGCCGAACGTGTTTCCTTTCTTCACCACAGCGACGGCATAGTAGCAACTTGACGAATCTGATTGAAGAGTGAGGTCGTGATGAGTTTGATGACGATTGGATTATGTGTTGTTTTTTTTGCTTGGTCCCTTCAGGGTGTCTCCTGCCTCTCGCTAGGGTAGCTGGGACACCCAGAAAAGGGAATATGCGGTCTAAAAAAAATGAAGGAGCTGTGGCAAAACATTTTCTTTAAATTTTTGTTTTTGATTTTTATAAATTCTACAGTTGTGCATTTCAGTTTCAATAATACTTCCTTTTTAGTCGACTACTTTTTTTTCTAGCGACACTTATTTTCACTTCCTCTCATTTAATCGTTTGCACTTTTTAACTTTATGACCTTTAAATAACAATATTTGGTAGATTTTCTTTCACTCGTGTCCTTCTTTTTTTTCGTAATTAATAAATATTCTTCTTCTTTAAATGTTTTCTAGAAAACAACAGCTGTATTTGTCATATTTTCCTCGAATTTTAAGTTTGCAACATTAATTAACTTTTGCTATAACCCTAGAAACCCTAGTCTGATTTATCAATCATTCCTCAAAATGATTTTTTTAGATGGTAAGAATCTGTAGTGTAGACATTGGCAAAGTGTATTCAGGGGGTCATCATGAGTTCAAAGAAAACTAATAATATTATTTTGTATTATTATTTCTCATTATTAATTAATAGTCCTTTAATTCGATGATAGTTTGTTTGAGTGTGTAACGGGTCTCACAAAGATTTAAGTTAATAAATAAACACATTTGCACTTGATGGATCTACTGACTCCTGCAAGAAACATCTGAAGACATTTTTATTCGTGCAGGCTTTTCCTTGAGACTCCTGTGTTTGTCTCGGTGTTATCTTGATCTTTTAAGTATACATTTTATTGAGTATTGTTTTGACTGTTTAAGCGCTTTGTGACCCTGGCCTGGGAAAGCGCTCTATAAATTTAAATGACTTACTTACTTACTTATTTGGGGGGGAATGTGCTTTTATATTCGATATCAATTAAGTTTAAATAATAAATACCCTAATAAAATACATTTTTGTGTGGCCCCACACAAGTCACTGTAGGAAAAAATTTGGCCCCTGAGGAAATGTCATTTTCCACGACTATATATGTGTGAACGTACCAGAACCATAGTCTTCAGCCATGATGGGGTGCAGGTTGTGGGGGTGCAGCCCAGCTGTGTAGACGTCCCCTCCGTCCAACGTGATGGCGTCCGCATTACCACCCTTGAGAAACACGCAAATGTAACTTCAAAAAAAACAATTAAACAACCACACATATCTGTGTTTTTTTTGTTTTTTTTTAATAATTGTTTCTCACCGCGATCGCAGTGATGCAGTCCATGGTGTTGATCGCCTGCATGCAGGAGAAAACTGGCATTTTGGCTTCAAGTTTCTTGCATTTCTGATACTCTTGTTCAGACTTGACGCACCATCTCACTTTGTCTGCGGGAGCAGCGAACACCGCGGCTGTGAAAAGAATGAAATTGTAACTTTTGAGAAATAATCATAATAAGAAGAAATAAGAAAACACGATTTTGAATCGACGGTGTTTACCGAAGTAGCAGAACAGAGCCACGATCACGAGGGACTTCATGATGCTGGAGTCTCCTGGTCAGAGCAGAGAATCCGAAAATCTCTCGCCCTTTTATAGACAGTATTGGAAGAAAAAAAAAAAAAAGTTTACTTAAGTTTCAAAATGAGCGCGTCCATGTGCGCGTGCCCGCGGGTGTACTTTTGGATGCCAGGAACGCGGATGATGAAATTCTGGAAATTTTTTAAATAAAAATCTCTTCCTTCTCCGGCACAAAC
The DNA here is from genome assembly GCF_982586985.1 of Callionymus lyra. Classification (NCBI taxonomy): domain Eukaryota; kingdom Metazoa; phylum Chordata; class Actinopteri; order Syngnathiformes; family Callionymidae; genus Callionymus; species Callionymus lyra. The sequence goes on from NC_141833.1 coordinate 4,529,122, forward strand.
AAGTAAAGTGCTTTATATTTACTTTTACTTAGTGCAACAATGGTGCTACTCATGTATCCTCGACAATGGATACATTATCATGAACTTTTTAAATGTCTACCACATTTCCTTAAGGGTTGGTCATGAACGCCGTGTTTTTTTAATAGTCACATTCAAATATAATACATTTGTTAAAGTTTAATGTAAATTACAAAGTAAATATTAGTTTTCTATTCATTTATTTATTAAATTACATTTAAAAAAAATGAATAACCTCTTATTGCTTTTATTAAAAAAACATTTCATCCTAAAGTTAAAGAGCACCATTGCAGTGAAATTAAATTACTAACACTATTTGAGTTAATGATTATTGTGTCTGTAAATACTCTCTGCTCATCCATCTTTAACCTGTGACAGCAAGATTGTTGGTAAGGCTTAAGTTCAATTTATTCAATGGGTCATTGCTAGTCATGGCACACTGATGGATTATGCCCGGAAAAGAAAAATGGAGGAAATAAGTGTGTTTTTTTTTCCCAGGCCTTCGTACAATGAGTTTCACATTTCTTAAAGAATATCTTTTTAAGCCTTTTATTGATCAAATATTCCGTCATGTTCCCCAAACTTTGGCAGCATAGATCATTTGAGCCACTTGTTATGATTTCTTAAAATAATGTTTTTAAGATTAGATTTGGGAACAGATTTTAATGAATAAATCCAAATAATTTGATAATAACTGTTCTATTAGGTATTAAGTCTGAGTGTGATTCTTTCATATCAAACTAAATGTGTATTTTTGAAAGACTGCTGCATGAATTTCCCCCTTCTTTTTTTTTTTTCGTAAATACTGTGTAAAACACATTTCTTGAAATACCATCCCAAGAATCTTTGATCGTCTTAGACGTGAGGAAAAATGAAACACTTCATGGTTTGCTGGACAGATTCCAATAGAATGTGAGCGTTTACAGTGTCAACATTACTCAACACATGAGCTTAAGGTTCATGTTGTACTTGCAGACCTCCAATACATCTATCTCCGATCAAATTAGCCAAATAATGAAAACCCCCTTCATACATTTCTCAACTCCAGACTCAATTGCACAACTCCAGATGTAGAAAACTCCAGAAATATAAATCTAGCACCTCGTCTATCCTACATCCTTATACAGAATCATCCTTTAACTGGGTACAAATGTAATCTAAAAGTGGCTAAGAATCCCTTAGACTTAAAGGAGCATGAAGGTGCAAATATCCAGCAGTCAAACATTCTATTTCACAGGAAAGTGATCATATGAAGTAGATTTCTCAAAGTATGTTTCAAGTAATGAGGGGATAATACGTTTGATAATTTCAATGAAGTCATTTGATTTTAAGAAACATATTTGCCGCAAATATTCTATTTTAAAACACTGTCAGGCAGCAAACACGACGTGTGACGGGGCTGATGTTGGACGTTGACTGTGGTTCATAGGGCGAGCTTGACTAAGCAGAATCTACAGAGATAAGCTCCAAATCAATGACCAGTTCACTGAAACACGCAGAGATCAGATATTAGTAGTGTGGATATCCAACATTAATCGTGTACGCTGTTGCATAAATATGGCATTTGGGTTCAACTGTAGAAATCATGTGCTCCACAGAGCTGGAGATCTGGTTGATCAATGAACATCTTGAGGTCAACAAAGGTGATGTGTCATCGTACATGTCCTCCTCCACAAAGTGCATTGATTGTACATTAACTTTCATTGATATTGTTTCAGAGAACACGATGATACTGGAGTGGGGTAAACTCTCTGTTATACAACAGAGCCATCTACCTTGTCTAAAAGACAATGGCCTGATGAAGATTATTTCATGCTAGAATGGGTTCAGGCTGATATTAAAAAGGCAGCAAGTTCTTTTATGCAGAAATGACCCCCATTATATGCCTTTGTATTTAACAATTCATCTTTTTAATGTAGGTAGGTATCTTTTTTCAATTTGTCATTTGTGTCTGGATTTGACTTTGCAGTGACAAGAAACAACTGTCAACTGTCCATACAAATGCTATTAAATGATGTCAGTGTCACTTGTTTATGTAAAATCAAAGGCTCTTTGTACTTACCTGGAAAGTATGATTGCTATTATTTTTAACATGTTTAATTAACAAATGTTCTCTCCCAACTGGAATAGCTTGGACAGGACAAATTGAATAAACTTCTATTGCTACAACAACATCGATCAACATTTCCCTCATTTGTTACAGAATCTCCTGTAAAAGATATCTTCACCGTGTGTTGCTTCTCCATTTTGATTGACTGGATTTAGTTATACTAAGATAAAAATACACATTTTTCTTGATACATTACTGCCATCTAGCGTCAAAAATGGGGAAGACTTCTAACGCTTTATTATGCATTTTTTTGTATTTATATAGAGATAACATCGCGGTCTAATTTATAGGATTCGTGGTAATCCAGATAAAGCTCTTATTGGTCAGAGAGAAAACATTTACCAGTCGTGAACAGCCAGCGATGCATATTTCTATATCAAATGCAATGTAGACTCTGTATTTATTGAAGTGTTTCTTGAGAAAGACAAAAACAAGCAATCCCTTGAATTTGGTGGTTATATTTCACATCAGCCTTGGTTCTTGGCAGCATATAAAAAAAAGGAAGGAAACCAAAGGGCCACCTACTCTCAAAGCCACCCTCGTACAGTAGTAGGTCCGAAATGACGAGATGCACATCCTTCATTTATATCAAAAGTTGAAATCCCTCAAAAACAGCCTTCGATCACTCGTCAATAGAAACTTGAGTAAAATGTGCAAATCCATCCCCTCTTGTTGGATTTATAATCACAGATATTCAACACATTGACTTGTTGTGTAATGTGTGAATCGTTCCTCTTTGTATCCTAGATGTCACTAGTAAGTTACATTTGTTCGTAAAATGACAATGTGAAACAAGAAATTGGGTTCCATAGAGAAGAAAAAAAAGAAGGTCTCAGTTTACCCAATTTCGGGTAGAAAAATAATAATATCAACAGAAAATAAACTCTGGTATTCAATGTTCTTTCAGGAAAGTTAAAATCTTTACAACTCCCTCCTCGTAATTAAATAGCAGTCAGACAAGTTTGGGCTGATTTGCTTAAATATAAGATATTATTTCAGTACAAGAAACCTGAAAATAAATGGAACCTGCTGAAGACCAATATCACGAAGTACAAAAATGTAAAGAGTAATGGCATCCACAACCCGTTACTGGCCGGATCACGGGGCATCAATGGATTGGGCTGCCAGCACAGTAATCTGCACTCAGAGACGTTGACTGACGGAGAAAGAGAGAGAGAGAGACAGAGAGAGAGAGAGAGAGAGAGAGAGGTCCATCGCAGACGGTTGAGAGATGAGAATGAGGCCATAGCCGGGGTTTGTGAAGCGATGAGGTCCACCAGAAAGACACATGAGAAACAGTGTTTTGAAGGTCTAGTTCCTCTCCTGCACAAATACAGTCTCTTGTGGGCAAAGTCCTGCTTCCTGCAGCGTGATCTCATAGTCCAAGTGGGTAAGTTTTCTTCTGGGAAAGTTGGTGACTAGTTCAAATTGTTCATTGGGGTAACCCTTGGATTGGACATGCCTGACCAGCGCCTAGTGGGAGAAAATAGGATGTTATTAGTCTCAGCAACAGCAAGCTTACATGATTTATATTATGTTCACTGATGCCAGTGTTTGTCCAGGAAACTGTTCCAGGTTGAAAATTGAGTTCAAGACCATTTTCTTACCATAAGCTTTGCTTGTGAAGAAAGGGATATTTGCTCTCTTTGTCCATCAGGATAACGCAGCATCAATCTGGCCTTGGGACCTTGAGGACAAAAAAAAACAATTACTTATTATAGAAGCCCTAGAAAAATATTCTGTCATAATGTTTTGCTGATGCTTTGATTGTTGTTAAAAAAACAAAAATAATTTCAACATAGATTTGAGATAATATGAAAGAGTAAACATTGGTGTAGTTTGAAATATGTTAACCCTATATTTTCAGATATATAAACTTGACGCTCGATGATCAGAAAAAAGAAAAAAAAGAAAAGGGGTTTGCGTTGTAGTTGCAGTCCAAAAAACTATATAGATAGAAAGTTTATCCATCTATCTATCTATATCTATATATAGTCACCATCTCCTCTCAATCTACCCACCTCATCTTTAAGACTCTACAAATGTTATTCTGCAAATATCAAGACTTTGAACTTAAGTGATAATCAATGAGATTTATTTTTCTTTAATTTGCTGTGTGTAGGCGTACCATTGTCATCAGGGCAGTGAAGCTCACACGTGTTGGCAGTGATGGACGTTGAAGGTCTTTCAGTTGCAGGTGGACAAGAATTGCCTTGGGATTCTGCTACAGGCTCTGGATGGTGAGTGGCAGCGGTGGGCTCCAGATGGTTCTTTTTGCTCTCCTCCTTCTTATAACTGTGGTTGTTTTCTTTAAACGGAGACTTTCTATGACAAGACGACGAACTGTCGGGGTGAAGCCGCTGCTGAGCTGCCGAGGCCGCAGAGGCCACCGGATGCTTTTTCTCTTCCAAGGGTTCTGGCGATTCGCTGTCGGAGCCTTCGACCGAGATGGGTCCTTCACTGTCAGAGAACGGCTCTGCATCCGAGTCCTCTTCGGATCGAGGGGAATCGGGAATTTCAGGGAGGTTTGAGGACTCATAGTGCGTTTCCTGTAGCGAGGCTCTGATAGCTGCCTCCAGCTGACTGTCTTCACTGGCATCAATCAGACTCTCCTATGAACACATAGTGTTTAAAGAGACAAATAAAGCCAATTCAAAATGAAACTAAAAACCTACAGATCGAGCTCTCTTGGCGGGGGGTGCATGACAGGACGGTCCATCCAGCTGCCCGTGCTCCGCCAGGAAGCCAGATACTTGCTCCAAAAAGGACGACACATCCAACTGGTTCCACTCCACCATCTTCTGTCCTGAAGACGGCAAACATTTTGACGAATAAATAGATTACAACCCTTTTGTCATACAATCAATATGAAATTAGGTTGTATTCATCTTGGTTTACAATTGAAAACACAAACCTGTTCGAGGATCCAGGATGGAAATGTATGGAAACTTGTTCAGCTTATAGAACTGAATGTATCGTTGTCCTTCTTCACTGTCATGGTAAACCTATCATCATAAATATACAATGAATGAAAAAGTTTAAAATAAACTATAATCAATTGATTGTCAGCTAGACATCTGATTGGTTTAACTGTGCACCAGGCCTGCCATGTTACCATTTATTTAAGGTTGTATTCATTGGCATTATTAGGGCTGAATGATTTTTGAAAAAAATATAATTGAGATTATTTATGCGATTATTTTTCAATGTACTTTTTTTAATGCAATACAATAAATGATTACCTTTACAGTAAAACGTATTTTTGCGATTGTTAAGATAAAGTTATTAAGCCATTTTTATGATAAAGGAAAATTAAACAAAAAAAAATAGAGAAGGTTAATTTAATTACACTTGTAAACAAACATAACATATTCACTGCAAATACTAAAACCTCCTGCCAAACGTGCTAAAAGTGTAATGTAAGCATTTATATTAGTCAACAATAAATCACACTAACTTTAGTGCAGAGTAAAGAAAAGTCATTCAGTTATTCTACTTTTTTACTGCACATTTGCACAGTTTCTCTTGTATTTGTATAATTTACACAATTTAAAATGTGTGATTGTACAAGGTAACTTTCATGAGCACACACAAAAACGCTGGTGGCGCTTGGCGGGCGCAAGCACAGGCAAAGATGAGAGCAGTGTGACAAACAGACATGTCGGCAGACTCACGTCTTCGATTTAAATGTACAAACCGATGTCAGGATGAAAAGTTGTTGAAAACACATTATTCTGTTTCTTACTGCTGCTCTTCAGCTTCTGTCACTGATCAACTTCTTAAAACTTCTCTCTCCGCTTCTACTCGGCTGCGCTAAGCGCCACTCGCAAGTTATTTTGGCGGCTGAAAAATTAAATGATTATATTAAATAAAATCGCAACCTTTGCGTTATAATAATCGCATTTTTTTTTTCGCGATTATAGCGCAAATGCGATAAATCGTTCAGCCCTAATTGGCATCTTGAAAGTTCAAGTTCAACAGCTCATATTGCTAGGACTGAGAGCGCACAGACAGGGGAGGGTAATTGAATGGCAAGTAAGTATCAAAGACAAATCACAATCAAGGATTTCGACTCATTTAAATGTTTTACAGAACTGTATGTTCCATGGGTGACTAAAAATGTCTGTTTTGGATCATTTGTAAAAAAGTATTCCAAGTAGTTTTGCCAAATGATCCAAGAAAACATTTGCCTATATCAACACAAGACTTTTTGTAATCCCAAATGTCAACATAAACACAGAATGTAAAGCATCAAATTTGATTCATTTCCTACCTGCCAAAAAATAAAGTGTTCCCTGATGATGTTCTTAACGCCATCGTTGCTCCACACATCTCTGTTCAGGCATTGGCAGGCAAAGTCTTGAACGTTTTGAATATTGATCATTAGCCACTTGTTTTCCATTTGGCCACAGTCTTTTGCCTGAAATTAAATATTTTAAAAACTGTTAATAACTGGAAAAAAAAATACAAGTGTACAGTTTTTGACCAATTAAGTCATTTATTCTCAACATAATGGTTGGCAAGTCTTTCTTCTATTGCTATCAGGGGATAAATGGAAATAAAATTTAAAAAAAAGGCGTGTGTCAAATGTCTGCAACTAGTTTATTCTTTGTTTTGAGATTATGTACGAGCATACCATTAGTCTTTTTCATCCACTTCACATACCTATATTATAAAGATCTATGTTTCAAAAATTAAGGCAGAAAACCTTTTTTTTCACTTCACATTTTGAGAAACAGGAATTTCTGCTTTCGCATCTCTAGCTCCATCTGGGTTAATATCATTGACTGTGAGTCATGATGTGATGTTTCTTTCAGAGCTCAGCTGGTGTAAAACCGGAGTAGACACAAGTGGTCCTAAGTGACTTCTCACCGTTTCAAAGCTGCCTTTGTGCATGAGTTCAATCGGAGGCCGAAATAGATCTGCAAGAGTACTTAGTTTTTTATCCACTGCACCTCCATTCCGCAGCTCCTGTTCTTGACGGACTAGGAAGAGAAAATGAGGAGATTCATATTTGTAATCAGAAATGATCAATTTAACACACCTTCTATGCATTAAATATTGTTTTTAAGTATAGGTCTTACTTGTCTCGGTTTGGAAGTCTCTAAAGCCATCAAATATTGATCTAGCTGGTCTTCTCCGTTTAGGCACTTCATGTAAAACAGAAATGAAAACAATCACATTATGAATAAACCATATTGAGAAAACAAATAAGCAGAAGTCAATCATACCTCCAAACATAGGTTCTGGCTCGACAAGTATCTCTTGCTTCTGAGGAATTGGTGCTCGAACTTCACTGCACAAGATTAGTTTGAGCTTCACAACTTCTCTAATAAAAACGAATGACGAATAGAAAACATTTTTTTAAGGTATAACTTACTCTTCAGGGGGAGCTCTGCTGCTGGAAGCCACAGAACTGGAACTGGTACTGGGCTCTTCTGCAATCCCACCTCCGTCCAGGAACATGGTGACTGCCATTTCCAGGTTGTTGTTGCATGCTTCTAGCATATGTTTTCCTACACTTTCTGTGACTCCTATCAGAGGGACATTAGAATTCATGTTGAATAGTTGTCTTGGAAAATAACCTTGCGTCACAGATGCATAGGTTCAGTACGTACGTATCATGACATTCTATTCTATTTTAATCTTTGTGTCCTTTGTATTTGTCATTTTTCTTTTATTTATGTTCTTTATCTTTAGACTTAGATTGTGACATCTTGTTCTTTCTTTTTATAGAAACTTTGTTCTTGTTCTTATTTTTATGAATTATCGAATAATTGGAAAAACAATATCAAAAAGTTCTATCTATCAAACAGCTAATGTGGGTTATAGCATGTCTGACTTATTACGATATATGCAATGGAACAATTTATAGGAAATCCAACATATTCATACATATATCAAACTCCTTCTGGAAATTGTTTTTCAGCCAGCACACAGACGATAGATTAAACAAAAAAAAAATAAGAACAAGAACAAAATGTTTCCATAAAAGAAAGAACAAGATGACACAATCTGAGTCTAAAGATAAAGAACATAGATCAAAGAAAAATAACAAAGACAAAGGATACAAGGATTAACATAGAATACCATCATCTTTTTGCTCCAGTCCTGCCCCCAAACTCAGAATTAAACAATCTTAATAGCCACTTAATATCAATATTATATTATTATAAAATATAATATTAATATAGCCTGCCAATCTAATAGAATGAATGAGTCCCTGAGTCTATTCGTTTTGCATCATGGGAAGAAGCATTCATGCACATCATCTGCTTCTCTGCTCTCTGATGACAGTGTTCAGAGGATGACTGTCATCATCCATGATGGACAGTAGTTTGTCCAGTGATCTCATCTCTGCAACTGTCACCAGTGAGTCCAGCTTCATGCCAACCACAGACTGGTAGAACATGCAGAGGAGTTTCCTGCAGATGTTAAATGATCACAGCCTCCTCAGAAAGTATACTCTGAACTTTCTTATACACATGGTCTGTGTTGCAGGACCAGTCCAGTTTACTGTCCAGCCACACACTGAGGTACTTATAGTTGTCAACTATCTCTACTGTCTTTAATTTAACCACAAAAGCTGGAAACAATTTATCAATCTACTCATCAATGACTCCTATAAGTGCGTCATGGGCATATCAGCAAACCGTGAAAGTTATCAGGCTCTACGTATATTTAGAACAGTTAGTGAGACATGTTAACTAATCTGGTTCCGCCGTTGTCGAGCACGGATAAAAGATGACGTAGAAGTGTCCGTTATTACGTGGTAATCTTCTGTCAAGATATTTCAGCCTCGTGGTTTCCCTACTCTCGATCATTGATAATAAAAAAAACAAAAACAAATGATGCATTTATAACGCGACACTATACTGTTGTTATACTAGTTATTATCGTGGAGTAAAAAGCTAAAACCGAACATGTACTTCTTGATGAACTTTTGAATTGTGGTTGGACCGTGTGCAAACTTGCTCGTCCGTCTACTGCGCATGCTCACCTCACTTTGTGAGTCTGAGCAACAACCCCGGAATTTTTTTTTTTTCCCGTATCGTAGCGAAATAACTTCAAAGTAACATTTCAAAACATGCTTAAACATTTAAACACATAATTCCAAAACAGTGGCCAGATGTCAACTGCATCCTGTGAGTACTAACAAGTGTTAACGAAACCGCTTGTGCTGAACATGACAGAAAGAGCAGAATCCTGGCTGGTGATGAAGACGATGGCCGTCCATTGCACATTATTAGACAACAGGCGATGCAACACGGAGTTAATGACACATTTGATGGGGAATTGCGAATACTTAGGACCATGTCGGCATCTACACACGTTTCTGTAAAGCATCAACACACAACACTGAATTCTAAAGGCCCTAGGATCCACCGTTATCCATTTTTTTCTTGACTGTAGCAGTTAAAAGGCTCTTCTTCTAGCACACCACAGACAGTTTTCTTTTCTGCGCAGTGATTTCCTGTTTTAATAAGTACCACGCCATTACACGCACAATACCCCCAAACTACACTTTATTCCCAAACGTTGTATAAAATATTATTTTACCTGTTATTGCTGTAAATTGTTGTATTAACCCATTCCCCCCCGTAGCCGAGGTGTCTCCGAGCGCCGCCATCTTACCGCCACAAACAACAACATAAAATTGGCGCATGCGCGACGTCGTCCTTTTTTTGACTGACTGGCGCGATTCGAACTACGCACGTCAAATGGCCTTCTGGGTGTTGAAGTCTTCTACGTCACAGACGCTACTCGCAATTCTATTTGCATTTGGAGAGCTTATATAGTACTGTCTCAAATCGTTTATGTATTAAAGGTTACCTTTGATTGAATTAAAAATTGAACATTTATTATTACGTCAAAGGGCAAATCGAACCTGCAGAATACACCCTTTGTCAGAAATAATAAAACAATACAATTCTGTCCATGAATGGCTTATTCTAATGTAATAACCTTGCCCCTGTTTTCCCGTGTTTCTGTAACACGGCCTTTTAAATGACAACTATTAAAAACACAGAATTTCTTTATATTTTATTCTTTTGTAAGATACAATGTTTTAAACCAAGACCATACTTATTTTGATTTTAAAAAAACAAAAAAACAATCAAAGCACTCGCTCTTTAAACAACTGCTGTAATTTAATTCATCAAATTATTCCGTATATTACATTGGAAGGAAAATAATGCAAATGGTTTACTTTTACTGGAAATACCATATGTAATTATGACACCTGACTTTCACATCATCAAATAGTTTACAACTGATTAAAGGTTACATTTTCTAAATTGTTAAGTAAATCAATAACACATTAAACAAATTAGAATCAGCCTATTGCATTAGATGAAACTATGCAAATAAAATGTTCAATATTTCAACACATTTTGTAAAATATAAAAACAAATTTTCAGATTCTTTCAAAAGGGGAAGTCAAATATAAAATCAATACTTTTAAAGAGTATTTGAGAACGTTCGTCAATGAATAAAAAGCAAAAAAGGAAACAGCTGGACATAGCACATATATTAAAAAAAAAGCTTTTTGTCAACATGTGACATTCAGCCCTGAGGACAGAGCCAGATTCAAAATAATGCATATTCTGTTTTACTGTACAGAAAATATCATTCCCCAGTACGGCATCTGGATGGTATATAGGTAAAAGCATATCAAGGAGCAAAAAACACATTTTCGGGGGATTTAAGTTTACAATAAAAGCATAAAAACGGCATCCTTGAATAAAACTTACTTACAGCAAATGGGCTTAAACAAATCTGAAAAACAATAAATTCCATCATTTATAAAAACCCAAATATAAGCTTTACACCCCAATGAGCTTTATTTTACTGCAAAACTTCATCAAGTAAAATGAGGTGGCTGTGAACTGCACCTGCTCATATGTCTCTTGTTTATTGTAAACATACAGTTTGGAGTGAGTAGTTGACTTCAAACCTTTTATATCCCCTCTAAAAAGGGCATGCAAGTGAAGCCAAATTGAGCAATGTTGAAAGTATGAAAGGTGAAAACCATGGGCTATGACTTATTTTTTGGAGATGAGAACTTTTTGAGAATTCTTTTAATAGACACTATGTGACTAGCATGGATTTTGTGTTCATCACGGTAAAAAACAGTCCTTCAAATAGTACATCCCTGCTTCCCTTCTTAGAACAGTGCCTATTAAATATGATATGTGTCACATATTACACTTTCCCCACATGCAAAATCATAAAAAACTGTGAAAGAAAGGTGACAATGAGTGATGTTTTATACTTTATATCCAGCCTTATAAATAAATAAGCTAAGATACAATCGCATAGATCCAACATGTGAATGAGTGCATACATGCATACATGTATGTTGAGTGCGGCGTTTGTTTGGATGTTGGAATGCATTTCTCAATGTGTCCAAAGTGAAGTCTTGTTAGTCACTGCGCAGGCGAGCGGGAACACCGTGTCGGGTATTTTACAGCAGTGCTGCCGTTTAGAAGCGGATGTAGGTAGCATCGATTTGGCGTACAGTGGGCAGCGCGAGCATGATCTTCCGCCGGTACTGTGGATCCTTTTGCAGGGGGTTTCTTTCCAAGTACACCGTCTCCAAGGACTTGGAATTCTTCAACTCGTCCAGATCGGTCCAATTCTCTATCTGGTTGTCGTTCATCTGTAGGGATTTTGATTTATTGTAAACAACAGTACTGAAACTTTAGAAATACAAAAAAAAAAATCGGTTGCTTAAAGGTTCCATCATCATAACGATAGAAAATGATAACCCGTCCGCTACTAGTTCAGTTATTTTAAGTTTTATGCCTCAAAGAAAGCTGGTTCCACAGTTCCTCTTATTTTAACCCTTGTGTTATCTATGCAGTGGCAGAGGTTGTTCCCCTTGACGCAGAAGCAACACAAGATATACCACAAACACATTTGTTTAAGGGCCTCCGAGTCACCTTGACCTGAGACACACAACTTAGTGTGTGATTTCAGTTGACGGTTAGATAGATAGATAGATAGATAGATAGAACTTTATTCATCCCTTAGGAGGTCTCCTTAGGGAAATTGTTTTTCCAATTAGCAATACACAGCAATACAAACGATAATTCATAAAAATAAAAATAAGAACAAGAACAAAGTTTCTAGAAAAATAAAGTACAACAGATGAAACAATCTAAGTCTAAAGATGAAGAACATAGATCAAAGACAAAGGATACAAAGATTAACATAGAATAGAATGTCATGATACTTACATGATACCCCAAACTCAGAATTATACAATCTAATAGTACGAGGAATGAATGAGTCCCTTAGTCTATTAAGCTAAGATACTGAGTCAGGTTGTGCTCCAAATTACATTCAAACCAAGGTCGGTGTGATTGATAAGTCAATAAAATTAGTGGTGAATTTTTACTGAGCAGTACAGGTAGGTTCGTCCATATAAGGGCATCAACAACGCCGACCAAGAGCAAACCTTTGTACCCTTGGTTAGGGACACTATACACGACCAAATAGGGCGCCAGCTTATGCTGATTGGCCCGGAGTGAGTGCACAAATCTATGTGGAGTTAAATAAAATATGTAAGTAAGCAAGTAAGTTTTATTTGTAAAGTGTCTTTCACAGACCAGGGTCACAATGTGCTTCAACAACAAAACTATACAAAGTTAAAAATACACACAATATGAAAAAAATCAATTCAAATTATTAGACCATGGACGAGGAATCATTTCTTTCTCTCCTCAGAGACGATATGTCCAGAAGCAGCTAGACGGGATGTAAGGACCTACCATGACAACTAATGGGATCGTGTTGACGTTCTTGAAAACACAGCTTAGGCTCTTCTAAATCATACTACAGTGTGGCAGTGATACATGTAAAGGGATACAATATATACCAATTTATCAGGTAATGAACATTATTTAAAAATTAAGTAATTTTTGATATGTTAACTTACCCAGAACTCCTGCAGGTCTGTCAAGTGGTTAATGTTTTCAATTTTCTTCACTCTATTTGCTGCAATGTCCAGAGTTGTGAGCTTTTTCTGAGAGCAAGAACAAGTGTGCTAAGACAAACGCAGTCTTGAACATACAACATTTTGTGAATGATATAGAAACTCACGTTGTTTTGCAAACCCTCAATGACCTCTATGCCATTGTGACTGAGATAGAGCTCTCTCAGGTTTACCAGATTGTCTAGCCCCTCGATCCTTGTTAGACGATTACTCTAGGAAAAAGAAACATGTAGTTGAAAAAATTTTAATTTTCATATTTATGTTTGAGAGACTTCTTATGACCACATACCTGGATGCTTAGAACTGTCAAGTTATGCAAACCATCCAGATTCTGAAGCTTTGTTATTTTATTCGTGCCAAGGTATAAACTTTGCAAAGATGAAAGTGCGTCAAGGTTCTCGATTACCTGTGGCAGAAAAAATAGTTATAAATATGCAGTTAAATCAAAGAGGAAGATTCATCAAACTAGTTCAAGAGTATACCCTGATTCGGTTGGAACCCAGCTCCAGCATTTCCAAAATTGTTAGGTGGTCCAAGTTTGCGATGGAACCAATTTTGTTGTGAAGCAAAAATAATTTCTTCATCTGAGGCATCTGCTCCAAACCTTCCACCTTCCTCAGGATGTTAAAGGAAACATCCAGCTGCCTGGTAAGCAGTCAAAAGTCCCATTAAAACAAGGGTTTTAGTGTTTAAATGAAATATTTTCTTCCTCACTGTATTGTGAAATTAAAACATTAAATATTAAACAAATGAATGTAAATGCGTTCAACTTACTCCATCTGTGTCAGCATTTGCAGGTTCTCAAGTTTCCGGATCTGATTGTCGTAAAGATCTAATTCTCGCAGGGTACTTAAACTTTCAAGGTTCTCTATCTTTTTTATTAGATTCTGTCGTAAGGAGAGGGTCTGGAAAGAAGGATTTTGCGATTATCATAATAAATTGAACATTTCAACCTCAGCAAGGAAATCTGTAATCATGACATATCTAATGAAAATGCATATATTCACTGATAAAGATGTACTTACTTTAGCTTTCTGTAGCACCTCCAAACCTTCAATCTTTCCGATACGACAATGAACTAAATCAACATCCTGAGAAAAATAAATAAATAAGATTACACATATTTTGCACAAACAAAACTAAATGTAAAATATAATATTAAAGCGGGACTAAGCTAAGCAAGTTCAATTATATTTTTTCTGGCTCTGTCCAGTGTCAGGAAAGTGTAACTGCAATGTTAAAAATCTCTGTGCCAGAGTGCCAGATGTAGCATTTATTGTTTCTAGAAAGGCTCTTATTTGGTCTACAGCAAGACTTCAAAAGGAGTTTGGCAATTGTTTGTATATGTGATTTAGCTTGAAAAATATTTCCATGAAACCAACAGGACAGTGAGAATTGTCTAATTTTAATTTTAATGACATAAATTATTCACATTTTTATATAACTTTGATTTTATTCTTTATTAACATGGTTTAAAGAGAACAGAGATAAAAAGGACAAGGGAAAGCTACAGGTCAACAGGTTGGACAGGTTGATCAGAAAGGCTGGCTCTGTGGTTGAAGCTGGACTCACTGGTGACAGTTGCAGAGAAGAGATCACTGGACAAACTACTGTCCATCATGGATGATGACAATCATCCTCTGAACACTGTCATCAGTGAGTAGAGAAGCAGATGGAGCATGAATGCTCCTTCCATGATGCAAAACGAATAGACTCAGCGACTCATTCATTTCTCTTTCTATTAGTTTGCATAATTCTGAGTTTGGGGGCAGAAGTGGAGCGAAAGTATCTTGACATTCTGTTCTATGTTAATCTTTGTATCCTTTGTCTTTGTTATTTTTCTTTGATCTATGTTCTTTATCTTTAGATTGTGGCATCTTGTTCTTTCTTTTTATAGAAACTTTGTTCTTGTTCTTATTTTTACTTTTATGAATAATCGTCTGTATTTCTGTGTGCTAATTGGAAAAACAACAGATCAATAAAGTTCTAACTATCTATCTATCTATCTATCTATCTACAGTGCCAACAGTCGCTGGGTGTAACATCCACGTGCTATATATTTGCAGTGAGCAATACACTATTTGAATTATGGAAGCTGTAATATTTATTGATTTAATTTTGATTTAATGCCATATTAAATAGGGCCACTGGCAGGTGTGCTTCGTCTCTGTACTTTTCTGGATAAACAATCTTCCATATCTACTAAAAAGGCATTGTACCTCTTCTTCGGGGTCCAAAGTTATTGTGTCCATGTCAACAGGGGACTCTTCTTTACCTTAAAATGAGACAAAAATCAAAGCAATGACATAATTTAAATAAATCGTCACATTTCTTTTAAAATATTAACATATAGAAATGAACAATGAAGCTTTGATTATTGAGCTATATAGCCATCCTTAGAGGTTGTCATACTTGCGGAGGTAGCTTGATTGGGATCCATGTCGCCATTGATACTCTTCCTCCTTGCTTCATCATCCCCAGACTCTTCAGACTCACCCCTCCGATCCACTGCAGCAGAGGAGAGAGGCTGATTATTGTCATTGACAAAGCAACAAGTTAAGCTGATGCTTGTGTAAGATGATACCAAGCACTGAGCTCAACAAGACAATGTCAAAGGTGGCATCCGGTCCATTAGTGCTCACAACCATCACAAAACGGTTGGTATTATCATAAATAACTATTGAATAGTAAGAGGTTTTTATAATTCAGGTTTGAACATCTTCAATTTACTTCATGCTTCTTGTAGTCATTATATTTTGATCACAGTGACTACTTCCTCCATACAACTTTTTAGCTCATACATACATTTCCCGAAGGAGACCTCCTAAGGGATCAATAAAGTTCTACCTATTTGGGCCCAGTAAGTAAGGATCATTATTCAGTAGTTTAAAATATTATACAGAGTTGCTTGGTGATGTATTCCTTTTATTCATATTTTACATTACTTTACTTTTCAATATTTACTAAAATATTTAGTAAATATTTTTCAGTTGCAATTAAAACTGACAGAAATGACAAAATCCTCCACTTTTGAACTTAATTACTAGTTTCTACATGATCTTCAACCTCAAGGGCTGGATAAATACAGTCAAAGTGCCGCATGTGGTCCCTTTATTAGATATTTTCAGATTATGTAACTCAAATATAATTGACTATTCTGTTTTCATCAATCTTGTAAAAAAATATTCAGTGAAAAAGATTTCAGCCTTTTCCAATGTGGAACCTAGTTTAAACAACAAGTTGTTACTTGTTCATGATTTTTAAAGCAAGCTGTATACAATATATAGTGTGCGAATGTTCGGTTTGTAATTGACTAGACTAGCCCTTAAATTGTCTATAGCGATGTCACAGTCATAGAAGTTTACTTCCCAGGTTGAGTAATACTTTCATAGAATAAATAGGCTTAAATCTACCACGTTCACACACTTTTATCATTGAAATCTGGACAAATGAGGCTGAATACGTGACCTGTCCTTTATTATTTTCTTTCTTTCACTTGGTATTATGACATTAACCAGCCACTGCTAGCACCACTTTCACTGCCTCTAAAGAACCCCCGAATATTCTGGGCTGTAGACAATAAAGGCGACAATAATAACAGGAACACGCGTTCAAAGATCTATTCTACTGAACTCATCACAACAGTATCGTCATGGTTGCTATTAGCTAGTTAGCTTATCAAGTCGCAAGCGCATGTCTGCTTAGTAACAGAAGGTAGCAGTCGGTGCAAACACGTACGACCATACAAACACATTCTCCATTATGGCCACTACACGAGCCACCGTTACGAATACGCGGGCACCTTGTGTTTACAAATGCACCCACCTTCCATTTCTTGGAGCTCTCCAACAGTAAGGGAAGCCATGTTAGCTGTAAACACTCCTGGCAACCGCTCGGCCAATCGCGTGGAAGCACGTACCGCCGTCAACCACTAGGTAGAGTCGCAAACACAAATGTCAGAAGCGTTAGGAGAACTAAAACTGCTCGTCATGAACAATGATTTCAATGTTGTGATTATTAAAATATAATAAAAAAATTAACAAGTATTTTACAAAATACTTGCCTATAGATCTATAGTTACTTTAATTATTGGAAAATAAACCTTCTACCCTGTAGAACTATTGAATTAGACTCAATTAAATCAGTTGATAGTTATTGTTTTTCTAATTAACTAAACACCGATCATGATCTGGTTTATATCTTTGTGGAGATTCCCATTGTCCTGCACTTATTTCGCCTTTATCCCTTTTAAAAGTGAAGTTGAATATTTAACAAGAAGAAATCCTACAAACTAGATTCTTGGATTTAAAAAGTCCAATATAATCATAGTGATTTAAAAGTGCTGGAATTAATTTAGTCTTTTAACTTTTCTAAACATTCAAGCTTGCCTAATTTTTTTTTTAATATGAATAAGTACCAATATTTTGTGAACGTTTTATTCAAAATGATTTTTACCTTTTTATTTTGTCTTATTTTTGTATTTATAGATTGTAAAATGTCTTCCAGAATTTTTTTTAATTAATATGAAATAAACGAAATATCTGTCACACATTTGGGGAACTTATTGGGGAATTGAAGTTTATACTTCAAAATATTTTATATCAGTTAAGAAATGCCACAACGATAAATCATAAACATTTGATATCAGTGTAAAGCAAAGTATAATCTGTTCCAAGTGTTATCTTTTAAACAGATGACATCATCATCAAGTCATATCATTAGTGATAAAATGTTGTCACATTAAGCTACGTATCAAGGGAACGCTAAATTCTTGCATGACGTTAGAAGTAAATGTAAGTAAGTAATTCGTTTTTATAGAGCGCTGTTCCAGACCAGGGTCACAAAGCGCTTAAACAATAATAATTAAAAAATAAATAAAATAAATACTTAAAAGGTCAAAACAAAACCGAAAAAAAAACAAGAGTCTCAGAATATCAAGGAAAAGCCTGCAAGAATAAAATTGTCTTGGGATGTTTCTTGAAGGAGTCAGTAGATCCATCAAACACAGAGGGAGAGGATGATCGTTCCAAAGCTTAGGAGCAACAGCCTGGAAGGATATCTCACCTCTGGTCCTGAAACATGTTCCACAATTCAACAAACCATTTAAGCTCATGGCACTCTGGGGCCCCCAATACATCCATCACATGGGACTCCACAGCCTCTTTCAGTGGGACATTTATCTTATCTTATATTACAATGTGTGATTGTGGTATTTGCATTCTTGACTTTTCCAGACTTGTACAATATCTGTAATCATGCAGTTTATGTAAATTGTATATAAAAAAAACTTCTCTTTTATTTTTCCTTTTCATTATCAATACTTTTTAAAACCTTATTTTCCCATGGCAGTATTAAAAAAATGAATTGATGTTTTTTGTGTTATACTTTGTTTTCTCTACAAAATGTATTTATTGTTTTAACTATTCTTAATTTTTAATTATTATGAAATTATAGTTTGCTATATTTATTTATTCACACATTTTTCTCATTTATTTAATCTGTATTCATTCCCTTTTTTTTTTAATAAATGCATATAATTGAGTTCAATGATAAATATCTGCAAGTTATTGTATGAATTTTTATTCATTATGCTTGTCATTGTTTTTTCTGTTGATTTTATTGTTATTCTTATTTCAGAGCCAAAATTTCCTCCAACTGTGCCTCCACCAGACTGATCATCATTAAACGTTAAATATGTTCGGGATCATTTCCGGACGTCTTTTGCTCCAATAGCTTCTGTTGGAAATAACTTATTAAAAGCTTTAACAAACACACAATCGCTGTCTTTAAAGACAAAAAAACCCAACTCTTAACATAATGGAATGGCACAGACATGCTGACATTTTGTTAAAGAGTAACTTTTTTAACAAGTTAAAAAAAGATATAGGGTTACAATTTTAAACCTGACATAGTAACAGATTGACTGACATAAACCAAAGTTGTGTTTTGGACACTCTACTTTTGAGGACAAAAAACAAGTATATAACATGTTTTTAGAGATACTGAGTAAAGAAGATAAAATGACGATAACAAACAGTATAATAAAGTGTAATGTAGATCGAACATCTCAGTATAAGTTGTTTTTATTTGTATTAAGGTTGATCAAACTTTTAAAGTTTCAAACTACGAATGGAAGCGCCACGGGGTGTTGCTATGGTGACCCGAGCAAGTAGGTTCATCCTGGAGAGTTACGCAGGCCACGCCCAGTCCACGTGACAATTCAATCAGCCAATCAGAGTTGCGCTTCAACTTCGGAAAAGACGAAGAGAGGGCGGAGGAGTCTGCAGCCGTCGTCTCTCTGCGAGGTTCCTGACTCTGGATCACGATGGTTTAACGCCTTTCTCCTGCAACTGCTTACGACGATCCTGGAGGGTTTTTAACTCAGGACACTTCTTGTCTGATCGAAGCGCGTCTTAAACTCTTCGTCGCGAGAGCTTCTTAAGCAGGAGCGATGGAAGTCACCTTTAATGTTCTGGTGGTTCTCATGCTGGTTCACGCATCCCGAGCGCTGCCCGTGCGCGTAGGTAAGAAGTGCATCCTTCATACTTTTAAAATAGTCATAACTTATAGAAGTCCACCTCTGAGTCACAAGTTTTGATCGTAAACTCGAGCGCGACAGGTAGGATTTAAAGGGCACTTTCAGTTTTGATGCGAGCCTCTAACTATACCTTTACCTTCCTGTCCAAACGTTATTATAACATCTTGTTTCAAAGAGAAATGTGATCTGTGTTATCGAGTTTTCACCGAGATGCTTTATGACACACGTTCTGAAAATTCATTTGACAATTGTAAATATAGTATATACTGTATTATTTTATATATATTTATTTTTTTCAAATCTAATAATATTCAAATATATTGATCAGTCCGATGTTGTCCGTTGATAGACAAGCTGCTTTAATAAACGTTACATTCAAAAACAAACACTATCTGCATAGCTATTTAAAAAGCAACAACTTTCCCCCCCAGGCCACCCTAACGGCTTGCATAGCAAATTCAAAATGAGTTTGTCTCGTTTGCAGTTGTGTGGGGCAACATATTGAAGGATATATGGCAACATTATTCGATTGTTAAAGTTTAACTCTCTGCAAATTCCATAATGCACTGCCACAGTTGAATATCTAATGACAAATATTTGAATTAAACAAATTAAAACCCCTACTAAAGTTGTGTAAACTGTTCTTTCTGTCAGTCATAATATAATAAAAATCAGTCTTTTTGGCAACTTGGATTGTATTTTTGTTTTGGCCACATGTACGACTTGAGTTTGACCCTAATGGCAGTAGAAGCTTGCGCCTAAACATTACTGGGTTATAGTTAGTTATTAGTCATGCCTTACTTCAAGTCATTATTCTGACTTTGACAGATGAGGAGCACTTTCTTCAGACTATCTTTGAACACAGAGACAGACAAAATCCAAAAAACTAAACAAAAGCAAATGAGCCGAATAGAAAAACATAATTACATTAAACTACTCCGACACTGAATTGTAACTTTTATTTTATTGTATTTAACTCATAATACATACATACAAAACATGTAGTTTTGTAGTATTTTCCCTCTCCGGGAGTAAATGTTTTAATTTAAGTTTTACCTATTATTGGTTTCGAAACTATGTAACCATGCATCATTTGAGACGTAATTCAAATTATTTACGAAAGGTTCATTTTTTCCCGTCATAAAAATCTACTTGATTTGATATTAGATGTTCTACAACTTGTTCATATGTTCAAGATTTATAAAAGTTTAAACGGTAATCATCACAATATACAAAGGTATGATAACATACAACTTGCTTACTTGGCAAATATGTCATTTATTTTGAAATTTCTTAATTTTAAATTAAAGTTAAAGAAAATTATAATAAATTTTAGCATCTATCATTTTTTTAGTTGATGTTAAATTTAAGCTTAACTGACTTTTTCTAGGTACCAATAAAGTACTAATGTTAATTTGTGGCTTCAGCCCTTATTAACTCCAACAAGGATTTAAGTGATGTCATCAATCTCTTTATAAAAACTATTAAATACTGGTTTTTCATAACCAGTATTTCCGTACATAAGTCATTGATCATGAACCTGGTAAAAACACATTAGAAAGTAAAGATTGATATTGACTATGACTTTAAAATGTATTGTGTAATTTATCGTAATAATAAACTAATTAAGATGATTTTCAATAAATGTTGATATTTTTTCTCACGTGACTCAATTCATGTGCAAACCTTTAACCCTCCAGATGCTGTCGTAGTTCAAGTCCAGCAGCGTGTGTCTGCTGGTACTAACAAGTTGACGGAGCAAGTCCTCCTCAATGGCGTTTACTTGAGTGCAACAAGTCAGGAAGCCAAGGACATTATCCAGAGAATATCAGCTGATTTCCAGCCCCTTCTGCTCCTGAGCTCCAACAACTCGTCTGCCCTGAGTATGAACAGCATCATTCATAAATCTCACTGCGTATCTGCTCATAGTTTAGATGTTTCATTTGTTCACTTCCAGAGAACCACACCGTCATGCGGTCCCGTGAATGCATACTCGAGGGAACGCGGCTGCACTGGGCTGACCGTGTCTTCGTGGATCGTCAGATCTACCTGACTCTGGGTCACAACGACGCCTGGGCCGCCTACGTGCCGCAAGCGGTTCCCCTTAAGACCTTTTGGGACGAGGCGACCACACACGCCGAGACGGAGGAGCTGCAGCAGAGATGCATCCGTCTGATGAGAGAATTAAGTCTCGCTCAAGAACACTCAGGTGCGTGTCAAGCAGTCTTTCAAATATTTGTGTAGCAGAAGTGTTTTTTTCTAAAAAAAAAAAAACTTCTTAGACTTGTGTTTGTCTTTATACTATAAACAAATAATACAAAAAGGAATATTGATCAATGACTACTACTGACTGGTGCTGCTGTGTTTGTCACTGTGTTGCCTTGGCCTTTGTTTTTAAATGTGTATGTGTTTTTAACTGTGTATTGTTTTATTGTTAAAGCACTTTGTGACCCTGGACTGTAAAAGGCCCTTTACAAATAAAACATACTTACTTACTTACTATTGATATTAAACAGAGTTCTATGAAGATTAGAATTAGTACATTTGTAGAAAAAAGATAGAATTTAAATAATTATTATAAGAAACATGTTTTCAAGGCTTCTTTTTGAAAAATATTGCTTAATAATCTAAAAAAAACAACAATAGCTAAACACACTTTCAGAAATCAATTAGAAATTGTACATGCTCAGGACGAGGTCATGCTAGCAAGATAAAAAATCTTGAATCAAATGTCAAACCACTGAGTTAAAAGTTTGTTGTCTAAAGCCACATTTTAAACATGGCAGAAAACATGCTTTTGGGCGGGTGTAGCCAGGTTGGGATTTCTGCCTTATTTTGCTGGTTTTGGATTGATCGTGAAAAGAAACTGGAAGCCAGTAAAGAGTTTTAAGGATCGGAGAAATGTGAGTTCTTCTACTAGAGCGGGTCAGAATTCTCGCTGCAGAGTTTTGTATCAACTGCAGGCGAGACAGCTCCTTCTTGCTTGGACACGAAAATAAACTGTTACAATTGTCCAGACGAGAAGAAACAAACGCATGGATTACAAGCTCCAGATCATGTTGTGACATAATTTTCCTAAATTTAGAGATTTTTCATAGTTGAAGGAAACAGTTTCTTGTCAGTTTTCTGCAGTGTTGAACTAGATACATGTCTTTATCAAATAAATATTAGAAGGTGGAGCTGCTATGCTACTAGTAATGGTGTTAATGTGGTTTAAGTTCAAATGCACTTTTAATTTTCAAACTTAATCTGTATTTTTTTGATGTAATTAAAACAATGCGTTTGTCTTTAACAAATTTGAAAATAATCATAAACTACTTTTCCGTAAAAACGGTTTGGAGACAATGGACTCTTTATAGTCAACTAATTATTTGATTTTGTTGGAGGAAAACTGAGTCTGGAGAAAACGCATGCTCTGGAAAAAGGGCCAGTCTAAATATATTAGTTTTGGATTTATTTTTTTAAATACTCTTTTGATATTTTGACCAGGAATTAGATCAAATATACCAGGACTACCCAATATCCAATAAGATTCAGTTGGATTTGAACCTGTGACCTTCTGCTACACGGCCTGCCACTTTATTACTGTTTCTTAGTCATTTAAACATGACAAGGCTATACAAAGTATTGTTTATATTTATTTATAACAGACCAACTGTATTCTTATTTTGTCACTCAAGAAGCTTCTTGTTTAGTTAAACTGTCACCTCGACTTGGCAGGAAACTGCACAAAATCAATCCACTTGAATGTCTATTTGTTTGATAAAAATGGTCTGTATTTGGCAGTTGATTCAGAGGCATCTCATGTTGAGTCATGTGCGAGACAATTCAGACTTCTCTTCTGAACAACAACAGTCTGTTCTTATGTCTTTTAATTTGCGTGTTTCAGAGAATAACTTGCCCCAGTTAGTGATCCCGGTCATGGCTCTTCTGGCTTTCCTCGGGCTCGTGGCGATAAGTCTTCTGCTCTCCAAAACACATGGTGGGTAAAGAGTGAATTCACTTTCTAGCTTCTTTAGAATGAAAATGTGGTTCAACTGTTTTAGCCTCACATGACGTGAAAGTCTCATACCACTGGAGAAATGTAAAGAATGATCATGTGCTTTGTATTTCCCTCTCTTAGGTGTGAGGCACCCAGGAGGTATGACAACAACTTTTCTTCTTTTAAAACATGATTGTTGTTAGTGTAAACATTAACTGAGTGAGACACTTTAACCACGAGAACTTTATTGTCACTTAAATGTTTTATATGTTATAGTTGGGTTGAAACATTTACAGTAAAGTGTCAAATCGAGTTTTGATTGAACAAATCAAAGTTGTATTTTAAGGTTAATTCATCTGAATACCAAATTAATTTAGAAAAAAATCCCAAATATCATCAAAAAAAGTACACTTTCAAAGACATGTGTGACGTAACCAATCACGTGACCAGTCCAGTCAGAGAAAACATGGCGTGTTGACCGAAGACGCTTTTTTTTTAAAGAACCATACTTGAGAACCTTTTGACCGCTAGATTAGACAGTAAACAAGGTTTCGCAAGATGAGAACATTTTTTTATGGAAAAACAACTGAAAGAAATGAATTAAGATGATTTGGCCCAAAGAAAGAGCTGAGCCATAAGGCAAAGAAAGCTCCTACGTTCCTACAATTTTTCTTCAAACTTCAGGCTGGAGTATACGCAGTCGGATTCAAACCATCAAACCCTCTGATGGCTGTTTAATGCGAATATATAGTAGAATAGTAAATAACATTCTTTATTTTATTTTATTTACTCTTTTTTTTTTTTAATCCTGTCAATATCAGAGAAATGCATGTAATGTGTTAAGGGTTATAAATCAAAACATGGAAAAAAAAAGTTTTCTTGTATTACTTTTCCAGAATATCTGGGCCTTGAATCCTCATATCAATAACCTGCATTTGTTAGAATAAACTATAATCTCTTAACCTTGTTTAACTAGTTAACCCTGATTTAATTTTTATGTTTAACTTGTTCAATTTTATTTGAAAGACGCATGTTTAATTTTTGTACTTGGGACTAAAAGTAAGATTAAGTTATGTTAAAAAAAGGTTTGACTTGCTAAGATTTATTATTTTGCGGTGTAGCATTAGCGTTGTAAAGTAAAATGTCTACTAATGTTTTGTCGAGGGGAGCATGTCTTTTGTCACGGAAAAGGTAGAGATGCTTTAGTTTTGGAGAGGACAACTACATTTCCCAAGGGCCCTCATTTTATACCTGGACAGTTGTCAGGGGCCACCAAGCCATACTAACAAAATTACAAAGAAAACGAAACTTTTTAACAAAATGATCCAACTTAGCTGAAGTTGGTATTTATTTTTAAATATACTCATTGGTAAGACGACTATCCTAAACGTTTTAATAAAATGGCACTTAGTTTCAATTTAGCTTTCAAAGTAAAAAAAACAAAAAACAAGCTGTCACGAATAAAAATAAATCAGTGTTGTAGTTTTACTCTGACCACATGTCAGCCAAATGAATGCAGTCAAACGGCTGCACATGGCCCCCGGGTCTAGGTTTGTTTTTAGAGCATCTGTGTCAACTTTAATAAAACAAGGAGCTAAAAAACTTTTTGGTAAGAGGTTACGGTCCAGATAAAACATTAATTTGTATGATTGTTGTGTAGTCTTTCTATTCTTGGATTTTCTTTTAATTCACATGAATTTTACTGTTATTGTTAAGTCTCTGTCACTTATCTTATCTTTAACTCTTCTCTATAGGTCACAGTTTTAAATTGTGTTCTAGAGAATTATTTGCGCTAGTCAGTTCAAACTAGTGGCACCTGGTGATTATTTCATCTTCTGGACTGTTGTGTGTGGTGTGTGCGTGTGTTGCGTAACCGTGGTGTTTAGGATGAATGTGTGGGAACGGCTCAGGTGGTGGGAAGTTTTTCCTCTTCAAACATTTTCTTGTTGCAGGTTTAGTGTGATTATAAAACAAGAGGGTTCAAATAAGTCTCTGGAGTGATTTCATAATATCATCACACCTTCAAAGTGTCAGGTCAAAGTGCAGGAAGGCAAATGTGTGGTGGAATAAAAAATGTAACGATGTGGTTTGACGGTGTGAACTTTTATTGCAGGAGTGATCGGCTCGGTCATACATTACCCAAAAGACATCACAGAAATGCAGCAAGAGACGAAAGGCGGTTACAGAACCCTCTGAACCAAATCTCCTCCTTACTCTTCCTTTTGATGCACTTTACCATGGATGTTTCAACACAGAGTTAGCTTTTCTATTTAGCTTTTAAAACCACGAAAATGCATTATTTATACACATCATTTCACTGGCGTTTATGACCTTACTTTGCTTCTTGTTGCTTTTGATTGAACACTTGGCAGCTTTGCATGCTTCACTGAGCTGAAATCAGGAGCTGATGGATAATAAAGTTTTATTTCCTAAACACGGTCAGGCTGCTGGATGAAGCGAACGTCATGTGTTTGTTATTGTTTCACCACTTATCACTGTGATTCTGCAACACTGGATTGTTTAAACGTTATCAAATGTTTGGCTTTTATAATCTTCAATGTACTGTAAACCTCAAGAAAGTCTTTCGCTGGTTTGTTATTTAAATAAAGATTGCTTTTTAATTAAAATTCAGTGATTGTGGTTTATAGTTGAACTCCAAATCTGTATAAATAAAATATGATAAAAACGTTTTCTTTAACTTAATGTATAAGACAATCAAGACGTTCTCTCCCACCATCTCTTAATATGAACCATTAACAGCCCTAGAAAGCATAAAACAAATTGAATATATGATATTGAATACATATTTTTTCAATTGTGATGTCAAGTGAAGGGCATTTCAAATCCAATAATGTACTTGCTAGCTTAGCTAGTAGATAGCAATGCTAGCTTTTGGGAGCTAAAGAGCATCACAGGTGAAACTTGCCATCAAGAATGAGTTTATAGGCAACATAGTTTGAATATTAGATAATTCTTTAAATTTACAATTAAAATAAACCTATGATTGCAAATACCAAATGAAGAATATTTTATGACAAAAATCGTTGAATCCTTTTAAATGTAAAACAGGCAAAATGATAGCGTCTTGTTTCTTTCAGTTACAAAAGAATAATGATAATAAGTTGCTCTTTGACAAATGAGGTCAGAATAAAAAGGATGATATAAATGAGGATTTATGCATAAGGTAAGATGTATTTAGAACATTTGTCGTTACATTACGGGAATGACTTGTAAATGTTTTTGTAACATTATTGTTTTGTAGAGTTTCTCTGGCCAGGTTACCTTTAAAATATTCCTGCATGTAAGTAAGTAATGATTTCACAACACTTGCATAGTTGGGAACTAGTGTTTGCAATATAAGGTGGACTTGTCTTATTAAATGAGTGGTCAATAAACCAACTGTGTGAGCAATAAACATGTAAAGGATCGCTACAGCTTGATGTAAGTTCATTTACATTTTTTAAAGAGTTTTAACTGCCATTTGAGTTTAAACGTATTACCAACTCGACTTTAAACTAAATTTGAAATAAAAGATAATAAAACCCATTTTGAAAATCACCACTTTCCAGAGCCAGATTAACAACAATAGTATATTCTATATATATATATATATATATCTCAAAACCCAACCCTAACGTCCCCGTCCCAAGAGGTGTAAACAGGTAAAGCTGGCCAATAGGGCAATGGTAAAACTCATGGGCCAATCACCCGTGAAGTGGATTCAACTGATTACAGAAACATTGATGAAGAAAAAGAAACCCCACAACATAGGAGATGAAGACTCTTCGGGCATGAAAGCTAAAGAGAAAATGAAGACGCACACTGAAAACCATATGGAGAAGGTGCGTCGGAATCTTCTATCCCCTAGGCAACCTACCAACATCGCAACCTGGAACATCAGGACCATGTTCACAGCAGGGAAGACGACAGTCATTGCAGAGGAGATGAGAAGATACAGTAAGTAAGTAAGTAAGTAAGTAATATTTATTTATATAGCGCTTTTCGAGACCAGGGTCACAAAGCGCTTAAACAATCAAAACAATACTCAAAAAAGTACATACTTTAAAGATCAAGATAATACTGAGAACAACACAGGAGTTCGAGAAATTCAAGGAAAAGCCTGAACAAATAGAAACGTCTTAAGATGTTTCTTAAAGGAGTCAGTAGACTCCATCAAGCGCAAAGAGAGAGGAAGATCGTTCCAAAGCTTAGGAGCAACAGCCTGAAAAGATTCCTCTCCTCTGGTCCTGAGCCGTGTGCGTGGAACCATAAGTAGATTTTGATCCACAGACCTCAGAGCCCGAGCTGGGGTGTAAGGCTGGATCAGATCAGTGATTTAAGGAGGAGCCTGACCATGAATAGATCTGAAAGTAAGAACCAGAATTTTAAAGTTGATCCTGAAAGAAACTGGAAGCCAGTGAAGAGTTTTAAGGACCGGAGAGATGTGAGTTCTTCTACTTGAGTGGGTCAGAATTCTCGCTGCAGAGTTCTGAATCAACTGCAGACGAGACAGCTCCTTCTTGTTAAGACATGAAAACAAACTGTTGCAATAGTCCAGACGAGAAGAAACAAACGCATGGATTACAAGCTCCAGATCATGTTCCGACAACATTTTCCTAAGTTTAGAGATTTTTCTCAGTTGAAGGAAACAGTTTCTGGTCAGTTTTCTGCAATGTCGAACAAGAGACATGTCTTTATCAAATACAACACCCAGGTTTCTCAGGCTCAGTTTGACAGACTGACCTAAGTCACCCAAGTACTGACTCAACCCTGGAATCTTATCATCAGGAGCAATCACCAGTGTTTCAGTTTTATCCACATTTAGCTGTAGAGTGTTTTCACTCAGCCATTGTTTGATTTCTAGCAAACAATTGACTAAGCTGTTCAGCCTCTGGGGCTCAGTTGGATCAAAAGAGCAGTAGAGCTGGATGTCATCAGCAAAAATGTGATAAGAAACATCTGGAAATCTCTGAATGATTTTACCGAGGGGAATCAAGTACAGCAAAAACAATAAAGGACCCAGAACAGAACCTTGAGGGACTCCACACAACAGATCTGCCGATTCAGACCTCATTTGATTGGCAGATACACTAAAACTGCGCCCAGAAAGGTAAGATGAGAACCATTCTAACACAGACCCAGACAGTCCCACTTCATCCCTCAGTCTTCTCAGCAGGATCTGGTGATCAACTGTGTCAAAGGCTGAGGACAGATCCAAGAGAACCAGAACAGTGAATTTACCCGAGTCAGCCGACATCATGTCACTGTACACTTTCAATAAAGCTGTCTCCGTAGAGTGATGTTTACGGAAGCCAGACTGAAACTTCTCATAGATGTCGCTCTGATCCAGGAACAAAGACAGCTGCTCAGACACCACCTTCTCCAAGATCTTGGACAAGAAAGGGAGCTTAGAAATAGGCCTGAAATTACTGAGGTCAGTTGGGTCTAAGCCTGTTTTTTTGAGCAGAGGCTCCACAATGGCATGTTTAAATGCATTGGGAAAAACCCCTGTGGAAAGGGAGAGGTTCACCATATTGGTAACCCAGGGGCCAATTAAATCAAATACTTTGATAAAAAGCCTACACGGAAGGACGTCATCTGAGCAAGAGGAGGGTTTCATCTTGTTCACTACTGCCGAAATATCACCCAAAGATACAGCAGAGGAGGAGAGGGGCTCAGAGACAGTAGGGGTTTCAAACAAAGGGGGAGAGATTTTCTCTTTGATCAATTTAATTTTGTCAATGAAAAATCTCAACAATGCATTGCTGTCAGCTTCACAGAAGACAGGCGTGATTTGAGGAGCAGGAGACACGAGAGAATTAATCGTGTCAAACAAAACTTTGGGGTTTTTCTTATTTGCTGCTACCAGTTTTCTGATGTAATCAGATCTAGCAGTTTCTACCATCTCATTGTAAGAAGTCATCAGATCCCTGAGGTGAAGTCTATGCACCTCAAGTTTAGTGGACTTCCAGAGACGCTCAGTCTTTCGACAAAGTCTCTTCAGACTCAGGAGATCTTCATTTGTCCAAGGGCACCGTTTTTTTTTTAATTTTCAAGTTCGATTTAACAGGTGCCACTTGATCCAGTATTTCAACACAATGATCAGTGAAACAGTGAATCAAACTGTCCACGTCTGGGCAGTCATCAAAGGAAAGACGGTCAAACATAGCAGAAAAACTGTCTGCAGTATCGGCTGAGATGACACGCCTCTGAGACCTAACTTTCAAAGGCTTAGGTTCAGGGATGAAGTCCAGGTTAAACAATACAAGAGAATGATCACTCAGATGGACATCATGTACAGATACATTAGAAATGTCCAGGCCAAGAGTAAAAACTAAGTCTAAAATGTGGCCTTTTTGATGTGTGGGTTCAGAAACAAGATGTGACGTCATCAACATGAAGATTAAAGTCTCCAAGAATAAGGACAGATTCCATTTGAATAATGGAACATAAGAAGTCACTAAAGTCTTTCAAGAACATCGCCGCAGGACCAGGCGGACGGTAGATTGACACACAATAGAAAGGTCTTGTAGAACCAACCAAGATCATCTCAGATTCAAAAGAAGTGAATTCCTGTGTCTGAATCACTTTGCAAGAACAACTCTCCCTACAGGGTTTCAATATGTGAAAAAGAAGGGACTGACGTGGAAACAGCTGGAGAGGATGGCACAAGACAGACAGGGGTGGAAACTATTCATCAATGGCCTATTTTCCGAAAGGAATACAAAGGCCTAAGTAAGTAAGTATATATATATAAATATTATAATAAAAAAAAGAAAACAATAATAAATGTTTCTAAATATTTAGAAATGTGAAACTGACATAAAATATTTTTGATCATGTGTTCACATTTTTTAAGCCATTTTACCACCATTTAAGGCCTTATTTCAGATTCTTGAAAGCCTTGTAAGACTTTTCAAGGATCCTCTGGCCCATCATATAACAGTGGTCGGCAACCCTCAGTCCTGGTACCAGTACCAGTTCGTAAAGCATTTGTTACCGGGCCCTAGAAAAAGGAAAAATAATTTATATACTTTCTGTTCTATGACTATTTCTGTCTTTAACATTAGCCTGTGACTCATTCAGTCAAATTGACTAAATAAATAAGGCTTTAAACTAGTGAAAACGAGTGAAACACAATCTCTATTTGATTATTTGTTTTCTTACTATTTTATCTAAAGGCATTTTAGCGATCTGTGGTGCAAAAAAAGTAAGGTATCCCAGCTGTATAAACCTTTTTATTCTGCATAAAACCTGTTCAAAACACTATTCCTGTTCCACCGAGCCTTTAGAGGGCGCTAATATTCTTAACAAACAGGATTTTCCACCAATCAAAATGATGTATGCCTGCGCTTCCATGGCGACAACGGTTGAGGCTCGAATGGACCAATCACAAGAGAGCGTTCTCCCATTTAAACCATACGCACCAAATTCAAACAGATCTGCGTGAATCCATTTCGAAAACACACCGTGCCTGTGACCTGGTGAGCGATTCTTCTGTCAATCTTCATACATTTCTGTGTTATCTTCCTTTATTGTCGCATGTTTGAATCGCTATTAGATCGAGATGAACATATAGCCTTTGTATAATCTACTTTTAACAGCCTTGACGTGTATGTTTACTTGCATTACGTACCTATTTAACATGTACGTTTTTGGCTGTTTTATCTTTGCGTTTCAAACTTGAAATGTTGGGGTTTTTTTGTGCCTGAACGCCATGATAAAATAAACCTCTTGAAATGATTCATACTGCTACTTCAGCTAGCTAGCATGTTACCTGCTAGCTTGTAATGCTAGTTTAGCGAAGACTTCTAGCTTAAAGGCTAACTGTGTATCTCTTTATTTACTAATCTAGTTAATGTTTTCTCCTCCTCATCGCAGTGATAAACGGTTGACTCTGTGCTGACGTTATACTAGCAGACATGTCCCACTTTGGGTTTGAGAACGACATGCGCAGCATCTTGAAGCTGGATCTGCCCATGACGAACGCCCCGTTGGCCAGATGGCAGAGGAACTCCAGCTCTTCCCACAGTAGTGGCCTGTCGCCTGGAAAACCAGGGAACGCTTCCATGGGTTCCTCGAAGACTCCAAGCAAAACTCCTGGTAGTGGGTTTGGTTTCTTCACTCATCCACAACAGTCACAGTGTCATGTGTCAACTTTCTTCTTTTTTTTTTTTTTTTAGGAAAGACGAAAAAGCCCACTCCCTCTAAAATTGGAGCCGATCGCTTCATTCCAGTTCGTAACACTCAACAGATGGAGGTGGCCAGTTTCCTGCTGACCAAACAGAATGATAATGTTGATCCTAGCATTGAGAGTGCAGTAAGTGTTGTTTTAAAAACACCAACATTTCCAATAACAAAACCTGGAACGTTTATCTAATCGTACGATTGCAGGACAAGCGTAAAGCCATGTCTGTGATGCTCAACGGCTACAACATTGATGATGCCAAGATCCTCCATTTTGGCAGTAGGCCTCTCAACGCCTCGGAAGGTAAGCTAGCTGGTATAGGAAGCTTGAATTGGCATCATATGCTGTTCCATTTATATCTCAACAGGTTATCAGAACAACTTGAAAGTTCTCTACCAGCAATCTACAACTCCAGCCTCTTTCAAAAAGACGAGGTACATTTCTCCCACGCCCGACAGAATCTTGGACGCTCCCGATCTTCGCAATGATTTCTGTAAGTGACGATCTAACAACCGCTTAACTTGAAAGATCTCCTTTTTAAAAACTCCATTTGTCTTTAGATTTGACGTTGCTGGACTGGAGCAGTCAGAATATTCTAGCGGTGGCTCTTAACAACAGTGTATATCTGTGGGATGCCGCTCAAGGAGACATCACCCTCCTGATGCAGATGGAGGAGGAAGCTGACTTTGTTTGCTCCGTCTCCTGGACTAAGGAGGGAAACTATTTGGCAGTTGGAACCAGTGACTCCAAAGTACAGGTAGGTCGTCTGACGGTTTCTACTGTAAATTCTATTGATGCCATGATCACCAATGTATAAGAAAATGGGACATTTAGCTGGATGATGATTGAGCTGGTTTAGTTTTATTTTTCAACACTATAGACCAAACATGCACACCTTGAGTATTTGGTAGCAAGAGGTACAAACAAGGCTTAAGATTAATTTCTGGAATTGAGCATATTGGCATTTTCAAAAGTATTTTGTGACACTGACTCCTGTTACATTTAAAGGTATGCCTTTTTTTTTTCATGATACAGTAATGATATTTTCCAGCACTGTCACTTTAAGGAAAAATTTTTTATCATACTTATTTTATGATTCATTAAGGTGTGTAAAACAATATTTACGGTGTATTTTGCTGCAATTGAAAGTAGTTTTGACTTCGTCAGGTCGTGCGGTCTGTAAATTCTGAAACGCCAGAGTCGAGTACTCAACAATACTACGAATATCTTTGTTCTTACAGTATGAAAATGTAACTTGTCTTCATGTTAATCGTACAACCAGATACACGGTTGTTGTTTTTACCTGGGCGTGAGGTTTATTTTAATTAATAATAAAAATCCAGGTTTGGAGCAAGTTACCATTTTAAACGGAACACTAGTCGATAGTAAAGTGTTCCGTGCATAATTTCTAGTGATTAAAACTAGTTTAAATCTTGAGCTAACGTTGTACTTCTCTAGCTATGGGATGTTGAGAAACGAAAGAGGCTACGCACCCTGTCCAGCCACACGACAAGAGTTGGCAGTCTGAGCTGGAATGACCACCTTCTGTCCAGGTATTAAGAAGAATGGAGTTTTGAAAAGGACTAATATTCTTCATCAGATTTGTTATTTAATTATCTTTTTTATTTAAGTGGCTCCAAATCCGGACAAATTCACCATCACGATGTCCGTGTGGCGAACCATCACCTCCAAACCTTGGATGTCCACACGCAGGAAGTGTGCGGCCTGAAGTGGTCACCGGACGGCCGATACCTGGCCAGCGGTAGCAACGACAACCTGGTGTGCGTTTGGCCCCGAGTGAACGAGGGCGGCGTGGCCAGCGACGGCCAGCCTGTTCGTTGCTGGAACGAGCATCAGGGGGCGATCAAGGTGAGAACGGCCTCTCGGTTTTGAATAACACTCAAGTCGATGGGTAATTTGATCTTAATCTTGTTTTTTGTTCTAGGCTCTGGCCTGGTGTCCTTGGCAGTCGCACATTCTGGCGTCTGGAGGTGGCACGAGTGACCGTCGCATTCGGATCTGGAACGTGAACAGCGGCTCCTGCATCAATTCTCTGGACACTCAGTCGCAGGTAAGCATGTCAAAAATCTTTATGGCGTGAGAGTTTCCTTTTTATTAATGGCTTTCTTTGCAGATCTCTTCCCTGGTTTTTGCACCAAACTACAAGGAGCTGGTTTCAGCTCACGGCTACACGTGCAACAGCGTTTCCATCTGGAAGTACCCGTCTCTTACCAAAGTGTCCGAGCTAAACGGTAAGATGCTCTGGTCTCCTTGATTTGATTTTTTTTTTTTTTGACTCATTCGCTGCCCCATGTTCACCAGGACACGGAGACCGAGTTCTCAGCATGGCCATGAATCCAGACTGCTCGACGGTGGCTACGCTGGCTGCAGATGAGACCATCCGTCTGTGGAAGAGCTTCGAGGTGGACGCGGTGAAGAAGAAGGCCGGCGAGAGAATGGCTAAGCCGACCAGCAGTGTGATGCTCAACTCACTCCGATAACTTTTTGTTTTATTTTTACCGCAATCTGCAAGGATTTTTGACTTTATCAATAAAAGGTTTCAGCCACTTTTTCTCCTACTTCCAGTCACCATGTAACTTTTTGAAAATGTATTTATGATCTTGTGTAATTGAATCTATGATGAGGGAGTGTATGTCTTGGAAGTTTTTAAATAAAATCTTTCACATGCAAAATGTCCATTTCTTTGGTTACTCAGATCAGTGAGAAATGGTGACGTGATGAGGCCTCATGATGCAGCATCAGTTGTTGGAGCTGAATCATGATTCGGTTTTGTCATTTTGAAAGGCCACTAGATGGCGCTCTTTAAAATGATGCCAGGTTTAGTGGAGTTTGTAGATCAGTGACATCTTATTCAGACTTCCAAATGACACCAAATCGTGCTTCAGCTACAACTGCATCATGAGGCATCATTACCCATCACTATTGCGAAATGTTCCCTTACACTTGGCTTTAGTTCATCAACCCACATGTGACTCCTACATACAATTGCCGTGGCTGCTGCAGGACAAATGAACAAATTTGTATTTTTACTTTTAAATGTTTCCGAACAAGCAAGATTTAAGATTCAAAGATGCCTATACTGCATTTAGGGTCATTTGTTTAAAAAGTAATTTTTGATTCAACTTGACTTTTTTTTTATTTTTAACCCTTGTCATCTATTTACCCAATCCCTCCCTGACTGCACCCTCTTCTTTGTCTCCTTTGACCTATATATCTTTTTTCCATCAACAAATACTTTGTAAATTTCGATTCTGTGAATCAATGTTTAAGACTTTGAATTGTCTAAATATGATCCACAGAACATTGGATTTTGTATCTCAAACATACAGCTATGTTCAGAATAAGAGAAGTCCAACATGACTAACCAGATAAATCACTGTTTTTGGTATAAAACAAAATAATAAATGGAAAATAATGAAAACTCATGAAAGATGGGTCGTGCCAAACATTGTTCAGAAGAAATGCGTGCTTTGATTAAAAAGTTGATTGGAGAGGGGAAAACGTATAAAAATTGCAGGAAATTATCGGCTGCTCAGCTAAAATGATCTCCAATGCTTGGAGAGAGAGACATGGAAGAAAACGTAAGACTACCATTCGAATGGACCGAAGGAGAGTCAGAATGGCAAAGACTAAGCCAAGGGTCTGCTCCAGGGAGATCAGAGACGGTCTGAAGGTACCTGTGAGTGCTGGGACCATTAGAAGACGCTTATGTGAGGCTAATCTACCAGCAAGAAGCCCCCGCAAAGTCCCACTGTTGCAAAAAAGACATGTGCTGAAGAGGATTGCATTTGCCAAACATCATGTCAACTGGCCTCTGGAGAAATGGAGAAACATTTTGTGGACTGATGAAAGTAAGATTGTTCTTTTTGGATTCAAGGGCCGCAGACAGTTTGTCAGACGACCCCCAAACACAAGCCAGAGCACACTCTGAAGACCGTGAAGCATGGTGGTGCAAGCATCATGATATGGGGCTGTTTCTCTTACCATGGTGTCGGGCCTTTATATCGCATACCAGGGATCATGGATCAGGGAATTTGGATACATCACAATACTGTAGGAGGTCATGCTGCCTTATGCCGAATGGGAAATGCCCCTGAAATGGGTGTTTCAACAGGAAAATGACCCCAAACATAACAGTAAGCGAGCCAAATCTTGGTTCCAGACCAACAAAATTGAGGTTTGAGCCCAATCCCCAGACCTTAATCCAATTGAGCACTTGTTCTGAGGCAAAACCCAAAAATACAGAGGAATTGTGGAAGGTTGTCCAATCTTCCTGGGCTAGCATACCTGTTCAGAGGTGCCAGAGGTGGGTTGACGCCATGCAGCACAGATGTGCAGCAGTTATCAAAAACAGGGGTTATTCAACCAAATATTAGTTACTAATTGTCAGGATTGCTAAATGTTAATATTTTTTCAGTTTATTTAGTAAATATTTGACTTTGTAATGAGAAATGCCGACACTGCTATTTTTTTGAACACAGAAATATCACCTTTTCCTTCATATTCTGTAAAGTAATTAAATATTGATACTTTTTTCTTTATGATTTGTTGTGCAATACCATGTGCAGCGTTCCTAATGAAAGAAAATAAAAAATATTATAAGGATTTTGAGCTTTATTCACTTTTTTAAAAACACTGCTATTATTTTGAACATAGCTGTATATCTACCAGTACTTTTTTAATGGGTTGGTCAATTTCAGCTCAGGATGACTGCACTGTTATCTACTACTTAAAATAGCAGGAAC
Source organism: Callionymus lyra (assembly GCF_982586985.1). Taxonomy (NCBI): domain Eukaryota; kingdom Metazoa; phylum Chordata; class Actinopteri; order Syngnathiformes; family Callionymidae; genus Callionymus; species Callionymus lyra. The sequence continues at coordinate 4,565,723 of NC_141833.1, forward strand.
ACGTTTTAGTTGAATCCCTTGTGCAGTCTTGAAATTGAAAAATACTAACCATCAAAATAATAAATGATATTATTGCATGGTAACTTGTCTGCTTGAGACTCTTCCCCCCTTTAAGAGTTTGAAATTAGTGATGTTCTGATAAAGCTTCATGAAGCAGTGTCATGTTGTTTAGAGGTCAGTAGGTGGCGCCATCCATTTTAAAATTGTGTGATGTTTCATTAGAAGAGTTGTTCAAAACAAAGGAAAAATAGTGCAGAGACTGCCATCTAGTGGACTCTGAAATTAACAATACTGCTTCATTAAGCTTCATCAGACCATCACTACTAATGTAATAAAAAAAATTGAATTTTGATTTTAAAAAAAGCACAAATGACACCAGACTAAGTTTCAACACTTATTTATTTATTCTCCTTATTTTTTTCTTGACAATGTTTATGTGTCCACAGACATGGGTAATGACTCCAGAACACTCAAAAGATAAACAAGAGCACTTCATCACTAGTCCAGAACCTTTTCCTTAAGAGCAGTGGTTGCACATCTGGGATCACCTACGTCTAGCCAGGAAATGGTCAAAAAGCTTTGTGGTGACAAATAAGGATTGATTTGGTTAATAGTTTAGGGAGGGGGGGGGGGGGGGGTACCATCTGTGGGATCAGAATTTACACTTGTTTATTGATATACAAGACAGAGTCCAGAGTTTCCAGGATCATGAACGACGATCATTTACAAGCCGGAGTCAGTAGCAAGCTATAAGGCGAGAGGGGAGAGGGCGTGGAGACGTGGACCCGCATGCTTCGATCCATGAACTGCTTCTTAAATCGCTCAGGTGACAAGCCTGCAGGTAAATCTCTAAAGCCGATGAGTAAATAATCTGTAGCGTGACAACAAACACACAAACTCTTTCTGCTTCTGGATTCTAGTGACTCTTGAGGCGAAGATGACCCAAAACCTTCCAACAGAATCTGAATCTATTGCAAGAATACCACGTTGGTGCTCCGCAGGTTGTCCGGCCTGAGGCACACACACCGGAATTCTTCAAGACGTAAAGGCTGGTGGACCCCGTCTTCAGATGCTCTAAACTCAGCTAGCTCTGGGTCATCTTGATCTCTCCCCCAGAATCCTCCTCTTTCACATACCACCATAAAGAAAATCCAGGGTGACATTTACAGCGAAGGATCACAAGCATCCTAAAGATTTTACATTTATAAATGTGCGGGAAGGAACGAAAGGGAAGTAAAGAAATGGAGGCACTGGTCGGTCGAAGGGGGGGATTAACAGGTCCAGAACTGGAACAATACTCAACGTGAAACCTCCACGAAAAAAGTGCACACATGTACTGTACAAGTGTAAATATGAAATACCTGCTAGCTTAAATAAAAACAAATGATCTTTAAAACAATGTAAGAGTATTATGGAGCATTTCGTAAAAGAGCTGCACATTCAGTTAAAACGCGTCCGTGTCATCATCGGGTATTTCATTTTGAATTGAATCGGTAGAAGAACAGGATGAAACGATCTTGTTGGTGCTTTGAACGTTGCCTAATATTGTGCAGCTCGACTTTTTTTCTTAAATCTCTGGACACTATTGCACAGCGACAAACCAAAAACACGCTTTGGTAGAACCGACCTAAATAAGTAGACGTAAAGTGCAAATGTAGCTGGTCAGTGACACAAACCAATATCAAAAGTGCTCAAACGTACAACAGCAACAATAAATAACATTGTTTATGGCGACGTGCAGTAAAAGGCTGTTAAAATAAATGCAAACAAACGACCTTATTGTTCCTTTAAAGGAGCAAAAAAACAACCTTTTTTTCCCCACAACTTGCTCCTGCTACCGTGACAGTGCATCCTCCGCTCTTTAGTTTTGATCAAATGACGAGTTAAGAGGGACGCCTTGATGGGTCACTAAGTAGAAAGGTTGCGTATATTCATCACAGATCACAGCTACACTTAAATAAAGACTATCCGCACAAGTCCTCATGAAGGTTTTCGATTGTTAGTTTATCTTCATGCAAATGTGGCTACGAGCTGGAAGCGAATGCAGGGGGCGCCGGAGGCCTTCGACTGTTCAGAACATCAGCACGAGACTAATTCTTGTATGACTTTGTTTACATGGTTGACGGAGGAGGGCGACGAGATTGTTCTGGGTTTTTTTGACTTTCGTCCCTAAAGCTCAGGTCCTCTGAGGAGTCGACGGCGTTTGCATCAACTGGGACTTCCTCCGCGACAGTTTTGATCTGTGGAGACAAGACGACATTTTTGATTTTCTGTGTAGCAACTATATTTGCATTACTCAGACTAACAGTTACTAACAAACTAACAGCATATTTTTTAAATCCCAAAAAGACACTTAAACAGGCCTATTGAAGTAAAACAGTTGTGTATATAAACCAAATAATAATTTATCTGAATAATTGAATTGAGTAATTATGATATATACAAGTTTAATTTGTCTGTCAATCTTTTGGTGTTGTCTATTTGTACTAGTATACCAATGTTTTATATTGAATTAATATGGTTATGAATGAAAGAATATTGAATTTCGAAAATGTATATACATTTATTTTTTATTTATTTGAACAAAAATGTAAAACTCTATTTGTAAAAGACAAAATATACATAAAAAAATTAAATTAATGATCTAATAAAAACAAATTCAACCTTTCAATATTATTAATTGAATTGAATTATTGAATTAAATAATCACATACTTGAAATGAAAAGTTATGTTTATTCCATTTATCAGTGCCATCACTGATATGCTATGAAAATGTTTGTGTTGCATTTAAAGACACCTTGCAAATATGAAAACAATCTTTAAAAAATGTATTATGCTTTGTCTAAATGCCAAATACAATCTTAAGGATCATGTTTTTGACATGTTTCGCTGTCTATCGCTTCTCTCTTGTCATTGCATCGTGTCACCTCAAGGGGGCGCATGAAGCACTTTATCAACCACTGGTCTAAATCAATACAAAGTATCCAGATAAACGTCACATAATATCAAAAATATATGCAACATTTTAAAGATTCAAGATGTTATAAAATAAGATTAGGGCTAATCTAAATCTTTAAAGTGATTTAACTAATACATTTTCAAGTTCCAGATGATGTCATCTCTAGATGTCATAATCTTCTCTCATAAAACACGCCATCAGGGATTAAACACCGCTATAGAGTTTGATGACACCTGGTGGCGCTATGATGGTGAGAAGAAGACGGTGTACCTGATGGTGCCAGCCAGCAGCGGGTTGAAAGCGTACAGCCAGTCGTGCATCTCCTTGTCGTTGTTGGCCTGCAGCAGGATCCCGCGATGCTCGGTGCAGACGGTAAATGTGTTGGGGGTCTGCAGAGGTCAGAGGTCAAGTCAGACGTGACATCGATGTGCTATCTAAAAAGGAGCCGTACCCTCAGTAAGGTCTGCTTGTCTTCACTGTATTCCACCTTGGCGGACGAGAGGTTGATGACCGCCCTCTCCACGCTGTCCCTCTCGCTGCGGTACAGGTAGACGTAGGGCCTGCGGACCACCACGTAACGCTTCACCCAGCCGCTGGTGTGGGGCTCCAGGAAGTGAAGGTACCCCTTCTTTGACACGATTGGACTATAAATCGAAGGGAAACTGAACCTCAATAAAACGCATGAAACCGCAAAAAAGATTTTTTTTGAGGAAAATTGTCCAGGCTAAATATATAGAGTCGCACATAATAAAACTAGAAGGCCATGTTTGAACGTCTTGCATGAGTTTGTTGGTGTTTTTTTTGATCATCTCTGCATCAGATCATGTATGAGTGTGTTCTGACCTGACGCGGATCTCCTGGATGTCAGGAACAAAGGTGAATCCTCTCAAAGCCTTCTTTCTGTCCACTGGGCTGAATGGATCCAGGTCTGGGGTTGATGCTCCAGAACTAGGCTCAATGAGTCTATGAAACATGAATAGTTTGATCAGCAAATAATCATTTCATGAACGTTTTTATTTTATTTTAATGAAAGTTGTTTCTTTACTGTTTAAAATTGTTAGGTCTTAGTTAAAAAAATAAGTGAACATTTTTTCGATTACAGTTGGTAATTGTTTGATTATAGTTGAAAATTGTTTGATTATAGTTGAAGAAAGTTTGATTACAGTTGATATTAATTTGAATAAAGTTGAAATTTGTTTGATAACAGTTGGAAATTGTTTGATTACTGTTGATAATTGTTGGATTATAGTTGATAATAGTTTGATTAAAGATGGAAATTGTTTCATTATATTTGAAAATTGTTTGATTATAGTTAAATCTATATAATTTAACTTGAAAATTGTTTGATTACAGTTGGATTAAAGTTGAAAATTGTTTGATTATAGTTGAAAATTGTTTGATTATAGTTGAAAATTGTTTGATTAAAATTGAAAATCGTTTGATTATAGTTGAAGAAAGTTCGATTACAGTTGATATTCATTTGAATACAGTTGAAAATTGTTTGATTATTGTTGATAAATGTTGGATTATAGTTGATAATAGTTTGATTAAAGTTGAAAATTGTTTAATTATAGTTGAAAATTGTTTGATTACATTTGATAACTGTTTGATTACAGTTAAAAATAGTTTGATTATAGTTAAATCTATATAATTGAACTTGAAAATTGTTTGATAATGGTTGATAACTGTTGGATTATAGTTTATAATAGTTTGACTCAAGTTGAAATTTTTTTGATTAAAGTTGAAAATTGTTTGATTACAGTTAAAAATTCCACTTCTTGGAGGCGAAACATTTTTAAAATCCAGCTTGCTCACAACATTTAGAAGATCCTCTACCCCACTTTTGAGAAAGCTGTTCACCTACCGGAGGTCAAAGTTCCCCTCCAGCAGCGAGGGACAGGTGGAGGACGGAGTGAGCGTGTTCAGGGACGAGGTGGACTCTCGCATCAGCGACGCAGACATCTCAGAGAGCTACAACACATTCACAACATGTGGAGTTTGGACCAAAAAAACACACAAATAACAAGCGGGTACAGACAAAACAGACGGAAGAGGCGAACAGAGACGCACAATAACAAGACATTTTCATCAGATAATCAGTGGTTTATGTCGACATTATGCAAGAATAAATGGTCTAAGAGCCCATTGCTGGTGAACCAGTCGCTGTGGCGAGGGGGGGAAGGGTGGATTAAGAAAAGGGCGTAACTCAATTATGAAGTATATAAACTTGGTGGTTAGATAGCGAATCATTGTGATTGATAACAAAGATATGTCTTCTACGGGGGAGGTGGAGGGGGAGTCCGGGTTATGGACCTGGGCTGGAGCTCACCTTGCTCTCACTGGCACTGCTGCTCACCTGGCTGTACTCCCTGTTGAAGGTGTGCATCAGCAGACGCAGACACTGCGGACCAGAAGGGGCGTGTTACAAAAACCAAAGTCTTTAGAGGTGAGGGTCGTGACGGACACACCTTGGCAGCCAGCTCTCGCTGCCTCTGGTCGGGGCTGCCGGGAACGGGGCTGCTGCTGCCGGGACTGAGGATGGAGACGGGACTCTTGGCGAAGTCGCTGAAGTCGCCGCTCTTGTAAAGCACTTCCTGTCCAGCCTGCAGCGTGGCTTCCAGTTTCTCCCTCAACAGCAGGTAGTGCCTGGTCTTCTCCACCTGGAGAACCAGAATACAAAAGTCAGTCCACATCGCATTTGCAAATTCTTTAAAAATAAATGTATATTTTCAACTTTTTATGTTGTAATTCCAAAAGATTGGCTGTCAAATTAATCAAGTAGATTCATCGTAAGTGCTGTAAAAAAATTACATCAATCTATCTTTGAATCTGAAAATCTTTTTACAAAATCAATTCTTTTTTTTGTTCTTGTGCTTGAGTTTTTGAGGCGAAAATAATGGTCAGTCCCACTTTTGAATCTTATTAATACTTATTTTCTGACGTGTAAAAGTGCAACCTGGTGTTTTATTTTCATTTTCTAATAATTTAGAGCCGGGGTCTTGTTTGTCTTGCTGGGGGGCCACCAGAGGTCCAGTTATGTCAAGACTGGGCCACAGGCTGGGGTGTTTTTCACTTTTGTCATAAAGTCATTTTTGTACGAATGCCTTTGACAAATTTAGCTTATATGCATATGTTTTGCAGTATCTTATGGACTTTTTAAATTTATTCTATGTGTTGCATCTTAACTCAACACAACTTTATTTATAGAGCACTTTAAAACAGTTGCAAAAGTGCTCTACAAGAACATAAAAATATCACATAAAATAAAAACAGTAAAAAAAAAATCAGATAATACTATAAAAGCAAAAAGTAAAAAGTAAAAGCCACTAAGAACAGCTACAGGCAGGGAATAAAAGTGGATCTTAAGATGAGCTTTAAAAATTAACTATATAATCAAATCTATATACACGATTTTTGATTATATTTTTGATGACAATCTTTTTTTCTTAACCATATGATGTTACACAAAAATAGAGTCTCATGCTGTGCCTACACTCATAATATAATGTCATGGGCCGCAAGTTTCAGACCCATGATTTGGACAAAATAACACAGAATATTCAATCTTGTTGGCGGAAACCAAAGGTTACAGCAGTAAATACAGCAGTAAATGACTAGAATTGTTCAAAACAATCCATGAATATGTAAAGAGATAGTTTTTAAACATATATCAATAGATTTATCTGCAGAAATCATGAATTTAAAAACTCGAGTTGAGGGAGTTTCTCAGAAAATCATAGGTGTGATTAAAAAATAGATTAATTTGATCAATAATTGTAGATCAGGATTGATTAATAAAGAAAATCCATCCATCCATCCATCTACATTTTTTCAACCCATTAAGTGGTATGATAAATGAACAAGTCACAAAGGAAAAGTACCTCCTGGAGTAGGCTGAGCTTCTCCAGCTCCCACTGGTGATCGAGGATGAGGCTGTCGCTGCGAGGCCTCCACCCTGCCAGGTTCTCTTCTCCTCTCACGTAAGCCACGGAGGTGTCAAGGACACGCCGGCGACGTCGCTGCATACCTGCGGAGCGTATCGACAGTCAGCGCTTCTCAAGTTTCAAGCCACAGCTTTAGTGCGGATTCTCTCTGACCTGGACTTCCATTGTCTGCTACATGACACAGAGTCACCTCGTACACTCCGGTCACTCGGTTGCTGATGGAGAAAGACGACGTTAAGACTAAAAGCTTCGGCTGAAGGAGCTTCAGTGGAAGAGTCTCCGCACCTTTCTGAGGGTCGGAGGCAGCCTGTGCTGAAGAGGTTTCTGATGGAGCGAGAGGCCGGCAGCTTGGCATCGCGCGAGTAGAAGACCATGCAGAAATCTTTGGTGATGACGGTCGGTTGAGTGCAGTTCTCCATCTGATGCCAACGAAACATGGCGTTAACGTCACACAAGCTGCTTCAGCCGTGTTTGATTTTTGTATTGAAATATCCTGCTAGATTTGGCAAATCATATTATTAGTATTTTTTTGGAAACAGCGTATGGAACTTCTTTCTAAGCTAATGAATTTGAATATTAAATGTTTATTACACTGTAAAATAGTCTTAGTAAAAACATACATGGTTTAGACTAGAAAAATTGAAGTCTGAGGGTCTTTTTACATCTTATTTAAAACTTAAAGCTTCAATGAGAGGAATATTTGTCAATCTTGAAAAAGTATTTTTTCAAGATTGACAGACATCACCGAAATTGTTTGGAATTAATAAAAGAAAACCTTCCAATAGAGCACATAAATAAGAAATAGAAATGAAAATGTTTCTCACTCCATTGGCAGAATTCTTTTACATGTAATTCAGGCATCATTTTTGTATTTAGGACTAAAACTAAGATTTCTGGATTTTTCAGGCGGATGTTAATTCTAATAATACATTGTCTACTTAAAGTAAAACATAAAAACTAGCTTACAATACAGTTTTTTCTTTGTCAGAATAAATACTTCAGGTAAAACATATAATATATATATATAGAATTATTTTCCTGTTTTTATAAAGTTTTTATTTTTATATTATATTCACCAGCTTTGAGTTGTTTGATGGTCTATTCAGGAAGTTCTAATTCTAAACTAGAGAAAAGCAATAATCTGCTTAACCCTTGTGTTATCTCAAGGTCAAGGTGACCCTAAGACCTGAAAACAAATATGTTCGAGGTATCCCTTGTGTTGTCTCAAGGTGAACAACCTTTTTTTCTTTCCTTTTTTTGGCCTTGACCCTGAGATAACACAAGGGATATCTCAAACACATTTGTTTTCAGGCCTTAGGGTCACCTTTTTTCACCTTGAATATTTATATGTTTTGTTTTTTTTCTTGTTTTTTAATGTCATAACTTAATAACTTAATTATTGAAACATTTAGTTGGGTTATTTTATGTTTTACAGCCTGTAAATGATTATGTAAACAACTACTAACTCTGTGTGTATATCGTGACAAGTAGACATATAACAAATGGAATGTGTTTATCATTAATGTCTATATACCAGCTTTTAAACTAAGCTATAGTTTTTTGTTGTCATTATATTAATTATTTATTGTCTAATATAATTTCTGTCGTTTAAGTCTATTTATACTTACAATTCTACATTTTAAGGCTGCCAATGTAACGGAAGTGTTACCTCCAGATAAGCAGAGAGGGTGATGTAGATCTTCTCTCCATAGGGAGTGACTCTGTTCAGGAGCAGAGAGTTGTGCATGGAGCTGTCCCACGCTGCCTCAAATCGATAGAAGGTTCTGATCGGAGACAAGATAAGAACTGAAACACGAGCCTTCAATCGTGGAGGAGAAGCAGCAGTGAGCACATGGATATCTGAGTAGCACAAACAAATAGCAAAATTCTTCAAAAGTATGACATTATACCTATGATCAACTCCCAAAGAGACGCTGGCGTAAATGAGGAACAGAGAAAAAGAGGAAATGAGTCGGAAACGTAGAAAAGCCAGCGAAGCAAAACATATCAAAGCAGCGTGATTCAATGAAATTGCTCTTTCATTCAGTAAAAAAAACAACAATCAACTCCATCTCCTACTTGTCATCATGTTTGGGCCAGAAGTATCCAGATGAAAGGATGTTGAGCGACAAGATGTTCGGGTCGATGATGGTCTCGTCTGCCTCCGGGGTGTTTCTTATACGCCCTGTAGAAAGCATGATAATAGCGGATCAATAATGTTTCTGAAGCACTGTTATTATGTTTTTGTTCTATACTCACCAATGACCAGCTCCTTCACCTCTTTCCATTCAATATCATTTCCTGTCTCATGAGCGATCGTCACTGTGATCCTCCTCTGGATGCCCTGTGGAGCCGAGAGAAGAATGTGTTTGCTTAGATGCATTGTTTTATATTCTTGTGGTCAAACCTTTCAAGCGTGCATGCGTGCCCAGAACACTTGTGAGGTTAGCTAGTTAGTAAGGAATGAGCTTTCTTTTATTATTATCTTTTCATTCTAAGAGGCTAAATCTATCCCAATTATCTTTATGTGTCCTCCTTCCCGGATTAAACAATTAAATTCCTTTCTTCTGACCTGGCATGCCACGTAAAAGTACTCACTAGGATGTATTTGGCCACTTGGCCTTGAGTTCTATACATGTACAGTGGGGCAAAAAAGTATTTAGTCAGCCACCGATTGTGCAAGTTCTCCCACTTAAAATAATGACAGAGGTCTGTAATTTTCATCATATGTACACTTCAAAAAAAATCCAGGAGTTCACTTTGTAGGATTTTTAAAGAATTTATTTGTAAATTATGGTGGAAAATAAGTATTTGGTCACTTCAGACAAGGAAGATCTCTGGCTCTCACAGACCTGTAACTTCTTCTTTAAGAAGCTCTTCTGTCCTCCACTCCTTACCTGTATTAATGGCACCTGTTTGAAGTCGTTATCTGTATAAAAGACACCTGTCCACAGCCTCAAACAGTCAGACTCCAAACTCCACTATGGCCAAGACCAAAGACCATTTCACAATCTGTCTCTCACAGTTGAAGTGTACCTATGATGAAAATTACAGACCTCTGTCATCATTTTAAGTGGGAGAACTTGCACAATCGGTGGCTGACTAAATACTTTTTTGCCCCACTGTATGTTAAGGTTAAGTATCCAGTTTCTCAGCCATTGATTAATCAAATAAACTCAAATCAAATTTAGGAGAGAAAGAAATTAGTTTGGCTTCCAAACTACTGCACCTGGTGTAAGAGGAAGGTGCCATGGCAAGGCATTCCCCCTCTGTGGTCAACAACTGCTGGGATGTAGCTGAGAAGAGACACAACACCACCACGTTAAATCATATACACCCAAGAAAGAATGTACTTATGAATCATGGTGTGAGCTAGTGATGGTCTTCATGAAGCGACGTCATGTTGTTTAGGGGTCATCAGTTGAAAAACATTACATTAGAAATGTTCAAAACAAAGGAAAATAGTGCAGAGACCGCCATCTAGTGGACTGTGAAAATAATGACACTGCTTCATGAAGCTTCATCAGACCATCACTAGTGTTAGCATTAAAAAAACTCACTCTCCGTTCGCTTCAAGCTCACAAATCTCAAAGAACACCATGAGGTCATATTTTGCGTGACAGGGTCCCGCGGTTGAACGGGTCAAGGTGCTTAGCTTGGTGGCTGGGACTGCAACAGAAAGAAACATTTTTTTTAGTTTAAGTTTAAGTCATTTCTAATTATAATAAAAAAAGCACCTGGTTTTGAAAGAGGCATCACTCTGGGGAACTGTCGTCTGGATGGTCTGAGTGGACTGAAGAAAGATGATACGAACAAATATGAATTCTGTGCTGATGTCAGCGGGAGCCGGAGAATCTGTCCTTACCTGATCAAATCCTTGCAGAGAGGCGGGAATGGTTGTTTCTGATAGTGACCGAACACCTCGAAAACAATTGGCTGGGTCTTGATGTACTCCACAAATGACTTTGTCACCTCCACTGTGATCTATAGGCGAAAACTTGTGTCAGCGCAGAGTGTTCAGGTCAAAAGTCACTTATTATATTCTCACATTCTGGACATGGTAGAAGCCCAGCGGTGGTCCTCTGCCTGTGTTCTTCAGCGGCTCAGTGGAAAACGCTTCGTCATGACGGTGAATGAAGCTGAAAAATAAATAATGTAAAATGAATAAGGGACAAACCTAAACCTTCTCATCACATTTTCGTATGAGGAATGAATTTGATGCTGTTTGTGTATTGGACGGTTGCACTCACTTGAACTGGCAGAAGATGTCTGCATACTCGGCTGAGATGCTGGAAGCCTGTAAGACGGTGACTCTGAAAGTGAAAGTGCTGCCGATCCTAAGGTGGGACAGAGCTTTCTCCAGGGACAGATCGAGAGGGAGATCCAGACCCAAATCAGAGCTCTTGACGGGGCTGACTGGAGGCTCCTGAAAAGCTGCAGGAGAAGAACGCAAAAGTTGATCAATAAGTTTCAATCCACTCATTCTTTGATCGTGTCCCACTCACGGTCACATGTATTATTATTGACTTCATCTGCTGAAATCCCCAACTCAACTTGACCCTCTCCCTCCACGATCCTCAGCTCGTCCTGGCATGTGCTGGAGTGGGAAAGACCTCCAGAGCACGACTCAGTCTGAAACTGCAAAAAAAATGCATGGACGAGTTACTTCCTGTTGATGATATTCAAGTCAAACATTTAATCATCTCACCTTCTCAAACTGTTTGTCCTCAAACGAGATCTTTGCGGTCCCCGACTGTCTCACCCCTGAGCCATAATCTGGAGCCTCCTCATCCGCTGTGGACAGATGAAACCACATTATAAACTTCTGTTCTTCATGAATAAGTCTTTGACTATTTGATACAGATTATCTGTGGTGATTTTATGGCTGTACAGATATTGCTTTTCTACCTTTTCGGCGACAATATTCAACAGCTACATTACTGTGAGTTTTTGATTTGCAGAAACAGTTCAAATAGTGAAAATTTCTTTACTTATATTTAAAATAGAGAAACTTTCACAAGTGTCTTTATTTTTTTAATTTAGTTTTTTAAGCCTGTGTAGGACTGAGCGGCCTAGGTGCTCCTTTCCCTCTCACCGCCTACCACAAAGAAAACAAAATGTTATGCAACACCCCTCCAACTACCATTTTAACTACAATAAATTCAATGTATGACCCATCTTTGGACTGAATAAACATTATTCTACCTGCAACACCACTCCCTCTCAATGAACATATTGCTGAAGTTAAGTGCAAAAATAAATCTGTTACAACGAAAATGCATTCCATCCATTCGAAATAACTTTTTTTCAGGATAGCTCTTGACTCATGAGAATGTTAAATCTGCTCTTCAGGTGTCTTTTCTCGGTTCTCTCCTGGTTTTAACTTCTTAATGCAACAGCAGAATCATCAAGACGAGTTTAAAAAAACGGTTTTACCTGAAATTGCCTGCACGGCCACCCTGAGAAATCCCTTCACCTCTCCTTTCTCACTGACAATAGCCACGCGGTGGACCAGCGGCACCGGATACAGCAGGTTACTCAGGTACACAAAAGCTCTAAGAAGGAGGAACACAAATGTTCTCAACATAGAGTAGCTTGTGAAGAAGATAAAGAATTGTATTATTTGACTGACCTGCCCACCAGACGGAACCAGGGGAAGCGGTCATAGAAGGGGTCACCTCCTGTAAGGGCGTGGTCGCAGTCCTCCACTGCACTGTTGGGAAGCTCCGCAGCTCGGTCGTACATTTCTCTCATTAAGTCCAGTCTCAGTCTGTAGGTACACATATTCAACAAAGCTAAGTTTGAGATTGAACTTTAAGCTATACTTGGAATAACTTAAACATTAAGCTTAAAGGTCTAAGAATATTATTATTTTTAAACCTGAGCTTCTCCAGCGTCCAATAATGTGTAGCTCCATTCTTTTGGTCCTGAACCTCCACGGCTACGATTGTTTGAGGGAAGGGCCTTTTCTCTCGTTCTTGGGACACACTGGGCGGCAACAGGTCCGGGGGCAGCGGCGAGTACAGTGTATCGGTCAGCAAGACAAACTGGAACTGCACCTGTGTCAAAATTGAAAGAAAACTATTATTTCTTAACCCTTTTGTTGCTTTTAGGTCAAGGTGAGCAGAAGGGATACCACAAACAATTTTTCGAGCCTGCGGGTCACCTTGAACCAGAGATAACACAATGGTTAGAGAAAAAAATTAAAGTAGTAAAAGTAATGCTATCCTATTAAACTAAAAGTGTTTAAAAAAAAAGGTTTGAGTAATCTAAGTAATCTTACTTCAGTTTAGAAGTACAGGTACTTCTCCTTAGATGTATAGTCACAATATATATTAAATTAATTATTCATGTTAAAAAACATTTTATAATTCACATTAATTGAAGTATTATTAACTGCAACTAATAAAATAATAATAATACTGATATAAAAGAGATGAATTGATAAAGCTAGCGCTTATACTTGTTAGTAAGAATTTATTACTTTTGTATCAAGCTATCTTACCTTCTTCTTCAGCTCCACACTGATAGCATTAGCTTCTTTGAGGAAGATTGCGTTGCCCCAGAGAAGATCACGGAGCGAAGTAAACTGGTAGAAGCGCCACTTTCGGAAAGCCCACAGAGCCAGCTCTGTCTCACGCATGGTCCACGGCACTGGAGGGTATGACATTAGAGTTACACGCCAATCAAAGCTTCTTGTGACATTCAAATCAATACATCACAAAATAATAATAATATTTATAATAATTGTACCTTCTTCTTCAGGCTCATCCTCCTCCTCAGGTGACTCCAGGTAGCGAGAGTCCACTTGTTTCTGTAGAGCCTCTAATTTACTCTCGTAGTCCTGTTTTCCAAAAAGGGTATTTCAGGTTATTCTGTTATTGTTTACCAGGTGACCTTTGAACTCACCAGCCTTTGTTGTTCCAGTAGGTTACTAGCTTCTTCCCTTTCCTTGCGGTATTGATCCTCAAGTTCTTGAAGTCTGAAATGTGCAAAAATAAGATTCTGTTTACTCAAATGTAGGCTCCTATCTACACACACACTTACACACATGTAAAGCCTAATGATTCAAGTGTTAGCAAAATGATGTTAGCATCCATAAGATGACGATCCTTTTGGTTGCACTCTTTGGGCAACGATATGATTTTCTGAGATATATTATGATACTGTAGGAACAAGGATATAATTGTAGTACTCCGATGAGTTCATGTACACACAAAACTCTATATTAAGTAACTGTTTTCATTTCTTTTGTACCAAAACATGTCCAAACATCAGCCTTGTATCCTCTCGCCCCCAGTTATCGTCATGTCCTTGACGTAATTACTGCCATCTAGTGTGCGTAGATTTAATTGCTACACAAAAATTGTCATGTTGCTTGAAAATAAAGTTAAGAATAGACACCCCTACTCTTTGGTGGATCATGGATTAATCACTACTTTTCCAAAATCCTCTCACCTTTGTTCCATCTCCTGCTTCATGTCGATTCCTTGCTTCTCCAGCAGCTCCCGCTGGGCAAAAGCCCAATCCACCGGTTCCACCGGCGTCTCAGCGCAGGGCGTCCTCTCTCGCTCGAGCCGAGCCTGCTCTGGGTCATTGAAGCGGAACACGTGGCTCTTGCCCATGATGATGCGATTGCCTGGGAGAAGAAACAAAAACTTTTGAATATACTTTGACCTACTTGGCAGAAAATACTGTCTCCCAGGTGAATATAAGACACGTTTGATTTACAACAGTCATGATGTTTTAATAAAATATAAATCTAGTCATTTACCGGAGCGCAGGACAACAGGTGAAGTCACTCTCTTTCCATTGACATACATCTCAGCTTCTTCACAGGGCTCAAGAATAACACAACCTGTCAAAAACAATAAACATTATATGAATAGAGCCCTATAGAAGGTATTTTTGACAAAGCTGTTAAAGAGTCGTTTACTTTCTCCTTGTGGGCTTGTGGTGCTACTGAACGTGCAGTGTTCATCTTTGATGAAATGTCCGCTCAGGACGATGTCTTGACGTGTCTTTGCATCGTCACGTCCGACCCTGATCGCAAAAACAACATGATTAAGAATCATAGGATTGAAGTGACTTACAAACGTGTTCAATAAAACGTACTTGGTGGTTCCGTCTTTGATATAGTACAGCAGACACTCAGACATCAGAGGGTCTTCATTCAAGTTCACCAGGTGAGGAGTCTTAAGTGAAATCATGAAGAATATCTCTGCATTAAAACTTTTTAACAATGTTGTTGCTGTTTATGTTTAAAAAAACACGTTTTTTACCTTTTTAGGTGAGAAAACTCCCAGAGTGCCTCCGTCTTCTCTCATGGCAACACCCATCTCGGCCAGCAGGGCTTCTCTGCAAACCAGAGAGAATAGAGAAAACACTTGAAAGCAACAAAAGGCAACACTTTGACTTTTTTTTTTCAGATCTTTCTCATGTTTTCTTATCAAAAGAAAAAAAATCCAACATTGCAGTAACACTTTTTGGACAGGTGAGGGAGCCAGAAACAGTACTTGCAATTTTACGTATTCTCACTTTAACAAGTGATAAATAATACATAAATAAAAATAAATATATATATATAGAGACCAAAGTAAAGCTTTCTTTTTGTATAAATAAATATCTACTAAACAAAAAATACTTTTGTAATGGATAAAAATGAATGGATTGAACAAAATCAGCTTACAACACTCTCTCAGTAACAGATTTTAAAAAATATTGATACAACAAAATAAACTTGACAAACCTCTCCATGCGTATGGCCTCAGTACGTCGTAGCTTCTCTTCCCAAGTCTCATTGAGCTCTGCAATGATCTTCTCAGTTTCCTGTCAGAGAAACACACTCGGTTCATTCTGCCGGACCTTTTTTTCCCCACATGTCCATTACCTTGAGCCGTTCGATGGCCTCTTCACTGGCCGGGCTGAAGATGCGATCGTGGAGGTTCGCAATGGAGCCAGCTCGACTGGAGAGGGCCGACAGCGAGGGGGAGGGACTCATTCCTGTCATGGCGTTTGACACTGTGGAGAGATCACTCCCTTGACTGACAGCCTGGCGATTGTTCACAAAGTTCTTGTAATCGCACAGGTCTGCCAGAGAGAGGTGCGTGGGGAAGAGATGCAAGAGAGCGGGGAAGGACGGACGGAAGGAAGGAGCGGACGATTTAAGAAACGGCCACAAGGAAACAAAATGAGGGAGCAACGAGAGGGAGTACAAAAAGTGATGAGTCAAATGATGGATCAAAAAAAGCAGACAATATTTTTTTTCTCTTCAATATTTCCCTCTGCATACAGTTGGGAAACCATCTTGAACTGTAAAAATGTATTTTATCAACTCAGAATACAGGCTGCATGTTGATCATGCTCCATCAACTTTGGACTTCTAGTTAGTCAGTACTACAGTGGTCACTGATAAACTAAATGCATCATGCCAGGATTAAGATATAGAGCCGGTTATGGAGAAAATAAAGGATAGAAACAAAGCCGTGCAGATTCCAGATGAGTTGTCACACAGAGCAAATTCAAGATATTAAGCAAAGAATTGGTTCAAATTTGAAAAGTACTGTTGTTATTTACATCTCTTGCATTTGCTTTGTTTTTGTATTGATGCTTCTTTTTGTATCAAAGTCATCATTGTTTTAAAAAATGACATTTTAATTTAATTAATATTAATAAAAATAAATTAACAGATTTTTTGGTTATTAGTTGCGAAGCACAGGCTCGTTCATACACATACATTTCAAACCATCGATGACAGCACCGTCGCAACGATATGCTGACAGGGCAGAGGAGAGAAGATACTTTTGTAAACGATAAATTACAAAAAATGTCTCATAACACCCTGAGCTTTTTGACTTGAATTAAGAAAAAAGTTATTTTTTAAAAACTCACTCTCAATGATGTCACCCAGGCCTTGAGCGTAGAGCAGGTCTCTGAGACGAGCCACTTCTTCTTTCAGCTCACGCACCAATCGGTTGTTGGGATCCTCGTTGATCACGGCGTTGCAGCGAATCTGTTTGGCACGGTCCGCATAGCTGCGGGGAAATGAACACCACAGGAAATGAACTGATGAGAAGATAGTTGAGGTGAAGGCTGTCTTAATTAACTTCACTTGTTCAATGAAAACAACCATAGAAGTGCAGATCTGTAATTTTGAAAAGTATTGATGTGAAAACAGACTGTAATAGTCTAATACCGAAGAGTGCTGAGAGTTTCGTCGTAGTTGATGTCTGCAGGGCTGAGGGCTGCTATCATTGCTGTACGGGAATTTCCTCCTGGAAACATTCAATAAAAAGTTTAGCAACCAGTGAAAAAAAACCACAAAATAGATAGTGGATTATGATACCTAGGTTTTCCCTCAGTAACCAGGTCAGAACAGAGTCTCTGTATGGAATGAAGCTCTCCACCTTCTTCTTCTTCTTGTTGTTCTGATGTACATATGTTTATTGTTAGACTAAAGAAATTAATTAAGGTTTGTATATGATGTAAATTTGCTTACCTTATTCGGTGCCGAGTCCTGTAACGTAAGATGATATATGTTAATTTATTAATTGATTTTTATTATTGTAAAGGTCTTACCTGTTCAGCCAGAGCAGAGATAACTTTCCCCAGTGTAGTGAGAGATTTGTTGATGTTTGCTCCCTCCTGCAGGCCGACATAGTGTGAAGAAATATTTTAGTTGTGGGTAAAAAAAAGAAGAGCAAACAAACCTCACCTTTAATCTGGTTCCTTTGGCTCCGGTTGAATCTGCTCTTTCACTGCCAGCCAAGTCTACCAGGCTGATCTTACTGACCTAATGCCATAAAGAACACACAATATTTCATCCAAACAGGAAAGAATTCGACTTATTTCAGCAGTGGCTCAGAGGCTGTTTTCTTGTTTTTGTAAATGTACGTGTAGCAAATTAAATCAGTTACACTATTCTGACACTAGAGGCCGCCAGAAACAACACTTTGAATCCTTCGATTTCTCACTATAATAGAAATCAAATGTTTGTCAAGAGTCAACAAATATCACCGAATAAATATTATGATTTAGCTTTACTAGCCACATCATTACAGTTTGACATAATACTTTGACGACCTCATTAGATGCATCCAGAATGCAGCAATCCTAGTCTGTCATGGTTCACTCTCTACTTTCCACTGAACTGTTAAGTGCTTTGTGTGGCCACAGAATCCCACAACAACTACTGATGTAGCTTATTTGGTTTGTTGAGTTGTGTTGTCAAATTGACGCTGTTATTCTCAAAAGTTAATGTTTTTCTGAGGAAGCTGTAAGTAGACGTTTTGCTGAGACCTTCTCGGATGTGTTGTCTGAATCCATGTCGTGTTTCTTCTGGGTGAAGATGATGTTGAAGACAGCATGGGAGCGGCTGCTCGTCTCGTTCATGTTGGTAGCAGCAACAGTTCTGATGTGAAAAAAAAAAATATGATGAGGAATTGTCTGTTTAACCCCTTCACAAATGTTTACATGTCACGTTCCCCTTTCCTGGGGCTTTTATTTTTTATAGTCTTTTCCTGGGTTTCCTGGGTTTTCGTTGCTATCTTAACAGTTTGTGAGGGCGATGCTTGGCAAGATCAACCGCTGTCAACGATTAGTGAAATTCAGCAGTGCTGAGTCTGGTCCTGGCCTGAGTCTGTGTCAGCAAGTTTTCTCTGGACCATCTTCAAACCTCTCAATAGTTTGCCTGAACTTACTTTGCATCTCAGACGTTAACCTCCTGACAGTTTTTTCCAGTCAGTGCTTAAGTTTCTTTGGTGAGTTCTGGATTTAATTTTCGCCATTTTGTGTTTTTTTAGTTAATCTCGCACCTTGCTTTGGTTTTCTTGGACTTCTGTTTTTTAAGTGGACTCGTAAAGACTGACATTTGGACTCAGAACCTTTGCCGCCATCCTGTGAATGTTTTGTGTGTTACATTGTATTTTTGTGTGATTATTAAACTGTCTTTCTTAAACCTTGCCTGGTAACTTATTATCCTCCGCTTCTGGGTCACCTTTGCTAGCTGAATCTTTACATTACAACTTTTAAAACTCTCAAAAATAAAATCCTCTAAAGTATATATTTTGCTTTGCTGCCGTTGAGGTCTTCTGTCATAAACTGTATTATTATAAAATACTAAAACATGTGTATCTGAGTCAACCTAATACTTTTCATTATAATTTTCTTCAATTATTCTAAGCAAACTTCAGTGATTCAAAAAATTAAAGCCAAAGTTACCTGGCTTTGTTTCCAGAATCCATCAGATCCTGGATGTCATTGTATGAGGTGACGGCCAGTTTGGATAAGTCCTCAACGTAGGGGCCCATCAGAGGATGCTCTCTGACACGAAGATTGCCTTTGTTTTTGGGGTTCAGCAGATCACGAACACGCTCACAATAGATTTCCATATAGCTGACCTGGAAAGCAAAAAAAAATAGTTTCTAATTCAATCGAGAATAAACTTAAACACAGATTACATGTCGATATGTATGCTAGGTAGCTCCATGTGAAGGCAGATCTGGATTTATTTTACATTTTCACAAAGTAAATTGCAGTATATCAGATAATTAGGAATTTGTTATTGTTGAATCAACCTTTAATCATTTATTTTTATCATGAGTATTTTCACATATAACTCTAGTATCACAATGATTTAATTTCAATGCTAACACTGTCAAAATTGCATTTAAAAAAAGACCTTGTAATTTGAAGCTACACCGACAATAATCTGTTTCTAATTGTGGATGATGTGCAGTGAATGTAATGCAACAATAATTACCTCCACGGAGTAAGACTTGCTGTTGTCATTATTGCTGTCGTTGATCTTGGTGAAAAGGTCCTCGCAGAGCTGTGAAATCAAATAAAGTGAATTACTTTCATTGGTTCAAACAAAAAAGATCCGACACACAAATGGATTTTGTGTCATTAATGACATTACATTTAATGACATATTTATCTACACGTGTGCGGTAGTTTTCACTGGACCACAGATACACACATTTATAAATCATGAAACTCGTGTGAGACATTTTGTAAATGGGTTTCTGCTGTTAGTTTCTGCTGCTCTGATTACGATATTTATTTACTATTACTATTAACATAGTAAATCATGACATTATCCTCTATAGTAGACACCATGTGTATGTCCAACAATCAAAAATATCAAACATTTTAGATAAAGACTAGGCAGCTTCTTATGTGCTTCAATTGTGTCCTGAGTGCGAAGAATGTTGTTACCAGAGGTATGATCCCCTCCTGATCCTGCTCCTGCCGCCCCATCATGGTGTAGCTTTTGCCAGCTCCCGTTTGTCCGTACGCAAAGATGCAAACGTTGTAGCCTTCGAAGGCGTGAAACAGCATCTCCTCTCCGATATCCTTGTAGACCTGCATCTGAGACGCATAGTTGATGTCCTCGGGCTGCAGAGAAGAGAACCGTTATCAAATGATCAAGCTTGTAAATTGTCAATAAATAAAAATGTGTAGACCTACCGTAGTGTGTGACCAGTAGGAGAAGTCAAAGTTGAAACTTTTGTTTTCTTTTGGTTGTTTGGGATTCAGAATTGCTTTAAAAAAAAGTAGATAAAACATGAATCACATAAAAAATACAATTATATAAGTCATAAAGATTCAATAATTATTACAAAATCACTAATGTTATATTGCATTTAGCATTTACCGCTTTTCTCTTTAACTTTCATGCAGGATTGTGTCACTAACTTCATTGTAAATGTTTAATGACAAAAGATACTTCTGCCATTGTAGCTATTCCTAAATATATATATATTAAAAAAAAAATCCATGTTCAATTCAACAAAGTGTCAAATAATTACTGAGAAAACTTAAGTAACCAAAAACAAGAGATGACTTATTACGTGGCACATCAACAGTAAACCATTACATTGAATGATTATTTTTAAAAGGTAATAATTGAAGTTTCTGTCCATCACGATCAAGTTTTTGTTTTGTTATCTACTGAAGTGTATATTTTACTCATTGAATTTCTCTGAGTTTTATACATGAAATGCTGACTCATCAAATACGTTGTTTGTACTTGATCCGGAAGTATTTTCATAAATTGGAAAAACTTTATTTGCTAACATTCACAAAAAAGTAGGGTAGTTGTTACTATATTGTACACTAGACCAACAAGCATGGTTAGTTTACTTTAAATAATATTTTTGCTTGTGTCAGCTGATGGTGAGCTCAGATAGAACAATGAGGCCTTGATATCTCTGACAGAAGTGAGACTCGGTGCTCTCTGGATTCCACATGCCTGACTGCAGCTTTTGTTTCTCTGCCATAGCTGCCTGAAGGCTTTGTGTCTCCCTCTCTCTCTGTTCTCTATTGCTGCACAGCAAAAATGCAAAAACTTGAGATGAAAATACTTGACCCTGAACTCAGGTCTTTCGATAAAGCGTTATTTTTTTCATTAAATATGTCTACTGGTTATGGAAATTACAGACTCCGCTAGTGGCGCACTTGAAAACTGCAGTCCATACGTAGTTCTAGTTCCAAACAGCAACAGAAACATCTCCTAAAAATTAAAACTCTTCTCTAACAATTACTGAAAAATTACATGGGTAAGCTGCTTAAATTCATACAAACTACATTTCTGACCACCTTTCCCTGTTATTTATGTGATAAAATCATTAATTTAAAGCAACATAGTTGTTTGAAACTTACTTGTGGTGTTGCCTGTCATCTGAATGATACATTTACTATCCTTTCCTATCTCCCTGGAGTTAAAGGGTCTGACCCTAACGGCCACTTTCACAGAAGCCGCCGCCATCTTGCAGGTGGTTGTGAAAGAAGAAGAAGAAGAAGAAGAAGAAGAAGGGATTGGTGTGAGTCACACGCAGGATACCTGTCGAGGAAGAAGAAAAGGATTTGATGAAAGACGAAGAAATGAGATGGCAAACATTACCCTATAGCACTGGGTTGAATCACACTAGGGGGCAATATCCTTCAGCCGTCTAAATCAAAATGTATACCTATCAAATTGTCTGAATATTCTCTGTGTTTTTATCTTTTTCTAAAAACATAAAACTGTCATTAAATACATTTTCTTCAACATCAGCTCTACTAGTTTCTGTTTAATTGCTGATGAAGCTTCATGAAGCAGTGTCATGTTGTTTAGGGGTCAGTAGGTGGCGCCATCAGTTTAAAAAAATGACATGATGTTTCATTAGAACAGTTTTTGGAGACAAAAAAGGAAAACAGTGCAGAGACCGCCATCTAGTGGACTCTGAAAATAATGACAATGTTTCATGAAGCTTCATCAGACCATCAATGGCATCTTTATAGGTCATAGATATAAACATGAACATTAATATACTTTGTTTGTTTCGATTTTGAGTTATCCACAACAATTTTGGACTATATCTTTTGAATTGATCATAAATACTTGTGTTTTTGTCCCCTGGCGTGATTGTAGACAGTTGCACCCACGTGTGTGTCACTTATTTGTCAAAATATTTCATAATTTAAACAACATTTTTCACTGAATACGACGCAACTATGCAAGATGGACGCTGGAACGCACGGTCATCACATCACCAAATAAAATATTGACCATAAATAAATCAGATTTTTCTTATGATCATGAACTATATACATTTTAAAATCAAAGCACATAACAACACACGCACGCCTGCGCGTTTGAACCATGAAACCAGCGTCTCCATCTTGCCTCGCCTGCCGCACCTCGAAAAACAGGCCGCGTAAACAAAAAAACAAAAAAACATTGCTGCGTCAGAAGTACGATCGCTTCTAGCAACAGACAAATGTAACGTTAATATAAAAGATAAAGTTGACAACATGTGATTCCAGCAGATGACATGACATATTAGAGAAGCTGAACGTTCCTCTGACGCAGCGTCTCTTATTTACATCTGGACCAGAGGCCTCAGCATCACACGCGACAACACTATTCACAACACCATTTATATTTAAAATACTATTTGTTTTTTCGAGTCTCTTACCTCGCGGATCAAGGGAACCAGGGATCTCTCAACACAGCATCCTCGTCTCTGACTCCTCAGCAGGTTGTCTTATTTTTTACTCCCCGTTTTTTTTTGGCCAGGAATTCATCCATACATGGAGAATCCGAACGGAGGATGATGTCCTTTTTTTTTTTTTGATCGTGCGTCAGCCGGAGGAAAGTGGGAAACCGAGGGAGGGAGGGGCGGCTGGATGCACCAGCGACCCGCCGCTAGTCTGGTCTCTCTTCGGTCTGAATGAGGAGGAAAATGGCGGCGGCAGGGATGCTGGGAGGCGGCGGTGACGTCAGCAGCAGCATCAGCAGCAGCCGTCCATGATGCAGCATTGAGACAGTGATGGGTCATAACAGGCCTTCACACACACCGACGTCTAGCTTTACAAAAATGATTCATTTTTTGTCCGGTATTTGCGATTAAAAATGTGGAACTTTAGACTCATTTATATTTTAAATGTTGCCATATAAGACAAAATACATCTAGTCATCTTGTTTCTATTGTAACTTGATGGATTCGATTTTTAAATCACTAGAAATCTTTGTTATGATACAAAACTAACTCTAGATCTCTGTCAATGTATGGCATACACACTTGTGTTTATTCACACAATATATAGACGCAAATTAGTTATTTATTTATTATTTATTAATAATAATAATTATTATTTATTATCATTGATCTGGTCCAGCCTTACACCCCAGCTCGGGCTCTGAGGTCTGTGGATCAGAATCTACTGATGGTTCCTCGCACACGGTTCAGGCACCAGGACCAGAGGAGAGAAATCTTTCCAGGCTGTTGCTCTTTGGAACGATCTTCCTCTCCCTCTGTGTTTGATGGATCTACTGACTCCTTCAAGAAACATCTTTAGACGTTTTTATGTGTTCAGGCTTTTCCCTGAACTCCTGTTGTGTTATCAGTTTTATCTTGACCTTTTAAGTATATATTTTATTGAATATTGTTTTGATTGTTTAAGCGCTTTGTGACCCTGGTCTAGAAAAGCGCTATACAAATAAAAATTACTTACTTACTTACTTACTTATTATTATGTCAGACACACGTGTTCTCTATTTGCCTTTGTAAAATAACACTCAAATAATTCTTTAAAATCTTTTTTTTTTAATCAACAATTTAGAAGTTTCTTCTTCAGTTATTTCACGTTATCCAATCTGACGTTAGAGAATGTATTTTCATGTTACTTGTTGAGTGTTTTTCACCAGCTAGTTAATTTTCCATCACAAAATCTATCCGCCTTCAATGTCTGCTGAATTGTAAATTGTTAAATTATTGATTTGATTCCTTTCTTTGTCATCTCTTAAGCGTTTTCCAAGTTCAACTTACAAACACTAGTGTATAGCCATCATTGAGTTGTACCAGTGGTCAAGCACACGCCCTGCTTGTCTCACCCGGTTGACACCTTGTCAACACCACTTATTGTGCAATCTTGCTAACAGATAAACAGCTCCTGGCCAGGGTAATAAGTGATTCATCAGCAATTTGTCTACAGAACGAAAAAAAAAACTTTCACAAATTTAACACACAGAATTGTTCTTTATCTGTTGCGTGACTTGTTTACTAGCTTCTTGACGCAAAGATGACGCGGTTATCCTTTTCTTATCAAATATGACATTCCATGCTCTCACTATATGACCATTGTTTAGCTATTTCTATATGTAACGTTTGTCAAAATGTATCGCTGGAATGGGTGACACGCATGCCTTTTGGACTAAGATAACCTTTTTTTCTAGCCCCTCCTATACTGAACTGTTTGGTGGGGATTCACTTTTGTTCAGTGCAAAGGGTAGTTCATTACCATTTATTTACCAGAAGTGTAATTATTTACAAAGTCAGATTAAGAGAAGGGGCACCTCTCACAGATTCTGCTGGTTTATATTTAATGAATAGAATATTAAAAAAAAAAAAAAAAATTTAAGCGTTCTCTCCCAAAAAGTTTTTTGTTACCTTAGTAAACTTGCAAAATCATTTAATATTAAAAATGTTGATTAAAATGATAAATGAATGTATGTGGTAAAGGTGGTGTTATTGTTGCTGAAATCATGAGCAGAAGTGTCATAAATGTGAAATGTCAATTCCTACATCAGGCTTTTACGTCAGACATGTATTGATTTATTGTGTCTGACGACAATGATGAATTTGGGCTGGTGTATGATGTTGTTTTTCCCCTCCCCCTTCAGCCAAAGAGAGCAGATTGGCTCTCAGAGGATACACCTCTTATGAACCCACAGACAAGAGATAAACTTAAAAAAAAATTCACAAACAAACCAACCTGAACCAGTTCAAGGCTGCTCTTTTTCCAGGTTGAGACCAATAGTCAGGAGATTTTATGCTAACCTGGACTGAAAAGCTTTCATCTAGACTTTATCAATAGTGCTTTAAGTTTTAAGTTTAAGAATGTGGGTATAAAGAAGTAGGAGAGACAGTTTTACTTTTTTTTAAGCTTTAAAATAAAAATTGATTTGTTATACTTCTATTGTCATTTAATTTTTCAACAGTAAAAAATATCAGATTTTTAAGAAATGTTGCTGCATTTTCATTGTTTAAAATAAACATATGGGAGTCCCATTACTTTCTTTTTTTAATATAATATATATATATATATTTAAATAATTCAATTGTCATTCTACGATAAGTTACATTTATTTTCATTCCATAAACCCATTAATCCTTCCACTCTATTCAAAACTTTTTTTAAATACCTTTTGGAATGCATTTGTGATTAAACTTGTTTAAACTCAAACAAAAAATTAACCCAGTACTTATTTGAGTTTAAATGTAAAACTACAAATCAAACTCCTCCTTATTGTTCTTATAAATGTTTTCATCTAAGATCATGTACTACGTTCTGGCCAAAGTATTATATCCTAATAAAATGGGTTTAAGATATTCCCTTTAATGTTTTTGTCTTTTTTATTTTGGATTCATTTGAAACTTTAAGTCTTATTTGTGTAAAATCGAAAACCGTCAGGCATGATGATGATGCAACAAAAAGTGAGGGAAAAAAAAGCATCATATTTGGTCAAAAGTCGTAAAACACATTTGTGTTGCACGTCAGTCGAGTGACAGACACACCGCCCCGTGGACAACAGGTCAAAGGCCTGTTTGCCTTGAACCATCAGTCAAAACTCACAGCCCTCCTGCGTCAGTCTGACGGTGGTGGTCGAGCTCGCCACAGGAAAACCAAGCCATGATGCAGAAGGCTTTGTTCGGACGGGGTGTCTTGCTCGCCCAGCAGGCGGCGGTGGCCCTTGACGGGTCCCTCTGCGCCCGGAGTGCGCCCCTGATCCAGCGCCTGGACCGGCACATGTCCAGCGTGTCTATCCCGCCGCCGGCGTGTATGCTGAGGCCCCTGGAGGTCCCTCTGCGGTACCTGTTCGGACCCGGACCCTCGAATATCCCTCCTCGAGTCTTGGCTGCAGGTTCCAAGCCGATCATTGGTCACCTGCACGCTGAAATGTATGAGGTAATAAAAGCCAAAGGATGCTTACAATAAAACCCAAACTCCAAACATTTAGGTTATATTTTAATTAATTTTATATTTGGCCCTCCTTGTATTTTTCAACGTGCGTATTTACGCACGGATCGATGAGGTGATCCTCGGTGAGACCATTTGCTTTCTCCGCGCAGATCATGAACGACATGAAGAAAGGGATCCAGTACGCCTTCCAGACGGAGAACAACATGACCATCGCCATGAGCGGCTCCGGACACGCCGCCATGGAGTGCGCGGTGTTCAACGTGGTGGAGCCCGGAGAGAGTGTCCTCGTGGCCGTCAACGGGATCTGGGGAGAACGCGTTGCGGAGATCGCGGAAAGAATTGGTACCTATAGACACTTACCGCATTTTTTTCTCTCATGCATGTTTCTCATGAACGAGTTTCATCCGTTTTTGTGGGTTGGTTTCAGGTGCCAATGTCCACAGGATGGTCAAAACACCGGGAGGACATTTCACCAACAAGGAGATTCAAGATGTGAGTTTCTACAAGAACTTCACAAATGCAGAATGACTAAAAAAAGAGATCAATTCAAAAATATATAGGATTTAATTATGAGTATCCATTGGTATTTTTGCTTTAAAATCACTTTTTAATCAATTTAATTCTGCATTTCTCCTTTAGAAAACGATTTAAGAAATATCCTACAATGTTATTTGTATAATTAACTAATACATACACTCTAAAGTTACCATCTAACTACCGGTTCTGTTTGAATTATGTAAAAGCAATGTTTGTGTGTATTCTACTTGTACTTGAGTTGTCGGGCTATAATCAATGTCAGTCCAAACCTGAAATGGACAGTGATCGGACTGGTGAATATTATATTATAATATATAAGATACATAAAACGTATAGCTCTGTATATAATCTTGATTTTTTAGTTTTATTTTCCAATATTTAGACAAAAATATCACAGCATTATTCCAGGCGGGTGCTTGAACACAATAAGTTTACTTTGAAAAATGGTTAAGAGATGACAGTGAAATTAATCGGATAAATCAAATCAAAGATTTACTCCAATACAGCAGACCATGAGGACCGCTAGTTTGGACTAGTCTCACATACAGCATTATGTCAAGGACTAGAGTATTATCTGTTCAAGTTGTTTCAAAACAATAAATTATGATTATTATAAGCTTTTTTCTTCCTTAAAACAATATCAATCTGATACAGTCAAGCAACTTAAATTGAAGGTTTTTCTTAGCTATTATATTTTTGTAAATGTATTATTATTATTTTTCAATTAGTGGCCTTTTATTTAAAATGTTTTATCCACATAACAGCGACAAAGAGATAATACCAGGGTATAGTAATCAATGGTTCATTAATGGCAAGTTAACAAAGTTATTGTTGTGGTGAATAAAAGCTATTTCAAGATAATAATTTGATGAAAAGAAATTATAGATCATAATCAATTTATTGCTTGATTTTTTTTAATCTCTTGGCAGCACTTATGACCCCTTTTTCTTACAGTAGTCCAAATATAATTATGACTTACAAGTACATGACTCACTGTTTGCAGGCTGTAGAAAAGCACAAGCCAGTCCTCTTCTTCCTCACACATGGAGAGTCGTCCGCTGGACTCTGTCATCCAATGGATGGCATCGGGGACATCTGCAGCAAGTAAACTGATTGGGTTCTCATCGTGTTTTCGAGTAGAGACGTCATTTTGATCATGTCACGTATCACCACAGACACAACTGCCTCTTCCTGGTGGACACGGTTGCGTCACTTGGAGCAGCACCTATTTTCATGGACAAGCAGAGTACTTTCTGTATTAATAATTATCTTGTTTGCACAAACTTGACTGTCCTTCTCTGCACTCAGATATTGACATTCTCTACACTGGTTCTCAGAAGGCTCTAAACGCCCCTCCGGGCACAGCCCCTATATCTTTCAACGAAAGAGCATGGTCGGTATATCAGTTAACCAAGGATAAAAAATATAAAAATTAATCAATGTATTCCTGTACAGCCAGAAGATGTTCAACAGGAAAACAAAACCAGTGTCTTACCTCTTTGACATGACACATCTTTCTAACTACTGGGGATGTGACGGTAAACCAGCCAGAGTGTAAGTCAGTCATTCACACAATCATTCAAATAATGTTCATTATTTAAAAAAGATGAAAGGTGTATTTTATTGTTGTGATATTGAAGTGTAATTTGGTTTGCAGGTATCATCACACTGGCCCCGTCTCTGGATTTTTCGCCTTGAGAGAGAGTCTAGCAATTCTTGCAGAGAAGGTAATAAGACAATAAACGACAGAAAATGAAAGTTTGAATCATACCGCTTAAGATTGAGAAGATATCCAAGTTTTTTAATTGTGGCCATGGCTATTTGGTCACACTGTACACACATTAGTGAACATACATGTACTCAAGTATTTACTCGTGAATCTTTGTCTTGATGTAGGGACTTGAGGAGTCCTGGAGAAAACACAAGGAGGTGGCAGCATACCTTTACAGAGGACTTGAGGACCTGGGGTTGAAGCTCTTCATTTCCGACAAGGTGAAAGAAAACAAACATTTATTTAATTTAATTAATTAATACCTTTAACCAGGATTTTCAAACCAATCACACAAGGGTCCAACCCCTTTTTTGTGGGGGAAACAAAATGTAATTTTATCTTTACAGCTTGTAAGCCTTGCATGTGACACATGTGCCTTTATCTGTACATACAGCAACAATAACTTTCTCTATATTTTTGCAGGACTTGAGGCTGCCTTCAGTCACGACTATTGCCATTCCTGAAGGCTACGACTGGAGGGAGATGCTTGCCTACATGATGAAAAACCACCAAATTGAGATGACTGGAGGCCTGGGACCTTCAATCGGCATGGTTAGTAAGAGTTGAACTACTTTGAGCTCAGAACATATGCTATGAATAAAGCACTCAATGACTGTTATTTTGTTTTTTTAAATCTGTCCCTTCATTAGGTAATGCGAATCGGATTGATGGGATACAACTGTGAGAAGTCCAACGCTGACATGGCACTCAATGCTCTAGCAGACGCTCTGAAGAACTGCAAGAAATCCAAAGCTTGATTCCAAGTCCAAAATGATTTTTCAAAGATCCAGGAAGGACTAACTAATGCAGATGCAGCGCCTCCTGCAGGACAATTCCATGTATTTTAGTGATTACAAAAGAAAAAAAAAACAATTGTTCCATATGAGTCTCTTTTGAGACTCTTTTGAGACTCTCTTGAGACTCTTTTTGTCATCAAGTCACTGCTGTGACATGTTTGTAATGAATACAATAAATCAAAAAGTTCTGTCACATGGTGGAAAAAAAGCACTGAACGATAGAAGATCAATAAATGATGCAATGTTTTATCACACATGCTTTGTTTTTGTTTTTTTGCAAATCATAGAAAACACGCTGCGGAAATGTATGTAAATACATTGTTATTTATTATAAGGATTAACTTGAGACGCCTGTTTGTCCAGCTGCGGTGTTTAAAAACAAACTCAATTTCCCAGAATCCCCAACATTTCCTGGTACAGTTTAATCTGAGGCTGATATCAGTTCGACTCCCCTTGAGGCTCGAATTTAGAAAACATGGCTTCCCCTGTGAACAACTCAGGTAGGTCATTCATGCGTGATCTCTGCGAACCATAAATACATTATATGTTGGATACTGTGGAGGAGTAGGTTTCTATTTAACAGCTCGATCTGCTGGTTTCGTCAGCTCGTCTATAAACCTATAGATAGAAAGTTGCTATTAAATATGATCGAAACCACTAGTATTTCAGAAGCCCTTTTGTTGTCCACGTCATGTTTTTAAACACGTTTATTGTAGCTTATCTTGTAGCAAAGATATCACCTTCATGTGCAGAAGGTTCTTGTTCTGTGGTGATTGTGAAGGGGGATTGGTCAACACCACCATCTAGCGGTCAGTGGTGTTAACTACATTTACAATTTGTCACTAGTTTGAA
The DNA here is from genome assembly GCF_982586985.1 of Callionymus lyra. NCBI lineage: Eukaryota > Metazoa > Chordata > Actinopteri > Syngnathiformes > Callionymidae > Callionymus > Callionymus lyra. The sequence continues at coordinate 4,596,054 of NC_141833.1, forward strand.
GAGGGTACCTAAATATCACCGTTAAAAACAAATTCAAAAGGGGTTATGCTTTACACTAACTTGTGGAGGTATTTTACTTCACAATATTGCCTTGAAACCATGTCTTTTTCTTTGTGTAGCTGAGTTAAATCCAGCTATCCTGCCTCTTGACTGGCTCCTCGGCACCTGGAAATCTGATGAGCCAGGCGAAGGCTGTTTTCCGTCCATTAAACCTTTCCGCTACACAGAGGAGCTACACTTCACTCATGTCGGACAACCAGTCATCAACTTTGCGTATGTTTTGCACCCATTAAAGGCTTAAAATTGTTTATGCATTTCGCTTATTAAGTAACTTTTGTAACTTGTGTTTCACTAAAAAGGTCTTCATGAGAATTTATATTGGGGATCACATCTTTTAATTATTATTCACGCTTTACAAAGCTTGTGTTTAATATTGGAATTAAAGTGATTGATCAGTTTCTAAAGTAACATCTGTTGTTTTCGCTCACTTTTCAGATTCAATGCCTTCCACGCAGATTCTAAGAAGCCTCTACACAGAGAATGTGGTTTCATCCGGATGCAGCCGGGAACCAACAAAGTTGCCTTCATCATCGCACAGAACTCAGGTAATGATGAGGTGTACTTAAGTCAAGGTGCAGGTCTTATTGAAGAAGAACACAAACAATATGTTTTAGAGTAATCGCAGTCTCTGATAATAACTATTGTTTATTTCAAGTGTGACGTGGATTATTTAAATATTATGCTACTAAAACAACTGATCAACTTGTCCTTCTGTGACTGTACAGTAGCTATGTGTTAGCTATAAGTAGGATGCTGTAAAGTGTGTCTCTGAGCAGGTGTGGTGGAGATCGAGGAGGGGGAGATGACTGGTCAGCAGATATGCCTGCAGAGTTGTGCTGTGGCAAGAACTTCTTTTGCACGGGAGCCACACGTGCAGCAGGTTCGTACTTTTATTTAAACAAATCTAAGTTAACTTGCACGTCTCAGCGTTTTTTTTCTTTCTTTTTCTTCCGACAAGATTTCCAGAGTGCTGCAGCTCAGGCCAGACGGGAGACTGGAGCAGACGGTTTCCATGTCAACGGACAACGAGCCACTGATGCAGCACTTGCACATCACCTACACTCGCAGTTCTTGACTTGATATGACAGAAATCTAAACTTCCTAACTTAAGCTTATTGTTGTGACTACTGCTGTTTAGGGTTTAAGATGCAGATAATATTGTTACTCATTTATATCTACTTCATTCAGGGGTCAACATGAATGATGATTATCTTAGCCGTCCATCTGATATGTCCCTGAATAATCATCATTTAAGGTTCTACACTGTTATCTTCCATTGTTGCTGCACATTACATGCTGTAATAACATTAAAATATGAATGTTTACGTTTATTACTTACTTGCGATAGATACATAAGCGCTCTATAAATATAAATTACTTAATATTTCATGTGGGCTTCATCTTTAACTACAATGGTTCAGAATAGTACAACTGAATTTTTATTCTTTTGATTGTTTTCCAGAAGTTCTTTCTAAATTATTTTTTTTCAGTTGTGTCTTAACTGGACCTCAAGGGCATAATGCGAGTGTAGACAAGTTATTTCTAATGCACTATTGAAAGTGGGATCTAAAAAATGTGCTACTTTTATGCTGTTAACAGGTAAAATAAACAACACTGGCAAAGTGGCAGCTTTTGTTGATTTAAGTTGACAATGAGAGTACACTGTATGGCATTGCAGAAACCAAACGACGATCACACTTCGTCAAATAGAGTCTGGATGGTGGTTTTGCTGCTTCAATATGGGAAAAAACACAGTAATCAACATTATAAATCACTGTTCTAGCATAAAAAAATTAAATGTTATTTGATTTCATACAAATGTATTATGTTGCACTAAGTGGGTAAAATAAAAGTGGCGAATAATTACTTCTGACGGCAAAAAATCAAAAACTTTATTCAGTCAAGCCTCACCATATACATACTCGGAAGCATTTACGAGTCAAAAATTTATTCAATTGTGCATTTAACAACCGGCCAGACACACATAAATTAACACATTTAAAGTGACAACCAGGCTTCACACAACCATCCTGCTATAGTGCTTGCGAATGTGCCTCAGTGCTATAGTAAATGACATGAAAAATAAATCGGCATGGAAATAATAAAAAATATTAATACCATTGTAAAGGAGGCTGCTTTGGCAATAGTTTGAGAGTTTTGTATTCAAGTGGTGGATTGGAAATGCAGGTTTATGCTCTGGTTGTGTTCAAAACTGTAAAGTTTAAACATCCCTGAAGGATTTACATTCAATTTCTGTATGGAAAAACAAAAGGTTAACCACTCCACATTCATACAAGATCCGTCTCCCAGCCCGCTGAGCAGATATCAATCACTCTGTGCATCAGTGTCTCACTGGAGGAGGAAGAGGCACCAGTTTGTTCTGGTCCCATCAAGTGAATGTCCTGATTAATTACAGCAACTACACATTGGATGAGGTGTAATCACTGACACACTCATCTGACGCTGACATGAGGAAACATTTGCCAATAGTCTTTCACCAACAGACAGATCTCAGCGCAGGTCCATCCACCCTCCATCTAGGATAGGTCCACTCGATATCCACATACGCTGAAGAGTCCAGAGTGCTCATGTCACTGCTCCTTCATGACGTAAACGTACACCGTGGTGAGGAAGTACTTGAGAGACTCGACCGTTGAGGCCAGCCAGTTCTGTTCAGGGGTGACGTCTCTCTTGATCACACATTTGTTGATTTCTCCCTAAAATATACAAATAAAAATTATTATTATACACAGAAAATGAAAAAATATGTGAAGTAAAGCACCGTATTTGTTTTTTATTTATATTGTGGCGCGAGATCATAGAAATGACCCACATTTCAGCAAAACTAATAATAAAGCTTGATTTAAAACCTCGTTTCTGGCGACCCCCAGTGACCGAACTGCGTAAGTGCAATATTGTGATACGATTGTTACATATACACTTGTTTGTAAACGAGATCAAATCTCGTATTATCGTGCACTCTAACACAAAGTTCTAAATAAATTGCAACTGCTTAACATTCGTGTTGTCTCTGGGTCAAGGTGAATGACTTCATACAACATGTGGGTTAAAGCAATATTACACAAGTTTGAAAAATATTGTTTTTGGTGTAATGACAATTTCATGAATTCTGCCAATGGTCGAATACAGCATAATTATTTATTTATCAATATGATACAGTACATCCCGTTACATGTTTTCAAGTTACATAGTAAAACAGCTTAGTTTAGATAATAGCAAGAAAGATCTACTCCATTAGTCATGAAACGGAAACAGAAAAAAAGCTTCTATTTTGTTCTCCCACAACACAAAGTTGATCCATAAAGAAGTCACTCACCCATCCTCCACGTCTCTTCAGCCATTGAACCAAGTACTTTCGGACGAACTGGCCCAAACTGTCTACTAAGATGTAAACGGTGCTGGCGTGTCCGTGTCTGACGCAGTCGACCGCTAGCGCTCCAGCCACAGCGTACATGGACACCACCTTCCCCCACGTTATACCTGCAACAAAAGAACAACTTTATTTTTAAAAAGTGGGGAAAATACTGTATATATACACAATTTAAAGCCTGTTGGCGGCTAATGCTAGCTACACAATTACATCATGTACAGCAATAAATACATGAGAAAAGAGGTCGGTTCAAAGTCGAATTGACGCCACATTTACAAGTCCAATGATAACCGATATCTACAGTGGTATTTGGGGGAAAGGTCAAGCGAGTTCCTATCTTTCCAGAACCATATTTTTCTCTTTTTTTATGCAAAAGAAAAAAGGGACGCTTATGATCCACTTGGCAAAAACAGTCCTCACTGATGTTTGCTTTTCTCAGGACATTTAAGGCAAGCTTTCGAACAGTTCGTAAATCATTGACAGCATTGACACACTTCTCTGTGCCTAGAACTGCTTTTATTCACACAACTTTCTTTTACCGTGCCAATAAATCTTGTCAGTGACTAACACAAAAATGGGGACATTCTCATCATTCGCCTGTCTCTGACGACGCAAGCCTTGTTAAGAACATCCGGTCAGATAGTTTCCAGGGCAGCGGAGATTGTTATAACAACAGTGCTTCGGCTAAAGCTCTGACGGCATTAGCCTGCTTAAGTCTGTGTCACCTCGTTTCTCCAAAGCTGACCCGCGCTGTCTGACCGTGGCTAAAAGAAGACAGAGATTGAGGCAGGCTTTAACAAGGCTTAAACAAGTGTAGTACGCCGTCACATTGTGACAAACCACTGTGAAGCCAAGAATAGAGGCAAGCGAAGCTGGAGGAGAGGAGGCCCCGGAAGGAAGGCGTACAAACGTGGGAGGAAGATGGATGAGAAGAGATGATTCGACTGAGCCGACACCAGACCAAAAGTAGACAGACAAAAATATTTTTTTATTAACAGCTGTCCTGCAGCCCAGAATTAGAAGGCTGGTGCAACAAGGGTCTTCCAGATTGTTATTCTTAAAGAAGACTCCCACACAGTCTCCCCGACTTTCACTTCGTGTGACGTCAAACCCAGAGCGAACTGAGCCAAAAAACAGGAGAAGAAATTCCGATAAATGGAAATGTTGGTGAGACAGCAGCCAGACTTGGACTATTCTTAGACTCGGTTACAGGACATGGACTTTTGGGAAAATAGCAGAGCAGCTGTCAAGACAGCAAAACATGATTCCAGCACCAAGCTAATAAAAACACCAGAGCTCAATCTAAGCATCTTTTGGTGCCTTTAATCAATCAAATATCCTGAGCAGCGAGTTCATAACATGGCTGAACCCAACAAACCAATATCAGTTTTACCTCAGGGAGTAAAAAAAAATCTTTTTTTCTCTCACAAAACTGTATTTTATTTACAATCAACATGAAAATTCTAGTTTGTCCATTTTTGTGTTTCAATCAAACTACTGTTTGTCATTACTACCGCCACACTAACGGAATTTATATATTATTATATAGAGACCGGAGAAAGCTTGTTTCCTATTGGCCGTTTGGTTTCCTATGGCAACAACGTGCCGGGAAAAGTGTTGCATTCAAGTGTTTCTGAATATTAAACCACTCTTTTTTTGTGTAGTTTCAATTTTTGGGTTTGATTACTTCCCTGTTCGCACTTATTTTAGTTTTAAAGTGGTAATTTAACACTTTGAGTTTTAATATAGTGTTTTTTTTTTCAGTTATTGAAGTCGTTATTTACTAGTTTACTGTGATTTTTAAAAAAGTAAATGCGTCTGTGTTTAAGCTCCTTAAAGGGGAAAAAATAGACAGAAATCCGTTTTGGCCTGTTGAGAATCTAAAAGTATAATTAACAGTATAAGGCACAAAAATGACAATCAGTACACCCCTCATTTATTCTATATTTGTATTCATTTTACCTTTTGTTCCTATATTTTTTATTGTTAATCAGAAAATCCAACCTTACACTGGCCCATACAATTAGAAAATTTGCCTCTATCCCTCTTTTACAAGAGTTACTTTTCTAGTAACGGGTAACTATTCACTTACTTTTGAAAAGAAGTAACTGTAACTAAGTTACTAACAACAATGGTCTTGTTAGACATATGCCAATAGTAACCCCTAGTTTTATACCCCCTTTTTTTTTAAAATATATTAGCTAAAAATAAACATTGCTAAGACACGAGTGTGAGCTCAAATGCACTCTAATTCCACTATCATGAAATGTCCTTAAGCAACAGTGGAGGACCATTCAAGTCAAGTCCATTGACTCGAAGACAGCTCGTGGATTAGAACGCATTACTCAACGTAAAAGTAGAGCAGGTCACTCGTGCGTAACGGGAGAAAAGAGCAATAGAAGGTGCATAAAGTCTAAATACGACACTGTAATTGGAAAGCAATGACTTGAAAGTTAATCAGCAACACATATTGGAACTGGACCAACCAATAAAAATCCACACTTTGCAAAAAGAATGTCTTCATTAACTAACTTTGATCTGCACAACTTTTAAAATCAAACATTAAATAAATAAATAAAATATCTATTTTTCCAAATAAACAGAACTGATCTTTAGTAAATACGAAAAAACAACTAAATATAAATAAAAATGATAAATTCACATGAGTGAATGAAAAAATACTTGAGTGTTTGCGTTAATTTCAAAAAGGACATTATGTCTGTGATCAAGTGGGATTTCTTGAACAACCAAAAATAGGAAATCTGAAGAGAGAAATTAAGATTTATGGAGCAGTTCAGGCCAAATGTAGTTGGCTGACATCACTTGCTAACACCTCTATTCCTCGTGGAGAATACGTGTCACCCACACATCCATAGAAATGAAGTGAGGTTTTACCTGTGGAGAAGATCTCTGTTGCCACACAGATGAAGGCGTCTGAAACCATGTTTTCCATGGCAACTGAAAGGTTGAGTTGGCGAGCCACGTTTCTGTACAAACTGGGCTGCATACACTCCAGCTCATCGCCTAGGTTACAAGGAGGGAAGAGGGAGAATTTAATCTATTTTTCAGAAGAAAGAAAATCAACTCATTAGGGAACAGATGTTTAAAAAAACCTCAGCTTGTTCTACAGAACACTGTGGACTTATAAGGAGACTTCCGGGAGGTTAATTCAGGAGATAGAAATAGTCCTGGAAACTTTCACTGCTTTGACGTAGAGGGATAAGATTTAATTATTAAGATAATTAAAATCATTTCAACCAACACTTATATTCTAGTCAGGCCTGTAATTCAAGAGTGTTTCAACTCACGCATGTTTCAGCCTGCTCAAGGCTTACAAACTGGATTTGTTACGGTGGTAAATATATCCTTTGCTTGTATACTTTCATGGGTAAATCCATTAGTATAAATAGAGATGATACTGATTTTAAAAGTTGTATAGTAATGAGGCTGTTCAGGAGAAAATAAATAGTAAGAATCCAAATTAGTCACAAAAATAAAACAAGAAAAATGCATCATATTTTGGAAAATATAAGATAAATAGAACCCAGATTATTGACTTGTCTAGGTTGGGTTAGGTAAGGTAGAACTTTATTGATCCCTCAGGAGGTCTCCTTCGGGAAATTGTTTTTTTCCAATTAGCCACAGCAAATACAGAAATTTTTCATAAAAAAAAAAATCAAAATAAAATAAGAACTAGAACAAAGAGAATAAAGAGAAAGAACAAGATGATACAGTCTAAGTCTGGCGATAAAGATAAAGAACATAGATCAAGGAAAAATAAAAAAGACAATTTGTGTGAAGGGACTTATTTTGAACCCACTTTTGTACACTTTAACTAAGGTTTTATATTCAACTTGCATCATTGTCTCCTTTCTTTTTGAGAAATAATTAAGGTTCTGTCTGCCCAGAGGAAAGTCTACTGAGTACACAAAGTAAAATTATTAATATGATTCAACACATGCATGCTTTACATGAAGCTAGAAAGATACTTACCAAGACAAAGAAGCACTAAAGAAACATCGCACAGAGAAGCGTTGGAAGGAGAAAGACTGAGCTCGTTTTTGGACCAGCCCAGTCCATTCTGGTTGAGCTTGGAGAGAATGTAGTCCCTGCACAGGGCTTTGGACTGGGACACCAGCTCCTTCTCTGACAGAGATCTATCGAACACGTCCAGCACCTCTGCAGCAAACACCGACGACTTCCTCAGAATCTCCATGTCCTCCTCAAGAGGATCAGGGTCAGCGCTGGGTGGGGGGGGTCAGAGGTCACGCTCACCCCGTTTCTCCCACAGGGACGTGCTTCAGGTCAGCTCTGCGATCAGACAACAGATACAGTTAAGAACAGACCAGAATAGCTGCATTTCCTGCTGTCAACTTTAGAAACTTTTATAAAAAAAAGAGTGGGTGTCGGAAGACGTTCAGAGGTCTGCATCTTACGTAAGAACACGATGGAGGCGTTATTATTGTGAGTCACATGCTGAGATATTGCTACACTTGTATCATTATGCAACATCAAGCAGCTTTAAGATGACACCGGGGAAACCGTGGACAAAAAAAGAATTGTTTTAAGCAGACATTTTGGATTTTTTAATTCAACATCAGCAGTAGTTACAGGTGAGAAACGACATACCTTTGCAGTTCCCATCGCGCTCCGTCTGTCTCCGCCCCAGATGAACGAAAATATCACTTTTTAAAAGAAATGTTTTCTATCTAAAGTCATGCACACAGTTCTGGGCCAGGGTTCGTGTCTCCGTGTCTCGTCTCAACACCTGCTTCCAAGAAACCTTCCAAGCGCGGGTGAGACAGGAATACAGGACGCCTACCTGTGGCCCCACCCTGCTGGTGACGAGCAAGACTGTGCGCTGGTTTCACTGTGCGGACGATCCCGGAGGCGGAGTTATCCTTCAGCCATCCCTTCTATCGCCCCCTCATCGGCACTCGCGGTGATAAAATCCAACCCTACGCGCCATAACCGTTTCCACTAATCACTGGAAACATAAAGCATGTTTTCAAACGTGGGATATTTTTCTTAGCTAAACGCATTTTTCCCCCGAAAATAAGGTGAGATTAATGGTGCCGTTGTTTATCTTTTAGTTCTCTTTGTAAGCGTGTCGTGAAGCTGACTTCCTGCCAAAGTTTATGTAAGTGTTCTACAGAGGCCAGTGGAGTTATTTTAGACGTTTAATCCCCGACAGGTAAGAATAGATGTCCTGCTCCTTTATAACAATAAAAACTAATGGGCTTTACCCTTTCTAAGAAGTGCGAAACCTTTGCCACGGAAGGGAAATTCCAGCCCAAATAGAATACAGTATTCTTCATTTATATCGAGGAACACACCAATAATATTGCTGTTTAACAATCAAACAAATAACAACAGAAATGTGTGTCACGTCTATGATGCTTTATTTTATTTATTTACGTTAATTGTGTCCTTTCAACATTGTGTAGCTTGAAAAACAATACAAAAACTTATGTATCTGACTTTTATGTATCTTATTGACTTAAATGTTCACATTTTTTAATCATTAATGTTAAAAACATAATTCCACGAAAAAAAGTTATTTTTTATGTAATATAACATTTGGCCACTAGAGTATGCTGTTTTCCTACTTTGTGTTGATGCGAAACCTCAACTTTGTTAAATGGTAGCCATAATTCGAAAATAAATGTTAGCAAACAAAAGAAAAAAGTAAAACCATTGACAGAAATGTGGGAATAGATGAATAAAATCAAAAATAGTAGTGGGAATGTGAACATGGCAACCGTTAGTTTTCATTTATTTATTTTCGAAATATGACAATATAATATTATTTCCATGCATTTGCAGTAGCTAAGTGTACCATTTCAATTTTAAATGATTAAATATGCTTAAATTCAACACCAAATGTAGATTAATTAATTATCTGTTAGTCATTTAAAATGGTTATGTTATAATTATCTAAAGTTGTTTTTTACCTCTACAGTAAGCATGAATGTAATTTAATCCTGGCCGGTTCACTCCTGGATCTTTTGATAAACCAGATTCCAGCAGCATTAGTGTCTCTCAATGGGGAATTCATTTGCCTGACGACACAGCAGTTTGTCAAAACCTTCCCCACATCTGTCTTCATACCTAGAAACACACAATCACATTCACACACACTGACTCACTGACTTCGTCGGCATTTCTCAAGTGGCTTCACCGAATTCCTTGCATTTGTATAATTGAGGACACAAGGTGTTTCTCAAATAGACTGTCTGTTATTTAGCTAAGCAGAAAAATCTAGTTACACAATGTCAAGTTGTTTAGTTGTTACCATCTCAGTACTGCTGTTGGACCACAACCTAAACTAGATAGTAAATGTTCCCTTACACATATTGTTGATCAACCTGCTGACTGAGCACAACATTAGTATTAGTATTAGTATAGTTCACGGTTTTTGGATGACCAGATATGAGCACAATTATCATATGAATTATAGAACGGATATTACAGATTAAAAGAGTTTGTAAAAGTCAACTTTATAAACATCACCAGAATCAGAACTGGACGATAATTCAAATAAAGATACCGTTTGTAAATCGGTACATTTGAATAAGAAAAAAAAGGCAAACTCCCGAGATAAATAAATTGCTTGTGAAACTATTATATTGCTAAAATTGCCAAACTAGAGAAATAATTTGTTGTCATTAATGGTTTATTGCATACCATTTTTCTTCCTCTCTTCATTTATGTTAAATACAGGCTATGCATGCATAATACATGAATGTTCTTGGAAATAATATAATCTCAACTTCTCAAACTTTTCAAACATTTTTACAGTACTAACGAGTCCATTCTACATAACCATAACCATAACCAACTAATGCAAAAAAGAGGCTCATTATGATGGGGAAAGCTAAAGAGAGATTTTTCCAAAACTATACACAGCCCAGTTGCTTTGCTATGAAACCTTCTGAATAACCATGACCTGGATAAATGACAATATAAACTGATATAAAATAATAATAATAATAAAAATGTGTCCCTCGGTTAGGCTATATATATATATGGATATATATATATAAATATATATGACAATAAAAAAATTATTTGAATGTTTAAATTTGCAAGTCACACAACACCGAGACTTGCAAATTTAAACATTCAAATAATTGTTTTTATTGTCAGTTTTTATATATATATATATATTACGATCAAATGTGGCTTGGGAACCACTCCAAAGTGTTAACTAGGAGACTTGCAAATTTAAACATTCAAATAATTATTTTATTGTCAGCGGTCCATCAGAATGTATGACGTTAAAAAAAAGTGGTCAAACATCCCCAAGTTTCTCCTCAACCACATTCCTGTAAAACACCTTGGCCCACACTAAGAGAACAGCATGATAAAGACCACACACTTTGCATGTCAGTGGGACTGATTTTAATAAATGTTTATGTTGAATCAAACAAGTAGAAGTCAGCTTAAAATGTTTTCCAATAAATTCCTTTTTTTTTTAGTGACATAACTGCAAGAGTTTCCTACATTGACAACATCCCACTTCTTTCTCTCGTGTGTGGATTCTTTTCATTCTCGTCACCTTTTTCTTAATTTTTTTATTCACGCACAAGTTCTCCATTACAGGCGTGATCGGGGGATTACACCCGTCACTACAGAAGCTTGTGGAACAGGTTAAACCAGTGACACAGGAAGCCTCGTCATCGGGGAAAAGGGTTGGAAGAGAAACCCAGCCTTTTTGTGGGCGAGACGGACATTACAAAGTGTCGGTTCATAATTTCACCTTTGGTCCATATGAACAGAATCGAGTCCCATTTTAGCCAGATTTGACAGAATAAAATCTTATATCATGGAAACTTGGTTAAATGAGAGATTATTCTTCCGGATCCATCTCTCACATGCAGCGCATTTCGTCTTGAAATCAAATTTCAACCAATAACAATGAGGCCATTCAGTCCAGCCTGCTTGGCCTCTTTAACCCGGGCCTCCCCTTCACCACCAGAAGAGGAGGGTCCAATCACAGAGCAGCCAAGTGCTGATATGAGGGTGGAGCCTGACATGGTAGCAGGGTGTGGTTCTGAAACTAGTTTGTAATAGTGCTACAGGGTTTAAATTGACTTGAATGGTTCCTTATCATAGCGGCTGAACAGACTTCCACTCACCCCTGGATTTTTCCCCCCCGGTCTTTGTTCCTCACTTGAACTTGGATTCTGTTGCCTGGAGAGCAGAAGCAGCATTTACCTGCTCCCTCAGCTGATCTGTGGGAGCTGATTTCCTGGGCTGACTGGTGGATGTGAACAGGTGAGTCACTTTCTGCTAATGCAGCTGCAAATTCCTCTGTGAGATAGAGCTAAATGAATGGAAATCTTCTTCTGGTGACTTGTGTAGACTGAATACTCCCTATAATATCACTTGGATATGTCTTGTGTACTTTTATTAAACAAAAATGTGCCACATTTTAGTGCTGTAGGTGCCATGCCGGCTTTTTATTAGCCATCTTTTGGGCCTCACCTGTTTTACTTGCTTTGTTAGACGGCCCCTTTTTGTTTCAGCAGCAGAATATTTCACAACCTCCCCATTCATTACCGGTTCATATATCCACGGGTAGTTGGCTGAAAGTATCGTTTTATTTACCCTTAATGACTGTGATATTTGAACAAGCGTTTAAATGCAGCCCTGTTGCAGCTGTCTTCTGTTTGCTCAGCCAGCCGATAAATGGTCTAAAAAAGTTGATAATAATGGTCGCCTCTGTCACTTCAATGTTTCTTCTCTCAGGGTTGATTAGGAGTGGAAGAAGCCAGCCGTCACCATGCTGCGCCAAGCTGTGTCGAGCCTTTTAGAACTCCACAATTATGTCCTGCTGAGGACTGGTGAGTTTCTTGAGTTTCGACGACTAAATGAATGGATGAGTGACGACTTGGTGAATGTATTCAAGATACCCGGGTGAAGGACTACCCGCTGATGCAAAGTCCAATAGAGATGACCATCCTCCTGTTGCTCTACGTCTTCTTCTCCGTGTGCGCTGGTCCTCGACTGATGGCCAACCGAAAACCCTTCCAACTGAAGACCCTTATGATTCTCTATAACGTCAGCATGGTTTTGTTGAACGCCTACATCGTCTATGAGGTATGTCTAGTCAAGAGCTCCCTTTAAATGGTAATGTGTCGTCTGACGTCAAGTTTCCATCTTCAGTTTATGGCAGCTGGATGGGGAACCACCTATACATGGAGATGTGACCTTGTCGACTACTCTACGGCCCCTGAGTCACTTCGGGTAAAGATCAGTTTGTGTCAGACCTATGATTAATTCATTCAAATTTCTCTTTATTTCTCTTCATGTATTTGTAAAATTCTAGTTGTGTAAAGTTAGGAGGAACATGGTTTTCCATATGCGTTAAAAATGTGACTTTATAATTGTTTTGTTTTTTTTACCCATCTAGTTTTTAGACGCATTATTGTACATTTAATTAATTAGTGTTGACTTCATTTAACAAGGTTTGATCTAAAGTACGACAATTCTTTAACACACTTTAGGTACACTTTTTAGGTAGAAATGTTAAAAGAAAATACTTATTTAAGCAAGAATGTGTGAGATTTACTAATAAAATGTAAATACAATTGTGAATATAGATACTTCTTTTGAGGGACAATGTAGATGTATTTAATATATACTTCTCAATTATTTGGTCTTTACAACAAAAATTGTTTAAATTTCTTTGTCCACGACTTTTTAGGCCTCGTCATTATGTGATATTCGTTTGCCAGAAAAAGATACAAATTAGAATAAATTGCTCTTTATATGCATGGAATTTCTATAATCAGATTGGTAATACAAACCTTTTATTGACTGACAAAAACTCATAAAAACCAACCAATGTTTGTTGAAATAAAACGGGAAACGTACTTAATCATTGATGGTAGTTTATTAGTTTGTTAATAATGCTTACAAATGGAATTTTAGTAATGGGCATGTACAAAATAAAGTAATTTATATCATGTCTAATACCTCTTGAAGCATATAAAGTGTAGCAATAACTTTTAACCTTGAAAAAAAGGTTAGGCTAGACTTTGATCGGGAGCATTAGCAAGTCAACAAACAAAGCAAACAAACCATCTGTTCCAATGACAAAGGTTATTCTGTGTTCATTCAATCTATTCTTTATAGTTATTAACATTAACATGGGAAGAACTATATTGGCTTCAATATTAAAATAAATTTCATATAAATAATTGAACACAAAGAACGGTGTTGGCAAAATGCCAAAAACAAAGCTAAGCTGAAGGAGGAATCAAGCAGTCCCAGAAATGTGTAAACGAGGGAAAATACAGATTTATTGATTCTGTAAATAATCTCTTGTTTTTTACTCAATATTGTATATGTTTTGAGAATAAACAAGTGTCACTTAAATCAGCAACCAAGACTGTGTGCCCCGAAGGACATATTTCTGTCTGCTCATCATGTTTGTGATATTTTGGCATCAAATTCAACGTCTGCTGGTCTCAGGTTAAGGTCCTGCGTCGAAAACCCTGGTTTTAACCTTCACTGCTTGTCTTCCTCTGGCAGATGGTCCGTGCTAGCTGGATGTTTTATTTCTCGAAATACATTGAACTCCTGGACACGGTAAGACTAGTTTGCTATCAAAATCTTGATTTCTTCTAGAGGCGAATAAATGACATCGGTTTATTTTTGTCGTAGGTTTTCTTTGTGCTGAGGAAAAAACAGAACCAGATCACCTTCCTTCATGTGTTCCACCACTCCTTCATGCCTTGGACATGGTGGTGGGGCATCACCCTGACTCCAGGTCAGTACCGCTGATGTTTCTTTTATGAATTAATATATGAATATATCAAATTAATAAGAATATTATAGTTTAAAATGTGGCGTATCAAGCCAATCAATAACTCTAAAGATGGTTATTGCATTCATTTAATTTAAAGTACATCTCAAATCATTGAAAACGCATCATTTTTGAGAAATTTCAATACACCCGAATAAATAACAATTTATCGTTTTATTAGAAATGTATTATATGCATATTTTAAACATAAGGAATTACATTTGTTTACCCCTTTATTTTTTTTTGGAATAATTTAGAATTAATTTAAAAATAAACTGAAATGCTATTTTTTACAAACAAATGGCTGTTGTTTTAATTTTCTAAAAGGTTGCAAATAATATGAATGGTGTAAATGTCTTAATTTCTTTAACCAATCCCTCGTTCTTAAAGAAGAATTTTAAATTGATTGAGCAGTTGACTATCATAAATCTTGTTCAATAAAAATGAATTTAATACACCAAATATCTGATTGAAAAAGAATTTGTATAACTAACCCCCCCATATACATTTCTAAAAAAACACCCCTCCACTTAAATTAAATACAATAATGGCCACAACCCTTGGGCAACTTTTTTCTGTTTTATTTATTTTGTCATTTATTTTATTTTCTTTGTTTTAACAACAATTCTTTCTTTCTTATGAGACCGTTTTCAAAATGAATCAATCGTGCAAATTATATTTTTTTCCCAAAAGGTTAAACATGTGCATGTGAAATCACAAGTATTTAATTAAAAAGGAATAGGTCAGTAAACTAAACGTTAGGGATATGTTGGCAATCAGAACAATGAACTTCATCTACCTGAAGGAACAACTCTTTATATTTCTTGGTTATTTGCATTAAGGCCATTAAATGTGTATGTTCTAGCTGGAGGAATGGGGGCCTTCCACGCCATGGTGAACTCTGTCGTGCACGTTATCATGTACTTCTACTACGGACTGTCTGCTGCGGGACCTCGCTTTCAGAAGTACCTGTGGTGGAAGAAGTACATGACTGCCATCCAACTGGTACGACGACTACACTTTTATAGTTTTTAAACTAGAACTGATCATTGATCGATCTTTATTTATGGTTCTCAGACGCAGTTCATCCTGATCTCTGTCCACATCAGCCAGTACTACTTAATGGAAAAGTGTGACTACCAAGTCCCCTTATGGATCCACATGGTCTGGATGTACGGCACTTTCTTCTTCCTGCTGTTTTCCAACTTCTGGGTGCAGGCCTACATCAAGGGAAGGCGTCTCCCTGCAATGGACTTGAAAAAGAACGGCTCCGCCAGTGAACCCATCAATGTGGTGGCCAACGGGAAGCATCAGGAGAACGGGCACATACAGCAGCACCAGGACAGCAATGGGAAAATTGTCCCAGGAAAAGTAAAGGAAATCTAACTCTGGGAGGGAGAAGCACTGGCCAAAGGAAGAGTCTATGAATCATAATACACTGAAAGCTCAACTTATTGGAACAGCACGGACTCTAATATACTACTTTTACACTCCCCTTTTTTTTTTTTTATTGTACTCACCATGTTGGGATTTAAATGGCACGATGTGTTGTGCCAGTATCTCACATTGTTCTGAACTGTGGCACACTAACACTGGTTCACTGAGGACTGGTTCATCCATTTTTAGGTTTTCCAACTTTTCCTTTCGGCTGACATGGTCCATGTTGTTTTGGAGGATCACACCATTCCACTGAAGCACATGTAAATAATCGCTGCCAAATTCAATCTTTGTAAATGCCAAGTATTTTTGCCTTTTAATTTAATTTATCTTTTGAATAAAATCTTTCGTAAAAAAAAAGGTATGTGTCATCTAAAAAAAACTTTTACAGCCTGCCCTTTTGACAAGCTGCCATACCTCATTTTTCCATTGAAGAAATTCTTTTTTTTTTTTTTTTTAAGCTCTATATAACAGTATTGACGGATTACTTTTGTGTGTGTTTTTGCACAGCTAGTTGACCAACATGTGAGTTTGCTTGAAGAGTAAATTTGACTTGCCTATTTAACCCAACTGTGTGTGAGCTCAATGAGTTGATGAACTGTCTGCAAACCAGAAAGAAAATGGATGTATGTGTAGGGTTTGTTTGGGGAACACATTTCTGACCAGACATTAAAATCTTAACCAATTGCATGTTTTCCTTTTATAAGTATGTTTTTTTTTTAAGGTAGTTTGCGTCAAAACCCCTTTTTTCCTCGCATATTTGAATATATATAAACTTATTTCTTGGGTAAACTATAAGATTTATATTGAACACCCAGCTGCTACAAATATGGGAGCTGAACTTTCATTCACATTGACAATTATTTCACATAGCTAGTAAATTTGTCAACTTCTTAATCATCTTTCATGTATTTCGGGTTCAAATTCAACAGATTGGACAATATAAGTAAATTTCATACTGGATAATACTGCCAACATTGTCAAAGGAGTTGTACTCACGCAGGATCATTCTCATTGGATTTGCTCATTCAAGACAATGAACCACAGTTGACGCCTTTGTCATGCTATGCTATGCTAATTTCCAATCTGCCACATGATCCCAAGACAATAGTGGAGTTTTGATATGGAATGTCTGGAACCTCGGGCATAAACACAATATTTTATACCTATGTTTGAATAAACCAATGTATATTTAATTAATATCCCTTATCCTGTAATGTACCCAGTTTATACATTTTTTACTACCCGTAACAGAAATAAAATCTCCATTTGAGATATACTTAGTCAGAATATTATAAAACTTTCCATTTTTTCCAGTCATAAAATTGTTAGTTTTATTAATTTAATTTGTGATCAACACATTTTGTTGCTGTTTAATAAACGTATAATATAAAAAATATATAAAGATAAAAGTGTTCTAGGGGTCGTTTCCCTTAGAATAAACTGCAGCTAGCACTATTATAAGTTAGCTAATTCTAGCTAGCATACACTTCCTGGACTTCAAATTAGGTCAAATGAGCCAATACTGATCTTTTACATTTGTAATCTTTTTCTTTCTCAAATGTTGCCCATAAAATGTTTTAATGGATGTTTGCTATTTCCTTTGAATATCCAGCCAGTAGGCTTTGGCTGAAGTGAAGGTCATGCCGTAGAGATAGCATGAGTCAAATGGGTTCATGCTAGGGGGCGGTTTAGGACAAGCATATCTACTTTAAAATAGTTTAAATGTTCTTTTTGAACTGCATTAAAAGTCGTAAAAAGATGCATCTGCCTCTTGAAAATGTAATTTATGATATGATTTAGACTCATGAAGACAGTGGAATCGGGTAAGCATCTGTTTTCTGCATTGAAATGTTAACTTAGTTTGAGGAAGTTAATGTCTAAAACATTTTCTGTATAAAATTCCCAGATCTTTTATTTGTATAAAACAGTTACAGGAAATTAAAGGCTTTAGCCTGATCAAAAACCAAGCAAACAAGACTGAGTAGTTACCTACAAAAAGAAACAACTATCAAAATCAGTACTTATTTATCTGATCGTGTTTAATAACTACACATTTGAAAATTAAACATATTTAACAAATTATAGTAAATAATGTAATATCATCTTAAAACTATGAAAAGGCTTTTGTCCTGACTGTCAGTGACTCACAATCAGTGCAAAAGTGCAAAGTGGACAAAGGGCATGGAGACCAGACGTTACTTGAGCACACTGACTAGATCTACTTGATAAATATACAACCATAGAGTTAATATCTAACATTTCCCATAACAAATTCTACTTTTGTACCAAATTCTCATTTATTGCATTTTCCCTTGATATCATATGTGTTCAATATGATTTTCTATAGAAAAATAATACATTCTCAAAAGTTTTTAAAGACAATGTCATCGAATCATACCTTAGGGGTGTTCAAACTGCAAAACATATCATTCAAATCTAACAATGGAGAGCTGAGATGGAGGCTTTTTTAAAATTATTTTCCAGCATTGGATTGTTTTTGTCAATGTCAGAAGTGAGGCACTACCTCAAGTCTGTGTGAAAACGTTTGCATGCCCCCGCCTAACATAATTCCATTTGTTTTTATCCTTTTAAATACAAAAAAAAGCTGATTAAATGGAGAGAATATTTTGACAAAATTGTAGCAAGTGTAAAAAGTCTGATGGTGGATTCAAGGCTGGATCGGATGACGGACTAGTTTAGACTCTTGGGGAGATTGTAATCAAACCTACAACCCTCATGTGTTGCCAACGAAGTGCTAATCCTGAGTTTTTGTGTTGTTTAACTTCCAGTCCTGGCAGAGAACACACAGATACTATTCCCGCACAGACGCCGTGTTCATCCCGAGGATTTGAAAGAGTAACACAATGAGCATGTGTTAGAGATACAAGCTGCAGGTTGCTAAGCTTACTTATTTAATCAATACTTTTGTTGATTCTTATCCTGCATTAGGCGTTTGCTTAATGATTCACCTCCCATGAAAGCTCTCACATAATGGAGGTTGGATAACAGTTTGTCTGACACGTGCGGATGTTCCACTGAATTTCTTCAGCCTTCTATTATTGATTATGTGTTCTGACCTGCACAGGTCATACTGGCCTCACACCAGGAGTGTTGTGAGCACAGAACCATCTCTGATCGATATTAGATCCTGGATGCTGAGCTCACTCAGTCCTGACACCTTCATCTTCTGCACCTCATTCAGAAATGATAAAAAAAAAATTTCAATCCCAATTTTTTCACATCAATAACCTTCCCTTATTGTCGCTCATTCAGTGTGAGCCTCTCTCTCCCTCTGGGTCACACCGACACACACACTGACTGCAGCGTACAGTACAGTATCTCCTATACATTGACAGTGTGTTCTCTCTATACTTCCAAGGGCAAGTCACTTAATCCATCCTGTTTAATTATGCACTGTCAAAAGGACCACCATGTGAGCTCTGGGTCCAGATGATGCTGCTCATGGTGTCTGCAGACAGCTCCTGTGTAAAGACACTGAATATTCTCTCCATTTTTACATTTTTCGTCTCCACTCTGGCGCATGTAAGTAGATGCTTTATCATCAAAACATTTGAGTGACTCAACTTTAACTCTTATATTCAATTTTATATTCTTGTGCTTATGGTCAAGCATTTTTAACAATCGCATGTATTTGTAGTTTTTGTAAAGACGTTTAAAGCATCACTGATTATTTTTTTTAATTGAAATTGAACTGGTCCATTTACTTGATAAA
The DNA here is from genome assembly GCF_982586985.1 of Callionymus lyra. Taxonomy (NCBI): domain Eukaryota; kingdom Metazoa; phylum Chordata; class Actinopteri; order Syngnathiformes; family Callionymidae; genus Callionymus; species Callionymus lyra. Next base: position 4,615,494 of record NC_141833.1, read on the forward strand.
CATAACTTTTATTTTAAGTTATTCTGTTTGGTTTAAGAGCTTAAACAATTAACAACATTAAACAAGTGTCTCTGTTTGGACATCATTTTTTTTTTTTCTTGGATTATCTCATTCAGTAGTTTATTTTTTAAGGTTTTTTAAAAGATACAGACTGAGGTTTGGCCTCAAGTGAGCTCCTGGAGCGTGTTGAGCAAATAAACCATTCACATTCTGTGACTGTTGTGAGAGGAAGAACAAAAGAAAGACAAATATAATCTTATATTTCATATATTATGAAAGCTTGGTTCTGTTTTTCTATTACTTATTTTGTGGGTTATCTTATTTCATTATTTTATGCTGTACCGACACCATAAATGAATCCTACGTTGTGTGTACAACACTGGCAATAAAAGTTTATGTTTCTTATCATTTTAATTATGAAAAGGATATTATGAAAAAGGTTAAGGTTGAGTTGTATTTGGATCCATTTGCATACACTTCTTTTTTCAATAAAACCCTAAAATAACTGTAGAAAACATGTAAATAAAAGTTAAAGGCTGTTGATTTCAAAATACTTTAATTTCCTTTTCAATTCATTTTGACTGTCCCTTTTATGAAGGAAAAATTAATGGCATGAAAAAGTTATGACATAAAACTGTGAGGGCCAGACAACTTTTCCCTTTTCTTTTGGGGGGCAAAACTGTGACGATTGCAGGGGTCACTTAATGTCAAAATGAATTGATCTCTAGAAAGCCACAATAGTAACTAATATAAATAAATAATAACCAAATAATCCTAGTAAGGTTGATCACAGAAAAACATCAAAAAATAAATAATAACATTATTTATGAAATAAACTATTACAAAAAAGTTTGGTTTGAACAATATCACATTTTTTTGGTCCTTCAATTTTGATATCTTTCAAACCAGACCATCTTAGAGAGCAAAAAAATGTAGGAAGGTGTAGAACATAATGACAAAAAAACAGTCGTGATTTTTATTTAGCAACTCTAAAAAATACATTTTGTGTAAAAATATTTTTGTACTACTATATTTTTGTCATGCACTGTATATATATATATATATACGGCTGTATTTTGGGGACCACTGGCCTAAAACAAATAATTTCTTTACATTTTAAAATGATTCGTTTTATATTTTTACTCTGATCTCACGAGGGCCACATTTTTAAAGTGAGGGGGCCACATATGGCCCTCGGGCCCGACTATTGCCCTGGTCTGTCCTACAGAGTGATTGCGAGGTCAATTACGAACCTAATTTTTTTATTTAAAGAAAGTTATTTCTATAATCATAAAGGACATCATTTCCGTCATGACCTCGTGTCTCATTAGAAAAATGTAATTTGATTGATTGGTCAACAAGTCAACAACTTGTTTGTGTCACAAGTTTGGTGATGGTGCCAGCGGTCGGGATATCGAATGCTGCGGAGCTTGAATCGTGTGAATCGTCCCGGTCACCTGAAGCAGCGTATCGAGTCTCCGAACTATTCACACGCTTTCTCCTGCTCCACGTGTGGCATACGCTACATTCACCCGCCGGCGTCCGGTTTCACTACTAGAATCTGTTTGAGTGAAAGACACGTCTTAATTGTGTGTCCGTGTCGTTTGACATTCGTTGTTCCTTTTCTTCTTTTTTCAAGTAAGACGAGCGCCTGCTTCCTTCAAGGAGTAAGTGGATGAAAAGAATCCACCATGGAGAACAATAAGGTGAACAGTAGTTTATATACCGTTGGAAATGAATCATTTTGATTTTGTTTCATCTGTTATTTGTTTACTTACTTCTTTAACTGTGACTCAGTTCTGCCTTGTGTTCCCAGCAGCCTGTGAAGGAGGTGCTTCCTTTGCCTCGGATCTCCGAGCCACTTCCTGTCGCGTCCCCCAATCTGGCCCTCATCTCCAAATCCCACTCACCCGGAACAATCCAGCACATCCAGATGGCGTCATCAGGTCATACGGTTAACATAAAATAACCTCATATATATTTTTTTTTTACTGAATCTGCATCTTCTGATGAGCAAATATCTCTTAACATAAACAATTTTAAAATCAAAATATTTTTTATTCAAGGATGTACATGTGCATGTGTGTGTACAGCGCCACATGGTGGAGGGAAATAAAAACAATTATTGTTGCATGAGGAATGCACTTAAAGTGCAAGTTTCAATTAAAAAAAAAAAATCCAACTTCACTCATTTTCTACTCACCCTCATTTCGACTAAGGGTTAGGTGTTTTTTTTTTAGAATAATCTGACAATTCATCAAAAATGTATGTTCATTTTAAAGTAGTGGACTGGAGCTCAGTGGTCTTCGTCTTCATCTTCATCCAAAAAGACACTAAAAAACATCCAAATTCTCCACGTTGCTTATATGTAACGTTCATTGTTCTAGAAATTGTTCTGGAAAAACCTAAAAAAGTCAGTATTTTAAGATTGTTTGTTTCAGAAGTTTAAGCATAACATGTTATTAATACAAGATGGACGGTACAGACGAGCAACATGTTGGATGTTTTAAAGTGTCTTTTTGGACGAACACGAAGACAACTGAGCTCCAGGCGCTACATTAAAATGAACATACATTTTTGTCTATAACCCTAAAAAGGAACAGATTACTCTGAAAATAATCCCAACCCTTCGTCAACATGAGTAGAAAATGAGTACTTATTTACTTACAATTAGAATTTTGGTTGAACTATGACTTCATAGTGTCAAATCAAAAGAGAGTTATTTCAAGACACTTACTACAGTTAAATAACAGGCAAAAACCTGGAGCAGAACCAGATTTGGTGTGACTGGCCTCTTGCTGTGACTGCTTGAGTAGACCGGAGAGTCACAGGGGATGGAGGGAGATGAAATATATTTATAAATAAAGGGAAGATGAAAAATGTAATTTAAGTTTCTGAATAAAGTGATACAAGTGGTTCAAATATAGCATGAAAAAATATATTGTGGGAGCCAAGTTCCTTTATTGTTGACGCTGATGGAATGAGTGTTGTCGTGGTGACAGTGGTGACATCATTCAATCATCTGAAAGTGCCGGAGAAGGACCTGCGTCTTCTGTCCGACATGAAGTCCATCAAATCCCTGCGTCAGGCCGGCATCACTGCTGTCTTCACGGGTCAAGCGGTAAGGACAGTCACGTGTACATTCATGTGATAACAAGATAAGTAAGATAAGAAACCAGATGGGAGGTAAACATATGACGACATATTACGAAAACAAATAAAGTTAACAGACTCACCAAAGGACCATCACGGGTGTACGTTGCCATGGCTCACTCTTACTTATTGTTACCCGGATGTTAAGACTGTACGTCAAATTTCAACAAATAATAAAAAATAATAAACACAATTCTGTTTAAATAATTACACTGAATATTAATATTTTTTGCACCTTAAAAGAATAGAACGAATAAACAACAAAAAACAACAGTGGGTGAAAGATGATGGCTTTTCAAGTCTGTTTTTATTCCGTGAAGATTTTTAAATTTCATAATTAAGTCTTATATGTATTTTTTTAGCCTTGTAAATATTGTTGATAATTATTAAGCAAGCAAGAAAACTTGCGCTAACTTCTTCGTCTTCCTTCCTCAAAATGTACCTCAACAGACAATAACTTAATTAAAAGAGAGAAAGAAATCATAGAAGATATTTTACTTGACTGATAAATCTGCACTGCTGGAAATGAACGACTTTCCTGGAATCCAGAAATACATATGTAATGGTGGAGGTCTTTGACCTTGACCCAGAGACAACACAAGGGATGCCACAAACACATTTTTCTTCAGGCCTTCGGGTCACCTTGATCCCGAGATAACAAAAGGGTTAACCAAATTGTTATTAGTTTATTACATGTTTAATTAAAAATGTATGACAATTAGAAGTTATTATTAATAAAATATGATTAATTCCATTCAAAAGTTACAAAGACACTGTTTCTCAAAGTGACCCTATTGCCATTAGATGACACTACTCAAACTCTTGCAGGAGCCAAGGTCTCAATCTGGTAGCTTTCCAAACATTCAATATTCATTCAATACATGTTAAAATTCTTCAATTAAAAAAGTTTAAAAATGCAAGGTAAAGTTGACCTGCTTTCAAAAACAAACATCTAATTACTTATATTTAATTGATTCATTGTTTTTAGAATAAATGTATGTATCATGTCTCAAATGTTTATCTTCTCTGTCATTTGGTGTTACCTAGGTCACTAATAAACAACACTGTTACTAAGAATTTATGTCTGGTGTGGGAAATATTTATTTTTTATCATCATTTTTTTAATCATTTAGATGATTTAAAATAAAAGATACAAGGTCGAGGTTTCAATCAAAATAAAAAATAAACTAATGAGTTGATTTTATTATTTTTCTCACAGAAGCCTGATACGCAAGAGGTTCTGGAAGAGGTTCCGGTTATGGATGTGATTTTGGCTGATGTTGACTCTCTGGTGCCCACGCATGATGAAGCCGGCCGACCCATCGCTGAGTGGAAGCGCCAAGTGATGGTTCGACAGCTGAAGCTTCGCCTGCAAGATGAGGAGGACCAAAGGAGACTGGTAGTCCACTTTCTATACTTCAATTCTGAGACTTTAAGAGTATGCACTCTTGATTATAACTAAAATTACTGTTGAAGCTTCATGAAACAGTGTCATGCTGTTAGAGGTCAGTAGGTGGCGCCATCAGTTTAAAAATGATGTAATGTTTCTAATGTTTCATTAGAACAGTATTCAAAAGAGGGAAATAGTGCAGAGACCGCCATCTAGTGGACTCTAAAAAGAATTACACTGCTTCGTGAAGCTTCATCAGACCATCACTAACTAAAATAATACTCAGATTATATGAGCAAGTTAAGAAAATGTAAATTGATAAAAGGAAAACAAAAAATAAAGGAACAAAACCATACTTTTGTTGATTCGCACGGGATAAGTATTACTTAAGGACCTCTGGTTATTTGTAATAATTACAGAGAATGTCTGAGTTGTAATCCATTGCGAATGCACCATGTCTGTTTGTTGTATTTGTAATAATTCCGCTGCAAATGACCTACTGTAATTGGTCAAACACAGACATCAGGTGATAATACTATTCCTGTGTGAATCTTAACGCCTGTGTTAGTAATTCTGAATGCCGCAAATATGCCACTGTAACGGACTTCTAGGCTCTCGCCATTGTGTTAATATTTACTTTCGCTGTTTAATTTTGAAGGAGTTGAAAAGGAAGTAGATCAAGTTTGTTGTTGTTGGGGGGGTGTTCCACATGACGAAAGTAAAGAAGACGTGCGCGCTGCACAGCTACAAACTAAGTTCCAGCCTCGTTGTTTCCCCCACGAATACACTCGGTAACACTACTGTAACACACTGTGTCTCTTCTGTAAGAACAATGTTGGGGCAAGTTTATGTGCAGAGCAGCGCTCTCACTGTTGAGCGTCCGCACAAGTTGGGGAGAGAAATGAAAGAAAAAAAAGGATTGTCAACTTTATCTTCTCTAAAAGAAGAACGCTTTCTCTTTCAGTAATTATGCTCCTTTTTAGATGGTAATGTCAGTAAAAATGAGTATTTTACAGACATGCTTATCCCAGGTGAATGCACTTAAAATAACGCAGAGGAGGGGGGGTCATTTACAAAACACTGAGATCCCGAGGTAATACTTATCCCGTGCGTATAGGGCTTTTGTCTACTTATCAGTTAAGCCATCTCTGTTATTGCTTATGATTGAAATATCCATTTATCTATTTTAAGTATGCATGAAGTAATGCGCATTTAGTTAGAAAAGACTCAAATGAAAGCTTGGTAAAGCTTAATGAAACTGTTAAAGAGCAAAGACTGAAAGAAGTTTTATGAAATGTATAAGCATTGGTAATCGATGACCTCCTGCAATTGAAGGTTACCAATATCCAGGAAGTACTACTTTTAGCTTCTTAAATATATTCTAAATATCTGAAAATAAATGTCATCCAACATTTCTGACAGGACTCTGATGGCTACAGCGTGGACGGCTGGAAATACTCCCACGTTCATAATGCCGTCCTAGGACCATATGGAGAGCTTTTAACCGAAGATGACTTGATGTATCTTCAGCGACAGATTGAAACACTGTCACTGCAGAAGCGCTATGAAGCCTGCGAGCTGGAGCTCACCAGACTGACCAAGGAACTCCAAGCTATCCTTCCAGACCCTATTCTCAACATCTCTCTTAATAAAGAGATGCTGCAGCAGATGGACTCGGAGAGACGTTTGAGTGCACCGGCCTGGTGCACTCGCGTCTCCGAGATAGTCAGAGGTATGTCAGCTTTGGTGGCTAGTCTGACATCCAAGGATAAACTAGCTAGTGAGCTCCAAGAAGCGAGAGAAGAGGTTGTGATTATGTCAGGCCAGGGTTTGGTGAAAGAAGTCCAGGAAGCCACATCAGTGAATGATAGTTCATGTGGATTAAGGATTCCTCACATCAGCATGGCATCGGCTTTCAGCCATCGGTTGGAGAGCAACACTTACAGCAAAGCCCAGAGGGAAATGGTGGAGAGAGAGATACAGCAATCTGGTGTCTCAGTGCAGAAGCTCAGATCCAACTTTGAAGGTCAGATCGGGGCCATCTATCCATTTGCTGGAGTGGTCAATGGAAGTCATTCGGCTCCGGGAATAAATCCCAACAAGAATATCAGCACTAACAACGGACCATCCCCTAAAAGGCGAGTGATGGAAACCAAAAGTTTGCGGAAAGAGCGGATCGTGGTGTTGTTTCTGAGTCACTGGAAGAAATCAGCTTATGCAATTTCTCTAAGAAAGGCCAAGAAGAATGTGGAAACAACTTCTCCAGGACAGAGACTCTCCTCCATTTTTCGATTCTGCATCAAGAGAGGCGCCGTGCACAAGATGCTAAACTCATGGAGAAGTAAACTGTTGCAGAAGGAGGCCAAGAAATCAACTCTTTTATATAAGTCAAATGAACCTGCTGTGATCTACTCCCCAGAGCAGTTCCTGCCAGATGTTGACGGTGTTCCGATGACCCACGACAGCTTGACCCTTGAACTTTTCATGCTGGGCTACTTCCACATATTAGAGAAGGAACTTCCACCCCAGGAGAGGAAGATGAGACACCTGCTCTGCTTCGAGGTGTTCGACCATGTCGGTAGTTTCTCCTGGGAGGCCGTGCGAGAGTTTCACAAAACGGTTCTGAGGGAAATCCAAGCCGGCAGGCGACATTGGAGCGACGGCTTTGAAGACATCAAAGTCAGCTTCTTTGGCAACAAAAGACCACTTCGCTGCCCACCGTTGCTGTCTTCCTCGCTTGCGGATTCCAAAGATATGCCCAGAGTTTCTGCTCCCACAGAAGCAGTTGGCAGCGACGTCTCGTGTCTGAACAATGAGGACATTTGTAAATATATTGACCGCAGCTTCGCCTTCTGGAAAGAGAAAGAAGCAGAGCTCTTCGATTTTGATCAGCAGTCTCCGTGACACAGAGAATAAAAGAGTTAAATCTCAAAAATGAAACTGTTGTAAAAAAAAATGTATTTCAATAAATATCTTTTCACACCAACCTGATGTCTAAGTTTCCTTAATAAGCAACAGGAAGTGATGCAAGTATTTAAAGGTCAAAATACCTAGTTTCATGTCCACGAGAAGAAAGATTGAAGAGGCTTAACCAACTAAATCTGGGAAAAATACACTGTATTACACCTCCTCTGGTCAGATCTATTGTATCTTTTATTTTATAATTTAATATAAACAATTTGATGTTTTAGTCCATATTTCTGGTTAAACTGTTTTAGATGTCATTCAAGTTCAAGTTATTTTCATGTCAAATATGCATGTATTAAGACATACAGCATAAATGAAATTGTGGTCCTCTCTGACCCACGACGCAACACATGAAAAACATTAATACAGTTGAAAGGACTTAACAACAGACATTAAACACTTAAAACATTGAAAGACTCAACAATTAAAGACTTACACAGACATTAATTAAGACATTAAATAATAAATTATTATAAATAACCAACAAAAAGAAAGAAATAATCAATCAAGTAATAAACAGAATATAAACAAAAAACAAAATTAATGCACAGGTAGTGCAAGCTTAGGTGAGAGTGATGGTAGGACAGGGAGGTATTGTTACTATCCTGGTAACAAATGTAAAATATTTTTCATCAAATGGTGACAGTATTTTAAACAAGAATCTGAATGTAGTACGTATATACTAGTGATGGGTTGATAAGGCCTCATGATGAAGCATCAGTTGTTGAAACATGGCATCGTTTTTAAACTGACAGTGCCACCTAGTGGCCTCTGAAAATCACCCGTCATGGTTGAGCTTCAACAACAGATGCTGCATCATGAGGCTTCATCATCGCTTCTACTTACCAAGTTATTTTTTGTTAAAGCACAATATCATCACAAACAATATAATTCAAGGTATTGGCAAGGTAAAACAAATATATCTAAAGAGACCATACATTTTTTACTTTCGTACTTACTTTTGTAATGCTAATTTATAACACTAAACTTTTCATTCTCAGGGATAAATCTTTTTAGTATATTAGACGTCAAGTGGAATATTTGGTGATAGAATATTAAAAAAAAACTGTAGAATACCAACAAAAACATATTTTATTCGATCAGCAATAAGCCTATGAGTCTGAAACACAAATATAATTCTTAGTTTGACTGTTAAAATTATTATAATTCCCTTTATACAATCCCATGTTCCCTCCTGTCAATATTTAGATCTTACATAATAAAAACATCAAGTAAACTAAAACACAAACATTTTTTAAGATAATCGTGCCGGTTGAGATAACACGGCAACCCATGAGTAAACTGTGATCGATCCATGCATTATTTAATGCAATATGAACCCAATGCATTAGTTGTGTAGAAAAGGTGAAGGAAATGAGAGGTGAGGTCGCGCATGCGCAGCGGCTCCCGGACTGCCAGGACGCGGCGCTGCATCCCCATCATTGTGAGAGGCGAGGAGGATCCCCCACAGCCACTACCGAGGAGCCGCCGAGCCACAACAACACCCCCTGCAAGCGTCCACTCTCTGCTCTTCAACCGCAAACCATGTCGGCTGGAGGAGATTTGGGGAACCCCCTGAGGAAATTTAAGCTGGTGTTTTTGGGGGAACAGAGCGGTGAGTCAGCCTTCTTTCCGGCCGGCGCCGAACATGCGTGTGCGGTGAAGGCCACGTATTATGGGATGTTAAAGTGATTGTTTTAAAGTGATTTAAAAAATGGATTTAAGAGATAAACATGATGCGAAAACAACGCGCAGTTGGCGTGCGTGCGCGCGCCTGTGCGTGTTTCCGATTAATAAAAAAACGCAAATAACGACGAGACAAAGTTAACGGTTTTTTAAAAATTCTATCTGCGTGTTTTGCTGCAAAGTAAAAACATATATTGTGGTGCAGTGTCCGACAGAGAGATAGCTTCACAATCAGATCCTGAATAATGATTTTTAATTCTAATACAAGCTTGTTTCATAATGAAAAAAAAGCCACCTCTGAGTGTTTTGTCTTTTTTTTAAGTCTTTCTCTTTTCCCTGGAATCACGAACAGTCCCCGGTGTTCGGGACACACCCAAGACTGACGATTGTCTGTAGCATCGCCAAAAGCTCGCAATTTCTTTCCTCCCATAAATAATCCAATAAACCCGTGTGGTCGTGGATAGCGTTGTTTGCGACCCACTCGTTCATTGTGAGGAAAAGGGTGGGGTGTTGGATGTAAAGATGGAGCCCATCACAGATGCTAATCGATCCAAGATGTATTCGGACATCTGGAGAGGCAGCAGCATCACAAATCCACCCCAGCAAACACCAGATTACACGCACTTCCTTTTCTTCACCATTGTGTTGATCTCGATGCAAGTGTGTTGTGCTGCAATGTTGCTGTCCATGGTGTTGTTGAGGGCCCAGGCTGTGGCCACTGCCCATCTTTGAGTGCTGCTGTCTGCGTCCCACCACCACCCCCCATGTCGTCCTTAGGACCCTCACAACCTGAAATCTGTGTAGGTATTGACGATAAGATACGTGTATCGTTTAAGGTGCGGTCAGAATTTTAAATGATCAAACTAGCCAACGGACTAGAATGGTTGTTGAAGTCTCTATGCTAATAGTTAAGCTAATTCATACATGTCATCTTGAAATATATATTGGTTGGAGCAAATACATCTTAAGGTCATAAAAAACAATAATAATACATTTATAAATAGTGTATAAACAGCAGCCCTAAACTGAAAGACATTGTAGTTTCAATAGCTATTGTTTTTTTTGTTGACCTCTCTGAATATAAAATAATGTTTTTTGCTTACAATTGTGTAATAGTGCATAAAAGGTTCATTGTAAGAAATCAATTTAGAGGAGATAGATGTAGTAACAGTTGAAAAGAATTTGGAAAATTCATCTTCACCTTGTGACGTTGCACCGTAAATGTAATCCAAAAATGATTCTATTAAATCGGTGATAATCTGATTTCACTAACCTTGGTAACTTAAGTGGTTTAAGATCCACTTATCAGCGTTTGAACCAACCCTCATCTTGTTAATATACACTAAAACCAGCTGCCATCTCTTCATACTTTCACGTTGCCCTACTTCTGTTTTCTATTTTCCTTTTTTCTAAATATTGTTATATTGACTATAACTTTGTGTTTTCGTGCTGTGTTCTAGTGGGGAAAACATCTCTCATCACCAGATTCATGTATGACAGCTTCGACAACACATATCAGGTGAGATCTGGACCGTTAGAAACATTCTTGCTACTACTTTAGGGATGTTGAATATGAGATGTAAAAAGGCACAACCCGTAGTATTTAAAATTCTGTTTCTGGCTCCCCCTACTGTTGTAATATTGCTGGTGAAGACAGCAGGTATATAAGTATCTTGCTATGGAGGAGACAAACTAAACAACTGGCAGGAGTCAAAGGCAAATCTCGACCTGCACAATATAGTATTTAGGACAGTAAAGTATAAAACAGATTTAAATCTAGATTGCCATTTGTAGCTTTTCACAAAACCCAGTCTTAAAGTGTGACATGTTATTAAGGACCTTGGATAGCTCTTAAAAAACAAAAGTAATAATAGCAATATGTTGACATTAACAATCATCTATACAAACACCAATCCATGCTTTAAAGGGCAAACACTAATGTTTAAAATGTTGAAGTCTTCCTCTCCAAGATGCAGTAAGTCCTTCATCATGACCATGTTTTGAAGTCATTAATTTATAAAGTTCTCCCCCGTCTGAAATCTCAATAAAAATGAGAGGTTACTAGAGCGGAGTCCATTAAGACTTAATAATGGCTTCACTCGTCCTCCAGCTAGCTGTAATGACGCCCCTCTTTGTTTATACAACGAGTCCCTTGAAAGTTGAGACCTCCAAGGGATTGATGTCGAGCAGAGTGGGTGTGGTAAATTAGATTTATTTCCAGAAAATCAACCAGTCAAACATCACAGACGTAGAACTAGTAATATATGTATGAATAAAATCTTCCTTTTGTCCCTACTATCTTTGATAGTTGATACTTTAGTTGTTGCACCACTCCATAAATCCTAGATTGGTATCAACGTAAGAATGTTGGATAGGATAACCTTAAAAATACCCAAAAATCACTTTCAGATGTTCAGGTGTCATTCTAGCTACATGGAGTGTAGCAATGTGTACCTAATAACATATGCACTTTTTGAGGTATCATTTGAAAACACACTAAATAAAATATAAATTTATCTCAGATTTGTAGTCCTATACATCTTAAGTATGCCTTTTATTTACCCTTAACCACAACGTCTGAATTCCTGGAATGAAAAGTCAGGAGATAAACACTTGAGGAGAATGAAACGTGACCTTTGAAAAATGTATTTTAGAGACGGGCGCAGATTGGATAAAGGAATGACTGAGTGTCTTACCTTATCTTTTGGGGGAAATTCAAACATCTTTTAAAGAAGACTTGAACATTTTCTTGGTGGTCACCACTCAAATTTCTGTCAAGATAATAAGAGGTTGTTTTTTCAGCCAAATAAAGAAAAAAAACGTAGTTCTTTCCATATAATTGATCATAAAAAGACAAAAGAAAAATGACACAAATGCATGTTAATGCAGATATTATATATAATGTTTATACTTGGTTAGTGTTTTTAAATATGACTGGTTCTTGGGTCCATGAAGCCTCACAAGCAGTGTCTTATTGTGAAGGGCTCAGTAGATGGCGCTCTCTGATGTGAGGTTTTAATAGAACGGCTGTTCAAAGCAACAGAATATGAAGAGAAGAGAGTGACATCTAGTGGGCTCTGAAAGAAACCTACTGAGAACACATTGAATCAAAGCGAAAAGGAACTGAAAGGATGAATTTCCATCTGCTCCCCAGCATTGACACAGTGATTGACAGTAGAAATGGAATTAGTTCTGCGTCTGAGTCAGTTTCTCTTACTCTCTTTTCTGGTTGAGAGATTTGTAATCAATTCTGTCTTCTTTCTCTCACGCAGGCGACCATCGGGATTGACTTCCTATCAAAGACCATGTACCTGGAAGACCGAACAGTAGGAAATGTTAAATCTTAAAAGTGAAAAAAGAGATGATTTTTTGTTTGGTGTTACTTAGTCTAATCCTCTGTCCCAGTTTCCTGTCTGTTTTGACAAATCCTTGATGTCATTACCCCTCCTTTTCTCAGCCTAACACGATTATCCAGAAGTTATTTTAGTGAAAAAGCATAATCCTTTTATCCCAGCCCTAATGCTGATTAGAATATGTTTCCGAGGCGATATCATAATCTTGTGGGTGACGTCACGATGCTGGTGCGAGACTGAAATGAGTGTCTATCTGCAGGTAAGACTGCAGCTGTGGGACACGGCTGGACAAGAGCGTTTTAGGAGCCTCATCCCAAGTTACATACGTGACTCGACGGTCGCCGTGGTCGTCTACGACATTACAAGTCATTGTTTTCCTTTTGATCCCTGCATCTTCAATCCAAAAAGAAAAACCCCGTTAAAATCAACCTGTGCTCTACAGATGTGAACTCCTTTCGACAAACCTACAAATGGATCGACGACGTCAGGACAGAGAGAGGAAGTGATGTCATCATCATGCTAGTGGGCAACAAGACGGATCTGGAGGAGAAGAGGTGAGTCTCCACTGCCGGATTCTCAAGAAATGAACGTGATGCCAAACTTGGCCGAGAGATGCTGAGTCGTGTCTGCCGCTCCTGCAGGCAAATCACAATCGAGGAGGGAGAGCAGCGAGCCAAGGAGCTCAACGTTATGTTTATCGAGACCAGTGCCAAGACGGGCTGCAATGTCAAGCAGGTGAAGCTGTGCACGTCTTGTTGTAGCGTCGAAGTGTTCAAAACGTCACATCTTTCTGGTCCCTTTTTCTAGTTAATCCTGTTATCGATGCATAAATTATTACATTATTTGACAAAGCGGAAGGAAAATTATATTGGCTTCCATGTGAAAAAAACAGATTTTAAGAGCTATTTCCTTGAAAGAAAATACATATTTTTATCTGGTAACATTCATCTTCCTGCCGGTCCAGGTACTAAAAACCAGGAAGTAGATCTTAAATCTTTAATGCTCTGACGTATCTCTGCCAAAGTGGACTTCTTCATTAGTTTAATGGGTTTCTTAGCCCTTATGCCACAAAATACTTTTTGTGTTTCTTTGAAATGTTTTACAGTAATGCTGAGCTTTTTTTGTGTTGTAGAACATTTTCCTTTTTGATTCATTCTATTGATTATATATCAATACCTTTTTAAAAATGTATTATTATTGTCTCTATTTTATATTTAAAATACTCTAAAGCCAGGGTCTCCCATAGACACCAGAGGCAAATTATTTCAGAGACAGTTTATTGATACAAATTTGATTTATATTTGGTATTTTATACAAAATGATTGAGAAAACTGGATTTTTAAAATCCAATTTTGTGTTGAATTAATTTAAAATCTGTCCCATCATGAATCTATAACCAAGATTATTACTTGTAGAACCATCTGACATGGTAGAAAAATCAAATCATTTGTTCGGGTCACTTTTATAAAAACCTACATTTCAAATAGAGGGCCACACAATATCATCTCAAGGAAATAAATGGCCCACTGGCTGAGGCCCCTGCTTATAACAAAGCTTTATATAGAAATGTCAGTGACAATTAAACAATGTAAATTTAGGCTATAACACGTATGGTTAATATTAAATATATGGTTTGGTGTGTAAAAAGAAATCCATCTTAGACTTAGGAAACAAAAACAAGGTTAATATTGAGGATGCAATTTAATAGTGATGGTCTGATGAAGCTTCACGAAACAGTGTCATGTTGTTTAGTGGTCAGTAGGTGGCGCCATCAGTTTATAAATGTGATGTGATGTTTCATTAGAACATTTGTTCAAAACAAAGGATAATAGAGCAGAGACCGCCATCTAGTGGACTCCAAAAATAATGACACTGCTTCATGAAGCTTCATCAGACCATCACTACTGTTTAATGAGAAGAGAGGTGAACAAAAAACAAACTCAAGTCGCATGTGAGTAGTTCCTTATTACTCTAAAAGGTCTTCTTCGTCCTCTCCCTCCTTCTAGCTCTTCCGGCGCGTTGCTGCTGCTCTACCAGGTATGGAAAGCTTGGACGACGCGAATCCTGAAGGCAGTATCCTTTTCGATGTCTGAGCCAGCAGTCAAATATAAAACTCCTTTTTCTAATCTCTGAGAGCCGCTTTGGCAATAAACATATAAAGCGTCTGGTCGAGTGAGCCATCAGCAATTAGGAGGCTTCTTGAAGACGCACCATTTTGAGGTCCTCTTGGACTGTGGAGCATCATTTCCATTCAGTCCTCTAATGAAAGATTTGACTCTCAAGCATCTCTAGATGCTTATGTTGGAACAACTTCCATTTAGAAATACACTCCAAAAACAAAGAGTAGCTCAGCTGCAGACTTGAAATAGTTTCATTAAGGTTTTATTTAATGAAATTAAACAATGAAATGAAAACAAGTGGAATTAATCTGATGGAATAACTTAAATTCAAGATGGTATAAAAATCGTATTTAAAACATTAGTTTTAATCTAATTAACTGTGTATATTTATTCACCATAAAATAAAACATTGTTTTGTATAGTCACCCTGGACAAACAATAATAACGTAATTTAAAATAGTTTAATACATAAATAGAATTGTGTCAAGGTCTTGATAAAATAATCATTGATTTTCTTTTGTTTTAACTGGTTCAGTTTTGACGGATGGCAGCACGTAAGGTTGGTCCACAATTTAATTTTAATCAAAATGACAAGTTTGACGTTTGTCATGTCGATATTTTTATGGCTCTTTTAAACATAAAAATCATCACACAAAATGTTTTTAATGTGTGATGAGAACAAAGTCTTTGGAGGATATGCCTAAATGTTTATTATGAAATTGTCTCCATAACATAATTTGTCTTTATAATCGTTCTATAACGACAAATTACGTCCACAATCATTTTTATCCTGCTTAATGTCCCACGGCACCATCTGCTGGGGGCACGATCCCACTGGCCCCTAATGTAGAGACGCCAGTGTGACACATCCACCCAAATAAAAGATCAAGGTCACAGTTATAGATGGAAAAATCTGTAAAAATGCGTCGTCTGTCACATTATGAAAGCATTGAAAGACATTTTAAGAACCCAATACATCTAAAATACTTATTTGATTTTTTAAAATTCATTTTAACAGTTAAATGGGAATTCTTCTCAACTACTGTGGTGATATTTTCGTCTACTGTGTTTTCCTTCACCTGCACCCTCCAGTGATCGACATCAAGCTGGACAAGCCGGCGGAGCCGACCGTCCCGGAGGGCGGCTGCTCATGTTAATACTCAGCAGACAGATCCCGTCACACCATAGGCTTGTTGTGTTGCTTACTACTGATTAGCTTCCAGTTGACTTCTCCAATTGGATCAAAAGGACGCAGGGCTCTGATTGGACGAAACAAACAAAAACACATAATTATCTTTCAGTCTTTGTTCAGTTGTAAGATATTGTATACTTTGTCAATATGTAAGAGATCGGAGGAGGCAAGGTAGGAACAAAAAAGTAGAAAAGGGAGCTGGTTTTCTTTTCGCTCTTATGTTTTGTATTTTTTTATATATATAAAACGGAAAGCACCAAAAATTAGGCTTAAATATATGAAGAAAAAAAAAACGTTGTTTTTTTTTTTTGTGGAAAGTTAGGCCGTTTTTCTTTTGAAAAAGGCAGAACACATTTGAATGTCTGCAGCACGCATGCACGCCGACGGTCGACCCTCCGTCAGGACGCTCGACCTTCGTAGAATGTTTTCTAGCATTTCTCTCTCTCTCGCATCTCATTTGATATTTCCACCGACACTTCAGTAGGTTTCACCCGACAGTAGCTGTGAAATGTGGCACTCTCTCGCTCTCTCTCTCTCTTTATCTTTTATAGAACAAACTGTACTGTGGTTAAAAAAAAAACAACAAATACATGTAACACAACTTAATATCACAACTTCTCCTCCTCCTGCCTTCATCCATCCCTCCATCCCGGTGAGACTCATGTAACGATCCGCTGTAATACACTGCACTGTATATAATACGTAACATGTATGTTGTGAACGTCCCTCTGTAGAAGTGGTCCTTGTTCACCAGTATGAATAATGTAATATGTTTAATGATTAATAAATGACAGATTAAAGGGCTCCACTCTCTGAGCCGTCAATATTTACCTGCCAACATTGGCTCGTCTCTTGGCGTTTCATTGAATCCAACAACTTTGTGTCGCTTTTGTCGAACTAAATCAGGAATAATGGCGTTACATCACAAGAAAGTGCACTAGAGGATCAGTAATTAATAGCGTGTCAGTCGGTTCTTTGTCCACTGAACCTGCCGTGCGAGTCACTGTTGGAACCAGATGGTTGAGGGGAAGTTCACCTGGAAAGAACCTTTGAATAAAAAGAAACTGTGAGGTATTGGTGGCTCAACGATGTGACACGACGGGGCAGGTATTCCCCTGCAGTTGCTCCACTGAAACATTAAGCCTTCCCAACCTTCACCTATTTAACTTCACCCACTGAAGCATTAGAAGGTATTTCATGGCCTCACAGCTGATCAATGACAATAAAACATCAAACCCTGTCACGTAACAGTAAGAAGTACAGTGGAACCGTGGAAGAATTTGGCAATTTTCTTTTTTAAATTGTTTTCTTCACAGGTGACATAAAAACCCATTTTTAATGATCATTTTGTGGTTAATTTCTTTTTCTTGTTCATTTATGTTTACTCTATATCTATATCAATATATTTTTACATTATATATATTTTTGTACTATGCCATTTTGAATATCTGGAACATGCTATATAAATACAATTATTATTATAACATTAAAAAACAAACAAGACATTAGAATATATTGAGTTTCAAAAACACTACATTGAGTTTCTGTTATCTTATTATTATTATTTTTTTTATTTAATTTATTTAATTTATATAACATGTTTTGGACATTCACTGTCACAAGGTACATATTCAAAATATCACAATACATTAAAAACAGCACACAAATAAAAACCATATGAAAAAATAAATAAATTAAAAGATGATGTACGTTATAAAACAAGTTGTGCCAATGAGACTTGTGTTCCATTTTAATAGTTTACAGTTCTTAAATCGGCTGTTTCTTTTCGTGTTTGTTGCTTATATTGTATTTCAAAACGCTCCTGATCCTGTTAATTTTGTGACACATAAATATATCAATGTTTAAGATAAGCAAAGGAAAAGAAGATTGATGTCAACAATAACTGAAGACTAAAGCTCAGTGAGTTAGGCAGCAATGACAGTAGTTCATCGCCGGACAAATACAGGTCCAAAGAACCATGTAGCACTCAAGTCCATCATGCACTTACAGAACCAAACAAATGTACACGCCTCCTTTGTAGATGCTCACATTTCTCTTGATCAGGTGAAGGTATCACTTGAGGTGGATCATGTCCAGGGTGGAGGCTCTCGGAGACTTTCGCCTGCTGCTCAAGGAGCTGCGGACTGACATCGCCATGGCAGTCGACGATCCTTTCCCTCTGCTGTACGGACTGGCAGACAAGAACATCATCACGGACCAGATGCTGAAGGTGAGTCGGCTTCTTCAAAAGTTTCATCGCGTGTAGAGAAAAGGTTCTCCGCTGGTACAGCTTTATGCTTCGTTAGGACACTCTGGAAAGGGAGTCGAAGGAAGGAATCCACAAGGCCATGTACTTTGTCATGTCGTGGGTCCTGGAGCAGAAGAGATCAACTATCCAAGCCTTCTGGAACTACCTGAACAAGGACTACAACCGGGACACCTACCCCAGACTGCAGACGCTTCTTTCCAACCTTCAAGCAAGTACGAAACTCACACACAAACAAAGATGGATTCAGAATTAGTTTACACTTGAATTTTAAATAAAAAGTTTGTTTTGCCATCACTTTTAAAATGTGTTAATTCTCTATTCATCTATTTCAGATTAGGTAATATAACAACGTTAATTAAATAAAAACTGATGATTTAAATTCGATTTTGCATTGATTAAATGTTCCTTATTAATTTTTTTAATCAGGGTTTTTCATCTAGAGTAAAGTATCTCTACTTTATATGCAATTGTATTTTCCAAATTATTATTTTAATTTAATTTAATTCGAACCCGGGTAAATAAAATTGTAATAATAAATTATGTTTTCTTTGTTACCTTGAAAATGATATATATTTCTTCTAAGGAGTATTGACGTGTTGTTGATGTTTTGTCAATATTCCTGTGGGATAAATCAGCGGGAAGGTCGTCTGGATGTCATTCAGCATCTCACAGCAAGAAGAGGAGCCACAAGGACAGAGACAGGAGCGTTCATCATCAACAATATCAAGCGAAGAAAAGTGATGGACAAGGTGGTTTAGTTTTACTCTTATTTATATATATTATTAAATATAATTCATCATGTTTTCAGGTAGTAAAGTGAAGCTTTTCAGAGTGAAGAATCAATCGTCCACCCAGCTCCCACCGCGTGAGTTTTAAAACAAATGACAACAAATGGAGAAAATAGAAAATAATAATTTATTTCTGAATATTGTTCAGAGTCTTCTTTGCTTGCTACCTCCCCTGCTGACTTGGCACTTACCTGTGAGTCCAGAGGGGAAATAAAAAAAGAGTTTCTCCCTGATGGTAAGATCCTTGTAATATATTGTGAAGTAGAATTATAAATAAAGTATACATTCAATTAAATTCGAGAGGGAATGAAAATAAATATATGTAATAAATCAAAAATATTATTTTATAGGTGTTCTCAAGGTTATTAAAGCTGAAGATACGCTGTTTAAGAAGACGCTTGCGTTAAATTCCACGGAAATGACAACGTTTCGCCACAAGGGGGAGACCAAGACCAGCTCGACACAGGTCCACTCTTCTTCTACCTCTTCGTCACTCAGGCCGATTTAACTTAAATGAAAGAGTTTTTTTTGTTTTTTTCAGGATCACAACAATGACGACGAGTGCGCGGTGTGCAGGGACGGAGGGGAGTTGATCTGTTGTGACGCTTGTCCTCAAGCTTTCCACCTGAGCTGCCTGGACCCCCCGCTGACCACCATACCCAGGTGACCCCCTTTTTCTACACCTTCTGGAACCTATGGAAGACACTTGTACGGATCATGTTGTATCAAAAATACACCGAATATTATCCATCAACATTAGTAAAAAAAACAACAGATTAAACAGAATTAAAAGGTGTTTTGAGTCATGGTGTTGGTTCAGTGTTAATATTTCAGGATTTGAGATTTAATCAATAAATATATTTATGTCTTTATATTAATATTTTTTAAAATAAATATCTAAAACATACTGCACACACATTTTTTCACATCAACATGAATTCTTAATTATAATTTTATATAATCTCCAAATGATGTTCTTGTCTATACAAGATGAGTAAGAGGAAGATGTGACACAATTATTCAACATCCTGCTTTTAAAATTTGGAGCAAAGTTATTGCCTAAATTGATTAGATAATAATAATAATAATACATTTTTGGTGTGTGTTTAAGTCGGTTTACAAAGTAACTAAACAAGTGAGTAAAGATCAAGTAAGTAAAAAGATTCTTAATATTTTGTATAATAATCTAAATTGATCTTTTGATTCGAGACTATGCTATGTTTTACTTTTTTTATTTCCTTTTTTTTTAATCACACCACTTCCTGACTCTCAATTTGTGTAAAAGAAGAAAGTTCCTTCCTTATTTGTTGATTATAGTCTTAAATTGCTATTTAACTCATGTGTGGATCTGATCAAAGTGTGAGCACAGGTTGGAAAACATTTTCTTCTAAACAACCTTCTTGGCTGCAGAGGCTGTTTGACCTTGTTAGCAATAAACACCGTTTTCTCTTCAAAATCGATCGCCTCTGTGGCCACACTGGCTTGAAGGTTTTTGTGGAGCTGCAAACTGTGTCTGCATCATACCAACAAATGTGTTCCTCAATCTGCATCAAAAACAAACTAGTTAGTGATGGTCTGATGAAGCTTCATGAAGCAGTGTCATTATTCCACTGCTCCACTGAGTCCACTAGATGGCGGTCTCTGCACTATTTTCCTTTGTTTTGACACTACTTCATGAAGCTTCATTAGCCTAAACTTCTACTAGTCTTGTTATTAACTATAAGTATTCTCATCATTCCAACAATAAAACACCAACACTATCATGTAGAACTTACACATCATGTTTGAACATTAAGGTCAGAAAAGTGTGAAATGTCAACTTTAAATGTATAAACGGTAATGTACTGTCATGCAGTGATGGGCTGATGAAGCTTCATGACGAAGTTTCATGTTGTCTAGAGGTCAGTAGGTGGTGCCATAGGTTTAAAAATAATGTGATGTTTCATTAGAACAGTTGTTCAAAACAAAGTCAAATAGTGCAGAGACCGCCATCTAGTGGAGTCTGAAAATAATGACACTGCTTCATGAAGCTTCATCAAACCATCACTACCGTCATGTAATTTGACAGCATCGCTGTAAACTCAAAAATATATTTTCTCCAACATCCTTAGTGGACCATGGACGTGTGAAAGATGCTGCAGGCCGACAGTTAAAGTTGAGGAAATCCAGCAGCCTGTAAATGTGAGTATTTTCTTTTCATCAGTTGTATATTTTATTCCATTTTTTTTTGTGAATCTGATTTTCTTAAAGTCTGTTTGTGTAAAAAAAAAGTTTTTGTCAGATGTCACACATGACTATTCTCGACACAGATCTTTCCTGCAGGACAAGAGACCAATATTATCTCCATGAAGGACGTCTCTCTGCTCTCGTCCTCCCTCGGTGTGCAAGATCCTCTGAACAAGTCCAGCACTAATCAGGTATTTGTAGCGTCTTAATTCAAGACCTGGACCATGTCAAGCCCCCGAGGCCATACTGGATCCCATGTGAGCTTAGGTGTGAAATCAAATGTTCTTTTCAAGATACAAATCTGTTTTTGTGTCACATTTCCAACTTTTTCAGAATTAGAAAACTGTTATTCCCAGTTTTGTAAAGACAACACTGGAATTTGTTGTAGTGGCATTACAGAATATATAAATGAAATAATACGAATTAAATAAAAATGAATTAATAAAATATACAATTTTACACATATTTACAATTTCTTCTTTACACCTTTACTAAAATATAACATTAAAAAAATTAAATAACAATATTGATATATGAGCATTAAATATATAGCTTCTTAAAATGTCTTTATAAATATCTATTTTATAGCTCACAACAATGTTCTTGTGAAAGTTTATAAAACTCTTGCAGTCCTCAGGAGGAGACGTGACCTCTGGGCAGGAGGAGTGTGTGGTTTGTGAGCTTGGAGGCGGCGACCTGAGCCGCTGTGTTCAGTGTCTGAAGATCTATCATGTTCACTGCACCTTCAGCAGGTGTGTTTGCATGACTTGAAAAAAAGGAAATTAGGAAAAGGAGAGCGGTCTGTAATTCCTTAATTTTAAAATGGATTTTATCTTTCGATACAAATGTGTCGTTATTTTCTCTAAATAATCCAAGAATTTAATAATGAAGCACATTTATAACCTTGGAACATGTTTTACACATAGATCATCTGATGGTCTAACATTTATCTACATGAAATATAGAGAAAACTAAATTATATACATATAAAACTACCATGAAGTGATGGTCTGATGTCTGAAACAATTGTGTTTTTCTTTTCTTGGACAAATATTAAATACAGTTATTGTCTAATGATTATTTGGTTTCCATATTTATTTTTAGGCTGAGATCCACCTGCTGGTCCTGCTGCGGTTCTCATGGCAACGACTCAGAGTCTGGACTGTCACAGGTGCTTCAACTCATGTACATGAAAGTATGCATATCCTCTGTAAATATTTAACAATATTTCTATCCAGCTTAGCTCTGCAGCTCCAAACTCAAACGGGAACGAAGAGGTGATGGCAGAGAACTTCCTCCGTAAAGAGGAAATGGACTCCATCCTGGGAGAAGTGAGTGGACAACATCACGTGAATGAGTATGAATGATGAGCACAGGAAGTTCAGATGATGGTGATATGTATATAAGAAGCCTATTTCCACCTCAAATTAAACACATCTTTTGTAGTCAATGTTTTAGCTCAAGCTATTTTCAGTGGAACACATGTTTAAGAAGGAAAAAAGTGAGAGTAGATGTTAAACAGAGCGACCAGGACTATTCTTTTTAGAAGAAACCATGACTGACCATGACCCTGTCGCTGCATAGCAATTTTCATTGTTTACTCTGCTGGTAGATACACACATTCTCGGACTTGAATCGCACATGAAATATAAATATACATGTCTTGTGATGGCAGCTGCAAAGTCACACCAACACCTTACTCCTGAAATGAGGTTTAAAGCTGAGGCCACAGTGTTAGAAAAACAGAATATAAAAAAAACATTCATGCTTAATGGCTGCCTTTTTAAGAGGATGGTGCAAAAATAGATTTAGATTAGAGTGTGGTCCTTGTAAATATGAGACAAAAAATGATTTTAAGTTCGAAAAGTAAGTTATAAACTGTAAAATGATTAATAAAAGACTTGCTTGTGGTCTCCCTGCAGAGTTTCATTGACGGGGTCTTCCAGTGGGCCTTTCACAACGTCTCCTAGAAGCTTCCAGACTCATCATTGACATGAGTGATTATGGGTATGTTTTAGGAAATCCTGTTTGTTTTGTTGACTGTACGACACATAAAAGTGACTTCATCAATTGACAGAAAAGACAGGCCTCAGATAAATCATTTATTATCTAAATAAATAAAGAAGATTAAATTAATATATTGGCTGTCAATGTCTGCAAAATAGGAGGTGAATTTAATCTTCTGTTATGCCTACCTTTGTAAGTGGACAGTCAACACGACCCCCCCATGACTATTCTGGCTGTCATAGTCTCATTGATCTCAGTGAGCCATCACTGACTGTTTAAGGTCAGCTTTGATTTTTTTTTCTCACCACTGTAGACTGAAAACATGATATTGAATAATGGATATATGATTTAATTTAGTAGTTTTGGTGTCAAAAATACTTGATGTTGGTAAATGCTTTTTTACTCTTGACAAAGAGCTCAAATGGTGTGTTTCTCCTCTGTTTGTGTTTGTAAGATAAGGTTGTATGATAAGGTTTTGGTGGAATTCTGAAGCGCCATTTAGATTTAGGAAGGTTTTTAGACGTTTTTCTGTAAATACTTTGCTGCTACAGGGTCTGGGAAATGGTCTTTCGTAACACTACTGCCCCCTGCTGTACTTTTGAAGTCATGGATTTGCTTTAGAAAGTGTCTTAATAAAAGTTAAAAGACAAACAAATAAATGACAAAGGATGATTTACAATTTACCATTAAGACTGAAGAGCCCCATGACCTGAGCTACATAGATAGTTAGTTAGTTAGACTGTAGTATGGGTGGATGGATGGATGAGTGGCTGTATGTATGTATGGATGGATGAATGGGTGCATGAGTGGATGGATGGATTGATGAGTGGATGGATGGATGGGTGGATGGATGGTTGCATGAGTGAATGGAAAGATGGATGCATGCATGAGTGGATGAATGGATAGATGAATGGATGGATGGATGAATGATGCCCGAGTGGCTTGATGGATGATGGATGGATGAATGGTTGCATGAGTGAGTGGATAGATAGATGGATGCATGAGTGGATGAATGGGTAGATGGATGGATGCATGAGTGGATGGATGAATGTATATGGCTTGGTGGATGTAAGGATGGATGGATAGATGGATGGATGAATGGTTGGATGGATGGATGGATGGATGGATGGATTGATGAGTGGATGGATAGATGGATGGATGCATGAGTGGATGAATGGATAGATGAATGGATGGATGGATGAATGATGCCCGAGTGGCTTGATGGATGATGGATGGATGAATGGATGCATGAGTGAGTGGATAGATAGATGGATGCATGAGTGGATGAATGGGTAGATGGATGGATGCATGAGTGGATGGATGAATGTATATGGCTTGGTGGATGTAAGGATGGATGGATAGATGGATGAATGGTTGGATGGATGGATGGATGGATGGATTGATGAGTGGATGGATGGATGGGTGGATGGATGGTTGCATGAGTGGATGGATAGATGGATGGACGTATCGATGGATACATGAGTGGATGGATAGAACGATGGATGCATGAGTGGATAGATGCATGAGTGGATGCATGAGTGAATGAATGGATGGATGAATGATGCCTGAGTGGCTTGATGGATGGATGAATGGATGCATGAGTGAGTGGATAGATGGATGGATGCATGAGTGGATGAATGGATGGATGCCTGAGTGGCAGGATTGATGATGGATGGATGGATGCATGAGTGGATGGATGGATGTATATGGATAGTAGATGGATGGACGTATGAGTGGATGGATGGATAAGTGGATGCATGAGTGGATGAATGGATGGATGCCTGAGTGGCAGGATTGATGATGGATGGATGGATGGATGCATGAGTGGATGGATGAATGTATATGGATGGGTGGATGGATGGATGTATGAGTGGATGGATGGACAAGTGGATGCATGAGTGGATAGATGCATGAGTGGATGGATAAATGGATGGATGGATGGATGGATAAACACTGTAAACCGTCTTTTGTAAGTTTCCTCAAACTAATATTTCCAAATAACCGATTGAATCTGTTTACACTCAGTGATGTCACAGCAGCATCTGATCACAGCCCGTCAACACATTCATGCACATGTGAGGAGACACGCATGAGATAATGAACACGTCCCACAATGCCTTTCTCTGACTGGCTGCAGTGAAAGTCACACGTCCGAGCAGATGGTTTTAATGCAGCGAGGCCCGTTGATTGAGAAATCCTCCGTTTAGCAGCAATTCCTTGAAGACTTTCACTAAGATGTGGAATGTTGTTTTTGCCATGGGACTCAGAAGTGTTGGACAGCGCGGATGTGCGGGTCAGCCAGGCAACACACTCGCACGTTTTTCTCCACTCACTATTTGGTTGCTATGGATTCCTGCAACAGGCCCAAAACAGGGGATGTGAAACTTGACGTATGAGTGTGTTTGCGTAAGAATCTACCCGCCAAAACATATCAGTGAGGAATTCGCGAGTGGTTTTCCAACACCATGAAGGGAAATGGAATTTAGTTGTGCAACTAAGCGATAATAATGCCTTTAGTTTCACGCTTTGTCGGATCAGAAGTGTTTTACCCATATTTGTTCTGGACCAAAGTTGAAATCCTCCACGAATATTAGTCAAATTCTTGTTTCAACAAAATGGCTTAAGTTGATCTTTTCGTGCACGATAATCCACCATGACATCATGATTGGCTCCATGTTTGTGTTGCCAGAAATGCAATTATGTGGTGATTATGAGTGACAAACTACAGTTCACCCTTTCAGAACCAGGTCCAGGTCTCCACAATGGCAAAGGTGGCTTTTCGTGAGGGTTAAGTACCATTAGGACCTTTTCCCCGACTTCTCCTATACCATCTCTTACAGGGACTTCCCATTGCAAGTTATATCTCTGGCTTCTTTGCAGGTTGTACACATGTCTTTTATAAGTGGTATAATGTGTGTTATATGAATGTATCTGTGAGGTTGTGTGTATAAATATATATAATTAAAAAGTTCTTCTTTTCTTGAAAAGCAAGTCAGACTACTCCACCTTTAATTCCATACCTCCCTCATCACACCACCTATGCCGATGTCCTGCTTTACCACTATAATTACACTACAAAACAGCGCATTTTAAGTGGGCGGGGCTTAAGCGTATTTTCTAATGTAAATATCTTTATTAAATGTGAGTTTTGTGCAAAAAGAAACATTTTGCTTTTCTCTTGCTAAAATCTTGTTCACTCTGCTGTGATTGGTTTGTCAATCCCAGAAGTCTCCACCTCCAAAGGACTCGTTGTATAAACAAAGCAGGGGCGTTATTACAGCTGGCTGGAGGAGGAGTGAAGAAATTATAACGACATAATGGATTTCAGTCTTGTAACCTCTCGTTCGCCGGGATTTCAGACGGGGGAAAACTTTATAAAGTAATAACTTCAAAACATGGTCATGATAAGGGACTTAGTGCATCTTGGAGAGGATGACTTTAACATTTGAAACATGAGTTAGTTCTTCACATTAGTTGCCCTTTAAAAGAACACAAGTACGACAACTAAAAGAAAGAAAACAACACTTAAATGCAATATTAAGTGTCAAAATCCAAAGCAAACCCACAAATAGACCCATGATATTCCGAATATATTTGTTGGCTTAAGCTTATTTCTTTCTTGACGAGGAAATGAGTTTAAAAAAAATGTACGCCCACTGTGCTTAGTCACGAGGCTAAATTCCTCAAAACACACACACATCCTGTCAGTCACCGCCTTGAGATTCTTGGAAAAATATGATAGGTGAAATTCCCACGCTTTGGGCATCCGCTCCTCGTATTGTGGACACATCTCCAGTCCTGCTGGGTCTCTGCTGGTCTGAATGTGTCCGAGGAGTCGGAGGCCCCCATGACTCTCCTCGTAGTATTGTTGCTGGCAGGAAATAGTTGGAGGCCCTCGCTTTGTCATTTCGCGGAATTACTTTGTCGCTACATTTTCGGAAAATGACTTTTCAAAATACCTTGTTTTTGTAGTTAGTATAAAGACTAAAATATAACATTTTTTTTAACTTCTTTGGGCTTAGTTGAGGAGATTTAAGTGTTCAAGGATCTGAGCTAGTTTTTTATTTAGTATTTGTTCTGACAGAATGTGGACTAACAGGGTTAGTTAATGATTTCTGCTTGAGCAAAGATTAAACAAACTCACTTTTTATTAAGTATTATGAAGTTAATACCTTTATATTTAGCATGTACTACACATATAAGGTTGGTGGACTCCATTTTTAGTGAATATTGTAGTTTTTATTTAGTTTAACTGACCATTTTTAACTGTGAAATGTAAATTCCTTATGTTTATGCACAGTTTATTTTAAAACGGGGGATTTACGAGTTATGCTACTACTACAGGCTTTACTTTAGAAAACATACATGCGTGTTTTATTGAATTTTATTAGGGGCCACATATTCTGTAATTGTTGTGAAAAGGAGGAGAAGACAAACAAACATTCACAGAGAAAAAGAGAAAAACTTTTTTTTTTAATCTAGAAATTTATAAAATTGTTTTGTTTTTTATATGAAGTATGTTAAGTTTGATCAATGATAAAAAATTCTACATACAAAACATCATGTCAACATAAAATAACAGTACATAAACAATACTCTGAGAAAAAGTTGTGAGAAAGATACTCTTATATCTTATTATATCTTATAATAAACTAATAGTTTTTCATCTGCCTGAAACTTTTCTTCATTACTCTGACCTCATCAGGATCTTACTAGAATGTCAATGTTCCATCGAAACATCTTTACTTCCACTAGAAATATTGAAATTTTCTGTTTTAATCTCACTTTAAAACGGGTCAAACACATATTGTTTACTCATGCAAGACACTTTAATCCGTCAAAAAAAACAACCTTTATCCTCATCTCACTAACTCTTTTTGTCTTTGAGCCGAAGCTACTGTCTCTAAGATACATCATGACAGGTCTCACTGCTTTTCTATGAAGCGTCCTCCTCATCTTTCATCACCAACAGACTGCTCAAAAACACATTTTTTTTTAAATTGCAATGCTTTGTTTTCAAGTTCTGAGAATAATGCATGTTTTATCTTAAAAGTAAAACTTTATCTCAAGAATGAAAACCATTGGACACGTGTTATATTGAGATTAAAACTTTTCTTTTCATGTCTCGAGATGGTCCGGTTCCAACATTCCAGAGTTGCGTAAGAAGTCAATCAGGGCCAGGCTCTTATTTGTGTTCCTGAGCTCACTGTGGTGGTTCGGAACATACTGTTAACTCATGCTGGACTTGTGAGAAATGCATACCACGCTCTCACCGAAATCATCTTGAATCTATTCAACTTTCTGAAGAAAAATGTCTTCACAAATACCACAGCAGGGTCACATGTTGCCTGAACACAGAATCTTCTCTCTCTTGCCTCTACGTTGAGAAAGATGTCAGGATCACTTGAAGTGCAACACTAGCAGGCCGCATGTTTACTAGTGCGCAACGTTACAGAGTTTCTTAAACCGCGAAAAACAACGATGCTAACCGGACATGACAGCGGCTCCCCTACGTCCGACCATTTGTCTAGACGTCTCTTTAATTTGTTGTCATTTATTAACCGGTGCAGTCTTCGCCCCGTGCTCTCCTGTGTTTGAAGTAGTGTGGTCAGTAATGAAGACAAGCATCTGAAGTTCCGCTCGCAGAGAAAAAGCGCTAACTCTCCCCGTCCCCCCGAGGAGGCTGGGTAATGACATGCTGGCAGGGCAGATTGCAGGGTTGCCATCGGCCTGGAACTGTAAACACAGCGGAGAAGGCTCATTAGGACATTCCAGAAAGGTCCTCAACTAGGGATTCTTGGCAGGGTTTCTCGGTAGTTTGCATTCCTGTCTTCGAACGGCAGCGTGAACAGAGCGGCCTGTGATCGCGGCCCTGGCCGGGACCACTTTATAAGTGGGGGGAAATGACGGCGGACAGATGTCGGCCATTGATCTGAGCGGCGGTGACACAAAGTGACAGCAGACAATTCAGCCCCAACAGAAGCCACTTATCTGCAGAATGAAGCGGCGCAAGAGTTCTCTAGATAACCTCGAGATAACGTCTCCCAATGATGTCTTCAATACCACCGACAAGTCAATAAACGGGATGCTGAAAGGAACACAGATTGGCCTCTTTCTTTTGTTGCTTTACGGTCCAGTGTCAGGTCCAAAGCCTACTGTAGAGAGTTATCTCTTAAGTCTCAGAGAAGTGGTTGTTCTTGCTTAAGGGGGGGAGTGATTTGTGAGGTCTTTATTGTTTTGCACAGTAACCGCTATGCTAAACTAGGGTTACTATTACAGTCTTCAATAAGTATTTAATTTATTCACTACTGTGTAGTGATGGGTTGACAAGGCCTGTATTGTGAATCAGTGAGTAGTTTTGAAAGGCCACTAGATAGCACTCCAAGTATGAAAATCAGGTTCATCATTCTTAAATTCGTAAATAAGGTCATAAAGAAAAAGGTAGTGATAGTCTGATGACGTTTCATGAAGCAGTGTCATTATTCCACCAGATGGAGGTCTCTGCACTATTTCCCTTTGTTTTGAACTGTTCTAATGAAAACATCAAATCATTTTTTAAACTGATGGCGCCACCTACCGACCTCTAAACAACATGACACTGCTTCATAAAGCTTCTGCAGCCCATCACTAGAAGCTAGTACCCTCTAGTAGCCTTTCAAAATGAATACACTGAATCATGATACAATGTCTTTACAACAGTACTGTTCCTAAACTGGGGCCAAATGCAACTGTAGCCTATCCCAGATGTTTACGGTGGCACCAGGGGACACCCTAAATCTCTCGGC
The DNA here is from genome assembly GCF_982586985.1 of Callionymus lyra. Taxonomy (NCBI): domain Eukaryota; kingdom Metazoa; phylum Chordata; class Actinopteri; order Syngnathiformes; family Callionymidae; genus Callionymus; species Callionymus lyra. The sequence goes on from NC_141833.1 coordinate 4,645,430, forward strand.
TGACATGAATAAAGTAAGGGAAAAATCAGTCAAACATGGAAGGACTTCCCTGTTCCATCGGATCATTCAGAGTAGCTGTTCGCATGGTACGGTATATTTTAGTTTGCGTCGTCAATTTCTTGTTGAAGTTTACCTCATGGCATACGTCACGGTAAAATATTGTCTCTGATTGAACTTGGCTGGATTTTTTTTTTTTTTTTTAACAGTGATTGGTGCTTTCCTATGTCCTGTGGAAAGACATTGAGGAGACAAACTAGTTCGCCACAATCGTGCGATAGCTCCTGCTAATTTCTGTCATGCTAATACCGCCACTTGATTACATGTGAAATTATCGTCTTTTTGGCACTATATTTATTCAACACTAAGAAAAGTTTTTAGTCCAAACATGTTATACCATTATTTCTGACCATGAACTTGAAACATAATGTGACTTGTCATTTCTAAAAAGTTTCTTTTTCACTATAGAGAAATTTTCACGATTTTTTTTTATATCGTAACACCTTAAATACAATGAAATATTATAATTTCTTGTGGTATTTTATAGGTTTTATATCCACTTTTTTATCGTTCTGTTTACATTTTGTGTGTTATGAAAGTGTTATTGTTTCTTAACATTTTTTTTAATCTCAATAACGTATTTTACTTTTTCCGTTTCCATTGTACAGTCTTTTACTGAATAATGTGATAGAATGTTCAGTTTTCATGTTTCATAATATGAAGATTAAAGGCTCATTATTGGCAAAGAGAATCAGATGACCAGTAAAAAGTACAATGTGTCATGATTAGTGCAACTGGACCTTTTTTTTTTAGGAAAGACCAAAGCAGACATTAGTGTCAAGGACCAGGGAAGTGCTCATGACTCAGCCAGCAACAAGAAAGAAACCCTTTTGAACCTGCGAGGTTCTGGTTCTGATTGATGGCAGCTTCTTGCCCTCGGGCGGCAGATCAAACTAAGGGTGTCCAGGTTGAGGAAGGGTCGGCCGTAATCCTGTCTGCACACCTCCAGGAGGCGTACTGATTTTGAAGTAATGGGGGGAAGCAGTGGATTACCTTGCTTTGTAGATAATCTACCTGAGTATGTCTGGTTGTTAATGTTGCCGCAGAGTACCAGGTGGTGATAGAGGAAATGAAGATCGATATCATTGAGATAAAGTGAGGAATTATTTTTAAATATTTATTTTCCATTTTCTTAGAATGATAATATTTAAGCATCTTAATATGTGACTCCTTCCCTGTCTGGAAGTCAGTTGGAAAAGTGTATCACAGTAATCATGACAATGATGATGAGGTTGAAGATATATGGTCTATGCAGGATATTTGTTGCGCTAACGCGACGACAACATTTCTATTGACTCACATTTTAGTTACTTAAAAAGAAAAAATCATTTTTATTCTTAATGAATAAAGACACTACATGTATGATTTAAATTATTGTTTCTGGCACCCCCGTCTGTCAGAACATTGTAACCGCAACGCCATGGGTATAATGTTAAGCATTTGTTAAGTACCATATGTTCATTCATTTAAAAACAAGGTAAAGGCTCTTGTTGAGTCAGTTTTTCATTTTACCTTACTAGGAACTTCAAGAAGTATTTCAGTACTTCACATGAAAACACTGTCTCTGGCCTACTGCAGAGTAGAGTGTCACGTGGACACTCACTTTCACACGGTCTAGCTAGTGTGTCTTGAGTGTTCAATATTAAAACCAATAATAAGATTAGATATAAAAGAAAAATGATAATATAATAATGTCAAAAAGTTATTTATTGTTGCTTTGATGAGAGTTTAATACCATTTTAAAGTCAGTCTAACCTAATTTGAAATCATCAATGAACTGTTTTTTTTGGAGTAAATAATATTTCAAAGAAATTGTGTGTCTGTTGTGTTTTGAAGTGTACATCAATTTTCAAGTTTTACAGAAGGACTTTCACAAGTGCGGGCAATAAACAATGTGAGTGTTCTCTGGACTTCAGTTTATTTCATCCCTGAATAGATATTTAACCAGTGGCACATTCCCCCAGTGTTAAAAATAGTCTTTCAGTGTAAAACCACACAATGATCTTCTGAAAAGTCAACACAATGCAGCCGTTGTGTGTGTCAGCAGACGTGTCCAGGCCTTGGGTTGGAACCATTAACATGTCTCGCAGCTGAATCATTGTCTCTTACGGGTTCTGGAAGTTAGCCACTAGATAATGCCTTCTTCCAGTCAAATGTTGCTGAAAAAACCATCAAACCACTGAGTCTTAAAGCTGAGTTTTGGTGACGCTACTTGTTGGTGTCATTTCTACACAGTTATTCCTACACAATATGTAATTTGCGGTGGTGTACAAATATCTTACAGCCAAGTTACTGGAAAAATATTTTCAAACTTGTGTTCGAAAACATTTCACCCAGAGATAAACCAATGAGACAATACAGTTCATTTGAGAGAAGTTGTACAAAAACGAACAAGGAGGCTTGTAAATGCATCTATAGGTTATATGGCTGTTCAAGTTATTCTTTTTGTGTTGAATTATCACAGACATCAGTCTGAAGTAACTTCTCAGAAAAGGAAAATATGAATTATGACAGACAAAAGTGAAATAAATTCTTAGTAAAGTAAAGTCAAAATATGAATTATCACAGACCTAAGTCTGAAATAATTTCTCAGTAAACTAAAGTAAAAATAGGAATTATTACAGACATAAGTCTGAAGGAAATTCTCAGTAAAGTAAAGTAAAAATGTCAATTATGACAGACATAAGTCTGAAGTAAATTCACAGCAAAGTATAGTACAAATATGAATTATGACAGACAAAAGTGAAGTAAATTCTTAGTAAAGTAAAAATATGAATTATGACAGACATCAGTCTGAAGTAAATTCTTAGTAAAGTAAAGTAAAAATATGAATTATGACAGACATAAGTCTGAAGTAAATTCTCAGTAAAGTAAAGTAAAAAATATGAATTAGGACAGACATAAGTCTGAAGTAAATTCTTAGTAAAGTAAAGTAAAAATATGAATTATGACAGACATAAGTCTGAAGTAAATTCTTAGTAAAGTAAAGTAAAAATATGAATTATGACAGACATAAGTCTGAAGTAAATTCTTAGTAAAGTAAAGTAAAAATATGAATTATGACAGACATCAGTCTGAAGTAAATTCTTAGTAAAGTAAAGTAAAAATATGAATTATGACAGACATAAGTCTGAAGTAAATTCTCAGTAAAGTAAAGTAAAAAATATGAATTAGGACAGACATAAGTCTGAAGTAAATTCTTAGTAAAGTAAAGTAAAAATATGAATTATGACAGACATAAGTCTGAAGTAAATTCTTAGTAAAGTAAAGTAAAAATATGAATTATGACAGACATAAGTCTGAAGTAAATTCTTAGTAAAGTAAAGTAAAAATATGAATTATGACAGACATAAGTCTGAAGTAAATTCTTAGTAAAGTAAAGTAAAAATATGAATTATGACAGACATAAGTCTGAAGTAAATTCTCAGTAAAGTAAAGTAAAAATATGAATTATGACAGACATAAGTCTGAGGTAAATTCTTAGTAAAGTAAAGTAAAAATATGAATTATGACAGACATAAGTCTGAAGTAAATTCTCAGTAAAGTAAAGTAAAAATATGAATTATGACAGATATAAGTCAGAAGTAAATTCTTAGTAAAGTAAAGTAAAAATATGAATTATGACAGATATAGGTCTGAAGTAAATTCTCAGTAAAGTAAAAAATATGAATTATGACAGACATAGGTCTGAAGTAAATTCTTAGTAAAGTAAAGTAAAAATATGAATTATGACAGACATAAGGCTGAAGTAAATTCTTAGTAAAGTAAAGTAAAAATATGAATTATGACAGACATAAGTCTGAAGTAAATTCTTAGTAAAGTAAAGTAAAAATATGAATTATGACAGACATAAGTCTGAAGTAAATTCTAGATCCTTGTAGACTCTCAGTGATTCACATTATTGTTTAAACAGTTGATAAATACAAACATATATATATATATATATATATATATATATATATATATATATTGTTGCGGCTTCCAAACACAAACTTTTCGCCGCTGAGAGTATGAGGTTGGGTCCTCAGGTACGTAGATTTATGACGCGCTTTGGTTTCCTTGTGATAACAGATACGCCGAGATCCAGATATGCTTTTGGTGCATTTATTGTTATCCAAACAGCACAGTGTAGCGTGTAGCGTGCAGCGTTTAGCGGTCAACAAAAATTACGGCTACTTCCAACCTTGACTCTCTCTCTCTCTCATCTGCGTCACCTGTGAATGCCCACCTTTACGCACACACCTCCGCACGCACACACGCCTACTCCCATGTGAACCGCCCCCTCTGCAACACACACACACTCAAACACACCGTGCAGCACATCTTCAGCCTGTATGTCTCTTACACACCAGCCCCTAATTATTAGGACTCACATAATAATTCACATTTCAAACACAATAGGAGAAATAATAAATCATATCAATTTCAACGAAAATGCAAAAAATGTCTAATAAATTGCTCAAGTCCATGAAAAGTCATTATACCAAATATTCCTTCTTCTGGTCGTCATGACCAATTAGTGCAAAGTCCAGCACAAGTAATAAAGACAAAAACAAAAACAAAACACAAAGTCCATATAGAGGTCAGCAATGTCCTCATGCTGCCTCCTCCTTCTCCAGCAACAAACACACCTTGGATATGGGTCTGTCCAAACAATTTGTTCTCGTCTTAATCCGTATTTGACGCACAAATCCCTTGCGATCCGGAAAAGTTTGCAAGACACGTCCCATAATCCAAGAATTACGAGGTGCAGTACTGTCCATAAGCAAAATTAGATCTCCTGCGACAAGGTTTCTCTGGACTCCAGTCCATCTCTGTCGCTCCTGTAACAGAGGCAGGTACTCCTTTGTCCAGCGCTTCCAGAACAGATCTGTTACTGTGCCACTTGGTCAAACAGAATCCCCCTTTAGCGCACAGAGACATGAGCTCATGACAGAGGGTCAGTGCTTCCTCCTCTGTTGCAACTGCCACCAAACAATCATCCGCATAAAAGCAGTGCTGCAGCTTGTCCACTGTCTCCTCCTTATGCTCATGTCCAAAATCCTCTGCACATTTCTTGAGGGCAAAGTTGGCGCAGCTAGGGGAGGATGTAGCTCCGAAAAGATGTACCTTCATCCTGTATTCACATGGTGCTTGGTTCAAGTCTCCTTGTGACCACCAGAGGAATCGCAGCAGATCAGTATCATCTGGGGCCACTTGCACCTGGTGAAACATAGCTTCTATGTCAGCCATGATGACGACAGGTTCCCTCCTGAACCTGGTCACAACTCCAATCAGTGAGCTGGTTAGATCGGGCCCTTGCAACAGCTCTTCATTTGGAGATTGTCCTTTGTAACTGGCACCACAATCAAAAACAACTCTGAGTTTTCTCTTTGTCGGGTGGTAGAAACCATGGTGCGGTATGTAACAGACCTTGCCATCACTTCTTTCCAGCTCTGCATCAGGAACCCTTTCAGCATAGCCTTTACCAAGCAGATCATTAATAAAGGTGTTATACTCCTTGTAAAACACTGGATCCCTCTGGAGCCTCCTCTTCAGATGGTTTTGACGCTGTTCCACCACTTTCCTGTTATTTGGCATGCAGACGTTTGAATTTTTCAAAGGCAGGGCAACCTGGTAATGCCCATTGACCCGTTTGGCTGACTTTGTGACCATGTCCATGAACCTCAGGTCTTCCCTGGACAGACCCACTTGTTCCTCCACAGCAGATTCTGGAAAGTCCATTTTAAATTGCTGTTGCCACAGTTCATCCAAATTTACAATGGACACACGGTTCACCGTTACTGGCTGGTCACAGTAATTGGCCTCTCCACCGTTTCCTGTCAGTGGTCCATTTACCGTCCAGCCCAGCACCGTCCTTATAGCGTAGGGTCCATTGTGCTCACTGCGGATGACTTCCAGCGGTTCCATGGCTCGTGGAACATTCGTTCCAATCAGCAACTCAATTCCAGCCTCAATCTGTGGTAAGGAGATGTGTCTTAAATATGGCCACCTTGTCAGATCCTTATTTGTAGGTATGTTTGCTTTGTGGACTGGCATTGACAACTGAGTGTACGCTTTTGGCAACTCAATGAAGCTGTCATCTTCAAGTGCTGCCACCTCCAGCTCTGGCACAATGTAGCTACTGACCACCTTCTCCTGCCCCATGGTCCTGAGAAGAATGTTGGCTCTCTTCCCAGACAAATTGAGCTTCTGCTTCAGACTCTCAGTACAGAACACTGCAGTACTTCCCGGGTCCAAAAAGGCGTATGTGAGAATGACTTTATTGCCCTTCTTCGCCTTCACTTGGATCGGCACGATAGGAAGCTTGCAATCTGTCTCACCAGCCCCTGTAAGCCCACTGGAAACCAAAGTGTCATCCACTGTAACCTGGATGCTTCTCTCAGCCGGTTCTGCTGTTGCCACACTATCCTTATGGAGCACAGTTGGATGTCTTAGGCCACACTTCGAGCAGGAAATCTTCCTTTGGCAATTTTTGCTTATGTGTCCTATACACAGGCAGCGAAAACAAGCACCATTTTCCTTCAGGAAGTCAATTTTCTCCTTGTGTGCCATTTTTTCCAACCGAGCACACACATCCAATGTGTGTCCTCCAGTGCAGCAGGGACAGATCTTCCTTGCTGGTGGTTTTATGTTTGTAGCTTTATTCACAGGTTGAGCTGTTCTCTCCACATGATTCACTGTGGTAGCGAAGCTGGTTCCTCTGATGCTGGTGCGAGGGGGTGGTTTGTATTTCATTTGTTTAGTTGTCATAACAGTGTCCTGAATGTTTCCAAACACAGGGTCTGTCAAGATTTTTACTTGTTTTTCAACAAAGTTGGTAATGTCCACAAACCTTGCTCTCCTATTGTACCTTTCCTGCAGGTCACATGCGTCGCACCTCCAGCGGTCTCGGAGTTTGTACGGCAGTTTTTTGATGATTTCCACCATGTTTGTGGGTGTGTCAAGATCATTTAAATACTGCACATCCTCCAAAGCGTTGCAGCATCCACGCAGAAAGAGGCCGTACTCCTGAAGGGCTTTCACATCTTCTGCTTTAATAGTGGGCCATGACAAAGCTCTCTCCATGTATGCGGCTGCCACCTTTTGCTCATTGCCATAGTGTTCTTTCAATAGAGCCTTCGCCTTCACATATCCTCTGCTCGACTCCATGTGCTGACAGCTCCTCACTAGTCCCTTTGCATGGCCTTTGGTGTATTGTTCAAGGAAGTAGAGTCTGTCACAGTTGTTACTGGTGTTTCGCTCAACTCCATTTTTAAATGCTTTAATAAACGAATGGTATTTGAGTGGGTTACCATCGAAAATGGGAATTTCCCTTTTTGGGAGTGCTGAGAGGCATTGTTGTTGCATCAAGAGTGTTGAAATTTCATTTTGTTTTCTCATTATGTCCAGCACACTGTCGTTTTGTGATGCATCAGTTTGTGTGACATTAGTCACAGGATCTTCAGGAATTGTAAGATAACGTTGGAGCATGTAAGAAGGATCTGGGAGATGTTTTATGTCAGGTAAGTGAGTGACTTTAGGCGTCACAACTGTCTGTGTGGTTTCAATTGCATTGGGTTTTAGTTGTTGTTTTGAGCATGTCTTTTCATAGTATGAGTTCATCCCGTCTGAAACCTTTGACTTTGATTTACTGCCGACACTGCTTTGTGATTTTATAACACTTAGTTTTGCCATTTCCTCAGCGATTTCATTCTCCAGTAAAAGCTGTTCTCTTCTTTTGCGTAACTTTAACTCCTCTTCATCCAATGCATGTTTTTCCTTTAATGCTTTTTGTTTTGTTGCCAAAATTGCAAGATTTGTTTCCGTTTTTAAGCGAGCAGATGAGCGTGAAGCTAAAGATGAGGAATGATGTGAGCGCGATTTCTTGGTTGCATTTGAGATGCTGTCACAGGGCTGTAGTTCATCCTGAGGATCTTGTTCAGTGGTAACAGGTACTGGAGGGTCAGCAACAGACAAATTCTTGCTTTTTTCGACAGGAATTTGTACTGCATAATTTATTTCCTTTGTTGGTTGCTCAGAAGTATTTGTATGTAGTGGTAATTCATTTGAGTTTTCATGCGGATTTTCCTTTATCCATTTTTCCACACGTTCCTTGAATGCATCACTGTAATCCATAATGCTAGAAAACCACTCTTTTTGTTTTTTATGTTCATCATCGGGAAGAAGTTGCAATACTTCGTTGTGCAGGTCAGTGGCCTTTTTACACAGTGCATTCAAGTTATTCAGTTGTGATGGGATTTCAGTTACATTTTCTTTTGATTTCATGTGCGCTTTAATTTGCGGAATAAGCTCTTTGATTTTATTAACGGCACTTTTGCGCTCATTCTGCAACAGTTCGATTTTATTTTCCATAGCTTTGGCCGTCAGTTTAATTTCCCTCTTTTCACGTTCCATGTTTGAACATTCAGCATCGGCGTTTATTTGACTCATTTCCGTTGGATTGTATTTTTGTATGAAGCAAAACAATCATATTTCATTCAAGAGCGTATTCAAATCCATCCATAGCATTTCAATTCTTTGACAGAGCAGATTCGATCCAAGAATTTCAACATCAGCCGCCACATTCCACAAAGTCCCGACATCACAATCCAATAAAGCACAGAGAATATGCGCCACCATCAATGCGCCAATGCAACCAGCGTAACATCCATTTAATACATTGTCCTCACTTGACACAATGCATTCCAGTTGAAGCGGATTCCTTAATCCACAAACATTAACAGGTTCAGGCCTACCTGTTCCCAGGTGAATGGATGGCGTGGTGTGGCACTTATCTGTGGCAACTTTGTTCTCAGGCTAGTCGGTGCGTGACGACTTGGTTCTTTGATGCGGCTTGATGATTTTCATTCTACGCCTTTTTTGTTGACAAATGTTGCGGCTTCCAAACACAAACTTTTCGCCGCTGAGAGTATGAGGTTGGGTCCTCAGGTACGTAGATTTATGACGCGCTTTGGTTTCCTTGTGATAACAGATACGCCGAGATCCAGATATGCTTTTGGTGCATTTATTGTTATCCAAACAGCACAGTGTAGCGTGTAGCGTGCAGCGTTTAGCGGTCAACAAAAATTACGGCTACTTCCAACCTTGACTCTCTCTCTCTCTCATCTGCGTCACCTGTGAATGCCCACCTTTACGCACACACCTCCGCACGCACACACGCCTACTCCCATGTGAACCGCCCCCTCTGCAACACACACACACTCAAACACACCGTGCAGCACATCTTCAGCCTGTATGTCTCTTACATATATCTTATTTACTACTCTTTCTACTTGTCATTCACTTGTTCACTCATACTATGTTATGATTAGGTAATGTAATCATAAACAAGTGTTATAGAGTAGTTAGCTCCTCCTCCATCCCTGTGTGGTATTTGGCTGCTACTCTCATAGACCAATATAGACTTGAGCGTGTGGATTGTTCCTCTCTACCATCCCTTCATGACCTGCATGTCTCCAGAACACTTAGACCTGCAGGTTGGATTACAGCGACCAATATTAGTGGACCCCACACTTCTTAACTCCCCCCACCCCTCAGGCTGGGGGGCTGACATCTGTAACTCCAAGATCAGTTCCAGGTCACACTCAACAACTTCTTCCTGCTTAAGTCCAGTCACGTTTTGAACCCTTAATTTTGAATATGAACTCATTCCTTTTCTAGCAGCCAAGTCCTCCTGATGACATGTGAGCAGAGGACCACCAGCAGAGGTCGCTAATGTCGCTTTGGCAACGCAGAAAACACATGTGCTTTTGATTCTTTGGTTTTGTTACCAAATAAAGCAGTGAATTAAAAACAATTACTAATGAAAATCAAATTAAACTGTAAGTAAATATTAATTAAGATCGTTTGCAATGAAAGAATAGACAAATATTAGTTATTTACATTATTTTGTTACATCGTGTGCTAGCTCTTAGCCAAATGGAGTGGCGGATTGGTGGATGGCTGACATAGTTATCTAGTAAGTTAGTTTAATATTATTTAAATATGTGCATATTTAATGAGACAAGTATGTGACAATTGTTGATCATTTGATGGACAATTTGGATTGAAACACAATCCAAACCTTATCCCTCATACCTCCTCTACCATTCCCATGTTTTACAATTGAGTTATATTTAAAAGCAGTGTTAAATGTATTCTCCAATGAAATGAGATCAGAGTTTAGAAAACAACAACATTTAAATCAATACTTTGTTAATTAGCCAGTCTGTGCCAAAGTCAATTACATGAACAAACAAATAGACCAACGCGGATTATTGGAGGCGTGATACAGAATGTCATACACGTGTGTGTGTGTGTGTATGTGTGTGTGTGTGGGGGGGGTGTGTGTGTGCGTGTGTGTGTGTGTTCTAAAAAAAATGTTCAGGGCTCAAGACAGAAAAGCGATGTGGTTTAGCAGCAGATAAGATTAAAACCTTTTTTTCATATCCACTGTCTGAGATGAAGCGTATTTGTTTTTAGATGAGTCTGAACGAGAATAAACTGTAGGATTGTGGTTGATTATCTGTCACCCAAGGCACGGTAATGACCTGATGAGCTGAAGTACAATATGGTGGTGACCCACCTCCCCTTCTCCCTCCTCCACCCTGTGGTGTGTCAATCCTAGATGACATTGGGCGAAGCAGGTAACACCCAGGACACGCCGCTAGTCTATCACTAAGCTGATGCATAAAACCAACAACCTTTTTCACCTACTTTACTTTAGACTTTGTGATCATTTAGGGGATCACTGGGTCCTCAGAGGAGAGAAGAACAAGCACACATCATTAGCTACCTGCTGCTTGGAACATGCAGTGCCCCCTATCCACATTCCCCCATGGGACATATTTAGGGCTCATTTACTGGGACCCCCCTTTCCCCCCCTGCAGCTTTCCACCGTGCTGCCGGCACAAGCCGCCCGTCGGATCATAAGCTATGTGCCGTCTCAGCAACAGCTATGTGTCAGGCTGGTCATCACTGTCTGGAATGCCGGTGACCTCTCAGGGTGGCTGGGCTCTGCTGCCTTTTTTTGGGGGGGATTGAGTTTCACGGCTTGTTTGCTGCATCATTTAAGTGAGCCAGTGGAGTTGTCTCCGGGGAGGACTGGACGACGCAATTCAATGGCAGTAGAGGCTCGGTCCAAACTGAATGCGTCGCCAGTCTTCATTTCAATTATAAGAGGACATTTTAGCCACTAACAAATACAAAGATCGTTCTGTGAGAGGCTCAAAGCAAGAAAACAAGTTTTAAAATATACTCCTATAACACAAGGCATGCTTTGTTTTGCTCCTTCAAGCACCAAAATTCATTTGCTTCGACGAATTCCCTCCCAGCTGGGGTTTCCTGATTATTTGTTAAATTTAGGAAGATCTCAGAATCAGGATGAGAAACATTTATTGCCAGTGTTGTTCACACAACATCACACAAAGATAACACACAAAATAAGCAATAGAAAAACAGAATCAAGCAACGGTGCGTCCATTCTCCATAATGTCATGTGTGGTGAAAGTAGAAATGAAAAGGTGTTTAAAGCGTTTGCCGGCCACATAAGAAGACCTGGTTGGCTGAATTTGGGCCTTTAGGCGAAAATCGTTTGGCATGGGTCAACTTGGGAAAACTAGGTGGACAAAAAGTCAACCTCCACACTTCAACTAGCTAGTAGTTAACGTCTATAACTCAGCTCCTTTTTCTTCCCATCAGCCCGAGCACCAACCAGTCTAGCTATCTAACCTCCAACCTACCTCCACAAATAAAGTTTGAATATCCCCTCACTATATGTCTGTTCTGTGTTGTGTTTAACAGAATTGAAAAAGTACTGAGTACGACTATTGCTGCCTTTTGAATATATTGTTTCTCAGTCGACACTTTATCACGTATCTTAGGTCGTGATTCCACTTCTTTCTTCTCAGTATCCTAAATCTCTACGTCATGACCACCTGTTAGTAATAAACTGAGAATGCAATAACGTATCTATCATCCATCATCCAGGCTAGCAATTACAAATAATGGATCTAACTTGACAGCTTTATTTTATTCTCCGTGCTTTCAGGACCTCCAGCCTGTCGGATTATAAAATGTCTCAGCACTACTAGCTACTACTACTACTACTACTACTTTTTAGCTCCGCACCAAAACGCACAATATGAGTCTTGGTGAATCGCAAAAATGAAACACTATTGCTTATTATGCATTAAAAAAATAGCCAATAACTAATAACATAATCTTCAGGTTGTCATTAATTTCGGATGCGTTTTGTTCAGTTAAAAAATGATGTGATATTTTATTAGAACTGTAATCAGACCATCACTAATATAAAGTACTAACCTGGTACCTGGCTTAAAATTGTCTCATTCTAAATAAAATGAGGTAATAGATGACAAACATTTCTTCCCATTTTTAAGGAGTGACATTAGCGCTATCACTTTTTAATTTTTAAAGTTGTATTATTACTTTTACTTTTGAAATAAAGGAGCTAAACTTCATGGAGCGACAAAGTTCTCTCAATTATAAATACTTTCCTCCTCCATGGAGGTTATGTGATTGTCTAGTTTTATTGCTTTGTCTGTCATCAACAAAAAACCCATAAAAGGTAAGATCAGGGTTTAATTAAACTTTCTGGGAAATTATGACATTGGCAGAATGGACCCAGATGTACCAATTACCATCTGGATCCTTGAGGGATTCATAGCCTTTTATGATTGAGACACCTGTTCTGCTGATATTTAAAATGCCAAAAAGCTATTATATAGATATACATAGATAACATAAATAATACTGTCCCAAAAAACGTACACAATGGGTGGAAAGAACTGATTGGTGGAGTGAGCTAGAAGAAAAGTTCGAGTCCATAGAACTCAAATAGAAAATGTTGGGAGAATGTTAGAGAACCTTCTCTAGGTGGAAGAGTTGAAGTTGGATGGAGTGTGTGCTATAGTGGATCTGTAGATATCTTTTACTAATCTTTTTAGGGAAAGAACTGTATTTTTGGAGTTGCTATAGTAACAGAGGTCATGAGAAACTTATGAATTGGACTTTATTTTCATCCTAATTAAATTCACATCACTCTAGAGAAGTCTTTTTTATTGGCATAGGGGATTTTTGAAGTGATCCAGGAGGGTTTTGCCGACTGTAAAAGGTGAAGAAAGCTATTTCAAAGAAGACACCTGGTGTATTCCTTCTGTCTGCACCTGTTTGTACTGCACATATCACAGCGGCCTGTGCAGCACCACTGCACATCTGTTCTGTCATCTCTGCGCTCTCTAAAGATTCAACCCCGATGAGTCACGTCTGAAGTCCGCTCGCTACGAAAGTCTGGAAATTCCCGCGAATGAATCTGAACTTGTCACTACACGCGGGGCTTATTAACGAATTTCACTCGAGTAATCGTCGATGTTCCCTTTAACTTGTGCTTCCTGACACTCCTTCCATTCAAAGGCATCACTCAATTCACCGTGAAACACGAACACGCGGGGATCCTTATGTCAGACCTCTCTGGGAACTAGATAGCGCCTCAGCGCACCTTGTCCCCGACTATTGTGTATTGTGTGATTGAGTAAGCCACCCATGGATGTGAGAGCCAAGCCGAGGAATCCATCCCACTCCTTCCAACGCTATCAGTTACATTCCTCACCAATCCTGCGATATCAAGTGACCTTGTCTTCTGGTTTCCTCACCCTTTCCCACAGAGCCTCCGATCCACCACCCATCCTGCTCAAGCTTTGACTACATCACTGTCTGAGTGTTAATCTCCACTCTGTTCACATTTCAGGAACACAGAAGATAGAGGAACAACTCAATATGACAATCTTCGGAGATAAACGCTTATCTAGAAGTGGAACAGTAGTTTCCTGACTGACATTCTTCTCTTCGACTAATAATTCTGAGAGCGATATTGTTTATCTATAGCTGTCGGGGATTCATAAAAGGCAACTTTAGTCAGCGGGTCTGGTGACTTGACTATACCAATGAGAGCAAAGATCACATTTTTGCACAGAGAAGTGAAGGCCCTGACCTGGCATTTCCACGTACCACTCACTGACCTTAGCACATTCCATTGTATTTATTGCTCCCACCTACATTTGGCCAAGAGTTTTACATATGTATGACTTCAAATTCCTGCTTCCATTGTGACTCTTAATCCAGCCAGAGTTTGAATTAGCTGACCTTTTCTTAAGTTAAATTAAAACCAGGGGGTTTTTGCGTGGAATGTTGTTGCAAAGCTTCGCCAGTTTATTCGCCTTAATATTCGCCTTGAGAACATGGATTTAATCACAGCACGGTGACTCAAAATCATATATAAAGACAGGTTTTGAAATCTTTACTGTTAATGATGTTAGTTTTTATATATTTTTCTCTACATACTGACCCTTTAAAGCCAAGTCTCATTTGATGTTCACTGCCTGGGCAAATTACTTTTCCAGGTCATTAAACTTAAATCAGGGATGAAACCTCCCCCGCCATGTTATCGATTACAACCCTGAAGTGGTGACATGTTAGTGGTTGGATTAAAAATTCAAACAGATATGAAGATATTTGTGACCCACATGATTCTGAATATCAACGCTGAAAAATTAAAAATGTATTTTAATGCAACAATTAAACTTTCGTATGCTGTTATTTTCTTTCTTTTTTCAAACTAATATTCATATGCTTCTCCTTATTTCTTTAAAATATTCCAAGGGGAGTTGGAGCCTGTCCCAGCCAGTTGGGGCAAGACGCTGTTGAAATTGGACCATGGAAGAAAGCGGAGTGAACTACGATTGTCTTTTGGTTCGCACCTTAGTCTAGGTTTACCTTTTGACCACTAGCATCATTAAGTTATATTCATTAAACAAAATAAATGACTGTTGCTTTTCGTGGTGTAATAATGCCACTCAAGGTTTAACCATGTAGAGATCCTAGTCAATAAAAGTGTAAATGGCCTTAAAACATCCACATTTCTGTGCTTGAGATGCAGCTTAAAGTTCTTCTTGACCACTTTGAAGGATTACAGTGGATCAGGCTATAGCTCCGAGGACCGTCCACTACAGGCCCAAAATGGTTACCCAGTGGGATTTGAACCCAATAGATATTCCTGAAGGGAGGTAAAGAGGAGAGTGCAGGCTAGGTGGAGACAGAAGTTTAGCTGCTATGTATTGCTTAAAGACAAGAAGCTAGACAAGTTAGAAGAGTCTGAGTTAAAGATGTTAGATGTTATTTTGTGTGCGAATCAATCAAAGTTTTCAGACAAAGTAACCAACATTATTTTTGAACAAACACACATGGATATCAGATTTAAAGTTACTTAACCAAGTTACTCATCTTTGTTGAGTTGAAGGAGCAGGACTTCACGTCACTTAAATGTTTTTCCCCCTGTTTTAATGACAAATTATCTTCTGTACTGGCCGGATATTTATTTATTTGCAATCGACTGAAATCGTTGAAATGCAAAACGTATTTAAACGTATTTAAGTAATCATGAAAACACAACAAAACAAAACAAATTATGACCTACTTCATGACTTCTGAAAAAGATTGCAAAAGATCGCACTGACCTCCTTAAATGGTATTTAGAGAATTAAAATATGTTGTTTTCTAAGTTATTTTAGAAGATATTTGAAACATTTTAACTATAAATAAAAAAAACATAAAAAATGCTAAAAATAGAAAATAATAATAGTACCCATTCCAATTTAAAAGCCATTATATTTAGCTAATAGTTAGCTGTACCAGAAATGTGGTTTTCCTAAACTTCACACGTACTTTTCTAAAATAACGAATGACGAACGTCTCCACACACAGTTCCATTTACGCTCGGACATGGAATGTATTACACAGGCAGTCATTGCAGATTTAGACCTTCTAATTGTGTAACTGGTAGTTTGAATACTATCACTGTCGCCTTGCTTGTGCTTTCACTCGAACCACAGACGCGTTTTACTTTATATAGCAACAAAACATTGTGCTTGGTGTCCTCAAATATCCTTCTGCGCCTGGTTCTCCTCGGCCAAACAACACATCAGTCGGGGCAGAGTGACCTCCGTCTTGTCTGAGGGATCCAGACAATAAAGGATAATTTTCATCTCTTCAAATTACTTTTTGAACATTTCTTTCAAAGAGTCAGGGCTGCATTCCTTCGGAAGGTTCACAGGAAGTGTGGTACAATAGATGACAATGTGGCCAGAGGCGTTGTCCACCAGCAGAAACCAGCACACACACACTGGGGCAGAGTGGAGGAAGTAGTGAGATGGTGTTAAATGACAAGAGCAGACTTTTAAAAAGGTGGGGACTGTGGTTCTTCACACTGTGGATCAGAGGGGAAGTGCAAACATGTCGCACTTTGCTGACCAGTGTGAGCGCCACCCACGCAGACGCCGTGTCTGCATGTTTTAGAAAAAAAAAGAGCCTTTTTAAGAACATACAGCATCTGAAACATGGTGGGAATGTGCGTCAGCTGGTGTGACCCAGGATGTGAGCCACTGTCAGCTCGATAGTAACTCATCTGCTGCATAGATTTTCTGATTTGATGAGATGGACAGCTCCGGGCCCCGCACTGTATATCGTCGATCGATGTGACCCGTGGATTTGATTGTCCTCATTTTCCTCTTAGTAACTCTGTCAACATGTATTCTCTGCCCTCCATCAACCCAAGATCAATCAGGTGGGGATTCATGAATTGACAAGCAGTGTGTATTTTAACACTAACATTTGAGTCACGCACATTTCAGCTATGAAACATTCCCACACAACCAGCATGAATCCTGGTTATTATTCAAGTGGTTTTTACAGGTTACTATTCTATTTACTGTTAGTCACTTTTCAACTTAACTGCCCCAGAGCTGGCAAAATACTCTATTCAAGACATAACACATACATTTATTTCTTAACTTGCAATCTTTTCCTGATGCAAAAATGTCCCCAATTTAATGTAAGAAGTTATTTTTGATATCTTATTTAGGACCTAAAAGATTTTGCTTGTACTCTTCATTGTTCAGGAGAGAGAATCACTGCAGCAATCACTGTATGCTAGCATGGAAGCCAGCAAGTATACTATTTCATTTCTGTTGAAAGTAAAAAATAATGTATATAAACAGTTTCTCTATCTATTATGCTTTGGTTACCTACCAAAAAAGAATTATACAAAATCTTGTGGGATCTTTTCTGCTTGAAAATGTTGGTTGGTTTCAATTATTTCACCTGGTGTTTTTATACTGTAAGTAACAGTCACTTTGTAATAGCCAGAACATATAAAGCATTGTGGGGTTCTATTTGTAACTTCATTATGGGCATAAATCTTGCATTTCTTTATTTAAAAAATACACAATATAAAGGTGTGATTTTAATTGTGAAAACGTTGAATTTCTTATATATTTTACATTGAAACATACATTATTTAGCCTCAATAATAATTTTGAAACTGTTAATGTTTATTTTTTGATATAAGGTGCACAGTTGAGTTGCTTTCTGGCTCAGCTCTTTTAATAGTTCAACTTGAACCCCTTTAAAAAAATAATAATAATAATTAAAATTCTTTTCCTTATAAGACTCATTTTAATTGTTTTTTTTCTTTCCAGAATAACAAAGCCGAACTCTATCTTGGAGGTGCTGATCCTAATCTCTTTCATCCACAACCATGTGGTAAAGATACAGACTTCAAAAACAATTCATACGTCTGTACATCCTGCTTCACTTATTCTATCAAAATGTTTGAAATGATTCAGATGTATTCTTAATTTGACGTTAAAATATGAAAACTATATCAAAAATGCAGTCTTGTGAAGGGGGGAGCTGTGATTCGGAGGAAACTTCCCAAGAACCTTTTGGGCAAACAGTCCAGATAACGATCTCATCTGAACACCAGAATAGCTCTGGCATGCTTGAGATTCTGGTCAGCATGTGGCTGCGCTGTGCACCATCCAGCGTGTTGTTGAACACAAAGAGACAGTGTGTTGGCAGTAATTGGCCAAATACTGGCCTCAGATTCCAGAGGACAGCTGTCAGACGCACTTAAAATAAAGAGCAAATAATCACAAACTGGTTCAAAACACTTGTACCAACACAGCACACACTATGTGTTACTTTATAAATATTTGACTACACAAACGATCCTCTTTAATCTTGCATCTCACATCACAACATTCTTTGAATATTTCGAATTACGGTGACCAGAGCAAATAGAGGTCACTACTTGGCTACAACCTCTCTTCAACAGTGAAGACTCAACTTCTCATCGTCTTAGTCTTCACTGTCAGAGACATCACGTGTTGTTGTTACAGAGCTAGCATGACGGTTTAGCGCCACAAAGCAGGTCAAGCTTATGAGCATATTGACACCAATCTTCCCAGGCTACCCTACCTTTACTTATCTTTTTACACTTTAGTTGTTTTTTTTTAGCCACAATTGGATTCAATTGATCAGAAAAACACACAAATTATACTAAATAATAAATACAGTATTTTACTTAATGTTGTTTATTCTGTGTTGTTGTCTTTAACGCAGCTTGTGGCCACATCTGGCCATGATGTCACAACATAAGGCCCATGGTATAATTACATAAAATACTTGAATGCTGGTAAAAAAGGACTCCCACAACTATTGCTACAGGTCCCATAATGCACTGCAAAAGCTTGTTCCGGTTGGTCAAAGCGGAAATTCGTATCCGAACATTTTAAACCTATTAAAATGTTAAACCTGTATTGTTTTTTTTATAACCTATGAGATGAATATAAGTGTAATGTGATCATAATGAGGTTCACAAGTGAGGGACTGTTTTTGTTTTTAGGTTTTCAACCTTCTTGTTCAGACCTGGGAAAAGTGTGGGCTGGGGGCCACACAAGGCCCTCTTACACCTGCTTTTTGGTACCTCAGCTATCGAACATGTTTTCTACTAGTTTTACCCTACATGTAACTTATGAAACATCTATTTTTGAAGACGTTTTTTCTCCTCTGTTTGCACTTTTTATCGATGTTGCTTATAATTTATTTGTATTGCTTTTGCATCCTTTTTTTTTTAAATGAAACATACATAAAATATAATATTACACAATTTATTTCATCACATAATGCATTTTTTCATTTGATGTTTTTCAATAGTAAAATATATGACATTCTGTAGAATCTTTGAAAACATTGTATTTAAAAAAGGAAAAATACACAATCAAATCAAGACTATTTAAAAATATTTCATCCAGTGGTTTTTCAGGGTGTTCCCTGCCCTTCATATTAGATTTTTCTTTCTTCTTCCCTTCACCCTTTCGGCTAAAGGGCCCCGCATAAAAGTCACAGTAAATAATGTGGCCCCCCTCACGTTCTTGTTACTTTGATGTGGTTGAACTTCACCTTACATTCCAAATATAAGACCTCGATTTGTTTCCATAGTGTGGTCTAACTTTCCGTTTATTTGCCTGAAATACTTTGAATACTCAACCCAGCCTATGATAAATAAATAAATAAATAGCTCCACTTTTGAAAGCCACTGAATGAACTTTATTTGCGTGGAATTTACCCCACACAAAGCCACGCTAAGTCCCTCTGAATATGAATGCGAGAGTATTCTCCGAGACATTTACGCGCTGTTGTGTCTCACAAAAGCCTCATCCTTTTATTTCTTTTGTCAGTGTTTGGTGGTGATAGAGCGACACTGCAGCTTCCCCTCCTCCTCCTCCCCGGAGCTTCTTCTGATCCCAGAGGGAATTCGCGTTTCTCATTCCTGACATTCCAGGTCGAGTCCCTCCTGGTTACTTATTATCGCCGCCCGCCTCTCTGCGATCAGTCCACAGCCAGAGAGCACGAGTCGCGTTCAACCTCCGCGGGAAAACTCATGGAAATACTGGATTAAAAGTCGAACTTCCAGAACGAGAACTTTATTTTATGTTGAGAGGATGCGAGTGTGATTCGGTAAGACTTGTATTTCTTTAACGTTTTCTACATGTTTTTTTTTAAACACACACGTTTACTTCTGAGATGTTGACACTTTGTTTTTTAGATGTTTTTTTCAACACGTGTATGAACATTAACATGGATTTCTTTAGTTTAAAAGTTATATTTTAAACACTTTTTAGACATTTTTTCGGGCTCTTTTGCTCCCCCGTGAGTGAGGAATTCTCGGCGCATGTTAGTTGAGGCTGCCGTGGAAAATAACCTCCACCATCATCGCTTCTATAAACGCAAATTCACTTATTTATAGTAACATAACTTGATGTCTTATTCGCTGAAAAGTACCTAAGTTTTGGTCGCTGCATGTGTATTTGTGTGTATGAGTGAAATACACTTGTTTAGACAAAACAACACTTTGAGATTTGTTTTTAATAATTCAACATTTATTGTAAAGAAATAATTAAAGTAAATACAAATGTGTGTAATGTCATAAAATGAATATGAGTGCTTCAATGTATCTATAGAATTACTTAAACTATAAGGTTCCATATTATCTTGATTGTCTTTTAAAACAACACCATAATATCGTTTGAAAAAATAAATACAATTTAAAACGCCTTTATCTAGAGTCTAGATTAATGTATGTCGTATATACCAGAAAAGTGGTAATTTTCATGGCCTTTTAGTATTAGTATTAGTAGTAGGCATTGTTTTAGTTATGCTATCTTAGTTATGATGGCTTTTAGGGCCATATAAGATTCCGTAGTATGCGTTCCTGTCTCACCTGTAGGCCCACTTACAGTTTTAAAATAGAACATTTCATAAAGGCTATCAACTAATTACACCTGTTTGTTCATGGATATTGTCTATTATTAGCTTGTATGTTGGTAAATACACTGCTATTAATAGTTACATTTATTAGTAACAATGGGCCTTAAAAACAATTTCAACTGTCACTATTAGTAATGTTTTAGCTCATACAGTTATTTAACGTGAAATGAATTGTTGTCACTAATCCAAGTAGTTTGGAAGCAAGTCAACTGTGTAGAGTTCTAGGAAGACATTTCACCTCTCTCTTCTTAGAACTCAGTCCAGTTGACTCTTTCAAAACCACTTGGACGAATGAGAACATTAATGGACACGTCCTCAGTAATGATTTTTATTTTGTCTTATTCCAGATCCTAAACTGGTGTTGATATTGAGTAAGAGCATTGTAAAAGAAAAGCAAGAATGTCATCTCCAGAAGAGCCGTCCGGCACGGTACTACATCGGCTGATCCAGGAGCAGCTCCGCTATGGGAACCCAACAGATGCGCACACTTTACTGGCCATCCAGCAGCAGGCTCTGCGCGGAGGCAGCGGGAGCAACAGCGGGCCGAGCAGCGCGGGCGAGATGGGTCGTAGTCCGAGATCGTCCTTGGAGAGCCTGACCCAAGAGGACCCTCCGTCCCCTCAGCTGTCCACCAGGCAGGAGCCCCAGGGTCAGGAGCACCAGTCGGACTACAACCACTCCGAGAGCGGATTCCAACTCTACCAGCTTCACGGAGAGGAGCTACCGACGTACGAGCAGGCCAAAGCCCACTCGCAATACCTAGCCTCTCACTGGGGGCCATCGGTTAGCCACGAAGGGATCTTCCACGAGGAGGCCGACATGATGGCGTTAAAGAGCGGCCATGTTCGGTCTCTGAGTGAACATCTCTTACAGCTGTCTCTTGAGAGGAGCGATGTGAAAGCAGAGCCCCTAAGACACACTTCGCACAGTTATCCCGAGCTCCCGTACTATAGCCAGCACAGCCTCCAGAGTCCGCCTCAGGATAAGAGAACCCCTCCACCAGAATACTCAGTTCCAATCCAGGGCCAAGGATTTATCCCCCACCAGGCACTGGAACCACACAGGTAACTAACAGAGACATCTACACAACATCCACTAGACGACTTACCCTGACTTACGAGTCACCCTCACCTTAGTGAGCTTCTAATGCGTAAACACATACCTCTCTGTTTGAGTCACGCATTTAACCTGTTGATTCATATTTCCTCCCTGAAATACTGACATGGGAACAAGTTTAGCCCTGTTACATGTTTGACATACCGACCATACTGCAACAAGATATCTTCACATGCTTGAAGTTTGATGCATTTTTAGAAGGATCATCCTACAAATAGGCTTTAACGCTCCCCAGGCACTGGAGTCACTGTGTCTGGTGGACTGAGGTAGTAGCTAAAATATTTTATACCACTTCTATATAAAACACACTAGGGGTGTAAGAAAACTATTGCAACACTTCTTTCATGATACCATGATACCATATCGATATCAACAGCACTGGGTTGTTTTTTTGGTTATTTTTTATCATAGTTTTTTATGGATTATATTTCAAAATGTTTTTCTAAATAATCTTTTTTTTTTTAAATTTACAATTAATGTGAAAATATTCGCCCTATTGATCATTTTTGTGTTGCCATTAGACATTCGGCCACTAGATGGCATAGTCAATACGTTCTCCGCAGTTAAAGTAACAGCGAAAATCCTGCCAGATTCTGGTAATGACTGAGGACAAGAGGATGCAGTCGACTCAAGCCGCTTTTGAAGCTGTTGTTTTAAAATATTTTTGTTTTAAGACAAATGAAAGCAGTTACGTGAGTTGTGTGGTTCTGTCAAGTACTAGGGCAATACTACATTGTCGCGATAAACTTGTGGCCCCTGTATATGTGTAATATAGCAAGATTCTTAAAAATACACCACCCTTAAAAAACTTACACACACCTATATATACATTTATCTTGATTGAAATAGGTTCTGTGGTTGCTAACTGCGTCTATGTATCTCTAGGTATCTCCAGTCTGCTCAGCCGGCTGAGGTCCCATGCTACACTGCATTCACAAGTCTTCCCCCTGCTGGCCTGGAGGAGCCCAACCAAGTGGAGCTGCTGCTGATGGAGAATGAGAGACTGAGACAAGAGCTGGATGCACACAAGGAGAAAACTGTGCGAATTGAAAAGGTGAGGAAAGAAACTTAAATAATTATTTTTTTTTGTACAAAGAATTTGCACACTATACACACTATTTAAGTGAAACTACTCTAGTGGAATCCACTCAACAACCAAACAGTGCTCTCATGGCCCTCCAAGGAAATTAATTCCCTCGTCATCTCCGTACAGTATTCATGTCCAGTGAACACATTCCGCCTTTTCCACCTGTCTACGAAACACAACCCGTGTCCACAGTTGTCGCCCTGACAGCCGACTGCAGGCACACCGCCTCAACTGGACGAGCCAGATGAGTCTGGCAGCTGCTTGCTTCCCTGCCACAGTGGCACAAACAGAGGTCACAGCCGGCCACTGTGTTTATCCACACTCCTCTCATTGTCTGGCTGAGCTCGCTGGGGCCACAATGTGTGTGTGTGTGTTAATTCCAGAGAGGCCATATATTTCCAGCATAATGTGGACCTTGTCAAATGGCAGTTGGCTGGATTGCGGACTGCACACAGCTGACGGGGGGGTCGAGGTGGGGACCCGTAGCAGGTGGCCGGCTGCTTTGTTAAAAAAAAAAAAAAAAAGGAAAAGTGAAAGGTCTCTTTTGTTTTCAGCTCAATTGACCACATTCTCACCTTCAACTACTGCTCATGATACCTTGAGGCCTTCATTATAGGCATTATATCAGCTTCACTGTGTTCCCCTTAAGACTTATATCACGATTAATTCAATTAGATGGGAAAAAATGAGAAATAGTGTTTGATGTTGAAGCTATAGCTCGATTGGTTGGATTTGCTGATTAAAACAATGTATTTTTGTGTCAATTGAAATGAATTATCATTGTTAAATTAACTTTTAGCTTTACGTATTTCAGTCACTGTTTACTTGAAAACATGGCTGCGAATTTTAGGAACAATAAAACATTTGGAATCAAACTTTCATTGGTTTAATTGGTGTGGCTTAAGTTTCTGAAAAAAAACATCTTTATAAGTTAAACAAAATACTCCCTTAATTGGTTGGTTAGCATATTCAAACATTGGTGAAGGGAAGCGACACTTACTCTGACGTTATTTCTTGAGGTTTTTTGTAAACTTATATTCCAGGTTTCGAGGAATCTGCTGCCGCGTGTTCTGTTGTTGTATAAACACAGAAACCTGAGCTTGGTGACCAAATTCTTGAAAATGCGGCGCTCCATCATAACAACGATAGTTCTTTGGTTATAACTTTTTTCAATGGTTGGTCCTTCTCAGCCCTGTCCACAATCCTGTTGATCAAAAATGGTATTTCTTTGGTTGTCTCACCAAAGAAATACTTATATTTTATAATTATTTTTTCTAAAAACCCATCAGATCTGGGTCCTAAAAAGAGGCATATGCGGGAAACTCAGTCCACCTGGTTTCTAGCGAGCAACACTGATGACTGTGTATAGGTATTTAATTCCACAGATAGTTGGAACGCGTAAGATTCTGAACATTATTCAAAGGTCTGATGGCATCAACACCTATCAAAACCAGTTGAGAAGTAAAACTCAGTGTAGGCCGTAACTTTTTTTCACAGCTACAGTTACGTCACAAAATCTTTGCCTCATCCCAGCCACAGAAAAAAAAAAAGATAATTGCCAGGCTTGGAAAGCTTTCCACATCAGGCCACAGCCCTGAGTAAACATGCCTGTGTGACGGCCGTAATGGTGGGTGTCTTCTAGCCGTTTCCACATCCCAGGCTCCGACATGTACACCTTCCCTCCGCTGGCAGCCTTCCCAGACCACTGTGTAGTATCCTTGTGTGTGTGTGTGTGTTGTGTAAATCTGCGCTCTTGTGCGCTCACACCTGGAACTATCAGCCCTCAGGAATGCAGATATAAATCACAGGGAGTGGTGCGGGTTTGAATTCCTTCTCAGAATTATCCCCCACAAACACACACACTGTACACAAACAGAGCTGTATACGTACCCTCATGTGTCTCTATGTACTGTAATAACATGAATCTACATTCCAACATATCCCTGGAACGTAAAGTAGGTTAACCAAAAAATCTCTCTTCTCTCTTTCCATTCCTCCTTTTTTCTTCCGACTCTCAGCTCGAGCAGGAGATCCAGCGCATTTCGGAGGCCTACGAGACACTGATGCAGGGCAGCAGTAAGAGAGAGAACCTGGAGCAGACCTTGAGGAAGAGGCTGTTGGCGGAGGTCAGAAGACTCCAGGATTCCAACAGAGACCTGAGAGGTGAAGACTCTCACACCAGTAGGACTGGTTATTGATCGGAAATTTCCCATTGTGATACCGGTTCCGGAACTATACTTTTTCAAATTAGGATTTAATAACAAAAATGAATTTGCAGTTAAAAAAACCTTTGTCACATATCAGTTTTCCTTCATAAAATTCCACACATTATAAAGTTTTGATCACACATGGGTACAAAACCTGGTACAGAAGGGAAGCATGTATGAGTACTTGGTACTACCCAAGCATTTCCCTCATTACCACCAAAAAAACAACACTCGATACCCAGCCCTATATACTAGTGTCAATAAAAAGTATTTAAAAATGCCTAACGTTGAATGTTTTATCGCAGAAAACCTGGAGAATGCGAGGACACATGTGGCGAAGGAAGTCCAGGTTGCCGACCATAACCAGCACATCATGGCCAAACTCCTGGAACAGAGTAAGCCTTCCCTCTCCTCCTCTACATCCTGCTCTGTAATCAACAAGCTTGATAGGATCCGACTGCAGAATAGCATGAGGTCCCTTTGTAGCTCAGGATATCCTGCGCGAAGGAATTTTCACTTGCATAACCAGGAGTTTATCCTGCGAGACAGCTCAATAAAAGGGAATCTGGCGGTGGAAGTGGTCGAAACTTCCGCCACCTGTTGTTGGCGTGATTTATGCTGTCAGTTTTAAGGGACCGGACTCAAGTAGAACCCTGGTGTTAGCCTGGCCTTGATGAGGAATGCTCTCGCTATGTGGGTCAAAGGGAGAGGGCGGCTTTCTCCCCCTTCCTCCTTCCTCCTCTCAACATTCCATGAGCTCTATGTAGTGACCCCTTGACCTTTTCACTATCCTTAAGGAAATCTTATAGTTGCATTGCGTTCTGTTGATATTAAAAATGTTTATTTCGGGTGCACACCTAACCCTGTCTATTTCCTTCTCCACAGACGAGGAGCAGAACTTTGAGCGGGAGCGAGTCGAGCGGGAAGTGGAGCGCCTGAGAACCACGGCGGAAGAGCAGACCCTGAAAGCGAAGCGGCTGGAGGAAGCCCTTGAGACGGCCCGAGGACGAGGTCGCCAGCTGGAGGACGAGCTGAGGAGGAAGAGGGCGTACGTGGAGAAGGTGGAGCGTCTCCAGAGCGCCCTGGGTCAGCTACAATCCACCTGCGAGAAGAGGGTGAACCTGGAGATGAAGCTGAGGACACGGCTAGAGCAGGAGCTGAGGAGCTTGAGGGCGCAACAGGTTAGCCAGATCCACGTCTTTGCTGGTACATCACGTCAAAACATTTGAGTTTCAACCTTAATGTTCATGTTGTTTCTCCACAGAGGCAGTCACAGCCGCCCGGCGTCACCATGGGTTCCCTTCAGGAGCGCCTCAGAGAGCGCGAGGAGCGCATTCTCGCCCTCGAGGCGGACATGGTGCGATGGGAGCAGAAGTACCTGGAGGAGAGCACCATGAGGCAGTTCGCCATGGAGGTGGCAGCCACCGCCGCCGCTCAGAGGTAGCTCGCCCGTCCGTCAGTGAACCCCCCCGCCGCTCCGTGACACGTGCGCTAAACTAGAATCTTGCACCTCCGCAGAGACACCACCATCATCAACCACTCGCCCTGCCACTCATCTAATAACAGCTTCAACGAAGACCTGCCAGTTGCTGACCACAGGAATCAAGAGATGGAAAACAGGTGAGCAGACGAATATAGCGGAGATCATCGGGTAGTGCTTAAATAAGCAGGCTGCTACAATCATGGGCCAAAGGGAGGATTTGAACCTACAACTTTAGGAGAGACTAGACTGGAGACTAGGTAATTATATTACCTCTGTGGCCACAGTAGGTTCTCTTGACGTTAGTGAGGGACCATAAAAAAGAAAAGAAAGAAAATACGAGGAAAAATAGAAGAAAACGTTAAAAAGTGTACACAATTGAGCTAATAATTTATATACAATTTTTATATTATATCGAATCACTTTTTTCTGAGACATTATATTTATAGCTGAAGAAAGTAGAAATAAAAAATAAATCCCTTATTCCTAAACCATAAGAACTATATTTACACAGTGATATTTACTCTAAACCTATAACACAAAAGAAAAATATTTTTTAAGTTTAGCTCTGACCTTATGAGGGCCGCTTTAATGCGACCAGAGGGCTACATTGGGACCCCCAGGCCATACTTTGGCAATGGACTTTTTAGCAGTAAGAGACATTAAAAAAAGGAAAAACATCAAAAATAGGGCGCATAGAAATTTAATTTAATCCCACTGACTGAAAAAAGACCATAAGTAATCCTGGACAGTTACGCCTCATCTGACCTCTCCTTGTTTTGCCTCCTCAGAATACGAGCTCTATACGCTCAGATTTTGGAAAAGGATGCCGTGATAAAGGTCCTAAACCAAAGGCTACACCAGGACCAAGGGAGGAAGGACGAGCTCGGGTCCCGCACTAGCCTGCTGACCACCGTGGGGGCGCCGTTGAGGCTGGCGTTGTCAACCCCCTCAATCACGGCGGCTTTTAGCGCCACCAATAGCCGAGGTCAGGACATTTTTTTTTTCAACTTCCCGATCAGGGAATTCGAATGTTTTTCTGATCTTTTATTTCAACTGACCTGCAGGTAAAAGTCTCTCCGACGACCAGACGCTACCGAACCGCCAGTTCTCTGCTCACTCCCAACCCGGGACACTAGAGCGATCGCAGGAGGGAACCAAAGCCAACCAGGTCGCCGGCGTGACTAAACTAAAGAGCGGTGAGTCATGGATCAAATATGCATGAGCGTGTTTGTTTATACAAACCTTTTAAAAGTGAGTAATAAATGGGCGAACACACCTGCGACGCAAAAACACAAACAAACTTCTCCCTCGCCTTTAAAAAGTGAGCACACGGCCGCGCAGCCAATCGTATAGCAGGTCGTGGCTGATCATGTCAGGCCTGTGGAATGTGCACAGTTAGGAAAAGATGCAGTTCTGTGGACTTAGCACATTTATCTGAGGGAGTCTGGAAAATCTCTCTCACCAAATTCCATACTTTTTAATCACCATTAACCATTCACTATGCTTTTGTTAATCATTTTCATATTATTTTGGGCATTATTTTCAAAACAAGAGAAAAAAATTCCGGAGCATTCGTCATGTTAGACAGTGTAATTGCTACCCTCAACTGCTATGTAGAAATCGGTGGCTTTCGACTCTAAATCCAGTTCACCACAGTTGACCACCATACAGACCAGCGCCACAGCTATGTTAAAAAAACATTGACGGCCCGCACTTACAGTTGTCCTTCACAATTTCAGCCCCATGTAAGACGGACCAAACGTCTTTTTTTTTTTTTTTTACCCAGATCCAACATTCACACGTGTGTCCTCCTTTTCTCCTTCCAGACAAAGCGACACCGAAAAAATTGCTCCTCAACCCATTTCGAGGTCTGGACGAGCTGGAGCCTGAAGCGGTTGAGATCTTCATTTAAAGTGGAATTGAGGGAAAACCTCCAGGCGAAAAAAAAAGAATCCGGCACCAGCAAGATTGACTGTTTTTTTTGGGTGTTTTTTTTTTTTGGAGACCAAGCTGTGCTCTGATTCGCTCACTCTCTCTTGGCTGGCCGAGGGCAGAGACTGCGAATGTTTCCAGTGGTACTTGGACAGTATCCTGATACAAACAATTGAGAGAGTTAAAAGTCTTATTTATATATAAATATGTACTATTGCTGCTTCCTCCACCTATTATTTCCATCCACTTCCCCAAACCAGCCAATCAGGAAGCAAATTATTAATGTGGATTTAACCTGAGTCACCTCATCGGCATCACATGGATCTTATATGTCTGGAACGAATCTCTGGACTCAATAATTTAAGCTTAAAAAACACACGATACACTGTTCAAATGTGCTCTCTCTTACCTGGAAGCCTTCTGGTGGAGCTGGCTCTGCCGAGGTCAAAGTTCATACGAGGAGCCTGAAAGACAATGATTTGCCAAACTGACACAAGGCCCGAGTTTGTAATTCTGTGTTACATTGTGGTTGATGTTTGCATGTGTGAGTACAGTGTGTGAATGTTTTCCTGAGTGGCTGATTCAGCTGGTTTGAGCACCGTTTTAGGAAGTTTGTAAAAAAACACGTTGATTGTTTGTCCGAGCTTTGAACTAACAGACATGTTAATTATTATTATTATTATTATTATTATTAATTATGTTTTATACAGAGGTTTGTATTAATATTTTTTAGATAATATAGAGCCAGATGCCAAAGATTTTATGATGTTTATCGACGTAAGTTATGTGCCGACAATCACGGTCATGTCAAGCTGTGCACAGACTTCAAAACGGACATTTCTGTGAACTCCAAAAAATAAACAAATATGAAGGTTTCTACAGTTGAATTCATGCAACATTTCACAAATCAATAAAATATTTGAAAGAAGTCCCTCGAGTTTTGTGGAATGACTGAAACATTTGTGTTTGAATTCCAACATGTTTACCACCTGACTGGAGCTCTCATTGTCACTTTATATCCTCATACCAACCCGGAGAGAGCCAGAGTGATCTTCATTAATGAATACCAGAGCCGCATTCTTTCGGGTTCAACTTTCTCGGATGGCCTGCTCTCTTGTTCTCCTCTTGCCGTGAAGAACGTGCTTGGCATAGATCACATTCTCGCAGAGACACGTAACTCTATACATGACAAAGACAGGTTTCTCCTAGATTAGCTCTAATGCCATTAGTGAATTCCTGCGTGTTGCCGTGCACCTTTGCAAGCATTCCTGGGGCCTTTTATAGCCTCATATTAATATACCGGGAGTTTATGTGTTACTCTCCGACGGAGCGCAGGCTGTAGAGATTAGACGAGCGAAAGTAGACCTTTGTAATGTTTGTTTTAAACTTGCCTGTACACATACAGTGACACATTAGCCACGAGCAGACAGCTTCACACTATAAGGCGATTAGTCACGTTCGCCCCAAGTTGTCGTACGATATGTTATGACGTGTGTACAGTTACAAGCATGTTTTAGGCCACAAATATTCCAAATAAATACATTTTTACAAGTATTAAAACTCTCATGTGAACTTCAGAGTAAACAAAAAAACAAATTTTCCTGGAAATTAATATAAAAAAATCATGATAACCCACTTCTTTTGATTCTAGAACAGATGCTCTTGAGCTGACTAATATTTAAACCTGTTTTCATTTGTTACCTGTTATATGTAATAATACTATATGAAAGACAGTTATTAGTGTGTACTAGGTTTTTATTGAAATATACTTTATTCAATAGGTCCTATTTTCCCATTGCAAACACAAACAAACATATCATTACTATACTTTTTGTTGTGAGCAATGGTCATAAAAAATGCTGCAGCTGTAATTTAATTGGTTATTGACAGAATTAAGATCTTAACCAAAAAAAGAAAAAGAAAAAAAACAAAAAAAAACCCAGATATAATGACTTCAGCTAACACTGGAATTGACCAGCCAAGCTAGCAAATATACAAATAACTTGATATTTCCATTTACACTTCAGTTTAACGTAATATAATTTTGCGTTATGGGTTGGTACGGTTTTAACTTTAGACCTTGAGACCTTGGCTCCGGTCTCCTTGTAATAGCCGGAACATGAGACTGGCAAAAATCGACCTTTTTATTTATTTACAAATTTAGATTTGACTTTCATAATTAACAACACTTTAATGAACAGTTTACTTCAATTAAAAGTCAAAACATTTTTTGAAATATATCTAATATAGCTAGCTAACATAAGTGTGCTATAGCTAGCTAAGATAGCTATGAGCCTTATGGACAATTTTGATAAAATGAAAATATGACATTGGCAAGATATCACTAGACCATGATTCATTGCAAAAGAAAGATGAGCTACTGTTGCCACAATTTGAAAGTTACATTTTTTAACTTTATTTTGGTATTTCTCTCTTTTCTGTCCTTTTAAAAGTTTGAGGCTTACCAGCAATACAGCAACTGTACAACCCTAACCTATAGCATGCTAGCAAAGCTACTATACGAAGAGCTATGTGGTAGCTAATAAAAATAATTAAACAAATGCAGATTACTATCAACTTACTTTCATTATTATATTTGTCTTTCAAATAAGCCACTCTATTGGTGAACATCATTCACATAGTCGGTTTACAACGGGTGTTATTATATTCTCGACATACTAGAAAGTTGTGCTTCACATTTTAATACATTTTAAAGTTATTTTTTACCATCAAAAATCTTCAGGTAGAACCTCACAATAGGGAACCAAAATAGAACACATAACTTGAACTTCTACATGTGTAGTTAAGATAACATGTATTTTTATTTTTTATTTTATGGTTACTAAATGACAAAAAAAACATTAAAGGAGCAGTTTGTTTATTTAAGTACTATCTATTTAAAAAAAATGTAATGTAATGACAGCAGAACTACACAAAGTACATGCTCCCTATTATTTTAAGTTAAATAAAAACATAGTTTATTCTAACCTTACAAAAACAACTCTTTTGTAGTGTTTCTTGACTTGACTCTACATGAAAAGGATGTTCCTGTCTTTGGCCTCTCCACATAAAAACATCAAAGTAATCCGTGGCAGGAATCAACTTCCAAGTATACGTGAAAAAAAAGAAGAAGTGTTCTTGTGTTCTATTCATTTTCATTCAAGCAGGCCGAGGTCTTCCGGCTACAGTGGGTTTCGATTAAGAAGATGTGAAAGAAGTTAAAAATATATTCATGTCTGGGCTCGAGCAGAGAGGATATGAAAGATATTTCTGATCATTTGACGGTGAACTTGTCTGAAAAAATAAAACACAGGAACTGGTGGAATGCAATGCCATCAATCTTATTTATGAACCCAGGGATCTTATCTGGAGCGGCCGACTGATTGACAACATCGCGAGGCCTTGCCAACATTCCAGCACACATGCGAAAAGGCGGAAAACATGTTTAGACTTCCACGGCTTTCTTTTTTCCCAGAGTTGATATGATGAAGGAAGATAAAACATAAATGAGAGTCAGGGGTCAAATTCCACTCCGCTCAAACATTCAGAGAAAATATGTTTATCTGCGCTTTTGTGAAATGTTCTGCTGATTTCCCGGGCTGAGTCCCATGGGAATTTCATTTGGCATCACAATTGCTGTGAACGGCACGAGACTACATTCTGCTCTTCTTCTGTTTCTCTCTGAAGCACCAGCTGGAATTTATGATAGTTCAGGTTGTAACAAATTGATGGTATTTAATGATCAATCAGTTGTAAAAACAATAGGCTTGAATATGTTTATGTTGGCAAATTATTAATCTTTTAATCACATGTATCACTTTAGCTCTGTAAAAAGAACCAGGTGTAGATTTGCAACAGATACGAAATTAAATCTTTATTCTTTTTTTTTTTTATCAAAATGTATTTGCACTTTTTTAAGATTATTTTTTTCAAATACTATTCCCATTCTGTATTTTCATTAAAACGTATATACCAGCTCAGCTCTAGTAGCTAATATTATCTTAGATTAAATACAAGCACACATCTGCAATAAAATATACGGAAGCTCAGAAGAACCAACTTGAAAAAGCACTTTTAAATCAACATACAGTTTTCTTGTCAAACTGAAGCTGGAAATAATATCGGTCACGAAAACAGCATTCTACAAGTATACATAACCTTTACTAGCGTTAAACAAAAATGTTTCAATAGCGCCATCTAGTGGCAGAATTACACCCAATCACCCTCCCTTTATATAGAAATTGATAAAACAAGGGTTTGTATAATGATGTATGTATTTCTTTATTAATAATAAGGGTTTAATCAATGGGACATTGTGTACACGTTATTGTTTCATCAAATTAAATAATCCCTCTTTCTGTTGACTTCTATTTTCCATCGATGGTTATTTATTGAATCAATTCTTTTTATATTTCATCATTCGTGGGCTTGTTTGGAACATCAACATGCATTCTGCAGTACAATAAAAACGAAATAAATAATACCATCAATTGCTCTTCATCCCCTTTGACATTATTACGTTTATTTAAATTAATTAAAAACAGAATAATACAATTTATCTCCAAAGCATTCCATAATTAATTTATTTCATTTTCATGGCAACATTTATGGAACTCTCTGGAATCGTTAAATTGTAATTACAATATTAATTTAGTGTTTTTTTTTTCTTGGTATCATCAACGCAACTTCCTAGATTGTTGATCAGTTTTTGTTTTTTGCTTCTATTATACATCTTTAGTTATGTGATGAATATTATGCCTAACCACCAGATGAATCCTGCATTTTGCAGCAGCGAAGTACAATTATCTGTCTTATTAATTTACAATTTTTCCACTAGATGTCATCATTGTGTCACCAACGTATCTTGTGCCCGTTTATGTATTATTTCTTTACCTTCCTCCTGTATCCTTTTCCTGCAACAGAACTCACATTCAATTGTGTTTCTCTCCAGGGGTCACACATATGAGCAGGACCGTCTGTGACAGCTGAGGCCGGCTGGATGGATTGACCGGCTATCCATCAGTGTGACAAGGACGTCATCTAGAACATTCCAAATTCAAAACGCCTGGTTCCTTATTAAAGGTCATGAATATTGTTGCAATGTAACAACCACAGACAATTTTATTTCTTATTAAAAGGATAAAGAAGGGAGCTGTCGTGCTGTTAAATGTTGAAAGACAAAGTAGAATAATTAAAGGCACTCACTGTGATGCTGGAGCTGTGGTTTATCAGATTGGGTTTTATAATCCGTCTCGCAGCACATACTTTATCTAATTAAGTAATTGGATCAAATTTTATAGTTTAATAAAAAGCTTTTGCTTTCTCAGCAAAAGTTTTTTTTTGCGAGAATCCACTTAATGGAGGCTGGGATTTTGGGATGAAGTCATTTGCTGGATTTCACGTTGACGGTAAATTAACTTAACTAAGCATATTTGAGTCAGTAATTCGTTTTGTGCTTTACATCTTAACGTTATTGGACCCCTTAATGACAAGTACAGTGTATTTTAATTAAATTCTTACGCCTTCTATTCTCTCCAAGTTACCTCACTTGAGTGTTGTGATGGACAAATGCGTTTAACAAATTGTTAATACAAAATTACACTGTTTAACAATCACATAGACTTTCAAGGACAAACTCACTCAAAGTTAAATATAACTTAACATTGTCCCAGAAACATAAAAACATTAAACCATGCACCATGATATTTCATTTATTCATCCAAGAATGTTTTTTTTCAAAACAGTCTTGAGCAGCTAATGGGCAGATCAACTGACCTGGAATGATACCTGGGCTGACGAAGCTTCATGATGCAGTGTCATGTTGTCTAGAGGTCAGTAGGTGGCGCCATCAGTTTAAAAATGATGTGATGTTTTATTAGAACAGTTCTTCTAATAAAAAGGTGGGCTCTGAAAATAATGACACTTCTTCATGAAGCTTCATCAGACCATCACTGCTGGAATTCGCAAAACCATCAGACCAGCTGTAAAAGATGAAAACAAGACAGAAGGCGAGACTTTAATCTTGCATCTCAATATTCCATTTACTATATGCAATATTGTATTTCTGCAGAAAGTTCAAATAAAATATTGCTTCTCTATGAATAACTCAAACCTCAAATCTACCATAAAACCTCCAGAGAGCTGTGGACAAACTAAACCCCATATTGATTGTACTTTTTCTAAAATGGATAAATAAAAGATTAACTAGAAAAAGCACTCAAAGGGCACAAACTTTTACCAACAGGCTGTTATAGTTCCAAATCCAGGGCACAGTATTGATAGACTATTAGTCGTCAACAAAATGAGTTGTATTATGAAAAACGCTGTTTCATTCAAGTGGTGTTAAAACTAGTGATGGTCTGATGAAGCTTCATGTCATCAGTGTCTCTATTTTCAGAGTCCACTAGATGGCGGTCCCTGCACTATTTTCCTTTGTTTTGAACTTTTCTTATGAAACAGCAAATCATTTTTAAACTGATGGCGCCACCTACTGACCTCTAATCAAGACTAGTTAAAACATCGGAGTTCGGGAGTTGGAAGCTTCTAGCAATCCTCTTCAGCAACCCTAAAACAATGCAGAATAAAGAACAACAATAATAATAAATAATTCATTTTATTCATAAAGCTTTTAAGGACACACAAGGACACCATGCAAGCAGATTATAAAACTACAGTAAAAATACATTAGTAAAACAGATGTTTAAAGATAAGAAAGATAGAAAAAAGTTTCTTACAGGGAACTATATAGAAAGGAAATGATAAAACAAGTGTTACAGTGAATAAACAAGTTTAAAAAAACATTACAACACATTCTTACCACAACCATAATCAAACCAAAAGTTGTTTAATTGATTTGATTGTAAAAAAGAGTTTTATAAATTTGCAAATTATCCTTCAAGTAAATCCTTGTGTTTAATTATCAACATTTCAATCTTATAAGCTAAGTGACGTACAGTTACAAACAACCCTTCTTATGTGAGCAAGTTGACCCAATTTTTTTCTAGACAAGCTTAATTTTCTGAATAAGTGCTATTACATATTTCTCTAGCAGGGAAAATACAATTCTAAGGCATAATTGGCTCGCTCTGACGGCACACAAACAAACATTTAATTCAGCAAACCGCAGTGACTAGCACCATCATTATAAATAATACAATTCATCATTAAAACATATTATTTAGAAACCTTAGCCAATGCAAGTTATTAAGTACAATGGTAACATTTGACTTCAATATTTAATCTTTCCTTAGAGATCTTTCCTGCTGTTTTATACACAGTCCTACGATTCTACTGTTTTTCCAGCTATAGGAATAATCATATTCAATTGTATAGTGACAAGCCTTCATCCTGCTCTAAGCATCAGTGAGAAGTCACTATCATTCTACAACATCTCCATTACACACCTGCAGAGATTCTCTCGCGCCAGAAGGATGAGCTTCTTTCTCGACTCTGTGTTGCAAGATTAGCATCAAACTGATAGGCAGCGGAATAACCTAAGAAAAAAAAATCAGTGTGTAAGATTTGCAGAAGTTTTTATCTCTTTTAATTTGAGATAAGTTTGAAAGAGTCTGGAATATGGACAGTTTGTTTGGTTATCAGCAGGAATGACACCCGGACTATTGCTATCGATCTAAACACTATAATCAACTGTTTTTTTTCTTTCTTCGCTGTAAACAGACCAAACTATATCCACTTTAGGTGGCAAAGAAGTGTATTAGGATTTTTTTGGTTTAATAAACCTTTTCTTGTATATTAGAATCACTTATGTTTATCTAAAAGTCCAGCAATATTAATATTAAAACTGTCCCTCCTACAAGAGAATAAAATGATGTGAATGTGATGATTATAATGCAGAACATAACCTGTGCAGACTGCTTTTAAATTATAACTATATAACTAATATTAAGCTGACAGGGTCTTTTATTAAGCATCAAGAACATTGTGTTACATCATTGACAAAGAACAGAGTTCACAGGCAGAGAACATTTTTTTTTATTAAAAGCTTATTTAACACTTCAGGCAACCCCTGTGACCGGCAGTGCCTAGAATCTCTCCCACTCTTCTGTGTTTAAAAAGTTGTTTTAACAACTTTTTATGCTCATTTTATGCTCATTTCTCAAAGGAGATGTCTCAAGCCTTACGGAAGTATGATCGTGACACTCTGTTTAGCATCAGAAAGTCGATGGAGGACTTTTACACACGGTATATATACACACCAGAATATCTGCTGCTCTGACGGATACCGGGCGAGTTCTGCAAGAAATCGAGGAGAGGCTCCCGTTCTGATCACTCTCTGACAGTCTAACTGAAAGTGTCCATAACATCATGATGTCGGCTGATTCGGGTCAATACACATCCTGCTGAGAAGACTGAGGGATGAAGTGGGACTGTCTGTGTATGTGTTACAGTGGTTCTCATCATACCTTTCTGGACACAGTTTTAGTGTGTCAGCCAATCAAATAAGGTCTAAATCAGCTGATCTGTTGTGTGGAGTCCCTCAAGGTTCTGTTTTGGGTACTTTATTGTTTTTGCTGTACTTGATTCCCCTCGGTAAAATCATTCAGAGATTTCCTGATGTTTCATCTGATGACATCCAACTCTACTGCTCATTTGAACTGAGCCCCAGAGGCTGAACAGCTTAGTCAATTACTTGATAGAAATCAAACAGTGGCTCAGTGAAATCACTTTGCAGCTAAATGTGGAAAAAACTGAAACTGAAAAGTAAGTACTTACTTACTTGCTAAGGTTCCAGGGTTGAGTCAGTACTTGGGTGACTTAGGTCAGTCTGTCAAACTGAGCCTAAGAAACCTGGGTGTTGTATTTGACAAAGACATGTCTCTAGTGCAACACTGCAGAAAACTGACCAGAAACTGTTTCCTTCAAATGAGAAAAATCTCTTAATTTAGGAAAATGATGTCACAACATGATCTGGAGTTTATAATTCATGCGTTTGTGTCTTCTCGTTTGGACTATTGTAACAGTATATTTGTGTATAAACAAGAAGGAGATGTCTCGCCTTCAGTTAATACCAAACACTGCAGCAAGAATTATCAACAATGCATTGCTGTCAGCTTCACAGAAGACAGGGGTGATTGGAGGAGCAGGACACACAAGAGAATTTATCGTGTCAAATAACACTAAGGGGTTTTTCTTATTTACTGTCACCAGTTTCCAAATGTAATCAGATCTGGCAGTTTCCATCATCTCATTGAAGGGGATGAGGACATCAGATCCCTGAGGTGAAGTCTGTGCAGGTGAATTTTAGTGGACTTCCAGAGACGCTCAGTCTTTCGAAAAAGTCTCTTCAGACTCAGGAGATCTTCATTTGTCCAAGGGCACCATTTTTTCTTAACTGTCAAGTTCGATTTAACAGGTGCCACCTAATCTAATTGGTGAAACAGTGAATTAAACTGTCCATTTTAAGGCAGTCATTGAAGAAAAGAAGGTCAAAAATAGCAGAAAAACTCTGCTGTATCGGCAAAGTCAGTGATTATCTCTTTTTTTTTTTTTGTGTGCGCTAGTACTCTAAAGCTTATGCTAATGGTTGCCTGATTGAACTCTGTCAATGATATGTCAAATGATAAATATGTATTGAATACTATGGATTGCAAAGACCTTTGGGTTTTAAAAAATAAAATAAATTAAAGGAATTAGGTGCTTGGCAGTGGTCTGCACTATTGAGGTACTTTTATAGTTTTTGAGGAATATTTTTAAATCATGGCCTTGACTACCCCTGATCCATATCCTTAATTAATTTTACAATGTTTCATAACACATTAGGAAGGCACAAACATATACTCATAAAATACAAATGTTTTAATGAATTGATTTTTTTTTTTTCAATGTTTTATTTAGAATTTCAATCCAAATTCCGATACATCCACATGTATTCTTCTGGTTTCCCCTCATGAAGGTTCCCCCCCTGCAGTTTTTGTGAAGGCAAAGCAAATTCATTTACTTCTTCATGACACAAGGTCCTAGTGTGTTTTATTTGCTATCAAACCAGGAGAATTCACACCGATGACCTTACTATATGCCAACAACCGACTCCATAGCGAAGTAGAGCGGGGGGGACACGATACATCAGGTGCATTACAGCGACTCTATCAACTCTTGGTGCCATTAAACCAAGGACAAAGTGGACATCCTCCTCAGCAGACTCCATTCACAGATCATATAAGAGGATATATGGGCAGCGTGACGCTGCCTGATAATCATACTGGAATGATTATCATTGCCCTCACATGACCCACTTGCTGCTACATTATATTGCCACACGAAACCTGCTTTTTAGAAGTTCATTTTAGTTTTATGAAGCTTAGCAAAAAGGATTGAGGTGAAACGGCTGTGTGAATATCTGCATATTAAGAGGTTGCAGATTTAGACTTTTCCTGCTGAGATTCTGCCACAGTACATATATTTTAAAGAAGATAAAAATCTGACCTTGAAGGTAATTTGATGCTCTACTGGTATGTGATGCAGAGAAACAGGTAGTGCTTTAAGTCTCTCCGATGTCTTTAACAGGAAGTTAGAAACCTCTCATGAGAGGTTTGCTCCTCGTGACAGTTTTGATTCATTTTCAGCTGCCCGTAAAAGAAAAGAAACGATCAAATAATATTGGCTACTCAAGTGGTCGTCACTCGATGACAGATCTGTGACTAGGCCTTTACCTTTTGCACATCCGTCTGCCCTGTCTGGCCAAACCTTGTTGAAAACAGGTTTATAAATAGTAGTGTCTGGTCCACAAACCAATGGTCACAGAGTTATGGAATTATTGTCCATTTGTCCCACCGATTATACATTCATAAACCTGACAACACTGCTTGTGGTGCTCAAAACTGAAATGTTTTAAAGTAATAAAGGGCAAATAAACACTCACCATATACATTATTTACATTACAGATAAAATATAATACATGTTCTAGTTTTCTATCTATTTGTGTGGTATGGGGTAGTGATGGTCTGATGAAGCTTCATGAATCAGTGTCATGTTGTTTAGAGGTCAGTAGGTGGCGCCATCTGTTTAAAAATAATGTGATGTTTCATTAGAACAGAAAACTGCTTCATGAAGCTTCAGACCATCACTAGTCCACCTGTGAGTTCACCTACCAGAAGGAGCAAATAAATAATTCTAATTGTGTGTTGAAACCTACCTGCTTGAGACCTTGGCTGTGTGTTTATGTCTGTTGGCTCTCTGTAATGTCCACTCGTTTGGTTTCAAGGACATACTGTTGAATCATGAAGTTGAAGAAAACATAGGTAATAATGTACATTTGAAAATTATTTTTTTACAACTTTAAAAGCTAATGAAATCATCGCTGGGCATGTAACCTTTTTTCTAAATTTACTATAACATATGACCACTAGTTGGTATGTTACTCTGATGCAGCAGTTGAGCACTATGAGGCATCTTCATAGGGATCCGTGTTTTTTTTGTTTAGAGCCCTCAGCTGTAGTAACCTTTCTTTTGGAAGTTTTGCTTCTTTAATCGACCCTGTGAGATTTCAACACTTGTTTATGTCGTCTTTGTTTATTTAACTTCACACTGACCAAAAGGTATTAGTATATTAGTATATCTAAAAGTCACTGTCTATAATAAATAATATATATCATAATCCAAAACTAGCTCCATGCTAGGACACACAACGTGCGCTGACCAGTACAGTCTTGGGAATATCCAAAAAAAGTTAAGGTAGCCATTAGAGTTCATTGACGGGAGACGCGATCAATTAACAATCTCTTCCTGCTTTGGAGCTCCTTAAGAAGAGGGAGAGACGTCAGAACAGGAAGTGATCTACCCTAAATAGGACAAAATGTACAAGAATCATGACACCGTATTTGGCGTTTAGTTAAAACCTACAAACTTCCTGTGCACACGGAGAGAACATACAAGCGCTTGTTTCCTCCCACAGTCCAAAAACATACAGATTGTTGATTGAGATCTTGGTGAGATCTTAGTTTTTCGTAGGAATGAGTGTGTCTGTGAATGGTTGTGTTGGTTTGTGTGCCATGCGACAGACCATTGACATAATTTTTAAACTGATGGCGCCACCTACTGACCTCTAAACAACATGACACTGTCTCATGAGGCTTCATCAGCACATCACTACTATAAGGGATTAAGCAGCACAGAAAATTTTGAAAATAAAGTTTTATTCTTGTTATTGACAGTAATCTAAAACAAACAGCAAGAGAGGTTTTCTTAGATATTGTTACCCTCTTTCTTTCACAGCTCAATTTGTAACAACAACCCGGCACAGTGTATGTTTTCTTAGAGTAGGACTGAGGTAGCTGGTGTCCACCTTTATAAGTGCTGTAATTATTCTCCCACTTTAAAATTTAACAATTTTAGACTACACTTGTTAAGAGGTGCGGCTCTGAGGCTCGGTCGAGTTGAACACGGCTGGTTAGGTCTTAAGTGGATTAAGAGCTTTTTATTATGACAGCAGCCAAAATGAACTCTTTGAAAACTGACCCGAAAATCCCGCTTCCCCGTGAAGCTTCTTAAAATATGACCCTGGATCGCTTGATCCTGGAGCCGTGAATCCCGGCCCACGGTGATGAATGAGGGTTTGAAGTGCTTTAAACTCACAGAGGGAAATCTTCCAGGATGTGGATCCAGATTGGATGAAATAGTACATTGACTTAATCACCATTTGATGACATTATAGCAGGACAAATACACACAAAGACTCTGTCTCCCATGTCCTGACACCAAGATCGATGCGCTGCTTTCTGAAGTCAGTGCGGCCGCCAGCAGTGTTCACTCACGGCGCCACATACACACTGTCCAGAGGCCCAAGTGTACGTGATAATGCCACTCTGAGGGGACAGTAACAAGCAAAGAGCAGCGCTGCTTTTAACAGTTACAGGAGGAGAAGGTCAGTCCATTCCATGGTACTTCATGATCATTATGCCGAGAAACAGAAAATTGCACTCTCCTTGTAGAGCTTTACAAGGAAAGAACCTCACTTTAATAAGCTGGTTTGCCCTTTTAGTGGGAGAATGGGAACAAATGTGTGTTCTCATAAAGAGCTGCTCGGTAAATTATTACTTAATTCTATTTAAAAGCTGTGGAAATATGTATAAAGGCCTTAAGTAATGTAAGAGCTGCTATTCTATTTGGTTGTGGATAAGAACTTGGAAAAAAAAGATACTTTATTCTTTATTTCAAATTCTTCTGGTCATGTTCTTTTTGAAGGATTTTTAAATTGCAGCCCGGTAATGGCCCAGTAGTTGCCCCATACTTTTCTCAGTCCAGCAGCAACCTGTAGGTACTTTAGTCAGTTTTTTGTGTGTGAATATGACGAGAGGCACAAGCTATTTTTTATGGACCCACACTTGCGGGAGGAAATCAGAGTGACAATCTATTTTTCCATGAAATGACAAAGTAAGAAAAAAAGAAAGCGAAAAAGAAATGTTAAATAATAATAAAAAATGTAGAATGATGCTTAAAAACATGCACAAACACCTACCTGGTGATCTCAGAGGCCACATTATCGACCGTTTTGGCGCGCTATCAAGCCAAAACAATTGTACTAATATTATCTAAAAACTGAAAAAACGAATTAAGTAAGAAGGAAAATGTCATGATTTTATTTTGAAACTTGTTTCTGTTTCCTGAGTTCCTCGGCACCTGTTGCTGTGACAGCAGCTGCAGCTCGTTAAACCATCGACACCTCGGCAGCAGAGCTTAAAGCTACCTCTCCTGCAGCAACAGGCGCCAGATTATAATTCATATTAGTCACTCCATGTCTCCTTGAGTTTGTTCTCTGCCTAACTTGTGGTGAGTTTCCTTTGGACTCTGATATGGACACTTCACAACTGTTTTATTTTTTTTTTACTATTTTGATTAATTCCATTTTTGTATGTCGTTTGGTTGTTGCACCTGCACTTGGGTCTGGCTCTAGTCTAAACCTCACAGAAAAGTAGAATAAAAGACAAATGTATGCCATTATCTTATACAAATAATCAACATTTCATTTTATTTACATTTTATTTTTGACCAAAATCTTGAAAAAAGCTATGGACAAATAAATGAAAGCACTTTTATTTCAATTTCTTTCCTCAGTTTTTGACATCCATGTTAAAAATGTAATCCTTAAATCAACAGCTTAAATAAGTTTGATTACAGTTGTCATATCAACACAATTAAAACATGCTGTCAGACACATTTCTGTATGATCAGGTTAAAAGTTTTTATATTAAAAAAAGCATTTTCCACAGATCTGCCGCATTTGGTTCATGATTCATTCCCGAAACTCACACGTATTTATTTCATAAGTACATTTATTCAGGCTATCAGACATTCATCTTAATATCTTCAAATACAAGCTTTAACTCAGCATCACCGCCCAAACTAACAAATGTGTATATCCTTTTTCTTACCACATTGATTACCTATTGAATTCCTATATTCAAGCCGTATGTTTCTGTGCTATACCGTAGTTTGACTTTAATATATTTTTGTGCCATTATTAACTGTCATGTTTCCTCATCACCGAAATGTTGTTTTGTCCTTGACAAGGACGGTTGCTTCTCAACTCCCACTTCAAGAGTAACACTCGCAAAGCACGCAGAAGAGAATAAAGCATAAAAGCAGTAGTAGCACCTCCAGCTGGGTAAACTTTGACGCGCAGGAGATAACCGTGGTCAACGCTGGCTCCACGGGAAGTTCATTACTGTCCCATCCGCCTCATAACAGATCAATAGCTGTCGGCGCGGCGCGTTCTCTGTCAGAGCGAGCCGGCGTGTTAGTGAACAACAATAGCGGCCGTTGTCCTCAGATGGTCGGATGACACGTGGTGGAAGAAACAGGCGAACGACGAGAGGGACGTGTGGATTTTTGATTTGATCAGAATTTTTAATCTGCACAGTTAATTAAAGCTGTGTGTGTGTGGTAGAAACGTGCAGGGGGAAAAAATAGTTTTTGTGTGTGTGTGTGTGTGTGTGTGTTTGAGCCTGAGGCTTTTGTCGATGTTTTGTCCTTCATCACTCCCACCAAGGTGGACTAATTAGGACTGTGGCGTGATCTTCTGTGAATGAGCTTTATATATATCCCGTTTTATAAATCCCTGCAAATGTTTTACTTTCCTGAGCAGGATTAATCTCCTTCATAACAACCTTCTCAATGCTTAATCCACAATGGAACATCAGATATAACATCAATAACATTGATTTAAAAAAGCTTGCACGGTGGTATTAGATAGATCTGCTTGAATGATAACCACAAAGGGCTCATTACGGCAGATAACGGTTCAGATTTCATTTAGTCGGA
The DNA here is from genome assembly GCF_982586985.1 of Callionymus lyra. NCBI lineage: Eukaryota > Metazoa > Chordata > Actinopteri > Syngnathiformes > Callionymidae > Callionymus > Callionymus lyra. Next base: position 4,689,256 of record NC_141833.1, read on the forward strand.
AAAGTCCACAACATTTACTGACAGATTTATCTTTTAATAATAACCCAATTTCCAAAAAAAACACATCAAGCTACGTTAAAACTTCTACTACACATTGAAATGTACGATTAAATATGAGATCTATCAATTTATATTCTCTTTTCTTTATTTATCAAATATGATTTGGTGCATATCCAGACTTTATATTGAATTTTATAATGATGTGAAAACTAGAAAAGCAGTGAGTCAGCGCAAACCTCTTCCAAGGGCCTTGTTTCACACTTTTATGATCAAAATCTTTGTACAAGCAAGTGACAGAATCATGTTAAATGATTCAAAAAATGCTGCTACTTATGGCAAAAACAAAAGCTGCCACCAGGGGGGTGAAAACAACAGGGGAAATGCAGGGGGATGTGCCCATTGGTGTGTCGAGTGATCCAGGATGATTTCCGTGAAGCATATATGGAGACGTTTGTTAGTGACGTATGTGGGGACTGGTTCAGGGATGCACCCGCGGCTTCCCACGAAACTGGAACTATAGGTGCCATCTAAACGCAATAGGTTTCCCCTCACTTGTTTCTGACTTGTGTGAGAGACTTATGGACCTGCAAGAAAGAGTACATTTCCTACTGTGTGGCAGCATTTGGATCTGATCTCTCCTTATAAAGTATAATAACGTGATATATTTTCAAAAGTGGGGGAAAAAATCTGAAGGAAAATAAACTGCCTGAAGCCAAGCACTGTAGAAAGGTTGCTCTTAAGAACTGTCCTTCCATACACTCGTAATTCAAGCATATTTTGTTAATTATCCGAATAATTGAAGCACAGATTACATCAGAGCTTTACACATATTGTCCACTTGATTGAGAGTGAATTATCCCTAGGATAAGCTTCTCAGTGATTCCTGTTTTGTCTTTAAAATAACTGGCGACAAAGCTGATTCTGATAACCCGTTTTATACTGATGCCCTACATTTTGTAAATGACAGCAGTCAAGTCAATAAACTCCCCAAAATTGATATTTTAATATTGTGTGTACTCAGAAGATAACCTTTAACGCACCAAAGCACTAATCCAGGCAACGGTTTGTTTATTCATTTTTTCCACACTCTCCAAAGTTATTTTTAATATAATCAATAATCCCAATAGCTAATTATAGACGTTTTTATGAGGTGTATTACATTGATTTATATATATATTTTTTAAATAAATCAGTTGTTTCTTATATTTATAAGTTTCAACTACAGTAACGCTTGCTTGAATTTCATTTCTTTATGTATTATGTATAAAGCCCTCCTTTTAAAACTATATATAGTGATCTAATAACACCACTGTTTGAATATTCATTGTAATGCAAATTTTGATTAATTAATAACAGAGTTAGTTCACCCCAAATTCACTTATTTTCTACTCACCCTCATGATGACTAAGGGTTGGGAGAACTCCTTTTTTTTTTAAATGTTCATTTTAATATAGCGACTGGAGCTCAGTGGTCTTCGTCTTCATCTTCGTCCAAACTTTTAAAAAAATCGAAATACCTCTGTGATACTCATCTGTAACATCCATCTTGTATTTAAGCCTCGACATGAGGAATTGTTCAGAAAAAACTTAAATAAGTCTATATTTTAAGCTTGTTTGTAGCGTATGGTATCTGTCTTTCAGCTCTTGATTTAAGTCTTTCCTCATTCAAACACATTGCAATTGTCATTGTGCATACACATCATTTTTACGCTGGTAGCTTCAATAAAAAACAAGCTAAAAATGAAGACTTGTTTAAGTTTTTCTGACAAATTACTAATGTCGAAGCTTCAATACAAGATGGACGTTACGTTGCAACACGGAGGTATTTGGATGTTTTTAAGTTTGTCTTTTTGGACGAAGACAAGATGAAGACAACTGAGCATTAGTCACTAGATTATAGTGATGGTTCAGCCAAAATTCAAACTTCACTCTCGACCCTCATGTCGTCAAAGGGTTGGGATTATTTTCAGAATAATCTGTCTCTTTTTAAAATTATAGGCGAAAATATGCAGGTTTATCTTCCTCCAATAAAACATCCAAATACCTCCATGTTGCTTGTCTGTAAATCTACTGTCTACACTGGAAGCCCTTGTGATATTACCTGTAGTACTTCCTGTTAATGTGGCTTGCTACTGCTTAAGTTTACAATCTTAAAATATAGACTTGTTACATTTTTTTCTGGAGCGAATTATTTTATCGAGGCTTCAATACAAGATGGACGTACCAGACGAGCACCATGGAGGTATTTGGTGTCTTTTTAAACGTGTCTTTTTGGAGGAAGATAAAGTTAAAGACAACTGAGCATCAGTCCCTACATTAAAATGAACATATTTTGCCTAAAACTCTACAAAGGAACAGATTACTCTGAAAATTATCCCAAACCTTCGTCGATATGAGGGCGATTAGAAAACGAGTGAATTTTGCATGAACCGTCCCTTTAAATGACACTGCGACGCTAATGAGTCGAGGCTAGAGAATTGCACCGAGCGTACTCTCCACATCTGACCTTGACTTGATCCGGCAAACTCTGGCACTTCTGCACTTTTCAGCACCTTTGATGCAGATAAGCCTAATGCGCTGGACACGGACCGCAGGTTTTCCTCATATGAATCTCATTTTCCTCAATATTGTGAAATGACTTGAGGGTAAAAAAAACTCATCATGCCTAATGGTTTGGATAACCTTTAGCAGTCCGACTAACAGTCGCCGTGGGGCATATAAACATGCATTTAGAGTGAGGAGGAGAACATTACATCTTTTGTGACTCGGTGTGAAGGCATTAATGGTCAGTAAATTAGGGAAGTCACATTTTCTTTGGAAAATTCACTCCCCGTCGTCACGACGACACTGCCCAACACATTAGTGATGCTAATGTGGCTCGCCAGAAAGAAGGCTTCTATAGAAGATTTTTAAAAGAGATGTGCTGTCCTGTATTTTACGTCAATCACCATACACATCCATCTTTCCCTTATCTCTAATATCCTGCTCCGATATGCTGATGGGTCTATTTCTGCTGCTTTGACTTGATTCCAAACCACTTCCAACTGGAACCATCCCACAGGAGCTTCAATTCCTGGGTCGGACGAGCATCTCCCAATATCGGGCATCTGGTCAAATGATAATAAGCGGTAGATGGGATTTTAATGCTCGCCGACAGTTCCTCCCATTTTATGCGTATAATGTTTTCCATCCAGTGAGAGTTCAAGCAGGTTTTGCCCCCCAGTGGTGCGCCACTCATTTGGCTCCCCCTCCCCTCACAACCAGCCTCGTCCTCCCCTTTGGATCTGGAAAAAAAAAAAAGCCCAGCTGTTTTAGGAACAAGCTTTTTTTTTTATTTCTCAACACATTTAATAGATGTCGAACTCTTATAATAAATGGACCAGCACTCTACCTCAGTTGCCATGCTAGCAAGAACCTCAAAAACAACCGAAAAAGCTTTATTATTCGGAGCCTTTTTTGAGACATCTGGAGGTTTGTTTTTTTTTCAGCAGCAGATGGTGATAAATGCAGCAATTGTATGATGATGATGTTGATGATAATTAAGATGTTGATCCTTTTCTCTCCACCTGGAATCAAGTATATCATAGATTCCGTTTAGTTCTCTATAGTACACTATAGTTAATTAAAAGCCCATATTCTTCTCTGAGGGCAGCACTCCGCTCACAGCTCCACTTATCGCCACTCCAGACATAGAGAAATATTTTCCCATCATGTGTGACATATCCGGCAAATCCTTATTAACACTTTGCAAATGAAGCCCAATGCCATCTTTTCCAGAGGGCGCCTGCGAGGCGAAGATGTGGGAATCATCCGTGGAAGCTGCGGTTCACGTTGGCTGTCATATCTTCAGGGTGTCGTTCCCCACGGAGCAGAGGTGAGACACTGCGTGATTTCCCCTCCGCCCTTTGAAGCCTTCAAAGCAGTTTTTATCCTCTGAAATGTGAATCTCGCTGCGGGTTTCGGAGTCGCTGTTCAGAGCACTCTCTGCTGCAGTGACTTTGTGAAAAATATGATTACATTTAGATCGTATTAGATTAAAAGTCTTCTCATTAGTGCTTTGATATTTCTGCAAAAATACTAGCTTACTCGTGGTGACACCGAGTGATTTATCTGTAATGGATTAATTTTCCAGTCCTGGCTCCCTTTTTCCCCTTCTGTGGTGTTTTTAAAGTAGTGTTATGTATTGGCTGGAATCTGGCGGATCGATACGTATCACAATACAGGGGCAATGATATGACGTGTATATACTGATGTGCTGATGAAGCTTCATGAAGCAGTGTCATGTTGTTTAGAGGTCAGTAGGTGGCGCCATCAGTTTAAAAATGATGTGATGTTTCATTAGAACAGTTGTTTGAAACAAAGGGAAATAGTGCAAAGTCCGCCATCTAGTGGACTCTGAAAATAATGACACTGCTTCATGAAACTTCATCAGACCATCACTAATATATTGCAATACTGTGGGAATGAGGATATCTTTCTAGTACTGTGGGGTACGTGATTCGCAGAATTTACAGACCAAATGACTCTAGACAAAGTCGTAACTGCTTTTGTTTTTGTTGTTTTGAAACCAAAATATGTCCAAAAAACAGCTTTTAAAGCTGTATCCTCTTTCAATGTTCAATTATATGCGGAGGACTTCACAACTGCTGCCTTCTAGCAGCTGGAGGTTTAATTGCAACACAAAAAATGACACACAAAAACGACATAAATATTAGCTATGTGAGCATAGAATTATTTTAACTTAGTATAGTATAGTTGGTTAAAGCAGGAGTGTCAACCTCAACAACAAAAGGGGCCATCCAAACCAGGTTGTGGGACAAATAAAATATGTGTTTTCCAACAGTGAGGACGAGTACAGGAGTCTGATACATGACTTTGTGGACCTTGAATGAGAGGAACCACTTGCAGCTGAACACCTCAAAGACGATGTAAGTAATTTATATTTGTATAGCGACCCAGACCAGGGTCACAAGCGCTTAAACAATCAAAACAATATTCAATAAAGTATATACTTTAAAGGGCAAGTTAAACTGATAACACAACAGGAGTTCCAGAAAGTCAAGTAAAAACCTGAACAAATAAAAACCTCTAAAGATGTTTCTTGAAGGAGTCTTTGTTATTTTTCTTTGAACTATGTTCCCTATCTTTAGACTTAGATCGTGTCACCTCTATTTATCTATCTAACAACAAGTGGTTCCCTATTCTAAAGTGACCTTCTCTTCACACTTAGTATAAGACAATACCACAGGAAGATGGACAGTGAAATAAGAAAAAACATGAATTGTCGTTTTCCTTTTAATGAACAGCAATCATTAACGACATTGTAAGGCAAAAACAGACTCTCTGGTGACAGTTTTAGAGAGGAGATCACTGGACAAACTACTGTCCATCATCGATGATGAGTTTGGGGACAAAAGTGGAGTGAAAAGATGATGATATTCTATGTTTATCTTTGTATCCTTTGTCCTTGTTATTTTTATTTGATCTATGTTCTTTGTTTTTAGACTTAGATTGTGTCATCTTTTACTTTCTTTTTAAAGAAACTTTGTTCTTGTTATTTTCCTCCAGAGGGATCGATACATTTCTAACTATCTATCGATCTATCTATCGATCTATCTATCTATCTATCTATCTAGATAGCTGAAACCTCAGTAGTAAACCAATAAAGGCAGAAGCTTTCCCTTTCCCTTTAAGTCTTCAATGATGGCCTTTTTCTCTGGGGTTACATGTGCAGCACATTTCTTTGCAAATTCCATCAGGGTCTCAGTTCCTGTCTCGAAATGTAAGCTTTTGTAAGTCTCAGGATCCACTATGTTGAGCTCTGCAATTGGAGCCAACATCTTGAAGGACCATCTATCCACGCAGTTGACCCTGAATGCTTCCGACATGGTCCGTACGTGCTTAAAGCTTTTCAGGACTTTGCGGTACCTCTTTATGACCTCGGCTGGACCTTTAACTAAGACACACAGAGATACACTTAATTCCATGTTATGACTGAATGAAATGAATGAAATGCTATAAAGGCAGAGGTTGACCTGCCATTCTTACTTCTATAATGTCCACGCTGTCTTTTAGCCTCAGCAAGAGGGCGCCGTTCCATCCTGGACCTCTTCCTTACGATCACCTCACTGTCTGTAGAGTCACTGATGACCGGGTCGGACATGAGACTGTCATGGATGTCTCTTTCAACACGCCCCATGTTGTCCTCAGTTAATATTTCAGCTTCATTTCAAAAGAAAAACAAGATTACTCAATGTGTTATTATCAATCAGGTTCCCACTAAAACACTTGAGCTCTTCTTTCCTTCAAGAATCCGACGTAGGAAATCCCGCTCTCTCTGAAGCTCGTCGAACATTTTATCCTGCCATTTGATCCTGGTCTCTAAAAACTCGACTCTGGAGATTGAACCTTGAAATTTTGGATATAATTATCAAGTTACATTTCTTATTTTGCACCACAGAATAGTAAACAGTGAAAGTATCATGATGTGTATGTTAGTCTTTGTATCCTTTGTCGTTGTTATTTTTCTTTGGTCCATGTTCTTTATCTTTAGACTTAGATTGTGTCATCTTGTTCTTTCTCTTTATTTCTCTTGTTCTTTTTCTTATTTTTTATTTTAATGAATAATTGCTGTGTCTAATTGGAAAAAAAAAACTATTTCAATAAAGTCCTACCTACCTAGTTTATAAAAGTGTGTACAAATACATATGAAATATATATAATTATGTGGAATGGGTTACCAGATGAAGGACCGCGATCCTTTCTTTCATAGCTGCAACTGGGTATCGCATCTTCAGAAGGAGCAAATATAAGCACAACAAGTTTGAGCAATGGTTAGATCACACCTTATGTTACCATCACTTAAATCTATGTAATGTAATGGGAAGAAGACAGGAATACCATCTGAAAAGTTTCCTGGGTTTCCAGAGCCTGCCCGTGACAACTAAAAATGATAAAACAGTAATTTCAAAATGGTGAACTGGTATTTGCTAACTTGTTGACAATGTACGTAGTATGTTTCATTTACACAGTGTACTTCCTAAAATGATATTTTTTCTGTGTCTAATTAGCATATGTTATTTCCGCCTGGTCATTCTCTACTTTTATTGTGAAAGTCATTTAGTCATTAATTTCAAATTATTTCCGGTTAGCAAGTTCAATTTAAACTAGGCCTGTGTCCGAACCTCTAACGCTCGAGATTAAATTTGTAAGAAAAGTTGCAGTTTCGTACGTTTACATACAGCACAGTATCTTCTACCATCCACATTTAACTTTAATCAAACCACAATACACATTGACAATTATGAGGGGTAACAGTTTTGATCACTCACCATTCTCCTTTTTCTTTTCTAACGGACAACCTTGACTTGATTTTCGGATGAAGTGATAAAGACTAAAGGAGATCGTCGCTTTTAAAGCTGTTGACAGTAACCGATTGGTCAAGAGAGATGTCAATCATTATTCACCGTGTGCTCATTGGCTGAATTGTTTACGGACTATTTCAGGCAATACCCAAAAAACAATCTTAAACATTAGGTCATAAAGTAACAAAAACAATAAAAAAGAAAAAGCAAGATGACACAATCTAAGTCTAAAGACAAAGAACATCGATCACAAAAAAAAAAAAAAGCAAAGGATACAAAGATTAAAATGGAAATACTCACCTGTCACAAAGTGAACAATTTACAAGTTTTGTCAGTCAGTAATTAAGGTGTTTTTAAGAGTGAACTCTTAATTATCATTCTGTTAAGGGTAGAATTATGTAGGTCTGAGTTAGTACCATATAATGGTTAATAAATGGCTAATTTACTGTTAATACACATGAATAGGTAGCTTATTAATAGTTCATATGTTCCCCATTCTTAAGTGTTATCGTTCACAGTATTCTTTTTTAACAGTAAGTCTGTGTATGTATTATTGATTTTAATCTAGGTTCCTTTAAAAATATTTTCCTGTATTTAAAAGAAAATATCTTCACAGTACCTGTTAAGAAAGTGCTTACCTAAAAATATAGTTCTCTATATGCAAGTTCATATGAAAAACTAGCGTCAAAGTAATGATGATAAAATGTACTAATGATAATGAAAATAAATGTGTTATGTTCAACGTATTAGACGCATTGAAGAGATTGATTAATAGATGTTATATTATAGATATAATAGATTCAATTAATGTTTGAAAATGGTACAAAATCAAGACCAAAATTGATTTCCAAAACTTCCCCGGGGTTGGTTAAAGCGAGCATTATCAAAATTGAAGTGCTCTTGAGCATGTTCTCTTTGTCGGCGTGTGCCTGACACTAATGCAAATGGCCACCTCAAGGGCAACATACAGTAGGGGGGCGGGAAAATGTCATGACTGACGGCAGGCCCATGCATACACACACACTTGTACGCACACGATTGCCCATGCCACCCGGCAGCCGATTGTCAAAATTAATTACCGCCATCCCACGTGAAATGGAAGCGGCTGGCGCTGAAGTAGAAGGCCGCTCCTCCCTCCATTCAACTCCTCCTCTCACTTCACAGAAGTGCACGTTGAATCACTCCGTCCGTCTCCGCCGCACTTCGGAAAATTACACCTTTAAGAAATTATTTTCCGTGTTGTGATCGTCAACTTCCTCTCCAATGCCCCCCTTGATGTCCCTCAATCTCACTTTTGTCCTCCATAATACATTTTCAGGAAGAAAACAACATTCATGTCGGAGCAGCGATGGTCCGGATGCACTCAGTCGGATGATTTTATAGCCACAAAGAAGAAAATGAGCCATAAAGCCTCTTCCTGTCTCCCTTCATTCAAATCTACCATCATGATCGTCCTCTTATCTAAGACCTTCTGTTGTCTTCACTTCCCTTTTTATAATTTGTCTCTCATATCTGGCACTGCCAACTCTGTTGTGTCTACTTTGTCCCTCACATGTCCTCATGTTATCACTGAAAGATGTCATCATTACTTGTGCCTTGTAACTAATAAAAAGCACCACAACAAATTTTTCATAGAAAGCAACATGATAAAAAAAAAACAACCAATGTTGGGCAAGTTACTTTAAAATAGTAACTTAATTACATTACTTCTTTCAAAGTAATGCAGTTACTTTAAATTACTTACAAAGTAACTAGTTACTAGGGATAGTAACATTTTTTGTAAGAGGGATAAATGCCAATTTTCCAAGTATTCGTATCAGTGTAAGTTTGGATGCAGTGATTACTCTATATAGACAAAAAGTAAGAACAATAAATGAAATCAATTACAAAAAATTCAAACAATTTTTGTGGCAAATAAAGATTATTATACGAAATTCACTTCAGGCCGATCAATTTATTTCCCCCCTTGGAACTTAAACGCACAAAAGTAACAAATTCTTAATTTTTCCTATTGATCACACAAACCTATTAAATGAAAACTGTACAATTGAACAACGCTGTATTCAAAACACAACTTAAAGGAAAAATATCAAAGAACAACACATTTTTCCATTACAGTCATGCAGTGTTCATGTTATAGTTTCACGTTTAGTTTTAAAATGCTACGTTCTTGAACGCACCATATCCATTGTCATTGAATGCATCTTTGATGTCAAAGGCTAGTGCTGGGCTGATGAAGCTTCAAGAAGCAGTGTCATGTTGTTTTGAGGTCAGTAGGTGGCGCCATCAGTTTAAAAATGATTGTTCAAAACAAAAGAAAAATGGTGCAGAGACCGCCATCTAGAGGACTCTGAAAATAATGACACTGCTTCATAAGCAACACTGATGATAACATACACAAAAAGATTTAGACGGAGAAATGATAATAAAAAAAATTCTATACATATTTGTGAAGGTTTTATCTTTGATATTTTGGTTGCGTGGTCAAAACATGAGTGATTAATGATCAACTTTCTGTGGAGCACATGAATGAATGAATACACTGTATCGTCATGCAATGCATTGAATGGTGGTTTGTGGGCCAGAAGGAGGCGTCTGTCCTGATAACTCTTTTACTCCAGGAGTCAAGCTACACTCCACAGTGGTGCCCCACTGCTGACTGAACAAGGTCCTGAAGCAGGTCACATCCCAGCTGCTCACTTCACCGCAACAAAGCAACAGAAAGAACAACTAATCAAACTCTCAGTTCAGTTCAGTGAGAAAGATAAAAACATCTCTAAAAACTCTTTAGAGACTCTTTAATAAGAAATGTGTTTTTCCGCTATTAGAATATTAAACCACTTCTTTAAAAAATGGACCCTTTTATTATCTGAATGACACACTTTCATCCGCATTATCTCATTGTCAGAATGCAAATGTGTGGCCTAGGATTGAACAAGGCTGCCGACACTTGACCAGCAAACCGAAGAGAAAAACACGTAGGTGAGCTTCAGCCTTAAGAGAACTTCTGTGATGATCTCATGAATATCACATTATTTCATCATTTTTCTGTTTCCTCTTCGTACCTTCCTCTCATTTTTGTTTTTATCTTGCTTTACACGTTTTGTTTTGGCCCACGTTTCAATCCTTCCGAGGAAAAAAAAAAAAAATCTATGAATACATAAGAAACGACTAATTATTCGGGAAAATGAAACTGAACAATTGCAAAAACCAACTTCCCTTTCAAGACCTAAATGAAGACCGTAGAGCTCTTTGCAAAGACAATTTAAAAAGTGGAACAGACTTTTGTTATTTGCTGTTACAAAAACAGAAAAGCCGCCCTTCATTGTGTTGACTTCTGCTTACAAATGTGTTTTCCTGAAATAAAACAGCCAGAGCATTTTCCGCTAATTGCAGATGCAAATGACTTCTTCCTCACGGGAGCGTCGGGTCAGCACTTCGGCAGGAACGTCAGTCATGTCGAGGCTGAGTCGACACTGTGATGAAGACCTGCACATCATTCACACATGCAGTTTTAATAAGCCGGACAAGTGCTTACACCCAGGTCTTTATCGACAAACAACATGATGATGTCATTTGGTACTGCTTAACATTTGGTAAAAGGACAAATTAATTTGATTTAATTAATCAATGCTGAAAAGAGGGAATGTCATCCGTAATGTTGGAGGAGGACAATGTACAGGGTGTCCCTAAAGTATTTAAAATGTATTTTAAAGTCAGTTGTAAATATTAACCGGATTGTTTTTATTTTAATCAAGTGGACACTCATTACACTCCAAACCTGCAGAGGGCGAACATGTGCAAAATACTTGAGTGGAACCAACATTATTGGCTGGTGTTGCCAGTGGGACATAATTCACCTGCGCACCCACCAGTAAAGCATGGCCTAAATGTTTGGAGTAAGCCCAGTCGGTCTCTCTCACCTGCTCCTGAAAACAGGACATGACCACAGCTTCTGATCACCACGAAGATGCAACTGGTAGGAAATAATGTGTTGACTTAAGCATCTCTTAACTATTAGCATCTATTGTACTCTATTGTTTCTGTTTGTACAAATAGTACATTAGAAAATGTGCTTAAGCCCCGCCCACTGAACATGCGTAGTTTTCCTGAAGTTAAAATCTTGTTTACTATAACCACACTCACTCTGCTGTGAATAGTCAAGTATCGAGGTTTGTCACCGTGCATCATCAATCCCGGACATCTCCACCTCCAAGCCACTCGTTGTATAAACAAAGCAGGCGTGATTACAGCCGGCTGGAGGAGGACTTCTGACTTGACTTCTTTCTATACTGTTATGTAATGGATGTACGGTATCAAACAAAGATACTGGACATTACTGACTAGAGGCAAAGTATCTCTGATTAGGGGCCGTTTTCTGTTTATAAGTATTTGATTAAAAAAATGAACATGTCTGTCTGTAATTCTTTTCTTCCACCCAATAACGTCTTAACTTGTCTCATGGCCCATCTGACAACTATTCCTTCACATTTTTTAAAATTAAATTCAAGTTATGTATTTTACGTCACTCAGATCATCGGTCTATGAAAGTACCTGCAATACACAGTAGTCCACAACCAACCATGCATATGGTGAATGTTCCTATAATGTCGAAAAAAAAAGTTAAATCAAAGTGAGTCTCTACTTTTTGATTAATAAGGTGAACTTACTTCTCGGTGTTCGTCTTTGTTCTTGTCCCTGACTCACAGCCCTGCTAGACTGATAAATATTTGCAAAAAGTCCCCACGGGACCCCTAGGACACACTTTGCCCGGATGTGATGAAGTGTAGGTGACCAAACGAATGTGGTGAAATTTGTTGCAAAATTTTCAAAGACGAAACAGAGCTGTGGTCAGCCAGAAAGACGCAACATTGTGTAACTGCTGACACATTGATCAGAGACGCACAAATGCAGGTCATGGATGATTACCCAACTGCTTCAATTCTTCGAGTCTGAATCACGCAAAGAAATCGCTGCGTCCAATTATCATTAAAGACCCTACAGAGAGAAAGTAATTTTCCCCTGAGAGAACCATTATTACAAACGGTCAATACACAGAGATCTTTTCTGGTTTCTGAATGAATAACTGTGGTCAATGTTCGATACTATTCTACTGTCCAGCGTGAAATATATTGAATTTAGTTCAGACTCGGAATGGTTAATTCCATGTTCTAATAGCTGTTGATTCATCTCAGCAGGTCTAAGGTTCCGGCCTCCAGTAAGGTCCATCAGGGGATATCCTTCAACGGACTTATGCTTTCAAAATCTCATATTATGGAATTATTTTGACCATCAATTAAACTAACTCCGCTCTTGTAACCTCTTGTCCACCGAGATTTCCGAAGGGGGAGAACTCTATAAAGTAATAGCTTCAAAACATCGTCAACATTCATCATTTGAAACATGTTAGTAAGTCAGGAGAGTTGAATTTTCACATTAGTTGTGTGTATATATACAGTTAAAAAGTCAAAAAGGTTTGAGGTAGTGCAAAAATTAATAATAATTGTAATAATAATTAAAATAAACAATAACAATTAGATGGTATCAATAGTTTTGAAAATATAGTATTTGATTTTTACATTTTAGTATCAATTCTTTTTTAGTTTCCATACTATTGTGAACCCTATTTAGACCTGAACCCTTGTGTTACCTCAGGGTCAAGGTGACCCAAAGGCCGTGAAACCCCTTATGTTTGCTCATCCTAAACGGCTCAGGACAAGAGGAGAGAAATCTTTTCAGGCTGTTGCTCCTAAGCTTTGGAACGATCTTCCTCTCTCTTTGCGCTTGATGGATCTACTGACTCCTTTAAGAAACATCTTAAGACGTTTCTATTTGTTCAGGCTTTTCCTTGATTTTCTGGAACTCCTGTGTTGTTCTCAGTATTATCTTGATCTTTAAAGTATGTACTTTTTTGAGTATTGTTTTAATTGTTTAAGCGCTTTGTGACCCTGGTCTGGAAAAGCGCTATATAAATAAAAATTACTTACTTACTAACCAGACCGAAAGAGACTGTCAAGTGTCCTCTTTGGAGTTTCTAATTAAATTTCCCAAATAAAAAAACTTGATGACTAATAGAGACAGCTACAAATTGTGTTTACATTGGGAACAAGGTTTATATTATGTTGCCTGTGAGATGTTTTTTCAAAGTATGTTTTATGGTTAACGCATTAGGTCCAGTAGATGAGGGCATGCATCTGTTGCAGGGGCAGTAAAACATTGAGCAGCTGGGTTTTCATTACCCTTATACACAATGCAATAAAAACTGTAAATATAGACACCTCTTCATTATATTTTTCATATCTGCAAAATGGTTTTTCAATGTAGATATAAATTTCAAACTCAATTACCATCACAATAGGGTGCACCTGAAAGTAAGCCATAGCGACCAAAAAATCAATTTGTTCATTTAAAGGCTGAAACGGTCTACAGTATAGGCTGCAATTAAAATATATTTACTTGAATAACCAAGAATGCAACCAACAGTTCTTACATCTAAAACTGCTAAAAAACAAAAGCCTGTACAGTCATTGACAAGATTGGGCCACCTGCTTTTACTTTATCTGAAAGCTTGGCATCTTTTTGCATCAAGTCAGTCCTTTACGCTGCCGTCCCCAACGTCCCAACATTAATGAATGTATACCAAGTTTACATGCAGCATGTCCATTTCCTTCTTCAAGAGCCAGGTCATTACCTTCATCTTAAAAGCTGCATTATATCATATATCTCATCGTATATCATCTTCCTCGCTGCATTAACTCCACTTTTCTGTCGTGCTCTTACACTTCCTGCTAGGGCACTTCCTGGGGGCCATTAGCCAGTTAAATATTATAGATTATCTACTTCATTTTTATAATCCTCAGGGTTGAAAGCACATGAAAAAAATAATGGCTTTTAGTTCGTACATGTCCGAGAGTTTACTCTGATGGTATTTGAGGCTTCTGCCCAAAACAGCCTAAAAGGATTCTGTGTTGGACACTGTGTTATTCCCTGAAGAAGAAGCCAATCAGTATTTTATGTTGATGGGGTTTGCAACGTGCCTGCCAAATTCTACTGGTGAGAAGTTTGGCTCCCAGAGGGTATTTGGTAAACGATGAACAAAGTTGGAACGTTTACAGAGCCTGGACAGAACCAGTTACAAAGACAACAAGGAAAACGTATTTTAAACTGACAAATTAATATGGCAGTTTTAAGATAATGAGCCCCCCCCCCCAATCTTACATTGGTTGAAATCATCCCTAACTGCTTCTAATAATAGTTACCATGCTGATGCTACTAGCATTTTTGTAGTTGACTATAGCCATACCATCATGATTAATTACAAAGCATAACTAAGTCATTCCTCTGAAATTATATTTTCAAATGACTCTCCTGAGCTATTTAAAACCATTATTCTGTGAGCAAGTGGTTATTGCTTCGGGTGTTCATTAATTCACAGTTTGATGCAGGACCGTCTCTGCTCAGCCAACCATTCTTGTAGATACCAGGAATTAGTTGCTGGGAAATGGGAAGCGTGCACCTTGACTCCCCAGTGAGATCTTGGATCTGAATCTTAAATTTTAAAAAATCCCTCTCTCCAAACAAAAAGGTGTTTAGTTCAGACTGAAAATACTACTTCAATTAGGTTCAGGAAGATGGTGAAAAATGCATGGGAGGGAACAATTCTACCTGACATTCTCATGCTCCCGTGTTGGATAATCTTTGTACTTCTGAGAAAATATTCTAATTAAAACTTTACACAGGATCCCTTTAAAAGAAACCACAAAGTTGTAATCTGAGCTCTATCTCTATCTCATCAGATTTTTAATTTAAACTGTCTTATTGCACGTAGAACAAAAACTCATTTGCCAAATGAGAACAGACAGTAATGTGACTGTGAAAACATACACCCACATATTAGGAATACCTCGGGAATGACATTTATTGAGCTCACCATCCACATTATGAATAACATGATAATATGTTTTATTTTTAGATATCACTGAACTTGCATATAGAAAAACCTTGTCTGGTCAGATAATAAATAATAGACTTGGGAATAATTTGTCGAATGAAAAATAGTTTACTGAAAAATTGCAAAACACAAAATGAAAACTTCCGCTTTAAAAGGTTGTTCTTAACTATTTCAATTAAAAATAAGCAGTTTATATTCAGTATATTGATGAGTTGTGTTTAAAGTCTTAAGAAGTCTTTATTTGATATTTAAATATATTAAATTGTCAAAAGTATCTTTTTTACTACGCTTTCCAAGGAGTAATGTAAATGGTAGTCCTAATCCATGGGAGTATGTCTAGTCGTATATCATGACTATCTAAAGACTAAGGATATACTTCCATCTGAATTATGTTCTGAAACACATGAGTATTATATTATATGTGAAGTATTTTCCTATTATTGCATACTGATACAATCATTTTCATATTTCTTCATGTTTCTGAGCCACATTAACTGTCTCTTTTGGATTTTTTGTAAAACATTTGTCCTTTTATTACATTTTTGATGGTTTTGATAGAGTGTAAGTGCAACATTTAGCATCAAATTATTAGCTTCAAATACTTTGTTTTACTTGGTGGTTAAAGTTAGTGATGGTCTGATGAAGCTTCATGAAGCAGTGTCATTATTTTCAGAGTCCACTAGATGGTGGTCTCTGCAGTATTTTACTTTGTTTTAACTGTTTTAATGAAACATCACATTTATTTTTAAACTGATTGCACCACCTACTGACCTCTAAACAACATGACACTGTATCATGAAGCTTCATCAGCACATCACTAGTTATAGCAACTGGACTGTTTGTATGGATCGGTCAGATGATTTGTAATTGGGTGATTAAGTCCATTTAGTTTCTGCAGCCAACCTCAACTGGACACTAGATAAACTGCAGCTTTTTGAACTTGTAAGTAAGTAACTTGTGCATTAGGTTCCTTTTTAAACTGGATGTTGGTTTAATACGTGGTTTAAGCTGAGTTTACGAGGGTGATTAAAGCATTTGAATTATTTTATAGTTAAACTTAATAATAATAACACAGGCACTTAGAAAACCAGGATCAGAGAGTTAAAAAAATTTAAAAGGTAATTTAATTCAACATCGAAACAATTTGCAAGATCTGCTTTAATTAAACTAAATAAGAATAAGATTCATCAAACAATCCCCTGCAGTTGACTGAAGTGAAGCAGAGAGAAATTCAATTCTACTTCTCTGTCATCCTCAGCGTGAAATCAATAGAATATGTTACTACATCTTAAATTATTACCAAATAAGATTCTGTTTTCTCCCACTCACTGCTGTTCAGTACTGTTGCAACTCTCCTTGAAGAGGAATTATACTGAAATATCAATAGTCTACCCCCAGATAATGCAAACGGCTCCTGTTAGGCTCTTAAGCAATTTACAGACACATTACTGTTATGACACCCACTGGTGCTTTTCACCCACCGATGTCTGCTCGACAATATTTAGAGCTTTCAATGTATGAAGCAGTTACAGTCCCTTGTTTTTGCCTTTCACAAGTGATTAACGATCTAATAAACCATATTGTTCTTTAATTGCTTCTCTCCGTTGCTATTTGACAACATGTGCTACACAAAACATTTGACAATGAAGGCTAGAATTGTTTTATGGACAAGACAGAACAATGGAATTTAATTTAAAAATGGATAAGTCACTATAGCAAAGCAAAATGAATAAAAAGAGATAAATATGACTAGAGTTATTGTAAAGATGTTGGTAGATGCGGTATATAACGTCACATGTCTGATTTCTTACCGGTTGGGCTGAATTATTATTGACTGGTAAAACTGCTCTCATGTAGTTGAGGCTAAAACTGCTCACTTGTCCCATGATCATGCAACTTCAGGAAAACTTATTTTTGAGTTTCTGAACCAGGCTTTTTAGTGCCAGGTCTGCTTTTGGGCTTTGGTATATCAAAAAGAATGAATAAATAAAAATACATTAAATACATTAATACAATAAAAATGTAAAAAAAAGAAAAAAGAAAAAGGAAGTTCTCTAGCATATATATATATATATATATATATCTATATATATATATATATATATATATACATATTCATGTACAGTTATTATGATGGCAGCATTACGTTAAACACTTACAAGATAAGTAAGTAAGTAAAGGTTATTTGTAAAGCCCCTTTCTAGACCAGGGTCACAAAGCACTTTAACAATCAGAGAAAATACACAGTTAAAATATATACTATAAAAGGTCAAGACACATAAGACAAACACAGGAGTCTCAGAAAATCAAGGAAAAGCCAGTACAAATAAGAATATCTTAAGATGTTTCTTGAAGGAGTCAGTAGATCATCAAACACAGGGAGAGGAATATCATTCCAAAGCTTAGGAGCAACAGCCTGGAAGGATTTCTTTCCTCTGGTCCTGAACCATCAGCCGATTCTGATTCACAGACCTCAAAGTCCGAGCTGTGGTCTAAGGCTGGATCAGATCAGTGATGTAAGGAGGAGCCTGACAATGAAAAGCTCTGAAAGTAAGAAAAATAATTTTAAAATTGATCCTCAAAGAAACTGGCAGCCAGTGAAGACTTTTAAGGATCTGGGGAAATGTGAGTTCTTCTACTAGAGCGGGTCAGAATTCTTGCTGCAGGGTTTTGTATTAACTGCAGGCAAGACAGCTTCTAACAAATATATTTCTATACTTATTAAACTGAATATATGAACAACAGTTCAAAATATGCAAAAACATCAGCTTCAAAAGCAACTGGGACTGTCTGTATAGTATCCTATTGTCCTCAGTCATCTCCTGGATTTCATGGGATTTCATTGGTCTTTTAGCTGCGGAGGACTTACTGACTGCTGCCATCTAGACACTACGTCAATTGTTAATTAAAAAAACATCAGATTTTACGCACACTTTATTGAAATATAAACCATATAAGCAATATGATAAAAAATAAAATATGATTTGAAGCAAAAATAGTATTGGAAGTTTATAAATTAATCAAAATTAAAGTTAAAGTTCTGTTCAATATCGATGCAAAAAGGTAGATATCGGTGTATCGATTGCCATATTTTCTCTGTCACAATGTGGATGACCAAATATTAAATGACTCAATGTTTTAGGGTATTCACAAGATTACTGACCAGGGTTAGTTATAGTGGTAGACATTTCATACTTAAATTGAGATGATTTTTATTCAATTTAGATTTTCCATTTTGTGACACTTTTGTTTATCACTGACAGTCCTTAATATTCATGAATTAACTTTTTTTTCTATATGTGCCTGCCCAGGTCTTAATGTACTTTAAGTCTTTGGGGATCAGACAACTCTATCATAATTGACATGCAACTCGAGTGACACATTTGACTGACCATTACTGTGTTTTATACTACAATAAAGTCAAGCATTTCATGTATAAAAATAAAAACATAAATGATTGATCATAAGAAGGTCGTATAGTATATTTTACTGCCACAAAAAGGCGATGTTTAATTGGCCTGTTAACTTATATTCACATTTAAAGATCATCTGGGTGGATATAAAAATGTTTGTAACATTCATGTTTTGATCACTTTTCACTTTAACTTTGTACTTGAAAATATCCATAGACACATAAAGAGAAGGAGATTGATGGAAGGAGACAGGAGCTCAAAATTGTTTAATTGCTGTCAACTCTATCCTATTTGAACAGGAAACTGAATGTTCACAATTCTCCAGGATCTTGTTTATTCCAAGTGCACCACCTGTCAAGACGGCAACAGATAAATAGTTCCAAAAAATGGGCTTCATAATTCAATGGCATTTAATTAATGAACGTCAGTTTCGGTCTGGCAACCCATTTTCTCTGACCTGCCCACTCCTGCTGTTAGTAGAAATGGAGTGCAGGTGTTTATTTTCCGTGTCTCCTGACAGCAGCAATGCTCTGTGCTGGGACGTCACTAAATAAAAAGTAACGGCATTGAAAAAAAACCCAGAACAAAATTCCCCTCTGGGTTTCCTGCACAACTTTAATTTTTCATAGATTAATAGACTATAAAAAAATGTGTTTGTCCCCAGATGATCCACCTCATGTCCTAAACGCCAACGAGCAATCTTTCTTCTCGGATACACTTGAGGGTTGTCTCTAAAGGACTGGGATTTTTGTTCTTTAGGCAAAAATATAAATAGTTTTTTTTATATTTTAGCTGGAGTTTTACTGATTAGGTGTCATTAATTGTCACACGTTTCTTCTCATTGTATATATACAACCCTTTTCAATGTTGTGTTCATAAGACTACTCTTCTATTTCAATACAAATCTTTGTTTTCTGGTAGAATTTCAAAGTATTTTCTCTGGTAATGCCTGTAAAGGGATAACTTTCAGCAACTGAAAAATAACGGTCATTGTCATGGTGCCATGATGAGTGATGTTGCCTCTTCCTCTGCTTCAGTACTGACACTTAAGAAAGACATATTCCAGCAAATGCAAGTTGCTGACACTTTCCACCCAGACACTTTACCGAAATCACCTCGACTGCTTGTTTATGTCCTGAGATGGAATATCATGAATAGTGATGACAAATAAATGTGTGTATTCTACTCGTGGTGAGAGATTTGTGTGTCTGGCTTCTTCGTGTACCTCTGGGTTGAACTTGGATTTAAACTTTAATACATTTTGTATTTATCGAGGGGTTGAGCAGGATCTTTTACAACATGCAAAACTTCTCTTTATTGCAACAAAGGTATAGCTTAACACATAAAACGTGTATTTACAATGTCGTTGGCCGTCGTTGGCGCTAATATTGAAGTCACACAATAATGTGGGCACAAAACCAAAATGCAAATGTCACATCTAGAAATTGTTTCTTGGCATTTTGCTTTTCTAGTTGCATCTTTATACTGGTCTGAAATACTTTTTCAAAAAGCACACTACTACTGCTTTTCTACTGAAAAAACAAGTTTCATAAGTAACATCTGTGTTTTTAATATATATTTTAACAAAGCATAGAGTATAACATCATAAAAGGGTTTGGAATAAATGCATTTAATACACAATGGATGCATTTGCAACCTTCTGACTATTTTAATTTTGGTTAAGGTGTATGTATTTTAAATATAATCTCCCTTATATTGAACCCCTTACCACATCTGCAAATTAACACATCAAGCAGGATAAACATTGACCAGATCTCTAAAATGTACATTATTTAATCAGAAATAAAAGTTTGATTTGGATCTTTCACTTAAATGACTTGTTGTAAATCATTATGGGACATTGCATATTATTACCAATGGCACTCTAGAAATCTAGGAATTATTTTTAGTGATGAGTCATTGCTGTAGTTTTTGTTGTTGTTGCAGTTATTCAGATATTATTATCAATAGTCTTGATAGTTTGATAGTTTTTTTTCTTACAATTGCAATCTGAAGCGTTTGGTTGGTATAAAGGTTTGTCTTAACCGGATCTACTTGTCGTTTAAAACCAAAAGCACCACTTTTTTTTACACTTAAAACTAATCACAATAAGCAATATTTACAAACACCTGAATTAAACTACATTATCCTTTAAGGCAGCAATATGTAGCCTTCTGACATGATGTAAGACAGAAACATGTTCTTTAATGATTGGTTTAATTCTGAGCAGTCATGATTGATGTTGTTTAACTCTCTAGCTTTTATTTCAAGCATCTTTACTTTGTACCTTTGCCTTGACAACACACCTAGGTATTCTGTGAGTGTCATGTGACCACCAAACCGCTTAAGACAGTGTTTTCATATGAAAAGCTGAAAGTCATTTTTTAACATTAACAGGAATATACAACTGAAACTGACTTGTAGGCAAATGTACGTGTGGTGTTTCTTCTGACATGCAGGATAGCCATAAACAATAGTAAATGGCAACTAATGTGTTGTTTTAAGTGTTTCTTAATTTGTTATGGACCTCTATTATTATCTCTCCTATTGTTATGTACTCATCAGTATGTGTCTGTTTGTACAAAACTCGATTTTCTATGAAATATTTACATTACAAAATATGCTCCGCTATCGTTACCTCTCGTTCGCCCAGATTTCAGATGGACTTTATAAAGCAATGACTTAGGTTAGGTTACGTAGAACTTTATTGATCCCTCAGGAGGTCTCCTTCCGGAAATTGTTTTTCCAATTAGACACAGCAATTATTCATAAAAATAAGAACAAGAACAAAGAGAAATGAAAAGAAAGAACAAGATGACACAATCTAAGTCTAAAGATAAAGAACATGGATCAAAAACAAATGACATAACAAAGACAAAGGATACAAAGATTAACATAGAAGAGTCATACTTTCGCTCCACTCCTGCCCCCAAACTCAGAATTGTAAAATCTAATAGCCCGAGGAATGAATGAGTCCTTGAGTCTATTAGTTTTGCATCTGGGAAGGAGCATTCATGCTCCATCTGCTTCTCTGCTCACTGATGACAGTGTTCAGAGGATGACTGTCAGCATCCATGATGGACAGTAGATTGTCCAGTGATCTCCTCTCTGCAACTGTCACCAGTGAGTCCAGCTTCATGCCAACCACAGATTGGTAGAACATGCAGAGGAGCTTCCTGCAGATGTTAAATGATCGGAGCCTACTCAGAAAGTACAGTCTACTCTGAACTTTATTAGAAGTACTTGTGGTTTCAATGGAACTTTCAATTATATCCACCTCGTCACCTCTGATGGACACTGGACGCTTTGTTCTGGACCTCCCGAAGTCCAAGCCCAGCTCCTTGGTCTTTGAGGTGTTCAGCTGCAAGTGGTTCCTCTCACTCCAGTCCACAAAGTCACGTATCAGACTCCTGTACTCGTCCTCACTGTTGTCCCTGATGCATCCAACTAGCCCTAGGACTGAATGAGTCCTTGAGTCTACTTCAAAACATGGTCATGATGAGGGACTTACTGCATCTTGGAAAGAAAGACTACAACACTTGAAACATGCGAGTGAGTCAGGAGAGTTGGGTTTTCACAATAGTTCCCCTTTAAGAATTACATATTGCCCCTTTAATATTAAATCAAACTGAATGACAAATAGGATGTTAGGAGAAACCCACAGAATTGGAATCATTATCGAAACATTTTACAAAGGATGACACAGCAAATTCTTGCATTACATTTTTTTATTTTTTTATTCCAACATCATTTTACTGTTTGCGGCACAAAGAAATTCAGGTTTTCCATCAATAAGTACTGTCAATTCCAATCGACTAAGATGGATTTTCTTTCCCAAGTGCATTTTTTCAATGGACAAAAAAACATGAAATCTTCAGAAGCCACTCGTTTCCCCCTCTTTAGACTGAAATGAAATCCAATTATTTCCAGCCAGCTCTTCTCTCTGGCATATATATCACTAAGAAGCTCAGAAAAGCCTCCATGTTTCCCTCCAGTCTTGATATTCTATCTTTACACGCAGTGTCCAGTAACCGTTCCCTGTCCTATAAAACAGTTTGTATCAAGGATGATATTGTCTTTTTTTTTAGTAGGGATATCTTTATCTGCTCATCTCACATCAAATGTCAATGATTATTTATCTATTCAATACCTTCCTCGACCTGTGTTTAAGGCTTGTCACATCTGCCTTTATAACCCCCCTTTGCCTTTGTTTATCTGCCTCCATTATTTCCTCCCACAGCTCTCCTTTATAGCCCTCCTTACTCTTTAAGACATCCAGCTTTTTTTCTCATCCTCTGTGATTTCTCTCCTCACATCTTCCCTTTCTCATCCCCGCCGCAGTTGTGTTATTTTCTTTCTTGTGTTTTCTTTAAATCCCTTCAGGCTTTTCTTTCACCTTTTGACCGGCCTGCTGATTAATGTGATCTACGGCTTTCTTCTCTCTATTTTCCGCTTTTAATAGAAGCCCACAGCAATTTTTTTGAATTTTTGCTACTGTAATGATGTTGCTTTCATTATAGGAATATAAAAAAATAATGATCTGCCTCCACCGACATTGTTTTTGGAAAATAATGAAATGTAGCTTTTACTGTTGACAGGTTTGGAGCGAAACCTCCAAAACAAACACACAAGACGACCTGAGGGACAAACCTGGATGTTTAATCTGAAAGGAAGCAAAGATTAAAACCAAATGGAAAACTACTGAAATTACAAAAGCGTTTTTACAGCAGGTTTATTCTACCAAACTGGTGACATTTCCACTTTTTAAAATCAACTTGGACATGCCATTTTAGGAGACATCGACATTCACTACATATTTCTTCAACGCAGGCATGAACCTTTTAATATTCTGCTACTTATTGAGACTAAGGATCCATTTTTCAGAGAGCAACTGGATGCCCCGCAAGAGGTTCACTCCATTTAAGACATATTAAGTGAAATGATGTCAAAACATTAAAAACTAAATTCTGCATAAATCTGACCTACTTTAGCCTTAACATCAAAACGAGAAAATATTTTTAATCGTCAAAATAGTCAAGGATAAAAAGTGTTTTTTGTGTTCCAACTATCTATTGAAAACATATACTGTGATTATTTTGGTCTTAATGGCACATTAATGTTGAAATAAGAACGTTTTTCACGAGTAAAAAAAGCAAAAGATAAAGAGAGTAATTTCATCTGCTCTCGTCATGTCATTAAATTAAACAATTTATTTGAAATTGCCAAAATAGGTGTGTTACATAATGGTATGTGAAACTGCAGGAGGAGCCCACGATTGTGTTATAGAAAAAAATATACTTTTATCACATGCAATATATGATCAAGGGCATAGCGGAAATAATAATATCAATGAAAATTGGGATTTAAAAACATAAAGGAGAATTTGTGTTACTAAAGACGTATGGAATATTCAGACAAATGGTCAAAAATGTATGTGAATAATTTATGTTTATAATGACACTAAGGGAGTGATGGTCTGATGAAGCTTCATGAAGCAGTGTCATTATTTTCAGAGTCCACTAGATGGCGGTCTCTGCACTATTTTCCTTTGGTTTGAACAACTGTTCTAATGAAACATCACATCTTTTAAAATAGCGGTACAAACACATAGTTTTCACAAGGTACTGGGAGGGAGAAGGGCTTTAACAATCCAGTGTTTTGTAAAGATGTATCATGTAACTATGTACATTTGGGGTTGATGGTTAATAATTGAGTAAAGGGGTAGGTTAAAAATAAGCATATGCTACATCCTACTACTATCAACATGTTGGTTCATATTATTGTTTTGACTATTTTGTCTTGAACGTAGTTATTATTGTTTGACTAATCTCATTGGTTTTGTTTGTTTGCTTTAAGTTAATTTTCTTATGTACCTGCACATGTTCAAAATTAAAGCATTCGAATCGAATGGCGCCACCTACTGACCTCCAAACAGCTTCATGAAGCTTCATCAGACCATCACTACTTCCATGTCACTATAACATAGCACTTTATTAAGAATTTTATTTTCATGAAATCATGAATTTAATTCTTGTCTATTTGTTGGGGCTTATATTCTCTTTCTCAACCATCTGCAGTAAAATCAATGATATATTTTTCTTGGTTTTAATCAACATAGATTTTACATAACTCTTATTGTGAGATGAAAAAGACAGACAAAGACCGCTCTCTGAAGATATTTCTACAAATCGAATTTTGATACCGAGTGTCACTTTTACCACACATTTTTTCTATTAATGTGAAAAACCATTAGTATTTCAACATGAAAAGCTGAGATACGATTAAATGTTAATCAGAGGGACATTTTCTTTGGAGCCCATCTGCTCATACGACTAATTGGAAGTGTTGTGCTTAAAAATCAGTTTTTCTTTCTTGTCTTGTGATGGTCAGTGTGGTTGATGAGAAACATCAGTCAAGTCATCACACTTCCTTTAATAAAGAAGCCAGTTATCTATAATATAAACCTGTTAACACACAGAGTTATCTTTTATAATTACCCTCTAATGTCCTAACAACCATTGCAAGTTCAACCACTTTATTGGATTCACACCTGTAGCATCGTCGATCGATCAGCGAAGATGCTCTAGGGAAGGTCATGATACACCATCTTATAATGAAATCAACATGAATCTCATCCTTCAATGCTATGAGCTTCTAGCTGGAGTAGTAAACCAGAGATGGAGAGAATTTTGATGGACATTTATATCTTTATGACTTTGTTTACACACTAACAAATGAATCAACAACTACAGCTGATTTTAAAGCTTCATTATAATGTCAAGGAATAGAAAACCGAAGCTGAACCTGCTGAAGGAGGAGCTGTGAAGAAAATAAAAATGAAGTTGTAAAGAAATCAATAGTCACCTTTTTCTCTACTGTTGGATACACCAGATTGGTAATATATATTTGTTAGTATAAAGAAGACTGTAGCTTCAGAGCAAACGCATATTTCTTTTATTCATGATTTTTTTTTTTGGGAATACATACCTGTTTGCTCTGATGTTAAAATTGTGAGGCCAAAAAGTATACACTAATAAACAAGATAATATTTAAATAATGGAACCCACATACTTCCTTGGAGGATAAAGTAAGTTTTAAGTATAAAATTAAAGTGTAAATAAATAATCTGTCTACACAGCGGGGTCATCATCGCTGATGTTGTTGTTCTGTAGTCAGAAGGTTGTTCCTGATGATTCTCTTTGCAGCTGGTGGAGATTCTTCTTCTGAGCCAAACAGTTACGAGGAGCAACTTTTTAACCCCTTGACACAAGAATTTCACGTTCTAGGATTAACGTCAAAGTGACATTTTCACAGTCAACGGCTGCTTAAGTTTATTGAATATGCTGAAACAGTCATCGTAGAAATGTTTGCGACCATGAAGGATCTTATACAGTCTTTCTATTCACTAGGAATTTATGGACATCTTGGCTCATAACATGAGGTGTTTTCATTTTCTTTAGCTATAATCATCACTGATAAATCCTCGTAATCTATCAAACAAAAAGTAGTTTAATTTAACCAAACATTGTTAAGTAATGATGTCTGAGTGACACCTTGCAAATAAGACACAACTCAGAGTTCAAAATTCTAATGTTAATAGAATGTTTGAATGAATGAATGAATAAATTGTTTATTTCGGGCATGACAGTTTAGATCAACAACATCAAACTTCATCATAGTTCACTTATTTCATGCATGTCGCGAAAGGGAACAGCGGGAGAAGCAAAAGCTTATCTAGTCCCGAACCCAGATATATTCACTTGACCTTTAAAGTATGGCTGCATCAGGAACAACAGCGAAGACAAGTACAGAAGTCTGATACGTGACAGTGTCCATCAGAGACGACGAGGTGGAGATAGTTGACAACTATAAGTACCTCAGTGTGTGGCTGGACAGTAAACTGGACTGGTCCTGTAACACAGACCATGTATATAATAAAGTTCAGAGTAGACTTTCTGAGAAGGCTCAGATCATTTAACATCTGCAGGGAACTCCTCTGAATGTTCTACCAGTCTGTGGTGGCCAGTGTCCTGTTTTATGCTGTGGTGTGTTGGGGTGGGAATGTGTCCAAGAGGAGTGTCAACAGGTTGGACAGATTGATCAGAAGGGCTGGCTCTGTGGTTGGCATGAAGCTGGACTCACTGGTGACCGTTGCAGAGAGGAGATCACTGAACAAACTACTGTCTATCATAGATTAAGTCATCCTCTCAACACTGTCATCAGTGAGCAGAGAAGCAGATGGAGCACAAATGCTCCTCCCATGATGCAACACTAATAGACTCAGGGACTCATTTATTCCTCTTGCAATTAGATTGTATAATTCTGAGTTTGGGGGCAGGAGTGGAGTGAAAAGATGACGATATTCTATGATAATCTTTGTATCCTTTGTCTTTGTTATTTGTTTTTGATCTATGTTCTTTATCTTTAGACTTAGA
Source organism: Callionymus lyra (assembly GCF_982586985.1). Taxonomy (NCBI): domain Eukaryota; kingdom Metazoa; phylum Chordata; class Actinopteri; order Syngnathiformes; family Callionymidae; genus Callionymus; species Callionymus lyra. The sequence continues at coordinate 4,716,418 of NC_141833.1, forward strand.
CTGTGTCATCTTGTTCTTTCTTTTTATTTATCTTTGTACTTGTTCTTATTTTTATGAATAATTGCTGTATTTCTGTGTCTAATTGGGGGGAAAAAAAACTCGAAGGAGGGATCAATAAAGTTCTACCTAACCTATCCTAACCTATATACTTTATTGAATATTGTTTTAATGGTTTAAGCGCTTTGTGACCCTGGTCTGAAAAGCGCTATATAAATACAAATTACTTACTTACTTACATCTTAAATCAGTGCTTCAGTCACTTTGGCTTGACAGATTATTGTTATGTATGACAATTTCAACATGTTACAACAGTAGATCACATTCAGTCCATTTTTTACATGTTGGATGGATGAGAGACATTTTTTGATTAAAGGGCACTTTCATTCTCGTTGGTGATTTTCTCCAAGTCTTCACGAACTTTGGCCAGGACCCAGGGTGACCATTCCAATGATCATGAAGGTCACGTCTGTGCAAACGTGTTCCCCAGACCCGGCACGACGTGTTGAAAATAGTCTGTCAATGGCATTCAGTGACCAGCTTAGTACCTCCATCGTGGACCAGCAGATTGTCCTTAGTGGCCTCTGAGACGGTCTCTTCTCACACAGTTGAATCACAGTCTAATAAAGAGAGTTTTATCTCGACTTTTGAGAAAACCCATTATGTCACATCCTGATACGTACATCTGCCGCGGGTTTTCTAGATCTTAGCTCATTGTATTGTAACAAAATTGTAACAAAACAATGTTCTTTTTTTATCGTTATACGCCGTCACCGTGACATGTCAGACGTAGGTCTCTGTCCTCATGAGTCTTCTGGAATCATTTAGTACCTTTCAATGGTAGAGTTAATGAAGTTCTTTTGAAGACCTTTTGAGTTTTTTTTATTATTTTTTTCTAGTGCATTCCGTTTTTTCACACCTGTGACCGATATGGAAAAGGATTTTAAAGTGGTCCATATCCCTTTTTGTCTGAAATTCATATTCTGTCTATGTTCTTTGACATGAAAGATCTTTTGCACGTAACGAGGGAGGTTTTTGTTTGCTTTGTACATCATTAGTACAGTGCGATAGTTTGTATGTGACCTGTAGCTGCTATAGTGCATAATTCTCAAAGCTCTTTTTTGAAGTAATACTATCGTTTGTATTGAACCTCTGTACGTGTTTCCCCAAATCTAGGCGCAGTATTGAAGGTGTGGAGAGATCAGTGTGCAGTACAAAATATGGAGAACAAGATTTCATCTAGGGAAAAACAAGGTGGACAGGGCTTAAGCACATTTTCTAATGTAAATATTTAAATGAAAAGAGAGTTTTGTACGAACAGGCACATACTGATCCAACATCTATTTGAGAGACACTTAAGTTCTGTAGTACACGTGTTGATTTAACGGTGACAGATCTACCACTATTGCATATTTCTAGTGCAATATATTTATTATACTCCATATATAGAAACCATTTAGTACAATAGATTCATTATCTCAAAGGGATGCAGTTTTCTTGTCCAAAACATCATAATCATCATAATATCGTAAGGATAATACACCACTATGCGGCTCAATGAGCACGGTTGGATGTCTATGTGCTGATAATGATGGAATTTCCTGAAAAAAAAAAGAGAGAAAGATTTCGATGCTGAGATAGGAAAGCATGCATCATCACATTTTATTCATTCAACTTTAATTTCACACATGATCAATCATACATCTCCATCTAATATCACAGGGGACAAGTATGGCAGTGGAGTCGACTCGAATGGAAAACGACACCAAGCCGCGGAATCGGATGAAGATTCGCACAATGTTAATAAAGATAACGTCTTTTGGAACAGATCTGGGTAAGATGACACAGAGCCAAGATAATAGCTTCCATGTCCATTTTCAAAACCAGTTATCAGTAATTGAGGTTCACCAGAGCAGAGGATACAATAACACTGATGGGTAAGAAATGGTGCAAGAAATATGACAAATAAAAACATTTACATTGGACAGTCTTCTCGAACAAAACCATTTACTAAATTAAGCAAATCTTGACTAAGCTTTAACTGCTGCCGTACATTCAGAAGACATTTAAGGCAGTTCTTTAGAATAGATGTTCCAGGACATTGTTCTAGTTTGACATTTCTATACATCTTCATGCCATATGTTGTTGTTATGAGCATGTTTGTTGCTACATTCTGTACAGTTTTTTTTTTAATGTTTTCCTTGTGCTGGGGATTTATTTCCCTTCAGGCTCTCTGGTTTTTCTAACCTGTACATACAACATGTAATCGCATGTATGTGACTCAGAGCGACAAGTGACCTTTCTGCAATTTCTACCAAATAATATATGAACGTCTATGATCCAGTGCTTTTAAACCTAGGCTATAGCCACGAGTCACACGAGAAACAAATTTCTAAAACATAATAATGTGTATATGTCTCTTCAAATGCATGTTTTTTAACAAAAGCCTTAACAGTTTATAAACCTTTACACCTGTTTACTAAACACAATTGGCTGCTTTAAACGCAATGAATTTGCAAGATGTTCATGTTTGAATTCCACAAAATTCTGCATTGAGCTTTAAATTTCAGTGAAAGGTGAATTTACAAATATCAACTACTTACTTACTTACTGATGTACTTATTCATCTATAGATTACAGTTTTTGTGTGTTCGGGTTTGTAGAAAGCAGAGTTTAGAGAGAAACAATTACATGGAGACATTTAGCTCTAGCAGGACCAAGGACATCCTAGAGTATACGGTCAGTTTAGCACTTCAACAAACGTGTATCAAGATGTTTGCTTCTCACTGCTATAGCTGCATCCAGATGAAGCAAAAATGCAGGGGAAATGAATTGTGATTAGATAAATAGTATGTTGAATGTCATTAATAAGTACTTGATCGTTTTGAGTTTCCATGTTAATTTAAAGTAACTTAATTAGAAATTGTATATAGTACAATGTCGATACACGATCCGGGCATTTTAACCATCAGTTAAACCATCTTTTTTTTAAATTTTATTTTATAAAGTCAAGAATGTATTGTCTTTTCCAGTATCAAAGCATTCATTTAATGAAAGATAAAGGTACAAAGAATAATGGGGTGCGCTTACATTTGCTCTAAACATCAGGATTATTTGTCTTCTATGATGTACAATTAGTTAAAACTGGTGAAGGTCTAATAAAGCTTCATGAAGCAGTGTCATTCTTTTCAGAGACCACTAGATGGTGGTCTGTGCACTATTAGAACAGTTCTAATGAATGCACATCATTTTTAAAATGATGGCGCCACCTACTGACCTCTTAACAGCATGACACTGTTTCATGAAGCTTCATCAGACCATCACTAGTCTTCAATTTTAATATGGACTGTTAGCATCTTGCTTCTGAAATATGGAGCACAATAATAATTATATAAAGATTTCATGTCATGAAACTCTACCTCCAGTGAATCATGCCTCCTCCTCTGTTTCTTGTTTTCTTTATTTCACGCATGCAGAGATTTTGGCAGTAAGCCACTTCACATGGATGTCACCTTTTTTTTTTTTTTTTTTGGGAATGAACTGCTGAGATCTCAAGATGTCGTCTGGCAGCTAAGGAAGTACAGAAGCTTCTCTGAATCCAGTTATGTGACTTGTTGGAAAACGTCTGCTTAGCTCAAATAAAATTGGCAAATGAAACAGTCACACAAAAATTTCTGCTGTGTTACTGGCTTTTTTGATATATGCTTGTGAAAAACGTTGTTGAATATTGATCATTAGTCAACAAAAGTGAAACTTGCTGTTTTCTTATGTCACAGATTTTAAGGGGTTACATTCAGCGGCTTGTTTAGATACAAATAAAAACATATTTTAATTATACTCTAAAATATATTATACGGAATAAACTAAATAATTAAAAACTAGCAAACTATTAACAACCTCTGCACCAGCTCAATAGAGATACGTTCTACCAAATTATCACAAACACACAGTAATATACCGCAAAGAAAAAATTATAATTAAAAAAAATACATAAAAAAAAAAAAAAACTCAAGTAAAATTAAAATGTCGAGGAAGGGAATCGAACCTGCGAATCTTCACGTCCACAAACTTCCAAAAATGTGTAGCGCGTTACCAACTGTGCTAATGGACCTGTTGTGTAAATGAAAACCTTTACTATTATGTCATAAAAGTCAGAGAGGACACTTGTTCTTATTTTATGTATTGGCTATTGGAAAAAACAAACAATTTCCCGAAAGAAGACCTCCTGAGGGATCAATAAAGTTTTACCTTACCTTACCTTCTCCGTGGACAAAAACGTGACGCCACTGACGGACTCTTCAAAAAGTGACCCCTAGATTGACCGGATATGACAAACTTTAGAGAGATTATTATCAGAAGGTGAATCAATGCAAATGTAGTTTAACAATGTGAAACACACAAAATTATCAATATTGATGATTATTTTAAAACTAAAAAAGGATAAATAACAATAATAAATAAAATATAAATAATAATAATCTCTATTTATATAGCGCCTTTAAAAACAGCCAAATCGAATAAAAACATTTTATAATCATTTTAATCGACAAATGGAGCTGTGAGTATTGTCCCTGAACAGTGTACTTTTGCTCTGTTGCATTATTTTTTGGTAGTGATGGTCTGATGAAGCTTCATGAAGCAGTATCATGTTGTTTAGAAGTCAGTAGTGGCGCCTTCAGTTTAAAAATGATGTGATGTTTCATTAGAACAGTGTTTCAAAACAAAAAATAGTGCAGAGACCGCCATCTAGCGGACTCTGAAAATAATGACACTGCTTCATGAAGCTTCATCAGACTATCAGTACTTGTGGCCCCAGCTTTACACTTTGACAACATATAATTCATGTTCATGAACAGACTTTCATGTTCACAAACAATGAATTTTGGTTCACAGAAGACGGATATCAACTGTAAAGGATCTACATTCTTTCAACTGAGAGATGTTTTTCCTTAGATTCTCATCTGAAGCCTGAAGCCATTTTAAACCTCATTTCAATGCAATTGTGGTGGAAGCACTTCACAACATGGTCTGGCTGCAGATACTGATCTATTGTTCAAGTGCTGTATACGTGGCTCCTCTCACTAGATATTTGTTCGGGGAAAAAATAAACAAATTAAAGCCGATGTCTTACAAATATATAATTGGCTAAAATATTAGATTATCTCTTTCTGCTGCATCTGGTAGATTAAAACTGTTGTATGTCCTAAACTACGTCAATATCCGTCATTGATTATGGATTATAGAGGGAAATTAAAATCCATAATTTTTTATTGTTGGCTTTTAAATTTAGGCCAGAGGTCCAAAGATCAATGACGTGTTCGCAGTCGCCTGGTTACGAGTCAGAAATCCAGTCATGTCCGACTCTGGCGGCTCCTCGCGAGGCTGAAACTGAACCCTGCAAGTGATGGCAGTAATATCGGCTGTCTTTAACAGCGGCCCCTCTCAAGTTTGTGCTCCTCTTGCTTTCTACTCTCGTACGCCGCACAGCTGTCACGCAATCCATTTGTGTAAAAAAAAAAAATTGCTTGGCGAGAGTGTGTCCGCGCGGAGCTGCTTATGCGAGCGACTCTGATGAGAGGCAGCCAGCGTGGCACAAAAGAAAAACTTCAAGAGCAGTTCGGAACAAAGTCAATAGCGGCGAACACCATTGTGAGCAAACTCATCAGCACAGAGGACTTCAAGGAAATCACTGTAGGAGGTGCAGTAATGGCGTGCACAGAGACTTTCACCCTGCATGCTAACATGCTCCTCTTGAACAGCCGTCACTTCGCCAGAGATAATTTATCCTCATGATTCATTATTACAAAAGTCATATAGATCTCTAATGTGATTCCTTTTGAACTACTTAAGACCAAGCCTGGAGGGATAGCGGAGTGATTAAATGAATGTTCCCTCATGTAAATTACACACCTTTGTATGGATCCTATATCAGATATAATATTAAGAAATGAACAAGGATAAAAGCACGGCCTGTTTCAGCTCATATTCAACAAGATCTCCTGGGAAGGAATGTTCTAGTCGATAGTCATCACAATTTGTTATTTGTCAACAATTACTTATTCAGAAACGTCAATGTTTTTCCGTGGTTTAATATACACACCAACTGACATGCTAACCAGACGAGCTATCTTGTTAATATTCACCGTAATTAGTGGGAATTTCTTCAATTAACAAGGGACCATGCATAAGCCAAGGTATAATGTTTTGGATTTTATGTTTTCATTGGTGAATCCATTGATGAACATTTGAGGAATGTCTTCTGCATTTATTATATATTGACAATACATGCAAGTTCTGTGTCTTCGAAAGTGAGTTTCAAACTGATAGTTCCCTTGGAGTCACTTCCACTGATGAAAAGTGACCCCTGGTGTCGAAAGAACGTTTGAAATTAAAGTTTAAAGAAGTTCAATTAAAAGTTAGGATTTTGCATACATTGAACGTACTGGAGTGCCTGTGATAACTGAAGAACATAATGCTTGGTAAAAAGCAATTTATTTCACAAAACACTTAAAAAGGAAGAAAAAAAGTATCACTTGAAACCTGAAACTGATAAAACAAGAACGATCGCAGAATAAAACATAATGAAAGAATATTTAAAACTGATGGTCAACTTTCAAGCACACTAATTAGGATGATCTGACACTGCGGACTGGAACCAGGAAGCTGGTTCCGGCCAAACACTCGAGTTCATCACAGATCATAACTTCAGAACCTGTTTTTTTTTTGTTTTTTTTTAATGAGAAATCAAAAATGTCACTACTCAAAATCAAGTTGGTATGAGGTTAAGTTATAGGTAAGAAAAAGATTAAACATATATGTTTCTGTCTGAAGGGACTCGACGCCCAACGACCAGAGTCTTCATTTATATTCAGTCTCGAAAGAAACTAATCAAACTACCATATCCAACCCACTTCTGTAAGCCTAAATGTGTTTTTAGTATCACTTCTGTTGAGTCTGTGTGAAGGTGAACGACCTCCACCACTGTACATGTATTTATGGAATCCAGGGAGGTCGTTCACCTTCACCCAGAGACGATGCAAGGGTTAATCTGATAGACAGCCATTCAAATAAAATAGGTCTAAGGAAGTGAGAATTTATTATCATGACCCCTTTTTTTCAGAGTCAGAACAGTCATAACAGTATGAGTCAGACTTAAGAATCCGAGTGAGCGGTTCTGTCTGGTACACCGTGTCTTTCACCCACTTTACTTCCAAGTGCCAAGGCTTACACCGCAATTCTGAATTCTGATTAGTTTTTCCCTTTTATGTCACAAAACTCTTGACGGCATAACTTTGAGGAGCAACAGGTCATAACCCTGAACAACTTGAATGATTATGTAATCTTGCAAATACTTCCATGAATTCTATGTCTGGTTTGATTTTGTTTTTCGGTGACAAATAATGATTGAACAGGACCAGAAAAGAAGGCTTGATCGAAATCCAGCATCTCACACAAGTCATCCATCGGAGTGAACTGTGAATAATTTATCAGAAACAGAAGAGCTTGGCCTTGGTGTCTGCTGAAGGTCATCGAACTATTACATTTACGCCCTTTTATTATTAAAGAGGTTGAATATTACTGGGCAGAGACAGTCATACTTGCACAACAAAGTGTTTTAACAGGAATTCTTGGGGTTTGAGAGAGTGATTTATGGCTGCTGGTGCTGTGTGTGTGTGTAGGTGTGTATGTGTGTGAGATGCCCCACAAACATCCATCCCAGGATGAAGGCACCTACGCAATAAATGTGAATGTGAAACACACTCAACTAATGTACTTTTATGTAGATAACATAGTGTTTGTTATGCTGTGTGGGGGCGTGTGAATATGTTTAGTCAGGATTAGGCGCTGAGATTTCCGCTCAAATAAACACTAGCACGTATGAAATGCAAATTACAATATTTCTCGCACAACAGTGATAGCAGAATCTGATAAATACCGGTTTTATGTTTGAAAATTGAATTTTTAAACATATTAAAGAGCAACTAATGTGTTGATTTAAGTGTATCTTAAGTTGATCTTGGACCTCTATTGTAATCATCAGTATGTGTCTGTTTGTACAAAAGTCTATTTTCATTGAAATATTTACATTAGAACATGTGATTCATATATTTGTCTTGAATATTGAAAACATTTTTTTTTAATCAATTTAGTCAAGCAGTAACTCATTTCAGCCATGAAACCTGAAGTTACGAAATTAAATAAACACTAAAAAAACAAAGGTTTAAGTGCATGTAACAGTCAGCTTTTCACCCTTAAATGTACGTTTTTCTTCATGCTGCACATGGTGTTTGGTTTCTTCTCAAGCTTTTGAGTATATAGTATAAGTCCCAACTCCAACACATACAAGGACATCTTGACCATCTTCCTGCCAAGTCATTTGATTATTGTATTGAAGCAGCTACCGCTATACGTCCTACAGTATGTTGTTATCCTTAACTTTATCTATTAAAACCTTGAAAAGATTTACTATAAAGTACGTTACATTTTTGTATGGCATTGGTTACAGTCCCTCTTAACAATATATGGTAAAGATAAAATGGTAAAAGCTATCCGTTTAAAGTAATACATGATCCATGTTCTAATTTCAAGTAGACCCACACAGAATTTGGAAACACACTTTTTGTTGATTTTCAAAAAAAATTCAAAAAGTAAAATAGGAGAAAATTCATACCACAATTTTACTTCGACACCCCTTTGCTGTTACAAAGACACTGCCGCTTTAACTGACATCGGAGAGAGCAGTTGACATCACTCAAACCCTTGCAGGATCCAAGGTCTCAAACATGCCACCATTATATATGATTTTATATATTTGAATACAAAATAATGTTGCTGGTTTTCTTGAGCACTTTTTATCTTAATATAGGAGCACTGTGGCTCAGTGCCGTGATCACCTCACAGAAAGCAGGTTGCCAGTGCGCTTCCAGGTCGGGAGGGAGGCAACATCTGACCTTTCTGTGTGTTCCAATGATGTTTAAAATGCTTCAAGCAGCAGCGTATGAGACTGGTGTTGTGAGCAGACATATGTTGAGTGAGCAGCAGCGAACTTAAGCGCGTGTATGACAGCTAGAGCAAGTGTGTATGACATGTTGAACGCACGTGTATGACTTGTTGAGAGCGCAGCAGAGTGATTTTGAGTGTACAACAACCAACACACACTCGCTCAAAGCGGTGGCAGTAATATCACTCAATAGCCGTCCGCCATGATGTGACATGCGTTGAAAATCCCACCCCGTGATGACGCAATGACGTCATCCCGCCCACACCGTGTCGGCTCAGAGTTATGAAAGTGTTTGTAAACAAGTCACCCACCAGGTAATATTCGTATATAAGGCGCTCCGGATTATAAAGCGCGTCGTTTTTTGAGTAAATTACAGGTTTTTAAGTGCGACTTATAGTGCGGAAAATACAGTAATGTAGATGGAATTTTAAACTGTACTCGCTAGCTTAGCCAAAATATGTTAATAACAATTAATACCTCCAAACCAGCTCCTCAAGTTTTTTAACCATTCATTCCTCCATCTATTCGTCAGCCCTTAAACCATCCATCTGATTTTCGTATACCCAGAGGCCTTTAGGAGAATACTGTCCCAGGACAAGTGGGGATACATAGTTTCTTTAATGCGTCTTTGCCCGGAAAACCTCCAGAGGGAGGCGCCCTGCGGGCATCCCAAAAATGTGCATCCTTTAATGGTATTTGTCCAGTTGCTGGGCCATTTGATCCATTATGAGGTTGTTTTATTTAAAACAGAATGGACCAAGGGTCAGAATAATAACCAAAACCATCTGCAATGTTTGTTTGATTTCTTGATAAGTACTTGTTACAAATCAAAGCCTGATTCTTGTGAAACATCACAGCTCAGGCTGTTTCTTCCTAGACTGAACAAGGGTTCATGACGTCTCTCCTTTAATTGTCTGAAGCGTTCGGCAGGAACTCATGTGCTAGGAATGACTGGCGCTCAAAACAAAGGACCAAACTGAGGGTTATTACAGGCACATGGTTTGATCACGGCACTACAGAACGAGGCTCCGTGATGATGTTCGACATACGGGCGCAACTGACACAACCACGTCGTTCTCGGGCTGAAAAATCGACGAGTTGAATTGCAATTGAAAAGCACATCTGAAAAAGCCGATGAGGAATCTGTTTTGAAGTGAAACCACTTGACAGGCTCGTCTCATCTCATCAGAAACGACCTTCCTACTTTCGGCATCATGATGACATTCACATCCAATAAATATCAACTTACTACACTTTGTGCCTGTAGTTTTGACAAATTACCCAGTTACTGGAGACACCACCTTCCCATTCCTGTCACCATTAGGACAAATGATTGAGTAACACATAGTCAATATACAGCAAATTGTGTACAACAATATTTATTGACTGATATGTACATGATATCCATGTGCCGTTTGTTGGAATTATGTTTTTATGTTTCTGCTTTTTACAGTCGATATAGAGCAAAGAGAGCAACATGGTCTTATTTATATGTAGATATAAATGAGTTGATCATTTTGTTGCTTGGAAATTCGCTCTCTATTGTCTGTTGTGATGTTTTATGCAGTGTGAACAATTATTAATAAACTTGGCATAAAAAGAAAGAAAGAATTGGGGCCGTTTTTCCTTTTTCTGAATACTTTCTCCCTTTCAATTTAATCTCCTTCACAACAGGAGTTTGTAAGAGGGCAGAAGATCAAAGTAGCTTTTTAAAAAATGTATCTTTGAACAAAATATGTTCTTCTTTATTTGTGCTTTTGTAAAAATAAATCATGTCATGAACCCTTTAAACCCTTCTGTTTTTTTAATGTATTAAAACATGTTTAGCTTCTTGTAATAATTGACTGATCAAGAGCTAAAACAGAAGCCTTAAACTAAAGGTCTGCAGTGCCTTTAAGGTCATATTTTGTTTTTGGTTTTTTTTGGGAAGATTTTACGAGTGTGGGTTGCGCAAGGTTAAATGGTCAACAAGAGTTGAAACTCCAACTCTCCTGACTCACTCACATGTTGAAGTCTTCCATCCAAGATGCAGTAAGTCCCTCATCATGACCATGGTTTGAAGTTTTAACTTTATAAAGTTCTCCCCCGTCTGAAATCTTGGCGAACGAGAGGTTACAAGGGCGGAGCCCATAAGGACTTAATACTCGGCCTCACTCCTTCTGCAGCCACCTGTAATCACGCCCGCTTTGTTTATACAACAAGCCCATTGGAGGGGGAGGCTTCCGGGAATAATGACGCACAGTGACAAACCTTGACAATTGACCAATCACAGCAGAGTAAGCGTGGCTATGATAAACGATATTTTCTCCGGAAGTGTTTTCAGTGGGCGGGGCTTAAGTACATTTTCTAAAGTAAATATTTATATGAAAAGAGAGTTTTGTACAAACGGACACATACTAATGAGTACAATAGAGGTCCAAGAGACATTTAAGATGGCAATAAGACATTTAAACCGCCACGTATCAAGTTCTGCAACCTGTTCCACTCTTTATTCTAAGAACTTTGATACTTTATATCAACTCAGTCCAGTGTTCACAAGCTTGAACAATCCCGCCATCAACCAACTTTACAGGTTCCCAACTGTTTTCCCTTTGAATTATGTTGGTAGGAAACAGTATTCTGTATTGTAAAGGGCACAACGGAAAAGTAGATTGGAGTAGCATTGTTTTTTTTTGCCTGTTTTAATCTTGTTAATTCTATAATATAATGGAAGGAAATACAAAAAACGAACCGTTATTATGTTAGCATTATATTCATTGACCGACCTTCCAGTAAATTTGTGTTTCACTAATTTTCACCAGTTTACAGGTTCATTTTTTTTTTAATATATATAAACTTGACTTAAACAAGTATCTTGACTTGTCAAGAACCAAAAGCTAAATTTACTTTGGAGAAAATACCATCTTTATGTCAAAACAGAACACATTTCTGACCTTTAATAATAGATAGGATAGATAATATTAATACAAATTGTTGAGACTGAGGGATGAAGTGGGAGTGGTCTGGGTCTGTGTTACAGTGGTTCTCATCATACCTTTCTGGACGCAGTTTCAGTGTATCTGCCAATCAAATGAGGTCTCAGTCGGTGAATCTGTTGTGCATAGTCCCTCATGGTTCTGTTCTGGGTCCTTTATTATTTTTGCTGTACTTGATTCCCCTCGGTAAAATCATTCAGATATTTCCTGATGTTTCTTACCAAATTTTTGCTCATCCAGCTCTACTGCTATTTGATACAACTGAGACCCGGAGGCTGAACAACTTAGTCAATTGTTTGCTAGAAATCAAACAATGGCTGAGTGAAAACACTTTGCAGCTAAATGTAACTGAAACTGAAAAAACTGAAACTCTGGTTATTGCTCCTGATGATAAGGTTCCAGGGTTGAGTCAGAACTTGGGTGACTTAATTTGTGTTCTATTCATTATTATAACGTATTTAATGTTTTTTCAGACAATAGACAATATGGACTTTAAAAAGTCCAATTCTTGTGGCAATTAAGTTTTTTTTTGTTTTGCTGGTCACAGTATTTCATGATTCTGTTCTTTCGGACATCAAACCAGTCCGTGATGCCAAGAAAGGTTGGGGAAACTAAATGTCAGATGTGATGATAGTTAACTTGTTGGTCGAGGTTTACCTGTTTCAAGCTAAAAGCTACAAACTTCACCAGGAAATCGTGATGCACTGATTTTTATTCTTATTAAATATTGTTGAGTTCAAAGACATCATAAACCATCTATGAATTGATTAGACTAAAAAAAAAAAAAAAGTCCTTCAGCAGACATTTTTTATGAAGCTGCTATTTTGAGCGCTCACTAGGTTGCACTGACCTTTCTTTTTGACTGTCTGACTCATTCCTGTTGCATTAACGACGCCGTAATGAAGCGAAGGAAGACATTTTGACACCTGTGATTTTATCAGGTAGACCGCCCAGAGGATGGTTAATTAAAATAAATAGAGAATGTTCTTAAGATTAATTAAGCAAGTCAGGCAAAGAGAAAGTTTCATCTTTGAATCTAATGAGGGCAATTTAAAAAACGGACTGAATGTTCTGATGGCCGTTCTAATTTTAAACGCTCAAATCAGATGTCACAAATTCAAAAACACTATTGAATTATCACTCAGGTAATCCTTACAATTATAGGATTATTATCTGATATATATACTTATGTCTACTTGCTTCTCTGAAGGATACATTATTGAATTATCTGGCGTCTCAAGCCACTGGAAAACTGGAAATCCTCATTGATTTATGGGTGGGAGTCTGGACCACCAGTCAGCCACCCCTGAATCTCTGCGGGTACCACACACAAACTCACACAGACGCACACATCGCAAACCCTCTTCTCTGCTCTTGTCTGACAACAGGCTCTTCATTTCAAACCCTCTTATTCCACAGACAATCCTGTCCATCTGAAATCCCATTGCTGAAATGAAGACTCACAAACGTTCTATTAATACTCATCGCAAACCTGCTAGTCATTTGTCGGCTACGTTTTTAGCAAGGTGTAGAAATGGTACTTTATTGCTCAAACATTGTTATACAAATATCTACAAGCTATATATTATACATCAGGAAATTTAACTAAAATCCCTTTCTTGTTCTGGTAGAATATAAGGCCCTAAGCCTAAGAAAATATTGAGAATACTGTTTTTTGGTACTCGGTTTAGCTATTTAATGTAATATTCTTCCCGTACTTTTGTTTAAAAAACAAGGTAAAGGCTCACATTGTGTCAGTTTCTGGTTTGAACTTCCCATTAAAACCATTTCTGACACGCTGAGCTAAGTCAGGTTGGTGGTCACATGACACTCACGACTCTCTAGGAAATAGTGAAGAACATAGCTAAAACTAGACGTGAAATCGCGAGAGTGGGCTTTGTGCTTTGCCCCTAGATGAAAAAAAGATGGAAGCTACAAAATAGTAAAATGTCACGTTGATAATTTGGACCTTTATCTACATTTTAAAGTCAGAATGGTGTTTCTACGCAAACGTATGCCAGAGCAAAAGATGTTTCAAAAACGTCACTTTTTTGACTTCGTTCCATATGGGAAATTTATCGCAGTTTTTGGCGACGTAAGAAAGTAAGTATATTCTGGTGAGATAAATAATAGCAGAGCTAGTCCGATCCAGCCGCACGATTTGATGTATTTTTGGGTTGTTTTCGCTCAACGATGCGGGGCGTGAAAAGTGCCAAAAACCGAAGGAGGAATAATAAGAAAAGGCGAGCCCACTATTAGCTAGATCAGGGGTGGGCAATTAAAATTCTTCAAGGGCCACATTAAATTCTGTGAATGTTGTTAGGGGCCGTCGAGCAAAAAAAGAGAGATACGTCATTAGGTCGTGACATGTATTAAGATAAATAAGCTGCAATTTTATTCTTGTATATATTAGGTTTTTTTCAAAACATTTCTTCAACTAAAATATTTTGAGGGATTAATATATACTCAAAAAATGACACAAAAAAGAGGGAAAAGTAAGTAAGTGTAAGTTATGTGAAAATGTAAATGAATAATAAATACAAAATACACTTTTTAATGCATTATAACCATTTTATACATGATCATACTTTACGAGGGCTGCATAAATACAGTCAAAGGGCCGCATGTGGCCCCCGGGCCGCACTTTGCCCAGGTCTGAGCTAGATAGTTTTTCATGAAAAAAATGTTATTTATTTCTACTTTTAATTTCTATACATTATTATTTATTATCCATTATTTGGTATTTCGTGACACCACCATCCATATTCTTTTTTCCTTTATCTCTTCTTTTTCACTCGGGTGGCTTCTTTCTTGGTCAAGTTAGTTCCCTGTGGATTCTTTTCAAGTCAGTTTAATTAAGCACAAAGATAGCCAGTGATCCTCCCTTATCAGCGCTGACAGAGAGCGTCAGACGTTCCTCCTATATGGCGCCAATGTCGCCCCGTTGATCCATATCTAGATGTTTATCTAGGCCACTGTTCCCTCAATACTGTACATACTTCTGCGCACACTCGCTCCAACGATCCGTCTTGACGGTGTATTTTTGCTTCATCTCCCGCGGTGTGAGTTTTTTGGCTCGTTGTGTCAAGTTGAAATGTCGACCTGCTAAAAATACATCAGCTCGCAAACCTCTGGAGTCTTATCTCTGACAGATCGACAAACAAATAATACAGGAAAAATGCTCTTTGTTATCGACTGCGAGGTGGAGATCCACCACATGAGACGCATTGTTAAGGGTTCATTAAGAGCAGGTGGATCCATATGAGGAGAACATGCGTGTGATTCAGGGGTCACGAGTCACTTGAGGTGAACCTATACATGGGTAGAACGTGCGAAGGTAACGTCAGCGACATGAGGGTTTCATGAGCAGAGAGAGTGAATATGGCTGAATCTGTGCTCTAATGAGTGCAATAATGGTTAGTGCAGCAGTGTGCGGTTCTGCAGGGTCACTGCCTGAGGGGGAGAAGATCTTCCTGAGTCTGCTGCTGCAGGAGCAGACACTCCCCGAACACCGGGCTGATGAGAGGAGAATAAAAATGACATGGTTAGCGGCAAAATGCAACTTTGATGAGGATTCTCGTGGAGTCTTCTCTTAGCTGTGTTTACTTAACTGCTGCTACTCTCGTGTCAATTGCCTTGTTTACCGATCTGAAAACATCTTTCCGTGGGTCAAGATGCAAACATTATGTTTAGACATTCATTTCCCAGGACGAGTTATTATCTTCTATTGGCAAAGCTCTACTCTGCTTTCTTCAAGGAAACTGCCCCTCAATTTAGGTTATACATACAACCCAACCTTTAAAGGTAGAATTCCAAAACTCTATCCAGCATCTTGTCGACCATACTATTTGATACTATTTTTAAATCATATATACTCTGCAATAGTCACCCTTTTCTGGCAGATCCAAATACCAATTGCACTCATATAACTGTCATTACGGTAGACTCCTGACACAGATGCAGTTAGACTGCTTAAAGATGGAATACTATGATCTGTGAAATAACTTACAACAATTTCTGAAAGCAGAAATAAAAACAAAAATCTCTTTAAAAAAAACAAACTCCTGCAAGGATAATTTACTGAGAGGGTGTGAGACAAAAGTGGTGTTGGAGCAGTTTTGGCACATTTTAACCAGTTAAAAAGAAAGTTTGGGGAGATTAAAAGGATTGAGCCTGAAAAAAACCTTAGTGAACAAACCTTTTTCTTGAAGGAAATCTGAATGAAGTAAATAAAATGACTCTATAACAGACTATAACAAAATAAAAGGTAGGTTTTTTTTTTCCTCACCTACTTGAACAAAACAGTGCCTTATTCCAAAAACTTGCGACTAATATCTAGTGATGGTCTGATGAAGCTTTATAAAGCAGTGTCATTATTTTCTTTTATTTGAGTCCAAATGATGGCAGTCTCTGCACTATTTTCCTTTTATGTTAATTATTCGTATTATTATTAGTATAACTTGTATTAGTTAGACCACTGTTAAGTGTCAACCACCATAAAATCCACCTCCTATTTAGGGAATGTCTCTGTTATAGAAATTAAAATATATAACGGAACAATTGATGTTGAACAGATGATGCTTGAGGTTTGATGTGAAAAATTAAACTGTCAAAGCAGATTGTTCTATGAAAATGCTGCCGCTGTAGTTGTAGTCACGACTCCAGGGTCATAAACCAAACATATCAGTGGAGTGACTTGTTGCAGACTTTCTTTGAATTTATTGTTTAGTGATTGTATGCAATCATTTATTTGTGGGTTGAATGTTCATTCAAATGTTTGCTTAAACGTTATAGTCGTCCCTATAAGATTTGCTTAAAATATGAAACCAATTCAACTATATTATAATAAAATAGAAAATGTTGTTCAGGTCATTCAATCAACCAAATATACATGTTTAAGCAGTCCTACAGTATTTAACTTTATAACACGACCAGTTTCAAATGCACTAAAATCACCTTTAAAATACTTATACTGTATATTTTTTTTGTTTTTACTCATAGAATATATATTTACAAATCCAATTTTACGACTTGTTCAATACTTAGTAATAAAAGATAAATCATTGTTTTGTATTATATATTTTTATATTCATTTAATAAATACTTAATAATAATAATAATAACAATGTGTATTGCTTTGCTCTTTCAGGGTTAAAGTTTTTTAACACCTGCATGTAAGCTTAAAAAATGTGTTAATTATTACAATAAACGACTTTATTAAAGTCAGTCAGAAAACATCACATTCTTCAAATCGAAACATATGATGTATTGATCTTGTATTTGTATTTATAGTTCCATTAAAAAAAAGGTGATATAGGTGATAATGATTAATAATAATGTACCTGAATAATGATGCATATAATTAAGTACATACGATTCAATGCAAGTATATCGCTTATTTGAATTTTACTGACTTTAAATTGACTTTAATTTAATTTAGACATTATTATTATTATTATTAGAACTTTATCCACACGTGATGCTTATTTGGTATCTGTGTTCAATAACTAATTTATTTGAGTGTGTGTCGTTCAGATTGAACTCAAATCCATGTGAGAAGGAGAGGCGCATGACGACAGATCCACCACTAGAGGCTGCACTAGCGGCGACACAGAAATGTACACGAATAAAGACGCACAAAAGAAAGAGTGAGAACTCAATGGACCCTCAGGAGATGGTGAGATAGCAGATCCCAGTTCAGCTCAAGACAGGGACACAGTGAGGAGACAGGGGAGAGGAGCGTCCCTGTAGCCTGAGACAACCTGACACAGGGAGGGAGAGAGACTCACCAGAGAGAGGGGGAGAGAGAGAGAGAGAGGGAGAGAGGGAGAGAGGGAGGGAGAGAGGGAGAGAGGGAGGGAGAGCTCGCCGACACATCAGTGGTTTGCACATTTCCCACTGCAGCTCTGCGAGAGTCAGCGCAGCATCCGAGTGAGGAGGAACCAGCAGGACCACGTACCATTTGGCCCGCAGATCGATCAACCTTTCCTGCAGGGACCGCTGGAGCCGCCGGCGGGGGATCTGTGACCGAGTTGAGGGGAACCTGCTGTCCACTGGTCGGTCCGAGCAGGTAGGAGAAACTTGAGGATGGATGGATGGATGGCAGGTGATGCTGCGGGGTGTCACATCACAGGGGAAAGTGTTTTGGGTGAGCGTTTACAGCCGGGAGATTCTGGAGTAGAACTTTGACATCAGTCAAGACATGATCACCCGGAGCGGAGGAGACTAGGACACGCTCTCTGGCTTCTGTGGTGTGGATGAGACACTTTCACTATAGCTGGACACTGATCTATCAATAACATCTACAGAAATAAATCATAAAATGTGGATTCCACAACTTTTTTGGCAAAGTTTTCCTGATTTCAAAATTACTTTTTCAGCTTTCAAGGCTCAATTTCGTGCTGTATATTTATATTTTATTATTTTCTTACACCTCAAAATATAAATCCCCACGTTATTGTGTCCTTTTAGCTGCAAATATTAAAAAAAAAGGTGAATAAAAACTAATAATTCACCTTTTTTTCGCCCAATATTTATAACCAATAAGAAAATGTACCAATATGTTGTTTAAAGAGTTACAGTTATGTTAGCATTTAAGCAGATTTTATGCAGTGGTTTTGTTTTTCTTGACTACATATTTTAATGAAACTGTGAGAATGAGTCAGAAACTTTTATAGCCAGTGTTGTTATCATGTAAACATGTGATTTTGTGTGGTGTCAGTACAGAATTCAAGAATTAAATTATAATAAACACAAAATAAGCAATAGAAAAACGGCATTTAGTTCTCAATGTAAACGCCCGTTACAAATAAGGAAAACTCTTGATACAATAAATAATTTAATTGTGTGTACCAGTCACAAAATTGATTTTTTTGACTATGTATATCATTATTATAAGAAAGAAATTATGTTTTTTTTAACAAAAAACATTTATCATCATCAACCTCATTCTTGTGAAACATCTACAATTCCTATTCACCCATTTTTAAAGACACTTTTCTCTTATATAAGTAGCTTATGTGCCAAAAAGCTGCTCCAGCGTTTGGCAGTTGTTCGACACTCAAACGCTTACAAAAGCATGTCTGATGAAGACAAATAACCCTGACAGAGAATTTAGCCATTTTCTCCCCAACCGAGTCACAAAATGAAATATGGCTTTATTTCCAGGAGCAGAAAAATCTCTCTCCTTGTGTTGAGAATATGAATATCCTCGATTTATAAACACCCTGACAAGCATGATACTCTCCATCATCTATCTTAATGTATATCACCTCCCACTTCCAACACAGATCCCCCCCCCCCCCTCTGCTCCTCCACGAAGGTTAGTGTCGTACATCTTTCTAGTTTGAAGAAACAGGTGTTTGGTGCTGAAGTGTTGCTGATCAATGGTCTATGAGCTGCCGTGGACAGAGAAACTCTGAGAATGGGGAAAGAGAAGAACAGCTTTTCTTGTAAACACTGAAGCACAGCAGCTCATTTCAAGTTCCTTATTCTTTAATTCCGGGTCTTCTGTGTGGACGGCAAGAGGGCAGGCATGAGGTCATCACTCTTTGGATTCATCATATCTCACAAAGAGGTTTTTTTTTCTTCTCCCTCCCATGTGGTCCTGTGTCATTAAGCTGAGACACTGACTCAGAGAGAGCAGAATCCCTCTCCATCTCTCTTTTTCTCTCCATTTCTACCTTCTCATTATTTACCTTGACGCACAGAAGTTAAAAAATACAGTTTGTACCTTCCGCTGCAAAAATTAATTCACTCCATAAGTCAATCGGAAGCCTTTTGAAAAGCACTCAGAGACGCAGACAAGTCGCTTATTTACCCCTTTAAAGGTTAAAATGATGGCCCCCGCATTTTTTTAATTTTTAGTACTTAATAAAAAATGTTAGCATTTGGTGATACAGATGATATGAATGAGCTCAATGAGGCAGCAGGTGGCAGTAGCGTTCCTGAACTCTCAATATGAGCGAAGAAGAATGTACGTATCCTTCAAAAGGTTTATGGATCCAGATGATTATCCACCACCAAAAATAAAAAAAACAAATATTTAAAATCCAATTTAAGTTATTTTGGGAGACCATTACATAAGCTTTTTGTTGTGTAAAATTATTTGATATTATCAGATTCAATTTCATATAAATCTTCTTTTTAGAATGTTTATTGTTTTTCACTTTGAATGTTTGTACTCCAGTTTATATTTTGGCCAATTATAGGCGCAATTCCCATCAACTGTCAGCCTCCGTCACCTTACCTTATCTTGGACGTCTTCCCGAAATCACTTCTTTCCTAAATTGCACTTGAGTTAAAAAAAAAAAAGTCCAAAAAAAACGAACACCGAAGTCATTTTACGTCGCCTGTCGGATGGATGGTTCAAAGTGGAAAATATATTTGTTCATGCTGATATTTTGAATGATTAAGACGGCAGAATTTAAGATTAAGTGGAGAATAGGGATTATTGATGGCAAGAATCAAACTAAGACTTCAAATATGAGCAAAACTGAGGAAATGAGTTTGCCAGGTATGTCTGGTGGAAGAGGAAAAAATTAAATATAATTTACAGAATATTACAATGAGATTCTTACTTCCTATCAGGACAGTTTCGTGACTACATTTCGGACCACAACGTTAACCTAATTTTGGCCCCTTATGTGATTGAGTTTGGCAGGTCTACGTCCATCTTGAGGAAACTGTGGGATCTTTTTGTTTCACATGTTGCACATTTTTTGGGCTCTTTCTTGGAGCGAACTGCTCGACTAGTGCTTGGTTCAGAGTGGAATCATGTTGTGACACAGTTGGCTTTTACAGTTTTTCTCTTCAAACAGCTGCCATCTGCAGCACCAGGAGTCAAACACTGTTGCTTAACACAAGTATTGCTGACTAAGAAAATCAACATAATTTTAATGAATATGCAAATGATTTTTATTTCAGGCCAATCATTTTTACAATTCTTGAAATGAATGTCACAGATGGAATAGAAACGAATGCAGAATCGTCGCTGTTTTATTGTTGTTCTGTTTTACAGTTGAATCTTGCCGTTCACTCCCAAAGCTCAGTTTTGTGTTTGCATTTTGTTTCTTGGAATATGAATAATTGAATGTCTTTAAATAATCTGACATTAATGGGACTTTAGTTTTAGTAGCATGTCAACATAGAATTCTTGACGTGTTCACCAGTCGTCAACTTTGAAAGCCTGAACGAGCTGCAGGAGGTAGGGTTTCATTTTATGTCAAAACATCATTTGAGAAATCTGTGTTGTCGAACTTGTTCTTCTAATTGACTTCTTAAGGCTTTGCAAGAGATTTTCACAAACGTGTTCGACTTCTCTGCTGATGGTCGACCAGTTCCTGTAACCTGGCATAAGCAGCCTTTTTCGTTAAATGTTTGGTACCAAGGTGGTACCAAGGTGTGTGAAAAATAATCGAAACACCGATATATATCCTTATTTGTAAGGTGTAAGATGTAAGGAGGAGCTATTCAGGCTCCTCCTTACATCACTGATCTGATCCAGCCTTACACCCCAGCTCGGGCTCTGAGGTCTGTGGATCAGAATCTACAGATGGTTCCACGCACACGGTTCAGGACCAGAGAAGAGAAATCCTTCCAGACTGTTGCTCCTAAGCTTTGGAACGATCTTCCTCTCTTTGCGCTTGATGGATCTACTGACTCCTTCAAGAAACATCTTAAGACGTTTTTATTTGTTCAGGCTTTTCCTTGATTTTCTGGAACTCCTGTTATCAGTTTTATCTTGATCTTTAAAGTATATACTTTATTCAATATTGTTTAAGCGCTTTGTGACCCTGGTCTGGAAAAGCGCTTTACAAATAAAAATGACTTACTTACTTACTTACTTATTTTTTATGTGAATGTATCGATATTCAACAACACTGTTTTGAAGGGATTTCAAATCATATTTATCTTTAGTTTGTTTTTTACAATAAACAAACAATTAATAAAAATAAATAAACTTCCAGCCTCTAAATGGCAGCAGTAATTATGTAAAAAAAAAGAGAAATACTTCCGAAGACTGAGGATGAGAGGATACCATCCAGCCGGCTCCAGCTGTTTTCTAAAGCTGATGTTAGGACATATTTGTACTCTCTCGTCTGTTAAAATTTAGTAGAATTGTTCCGAAAATTGTGTGTTTTGAAATATATCGTATTCATTTGTATCGTAGGATTAGTTAATGACTACAGCCCTAATACCAAGTCTTAATGAGCTTGCTAGTTGGTTTTCCAAATTTTAAAAGTTTTTCCAAATTTTGCATTGAAGGAACGCTGAAATATTGTTTAGCATATAAAAAGATAAAAAATTACTTTAAGAGTAATAGATATTGCTCCTCCAGAAAAAAGATGTAGTGATACCGAATGGTTGCTTTTGGTTGTTTTTTTTACTTTAACGCTGTTTTACTAGTAAGCTGACTAATAAACTACTAAACAGAATAAACTTTTTTAATTGACTGGTATGAAAAACACCATGTTTATTTTTATTATACATGCCAAAATTCCATTTTTCATTTGTTTTTTAAATTCCAAATACCTCAAACTATCAGCCTGTATTGTCTCTGTTGCTCAATTCTTCTCGGATGAAATCATCAAGTTGAGCCGTCCAATTGGAATAACAAATGATTCCCCAGAATCTCTCGGAGCAGGTGGTATTTGTTGCGTTCTTTTTTTCCCGCACGATCCCTCCGCGCCAGGATTATCTCCGTGCTTTTCCTTTGCCCTTTCCAACTCATTCATATTTATTTGAGCACCAACGAGCGAGCGAAACAAGATTGCAATCATCTGTGTTGTAATTAATAATTTACATAATACTTGATTCTCTTGGAATGATATTTTCCTCTGTGGCCATGTTAATTGTGTTAGCTAAGCTGCTGCCATTACTTATCGTTAGGAAGACGCTTAAATCTGGACGTATCCGACTCTCATTAGCGACCGCGTCATCCATCTGATGCCTCGCGGATTTAAACAGCGGAGAGACGGCACACTTAAGACATTAAAACGCTTCCGCAGCCTTCGGCTCGAAGCCTCAAATCACAAGAGTGCAGTTTACTTTGACTTTTGCTCATTATATAAATGTTGTTATGGTTCAGTGGCAGGTAAATCTCATTTGTATTGTTTAACTCATGTAAAAAAACAAGAACATGGAATTATGTAATTTACTAATACTTTACTTAAACTTTTTAAAAATCAATGTGACTTTAAGACATTACTTTGCAGCCTTGAAGGGTCTGGACTTTTTTCTTTTTAACAATCCTGTTTACTAAGTACCTGAATGGCTTTTATCGACTTTTATTCTGGTTTGTTGAATACATCCTGTAAACTAAATTTAAGCATATTAAAGATTTCTATAAAATTGGAAATATCAACATTTAACCCATACAAACAATGTAGTCAATGACAATTATCCTTTAACAAAATGTTTTTAAAGTTTGTACTCCAGTTTATATTTTTGCCAATTTTAGGGGCAATTTCCCGATTGTGTGTCAAGCATCCTGACCTAATGAATGTATATATATATGTATATATATATATATATGTATATTTTTTGTTTTCAAGATGAGTCGTCTGATCTCAGACTCTGGTCTAGTTGTGGTTAAAAGCATCAGCAAAGAGACCCAGATTTCCCCTCCTGTGGCTATTTCTTCCAGCTAACCCTAACCTTAACCTCAACCCTGAGGGAACCGGCTCTACCCTGAGCCCCTCCCAGATGGCCATGCTTCTCAACCTCTATTTGAAAGATCAACCACCCTGCAAAGAATGTTATTTTTTATAGCCTCTCGTACCTGCAATTCTTATTTTTGTCACTACTCTAGTAATTTAAGTAATTTTTATTTGTATAGCGCTTTTCCAGACCAGGGTCACAAAGCGCTTAAACAATCAAAACAATTTTCAATAAAGTATATACTTTAAAGGTCAAGATAAAACTGATAACACAACAGGAGTTCCAGAAAATCATGGAAAAGCCTGAACAAATAGAAACGTCTTAAGATGTTTCTTGAAAGAGTCAGTAGACTCCATGCATTTAAATGCTGATTAAATGTTATTTTACTAACCCTAACCCTAACCCTTGCCCTAATGGTTAGATGGCGCCACCTACTGACCTCTAAACAACATGACACTGATTCATGAAGCTTCATCAGCCTATCACTCGTTTAGCCTTAATTTACTGCAAGAACACAAATATGTGATGTAAAATAGAGGAAAAATACCAACATCTGCAAATAAAGATATTAAAAGATATTGTCAAGTCTTACAAAACCTTGATTTTATAATAGTGCTTCATTTTAAATAACTATATATATATATATATATATATATATGATTAAGATTTAAGATTCCTGAAATGAAATATGAAATATTTGTAGTTTATATTACCTTTTTTGAGTCCCTTAACACCAATTTATCGTCTTTTCATTAAACAATTATGTAAAAGGAATAACTTGATAAACTAATCACAACATAATTAGGACAGTTTGGCGATAAGGTGTGTAGTGATGTCAGTCCCAGATAGTCTAAATGTTGGATAAAGACAGTTTGATCCGCCTGGTAGACGCTGAAAAAGAAAAAAAACAAACAAATGACGTGGATGGTTAGAGAATGACTTACTGCGGCAGCCCTCCTGGGGAGAAATGCAGAAAGACAAAGCAGAGGGTCGTCACTCTCACAGCGTTGAGGATAAACCTATTCTTATAATCTAATGGAAATGCACTGAACGCTTGAAAACTCTGAGACGTACAATTCTATATTTATCTTCATAGCCAAAATAGGTTTTCTTTATAATCATAGAAGCACAGTGCTGCTTCAAGGTTGCTGATTCCCCACAACTTGCAAACATTTATTTGCAAAAATAACCCAAAATCTGTTTGTTTTTGATTTCTTTTTTTTTACCCTACTGTTTCATTTTTTAGTGGTCAAAGGTTTCCCATCAATTCTATACTACTTCACGATCTGTGACATCACCGGCAACTGTTTCTGAGACACGATTTTAAAACCAACTCACGGCCATCTTGGAAATTCCTCTGGTTAAGCCAAACTCTGGTCAAAATATAGAGTTCGAGATGGTTAAATTACAATTGGGCAACAAAACCACTGCCATTCAGTTGAGGCTACGGTGGCTACTTAACCATGACCCTTATTATACCATTGCAGGTTAACCGATAATTTGGTATATAATCAAAATGCCAATAAAAAAAGAAACCAGGCTGTAAAGAACTTGTCTTTTCAAACCAGATGTTGCCCATTTGGTGAGCTACATCACACTAGCTCAAGCAACTCTTTGGTTATTATTAAGTAAATACCGTAAGAAGTGGTTCCCAAACCCCCTTAGGTATTTTTTATTGGGGCGCACAGAAAGAAAAAACAAATTATTCATTATTGGTGCCGGAAAAATATGGTATTTTCTCTGAAGTAAAATGAGCTTGTATATCTTTTTAAAACGATAGTTTAAGTCAATTTTTAAAAACAAAAGAAAATATATACAATTTATTTTTACTGAAGGTCGGTCCATTGAATTACATGCCAATATAAAACAGGTCCGTGGAGCAAAAAACATTGGTACTGCCACCCATAGTTGCTATGATAAAAAGGCATTGAATTATCTAGTATTTTACTTTAAAAAACGATATAAGTTAAAAATGTAACCATGTATGTCCAATATTTCATGGTCCAATTAATACAAATATTTTAGTCTTTCCAGGAATTCATGTGTGAACATAAACATGGATGCACATTATATCCTTTAACTGACGAATACTTTGAAGGACAATCCTTCAGGTGACGAAGCACTTCTTCTGAATGTGCCAATTATGGTTATCTTTTCAAAGCCTCGCCGGACCGACTGCTTTTAGATGAGCACATAAATATAATAGATGGCGGATACCACCCTGCGAACTGACACACTGACTGATGGACCAGCAGGTCAGGAAAAGCAGGAAACGCTGTAAATTTCGACAAACCTCCACCCATCTCTAAATGCAATGAAGAATGATAGTGCTGAGGCTGAAAAATAAAGGAATCGATAGCTGGATGTCCAACAACAAAACACTCTTCAATAATCAAGGCCGCCTGCGAGGGGACATTTTAACAATTTATTTATTTATTTTCCCATGATGTGTAGTTTATCAAATCTCGTGTGGTGTCACGGCGCCGGGCTGTGCTTGAACTATATTCACAGCAAATCTTGAATGAGTTATTGAAGCGCGGAGCAGGATAGTTTATCTCAAAGCCTGCTGGGAGCTTTATTTTACTGTTTGTTATTAGAGAGTGAAGAGGAGATAAATTGCTGGGTCATAAAGTGTGAAATATGAACTACCTAATGGAAATAATAGCATGGTGCTTGTGAGATACTGTGCCTTTGTCAGCAGTTTCATTCTTTTAACATTTTTTCATTTTTTTCCCTCGTCTTGCCAGTCATTTTATTGCGGTGACTAATATCATAACCTGGTGGTCAATATAAAGTGTTTCTGGCTGATTTACTTGACATATTAGAACCTGATTGAATACAATTAAAAAAAAAATGTTTTCACAATTTATCGAAACTATCTGCCAATATTTTGTCAAGTTTGGATATATGATAAAGTATTTTTCAAAAACACATAACATTTAAATTATTTAAATCTGTCTGAATATATTTCATATAAAGGTATTTTTTTGGTCTTGTGTATTATTATTTTTTTCTCTAAGCTATTTTAAATCAGTTTATTAAAACGGGAAATATTTACTCAAGTTGTTTAATCAGATACCCTGTTTATGTGTATTTCTATAGTCTTTCACCTTGCATTTGTTGTTGATATTTGACAAAGAAGAAGAAAGTCTGTGGATACAAGAGGCCAAAATGTGCACTTAAAATATTATCAAAAGTTGTGTTATAATCTTAGACATCAGTGGGTTTATGTACAGTAGAAGATACAATTTGTATTTGATTATATAATGCACACTTTGAACCAGTTAAATATAAACTAATCTTCATAAAGCATTCTGTTGACAACATTTCTACCTGTTTTTTCTTGTTGATCAAAATATATGTTGAAATCATCATGTATATTGTATCATATTAACAGACATGAGATTCAACTTTATTCAATTTAGGTGAAAATTGCTTTGATTTTTCAGTATCTCTGTTTAAACCTTGTGTTAGCTTTGGGACAAGGTGACCCGGAGGCCCGAAAACAAATATGTTTGAGGTATCCCTTGTGTTATTCATGAGTCAAGATGCCCCGGATGCCCAAAAACAAATGTGTTTGAGATATCCCTTGTGTTATCTATGGGTCAAAATGCCCCGGAGGCCCGAAAACAAATATGTTTGAGGTATCCCTTGTGTTATTCATTGGTCAAGATGCCCTGGATGCCCGAAAACAAATATGTTTGAGGTATCCCTTGTGTTATCTATGATTCAAGATGCCCGGCAGGCCAAAAAAAAAATATGTTTGAGGTATCCCATGTGTTATCTATGGGTCAAGATGCCCCGGAGGCCCGAGAACAAATGTGTTTGAGGTATTCCTTGTGTTATCTTTGGGTCAAGATGCCCCAGAGGCCCGAAGACAAATGTGTTTGAGATATCCCTTGTGTTATCTATGGGTGAAGATTACTCTGAGGCCCGAAAACAAATGTGTTTGAGATATCCCTTGTGTTATCTTTGGGTCAAGATGCCCCGGGGGCCCAAAAATAAATGTCTTTGAGGTATCCCTTATGTTATCTATGGGTCAAGATGCCCTGGAGGCCCAAAAACATATGTGTTTGAGATATTCCTTGTGTTATCTATGGGTCAAGATGCCCCGGAGGCCCGAAAACAAATGTGTTTGAGGTATCCCTTGTGTTATCTATGGGTCAAGATGCCCCGGAGGCCCGAAAACAAATCTGTTTGAGATATCCCTTGTGATTTCTCTGGGTCAAGATGAGAGGAGATGACACAAGTGTTAAAAAAAGATTTGGCAGAGGGCGGATGTACATGGTATCTGTGGTTCTGCTTAACATTTAGAAAGAAGCTCGTAGGAGCTACAATTGAACCACAGTCTCCTCCCTCATAAATCTTTCGGGGATATGCTTAAAATGTTTCATTTTAATCATCTCATCGTCCCCGGTGTTTAAAGGAGAGAGCCAGAGCGCGTTAATTATCCTCATTAATCCAGACGTTCCAATCCAAATGGAACAATTACCGTTTCAACTTCCTTTATCGTTTCCGTTTTTTTTTTAATTTCTATGTACTCTGTCTGGTCGTCATTGGCTGAATTTTAGAGTCAAAAACTTATTTGGTTGAAGCAAGCTTGTGAGCTGTGTCTCAAATAATTTTAGTGTTTGTAAAAGTAAAGAAAAAAAGGAGTGTTCAGCATGACCTCCGATACAAGAATCTCTTTCTCTCCCGCTGTGAAGAAAAAAGCTTAAAGTTCAGACACAAGCTCCCTCCAGGCCTCCGCTGAAGGATCTTCAGATATACAAACATGTCGGCTCAAGAGACACCTCTAGCTGAAGGGTAAATATGCTCTGGCAGTGTTGACACAACAACTGTGCTGCTCAGAGAAGCGGACATTTGTGATACCTGGCTTACTGGGGATTATCCCGGGCTGTACAGTCCAGACTGCAACACTGCGTCATTTGGGTCCCTATCGAAGGATTTTGTCATTGCTCCTCTTTTATTGAAGGGGAGGAAGCGACTCTGGGAAAAGTGGCCCAAATACATTCATTATCCAAAAAAGAAGGTTCACTTTGCTCGGCTAATTTGCATTTGGATTCTCTAATTGCAAAATCAACTCACTGGACAGCAAAGTTTTCTGCTGATCCATGATCGGTGAAAGTGTTTTTTCTGGGCCTTCCCCAAGAAAAGTAAAGGATCATTATATCAGAGCTGCGTCACGCTTTGAGTGTGACAGTCACGCCATTTGAGCCATTCTCACACCGCGCTTCACACTTCTCACGCTTGTATTTACCCATCAATACTCTTTTGTTTATTTTTTTCTAGATAAGAAACTTGTATCCTTTTTGCGTGAATCTGACAATCACGAAGGCACCAAGCAATATTACCCAATCAGAAGCAACATAATGCTGTGTCATGGTGTCTGTATCTAGATTTCATATCACAACAGCGCAATCGTAACTTTTTACACAACAGCTCTGACTTTGACAAATAGACTTTAAATAGCTTTTAAATTAAGTGCATGCATCAGCGTAACTCTATCGTTTACATCTGCCTCCATTTTCATGGTCTTTCTCTTTACGTTCAAGCCCTTTTTATACAGTTTTGTTATCATTAACTATCTAATTTATTTATAATTTGTCTAAACAAATTTGGATTTCACTTTGGTAACTGGTTTTAGATCATTCAAAATGGCAAATTTAACATGCGATAAATCAATACTTACAACCAATGACAGCCATAGACCTCTTCTAGAGAATGTGGACAACTAGTGTTAGAGAAATGGTTAAAACATCATATTTTAGCTGAGACATGTATCAGTCATAGATGACAGGTTTATAATGCCGTATATCATAGGCTATAAAATACCATTTGAATTTCCAATTTTAGCTAAATTATTCATTATGACATAATATTCGAGCCATCTTGCTCTTATGTCGTTGTCAGAAATGCAAGATTTAAAATGCTATAGATCAATAATTAATAAACTATAAAATACCATCGCATAACAGGAAGACTTGAGACCAACGAGAGAAAGATTTAGAGAGTAAACTAAAAGAACTTGAGGTACATTATTTCGACAACCAAACCAATACTCTTCTCTGTCAGATAAGGAAAGTTAAACTAGAATTAAATGATTCTTGAATAAAAATACAAAGACAACACAAGTGACTGTCATTTTTTTCTTATCTGTTTGTCACCGGTGAAGTATTGTTAATAAAAAAATCAGAAAAAAATCAGGAAAATAAGCATGACCTGGTTTAAGTATTGTTTTTCTATTCATTATGTTCTTAAAAATGTATCGACACAGATGTTACTTAATAATAATTTTCATTTGTTTTTATTATTTGGACTATTAGTACGATCATTTATATACAAGTCGCACCTTTCTAAATCAGTCCACTACATGTAAAACGTACCCGTCAAATCACACCTACCATCACCATATGCCGCCGATATCTTTTAGCCATCTGTGGGCTATTTTCTATAACGACGTCATGAACTGATCACATCCTTAACCAGTACAAATAACCATTTTCATTCCTACCACGCACTCTGAGCCATTTTTAATGTTCCATTCTTTCTATTTGCATACTTCCATAGAATATGCATGCTGATTAGATTTCCCACTTAACATGCACGGCACAGCAGTTTCCAGCCGGGTTTGTACAAGATATAGCTAATAAAGGCTTCAGCTGAGTTAAGTGATTTATAGCTGAGAAATGGAAAGACAATATGTCTGCCTCGTCTCGGCGGAGCAAAAATGACTATACATGTCAATTTGACCCTTTGTCAGAGTGAGTTTTCTTAGGTGACAATGGTAATTAAGACGGGTCATCCTCAAAGTGGACAAAAGCTAAAGTAAAAAGGGACATTTTGGTAGTATTTTCTGATTACTTTTTGTCTACAACCCTACAAAGACCAACAAAAAAACATGATCCACGGTATAAAAACCGCTGGTGCAGGTTATGAATCCCATAATGCTATCCACCCATGTGTCATAAAACAGTCACACAAACTTTTGCCACAAACACACTTCATCACACCGCACATGTACACTCAATATTTTAATTAAAGTATGAGTTTGTCCTTGCGGGCAAGTCTATGTAACAAAATAAAAACGACCTTTTCCTGAAATCATCTCTACCTTTTCATTGTCCCGTCGAGTGTATGCAGTGATGCCCTTTAAAAAAACACATTTTACTGTCGTCTATTATGTTGTCAGTGAGGGCTGCATACGTGATGAAGTGTCACAATATGTTTTGTGTCACGCTCTTTGACCTGCAACACGCTAGAACACTCCCGTGTTCATGATCGGAAGGGTTATTATGAACACTTATATTTGTACAAGTAATAACAGAAATTAAATAATGAAAGTAAGGCAAGTTATGAAAAACCTATAAAACCTTATAAAAAGGCTCTTCCGCAAAAAATACAACAAAATTAAGAAGATAAATCAACAACAAAGGAGGCGGTAACAACAAATGAAAAAATCAGTACAAGTGCCGACTCAAAGTAAGAAAGAAAAACATGGGTGTGTATTAATGTAATATAATGATTATGATCCAAAGAAAACTATAGTGGAAAATAAACTATTAGGACTCATGATTAAACAGGTAGGTCTTAACTTTAAAGTATTGAAGGATGACGATAATTTAACTACACGCACACTTATGGACGATTTCCCCAAGTTTCACATCAACCTCCGTATGTTTCCGACTGTGGGAGGAAACCGGAGTGCCTAGCTTCTTCTTAAATTTAATTATATAAAAAATACACACATTAAGTCGCCCTGCTCTGAGGCTCGACCTATAATTTCCATCATACTAATCTAGATTAATGCACTATTTTTGATGTCCCCAGTTTCAACCAATTACCAACATTAAAAATTCAGATTTCGCTGTCACATGTTACATATTTGTACATAATTAGCTATGCGACTAATTATTTTGTTTTGCCCGGGACATGCAAGTTGTTTTATTTTTTGTAATTATAGTGGTAGCGTTCGCACGCCAACCGAAGGAACGCGATGGCTCTCCGACAGCTACTGGGTCACACGGCACTAAGTGCTGCTGTGCCACTGATTAAATTCACCCAATAATTAAGCAGACATCATTGATTCCCCGCAGAGGGATGGCGAGAGTGAAAGTGACTCTCTCTCCGTCCCCGTGCTTCCTGTAGGCCCTGTAGCGGTGGGCCAGTCAGATATGGATAATTTGGGAAATGAGCAGAAGTCAATTCCACTTAAACGGGCTGTGGTGGCTGGACGCATAAATGTTCCATGCATTGTTGACTCGGTTCATTTTCCTCCTTTCTGACTTCCTCTGGGTAATTGGCAGTGTGATCGGAAAAAAAAAAAAAAAGAAATTGGGCGTCCCAGTTGATTTAGCAAGTGAGCATGTAATGAGATTTGTAACCAAATCATTGCAAGGAGATTAATAAAAATAACTATAAGCTTGTTTTTTTTATTATCCGATGATGATTGTTAAACCGATGATGTGATTAGTCTAAAGCGTCTTGAGATGAGCGGAAGCATTACGACGTTCAAGTTCAAGTTCTTTTATTGTAAAATAAACATGTATACATTAAGCAAGATGAATAAGTCACTGATAAACAGGTGGTTGCAGGTGTGTTTGTATTGTTTTAAAATGTCTGTCTGAGTCATAAATATCTTTTCAAAATAACATTCATCAGAACTGTTTATTAAGTAATACTTGAGAAAATGAGCTCAGTATCATCTTGTCTCTTCTGTTATAAAAGATTATGTTTGAGACTCACAGTTGCAATGATTCTTACCAATCCAATTCTCACATGTCCCCACTGCAGGAAAAAATAAAAGTAAGTAAGTAACTAAGTAAAGATTATTTGTAAAGCATCTTACTAGACCAGTGTCACAAAGCGCTTTAACAATCAAAAACAATACACAGTTAAAATACATGATTTAAAAGGCCAAGACACATAAGACAAACACAGGAGTCCCAGAAAATCAGGGAAAAGCAGCTTGGAAGGATTTCTTTCCTCTGGTCCTGAACCGTGTGCGAGGAACCATCAGTAGATTCTGATCCACAGACCTAAGAGCCCGAGCTGGGGTGTAAGGCTGGATCAGATCAGTGATGTAAGGAGGAACCTGACCATGAATAGATCTGAAAGTAAGAACCAGAATTTTAAATTTGATCCTGAAAGAAACTGGCAGCCAGTGAAGAGTTTAAAAGATCAGGGAAATGTGAGTTCTTCTACTAGAGCGGGTCAGAATTCTAGCTGCAGAGTAAAAAAGAAAATAATAATTTAATCTTTTAAAATCAAGAACAGTACTAAATGCAAGTTATGATTTAGTTATGGTAGATTCTTTCTACAGAAATTCACACTAAATTACCATTTCTTTTTTTGTGATGAAAAATGAAACGCTAATATGAAGTTAACCAAAATAACAAAGATAATCAAATGCAAAGTTCATAAACTTTTCATTACTTTTTAGGATTATGCTGCTTCTTTCTCCTCTTTGTTTATAAACTCTCACTGAGTCTGCCACAATCCTATTTGAATTGAGTCTTGGTAGAAAAATAAAGTAAACTTCTAACTTTGTCTACATTAGAACTTTCTGGAATCTTTTAAATATGATTCAATATTTTCTTCAAGATTCAATTTATTCATATAGAAGATTAATCTCATGTAAAAAATGGGAAAACTTTAAGATGATCTTCTTTAATACTGGCAAAAAATGAGCGATTCATTAACTATTGATGCAGCTAAAAATATTAATATATAAGAAAAAAAAAGTCTTCATTAAGTCTTGTATTGTTTTTAACAATTTCCGTTCTAATCATTGACATTCTGTTACTTTTAGTTTCCACCTGCAGGGCTGAACATTGCTTTTTTCTTTTGTCTTAATCATTAAGAAAAAACATCAGGTCTGTATAAAGTGCTTTTAGTTAACACATCAAAAATAAGTATTATATGACTCACCAGACCAATCAAAGTCTTTCTACATTTATATAAAAAATCTTCCTTAAAACAGCCATTTGTTGGCTTTCCTTTTATTTATGAAGATTCAATAAAACTTAAGAGGCTTGTTTTCATAGTCAGCAATATTTATTTTTAACTAGACTGTTCGTCACATTCAGTCATTTCCTTTCAAGTATTAGTCCTCATGTTCCCTCCATGTTCTCTGTCTATTCACATTCAGTTACTTCTTTGAAATATCTTTCTGTGCAGCCAAAGATAGACCTAAAAAAACCATCAGAAATACTGACAAAACCCCTAAAAAATCTAGTCTCTATCCTGATAAACACCTTGTTTTACACTCTACTTTCATCAAACTATGATTGATGAATTATATGATCTATTGTATTGTTGCTAAAATCCAATAATATATCCACTTGGTTATGCTGATTCCACTGTAAATTATAATGTTAGAGTTTATATCCAATCATGTTTCAGCTTGCGAGTGATGTCACTGACACTTATCCAATCGAATTTCAGATAGGCAACTAATGTGTAAATTGTGAATCCCGGAAGTCTATACCTCCAATGGACTCGTTGTATAAACAAAGTGGTGCGTGATTAATGCTGGCTGGAGGAGGAGTGAAGCCATTATTAAGTCTTAACAAGCTCCGCTCCCGTAACCCCTCATTTGCCAAGATTTCACATACTTTATAAAGTATTACATTCAAAACATGGTGATGATGAGGGACTTACTGCATCTTGAAAAGGAAGACTTTAACATTTTAAACATGTGAGAAAGACAGGAAATATTTCACATTATTTGCTTCAAAGATTTGTTGTTATCGCCTTTTTATGTCTTATATCAAATGGGGATAATGCGAATTTGTTGGACGACCTTGTTGAAGCTTACATCTACTTTTGGAGGATTAAACTGTTGTTAACTACGCTCCAAGAATCAGCTTTTACTTGTTTTTTGTTGTCAGATTTACGTGTTATCTTTCCTACTCTTTGTGTGATTTTTGTACGATTTTTCCAGCCATCACAATGATGTTTTTATGAGGCGACTTAATTCAGGTTGGCGAAGTACGACGTCACCGCTGGCCCAGGGCTGAAATACATGACCTGATGAATAATAATGGATAATTCGTAGTGTTCTGAATCTTAAAGAACCCAAAACATAATCAGCATTTTTGCTTTTCATATATGTCAGAATTGACTTCAGCCTTGGATTTTCCGAAGCTACCGCAGTAGTAGCACTTGCTGTGTCAACTGTCGACATTGTTTTGTTAACAGCTGCGACAGCATGTGTCTGCCATTGTTGTCACCTTGTGGGTTTGTGTGCGTAGTAAAATGTGATTCAGGAGACACTGTCTAGGATGAAGCTTGTTTTCAATCCTCTGTCATATGTCTCTTTCTTATAGTACCACTGACACCACCAGCATGTGTCCCACATGCTCATGCAACATTTTACGGACAAGTGGTAACACAACATAAATGAATGCTAAAGTTCTACCATGTAGGGTTCATGTTGTACTCTCCTGGTGGTCTTATTCAGTCATTGATTTTTCGGATAATCCAGTCTAGGATCACAGAATGGGCTGTTGGTTGATCCTTACGGTGTGAGATGGCGTGTACACTTTGAAATGAAAGCATATTTCCGCTCAGGTAAACACAGGTACACGACTCGTTCCACAACCTACTCTTGTGTCGTGACCATACAGTGAAACTAACTCAGGAATTCTACGACACTTTTTGCAATCAATTAATACTTTAGCTGCCATTTTATTAACGTTTTTTTCACAAAACAAATGTGGTTTTCGCACAATTGAACTCAGAAAGTTTTCCCATAAAACACTGTGATTTGTCAGTATTATAATGGAGGGAGATTTTGTGAAAATAGTTAAGTGCGTCAAAGTTTATGTGCCCTGAGCTGAGTGGGCCTTGAGTTTAAAATAAGTTAGCGGCCAATTCGTCCACCAACTTTAATCAATCATCCTTCAAGTGGAACCTCAACCCATGACACCCCCCTACATGCTTTTGATGCAGCTGACTTGAATGGTTCTATGTTCTATGAATGTTACGTATTTATACAAAAAAAAAAACTTTGTTTGTTTAAAAATAAGATTTTTTTCTCGATATGAAGGTATTTGGATCTACAGTTTTTTTTTAATATATATTTGATGGCCGACAGGCGTGGACACAGAGAACACATGCGACCTCCACACAGAAACGGAAGCAAACCTGCAGCCTTCATTAGATATCTACTGAAATTAAACAATGTAGGAGTATAAAAATGGGTGAAAGCACGTTTTAGGTTTTAAATAAGCTGCTTGGCAGAGGTCTGCCTTTCTAGTTTGATCAGTTTTGAATCAATATAAAAAATGTTAATTTATATAAATAATTATTATGTCTTTTATATCATAATTACTTATGATGTCGAATTTGTCAGTGGTCGAGAATATCTTTACCCTTATTGCTTTGGTTTCATCTGAAATCCACCAGATATAACTTATCTATAAAGGGTTGGACCTAGTAGAGGACGGCTATGGAAAGGCAGCATCTGGGGCTAGCTCCATTTATTACGGCTGGGCTATCAGATAATCAGCTGAAGATAAATCAAGATTCATAAACACTCGCGTCGGAATAATCGTTGGTACTATCTTGACTTCCAAATGGACTTTTTTTTTCGACGGAGAGGCTCAATATTTGTCTTCGCCCGAAATCACACGCTTTGAATCTTTTGTTTGTTTCCCTAAGTGAAAGTACCACTGCAATCACAGATAAGTCGTCATGCTGGAGCGAGCTGCTCTCTGCGATAAGCCTTTGGAAACATCACAACCGTTCCCTCCCGTCGGACTCATCGTCCGCATGATGGAGCCACATTTGAATGCGGCCCCTTCCAAGGTGTTGCTGATATGAAAGCGGCGCAGACATGTGCCGGGCAAAGACAACTCCTGCGAGTCGTCAATAAAAGCTATTGAATGTTTACAGAGACGTATTTCATCTCCCACAATAAGACAAGGCGCTTAATTACCCAGTTCATTTCTAATTAGTGACGTCGGCGGTGGAGTGGAATGGGGAAGGTTAGCGTCGTTAGCTGGATCAGCTTTTGTGTTTGGTGGTGTGCTGCCGCTGTGATAGGACCGGTGCCTGGAAACGGTGGTGTGGTTTTGCATCCAGCAGGAGCGGCATCAGTGTGCTTTCGATAGGAGGTGATGCCAGACACAAAATCCTGAACAAATGGGTTTTGTATTCTCCACTACCAAGGGTAGAAGCGGTGCAGATGGAACACATTTGGATACAACCGAGCGCCACAGAGGGTTGAAAATGCAACTGTCCAAAAGCGTTTACACATATTATATTAAAACCAGGGTTGCGGGTTCGCTTCCAGGTCCTGAGGGAGGCAACTTATGACCTATTTAGTGTGTGGAGTTTGTATGTTTTCACAGTGTGGCATGGGTAACATTGGGAAATTGTTTGTAGTTATAAGTGTGTGTGAATGGTTGTTTGTCTTTGGGTACCCTGCGACTGACTGGCGTCCTGTCCAGGATGTCCCCCACCTCATACCCGAAGAAACTGGGATAAGCTTCAGCCCCTTCTAGGGCAACCCCCATAGTGGAATAAGCAGGAGAACATGAATAAATGAGGTATTCAATTCATAAATTGTTGATAGTAATACTATTTAAAACTATTCAATTTCAAGAAACAAAACGGGGGCTACAAAAGGTAAAGGTGCTGAAAATGTTTTGATATTGATTACTTTGTGGTCCCTATTGGCCAAAGAAAAATGCCAACAAAAGACCCTCATGGAAAACTAAAGAAGTCCATTTCTGATAAAATTCAAACCATATTTATTGCATACTAAGTAAGGAAGATTTCCAGATTTCAGCTCCTTTTCAACCATTTTTATGGGGTTGCAAAGAGAGGCAGACCCCCCTATTAAAATTCCCAATACAATGTATATTTAATACATATTAAATAAGGATACTTTTTAAACATGTCTGCTCTTTTTGACAGTTTTAAGGACCTTAAAGGGCCAGAGCCGTTATATTTATATATATATATATATATATATATATATATATACACAAGTGTATATATATCTTCTTGTGGAGCTTGGATGTATTCCGTTCAATACCAACTACTCCAATCATTTGCTACAGGCGTATGTGAGACAAGAGCACATGGGCAGGAGACCATGGAACAAATTGGATAAATGTTATTTCTTAAGAAATGTTTAAACGGGATGCAGGATCTTATTAAACTGCTGGAGCTTGAAATTGGGTGAAATCACACATTAGGAGAACATGAACGATTGCACATTTTCTCCAGGCCTGTCTTTGTCAACCATGCAGTTATTTGCAAAAAAGATATATTGTAAGCTGGTTATGATCTTAAAAAAGCTTCCTTGGATATAAGCACAGTGTGGACTCCTTTTTCCCATGGACAAGGTTGAGCTGAAGTTCTCTCCACGTTTGATAAATACTCCAAGGGTTACGTTTTCTTATGGCAAAAAACCTCTGAAAATAGTCATTTAAGAAACCATCGAAGAGGATGTCATAACTATAGGACCCAAACTGGTAACTATGGAAACAATTTAGAAATGTGTAGACGGTGTCTCAGGGGCAATAGGTAAGTGACTCACTTGAGTTGCTTCACAGCGACGTGATTCTATTAATTCAATCTTCCTTTGCTCAGAATCTTTGAATAATTTGACGATTTTCTGAAGCAAGGTGATCATGATTTTATCTCCACATTATTATTATTTATTCATCGTAAATACTCTACGAGGAAATTATCTGCGATGTGACGAGGAATTGTTATTACAATAAAAATGAATCAGATATTAAAGCAGCATTATATACAGTTTTGATATTTTGAAAAATTGTGATTGTGTCATGTGACCATCAGACAGCTTTACATCAGTGGGTCAGAGATAGTGTTTAAATTTACTTTTTAAATTACTAGCATGGTAAAACCAACTAAAGTCTTTTTTATGTACACATATATAATAAAGCAGAAGAGATTTCACAACATTGCAGTTACAATTTTCTTACATTTGGGGTCGCCAGAAACAACATTTTAAAGTTGCTTATTTTCTCTTTAAGAACCATACTCTTAAGAAAGAGAAACTAATTTAGAAAAGAAGCTCAAAACTTAAATGACTTATATGACATAAGACATCTGTTTCATAAACATATATATTAGATATTGATTATTAAAGTGACTATAATAATAATTATTCAAAACATGTATAGTCACAATACATATAATGTACTGTATATTGCAGTTATTTTAGCACCCAAGGAAATATATAAAATAAATAATAAAAAGAAAGAAAGTTGGTTTCTCAAAAAACGGCTGGCTCAGCAAAGGAAAGGATTTATATTATTATTATATCCATATTTTAAGCCTCACTATTTGAATCTTTTGCCCACTTTTAACAACGTGCTGCTGACAATCCTCATAAAGACAGGAAGTTCATATTTTTTACGATAACATAAAGTTTCCATTTTTCGCACCACTATTTCCTGAATCTGATAATCCATATTTACTTGCCAAGTTTCTCTCCCCGGAACACTCTGGCCAAATAAACAGGCGAGCGCGTCACCGGTTTCACCAGCAACTGTGTCCGTCTCTCGCTGTGCAGGGAGAGTGGAGTGTAGTTGTTGTTTTAACGCTGTTACTCTTTGGAAAAAGCCGACATGCTGTGGCTGGAATCGACAATGAGAGCAGTGAGAGGAGTGAAGCGCTCAAGTTGAAGCCCCAGCAGCAGAACAATGAGCTGAAACTGGCTGCAAAAAAAAAAGTGGAGCTGATTGGAGCCAGAATTTTTAGGTGGTCATTATTTTAATGTGACCGTCAGTTAAAATGATGTTTAAAGTGGATGCTCTTTATAGGATTTTACATTTCTGCATTTGAGTGTAGTATTCACATACTTATACGACTCTCATATTGTCTAAATCTTATTGTGTATTTGATCAGAAGGCCATTGTCTTTTGTAAAAACCACCTTTGATAATATTGA
This sequence comes from Callionymus lyra, assembly GCF_982586985.1. Classification (NCBI taxonomy): domain Eukaryota; kingdom Metazoa; phylum Chordata; class Actinopteri; order Syngnathiformes; family Callionymidae; genus Callionymus; species Callionymus lyra. The sequence continues at coordinate 4,755,988 of NC_141833.1, forward strand.
GATTTTCAATCTACGTTTGAATTTTATTTTTAGAAAAAGAAACCTGTTGAATTAGACTAAAGAAACACAAGGTTGTAAGTTGTCCATTAAATGTGAGTATCGGACTCCAGTGGGGGCCACTGGAGGTACAGTCTAGTCAAGACTGGGCCACAGGTTGGGAGTGTCTGTAACTTACAAACTTCGTTTTTGTGTTGTTTCCCAATTCTATGAATATGTTTCATCTTTATCTTGATTCTTAACAATCAGACATTTAAAAAAAAAACAACTCCTTCTTCAAAGTGTTGAACCTTAAGAAATGATGCTGATGATTTTTGTTGCTGTTGTTAGCTACAGTGATGCATCAGATGTCAGACTTAAATGGAATTGAGGGAAACGCTATAAAACAAGCGGCGACCTTCTTCGAAAGACGGGCCAGTGAAAGTGTTTTGAATTATTAACGCAGCAAATCATTTACCCTAAAAGTCAAAGTTGACTTCAAGGTGCTGCCAAGGATCATTCCCAAAATTCTCATATCTTTGTAGAAAAATTTCCCTCTATGTTTTTTTTTTTTTGTTTGTCCTTGGGTTCATGGAGTAAAGTTGACTTGAAAAGTTGCTCTGCTAGGAACATAGCAGCATTCTAGGATGTGTGGGGTGGAGGGGAAATCGTATTTATTAAAAGTACACTGAATTGCAGAGTAATATTAGGGTAACACCCTGGCATGTTTCTAAGTGATGTGTACTCGTGATGGGTTCAAAATCATGACTCTGAATCATGAATCCTCTCCAACAAGCGGTAATGGTCTGATGAAGCTTCATGAAGCAGTGTCACTATTTCCAGAGTCCACTAGATGGCGGTCTCTGCACTATTTACCTTTTGTTTTGAACAACTGTTCTAATGAAACATCACATCATTTTTAAACTGATGGCGCCACCTACTGACCTCTAAACAACATGACACTGCTTCATGAAGCTTCATCAGACCATCACTACCAACAACTGATGCTGAATCATGAGACATCTTCAACCCATCACTACTGTGAACCACATACAATCAGTTTGAGGTCAGTGATAACAACTAGAATTTAGTCATTGGGCTAATAAATCGCACTAATTTTTTAAAAGAAAAAAATAAGGATTTTAAGTGTGTAATTAAGCAACTTGTAAGCTATGATTTAGTACCCATTTGAAGTGGGTCTAAAATAATAAACAGTCTGGTTGTTAAATAGCGGAACTGCGTAAGAAAGATGGCATATTTGAGATTAGTGATGGTCTGATGAAGCTTCATGAAATGGTGTCTTGTTGTTTAGAGGTCAGTAGGTGGCGCCATCAGTTTAAAAATAATGTAATGTTTCATTAGAACAGTTGTTCAAAACAAAAGAAAATAGTGCAGAGACCGCCATCTAGTGGACTCTGAAAATAATGACACTGCTTCATGAAGCTTCATCAGACGAGGACAATTACACAGTGGTTAGGAGCCTTGGTTACAGGGGTAGAAAATGAGTCTACATACAGCTTAGGTCAACCTATTCCTTTCTGTGTGAAGTTTTCATGTACATCCCTTACTTACATGGCTTTACCCTGGTCAGTCCAGTTTCCTCCTACAGTCAAAAACATACTGAGGTTAACTGAGTATTGGGAATTGTCCATTGTTGTGTGAGTGGTTGTTGTTGTCTCAGTGTGCCCATGAAAATGAATTAATAGATAAGTTGCTTAAACCAAGTATTTGTGGTGTTTTGGTGTTATAATCTGAATGGTGAGTAGACTGGTAGGAAGGTACCTGGCCATATTCAAGTAGGAAACATGGCTGTCATCTAGCACAACTTAACTCTGTGTTTGTCCAAGAGAAAGTTCTTAAGCATTCTCCCTCTTATTCCTTCTTCTGGTCGTTCGTTGGCTTTGAGGTTCTAATGGCACCGAGGATCTCCGTAGCTTAGGAACATGGGGAGAAAGGCAGGTTGGCGGTAGAAACCAGGGAAAAAAGGTTTTATTTGATCCCATTTGAGCGAGCGTAACAATGCGACTCAATTTATTAGCTGGTACACATTTTCAAGGAAGGCTTGGAAAAGAAATGAAGAAACGCTGGCGTTCTGTCAAAGCAGAAAATGGACGGGTAAACACTTCACAGATTGAGAAGAAGAAAAAAAGAATTCAATAAAACACACAAAACTGATTCATTTTCTTCCTTCCTCTCGGACCAATGTATATAATTATCTAATACCTTGTTTAATTCAAAGTACTATCACACACAGACCTGAAACAAGCGGAGACTAACGGACACTAATTCCCTTGTTCTTTTGTGCCATTTGGCAGTTAGTTACCACGACAGCATCTGTCCTCAATCGTTCTCTCACTCCCTCCTCTCCTCGCTGAATGTTTAAACGCTCCCCGTCCCTCCATCCTCTTCTCTGGCGCCGTTTTTCACACAATTGTCACAGATAGTTGTTTGTCCAGACGAGGAGGGCGACTCATCCGACAACCGGCCAATACTCAAGATGCCCCATCTTGCGGACTCAAGTATTTTGTTTCCACTTTAGCCCCGTTTAGGTGATTGTTGCTTTTTTTGAAACCTGTGGTTAAACTCCGGGGTCGTTCGGTTCTGCCGACTCATTCTCGTGTGTCATCTCAGCGGCTCTCTCTCGCCGACTGTTCTGCCAAAGATTCCTCCGTCATTGTCGGCGTCCAGACATAATTAAAAAAAAAAGGCAACAACAACTTCTTGTCCTCGTATTAGCCCGTCACTGTCTGTCTCTTTGTGTGCGAGCGTCAGGGGGGAAGACATGGTGCTCACGGGTGGGCTTCAACACAGCCCGTGTTAACCAACAAATAATCAGTGTTCTAATTTAGAGTTGCTCGGGGGCTTGTTTCCAGTCTATCGACAGATTTGACAGTGATCAATAAGCTAGTGTGCGAATTTGTGTATGTGTTGGTTTTTGGATCATTAAGCCCCTCCGGTGTTGGCACTGTCTTCATTTGGCAGACATCGGTGAGCGTGGCAGTCGTGTCACGACTGACTCTTCACAGAGACGGAGCATCAGAATTAAAATAGATAATGCATCACACTAGAGGCTTTTTTACTTCTTTTCTTTATATTAACCACAAGAAAACACAAAAATAATGCTGAAAATAATCAATAAAAAAGCACCTTTGCAGAACATACCTCCCCCAAAGGTCTCCTTTAACTGGTATAAAACCAGACATATGTTTAATTGAATAAAACAGCTTCTCTGATTTAAGTATGTTTCTGATCATGACAAAAACATAAAGACCTTCAGCTGGAGGAAATATCAGGACCTGAAGGTCAAACTGTCCACTGCGCCACCTGCAGTTTTGAATCTACAACTACAGCACATTTTATCACCATAGTCAAAATCTACAAAAATACAAAAATCCGTCCCTTCCTTGTCCCTTTATCAACCTTTCCTGAACATGAACAAAAATATTTTTATCCTAATACTAAGAGACAGTCAAACCTACACTTCATAATATCTGATGTTTTTTTCAAAAACTAAAATGTAAGTAGTGTGTTAAATTTAATTTTCATAATGTGGTTAAATAATGAAGGCATTTTGTCTTTTATAATACAATTACTGTTGCACTTTAGAATGGGGAACACATATTAAGCTATTAATAAACGACTTATTTTCATCTTTATTAAGATCAAATTATCCACTGATTACCTATTTACTAATTATAACGTACTTACTCACAACCTATTCTTTCTGACTATAGTCTACCCTTAATAGCATGATATTAAAGTGTTCACTCTAAACTACACCTTAATAAGGTATTATTAACCGGTAATAAATACATAATTAAAGATGAACTAAAAGTCACTTCTTTATATCCATTCCTTATTAGGTTTAAGTACAATGAGAACTAATTCACTATTAACAGTACAGTCTCCTTTTAAGGAAAAAAAGCAAAAATAAACTAGTATTAATATCATCTTAATTACTCGAACTAAAGTATTTGTAAAGAAGAAAATGTTCCATAATCTAGAGTGGCAGCACATTCATAGTTAATTCATTTAGTATTAAAGTACTTAAAGTATTAGACAGTTATGATGTAAAAAAAATAATATCACAACAGTCTTTTTCTGCTGGGGAAAAACACAAATCTACAAGTTGTAACACCATCCTAATTAATGTTTTATTCAGATATTTGAGTAACAAGGATGATATTATTACTGGTATATATATATTTTTTCTTTAAAAGAGACCTCATTATTTATAATTAAATACTTCTCTCGTGGTACTTTGGTAAATAGAAAGCAAGTTTTCACCAAAGTGATTCTTTAATTACTTGTTTATTTCCTGTTATTAAACAGTAACTAAGGGCTCATTCTGTGTGAACTCCTTTTTATCATGTTAGTAAGGCTAAAATATATTGTCATTGAACAAGATGTGAGTTAGTTATTTTTTAAATTTATATATGTTATATTTATTTGGTTAGTAAGTGGCTAATTTGCTGTTAATACACTTATGAATATGTCTCTTATTAATCATTAACATGTGTTCCCCGTTCTAAAAGTTTTTAAAAAGTTAGATACTGTCATATGTTTTGCATAAAGTTATTATTTTTTTATGATTATATCTAATTGATGTTAAATAAATGCTAATGTATTAGAGCAATACCATTTTTTCATATGATCTTATCATAAGTTAAAAGGAAAATAATAATGATCCGTCCTGTGGCTAAAACTTGCAAAGTCGCGTTTCTCTTCACAAAGTTTCAATCTGCTCAAGTGTTCAAAATGTTTCCCAACATGCCCTGTGGTCATTTAAACCAGACACGTCTTCTCGGGCAGGGGACAAGTAGAGCAGGTGGTGATTTCATCGCCGCTCTCTCCCGCCCGTACGTGAGCGCCATGTTCCTGCTCGGCGTGCGATGACTCTTGGATCCTTGTTGCTGCAGAAGCCGCTCTCTAATTGACACAGTGCTAACCAGATGCAGATCCACACTCTGCATATGACATGAGATGAAACTGGCACCACGTCCTGATTGTCTCTGGCAGAAGTGGATTGATTTACTCTGCTGTTGTGTTCGCTCGCTGGCCATTTCCTTTTGGAAACAATGTTCAGTCAATTATTCTGCCCCAAACTCCCCGAGTCATCTACCATCATTCGGCGAACATTCTGTTGTTATTCGGGGACACGTGATCCTGTGATAGAAGCTGTGCAGAAAACTGCTTAGAATTAAGACTTTGTTCTTTTTTACACAACTTTTTAGTTTTACTGACAAAGTTATAACCATCGTAACATAATGTAACAAGCAGACACAGAGATTATATTGTCTCACAAATAACCTGATTTAAAGATTTAAATAAGCACTTTATTAATTTTATATTTATGTATTTTAATACATTAAATTAATATGTTAAAGTAAAAAAAATCTATTAACTGTGTGTTCTTCACACCTAAACATATATTTGATCAATTATTTTTAAAAATGTGTAAAATGACTTTCATATCAACATGGAACATTATCAGTTGTTTTTTTTTCTCTAATATTTGACAATAATAATGTAACAATCTTACTCATGCTTTATTAATGAATGTACATAGCAGGAATTGTATTAAATATTAATTTCAAATTGATATTGTTAAAGATAATTCACATAAGCTTACAATTGAGTATTTAAAATATCCATATATATATATATATACATTCACAGGGAAATAAGATACAAGGTCGGTAATTCAATTAACTATTTTTAAGGTAATCTGGTTTATACTTGTTTAAATCCTTTAAGAGATTTGTGCATTCATATTTTCATTTTTTAGTCTTTATGTTAACACATGGCAGTGGCAAAGATAGATAGATAACTTCCTTGGCAGGGGCAATGATTAAATTACACCTATAATATCTAATTCTTGTCACTGAGCCGCTAACAAAATATCGGCTCATCGAAGTGTTTCTCAAAATTAATTTGCTCTCACAGACGGAGTTGTGCATGAAATCCTCTCCTCGACCTTCCTTTTTTTTTTAATCAAGTAAAGATGCTTCCTGTCGGAGCTGCTGCTCCGTCTGAAACAAGAACGCTCCAACGTTCAGCCGCATTCATTTTGTAATTACGCCTCGCCCGGCTAATCCACTAACTCATTTTAATAATCCAGGCTGCACTTGCATAAACCGACTGTTTCTTCTAATTTATTACTCCAGGTTGCGCTGACATTTACCGTATTTACGCTTTACTGGAATGACTCCACGCCATTACCAAATCACTTCCTTCAATTTTCTATAATTGTGCTCGTAGAACGTGGTTTTAAAATATTGAGCCAAAATTAAGCAAATAGCTCGCCTGGGACTCTGTGTTTAAAGGCTTAAAGGGAAGAATAGGAGGGAAAGTCTGAGATATTGTGACTCAATATTGCATTAAGAAAAACTGCTTGGTTAGTTATTTAGTGAGCGTGGAACAGGAGGAGAGGATGACAACCAATGAAGTTCATGGATGTGGTGAAGTGAGATGTTAAGAGAAATGATTTTATCATCAAATATACTAAATATTTGAAACATTTTAAAGAAAGTTCCTTATGTGTACCTTAAGAAAATAAAGGGAAAATATTAGTTATGGTCTGAAGAAGCTTCATGAAGCAGTGTCATTATTTTCAGAGTCCACTAGATGGCGGTCTCTGCACTATTTTTCTTAGTTTTGAACAACTGTTCAAATTAAACATTACATCATTTTTAAACTGATGGCGCCACCTACTGACCTCTAAACAACATGACACTGTTTCATGAAGCTTCATCAGTCCATCATTACTAATATTTTTATACTATATACACTATTCTACACTTTTGCTAACACACTTCTTACGTAAAGTTTGGTTTGGTGTAAATTGCATAATCATTTATCAATCAATTATTTTTCAAAATAACTATTCAATGAATTAGGATTGTCTTCTACAAACAAAAAATAAATTAATCAAAATACAAAATAATAAATAATGAGAATAACAATAATATGACCCCTTGATTTATGTTAATCGAGTTTTATTTCGTATTTTTCTTTTTTTTTTACAGTTAATTTAATTGATCATTTTACGGTTGTTCTAAACTAAGTAAAATAGTGCAGAGATCGCCATCTAGTGGTCTCAGAAAATAATCACACTGTTTCATGAAGCTTCATCAGACCATCATTATTAGTGACCTTGTCCTAAGTTTTTGGAACTCTTCGTCAAAATGAAAGCAAGAGTTTAGCTTGATGAAATAATATGTTGAATAATATCTTTAAAGATTGAAGTGTCTCTTAAATAGATATTGGACCTCTATTGTACTCATCATTATGTGTCTGTTTGTACGAAATTCTCTTTTCATTTAAATATTAACATTAGAAAATGTACTTAAGCTCCGCCCACTGAAAACACTTACCATAACCACATCCACTCTGCTGTGATTGGTCAGCCATCGTTGATTTCTTGAATGATGATTTGTTCATGCGATACAGGAAAAGCTACGCCCACATTTCCATCATCGGATCTCATCAGATCTATGAATTCCTGGTTGAGCACCGTGGATACCGGACATCATTCCAAATGGACTGTGAAGACACACATTTTTGCGCCGACACTCATTAATGGCTACATGACACGGGGAGACACATTTCCAAATGTCACGACCTATACAGGAGAAAAGAGGGCGAGATACTTGCTGACCCGTGTCCCTCCCTATTGATATCGTTGCCATGGTAACAAGTGTCACGGCAAAAGGATTATGAGGGCTGGAGGTTGAAAGTTCTACGAGTGGTCTCACAGGAACAAGTGCCGTCGCGAACACAAAAGGGGACGACACTGTGCCGTGGAGGAAAGAATAACTGGCGTGCAGCTGAGGTGGGATGTTTTCAAAGAGAGCATGACCAGGGCCGGGTCTAGGCAGGGGCAAGAGGGGGCCTGTTGTGCCCCCTCAAACTTACATGTAAGTAAGTAAGTAACAGCACAATGCCCCCTCAAGATTTGTGGCTGCCCCCTCATACATGCCTGTCTAGACCCGGCCCTGACCTTCACTATAATGAACATTTTTTAAATAAGTTGAAATGCTTATCAATCCCTTGACCAAGTGTTGGGAAATATTGCACTTGATTCTGTGGATCAAAGTGTCTGGTATGAATGAAAATCAGTTGCCACCATGGACGCCACATCTTGGAAGCAGTCGGACAGAGCCAAGTCACGAAAGACGACTGGCCGACCACTAAAGCTCTTGGACTCACAGCAGGCGCAGATGAATTGCTCCCTCGCTCTCTTTGTGTCTCAGGTGTTTCCTGGTCACAGAGTACTCATGGAGAATAAATCAAATGATCGTGGCGCTCACAGGGTTACCGGGGATGCTTCAAACCTCCTATACAAAATTCATAGAAAAAGAAACACACGAGTACAATTATATGTTAGTTTAAAAATCTAAAATATGTAGTAAAATTGATTTACCCTTTTTTAAAAAAAATGTATTGACGTTTAACAGTTTAACTTACAAAACAGTAAAGTGGTCAATGCCGGTACTTCAACACGGTTCATGTTCAATCTTAGACGGAGACGTTTGCAACATGGCGAAGTGTAAATTCAATAAAGAATTACATTTTATTAATGGCTGAAAGTGGTACCAGGGAACGTGTACGAGTTACATTGTATTCTGGGTATGTTTTTGAATCAGCGCGATGGGATCTTTCAGAATCTGTACTAAAACACATATTTTACTAAAATATAAAATTTTCTTTTTCCATTTTGGTTGATTGTCGAGTTGATCCTCAAGGGCAACTAATGATTTAAGTGTCTTTCAATAGATCTTGGACTCTATTGTACTCATCAGTATGTTTGTTTGTACAAAACTCTCTTTTCATTGATATATTTACATTAAAAAATGTGCACTTGTTTTTCCGGAGACATAAGTACACCCACTCTGCTGTGATTGGTCAAGCATCAAGGTTGTCACCGTGCGTAATCAATCTAGGAGATCTCCAACTCCAAGGGACTCGTTGTATAAATAAAGCAGGGTGTGATTACAGCTGGCCAAAGGAGGAGTGAAGCCATTATGTTATAATGGACTCTGCTCTTGTAACCTCTTGTTCGTTGAGATATCTTTATAAGTTTAGAATCTGGTCCTCAGGTAACCTCATTTTTGAGTAGAAGTAGAAGTAGTTTCAGTATGAAAAAAAAAAACACAGACTTCTGGATCAAGTTCAAGGTTTAACAGAATGATTTAACTTCAATTTCTTTGTGTACTTTTGGTTTCGCTGTTGAGATAACGTGAGGTTGGTTAGATTTTTTTTTTCTGATCTGTGAGAAGCATTCTTCATCAAGTGTCTTTATCTTTCTGATGAGATGCTTGCTTTAAGAGACGAAGATAAGCAACCGGGGTAAACAAGAAAAACCTGGCGAAGTTAAATGGGAAAAAAGCGTTATCCATTGGAATGAAGCCTTCAGCTCATAAAACAAAAGTTTCTGTTTTGAGAGAAAACAAACCGCAACAAGACTCCGAGCACGTTTCGGGTGTTAAGGCTGCAGACATTTGAAGAAATGCATCATTAAGTCAGTAATGTATCTGTTTTGTTTTTTGCCCGAGTTTATGGGAACGGTGCTCAGCCTGAATTACTCTTGTGCTTATGGTGTTTTGATTTCACACCAACGGTGCAAGCAAGAGAAATCGTAAAACCCAGCTGGATGCAGTCACCAATATGATTGATGTTGGCTTTCTGGATTTCAGGTGCCAATGAGTGTTCGGTAGGTGTCGGACGTTGGTGACGAATGGTCTGGAAAGTGATACCCACCTGTTGAACAGGTAAATCAATTCTGCTGAGTAGCACTGTTTTTTTCTTTCAGTCCATGTCTTTTTTGTCAGGATGGGAAAAGACTACGGTGTCAATATTCACTTTGCCATTTTGTTCACATACTTGGAGATTAAAAACAGTTTCATCTTGTATCTTTTTTCCAGAGGTTTTAAAGGAGAGATGATGAATATTTGGCTTTCAAATTGCTTCAGAAACAGTAATCCATTGCTTTTTAGAGTTATGACAAAAATGTGAGTCCATTTAACCGTAGCGACTGGAGCTCAGTGATCTTCGTCTACACTTTCGTCACCTAAACACATCCAAATACCTCCGTGGTGCTCTTGTATGGAAGCCTTGACAAAATACATTTTCTTGAAAAAACTAAGTCAAGTCTGTATTGTACGATTATTTTTTTAGCTCGCTACAGTATTTTCCGGGAGTACTTCCTGTCCGTGTGTATGATGGCTAGCAGCTAGCCTAACAAAAACAAACTTAAAATATAGATTTATTTAAGTTATTTTCTGGAACATTTCCTAAAGTTGAGGCTTCAATACAAGATGGACGTTACAGACGATCACAGCTGAGGTATTTGGATGTTTTAAGTTGGTCATATTGGGCGAAGATAAAGACAACTGACACCAGTGGCTACGTTTAAATAAGCATACAATTTTGCTTATTACTCTTAAAAGGAACAGATCATCTTAAAGTAATCTCAACCCTTGGTCGACGTGAGGATGAGTAGAAAATGACTTGCATTTGAATTTCGGGTGACTTCAACAAAGACTTTAGTTTCATAGCTTCAAGTTCTTATCAATTGCAGCGCCACAGGAACATTTTTCCATCTGCTGTACGCCTGATAAGACAAATTAGCAGGTTTTTCTCACCAAGGTTTTATAGGTTCTGCGTCCTCAGATGAGCCCACGCTTTGTCTTCTTATAGTTTTATAGACTGTCCTATGGATTTATGAGTGTTCCGAAGAGAAACAGTTAATAACTTCTGTTGATAAGTTGCGTGGCTCTGTGGGCATATACATCACCACGCTGCACTTTGCCAACACAGAGGAGTCTGTGCGAGGTGGTTTGAAATGAGTTCATTCATTAGTCTGGGGGTCTTCATTTTGCACGGCTACAATTCATTGCCCGGCCGTCTTTGCCAGACCGCTCTGTGCAGCCAAGCAGCTGAATGTTTAGCAGAGTCATGGGCGGCATGGCAGCGTAATGTCGAAGGCAGAAGCCAAACTGATCAACCTTTTCAACTCCAGCCAATTGCTGTAAAGTTATAAAAGTGAGGCTGTGAATGGTCTGTTGTGATCTACAAAGCACCCAACAGGGAGCTGGAGGGAATCACGGAGACGTGTAAACAAACCCATCTCGGCGAACAGACCCCCCGCCGACCTCTTTTTACCCTCCATTTCTTCTTCTCTACAAGTCCCTATTTTTTGTTCACAATTTTTCCTCTTTCCACTTTATCTCCATTATGGCCTCGTTGTGCTGTGCTGTATCTCCCATAATTCTCTTTTTATCCATTTCCCCGTATTTTCTGGACAGAAATATGAAGAGCTGCTTGTAGTGGTTGACCATTTGGGTTTATATACACTCTCCCACACACCGTCTCCAGAGCACATTCATCGTCTGACAGGAAAACTGTTTAACATATGTGCTGGGTGTAGACGGGCCTGCATCATTACCCCGGGAGGCTGAGCGCTAACATCTACGAGCATACATCAGGTACCAATTGCCTTGTTAGGCTTATAGGGCTGCCTTGATTTTAATTGCTCTTATTTCAACTCAGTATAATAAAAACATATCATTTTTATTAAAAAAAAGTTGATTGTTTTGCAAACACCTGCAGAAAAATATCAGTATCTTGTGATGTTTGTATCTCAAGATATGACTATCTTGAGATAGTTGTATCTTCAGATATATCTTAAGATATTCGAATTATGTGATATTCATATTCACATAGTTATATTTGTTTCTAAAGTTATGTGTATCTTGTGATATTTGTATCTCTTGATATTCATATATCGAGATATTCGTATCTAGTTACTGTATATGTAAATTCCAAGATATTCGTATCTTGAGATGTTCGTTTCTAAAGATATTTGTATCCTTTGATATTTGTATCTTGTGATTTTATTATACCAGGATATTTGCTTCCTGTTCCTGCTTAATATACTCATATCTCTTGTTGTTCTGATCTCAATATTCATATCTAGGGACATTTGGAACTTGAAGTAGTCATATCATTTTAAAGTCTTACCTGGGAATATCTGTTTTTTATAATATTCGTTTATCGAGATATTTGTATCTAGTTATATGTAAATTCCAAGATATTCGTATCTTGAGATATTCGTTTCTAAAGATATTTGTATCCTTTGATATTTGTATCTCTTGATATCCATATCCGGGATATTTGGGAACTGTAGTATTGGTATCATGTTAAATTCTTGTCTGGGAATATTTGTATCTTATAATATTCATATATCGAGATATTCATATCTAGTTTTATGTAAATTCCAAGATATTCTTATCTTGAGACATTCGTTTCTAAGCGATATTTGTATCCTTTGATATTTGTATCTTGTAATTTTATTATACAACGATATTCGCTTCCTGTTATACTTTTAGCTTAAAATACTCATATCTGTTGTTGTCAATATTCATATCCTGGGATATTTGGAACTTAAAGTATTCATATCATTTTAAATTCTTACCTGGGAATATCTGTATCTTATGATATTCGTATCTTGAGATAGTCGTTACTCGAGATATTTGTTACCTTTGATATTTGTATCGTGTGATATTAATATTCCAGGATATTCGCTTCCCGTGATACTTAATATACTCATATCTTTTGATGTTCTTATCTCAATATTCATATCCGGAGATATTCGGATCTCTTAATATTAGTATTTCAAAAATAATTGTATCTCGTGATATTTGTGTCTCTTGATATTCGTATCCCGGGATGTTGGTACCTCGTGGTATCCATATCTCGGGATATTTGGAACTTGTGGTATTCGTATTATGTTAATTTCTTCTTCTTATTTGGGGATATTGGTATCTAATGATATTGGTATATCGAGATATTCGTATATCGTGTGATATATAAGTATCTTTGAGTATTCATATCCCATAATATTGTATCTCCTGATATTCGTTTCTCAAGATATTTGTAACCTTTAATATTCGAATCTTGGTAAATTAATATTCCAGGATATTCACTTCCTGTGATACTTGTAAATTAATATACTCAGATATCTTCTTGTTCTTAATATTCATATCCTGGGATATTTGTATCTCTTGATATTAGTATCTCAAAATAATTGATTTCCTATTCAATACCACAAGATCCAAATATATTGGTATCATGTTAAATTCTTATCTCATGATATTGGTATCTTATTATATTGGTATTTCGAGATATTGGTATCTTGTGATATTCATATATTGCAATATTTGTATCCTATGATAATCATATCTCGAGATGTTCCTATATTGTGATATTCAGATTTCACAATATTGGTATCTCAAGATATTATTGTCTCGTAAAATGTGTAGTTTTATTATATTTACCTCAGTATATTCCATTATTTCTTTGTGTCTGTACAGCATGCATGATTAGCTGAAGTCTGGGAAATTACACTACTGGGGCCGCTTTGGACTCAATATATGGGAAAATCAATACAATACATTTCTGTTCTCTTCCCTGCTTTTACATTTTAAGCACCACTTTTGATAGCTTTTGACAATAACGCTGAATGCCACACCAACAATAACATTTATGGTCAAACTGAATGTTTCTTTGTCCAAATTGCTCCTTTTAAAAAAAAAAGATTTCATACCCTGTCTAGTCAACAACAAAGATGAACTACAAAGCAATGTTTGAAACAGCTCTATCTTTATGTCCCTCATATTGTAACTGGCAAGAAAAAAGATTGGATCCCAAAAATGTGTCCCAGTGAGGACCAGGCTGACACTCCTTTTAATATGGTTGATCACTGTTTTATGTAAATAATTAATGGAGGAGCAGATTCTTAAGTAGTTCAAGCTATAATTTATCAGTACCTTACCTTACCTGACCAGGCAAAACACCTTAGGCTAGTGTGTGAATCTAGAATCTGTCATTCGACAAATTACATGTAGCATGTTTGTTATGATAACATTTTTTATCAAAGATGACAATATATTAAAATATATGTATATATATTTGTTTTAGACAAAATTAATTAATTAATTTTCCAAAATATCAAGTGACATTTTTTTATAATCCAACATTTTTTATAATCCAACTACTATACGTAATTAAATCTCTGAAAAAGTTCCAAATATAGCCCAAATTAGCCCAAATATTTCTCGTTTATTCCCTGCTAAATAACCTTCATTAATTTCACTTGTACAATAGCCACTGTGGAAGTGGAAAGCAGTGACAGATTGTCAATAGCAACATTTCTAGACATTAGAAAACTTTTGACCCTTGGGAAAAAACAGGACTTGCCTGGTTAAATGATTTGCTGTCAAGGAGGTACGGTGTGTGTGTGGTCACGTAACCACACACACACTGAGGTGCAGTCTCAGCGTAATTTGCCGAGGTTGCAGAAAGAAAGACTGTCGGAATTCAATTGAAACAATAACTCCATTGGTTTTATTCTCAAACCCTTAGCAGTACCTCAAGACTGAATCAAATATTGTCAAGATGTGAAGTAGGGACACTTGAAAACTGCCTTTTGATGTTGCAGACAAATGATGATATATGACATACATCATCAGTCACCTTTTACTGTCTAACCTGAATGGGTCAAAACACAAGGGGCGTCCGCTGAAATCAGCAAAAATTGGGTTAGAGGTGGGCTGCTTTCTAACTCTTCGCCAGGTTTCCACAGCGCACAGCGAGACAACACAATCCGGTCGTAGTCTTCACGTCTACACTTATGGTGGTGGAAGGAAAATATCAAGTTTATTTGTATAAAGATGTTTTGAACATTCGCTTCATATTTATATATTTTTTTAACAACCTATTTTCCTCCTTACAATGTTTTTGTGATGAATAATCTCACCCCTATCTTCAAAAACAAGTATTCCTTTTTTTAAATGCCAACTGAACAGCTACACGTCTAGCAAAACATCAACTTAATAATCACATTTTCATAAATGCCAAACCACGAATTACAGTCAGAGCTCTGACCTCTGAACATCTTCGAAATGTTAAAATAAACAGCAACGTATTTCACTTTTAATAACAGAAAACATCTTGGATGAAGCTGAACTGAAAAACTCCATTATACGCCGGATTTTTCATTGACAAAGATATTTAAAGCATCAGGCTCGACAGCTTAACTTCAAACTCTTTATAATGAATCACTAAATTAATGAAATATTTACAGCTTTGGGTCAAGGTAGTATTTAAATGAGTGTCATGTGAGCTAAGCACCAGTACGGAATATTTATTCAACAAAACATTAGCGTAGAAACTGTTGGAAGCCATGAATCGGCAAATTTCGATTCGATTTCGGGAAGTTTCCTTTAGAAAATATGAGGAAAAAAAGAATGCTTCTTTAGAGCATAGAGTATAGCCTAATTTTTATTCTTAGTTACAAGCCAGTTTTGGTTGATTTAAGATGCAAAAACTGTTTCCTTCAAATGAGAAAAATCTCTAAACAGGAATATGGCGTCAAAACACGATAAAGAGTTAATCATCCATGCGTTTGTCTTTTTGTTTGGACTATTGTAATAGTTTATTTTTGTGTCTGAACAAGAAGGAGCTGTCTCGCCTGCAGTTATTACAAAACTCTGCAGCGAGAATTCTGACTCACTCTGGTAGAAGAACTCACATTTCTCCGATCCTTAAATCTCTTCACTGGCTGACAGTTTCTTTCAGGATCAATTTTAAAATTGTGGTTCTTACTTTCAAATCTATTCATGGTCAGGCTTCACCTTACATCAGTGATCTGATCCAGCCTTTACACCCCAGCTCGGGCTCTGAGGTCTGTGGATCAGAATCTACTGAGTTCCTCGCACACAGTTCAGGACCAGAGGAAAGAAATCCTTCCAGGCTGTTGCTCCTAAGCTTTGGAACGATCTTCCTCTCTCTTTGCGCTTGATGGATCTACTGACTCCTTTAAGAAACATCTTAAGACATTTCTATTTGTTCAGGCTTTTTCTTAATTTTCTGGGACTCTTGTGTCTTTTGTCTCATGTTCTTTTGGCCTTTTACAGTTTTAAATCTGTAGGCATTTTTAACTGTGTATTGCTTTTTATTGTTCAAGACCTTCACGACCCTGGTCTAGAAAATCGCTTTACAAATAACTGTTACTTACTTACTTGCTAATAATGGGGGGTAGGTTGGTGTTGCCCTCTCTTTCTGGTATTGCCGGTGTTCTAAACACAAAAATGTGTTGTTGTGGCATTACAGAATATTTAAATGAAAAATTATTAAAATGGATAAAAAATTTATAAAAATTAATGAATTATTAAAGCGAAACAACATGATACAACACAACTTAATTGAATTTAATTTAATAAATAAAATACAATAAAATTACATTTCATTTAATTCAATAATATTAAGGATCTGGACAGCAGATGGGTAGAACATGCTCTTCAACTGCAATGTTTCGGTCCACATCGGTCTTGAACTCCTGCCTGAGAGGAGCAGTTGGAACAGGAGGTGTCCTGCTTCTGTTAATTTTCTTCTCATTTCGAACATCCTTCCTAATTACGGAGGCTTTTCTTCGGGGTCCTAAACTGGTACCCTGGTGCACCCCCCTCTGCCCTATAGGTTTCCGATCCTCTTGGCCGCCTCTGATTAATTACAAGGTCAGTACAAACAAAGGGAGCAGTTGTAGACATGTTTTTCCCTATCAGTGGCCAAGACTGTATTCATACTCCAGCCTTTCATTTATCACCACTCGACCCTGGACCGACTCGAGCCACCGCCTGCCACAGAGAGGCCGATTCCAATTAATATAATGGACTTGTGGGTTGATGTTTTTCTTAGCGCTCTCAATAGCGAAGTCATTTATATGCTGATTTGCCATTCTTCACTGTTGCAGGCGGGCCGACGTGACCCATAAATCCAAAGGTTCCTCTGCAGGACATAACTCATCAAGGGCAGGTTTATTTCAAAAATGATAAAAAAAACAAAAACAAACACAACAAGATTCAGCCGGTTTGCACCGCCGCGACCTTGTGGTTAATGATAGGGCGCCGCGTCGGTCGGAGCGGAGATTGCTTGTCTCAGCAGCATCATTAGACAAATCCCTAAATTATCTTCCTCGTGAATCATGCTCAGTAGTCAGTAGATAAAGTGAGGACAGATTTCATGATTGATACATTCATAAACTGGCCAGTTCCCCTTATTACCTCAATTATTGCTCAGTCATTTGTAAACTGACTTGTAAACAGTTTGAGTGGCATTCACATTTGTGGCGCCAATTTCAGTTGCGTTTAATTATTTTTTGGAATGTTCACTCAGAGTACCATCGCCGAAACCCTCATTCCAAGCTTTTAATCGGCCACAAAAAGATGAAACGTTTATTTATCTCAGAGTATGAACTTGCTTTTGATAGTAGTATTGCTCTCTTGTGCGGTTAAGTCTGATGTCTAAGGTTTATCTCTTAGCTTTTATTTTTAGTTTTGGTGGTGTGAGGTAAGTTAGCACATTTAATATGAGGTAAGTGTTTACAGCTGACATATTGCAACACAATCATGGATGAAGTTCTACTGTGTACTGTAATATTGACCTTGACCGTGTTGTCAAAACAACTCCTTATTTTGGACGAACGTGAACTGAACGTAGTGTATTACTACATAAATGCGTTCATTCTGGTGTCCATGAACGTCACACTCTCTCTTCATTTAACATTTTGTCAGATTTCTACGGAGCCTTGACAGCAAAAACCTGACGTATAGAGTATGTAGGTCTTAACATATAGAGTTTAACGTCATCAAAAAAAGGACCCACAATGGAAAATATTCAGCAGCATGTTTCAAAATAATAAGTTGTCCTTCAATCATTTAAACAAGCTTCATGACAAGGTCATTGAGGATAGCAACATCTTACATTAAAAAAATTAAATCAGCATGTCAGGACTGCAGGGTTTAAAATTGGATGTTCGAATAAAAAAACAGTTGTTTAATTTTTGCCCATTTAATTTATGTAATAGTCAGGTATTTCATTGTATTATATTGACCTCAATATATTTAGACTTGTAATGTAAAATTACCGTGTTGCTTTTACAGTACTGCCAACATATACAGTATCTAACAGTGAAATCTAACTCATATTTAATTGTAAATCTGATTAATGCTCTCTATTGTTATTTACGGACTGTAGCAAAATACTTCATCATAAAGGATGAACTGAACTAGTTCATTTAAAAATGGGTGAACTAAACTTTAAACGGGTTCACATAAAAAGTGAACTTTTCCAACACTACACCATATATATATTTTTTTAAACTTGTCATAGATCATTATACTTTTGGCAAAAAATATTCTGTTTTTACATTGAGAAAAACTTGTCCAGGCTCAATGTATAGTAAAAAAACAGAAAAGACACAAATAAAACACCTGAGACAGCCTTAACAAATGTTTTTGTTTTCTATATTGTTTTTCATTATGCTTGGAACATTTTAGAATAAGATAAGAAAAGAAAAAAAAAAAAAAGAAGGTAAATTTCCGTTGGCTCTTATTCATAAATACATGTATTATGTATTGCCCATATTTAGAACAAAATAAAATGCCCTTTGATTTAAAGAAAAGAAAAAGCGTTTTATTTTTTCTTTCATTCAAATTTATATGAATAAAACATAATCCCTTGACTAAGATTGTGAGGGTCATCTTGAAAAAGTCATAGAATTAGTGATGGTCTGGTGAAGCTTCATGAAGCAGTGTCATGTTGTACAGAAATATAGTGCAGAGACCACCATCTAGTGGACTCTGAAAATAATGACATTGCTTCATGAAGCTTCATCAGACCATCACTACATAAAATTCCTGAAGTGAATAGGAGTCGCTGGTCTTAAATCCCTGATCCTCAATGGCTGAAACTTGTTTTCTGTTGCTTGTTGGCTTGACGCTAGGAGCGACACATCAAATGACTTCTTTAGATAATCATAATTGTATTATTTAGGCGGTGGAAGAAAAGTTAGCTTGTCTGAGAGGTGATGCTTATATCGATCACTACAGTGTAGCTACTATCGAGACCGTCTTTGTCCACAATCTTACCATCATTGTCTTGCATGATCGCTGGAAAGCCAGAGTGACTCCAAACAGGCGACTTTTGCAACGGCGGTAAATCAACTAATGTTGCTGTCCTCCATCTGGTGCGTGAAAGCATCAAAGGTTTTATTCATTATTAGTAAGTCAGTTATGCAATAGTTGTTACTGTTACTTGACAGATTTTCTTCTTTTAAAGTGTAAAAACCGTCTGTTGTTGTCACAAGATGA
The DNA here is from genome assembly GCF_982586985.1 of Callionymus lyra. Lineage (NCBI taxonomy): Eukaryota > Metazoa > Chordata > Actinopteri > Syngnathiformes > Callionymidae > Callionymus > Callionymus lyra. Next base: position 4,775,178 of record NC_141833.1, read on the forward strand.
AGGACCTTGAGCCATCTGACAAATCTATAAATCTACACGTTTCAGACAGAATTCAGAGATCTTGTTTTTTTCGTAGCAAACATATAATAGTCGCTTTTACTAATGAGGAGCAAATAAAGAAAAACAAATTAAATATAAAAGAAGTAAAAGGGTATTAATCGTATCTTTGCACCGACGTTTGATCCCAAGAGCTAATCTTTGTTCAACATGCTGCCTCAGTGACTCTTCGCTAAATAAGACAGCTGGTTTATAAGGTTAAGGCTTAAGGTATAAGGCTGGTTTATATAATGGTCCAATAAATATAGATGTTTTTGGAGCAGCATGACGAGGAGAGAGAGGTGTTTGATATGTTCAGGAGGACAGTTCTAGACGGGAGGAGCAGTACACACACACTACTTCTCGAGTGCCTGTGATTTTTTTGTTTGTTTACTGCTTCATGCTTGTGAAGAATAACAAACAAAAAACTTGTTCACAAATGAGGACTGCTCCGCCTGGACCATTGTTAATCCGGACCAAGGTTACTTCACTGACCTCACAACGGTTTGTTTATGCTCAAACTTGGTGAAGGGAAACTTCCGTGTGTGTGCGGCGCGATTGTGTGAAGAGATAACGAGTATCCCGACCTTCTGACGTGGACAAGGTCACCAGCGTCTAGCCGTGACAGAGATCCATTGTTGTTAATATTAAGAGCTCTGACCTTTGGCAAGATCAAGACCATTTATCAGCTGTAAGTCAAATCTGTTTATGGCCGTTTGTCATGAAGCTTAAACTGCTGCCCGAGTTCTCTTTGTTTCAGAGGATTATAGTGTTTAAACTACCATTATACCTGAATATATTGTAACATCTAACAATACAATCCTAATAGGGTAAGAAAAACCTCCTTTAGTTTCTTGGATGGTGACATTATCATTATTATTATTATTTATTTTTTAACTCCCCAAGAAATTGTTTGTAAACATAGACAGGTAATTAAGCCAAACATTTGATATATTAAAATAAGACTCTACTGAATAAAATTTAGAGTGTCATAAATATGATACTACTTAAAATATAACAAGACAGTGTATCTCTCTGAGGTCATTGCTCTGTGTCTACTGACCTGACAAAACAGAACCTTGCTATGTTTCCCCAGTATTTTAAAAAGACACTATATTTGAGTTAAGCTAATGAATTGGAGTTTATTTAAAAAAAACAACAAGCGTTTTCATTGGGCAGGGCTTAAACACATTTTCTAATGTGAATATATTTAATAAAAGAGAGTTTTGTACAAACATAAAAATACTGATGACTACAATAGAGGTCAACGATCTATTCAAGAGACACTTAAATCAACACAAGGGATAAAACAATTACTTTTGTCTCCGTCCGTCGGGTGACATTGACTCTGAGATAAAACAAAGGGTTTAACAAAATTTGCTTTTGTGTGTTATTATGTACTGTATAATTCCCCCTCTTAATGCAACAATATATAACAGTTTGTATTTCCTCCCATTTGCTCTGTGATGATTTGTTTAATTTTAGAGGAGAGTCTTCAATTACCAAACTATCTAATACAGTTTTGCATATAGGGCCTTTATGTCAATTGGAACTCTTGGGATTTACCTGAGTGACTTTATTCACTCCAAGACAACTATTTTTTTTAAATATAAAATTGCTTTTTATAACTGGTTGCAAATGTAACTAAATCAATTAGTCATACTTTGCCAGACGGAGTTTTGCAGCAGGTCCGACTCCTACACGTTAGACTATCTTCTGCATCCTCCTAGTCACATCTATCGCCATCATGTCCTCCTATACAACATCCCTTAGTTCTCTTCTTATCTGGTATCTACATCGCCCCCTGTCTCCGTCTGACATGCCCCCTGACTCTCCTCTTTCTGTGTCCGAACCATCTGAGTGTGACCTCCATAACTTAACCTCCATACTTCTCCACATACCGTTACTTAAACGTTGATCCACACACTTCAAAATGAACTAATATATGTATTTTATTGTGCTGCATGAGTTAAATGCAGGCTTTTTCTTATTTTTTTGAAATAATTGTTTGTTTTGTTTTGAACTTCTTAAGTATGTATTTTTAACTGCGTATTGTTTTGTTGTTCAAGCGCCTTGTGACTCTCGCCTGCGAAAGGCACTTTACAAATGACAATTACTTATTTATTTACTTACTTACCAATAACCAATGTCTTGCCTGAGCAAACAAGCAAAAGCTCTAAATCACAATTTAGATTTATGCGTTTTCTATAAGCTTCATCACTGTATTAAAAATAATATAATGATATTTAATTCACTTTAATTAAACTATAGAACAATTTAGAGTAAAATAAATATGAAGTTGTCCGAGCTTGAAACTGTCTAAATCCATCAACTTCACAGTTTAAATATTACAAAACAACTTCTATAAGAATCTTTAATGACTATTTCAGGTTAATAATAATGATTTCAAAACAACAGGAATAGATGTTTCTTTTATTTTTAATTAAACAAATAATAATTTTGATCTGATACACTTTGATTGTATCCTCATGAATATATATTTTATTTGTATTATCACATCTTTGTTGTACTGGTTCATCTGTCTGTTGTGCACTTCATGGCGTGTAAGTATGACTTGGTAAACAACAGCTGGAAGGAAATTGATTTTGGGAAGGTTATAAGTACATTTTATTTGTGCAGTATTTGAATGTAGCAAAGTGAGCAGATGTTGGTGTCGTATATTTAGCTGAGCGGCCTGCTTTAAAGCTTCATGCTTATTTTCACAGAAGTATGTGTCTTGGCTTGTATTTGCTGCTTCTCTGTTCCTCGTTATTGGATTTTGTGGAGGAGGAATCTTTTAGCTGCACTCCTCCATGACTGTTTCGAGCTGAGTTCCTGTGAATTTGAAAGGATTGGATTCTTGCAGAAACATAGCCACTAACCTTTGATATGTCTTTAGCCTCCTGTGGAACACATATGGCACCAACCCTCCGAAAAAAAAAAGACCAAAGGCTCATGATCTACAAAACTTCTACCTTTAAATCTCTTCAGAACCTCTCATCAATATCTTACCAACTGAATCATTATCGATGTGAAATATCGCAGTTGAGATTCAATTCCCTGATGGTTGGAGATGTTGCGTCATGAGGACGCGGCTCACAGCAGAAGCTCCAGGCAACACACTACACGGAGGGACAAGACAAATCACTCCTGGATCGTATGTCAATAAAGGCGATTGCTGCTGGAGGGCTGGACATGAGAAAAGCTTCATAAAAGCAAGCTTCAATTTGAGCGTACTGACTTGCCATAAATCACCTCTAGTGATACGTAAAGATATTTGCGGTTCCACTGGTTACTGGATCGTGTTGAGAATCCACAAGTGTTACAAAAACGTATTTCACATCAACTTTCTTTAAGCCCGTCTACAGCCAAGAGCCTATTTTAAGAAGAAACAAATGCGCCTGTTTGGTCTGCATACAGTAATTTGAAGAAGATAAAGAAGAGAATGGAGTTAGGGCGGAAGAGGCAGAGAAGATCAAGAGGGTTGACAGACTTGCAGAACTGGCTCACACGATGAATGGTGAAGAGGAGTTTAAAAGTTCAAAATATCAGCATATATCTTCTTGCAGTTCATCACCATTATTTTTTCACAGCCGACAGATGACAATTAGCTTTAACAGCTAGCAACTTTACTTTGTGTTGTTTTCATTTGGACATTTTATTTAAAAGTTTATTTTAATATTTGTTAAATGCTGTGTTTTTACCATTTTCCAATACCAAAGTATAATACAGAGGATTCAGGCAGAATAAAATCTTCTTAGGGTCCCCAAAGTGGCCCCAAGGATGAACTAAGTTGACTAAAAGACAAGAAGTCGAGCTAAAAGTGGCAGAGTTCAATGGCAACTAAAGTGAAAACAACTTTCCTGACTCGCTCTTATGTTTCAAATGTTGAAGTCTTCATCTCCAAGATGCAGCAAATCCCTCATCATGACCATGTTTTGAAGTAAGTTCTTTCCCTGTTGCTTTAATGTGTTTGCTTAACAGTGGTTTGTTCTGCAGATTTCCTACTTCAAGTCGTCCCTCATTTTTATTTCCTCCCATGACAATCTTTATCCAAAGTACAAATATAGTCATATCAGCAATAATTACTTTGTTGCCGTCTCTGTACTCGCCTAATAAAGTCCCGAAAGCACAAATGTAATTGTGATGGACCCCAATTCAAAAACATACATCCACATCCAAGAAAGCATATTTTCTTTCCTTAAAACATCATTTTAGGGACGATTTTAAGCACCGTTTCAGAAGTACCAGTAGAAGATATCAAACCCAAACATGTCCCCTGATATCACTATCACTAAAACGACTCTCTTGATGTAACCAGGAGAGAAACAAACCTATCTGAGCAGACACATTGAAGATAGTGAAGGGCACAACATCAGATATTACCTTTGTGCCAATATTGAGGTGATATTGTAGACCCATCAGAATCCGTATCATATATCCTAGCGATCCAAGTGTTGTTTATTTGACTTGAGGAGAAGCCTTGAATGTATTTCAGTGATGCTGAGCATAGACAACAAACCTGTGTCAGGAGAAAACACGTTTCAAGTGCAATTCATCGCCATGGTTGACAACGTTTGGCATGAGGTGTATTTAAATCTACACCCACATTTCAAGCTGGTCTATTCGCATTGGACTCTTTTTTTTTAGACCGTTTTAACTAAGATTAAAGTCCTTGTGATCTTTACTAGTATCAGGACAAAGACATTCCTGACAAGGGATCTCGTCCTTGGGTTAAACTGATCCAATCAGATAATAGGACTTTAGATGAGTTTGAACACAGAGAGAGGAGAGACAGTGTACGTACATGTTTGATGAGGAATGCTGGAGTTGGGTTATACCATTGAAATGCAAAAGGAAGACGACCAATTTATAGAACACAGAAGAGTGACTTATGGTGGAAAATCCTGAAGGAAGGAAGTCGATAAAAGTTGAAATATCGTTTGGTAAATATCCTCACGATTACCTATTACTTTTGCCTAATGCCTATGGTTAAGCTTCTAAAACAACACACATGTCTGTACATTTAAACTTATAAAAGTCCTAAAATGTCCAAATCCCTTAAATATTTTACTTATGAGGAGAAATATTATCTTTTCACTGCATCTATGGAGAAAACTATGATAACAATCCTCAATATTTACTCTTTTTTTTACTTTTGCACCCTTTTATAAATACATTATTTTGCCCACAATGTTGGTTTGAACATCAGAACAGCCATCTGCTCTTATATACATTAATACTTAATACATTATACACTTACTAATAACTCAAGCTAATTTAGTTTCAATTGAATTGATGAATGATAGATAAGGAAAATAAGTTAAGCTGAAGTTCAGCCTCTCTGGTGGGCTCTGACTATTCATGCAATTTGCTTCAACTTCAATTGTTCTGTGTCATCATTTTGTTCATTTTTTTCTTGGATTCACTTGCCAGCCCACACCTGAAGAGGATATATTCACTCCACATGTTCCTTTCATTACATTTCAGTCTGGTCTGAAACATGTTTTAATAAAAGATGTGCCGCGGAACAGCACCTCTCAAACTCCGACAGAAGTCTTATCTCCTCACAGTATTTCTAAGAAAGTCGGAGCATCCCACACCTTGAAAAGATACTTTATTGATGCATTCTTCTTTTTTTCCTTTATGGCCTAGATACCTTAGAATACACTTGAGAATTTTGAAGTAGATGACGTATGGTAACATTTCTGATAGACTTCCAAACTGCCCACTGAAATATGTTGACGACTGATCTCTCAATGAATGATTTAGCAGGGAGGAAAACTACATCAGATAATGAGCGGCAGAAAACTTCCAACGTCCAAATTTGATTTAATGTAATTAATATTTATATTTAACACAAAATAAATGAGGATGATTTCCATATCAGTTCCATTTCTCGCGAACAGAAAAGGGAACCATCAGTGACAGACATGATGCATTCTTGAGTGGAGGAAGAAGTGTGAGTGGAGTCTGAGGATAAACTCATGACGAATGCTTGAACTGACGGTGAGAGGCATTAAACAAGCGCTCTCTTCATAAGAGCAGCTCACAAGTCCCCCCCCCCTCTCACTGTTTGTCCACTGCTCGTCTAAAGTGAGTGACAGTCGAGGTATAAACCTTGGACAAATCACTCCCTATGGCGGGCATCAAGGCATTTCTGGGACAAGATCATCCGGACTGTCACAACACTTGTATTAGACGCTGACAACAGATTTAGCGTTACGGTTGGACGTTAACCATGGCTTTTGGCCACACAAACACATTTATTTTCCAGACAGAAAATAAGCTTTTATTAGTGCTGGAATAGTTGAATATGTATCGATTTACCTGCATTGTTTGCTCTTTTTATAGTTTGTTGCTCTGTTATTTATACAAATACCTACCTTTATCGCACCCAGTAGTGACACAGGAAAGCTCTCTTTCAGACTTACTGCCATTCAGAGGGACGTCCTGTAATTGCACAATGGGGAACGGATATATCTTGAGATTACTCGGCTAGAGTTGCTTATAATGGCGGGAGAAAGAAAAGTTTACAGAGTACCTCCGGGGAAGTCTGGCGGGTCTGGATGTTCTGAGATTAATGAACCTCGAAACTTTGATCAAGAACGAGCCTATGCAGCTGAAAGAGGTTACGGTTTGCTGGGGTGGCAAACTTGGGCCTGAGGCAAAATTTAAATGGGACTGAATTTGAAAACATTTTTGAAATTTCGTTATCCATTTTACATATTTTTACGATAGGGTCTATCCCGCCTCGAGCCTGGTGCTTAGGGCAAGAGACGGGTCAATGAGCAGGTGGCCAGACAAGACAAACAACAACTAGTGAACTCACAAACCAACATAAAAAGTACTCATTCAACCTTTATATATTTTGTACTTCCTGTTCGGTTTTGGTTTCCACGAGCTGTAGATGGACCTTCTTGCTGTTACCATTGAAGTAAATAGATGGATCTGATTATAAAACTATTGTTCATTGCAGAACTCTCTTCCCTGTTGGTCACCTGATTGCATAAGTGTCAAATTTGGTGAAACGCAGTCCAGATACAAATGATTTTAGGCCTGTTTTCTGTTTGTAGGGAATGAGTCCTAGTTGAAAACGACATCACACGCAGATTAAAAACAATATTTTTACCTGGAATGATGACATCACATTTAGCTTCCGATGACATTGCTTAGCTGTTCTTCATTGTTCCTTTTTTAAGTAATAAAAAGCTGGCGGACTGACTACTGTCCCAAAACACACTCGAAGAAGTATATGCCCAAATACAATATATCCATATTCATTTAATCAAAATGAATAATTATAATAAAACCTTTTTTTTTTACCAGCTTGAAAGCAGGGGCGTACGAAACACCGTACATTTTGTAAGATCACAATTAAAACGGTCCTCGATAAAAACACCTACGTACAGATTTCTTAGGATACAAAGGACCTCATTGTTTCTTCTATTTCAAAGACTATATTTTTAACACACACGTGGGCACACACACACTTTACGGCATCTTAAAAAAAAAAGACTTCAATTAAAAACGACCATGTACCGGATGGTGGTCTGTAGAGCTAATGAAAAGGTGACTGAATAACTCAATGAGATTGGCTTCTGCGCTTGACTGTTCTCTTTTGTCCGCATAAAAGAATATGAAATCCAGTTGTTAAATGACTTTCCATTCATTATTTCATACGAGTTAGATTCAACACTTGTATGAGCATGATGAGAGAGGGAAATTACAGCAGGAATATTCTTCCCCTACTAATCTAAAAAAGAATAGAATGTGGAGTGTTGCAAACTCAGGATGTGTAGACTTTTTTTGAAAATATGACAGGTAGTGGAAGAAAAAAAGAAAAGCCCCTTAAATGTCAGAGTGGATGAATCCGGAGGAAGTGATGTCGGTCCATTTGCAGCTGAACGGAGGCGTCCCCTAAAGGTCACGTCAATAATTCTCCCGATGCTCCAGCTGGCCATTAATCATTTGGTCGCACGTCTGTCATCATAGGGGTCTAATGAGATCTGCATAGATCATTTCTCCCTCTGGCTGGAGGACAACCCCGCTGCTAGGGGAAAAAAAAGAAAAAAATCTCATTGATCTTGCTCTCAGAGGATCCACGTGTGGCCAGAGTCGCTCTGCAGTATTCTCCTCCGCCTTTATGCCTGGTGGTCTCAGCTGAATATGTGTTTGAAGCTTTTGTAAGTAGAGTGAGTAATGGATGTTGCAGGGCATGTTTCTACCCTAAAGGTGCTTATACCAAACAACAACAACAACAACAAAAAAGAAGTAAGTAACAGTGACATTTTAAATGCGTGTGGCATGACATAAGAGTCCATCACCGCTATGGTGTGGTAATGCGTTTCGGGAAAAACAGCATGAGTAAGGAAACACTGTATGCTACAAAAGAAATACGCAAAACAAAACCCCTACTGTGTGTTATTAGCTTGCATCGTGTTCAACACTTTCAGGCTCAGCGTCTGTTTTTGCCTCAGGATGTGAAGTTCTACTCAAGAAACTCGATTTATTTTCAAACTGAGTTTTTTAATTTTTCTTGACTTAAAGTGCCTCAAATTCCTCATTGGGCGTGACATGGTAACATTTACCGTTGTGTTATCACAGGGTCAATGGCCTGAAAACAAATATGTTTGAGATATCCCTTGTGTTATCTCAAGGTTAAGGTGACCCAATGGCCTGAAAACAAATATGTTTGAGGTATCCCTTGTGTCATCTCAAGGTTAAGGTGACCCAATGGCCTGAAAACAAATATGCTTGAGATATCCCTTGTGTTATCTCAAGGTTAGGTGACCCAGTGGCCTGACAAAAAACATGTTTGAGGTATCCCTTTTGTTATCTTAAGGTCAAGGTGACTCAGTGGCCCGAATACAAATTTGTTTGACGTATCCCTTGAGTTGTCACTGGGTCAAAATGACCCAAAGGCCTGGGGGAAAAAAGGGTTCATGGTATCACTTGTGTTATCTAAGGGTCAAGATGATCCAAAGGCCCGAAATCAAATGTGTTTATGGTATCCCTTGTGTTGTCTCTGGGTCAAAGAAAATGACCCTGATCACCTTAACCCTGAGACAACACCATGACCATGACACAATTTACAGAATAAATACAATTAAGGTACATTTTTGGGAATACTTTGTCTCAAACATCAAAGAAATGCTGGGTTAAAGTTAAATTCGATTGTAACCAAACCTAGTTTTCATCCGTTATCATCTTTTTTATCCATTTTTAAATGTGTACTATTGTGTGTTGCACATGTTCCCATTGTAACAGACTTTTTTATGTTCCGTCAGTTTTATTTGAAGGTTAAAGTGTGAGTGTGTGACAGAGTGCGTCAGGAGCTTTGTCAGGCAGGTTCAGGTGCTGTGTGAGTGGGTGTTGTGAAGCAGCATGGATTTCTTTTTATACTCGTGTGGACATATGCGTCCACCAATGAGATATTCACATCAAAAATAAAGTTCATTTTAACCATGTATTGCATGTCTATTGTTTTCAAGTTTTTCATAGCATATTTATCTATACCTAACCCTGCTGTCTGTTGGTATTTATTTGTACATACATGTTAAATGTTTGCCATCCATCCATTTACTACCACTTATACATCTGCCCAAGATTTCCTCTCCCCAGAAACCACTTCCTGCATTATGTCTCCAAACAGGGGTTGACTCTTTGACGGGTCCCGGGTCTTCCCAAATGAATGTGCCGGGAACACCTCCCGAGGAAGTCGTCCGGGATATATCCTAAAAAGGTCAACTAGCATCTCTTAGTGCAGATGAGACTGATCTCCTCAACTTATATCTTGTGTCCAGACACCATTGCTGACTTCCCAAAGTTCATGACCATAGCAGAAACAGAGATTCACCCTTAAATCAAGTTTTGCCTTTTAGCTCAGCTCTATCTTCACCAAAACAGACTGATCGAGATCTGAAGATCTAAAGTAACCAAGGTGCCGGAACTCCAACACCTTAGGAAAATATCTTATCACTTCATAACAAGGTAATCACAAGACACTTTACAGTTTAAGAAAGACTATAGTGGTGAAAAGAAAAACAGATCCATGCAACTCGACAATGAGTAAATAACAGCGTGACAGTGGCGAGGAAAATCTTCCTTTTAGAAGGCAGAAACCTTGAGCAGAACCAGACTCAGTGTTGACGGCCTCCTGGATCCAGGATACACAGAGAGTTTGGTGTCTAAAACTCCATATATCTTCTTCTAACTTCCCCTCCCAACTGGATAGGACATTGACCCTTTTTCTTGATTAAGGACCATGGTCTCAGAATGAGAGGAGCTGATTCTCATCCTGGCTGCTTCACATTTGGCTGCAAATAGAGTGAGGTTCAAAGGTTGTTTTAATTCGATTAAAAGCGTCACGCATACAAACGTTTTCAGGTAGTTACCCTTTAAAGTTGTCGTCATAAACTGTTAGACGCGTCACCCGTTTAATTAAGGTGAGCTTTTTGATTCGACACAAAGTTACCACACAGTGGACATAGAGACATTTCATCTTGGTGACTTTTGAATGTCTCGCCTTACCAAGAAACGTGCAGCCATAAGGGTGTTTGCTAAATACAGTAAGAAATGATAATCCTAGATCAAGAGTTATGAGAAACTGTCAACCATCATCTTGTAGACAATGTCACAGACCAGACAGGCGTGCAAGACACATAAAGAAAAGATTAAAAATCCATCAATATACGAGCTCCTTGTGACAATTAGTGGGGCAAATTGTTTTGCCCCTCCGCCTCACTAAATCATATTTTTCTACTGGAGCCTTCGTGTAGCTTTCTCAGCCACCTTAATTACCCCTCGTGAGAGTTAATTACAGCCAGTTTAATTAAACCAACATTAATCTAGTTTCTGACAATCCTTCCACACTTTCAATACGGGTGAAAGGCTTCCCAACATGTACAGAAATCTTCCGACATCGCAAGGTTTTCGGACCTAGACCTGCCCTTGTCTGAGAATAAAATAATACACAATTATAAATGTTGAGTTTGTTCCCGGGCGAGGAGAGCGTGATGGGCACAAAGAGCTTAGAAAGTACAGCAGGGTCCAGAAACAGTAATGGACACTGGCTTCTATTTTTAGTGGCGCTCAAGACAAGTGAATAGAAAGCTGCACATAAAGGAAGAGAGCAGAGCCAGCGGCTGTTCTTTAAAACATGCTTTCAAACTGGCCAGTATATACAATCTGTATTCACTGCTGCTGCAGGTTATATGAGCAGATATTTGCATTCAAGGCTTTTATTTCTTTTCTAATTCCACTGAAATTGTTGGAGTCAGTGGTTGGTTGTTTAATTGTTTGCTTCAAGAGATTTCTTTCAACGGTGTCAGGTAGAGGTCGAGTATTATTTAAACAAGCTGCTCTTATTCATGTTTGCTTCACGGCAAGATAAATTGAATTTGACCTGATAATTACACTATTTATTTATCTATCTATCGCTCACTTAAGTCACAAGCAGTTAAAATAAAATCACTGCATTTGATGTATTTTAACCTATAATTGATGTATCTCCAAGTGTTGTAGATTTTATAGCTCAAATAGTTGTGAAATGTGCTGGTCTGATCACGAAGCAGTGTCATTATTTTCAGAGTCCACTAGATGGCGGTCTCTGCACTAGTTTCCTTTGTTTTGAAAAAGAGTTATAATGAAAGATAAGTGATGGCGCCACCTACTGACCTCTAGACAACATGACACTGCTTCATGAAGCTTCATAAGACCATCACTAGTTGTGAATATAATACAATGCAATGTTAAGGATGGACTAGAAATAAATAACCGTTGGTGGTAAAAACTAAATTAATTATTTTTGTAGGTCAGAAAAAGTGTTTTGTTATGAAGTACTGAGATACTGTTATAAGTTATCAGTAAAATAAAAAATCTAATCAATAAAATGAATCAACTTTAACATGGCCAAGATCTTCTGGTATTGTTCATTCAACATTGTTGAAGCGATCAGACTTCACTCGTTTTCTACTCACCCTTATGTCAACTAAAGTTGAGATTATTTTCAGAGTAATGTGTTCTTTTGAGAGTTATAGAAAAAAAAAAAGTCCATTTTGATGTTGCGATGCACAGAGGTCGTCGTCTTCATCTATGTCCACTTAAAAACATCCAAATACCTCCATTGTCTCTAGTTTTCATCTTGTACTGATGCCTCGACATAAGGAATGGTTACAAAAAAAAAGGCTATAGTTTGTTTTAGTGTCGGTAGGCTAGCTGCTAGGCCAGCTTAATTTTTTCATGACATGTGAAAAAAACATCCAAATATCTCCGTAGTTTTCGTCTGTATTGTATTGATGCATCAACATGAAGATTTGTTAAAAAAGAAAAAAAAAAAGTCTATATTTTAAGGTTGTTTTAGCGGACACTGCTAGGCTAGCATCCTAAATCTTGCAATATGTTTTAATGAGGAAATACGTAAGGTAGGAACTGCAAGAATGATAACTTCTGCTACAAACAAACTTAAAATATAGACTTGTTTAAGGTTTTTCTGAACAATTTTTCATTTTGAGGCTTCATTATAAGGGGGATGTTACAGACAAGCAACATGGAGGTATTTGGATGTTTTTGAGTGAGTCATTTTTGGTTGAAGATGAAGACGAAGACAACTGTGGTCCAGTGAAATGTATGCCTTTAACTAAAAGGAAGAGTTTGCTCTGAAAAAAAGTTGACATGATGGTGAGTAGAAAAGGTTTGAAACTTGGTTGAACTTACACATTTTAAGTTAGTATGTAAGACCGTTAGTAAGCTTTTTGTTGTTCTTGAAACATTGAAAAGTGTTGGTGTGTTGTTTCTGTGTTTTTTTTGTATCAAGAAATGGTAAAATAGCGAATGTATGTATTTCTAAATGGTTGCATCCTACAGTGATTATTACTTTCCCCTTTTACACTTAAACTAAAATCATCAGTGCTATTTTCAACCTATGAAATGATTATTAATTTAAACTCTGCACATAGTTCGCTAATGGATGTGTTGTTACTTTGCAATATCTATTTCAAAGTAAAACCATGTGGCAAAAGAAAACATTAACATGCTGACGATTTAGCAAAATGAACATCAATGACAACAAACCTGAGATGAAAATAGAAGATAAACTCTGGGTCAGTGTTTCTTTGCAAAGTCCCTGTTCACCGTTGTAGATGTTTCTTTATGTGGAAAATAAATAAATGTTCAGTGTTTTTGAGTGGTCATATTATAAAAACACTTTTCTTTTGTGTGTCAGAGGTAAAACCAGAGTGACTTCACACAGCAGAAACGATATGGGAAAAACATGTTTTTGAAATTTATCTTTGTCAGCTCTCTAGGCGACGACGTAAAGTCATCCCATGATTGATATCTCTTCCTTCCGACATATCCAGAATTATAGCCTGTTTTAAGGAATCCCTGAAGGTACTAATTCATATTCTCGGTGTGATTGGACCATCAATACTGAGGGTATGTGAAGGTCGCTCTGACAGTTTTACAGGTTTGCAGGTTCGCCTCCCTGGCTGCTGTTGCTTTAACAAGAGCCGCTAATTCAGTTGTTGTTTCCCCCTTGATCGCTGATTGTATTGTGGCCACGGGCCGGTTCGGGAGGTAGCAACTAAAATCAAATCAGCATTAGACTGAAAGTGACCTCTATTCGGTCATCCTGGATAGCTTGTTGATAACACAAAGTAGCCCACTCCTGTCCTCCTGCCCCCTACTGGTCTGCCTCGCATCTCAGTACATCTCACGCCTGTGTGTTCAGTCTTTGATGTTTACATGGAGGTGGAATTTAAAAATCTGGTTCAACCTCTGAGTAAAAAGTGGCTCCTTAACATGAATATTCAAATCTAGATTCATGCTGAATGGCTGGTTAACATCAAGGGACTTTATCTCAGTTCATAGAGGAACTTATACATGCTTGATGTCTAGTTTTGCCAAAGAGCACTCTTAATGTTCATTGACTTTTCTATCCATAAAACATAGATCAATAATAATGTACCTTCTTTAATCCCTTATTTATCAGGACATGTATTAGAATTGTGCAAGTTAGAAGCAATCAGCGAACGAGAGGTTACGAGAGCGAACATTTTCTAATATAAATATTTCAATTGCAAGAGAGTTTTGTACAAACAGACACATACTGATGAGTACAATAGAGTCCAAGATCTATTTAAGAGACACTTAAATCAACACATTAGTTGCCGTTTAAAAAAAGAATAGTAATCATATAATAAAAGAGTAAAACAAAACGTCATTCTTTTAAAATATGTTTTTTGTTATTTTCATTATTATTTGTTTAATTTTAATGTTAAAATAAACAGGTTAAATGTTGTTGTTTTTTTGTTTGTTTTTTTCGATTTTCCTGTTTAGACTTTTTTGACGGTGATTGTATTTTTAAATGAAAATTTACTTTCAACTATTTTTTGTAAGATAGTTTTCATTGTAGTTTTGAGCTGATCTACATATCCATCTGTACCTTCTTCATTTCTAAATTGTTTTTTAATCTTAATGAAAATAGCACAAATGGTGGCAATCACTCTACAAGCTCCTGATAACAAGGTCACTCCTTTTTTTTCTAGACGTAAACACGTATGTTAACAGAACTGTGTGGTAAGACGTTCCTGGTAACCATTGCTCAGGGTATAAATGATAGGTGCTGCTGAGAGGGTTGAATCGGCACATTGATATTTCCTCCTTTTGTGGTTCACTTCTGGACCAGCCGTAGAGTGATGTTGCTGTCCGTGGTGCTGAAGCAGTGATTGGATTATTCTCCAGGGTCAGGGCTTCTCTCATTCCCTTTTCCTTTCTTTCTTTCTCTTTTTTTTCTTTTTTACTCAATGTGAGAACAACAGCTACTCATGAGAATTATGATTGAATGGCTTGTTCAACCATAGGACGACCTTTCACCCTAACTGCACAAAGAACGAGGAAGGAGGACATTGTGGCAAAATGAAAAATATATAAAGGTGTTGTTGACCTCATCCAGCAAAGGAACAAAGGTCACAAATAAGGTCTCTGATTATCTGCTGCAGTCGCTCACATCTCACTTGGAAAGATGAGATCATATGTTTTTTTTGATAGTTTCAATAAACATGGTACAATTGTTTCGACCTGATAGCAAATTACTTTTCTCTTACAACAATATTGATCGTGAACATATTGTTGAATACCCGCACATAAATAAGAATACAACATTAGCAAGACAGTCAAAATAAATTTAACATTTTCTGTGAATGAGAAACATGTAAGAATTTGAAAATAATCCAAACTATTTGAATCAACAAAAGGAGCTTTTATAGCCTCCATCAAGGATACTAGTCATGAATTATCTATGAAAAAAAAAATGAAAAAATGAATGAATGAAGAGGTTTTAAATAAATCTTGAGGAAGTTGTAATAATAATTTAAAAAAAAAAGCTAAAACCACATTTTGGTTGCCTTCTATATTACAAGTGGATCCACACATATTTTGAAGGATTTTTTTCAATCTGTGCTTGAATGGAGGGAGAGTAATATTTGTCTTCTCCTAGATAGTGGAGTCAGTGGACTAATAACTCTTTTTTTTTATTATTCGCCTGCAACAAAAAACCTCACGTAAATCAATTCATCAACAGCCTGGGCCTTCTATCGTGGAGGTATTAGTGGACGTCTGAGTTCTCCAAGTGGTTTTAATGTTTTATCTTGGTGTCAAGATGTACTTATTCAGCTGAAACAAATTATGAAGTAGAACCAAAATTCAGTACATTTATTTTAACTGTATAATATACAAGCCAGTTTTATCATTAATCCCAAGTCTGGAAAAGTCCAAAAGAGTAGTAGAAAGCAAAATGTACACTTCATATCATTTCCTAATGTATTTTGCATGGATTAAAGTACCTCTACAATCTTTGGTTTGACTTTTCATTGAATTTTCATTGAATTGCTAATCCATGATCTTTATCACCTCTGGACTGAGAAAAGGCTTTTTGCCAAGTGGAAGATAAAATGCTGGAGGAGAAGAACACATGCTTCTGCTAAGTCGAGAACTCGCCATATCTTGATATTTATTTTGGAGTCAGAGCTAAAGAGTATTAAGTTTGCTCTACAACACTGTTGTGCAAGAAAAGATCTTAGGCATTGATATCATATCCCTGTTTATTAGTGCTGAGCTGATGAAGCTTCATGAAGCGGTGTCATGTTGTTTAGAGGTCAGTAGGTGGCGCCATCAGTTTAAAAATGTTGTGATATTTCCTTAAAACAGTTGTTCAAAATAAAGGAAAATATTGCAGTGACCACCATCTAGTGACACTGCTTCGTGAAGCCTTATCAGACCATCACTACTATATACTGTATATATACAATTTATGAACTATTATAACCGACTTTGTTTTTTTGTTTTATTTTCAAATGTTCTAGCAATGCTAAGTAAGTAAGGATAGTTTATTTTACTATTACTTTCACTTTCATAACATACCTTTCCGGGCATCTCTTATTATTTAATGTCAATTCAGAAAAGGAACAGTACACTTGGGAATGAATAGGCGACTCAATTCCCAAAGCTCTCACAAATGTTGACAACACTTACAATTATTCGCACAAACATATTTTGAAGCTGTGACAAAATGTTTCTCTCTTGTCACACTATACAGTGCAGACTTAATCCCCCAAGTTTCCCCACAATACTTTTGCACAATAACACCATTACAGCCTGTTCAACACATAATAGACAGGCGGAAGTATAACCCATCCATGAAATCAATGGTCCACAACTTTGTGGCTGGCTGAACCAATCCCCCCACCCACCACCACCCACCCCCCTTGCCCACACACCCAGGTGGGCAAAATAAAGGGTGTTTATTAGGCTGACAAGGCGACACTGCAGCTCCTTGTCATGCTCTGATAATAGAGGCCAGACACAGACCAATGGAAGACTGGCTTCAGCTGCTGAGCTCACAGACAGCAGCTTTAGGCACCAGAAAATAAGGACACAGAGAACAAGGATGGAAACAAATAGTTAGTGTGGCGCTCTATTGTGGCTCGCTGGGTTTTGTTTTCCTGTTCAAACTGGATTAAGAAGCAGAAATCAAATGAGGTAGCTGGTGAAGTTGGTGGTCTAACGCAGATTTATGCTAAACAGAACTATGGTTTCACTTGATTTTGAAATGTTAATAATAGAAGCAACTAAACAAGAACAAAACAAGCTTGTGTCGTTGTGTCCCTGAGCAAGACACTTCACCCTGATTGCTCCTGATGGTGAACTTGGCGCAAGTGTGCAGCCTACTCCCATCAGTATGTGTGAATGGTTGAATTTCCCCTCGCGGGACTAATAAGGGATTCTAAAAAAAAAAAACTAGACATCTAAAAATCTGTAATAATAACAAATCTATTTATCTGCTATTATGCTGTCAGAAAGTTGTCTTTGTCGTTAATATTGTTTGGGGTGTAATGAGATGTCATGACAAATATGGTTCTACTGTACAAATAAAATAAAAACAATCAACATTTGTAAGACCAGAACTCTAAAAAGTTAGGTTAACAGGCTTCATCTAACTGTTTACTTATATGGTCCAAATAATAAAGAAATTGAAAATAAACTCACAGGTCAATCTTTCCATTAGACATCTGCCAAGGAGCTAATTTAACTAGACTTTATAATAACACTGTAATTAATCAAATAGAATAGAAAAAAAGGTATGTTAGGTTCCTTCAAAATGCAACTAATGTGTTGATTTAAGTGTGTCTTAAATAGATCTTGGACCTTTATTGTACTCATCAGTATGTGTCTGTTTGTACAAAACTCTCTTTTCATTGAAATATTTACATTAGAAAATTTACTCACGGAAAACGCTGAAAACACTTTGTTTTTCTGGAGAAACGCACTTTGTTGTGATTGGTCAATCATTAAGGTCTATCACCGCTCATCACTAATCCCTGAAGTCTCCCCTCCAAGGGCCTCATTGTCTAAACAAAGCTTATCACGTCATAAATGACTCTTGTAACCTCTCGTTCGCTAAGATTTCAGATGGGGGAGATTAATAAAGTGAACTTCAAAACATGGTCATAATAATACATAATAATAAGAGAACTATTGCATCTTGGAGAGTAAGAATTCAACATTTAAAATATGTGAGTCAGGAGAGTTGGGTTTTCACATTAGTTGCCCTTGGAAATTGGAACTAAACTGGTGTCCAGGTTATCACATACAGGGTCTTAACCACTGCACCACAAGTTGAGTTTTCGGTGCAGTATTACAGAGTCCTCAGTCTGTATTTGTGCCTTAAAAAATAACGTCCAATAAAGAATATTAAACGACCAATCTGGTCCTGAGAAAAAGGGAAACATTTATTTCTCTTTCTACATCCAAGTTAGTATCATTTTAGTGAATAAAAATATAAACCGACCGTCCAAAGAATCATCGTAAAAGTCTTATAGCTATGAAGCACCCTATAAACAATACACTTAAAATATCACTGCATCGACTCCACCTTTAGCACTTTAGCATTGGTTAAATTCGTGATGATTTTCGCTAAACTCACCAGCTGTCAAAGACTTTACTGAAATACTACTCATAGTTCGTCTTTAAGAGACATACATAGTGTTTTACCGTTAATTTGAGCCTCTAATAAGCACTTTATTTACAGAGAGTTCATTCCAGATGCACGCTGTATATCAGACGATCAATGGCAGCCGAGTTAGTCCCTGAACAACTTTGTAGGAAAACAGCTTGAACGAGCCTCATTGATCCAGTTTCTCAAACTGTTATTTCAGTCACAAAGGTCGACCTTTTTTCCCACATCAAGGACATTGTTTAGCACTTCACAGGCTAAGGGAATTTTTTCCACTTCCTGTGTGAAGCCGATAGCCGAATGATTTATGTTGCATATTTCAGGACACTTATTTAAGAGAGTCAATTCTCATCTGTTAAGCACACCTGTGAAACCGTTTATCATTTTACCCTGGAAACCAGGCCAAGGTATTAGGAGGAGCAGATTGGATGAGATGTGGATTATTTTTTTTGCGAACTCATCATAAAATAAAAAGTGCAACAGCCCCTCTCCCACCCCCCCTCCCCCCATTATTCAAAGGGTCAATCTGTTCAGTGAAAGAGGTCACTCGTCTTCATTATGTCGTCAGGGACAAGTGGACATTGCAGAAAAAAAGAGGCGCTACAAAAGAAGCCATTATAATTAATTCTGGCAGATTTACTCGCCTTGCTGGGTTTAGAGTTTAGACGGATTAGACGGTGGAAGGCCATAGAGTTGGTCGTAAAAGAAAATCTTTCATCTCAGTCGCTGGTAAAGCACAGCCATTCCGTGGAACAGGGAAAATTAAGACGAGCATCTCTGTCTGCTATGAGGACACAGCAATAGTAATAGCACACTTTTTAGTTTTTATTTCAATTTCCACTCTTCAATACATATTTTCAATTTTATCTACAAAGTATTACATATACAATCATCTCCGATGCCTTTTTATTGATATTGAAACAATTATTATTACATCAGTTCTTTTACATTTACAACCCTTTATAGTCTTATTTTCGGCTGTTGAATGTGTCCCAGCTTCTATTAACTTGTCGTGGGAAATCTTTTTTCTTCTGAATACTATTTTTTTTGTGCCAAATGCACAGCCTTGAAACAGCCTCACACTGGCTATGTTTTTCTTTCGCAGACAGGAGCTCAGTCGTTTCACTGCAGTCGTTTAAGTAGTTCCTCTTTATGGTCGATAGAAGTTCCCTCGTCTTCTGTCTTCCTCTTTGTCAAATGTAAGTTTTCAATCAGACATTCTGTAAAGATCTGTTAAGAATATAACACAACTTGGAATATTTTATTATATCTTTTTCTAGATTTGACTCATTTATATCAGGTTTATTTAATACCATATTTTAATAATAATATATAAACACAATAAGATAAATGAAGGTATAAAGTAAATGTTATTTTAGGTGAAATTAAAATGCATGAATAAGGGGCAATAATATCTTCTATCTCTTTCTCTTCAATCTCTAAAAAACATCTAGTTTGATCAGTTGAACGTTGTTTCATTACAATTGGCAGTTAATCATTTGATTATGATGTTAGATATTATTTAAGTTATAAATATGAAAGTAAAACTGTGAAGATTTTTCAAAGTGTACGATTGTATTAGAAACAGTCACTGTCATGATTCAGCTTTCATCGCCTCTGAAATTGTTTGTCAACTTTTTGCATTGAGTCAGTTCTTTACGCTGCCGTCTCCAAAGTCTCACCATCGGATAATTGATGCCAAGCTTACGTGCAGCATCTTTATTTCCTTCTTTAACTATCAGATAGATCACCTTTTACTTAAAGGTTACATCATATTTATTTATATGTTCGTTGTCTGTTTTCCATCATGAGGGTCTTCCTGAGTGCATTATCTATTCTGTGTCAATCTTCACTTACTTAGAGCGCCTCCTGGAGGGTTTTTACCCTTAAATATCTATAGATTCGCTCTATTGTTTGATAAGCCGCAGGGTTTAAAGCACGTGATAAAAGTAGCATGATATTATGGTAAATCACTTCAGAAAATACTGACAGTACTCAAGAAAGATTGAGTAAATCTTACTTTAAATGTATTTATTTCCTAAAGTTTGTTAAAATTATATAAAATCCATTTTCTTTACTTCTAAATAATATCATCAAAATAAATAATTTGTTTATTTATAAAGAGACATTGGTTTAATCTTAGTATAAAATCTGAATACGTCTAGCAGACTCTTTCAGTGTGTTGTTTGTCAATTGGGCTCAAGATTTTACTTGAGAATGTTTTGACAGTTAGCTGAGCTATCCAGTGTTCTCCAGTGATACATGCTAGCTCTGTCAAATATTCACTCCGCCATCCTCTATTAAATCTGCAACCTCTGTAAGTCATGTATTTCTCCTCTCTGATTCACTGAACCAGACTAAATCTTTTTTCAGAAAATCCTTTAACCAAACGAAAGGACAAAGACATTCTCTAACAGACTTGCTGGGAAAAATGCCATCTTGAATTTAGCTGAAAGGAGATGTTGGCATTGGCTGTGTGCAGCCTTAGTTCTCTCCTCTCACATGATTCAATTATTTATTTAGTCTTATAGTGTAACTGAAAAGTCTACTCAGAGGTGGAAGAGAATAAAACAAGCCATCTTTGTAATCGTCTGTAATTGAACTGTAACAACGTTCAATTCATGTGTTCACAAACTCTGTGATTGTTCCCGAAATTGGACCAAAGAGTGTTTGGTACAAGAAGTGTCGAAAGTATAGACGCAGCTTATATTAGCAATCACTGTACTGACATTTTTGGTACATCATAAAATATTGTATAAATTGTTTTGTGTGATAATATAATAATAAAATAAAACAAAAATTAAAGAAGATAAAAATGATGAACTCCATTTTGTATATTTTTTTGGCTGCATTTAATTGCATGTATTTGTTATGCTAAGGAAATTGAATCAATGTGAATCCCTCAAGGGACTCACACCATTAACAATATATATTAATACTGTATATTGGCAGACGTCGAATTACACTGAACTCAGAATGAAGAAAGAAATCTGAAACACACAATTGGATTATCAACCATAAGGAAATAAAATATTTAAAAAGAAGAACCAATAATCACATAGCTGTCAACACACACAAAAAAAATGATGTAAAAAATGAAATCTTGTGGTGGATCAAATTCACACCCACGGGTAGAATCTAGCAAAGCTTATGCATCAGAGTAAAGAGAATACAAGGACCAATGTGTAGATACTAGCACAGTAATGTGGTCAATCTGACACTGCGGACTGGAACAAGAAGTAGAGGCTGCAGCATGTAGTTTGCAGATGGTTTTCTAGCCAGGTGTCTTTAAAATGAATACACAATTAAGTGAAATAAAAGTAAATACTAACAGGGACCATGACAAAACCGTTTGTATATTTTCTATGATTATGCTCAGTCAACACAAACAATTAAAAATACATTTTTATACATTTTTCGGTGGGAATTAAAGGGATGGATAGTTTGTGCGGACGCAGCGTTGACCAAAGTCTGAATTAACATTTTTATACATCATATTTAGAAGGCCGAACTGTTGAAATAACTACTAATGAAGTCACCAAATGATTCTGGTAAAATGCTACCTGAAAGTATGTTTTGCAAATTGTAAGTAATGTGAATCTTGACTTTATTTCTCTTAATTTTATCTCGACTAATTCCTTTTGTCTTTCTTTTTAGCAGCAGCCCTTCGACGAAAGCGTCCTGGTATCATCAAAGTAAGCTAACTCCATTTGTTCTAATTTCTCTTAGCCATATGAACAGTTTGTTTCTTGTTTGTCCCACATTAACAAGAATCAGAGCTTAATTTATTTAATGTCTTATTAATTGTGTAGCTTTGTTGTTTAAACAAGACTGCATAGAATGTCCTTGGAAAATCCATTGAATCCATTTAATTCTAACAACAGCAAGTCTTCCAGTGAAATGTCTTTGCAACTCAGAGGATTTAATCCTGCTTTAGTGTGAAGTAACTATTACATCACTTTAGATCTCATTCTTAAAGCTTTTTTTTAAATGTGTTTTGAAGTGCAGTTTGTCTGCTTAGTGTCCAATTTTTTTGGTCAAACTAATCCAAGAAGAATTAATGAGACTCTCTGTTCTGACGAAGCAACTCGAGTGGTCATCTATTTTAGCGTGTTTACTTTTGCCTTTTAGCGTCTTCCAGTTATTTTTATTCATCTCTGTTTGTAGTTGTTGCAATACTTCTCTTGAAACAATCTTTTCATTAGAATTAAGCAATTAGGTTTTTGTTTATTGTTAATTATCAATCCTGTCTATCCATCTACATTGTTGACTTGTGATTGCAAGAGTTTAACTATTTTTGGAACCATTTGTTGCCAGTAAAGACCATCAAAAACCAGAATGTAGCTAACAAAAAAAGTTTGTACTATTTAGTCTTTTATTATCTCCTTCCCTTATGGAGCCATAGCAGGTCATCTTCTTTACAACTATGGCCGGTATAGGAAAGATTGTCAAGAAATGAAATCTGCCAGTGAGCTGTCAGTGCTATGGTGGCCAATGAAAGCAAATATTGATTGGGAATGCTAGGTTGCATTTATGGTGACCTGAAAGTGCATCTAAGAAGACAGACATGTGTTCAGAAAGTATTTTTCTCCAACTTGTTCGGACTGATGCTGAACCAGCACTGTTTGAAGAAGTAGGAATAATACAAAAAAAAGAAAACCTCTCACATTGGGGGTCATAGTGGTGGGCAGGAAGCATTGGAGCTGCTGCTGCATCTTTGACTTGCTAATGACCTCTCATAGGAACCCAGACATTGATTCTTGCAAATCCTCATTGATTTAAACACGACTACATATTTGACATTTGCACTAAACAACAGGACAAGTGACGTCTTTTGGATGCTGAATACAGAAGTTGATTTGATTTCATGTGAGGGTGATGAGTGATTGCATGGAGAAAAGGTGTGGGTTGTTGGTGAATAACAACTCTGTTAGGCCCATGAAGTCCAATCTGAAAACATTGATTTGGGCGCAGGAAACAGTGTGTGCTTACTTGCACATCGCGATAACCAAAGGCTATTGACTAACTGTTTGTTCTCGTTGGATAAAATCAGAACAATTTTCTCCCTGTGGTCGGCACAGATCACAATGTTGAAAGGTCACAAATGATCAGCCAGTCTTTTGTACATATTTATTTATTTATGATAGAAAAGCGCTTCTTTGATTACAAATGACTTACCAGAGGATTTATAGCTTTTTCTTAAGTACGCATAAAAATATATATTTAATTCCAATCAATAGGGTTTCATAACAACTTCTGCAATGTCAAGACAGATAAGAAGAGCAAATAAATATCTTACTTCAACTGAGATTAGATTATTAAGATGTTAACATTGTTAGAGAAATACATTCATAGTCAGACTTGCTACCACGATAATCCATTTAATACATTGATTATGATGACAGGTAGCTGTTGGTATTGTTTAGCTTGTATTGCATTAACTTCAGCAATTCAAGAAAAATGCACCAAAAAAAGGGGAAACAAGTAATATCACATTTTACAGATATTTTTATATAGTTGTTAAAAACAGAGGAACATAGTGCAAAAGTCGCCATCTAGTGGACTCTGAAAATAATGACACTGTTTCATGAAGCTTCATCAGACCATCACTAAACATTATCATCAAACTTATCATTAAATGACAAACGCAAACGCAAATATTAAACATGACATAAGTAGTGATGGGTTGATGAAGTTTCATGAAGCAGTGTCATTATATGAGGTTAGTAGGTGGCGCCTTCAGTTTCTTTTGAACAGTTGTTCAAAGCAGTGTAGTTTAGGGACCACCACCTAGCGGACTCTGAAAATAATGACACTGTTTCATGAAGCTTAGGTTTTGTTAGCACACTAACCAAACCTGGTTTGATTGCAACTGTCACTTCAAGGTTCTTCAAATGTCTCTCAAATTGTAAAACTAATTCAGTGTCACAGATTGTCATGGAGGAGGTATTACTAAATATCCTGCATGTATATTTGGACAAAAGCATTAAGTGAATTAACTGAAAAAGTCCAGGTACAAGTAAACTTTTTTCTTTTTTTTGTTACTGCTTACTTTCAAATTTGGTTTTTGAAGGTTTCAAGATAATCAACAATAATATTGGAGATACAAACCCTTTCAACTTAGATAGTTACTAGTGTAAATAGCAAAAACTTTTTTTTTTTTGACAAAGATATTTTATTTCCGAGCATAATGGCGTAAGACCTTAATGAGTTATAATCGGTGTTTAGGGCCTGTCCCAATTCTACCCCTATCCCTTACCCTTAGCCCTTCACGTCCCCCTTTGTCTACCCCTCCAAAACGGGTATCAAGAGGCAGAGGTAGAAATAGTCGCTTAAGAATTGGGACAGCGTCACCCCTTGTTATGTCATCAATCGTAGTCCTACAGCATCAATATATTGTTTATTTTCAGAAGATTCCATGATAATATGTGACATTTAAGCTGTGATTTTCACTTTTTTAGTCTTTCTTCAGGCACTTTTTCCAATTAAGCTTCATATGCCGTAGCACATCAATTTTACACCCATACATAAAGATTACATTTTTTCATTTCAAGTATTATTTCCTATTATTTCAATATGAGTTCCTTCATGTATTTTCTAATGTACATACTGTATGTGCTCTTCGGTTGCAGGGTCTTTGAGTCTAGCTGGTTTGGTTGACAGACAGAAGAATTCTACAAATGGTGTTTTATAA
Source organism: Callionymus lyra (assembly GCF_982586985.1). Lineage (NCBI taxonomy): Eukaryota > Metazoa > Chordata > Actinopteri > Syngnathiformes > Callionymidae > Callionymus > Callionymus lyra. Next base: position 4,800,422 of record NC_141833.1, read on the forward strand.
TGTTACATTAAGCCAGAAAGAGGAATTACATTTGACTCGCTCTGGCGCTTTATTGGACTTAGAATTTGCATTCAGGTTGTTAAAATTACTTCTGTGAATTTGCAAGATGTTTCCCTTGAGTGTTGAACAAACCAAAACTTATGTTGTGATCATTTCTATTTCATTTCTCAACAATATGAATTATGCAGTAGATAACAACCTCCTACAAGCTGAAATCTGTTCATGCTGTTTGTTTTTTTCAGGGTTTTTAACTTTCAATACAGTCGATCATAAAAACTTGGATTTATGGTATTAGTCACAACGTGATAAAAACAGTTTAACCCACAAAGATGGACAGAAGCACCAAAGTTAAAGGGACAGAAAGTGAAAGAGAGGCAAGAAAGTTTATCTTCAAACAAAAGGAGAGATGGATGAACAAGTCAATCGTAAGGGATCAGGCCACGCGGCGCTGCATGCATATTAAGCTTCTGAAGGATATATACTTTAATTTGCTTGTGTAATGAGACAAGCAGTCACTTGTAATTTTCTTTGTTGGTTCATTGCTCATCATTGCTTTGGTGCGATCTACCTTCATCATCGCTCTGATTACGGAGGAGTAATCAGGACAGACGGTGATGGATGAGCGAGTTCTTAGTAGTCGCTGCTGTGGTGAAGTGGATTCTCTTTGTCCTTATTCTTCATATGTATCCTTTATGTCTAGCTTTATGGCTGGATCCAAGTTCAGGGTGAACCATTCCCACAGATAGACTCTAAGGTGGTTTCGGACCAAACACTATATACTGTATCAGTAGTGTCACACTCCCTCCTTTAAGGGGTCAAAATCATTTTTCCGTCGAAATCACGGGCCAAAAAATGTTATATTTACAAAGCTGACTGTAAGACGACGATATTTTTTTGTCCTTGAGAGTGAATATATCTTGTCCTCCTCTATCAAACACTCACCAAGAAAATTAATTTCCATCAACATCGTTACGGTATTGGAAACCTCTGTAGATACGATGAACTTTGATCTTTATCTTATCTTATCTTAACCACATGATATCAGAATCAGAAACATTTATCGCCGCCTTTGAAAACCCAACATTGGCCTTTTTTTTTGTGGTGCCAACACAGAATAAAAGAATAAAATAAGATAACACAAAATAAGCAATAGAAAAACAGAACCAAGGCAGCCATGCAGCTCCACATCTAGATAAATATTAATCTAGTGCACGTATATGTACATTTTCTTATGACAAGTTCATTTAAAATGAGAAAAGAATGGATACGTTTATTTTAACAATTCATGTTACAATGTGTAATCTACTTTGAATTCATCAAACCATCCGACAGGCCACATAAATAACTTGAGTTTGGCCATGAGTTTGAAACTATATATACAGTACAAGCTAAAGGTTTGGACACAACCTTTCATTCAACGTGTTTTCTTTCTGGGTTATTTTGTGGAATTGCTTGACTCTCTGGTTTCGGGGCCATCAGTTGTGTTGAGAAGAAGTCATGTTTAAACAAAAGCTGACAGTCTTTTTAGAAAACTGTTAGAATTCATGTTATGACAGGAACCAATCGGCTAAATTAAGAGAAACGAGTGACCGTCATTACTTTAAGAAACGAGGATCAGCCGGACCGGAAAATTGCATAAACTTTAACAGTATGTTAAATGTGACACATTTAAGGAAGCAGGGTCACAGTTTCTAATAGGTTCCAAGCAACATTAGTGTCAAACCTACACAAAAAGAAAAGAATATTGGTGTGTACAAATCTGCACATTCATTTGACAGTGGATTAAAGAGGGAGGGAATTAAAGAAATGGAAGTACAGACCCAAAGAAGCCTGTGAACCTGGAGATTGGGCTTTTTTAAACTCCCACATGAGCCATCATTTGGACTTTCAAGTAACTGTAGACAAGCTTCAGAGACAAATCGAGGTTGTTTTGTCGTTTGTAACCAACCCTCACTTAGTTAGCCAACTTGCAAAGTATAGTGTGAACGCACTTGAGGAAGAATGGGAAGGTCAGTCAGAGATTCAGTTCATTTTTGTAAAAAACAAACTTTGTTACATCTGTGGTCTCCGTATTAAAACAAAATAATAAATTATTTCATCAAGAAATGATCGGAAAGACTACAAACACTTGACATATTTACCTGGTTTCTGTCATGAATATGGTACAACAGGACTGCAGGGTGACACTGCCGGTTTATTGCAGGTCCCTGGGGTCAGTGCGACGGAGGTGATGAGGTGACAAGAGGTCAGGAGATTATAGGACACATATTCCAATGCCCAGTCAGGTTTAATTGCAGATCAATACTGTACGGTCAGAGTCGTGTCCTCTGTGTACTTTCCTTTTTTAATGATACTGCAGACGCCCGATAATAGAGGGCAGTTGGTTTATCGCACCCTCGACAAAGTCAATGATGACCTGTTGAGCAGGACGTCTGTATGGTTGTTTTACTCAAGTGCTCTAAATATAATCACAGGAAAAGACACTTATATAGCATTTTCTGAACTGTCTCTTTATATCTCTGAAGTACTATCTGCTAAATCTGAGCTTTTAAACCACCAACTTACAGCTCTCTGCTACGGTAAGTAATATATTTCAAAGTCAATCTCGTTCCTCTCCTTCTTCTTCTTCTTCCGCTCTCTTTCTAAGAAGACAAAGTCAAACAGCCCAATGGCGTTTAATTGCTGTGTTTTTTATTTGGTGGGCTCAGAAGTAATAGCCACTCAGCATTTCTGTCCACAAGATAGATGCTGCCGATCCTTGTCTGGGAGTAGCTGGCAGCGTGGGAGCTCACCCGGTGCCTCCGAAAGCACAGGTGAAGTAATAAAGGGAAATGACTTGCTGTGGGGAAAGAAAGGAATCGTACTCCAGAACTCATTACCTTATTGGAAAAGAGTCACCTATGGTCATCAAACCCACATGTGTACTGAGACGGGAACACGCGGGCTTTGAGGGGAACAATGTAAAACTAAAGGGGGCGGGAGAAAAGTGTCAACTTATTAGCAGCAGTCGCTCACTGTGACAAGTGCACTCATGCAATCCGTTCCTGTCACTGCCGGGACGTTGTCACTAAATCGGAGTGTAGCAGGGAATCAGAATGAAGGCTGGTGTGGTGAAAACATGTCAAAAAGAACTATTGGTTCCTTATATTACCTCTCTTTTCCCTGTCGTTCTGCATCAGCTGTCAGCTTTGCTAGGCAACTCGAGTGTGGGTGCACGTATTTCTATGTTTTATTATGACAAATTCATTTAAAATATAATTTAAAAAACAAACAAACATGTTTTCCATTATCATTTAATAACATGAAAACAGGTATTTATTTGAACTATTTAGGTAACCTTGTAATTTTCATACACCTACAAAATAATAATAAAAAAACAAAACATATATATATATATATATACATATATATATATATATATATACTTGACGTTATACTACATTATACTTTATTTATACTTATACTTATCGTTGGTCTTCGGCAGGTTTTACGCATCTGTATTTTAAACTATATAATAATACTTTAAAAATGTATTTTTAGTTTTGTTTCCATGTTAATATTTTCTTAATTTTGTATTACAGTGTTTTGGACCATTAAATTACGTTTTTGTTCAACTTCTTTATTAATTAAATCTTGATATTTTTTTCAAAGATTAAACACTTATTGACCTAGTAAAAAACAAAAACAAAAAGTACAGCTTAATGATTTTAATATGATTTTTTTTTTCTCACATGATCCATTTTTCTTCAAACATCTTGATTTAATCAAATCTCCCACACAGTTGTTTCGTGGCCACGACTAAATTATTATAAAAAATGTTTTTTATCATGTCATGTCCAGGACTCCGTAATAAAAAGAAAAATCCTTGGAATAAGAATAATCATTTGTTTGAGAGCCTTCATATTTTTTGTTATAACTTATAATGATTTTAAGGCAAAGTGAATTTAAAAGAATGGGTAAGTTAGCAATTTTGTTGGGAATAAATCATTACTTTGTTATTGATTCAAGTGTAAACTAGTGTCAGAAAACATTGTTTAAGGACGTACTGGAGGATTCCCGTCAGGTGATGTTCAGACCTCCTCCATCTTGTTATCACAGCTGTCATCTGCCATGATGAAGCTGCAAACTCCTTCATGAAGTTTCTCTGCGCAGTCAAAATAGCAGTACTTAAGGACGGCGTCACAGACACGCAGAATGGAAATTAAGTATGGATCACAGTTACTTATGTGATTACTGAGGAACTGAACCATGTCGCAAGTTCACTCAAGAGTTTAATTGCAATCCATGTGATTGGGATTTGTTTGTCTCACCACACGATAGAAATTCAAATTCCAAGTCTGTAAAAAAGCAATTACTTGCTTTGCTGCCTAACTGTTAAGCGGCTCTTATTATCTAGTTAGAGGTTTACAGGTTTAATGTGCGCAGAAACAGTTTTGCCTTCACTGTGTCTCTATGTTAGCACACAGTTTCTTGAACTGGACCAATCTGTCTTTTAGCTTTTATTATTGCTAATTATTTTAGTTTTTCAAGACAATTTGAATGTGGTGATTATTTTTGGGTTTTGAAGTCTGTACAATATTGTTATTCAATCAATGACTTTAAACTATATCAATTGTGGCATATTCTATTTGAATACATAACAACTATATCAATAATACAACTGATACTGATGTTGATGAACAATTATGTGAGGAAATTTAATTTGAAGACAAAATATGTATAGTTTATATAATATTTATCAAATTACAAAATCAAGATTTAATTGGAGAATGTCAGTGCGACATTTCTTTACCATGTAAAATGACCTTCAACAGTGAGTATATTTTATCTTAGAATGCTTCTTAAAAAAAACAGATATACAGCAGAAATCTGTAGAAAGCGTCAATCAAAAGTTTCTGATTGTTATTCTATATACATATATTTCTATATAAATTTAGCTTAACTGGACTAATGTGTATATTTTTATGTCTATTATTATTTATTTTTTATTTTCTTTTTACACAAGAGGACACGCACATGGTTATCCTCCTCCATCCTTTTAAGGTCAGCTGAAAGATACCGTCTTTCCAGCGTTTCCTGAGTCTCCCTGTGGCCCCCTAGTGGTAGACCATGTGCATGACCACATCCCCGGCCAGGCATGATTTATACTATTTTAAAGGGAAATTCATGTTAAAAAACCAAGTCTTCTAACTAACTCACATGTTTCATATGTTTTGAAGTTATCACTTAAAGTTCTAACCCATCAGAAATCTCTGCGAACGAGAGGTTCCGAGAGCAGATTCCATTATGACATAATCATGGGCTTCACTCTCCCTCCCGCCAGTTTTTATCACGCCCGCTTTGTTTATACAACAAGTCTATTGAAGATGGAGAATTGTTGGATTGATTTTACGCAGTGACGAACCTTGACCAATCACAGCAGAGTGGGTGTGGTTATGGTAAACAAGATTTAATCCCCAGAAAAAAAGGATTTTCAGTGGGCTGGGCTTAAGTATATTTTCTAATGTAAATATTTAAATGAAAAGAAAGTTTTGCACATACTGAAGTCCAAGATCTATTTAAGATACACTTAAATCAACATAAATTGAAAATCTTTGTTATAATATTGGCCTTTTTTTAATATTGCCAACTTCAGGTTTAAAACCGTCACTTATTTGCTATATTATAGTTATGTAGCGATTAAAAATAAGTCTCTTTTAAGAAAGATTTAATTAGAAATATCAGAAAATACAGCAAAGCAGATATTTAAAAAAAAAAAAAGAGTTTTTATTTAAGATTTAAGTCAATCCCTAGGAAGCTAAAACATATAGCATACTGTAGGCAACTAGAAATTAAAAAAAACATGATGAATAACTAGTGATATCTATGTAAAGGCGTGGATTGTTGGATTCTCACTACAGGTCTTTTAAATAGAGCAGCGTGACAGCCAATATTCTGTCATGCAGGCACACAACTGGGTCTAGTTAAGTCCGGGTTCCCGCGGTGCGTCAGGCAGACATTTGTCCTAGATGAGCCGGGGCGTGTTGCTTCATGGAAAAAAGCCTCTGGTGGATACAACTTTCCATTACTGGCGACCTCATCTGTAAATGACTTCCCTGCTGATAGTTCTCACAGCAGCACGTTCGGTTTCTGGGTAAACCTCGTGGTGTAGATCCACGGCCCCTAAAAATAGCCTAATATATTCCTTTTTCCTCTTAAGATTTTTCACTTGATGGATGATATCTGGTGGAAATCGTGAACTCCTCCACTCCCGGGAACCTCTCGTGTAAAACAATGTCATCTCATCTCCGACTTCTTGTCACATTTGTCATGTTTTTTTTCTTCTTCTTCTCCAGGATAATGACGGCGTATTCCCGCACAGTCAGCATCTCGGAGAGCATTGATCATATTATGATGAGAGAGCGCGTTGGAATTGATTGGTGTCGGGGAGCTTCTCACAGAGATTTGTTTTCTTTCACAACTCGCAAATCAATAGTCTGAAAATAACAAATCATCTGGTATCAGGTTATGCTCTCCTCCGCCATTTATCAGCTCGCGTCGCCGTGCGCGAGGCTTGTTCGTTTAGTGGCGAATCTCTGTGTCATAACAAAACAGAAGGATCAATGTCGAGGCGCTTCTGATCTCTGCTTGTGGCACCGGAAAGGATGACAGGACAGAAAATCGGAAAAAACTCCGACAGAGGGAGGAGTGAACAACGGGTCATAAAAGCACACTTTCATCTCTCGCGGAGGATCATCAGAGCTTTATTTATAGTCGTGAAGTCATCAGATATGGCGGACACTGAGGAACGATCCAGATGGTTGGCTTACTTTGAGTCGCGCCGTGAAAATGCGTCTTTTACTGTGTGACGTTGTTTGTCATCATAAAAACTTGTGCTTTGTGTTTCTCCTGACGATTTCGGACCAGTTGTCGGCTCCCGTGTCGAAGACGGCAAGAGTAATAAGATAGTTGTAGGGAATAATAACGACCACTAACAGCACATACAGAGGAAATCAGGATGTTGTCATTTTATTATTTAGTATGAAGATGTGTTTTTTTTCAGTTGCCTTAGTAACAGATACCATCCAGGCATCTTTCACGTTAGGAGCTTTTATAATTCAACAAGAAACGTTTGGTTAGACATGGCACAAATTACAATTTAGACATGTGAAATAAGCAAGAAGCGAGCTACAATTATGAATTAATTATGGCATTACTTTAACTTAATTATGGCATTAATTCACTATGAAATTGGATATATATTTGGATTTCAAGAGGGGGCTTCTGTCACCCTTGATCCCCATTTCCCTGGACCTGATAACTGAAATAAACTCTAAAATCTTTACCGAGAAGTAAATAGTGAGCATGAGCATTTTCAGGCAGTTTTGACGAGCAGTTTGGGAGTTTATAGGACATTAAGCTCACAAGCACACACACATACATACTTAAGCTACTTTCGAGGACATTGGACAAAAAAACACGACTTCAGGGACACCTACATTTGTGGGGTTCTGTAATGATTTCCAGCAGTGGTCCCCAACCCCCATCCCACCAGTACTAGTCCATGAGACATTTGTTACTGGGCCGCATAGAAAGAAAAATATTTATTATTAAAGTCTAAAAGGTGTTGCATTTAGAAAATGAAACTGATTTTCTCTCAAATAACATAAGTGTGTGACTCTTGACTAGTAAAAAATTGGTAAAACACAAACTCTAGAAGCAAAACTTCCTCATTCCATATAAATAATGCTGAAACACAAACGCTCATATTAGCACAAAGTCTCTAAAAATTGGGAGACACACACATACAGAACACCATCGTCGGCATAGAATCAAATATACAAAGATGCAAATACACTCTCCGCTCTTGCTGACTCAGCGTTACGGGGAAATGTTTTCATGCACTTAACTGTAGTTTTTTGCAGGTCATGTTTTTGTATTTTAACTTTTTTTTATCCTGAGAATCAGTCCGTGAATATAATCCTGACAATAAATTGGTCGGTGGTACAAATAAGTTTTAAAACCAGACTAATAAGATAAAATGTTGTGTAACCTATGATTGATCGATATATCTTGTCTGATCATCTAAAATAACATGTTAAGATAAAAACTTCTGTCAGAAATGATGCTCACAGTGGGAACATTGCAGGGTGTAGTACCTTCAATATACTCTAGAGGCAGAGTTCAAATGTGTTTTACACACTTACAACCTTTTATTGCCAGTTTTGTAAACACTTAGGTATTTTTGTTGGTGGCACTTACACTCCAAATCTTAAAAAGTATGCACACACACCGAACCTTCTAATTCATGTAAAAAGATTATTTTTTTAATTTTATACAAGCTGTAAAACACAATGTCCTTTAAAAATTAAATACAATCACTGGAGGAGGTTATCTCTCGCGGTAATGAAATGTCAGCGCGACATTTCATTAACTCTGATTAAATGTCAATAACCTCTGATAGGCCCATTTTGTTTCTAGCACCATCAGTAGTCGAGGAAAATAAATATGCCCCTGTTGTGATTCAGCTTTTTCCCCACGTTTGATTTTAGGTGATGAACGACTGTGGCGATAATATCCGTGTGTCCCGTTGCATCGTTTCCAAAGAGCTGTTTGTCGTTGTTCCTCGTTGCTTTGATTTTTATCGTTCGTCCTGATCAAGCCGGAGCGAGATTCGATTGAAATTGATTGAACTGTGCTCTTTGGCTTTCTCTCACGCTCTTTACCACCTCAGTCCTTCGGGGAAATCATGGTCACAAACCTGCAATCTGCAGCTGCATTCAAGGATGTTGAGCGTAGACACTTTCTTCCTCTTTTTATGTCTTTGACAAAGTTGCAGACTCACTCCAGTCGATTTGATTTGTTAGTGTGGAGCTCAATGACAGCTGAAGACATTTACACGTCTGTACTTGATCTGAGTGAATCATGATAAATGTTCGTTCCTTGTTTGTTTGCTGGTTAGAGGTGATGCTCTGATGAAGATTCATGAAGCAGTGTCATGTTTTTAGAGGTTAGTAGGTGGTGACATTAGTTTAAAAATGATGGAAAATAGTGCAGAGACCGCCATCTAGTGGGATCTGAAAATAATGACACTGCTTCATGAAGCTTCATCAGACCATCAGTACTGGTTAGCAAGATGGTGTATAAAGAAAGACAAACACATGAAACTAAAACACAAAACCAACAACAGCACTAGAAGTATGTGAGTAAAGTTGTTTTATTCAAGAAAATATATGATTATTTTAATGTTTAACTTCTTACTCTGCTCTAGTGTAAGTGGACGGTACAGGATAATATATTTTTTTATTTATTCATGCCTGAGACTATGAGTTTTGACACAAGTTCGTCTAAACCAAGGTTACATGTTCAGTAATTTAGCTCAATCTGTTAATTCATACTTGATTTTTGCTGCTTCACATTTAAAATGTTATTGGTCCTTTCCCCTGAAAGCCATTTCCTGCTTACTAGCTAGCTGCTAGCATACAAATGTACTTGGTAACAGTGCAAACAGCAAGGTTGACAAAGAATGTGTTATCGCTGCAGGTGTTGTTGTCATGTGAAATTGAAGCAGAAATATTCACAACTGTCCTATGAATAAATAACTTTGAGTAAACACACAAAATGAGGGTGTACCAAAGGTTATCTGACCTGAATTACTTTATTATTATTATTATTTTTTTTTTTTTTTAATTTGGGAAACTTAGGTTGAGCTTCTTAAGATCAATATCTAATCTATATCTATATCTTTTAACATGAATTTATACATTTTACATAGCAATATAATGGCACCTAGTTATTATAACAAGAAATAATACAATTTCACACAAAACAGGCAAAAAAACGAAAAAAAAAACAAAACAAGAGAAAGTGTACGATAATAAATACAATCCATTTATTTTCATGAAATGCGGTTGCAAATATGTGATGAAATAAACTGAATATCCCATTGATATGTTACATTTTTTAAACTCAGTGATGGCAGCTGCCCATGGAGTAACCAAAACAAACAAAAGAAAAAAAACATCGAAATAAACCTGTGAACTCAAACTTGAATAATTTATGCATAGATTTGGACAAACAGGGTGAAAGAAATGTTTTGACATTTAACAGAGAACGTTCCGTGGTTTAATCTCTGCTTTGTTTGCGTGACACGAGGCGGTCGTTAAAAGTTTGCCGCTTTCATCTTCCATTTCTCAACTTCCCTATTGTGACTAATGAAGTTTTGTGCTGCAAGTCTTCCAGCATGCTGCTCGGATTAATTGCAGCAAAGTAACTCGCCGTGTGATGGATTGATCACTGCCGACTGCTTCAATTCACTCAAATTCTGATGCATCACCACGGGAACACCGTCACCACTTGCTGGGTGAAATATTTGATGTGAAATATTAAATTGTGATGATGCAAAACTCTTGATGTCCACCGATGATCAGGAACGTTTGCTGTTGTTTTTTAAGTTAAAGTAAAGGAAGCAATAATCTTGAGTGGTGAGGAGTGAAAGACGGCCGACGAGGAAGTGAATTAGGACGTGAGGAGGTCGAACAAAGGAAGAGAGTTATATTTATATATATATTCTCCGAGATAAATGCCTCCATTAAGTCTCTGACATAAACGGCACAGAGACAGTGACCATGTTGACTTCATTATTTTTCCCGGCGCTGGTGTTAAATTAGCGGCTGACAGTGGAATGTCCTCTGTGGAGAAAATTATTTGCAACAGTAATAACAACAGTTATCAGCATTAGGATGAAATGAGTACTAGCCTCTTTAAATGTATGTTTTTATTACGAATAAACACTAAAAATAAAGCCATTATAAAATTGCCTCATGTTCATGAGGATTTTTTACTAAATGTATTTTTGGAATTGATTGGTGCCCATGAATATATGGATATATTTAAATAGTGTGTATCGTAACTTGACTTCCTGATCCAGGTTATTCCTGAAATGTGTGTATTCCTAATATCGCTTGATTTACTTCCAACGTAGATGAAGAGAGTTTAAGTTTGGATTTCCAAAGACCAACATTTAATTCTGGAGCGACTGGTAATGAAAGGTTTCAGGGCAATGGGCCGTTGTACATTTGTTGTTGATGCCATCAGAACCTTATATTGATTTAATCCAGCGAGCTCGGAAACGACCAAATCATTTTCATTGACAGCCAGAGGATCCAATGAAATATTTCAGACTGATTAGGTGGACCTTATGACAAAGAAAGTGACCCATTGGTTCATTTTCTAAGTAGTCGTGATCTGGTCCAATCAAATTTGGATCTTTACAAAGATAGTTTTCCAGGAATTTGTAGCGTCAATATAGTTGTTAAACACCAAAATTAAAAAATAATAAAAATAAAAAAAGCCAAAATAATTCATTATATCTTTTTGTATCCACTTCATGAAGCAGCTTAAGGTTCTAGTTAAGTTTGTTGATCAAATGAAAATTCACCTGAAGATTCTATTAATTATTTAAGGTAAATAAAATAGCTTATATACTAGAATTTTCTTTTAATTTAACCTAATTATATATTTATTTATTTTTCATAAATGATAATCAATGGTAAGGTTGGTCCTTAAATTTTAGTGGGATATGTTTGAGAGGTACAATACGAATAAAATAAATAAAGTGAATAAAATGATTGGCCTGAATCAAGGACCAAAACAAATGGATAAAAACATTGTGAACAAGCAGAATTTTTAAATAAAAAGTCCAATCTCTATTGTTCAGAAAGTTCCCTGAAACTACTTCTCCGATAGGTGAAGATGGACTCGGAACCTCTCAAGGTCTCTCACATGTCAACTCCAAGAAGGAAATTCACAATCCAAGACGGCTTTATTGTACCGACTCGCTTGATTTCTTCAACACAAATAGGATTATACCGAGTTAAAATTGAGAAATTGCAGATTTCTTGGTACTTATTAAGTAAAATAAAGACCAAAAATAACTCTGTCTGCTGTTGTGTTTGCTCTTCACTCTCATAATAATCTGAATGTGTATCGTAATTGTGCTAGAAAAGCATCATATGGAAGAAGATTCTTGTTTTCCAACTTGCTAGAAAGTTGTTCTCACCTTCAAGGAAAAAAGCTCAGTAGCGTTGATGCGCAAACTTATCCTGGTGGTTCTATCAGTTTATATGAAATAAAATACAGAGACGGTAGGGATGGTTGAAATTGAGTTTGATTGACATATCACTATCTGATCATTTTGAACAGGACGCTGAATATGATTGGATGATTTTTTAACAGTACAGACATGTCACAGACTACTTATGTTATATGGCAGGAAATAAAACTTGCCTTTAACTGTATTTATGTCATATTATTTATGGAGTTCCCACCTTAATGTTGTCATAGCTTGAAAATGTCGATTTCTTAAATATTCTCAAGCCAAGAAAAACATTTTCTTAAGTTGAATAAACAATGTGAACCTTTCATGTCATTTTTTTCTGTTTCCAAAACGATGTCCTTGACGACATGTTTTATGTAAATAAGATGTTGCTTTTAGGTGCGATGAAGACAGGAAATGAAAATGACGGAGGAATGTGTTATATTGAGATTCTATCTGGTCTTTAAGGTATGATGACACGGTTCATTATGAAAGTTTCAAGAAAATATTCTGACTCTAAGCTTAAATCATTGGTGTCAAAATATTGTTTGTGTCACAGAATAAAAAAATCTCCACCATTAACTCTACCAAAAATATACAATGTTTCCAGATTGCGGACATCTCCTCTTCTATCTTCTATATTTATCTTTCTGCTCGCAAAATCACACAAAAACTGTGAGAGCGTAATTAACATTTTCCTTCATTCTGTTTCTGACATTTACTTTTCGATTGAAATAATTTCAAAGCACTCCATTTGACATTTTGAAATTGTCTGTGTTTTATATTAGGAATCTGTATATTATAAATATTGGTTAGAAAACTCTTTTTTTTTAATGTCACCAAAAGGTTGAAGTTGCTTTTTGTGAACAAATATGAATAAAAATGGCTTCCTGTTTTTAAAAAATAAGGTTTTCACACCAATTACAGTTAGAGCTTGTTACAGGATTGGGCAATTATATTTTTAGTTAACTTAGGAAAGGAAAACAAGTTTAGCGTTGTGCTGATATAACTGTTGTGGTTTCCATCAGTTCTCACAGAAGCACGGATCAGATTTACCTGCACCTGTGTCAATGACGGTAGTAGTAAAAGGGAACATTCATGCATATTGTTAGTACAAATACGCTTAAAAGGTAAAGGATTTACCTTGCGAGGTTAGACGTGAAAAGCAACCCCTCCCCCATAAGTTCTCTGGGCCCACTCTCTCTGACCATGTTCCCTCCTGTGGTGCGACAATGATTGCATCGTTTACATAACACAGTATCCACAGGTTTTTTTTTTTAACCAATTGGTTCTTGCCTGGGAATTATAGGTAGTACAGCAATATGTTTGGACTTATAAACATCCAAATACCTCCGTACTTTTCATCTGTAACGTCCATCTTGTATTGAAGCATCGACGAGAAGAATTGTTCAGGAAAAATGTCAACACATCTGTATTTAAAGCTCATTAGTAGCAGAAGCTAAAAGTCCAACATTCTTCCCAAAAAGTTTGAACACCTATAGTTTACTGGAAGCGCTCGCAATATTTACACAGAGCACTTCCTGTTTGTGTCACATGTCATTGACTGCTGAACAGATCAGTCATGGCGATGTCTCTGCCGGTGAGATACGACTCTTAGGAAGAGAAAAAAAACATGTTGTCTAACACAACTTAAACACAAATGCTGTGTCTCAAATCGCATACTACTCTTAATATGCTAGAAGTTAGTATGCATCAGTTAGTAGTTAGTACGTACTAACTAGTACTCAAATTCTCCACAGATAGTATGTCTCAAATCAAACTCTGCTGCTACACACTAACCGGAAATCACATGAGAGCTTCTTCTTCTACTTCTATTTAATGATGTTTCAACCAGTTGTAGGAACACTATCGCCGACACCTGCTGGCAGCACGTTTTGCAACTTTTGAAAAAGAAATAAAGAAAAAACATGAGAATCGAAATATTCGCGAGATATTTAAGTTGGTATCAGCACCGAAGACGTGTCATCCTTCTACTGCTGCTGAAAATGCACCTGTAAGTATATGCATATATATGCATTTATATATGACGTAACTTCCGTTTAAAACGTCACTAAGATGGCGGCTGTTTAGGGTGGTTAGTGTCCATCGAACCATGCTCAGTTTTGTGGGTGTGTTAGTACGCCAATTTAGTGTGCATGGCGAACTAATTTTCGCATACTAAGAATTGAGACGCACTAACGCACTAAAAATACTAACTTTGAGTACGCTAGTATGCGATTTGAGACACAGCAATGTTGTTAGACAGTCGAAAAATCCACAGTGGTAAGAAATAACTTAAGGCGACATCAGACTATTTCTATGGCCATTAAATGAAAATTAACATGTACATGACATCATTCATAAAAGGGTTGATGAGTATAAAAAACACTCATAATGATTGATTTTGGCTATGGAAAAAAAGGTGATTTGGCCAGTTTGAATCTTACTCAAAAACAGCAGATGGTCGCTTAAACGCACCAGATCTACATGTTTACTTCATGTAGCGCTAATTGTGTTGCATCTCTGTCTGTATGAATACATTTCAAAAACCTTGGCAATAGCACAAAAAGTAAATGAGCGCAATTTCCATATTGATAGAAGAGCCTCAGTATTGTTTTTTTTCCTTCCCTCAGCAGGGGTTAGCAAACATGCTTTTGTCTATGCAAAGTGTGATTCTGCTCATGCGTTTACGTGTGTGGATCCCCTGCAGTTCCCCATTGTTCCAATATTTTAATAAAGGAGCTGCTCTTCTGCTGGGTGAATATAAATGCTGAGTTGCAGAGCAAATACTCATTGGAAAAGTGTGCATGCCCCTTAAAGCTTGAAGAAAAAAGAGAAAGCCATTAGTGTGAGTACGGGGCTCGGGATAATGGGAGTGTGTGTTTGTGTTTTCCGTTCGTGGTCGTTCTTACGACGATGCTTCGCTTCGTCTGCCCACGGGAGACTGATCTTCCTATTAAAATGATGAATGGGGAAAAGATGTGATAAAAAACAAGGTTGATTAACTTGCGATAGTCAATAGTACACATTATAAATACTTTGTTTGTATTGTAATAATCCTAATAGTCATCCTTTGATCAGATTCTCTGCATTATCTTCATAGAACCACATTTATAAGAACTTTTCATAGGATATTTTCTCCTGATTCATGAGCATAATTTGACTTTTTGACAACAAAGAAGTTGGAGGAAAAGGTAGAGCACACAAACACCGGCACAATATAAAGTACACTCATGTTTATTAATGCATTAATTACCAGGAATATTTATTCCTCTCGCTACATTGCAATGTTTAATTCATAAATTGACCTGATGAGGCCTGGCGAATATTTTGCACGCACACTTTTTTTGCATCTATCAAGCTACAGATTTTGTAACAAGACATTTACTGCTAATCCTTTTGTGTAGGAAGTCCTTGTGCGGTCTCTATTAAACAAATCATCCGTCTTTGTAATTACAAACAAATAAATAAAGGTCAGAATCATTTGAAAATGAAATAAACACATCTGGCGTCTAAGGAAAAGTTCATAACGGTCAATACCGTTCTAACATTTGACTTTAAAAACACTGTGTGTGCTGTGTGAATAAATTATTCTGCAGTTTACATAAAACAGGAGGAAGTCTTTCATCTCGCGCAGGATTATAATCCACATGTCCACGTGTGTCAGGACTAATTACAAGGCTGGTGCAACCTGAGAGAGGCCTTCATTAAAAGGTTGTTACACAACTGCCGAATGAAATAATGCGAAACCACAAGCTGGTTAAAGTGTTGTGAAACCCCTGGTGGGAACATTTATGTGACCCCAAAATGAATTCTGGAGCGTGTTGAGATGAAATGACACGGTAAATCAAAGCGGTAGCGAAGATTGAAACTACTATGTAAAGGCTTAGGAACCCTAGAGGTTTTTTATTTTAATCAAGAGGATTAACAGGATTTCCCAGCTGGTCACAGCATGAGTTTGGAAAAGATAAATGATATACAGTGTATGCATTACTTAAGTAAACTTACATAATGTTTGGTTTTTTTGTTGGTATTTGTCTTTGATGTTTTCTTAACGCTAAAGTAAATTGTAATTGTGTAAAGTTGGATATGCCACCTTATTGTAATCCCTGTTTTATTCTAATTATTTATATTATTTTATTATTTTATTCTCTAAAGTCACCAGAAAAAAATCCCTGTGTCCTGTTCACATATTTTCACAAGTTTAGGGGTTTTGGTTGTGGGAAAAGTAGAAGCCCAAACTTCCTTCTTCCCAGAATCCTTTTCAAGCAAGACTTATATCGGCATTCCCAGGCGTAGCACTAGAAGTCCCAGAGAAGAGTACTTTGGCTTTTCGGCCTAGAATGCCCAGACAAGAGCTGATTGGCTGGAAACCCCTTGTGGATATTTGGATAGTTGGTTATGTAAACAAAGCGATCATTGTGGCACCAAAGGAGGGAACATGATAAGAGAGTGTGTCTCTATTTGAGCGGTGTAATACTGGACCTCATTGGAATAGATGTGATCTGATTCAGGTAGTGAAGAGTAAAAAAGAAAAATAAATATTGACTAAACAGTCTAAACCTTCCTTCTGCTTTACTTTTACAGAAATGTGTAGATACACTATATACAAAGTGACTAAATATATACGAACTAGAATTCTTGAGAGATAATTAAAATAAAATCTTGGCTGGCCAGCATTAACTTTGTTAAAGGTATGATAAAAAAAAAATTCAGGCTTAAGAACATAAAGTTTTTTTTTGCCCATATCTTCCATTGTCAGTTTAAAAAAAAATGTATAATCACAGTAATGACTGTAAATATTCAAGGTTCAAGGTTTTTATTTGCCATTTGTGCAACGAGTCAGTTTTAGGAAACAAAAAAACACAAACCAAAAGTATAAATATAAATATAGAGATCAATCTATAGAATATAAACATATTAAAATATTTAAAAAAAAAAAGGTAAAATATACATACAATATATAATATATAGCCCCTTTATATGTATTTATAAGAGAGAAAGAGAGAGAATGGCAGTTTTTCACTGGGATGGATTGCATCTTTATCAGGGAGAGAAAGTGAGATTGCACAGAATTTTGTACATGGTTAAAGTGAGGTAGTGTCTGGTTATTTTACAGAGTTACACCTTAATTTTCCCCTTGTATTATTGGACATTTGATCCTGCAAAGTGCTGGAAATGAGGCCACATTTAGTCACTGGAAAACAAGATATTAATTAAGGATGGGTAATGACTCAGTACCATAACAACACCGGTTCAGACATAAATCCCTTAGAAGCTGAAGCAAGCACAGTTTATAGTCCAGTAAAATCTTTTTTTAGACAAATCAAAACCCCACTTTGAAGAGAAAAAAAAACGTTGACATTTTTATGTTTAGTCTTTCTGTTCAATCTTTAACAAAACAGTTAGCTTTAGAAAGTTCATAAACATTTAAGATTGCAATACAATAGCTATTTTTAATGTCAGTGATAGAACTAAATGTACTTGTCAAC
The DNA here is from genome assembly GCF_982586985.1 of Callionymus lyra. Classification (NCBI taxonomy): domain Eukaryota; kingdom Metazoa; phylum Chordata; class Actinopteri; order Syngnathiformes; family Callionymidae; genus Callionymus; species Callionymus lyra. The sequence goes on from NC_141833.1 coordinate 4,817,990, forward strand.
AATCAAATTAAAGGGATATAATTTATTCACATTATTTTCTTTAAATTTGTCCTCTCACATCGAGGGGGTGAAGTGGCCAAATGTGATTCTGGAACCATGAGTTGCCGACCCCTGGACTAGATGGAACAGCAACACAGATTTTAACACATAAAATAACTAAGAAAAATAAATATGCTTAAGATCCTAATGTAGTTTTGTTGCTGGTATTCAGATGAAACCAAAACAATCTTCATCCTTCTTTATACCTTCAAACCATTTTCACATTCAGGTTATAACACATTGATCTGAGGTTCTGTGTTATTATATGACAGAAAAAATACACACTAGTCTTTCTGACGAGGAGTTAAATGTCCTGACATCGTCGCAGCAAATCACAGTGTTTGTCTCGTCAATGTTTAAGTTCCATGTGTGAGTTGAAGTGTAGCTCACTGTGTGTCAAAGGCATTGAAAAGGCTCAAAACAGAAACCCTAAATTAACGCGCTGACAAACGCGGCGTAGATGCTAAAATAACCAGATACTGCTGTTGAGGTACTGACACGGTAATTGAATAGTATCCCCCCGCTGTTGAGGCACTTCTTCCTTCACAGTCACGCCGCCGACATCCAGACGGACGCTTGTCAACGCTGTCCGGCCTTTTCGCAGCGTTTCTTTATCATCCGGGCACAGCTTATGGTATAGAGCTGTAGCATGAAAAGGACTGGTTGGAGGAGGACGACGCTTTTTCTTTCACCTATTTATCCTCCGTGAAACGCAAAGCAGAATGTGTCATTCCGGTCCCAAAAGAAGCGGAATCCTTTGAGCGAGCGAGATGAAAGGAGCAAAATGGCTTATGTGAGAGAAAAGAAAAAAGAGAGGAAACGTCAAAAACTGCTTATGAGATGACATACGGGGTTTTTTTTGTTTGAAGTTTTTTTTTTTTGTCAATTTTTCTGTTCAGGGCCGGAGACTAAAAGTACCCGTCGCGCCGACTGACAGGATCTTTGAAGCCCCTTTTTTTTCCTCCAGCCCGGCGTACAGCCTAGACCCCCGCTCGATCCGTCGCTGCCGCTTGCATGTGATTTAAAATATGACAAATATTCTTGGGCCTCTATTGCGGTTCTTTAGTAAATATTTCTGTGCGGCAGAAAGAACAGCGGGCAGCTCAGACGTGGAAAAATTATTTGGCTAAAAGCTGTCTATTGTGTCATGGCAGAATGGAGGAGCAGTGGGTTCCGCAGAGAAAGAAAGAGAGATTCGCTAAGTGCAATACAACGATACATCTTTTCATTCTATGTTCTTTGTCTCTGCCTCGTATGTTTTGAGACAAACAACTTTCTTTTAAAACGTTTGAATATCAGAAAATGTGACGATGTTTGGATTGGTGTAAATATAAATCATCTCCACCAAAAGGCTTCTAGAAAACTCAAATATGTACAACAGCAACAGAAGCTATTTACTTTATATATTTTTAATCATTTTACTTGAATGACACAAATTATTTTAGAATTGCTTCGATTCATCTCTTTTCTAACAGACACACCAGCTACTGACAGATGGCATGAAACACAGAGCAAGCTAAAATCTAAAGTGTCTTTGTTTAAGCTTGTCCACTGATGTTTTCTCTTTTAAACGCCACATGGAATAAACTATCTTTTTAACTGTCTATTTAAGAAAAACTACACTAACTGAATCAGTCTCTGTTTATCATTAGAAGATGTAAACAAGAAGATGAAACATGCTCCTCTTGATGTTCTGTTCATGACCAGAAATATGTTAAAATTGATGTTCAGGCATTGGAGTTTTTTGGGTAGTTATTTATTTCATTTTTCTTGACATTTCTGAATAGAAAACTATAATTTCTGGACAATATATTGCACCTGTATGTAAGTGTCCATGTTAAATATAAGATATTAAATTTGCTTAGTTAAATAAATGCCTTTTCTGGACATTGTTCGTAACATGACAGTTACACGACTAGATGAAAAAATAATAATTAACTGGTATACCATAATTGTCAAGTTCGGACCATCTGGTTTTATTTTATCTTGAAGGTTTTGTCTTTTCATTCATTCAGTTTGTGCATGATTTTTAAATGAACTGTCAAAAAAGAGTCAAACAATTCTTCTTCTTTATGATGTTTAGACGCTTTTGGCTTTTATCTTTTGGTGCATGACTACAACCTCTCGTTCCGTAAACTCTCGTCTTCTTTAATGCATTTGACACATCCACCCTTTTGTCTCGCTCTTACACCTACTGCGAAAGCTCCTCCTAGAGGCCGTAAATGTTAAAGTCGGAAAATCCAAGATGCAGTAAGTCCCTCATCATGACGTCGTTTTGAAGTTATTACTTTATAAAGTTCTACCCCATCTGAAATCTCGTCAAATGAGAGGTTACGAAAGCGAAACCCATTTTGATACAAAATGGCTTCACTCCTCCTGTAGCAGAGAAGAAAGCCCTGCTTTGTTTATACAATGAGTCCCTTAGAGGTGGGATTGATGACACCAGGTGACAAACCTTGATGCTTGTCCAATCACAGCAGAGTGGGTGTGGTTATCGTAAGCAAGGTTTAATCGAACAATTCAAAGCATTTTCAGTGGGCGGGGCTTAAGCACATTTTCTAATGTAAATATTTCAATGAAAATAGAGTTTTGTACAAAAAGACATGTACTGATGATACAATAGAGGTTTATTAAATATATATTTGATAATAATACAATTTCACATGTAAGGCATTATATCAAAATACATTGAAAACTACTTTATGTTTGATTACAAAATTTGCATAACCTTTTAAAAACCTCTGCCAAATCAATATGTTGTGTACAATTCCAGCAGGTTAATTCCATTATAAATAAATAAAATGTTGATCAAGTCTGATTCAAACATCAAGAAAAAGAAATTGGTATCAGAGTTGAAACGCTTGATGTTCTTCTGCTCCTCTCGAGATAATGATCTGAAGTCGATAAATCGCGGCGTGACGCAGCTTCTCTCGTGGCCCGGGGGGGCCGGGTCATTTGCTGAAGAACAGAATTCCATCTCTTGGTCCGGGGCTCGGCTCTGAAACAGCCTTGGGAGCGCGAGCGAGCGGTGCCGCTCTCAGGTTGCAGACACAGTCAATGAACAGGGACCAATGGTCCTGAAAGACAAGGCAATTTGGCCAGAGTGATGATAATAATGGGAAAGACATCACAATGTTTCTGGAGTCCAATTTACAAGTTGGAGTGAAAAAGAGTGAAAGGGCGAGGGAGCTCGAGTGAAAAGCAGGGGATTGGAGGGAAAGAGAGAATGATTGATCAGCCACACAGAAGGACGGCTATTGGTTTGGTGGTGGTGTTGAGTTGGCTTCACATTAACCTGTGCAAATAGAGGTCGTGGCTTTTCTACCACGGGGGGTAAAGCGGGATAACTGGACAGCCTCGACAGAGCCAGGAAGAACAAAGCGAAAGAAAAGAGCTCTCTATTTCTCATTCAGATCATTATACAGCAGCCAAAGAAAAGATTTTCTGTGCAGATTGAAAAATGATTCCGTGGATCAAGAAAATATAGAGAGAGTGGAAATACTGTCCGAGAGATAAAAGGAGGAGATGAGAATGACATCCAGAGATAATGAAACTTGAGAGACGGGCCGGTGGAGAGTGATTTCTTTGAAGCTGTAGAAACAAACCATGAGCAAAGACAGAAAATGGACCACTTACGGTGCTGCTGCGAGGATGAGGGACCGACCTGAGAGAAGTTAGCCTCTGTCTCCGCCTGCACACTCTCGGCTGTCCTCTTGAAAGATGGTTCAGAAAGTTCGCAGAGTCATCGTTGACATCCAGACACTGTATGTCCTGGTTGTGGCATTTCTAAGATGCTCCTCTATGTCAAGAACTTTCAAAAGTTATTGAAACACTATGTTGTATGAAGGCGTTATGTGTGTAAACATCATATCATGATATCATGATAACAATCCAAAGATATCGGACGTTATTTTTTAATTGAGATCATATTTTCTCCAAAGGTTGAGACTTCAATTATTATACAAATAAATAACAAGATTATTCCAATTAATTTGTGAAAATCACACCAAGAAAAATGTGTTACAAAGTTTAAAATAAGTGCATGTTTTTTTAATTTCAAAATCAAATGCTCTGTATGTTTTTTGAAATGATATTCAATGTCAACATGATATTATGAGGAAATACAGCACCATCTGCACTCAAAAATGTATTTAATTTGAGTTTAAGTTGACTCTTCTAATGCTTTGATTAAGCAGCACCGGCATTGACAAACATTTAGGCCATAAGTAAGTAAGTAAGTAATTAGTTTTTATAGAGCGCTTTTCAAGACCAGGGTCACAAAGCTATTAGCACAAATGTGGCTTATACTGTGCAGCACCACTCCTTGGAATGGATATGTATTCATCATTTGTCCTGATTAATGAGAATTTTCTCCCAGTAAACACTCAAAGAAGTGACAGTCAAAAGGCAGTTTTGCATGTTTCCCAAACTAGCTTCAGTCAACTTGCACTTGCTGTTTTATAGTGATGATCTGATGAAGCTTCATGAAGCAGTGTCATGTTGTTTAGAGGTCAGTAGGTGGCGCCATCAGCTTAAAAATGATGTGATGTTTCATTAGAACAGTTGTTTCAAACAAAGGAAAGTAGTGCAGAGACCACCATCCAGTGGGCTCTGAAAAATAATGACACTGTTTCATGAAGCTTCATCAGACTAGTGTTTGATGCTTAAGATTTATTTTACCCATGCTACGTTGTTGTTGTCTCAACCTGTATTCAATCCAATCTTCAGGACCTTCGCTTGGCACTCAAAAACCTTAAAAAAAACTGATGCTAGGTAAACTACAGAGTCAGGTTGATTTTTAGTTATTTGAGGCTCTAGATTGTTTTACTTGCTTACTTTGTTCCATGTTGTCCTACATGATCTTTTGTCGGCTAGACACAAATCAATGTCATGTGATGTGGTCATAAAGTGGAGGCTGGGAACTCCTCAAGCTATCACAGAGATATTTTTATCTTCAGAATGAGCGCCCTGGTCCCTGCTAGACTTACCATCTGGAGACTCCCGAGGTGCCACTTCAGCCGACTGCTGCTGTCTTCCTTCCCACAGATAACCTCAGCTCCTACCACAAGCTTGTACTGGTTGATATAGAATTATAGATTAACGCAGATCACACATGTCTTAGTGTGAGTGTAGGCCTTGAAATTGTTGCCTAAAAAAAAACAACTCGGAAACCCAATTTCATATTTTTTTCGTCTTAAAAACTCTACTAATAGTACACTACTTCTACAAATGGAGATACATTGAAGGCAACAGTGCTTTGATTTTGTTTAATATTTTATTGTACAATAATTCTGTTTTACTGGAGTTAAATTCTGCTTTCACCTCTTAATAGTTTCCCGAAAGGACCTTAAGCAGCAACTTTTACATTTGTTGCGTTACTACTTTTCTATTTAAACAGGTTTTTATTACATTTTCTTACATAAGTATATGTATATCCAACATACCCATCATTAAAGGTAAAAAGCACATAGACCAAAAAATACAATTATGAAATACATTTTAAAAAGTCAAAAAATTATAATTTCCACATTAAAACACTTTTACATGCAACAGCTCAAGTGCAAACTTTGCAATAGATCAGTGGTTGACAAATACATTTCTTTACTGGCTTTTGTAATACATTGAAAAGAATAAGAAAACTCTTACATTATAAACTATACATTTTTATTCACTTTCTATGATTTTATTTTGTATATTTTTAGGAATACAAATATATAAATGTGACATTTTTTAATAACATTTTTTATTTTATTTCTGCGAGACAAAAATGTAGAAATATTTACCGAAAAGTAAAAAATATTTTTGCAATTAGACCCTTTTAATATGATTGTTAATAGTAGTTATGATCTGAAGAAGCTTCATGATACAGTATCATGTTGTTTAGAGGTCAGTAGGTGGCGCCATCAGTCAAAACATGATGTGATGTTTCATTAGAACAGTTGTTCAAAACAAAGCAAAATAGTGCAGAGACCGCCATCTAGTGGTGAAAAATAATGACACTGCTTCATGAAGCCTTATCAGACCATCAGTACTTTTTACCTATTGTTTTACACTGATCGATTAGAACCAATCGTTTCCTATTTCCATTCACAAGTTAAAATCGATCAATAAAATGTATTGATCGCCCTGAATCCGAGGATATATATTCAATCCGATTTATCGGTCACCTCGCTGCTGCAGACCACTGGGAGGACGAGTGTGATGTCCTCTGGCAACTCTTACTCTCCTCCATCTCCACCAGAAGGAACATTTGATTTCCCTCCGACTCATTATCACGCTCTGACTGACTGTCTCAGGGATCCCAGCTGACAATCATCGCCACATGTCAGCCAGGAGTCGCTGCTCAAATGTGCTCACTGTCCTCCCCTCTAACACGATAATGACAGCGAGCAGCTCAAAACAGGCCGACTTTTCTGCTCCCTCTCCGTCCTCCCGAGGACCACAAACCTCATACGAAGATTAAGACATGCGTCTACAGGATATACAGCAGATGCTTAAAGCTACAGCTGCGAATCCTTTTGGACAGTGATAGTAACACACACACACACACACACTGTGAAGGTAATGACACTTTCCAGCACAGATCTCTCCTTTAATCCAACTGGGGTGGTAATCTCTGCGGCCTGAGAGCAAAACACTCAGTTATTGCTGCAGGAGTGTGTGGGAAGAATAAACATTCAGCTGCTGCTTTTTTATTACTCAGTGCTGCCGAGTGAGATGTTTCTGACATCCTAGACATCATAGGATCTTCGTTTACTGACGCTTCCTCGGATTCTATTGACTTTCTCAAGATTTACTTTCATAATATAGTCAAGAAATTCAAAAGGTTCTTCCTCAAAAATAAAAAACCTATAAATCACACTATGGAAATATAAGCCCGACCTTGATATGTTTTTGCATGAACAAAAAAAACGCAAATTATAACCAAATAATTCATTAAAAAAAACAACTATTGAAGTTTCAACCCTACAAGTATGTTTATCCCATACATTTTTTTAAACAGCAAAGACTGGCAGTAAGTTTTAAATTTATAAACACAATTTTATGAATATTATATGTTATGTTATTATTAATTGTTTTGTCAAAAAAAGCCATTTGTGGCAAAGATTTAGAAAAAAGAAAGCTCTTGAACTGAAGGCAAAGTAAACTTGTAGGTTGATGCATGGCTCAATGGCAACGTTCTCACTGGAAACTACACTATTAGAATTTAAATGTTTTATATTTCGTGGTAGTTTGTTGTAAATTATTTTCAATAATAAACCTTAAACTTAAATATGATGGTTTCTTATCTGTTACATGTTTATTTGTAACCTTCTCAAAGGAGGTAACATGGTAGTTTTTTCTCTCAAAATAATTAATAAACATTTGATTCTATTGAAAGTTTTAATAAAGGGGCGATACACATGTATTAAATTAACTGAGTGACTTAAAAAAGTTTTCTTCATTAAGAAATACTTTCTCGTTCACTTGTATGGTCTCTACCTTCATGCCCCTGACTCAATTTATTTTTAATATAAATAGTACAACTCGGTCTAAAACTTAACCAATAAAACAATAAATTAATGTGTGATTCATAACGTGAGTCATTTTGTTTTTTTAATTGATGTAATGAATATTCTGTTTTTAAATGTGAAAGGAGCTCCTTGGCTGTGCTATGTGTTGTTAAAGTGCTTCTTTATTTTACTTATACTCATATGATAGTGTGTCAAGAGCAAATATTACCATGAATAAATGATTCATTCTCTAAACAACCACAACTTCTGACCACAGGGTTGTACTGGTTTGCAGAATATAGGACACACCACATATATATAAATATAATGTTTAGTTATTAAGGGATGGATATTTTTGATTTAATTCATGTTTTTAAAAACAGTTTCCAGGTACATATAAATTCAAAAATAATTATTTTTTGGATTATTATTTTTAAGCCTTTTATTTTGTGATCTTTTCGAGAGTAGCTCAATCCCCAAAGAATAGCATATGGCATTTTTATTTGATATACATAAATATTCAACATTGATTTGTCCAAAGGTGTTTGCAGGATCGAATGTGCAGTGGATGGTGTCGGTTCTTGTGAATAATTCATATTTTTTTTGCCTATACTTGATTGAAAAAAATGCTTTCAAGATCAAGTTGCTAGTTTTTGCTGATAAGAGCATCTTTGGTATCTAAGTTATCAAGCAACAGCTGTTTTCACAGAGCTCCGTCACTGATGCTTGAGTATCACTAACTCGCGCCACAGGAAGTACCAGGACTCATGCAGGCTGAACAAAACTTTGTTTTCAAGCTCGCATTCATTCTTCTTTTAACATCCCATATTTACATAAAAGAAAACCGGAGTGACGAGAGCGAGGGAAATTGGCGTCAACGTCACACATCTGCACACTCTTTCCCCGCAAGTCATGCCTCTTTTCATCCATGTTGAGAGTCATTACCACCAAAGGAGGGCGAGTGTTGCTGCTCGCAGCAGCTGTTGGCTTGTTGTAATAACAATCTGTCATCTTTTTTACGGCTTCCTACAAAGAAGCAATGAAACACACGCCTCAGAGAACAAGCTGAGCTACACCAACATGTGATTGTGTAATGCTGCGTGCCTCCTTTCTGCAGCGGCAAATGAATGCTGTTATTAATTTTGTCCAGCTCTCTGATTCTTAATGAAGAACTCAGCCTATGTACTGTAGCTGCCCGAGAGACAGCAACTCAAAGGAAAGGTCAGAAACAAGAGTACCTGCAGAACACGAAGAAATATTTATAAAAAAAGTTATAAAAAAAATACTTTATTTTGTGCCAAAAATTAGTGATGTTCTGATGAGGCTTCATGAAGCAGTGTCATTATTTTCAGAGTCCACTAGATGGCGCTCTCTGCACTATTTTACTTTGATTTTAAAAGCTGTTTTAATGAGACATCACATTTTTAAACTGATGGCGCCACCTACTGACCTCTAAACAACATGACACTGCTTCGTGAAGCTTCATCAGACAATCACTAACAAACATCTCCATTGTGTCAAAAGGTGATGCCAGAAAATCTGCAGGAATAATATGTAAAAACAAATAATTGTCTAGAAATGGTAGAAAAAACAAATGTGTTTGAGGTATCCCTTTTGTTCTGTCTAGCATAACAGACAACAAAAGGGATAAGACAAACAGGCCTAAAATAAGGGTTTAATGGAGAAATAAATTCTGCCTGTGAACTGTTAGGAACTTTTTCTAGAATTGTTTTTAAAATGTGATAATAAGAAAAATAAATCTATAATAAACGTACTGAATGAAATACTTCAATACAGTCGATGGATGACACATCAAAATCTTTTTTTTTTCAGAAATGTTAAAAAAAAATGTGATTGAAAAACAGGTCTGAACTTGTTGGATAATCGAATAAATAAAAGGTTAGTAAAATACAATTTAACTTAATTAAAAAAAGGTGGCAGGGAGTCGGGTTTAAAGAAAATACATAAAATTGTAAATTCCAACAAGGATCAAATAATTGAATTTTTGGAAAGTTTCGAGAGGTCACTGCTGTTCATTTTTTAATACTTTTCTTTTTAAATCTTGGGTTAAAAACTAGTGATGATCTGATGAAGCTTCATTAAGCAGTGTCATTATTGTCAGAGTCCACTAGATGGCGGTCTCTGTACTATTTTCCTTTGTTTTGAACAACTGTTCTAATGAAACATCACATCATTTTTAAACTGATGGCACCACCTACTGACCTCTGAACAACATGACACTGCTTCATGAAGCTTCATCAAACCACTAATTATCACTATTAAAAAGTACCTCTTTGTCTCGTATTATTCAACATTCCTACCATGTCTTTCTTTTGAAATAATTGAAAGTATAAAAAAGTCGCTGTATATTCATTATTCTACTGTTTATTCAACATGGTCCGCTCAGGCCTGACCTTTGGCTTCGTTGTATTTTTTACACTTTGAATACGTAATTTATTTATCTTTGGGGAATTTTTAGATTGTGAAGTGAATTAAAAAGCGAAATTATTTGAGTCAATTCTCCAACTCACCAGAATTTGTCGAAGTGATTATAAAGGGCTTTTGTTGGTGATCTTTGATTTATCAATGCTTTATTAACCCTTGTGTTATCTCGGGGTCAAGGTGAACGACCTCCCTGAGGCGTCCAGAAATACATATGCAGTGGTGGAGGTCATTCATCTTGACACAGAGACAACACAGGGATACCACAAACACATTTGTATTTGGGCCGTCCGGTCACCTTGACCCCTAGATAACACAAGGGTTAAGGTTTTATGAATGAACTCAATGATCTGCTCTACGGCAATAAAGCGTTCAACATGTTCCTACAATTATTAAAAGGTAAAGTGTGAGGAGGCAAAAGTGTCATTTCTCCATGAAAAAAACTTTAATTTAACCTTCAGAGTTTGTTCCAATTCAATTTCAATTTAAGTGTCAAATCATAACAAAGTTTTCTGAAGACACTTTACAAGTTGAATTACATTATATAAGAGAAGAGAAAACTAGGTTCCGGGCGAATCACAGTGAGCCACAATGACGAGGAAAGTCTTCCGAATAACAGGCAGAAACCTTTGCTGTGTCTCAAATCGCATACTACTCTTAGTATACTAGAAGTTAGTATGCATCAGTTTAGTGTACGTACTAACTAGTAGGCAAATTCTCCACAGATAGTATGTCTCAAATCAAACACTGCTGCTACACACTAACCGGAGATCACATGACAGCTTCTTCTTCTACTTCTATTTAACGATGTTTCAACCAGCTGTTTGAACGCTATCGCCACCTGCTGGCAGCACGTTTTGCAACTTTGGAAAAAGAAATAAAGAAAAAATATGAGAATCTAAATAATCGCGAGATATTTAAGCTGGTATCAGCACCGAAGACATGTCATCCTTCTACTGCTGCTGAAAATACACCTGTAAGTATATTAATATATATGCATTTATATATGACGTAACTTCTGTTTAAAACGTCACTAAGATGGAGCTGTTTAGTGTGTTTAGTGTCCATCGAACCATGCTCAGTTTTGTGGGCGTGTTAGTACGCCAATTTAGTGTGCATGGCGCACTAAATTTCGCATACTAAGAATTGAGACGCACTAATGCACTAAAAATACTAACTTTTAGTACGCTAGTATGCGATTTGAGACACAGCACTTGAGCAGAATCTTCTGGAAGGACAGATGGATGGAAATGGGGAGGAGAGACAAATATATTTTCATTTTATTGCTGCTGATTTTAATTTAAAAATATGATTTGACAGTGAATCTGCTCTGTTGTTCTCTGTTTCCTTGTTTAAAAAAATGCTTTAAATAAATAAAACGTCACATTATCAGCCATTCACAGCTGCACTCTATTGAGATAATTGAGGATCGAGAAACAAAGTGACCTCCTGTGTTTACCGGAGTGAGACTAAGAGCGCTCGCACAATTCCTCCCTTTGTCGTTTAGCTCAATTACTCCTTCCAATGACACAATAGTTTATTTTTGCTTATTGGATTTGCACCTGAGGAAATTGTCTCCCGGGTAAAAGCAACATGGATCTTATTGGACATGAAGTGAGGTGTTTTAATAAAGAACAAAAAAACATCATCGTTTTGCTAACATTAAGTGCAATATTTGTGTCGAGTGGGACTTTGAAGGTTTGAATGGCCTGAAGCGTGTTGGTTTCTTGAGTAATATGTCCTTAATTGAGCCTCTTTGAAAAAGCTCTGGTTGTGCTGCAGGGCATTAGCTCGCTCCGTGGTTCTCTCTTTCTCCCCTCACACGTTTATCACAACAATGTCAGACTATTTATAGATCACCACTAATGATATTTAATGGTTTCAAGTGTTGTGCCTTGAAGCACAGAAAAACACATCCATGAACACTTTTCTTCTTCTGTGAAAGTGATTAAGAAAAGTTGCCTGACATTTGTAGTTCATGAAAAAAACAAAAAAACATTGTTGGTCAAAGTAATTATATTTGTTTTGTTTAAGCGTGTAATTGATTCACTCTTGTGGCTCATTATGACGACATACAGTATGTTGTGCTTCAATGTGTACTTGATTTATTATTTCATTCATATTCCTTGTAAAACCCTTGTTTATCTGGTATTTATATATATTTGATCTACAATTACAATCATGCTTTTTTTTAAATTAGTTTCACTAAGCAGATCCAGAGTGATCACTGCCTTGACTATATTGTGAATAAACGTTTTTACTGAGTAGCTCCACTAGGACTAAACAAATAACGAAAAAAAAAAAGTATTTTGACAGTATTCTTGACTTGATAACTTCTTATCAATGTATCAAAATTATTTATATTTCAATATCCTTGTCATAATATAGCCACATATGTCGATGGAATTAAACAATAATAAACATTTTAACTATAAAATACATTAATAACACTGTTCAAAATCCATATTAAAAAGCACGAAAAAAAAGAAAACACCAATATTATACACAATAAATTTAAATACTGTATATGTACATAATCTTACTATGTATGACTTGTAATTTTGTATCGTTAAATACATTTTTTATTAATGTTACTTTATATCAACTGTTTTAACCATAATTTCATTTTCTTAAATGATGTGCAAATTGAATGAGTAGTCTTCTTTGTCCTCCATCCATTCTGGAGGCCCCTCTTTAGATTAGATTAGATTAGTTTAGATTAGATTAGATTAGATTAGATTAGATAGACTTCATTAATCCCTCTGGAGATCTCCTTCGGGAGATATGGTTTCCAGTTCACAGCAGACAATAGTTTCATAAAAATAAGAACAAGAACAACGTGCAAATGAAAAGAACAAAGTACAAGGGATGACAAAGTGCAAATATAAAGAGCGAAGCTCAAAGAAAAGGATACAAAGGAAAAATGATACAAATTTTAACGTACTGTAGAATAACTTCCTTTCAATCCACTCCGCTTGAAAGAGTTTATAACTTTATTTAACCCTTGGGTTATTCCAGGGTCAAGGTGACCCTAGGGGATGTCCCCCATGCCACGAACAAACTCAAATAATGGACGTTACCGTCTAGAGGTTCAACTTTAAAACTACAATTATGAACATTTCCTACATGAAAAACCAATTGTTTATTTTGGTGAAAAGGAAGTCACTAAACAGAACTACTTCGCCATCATTACTGAATAATATTTCTGGAACCTTTTAAGCTTAAGTATTGCAAACCAGTTCGTCAAACTAACGCTAGACGTGAATTTCACGATATAAGAATTTATTGAGATAAAAAAAATATTCATCCCTGTCCCCTCTGGGGCTCAGCACATTTGTCTGCAGACGACTCTAACGTCGAGAAAGCAGATGTTACTGTTTAGTGAGCAGCAGCTCCTTCCAGAAAATGTGTTTGCGTTCAAAGAAAGAGGAATCATGCATTGTTCTGTTCAGTCTGTACCAGCTTCTTTCAGCTCCGATTTATAAATCGATGTATGATTAGTCTGAACGCGCAGGCGTATGAAAATGGTTAAAGAAAAGGGTCAAATAGAGCGGAGCCTTGCATAATAAACACAAACCTAAAAAATAGAAATAATTAAAATTATTTTGAGTTGAAGGAAATAAAAGAAAACCTTGAATAACATCCATGACATAACAAGTCTGTTGACAATTTTGTCTGATTATTTTTTTCCTTATACAAATAAATGAAAAAAAATGCTTCTTTCAAACTGATTTTTTTTTTAATGCAATTACACATAGAGACACACAAAATACACTTAGAAAAACTGCTGTTTTTTGGTTTAAGTTTTAGCAAACATATGTTGTAGTGTTTTAACCTTTTAATTACAGCTTTAAATTATCCACATCATTAAACACAATTGTTTCCATTTTCTCTTTATCTTTGCCATCGACTTTAAATACAAATAAATAAATAAATAGTCAATGAATTCATTGTCTGACATAATTAACGATTATAACTACTATACAGTTTATTTCAACTTATTTTCGGCGACACTTTAAGTTTAACGTTCCTCTTATCGCCATGTCAAGCTGCACCTAAAATACATCTCTGCTCAAATCCCTCCATCATATCCACCCCTGGGCCTTTATATATTTACTCCTTCAATGTTGTGATGATCAAACATCAGTTTGCAGGCGGAGCCAAGACCGTAATCTCTGCACCTCCACTGTTTTACATCAGATTATCAGCGTCGGTTTTATCTTTTAGGGGAAGTGCTGAGAGAAATCATGCTACATCCTGATTTGTCGCTATGACGACACTGGAACAAGACGTGACAACCACTTGAATTGAGATGAAACAGCCGCATCTGGACTCATATCCACTTTGTTTCTTCCTTGACAGCTTCTCTCCATCATGCCACGCCCTCCCAAGCATCCCGGGTCCACTGTGCCGAGAGCCGGCCTGATCCTGGCCGCGTTTCTGATCCTCGCTCTTCAGGTAAGATTTATTCTGTTAAAAAAAAAGAAAAAAAAAGTCCTCTTTCAGGGACGGAGCTGCCCGAAACTCGTTCATGTTTCATTCTCATCTACAATTTTCAGTCCCTGGCAGCGGCGCTGGTCGCTCCACTCTGGGCTCAGACGCACTTTAAACCCGACTTTTTATGTATGACGGAGAAGTGATGAGTCAGATTTCTTGCATATTATCTGCACCTCTTCAGAGTTCATGCTGGAGTTATTGTTCAGTGGTGAGATGAAGCACCACTAAAGCTCTTGTTCTGGATTATCTTCTATTGTGAAAGGCACCTGCCGGTCTCACACAATGATACTACTATTCACATTTACATCCATGCATCGAGCTCTGTTGTGTGGAGCCTCATTTATAATGTAACACACTTGTGAAACTAAACAATTAAAACTACTCATCATCATTTTTTCATCTGAATTACCTGAAGTGCAGCTCAAGGTTAAGTATTGTTGCGCTCGTTGTTGTGATTGTTTCCATTATCTAGGGAAACTGAAAAAAAGTACTACACAATTGTTTAATTTCTGGAATAATTAATGTTCCGATCATATATGTAGTTACATTATTAACTACAAATCTTATGACTAATGTTTGTTTAGTCACTGTTTTTCTTCTAAATTTCAGAGTTTTCAATACAAATTTAGGAAAACTAAGGGGGCAATGAGTGAAAAATTGTGGAGGCACAAAGATGGTTATGGTATGGATGGACTGATGAAGCTTCATGAAACAGTGTCATGTTGTTTAGAGGTCAATAGGTGGCGCCATCAGTTTAAAAATGATGTGATGTTTCATTACAATAGTTGTCCAAAAAAAAGGAAAACAGTGCAGAGACCGCCATCTAGTGGACTCTGAAAATAATGACACTGCGTCATGAAGCTTCATCAGACCATCACTAAGTTATGGTGAGTTAGTGACAGGTTGCAAGTTGTGCGTCATGAGACTTACAAACAGAAAATAAACCATCAAATGCATTAAAGCACATTTATTTATACACTGTCATAGATGGGGTGATCAGTTCTAGCGGTGGTCAGGTTCATGTGGTGGAGAAAGGGACAAAACAGGAAGTAACTATACAAAATAAAACGACAATACAATGGAAGGATGACTAGTATCATTAGTTGTACCAGCCATTCAAATAATGGAGACGGAAGAAAAAAAGAGTTATCTTTTATTGTAATCACTCTATTTTAATGAAGGTGGTTTAGACTTCTCTGGTACTGATAAGAGGAACTATAAGAAATATTTTTGGATTCGAAAAGAGAAGAAAAAAAAAAGATGGCGGATCATTATGGTATCGTCAATGGATGGGAAACATCAACAATAAAAATAAGAGCCACAATATTGTGGAGGACAAATAATAAACAGGAGACTTAACCCTTGTTTTGTCTCAGGGTCAAGGTGACCCACAAGGGATACCAAGAAAAACATTTGTTTTCAGGCCTCCGGGGTCACCTTGACCCTGAGATGACACAAGGGTTAAATATTAAGACAATATTCTAAAATAAGCAATTCTAAATAATCTATAATTGATATTGGTTTTATTTTATATTTGTATTATTTTATTATTTGTTTACTTTGAATCTGAAACAAATAGGAATGTACAAAGCAGGAAAAAGAATAAATCCCAAATAAAAACTTTTCTAAATAATACTTTAAGAAGAGATTTTGTTGAATTGGAAAAAAACATTTTCAGTTATTTGTCAGAAACTTGATCTTAAGTTTTACTGTGACCACCCAGGCCACATTTTACTAAAATAAAAATACTTTTGTTCTGTTCAAAGAGGAGGTGAAGACCATCGTAGTAACTAGAGAAGACGATGGAGGTTCAGGTGGAGAAGTCGGACCTGCTGTGGGTATCCTTGATCTAGTCGTTCCATGGTTCTGAAAGAAACATTCTTGGCGCAGCTAATGGAAACTCTTGAAAATTCTAAATCAAAATAAGTAAAAACATACATGCATACAAAAATGTTTATTGTCATTTTGAGCATTGACACCAGACTATCCCGTCCACTCCATGTCAAGCAGGAACATTGTTTCTCTTCTTTTCTTGTGAAACTGAATATACACCTGGAATAATGATGCTCCCCCTGAGGTCGAATCGATGTGGATTTTGTGCGTTTGTTTCTCAGCGTTCAACACAAACACCATAGCTGGAGAATCATTGAGGCGCTCGTCATTGTTTCCTCCTTGTTCATCCATTCATCATGGTCGTCGACAGAATTTACAGTAGCGTGTCTCTGCAGGGCGACGCTCTCGCGGCTCCCAACAAGCTGGTCCGAACCACCAGAGTGAGGAGGCAGGCTCCGGCCAGGGATCCGCTCTCCTCGGCGCCGTCGAGCAACCAGACGCTGCAGGAGCAGCCGCTGGTCTTCAACCACGTCTACAACATCAACGTCCCGCTGGAGTCGCTGTGCTCCGTCGACCTGGACTCTTCGGCGCCACCTGGCTCGGGTGAGAATAGAGCAAGATGGAGAGAATCGCTGGTATGGGTTTTCAAACGATTTGTCGTGTTTGTAACAAGGCCCTCGTGCTGAGCTGGGATCCAAACCCGCCGTTGAAGGACCGTTGGATCCAGACATGCCGACCGAGTTCACAGAGCAGACGCTGGACGCTGATAGTCAGGTAGGTTTAGCTAGCTAGCTCCACGTTTAGTGTCTCACTTTGTCTTACATTTTGGAAACCGTTTCCAAAAGTAGAAAAGGAAAAGTTTTTGTCACATTCCTCCCGAAAATGTCCGAGGTTTGTCACTGCGTGTCATCAATCCAGGTAGTCTCCACCTCCAAGGGACTTTTTGTGTAAACAAAGCAGTGCCTGATCACAGGTGGCTGGAGGAGGAGTGAAGCCATTATTACGTCATAATGGACTCCGCTCTCATAACCTCTTGTTCGCTGAGATTTCAGACTGGGGAGAACTTTATAATTGTAATTCAATTTGTAATAACTTCAGGACATGGTCATAATTAGGGTCTTACTGCATCTTGGAGATGAAGAATTCAACATTTGCAACATGTGAGTCAGGAGATTTGGGTTTTCACATTAGTTTCCATATATATAATAATTACGAATATAACTTGTTATAACCTTTTGTTCCTATTTTTTTTTTACCTTGAGTAATATTAGAGTAATATTGACTTTTTTCAACTTAATTGTTTATATCATGGCATCCATTTAGAATCAAAATCCGAATCTGAAAACGTGTATTGCCAGTGTTGTAAACACAAAATTGGAATTGTTTCTGGTGCCAACATACAATTACATACATTTAATTTAAATAAAAATGTTGTTTTTTTGGAGTTATTCTAATTTTCCACTGTTGTTCAAACGTGTTAAAATTCAAGAAAAATGATTGTATTAATCTGTTTTAATGTGATCTATTCATTTAAATTACACACTTCATAAGGGGCCACACTATGGGCTGTGACTCTGGTTAGGGGCCGTACATCCAAATGAAAGAAAGGCCCCGAAGAAAAAGATCCATAAGATGATGGAGGAAAAAATATAATAATATCAATGAATTAAAACAATGACAATATGGAAAAATGAACCTGGTATTGCTTAAATTATACTCACTACTATTTTTTGTTTTTGAGGCACAAAATATAAAAGAAATAACTAAAGAAAATATTTTGAAAAAAGTTTAAAGATGCAAAACCAGAAGTTATTTGAGCTATGTTTTGGGATGACATTTTAAGACTACTAAAGATGATCAAGTTCAAGGTGAAGGAGGCTGATGGAACTAATGATGGAAAATAACAAGAGAAAAATAAGAAGAAAAGAGTCTCAAGGTTTGACACGTCTGATCTCTTCCAGGTGACCTTTACTCACCGTATCAACATTCCAAAAGCGGCGTGCGGATGTCCGGCTACGAATGCACTTCAGCAGCTGGCCACTAGGGTGGAGATGCTGGAGAGGGAACTGTCCATGGTCCGAACTCAGTGTGGGTCGGGATGCTGTGGGGACAACTCCGCCATGGGTCAGTATGAGTCAAATGAAAGAGTGGATGAAAGAAAACCATTAAACCGAATCGCATTCAAGCTAATGAAAGATGGACAGCAAGTCATTAGGTTCTTTTTGTCGGCGTGATTGTGAACGCGGCGCCACATTCAGAATCATTTTCGGCAGTAATTTCTGCTCCGGGAAGAAATCTGAGCTATTATGTGGAAATGTTCCACACAGCTGGAGGTGCTGCCGTGGTTTTTTTTAAAGAGGGTTGTAATTCAACAGAATGATTAGATGCATTACGGCTGAATGATTATATTTGGCGACACCCTCAACCCCAATCAAGTATCTTCAAAAAAGCCTGTGACAATGTGATTCTCCTCGGCAGACTCCGAGCTGAATGTGAATAAGGAGGAAATTCTCCGACGATTAGCTTTTTGGCAGCTTCGGAAGCAAGACGACATCATTTATCTCTTAACGCCACACAGTCTGTTTATGGTTTTTAAGATGAATTATAACAAAAATAAAATATTATAATGTACTAATTAGAGACTCTAATGGGTAAGGTATCGGGGCCAAATCTGGCCCATCAAGTCATTGTATGTGGCCCAACATCAAGTTGATAATGTTGGTAACGTGACGTATGAAGGTTCCAGTGGTGGAGCTAAGATAAGTAACACAGATTATTGAAAACAACAATTCCAACTGTTCCTATTGTTGTTCTGGAGGAGTTCCATTTTATGAACATTATTGAAGCAAAAAAAATTAAAAAGACACAAAATATATCAATTCTCTGAGCCCATTTTGTACCGCGACATAAATGAAAAAGGTGGGATTTAAAGAAGTACATCAGGTTAGTTCCATCTGAACTATTTGTCATCAACCTTTTTGGTTTCTGACACACAGTTCTGTTTTAACTGAAATATCAAAAAGAAAATTATCTTTTCAGAATCAGAATAAGAAAACTTTTTTTCGTAGAGGTATTACAGAATATAAAAGTGAAATTAAAAAGTAAATAACACACAATAAATTGAAATGAAATAAGAGACAATCAACCTTAAATTGGCATATGAATAATTAAAAATTAAAAATAAAAAAATACTAATATTATCATTTTATCTAATAAATAATATTAATGATAAAAACATAAATCTATGTACATATGGTAATGTCTAACTGTGTTGTTAAAAAGAGCTCTGAATAACAAACATGCTCAGTTTCTTGTCAGGGAACTTACTTTTTGTGTTGTCAACAAACACAATTCTTCAACCAGCCAATGTTTTATTAAATTTACAGTTTCCTGTGTCATGAAAAATGAGCTCCTTGGCGAAGGTATACTGCGTCTTAGTGCTTTTTTAGATGTTGAATGCGATCAATTGGTTACAAATAAGTGATTTGTTTGTTCTCCAGGACGTTTCGACTTCTTCCCCGGATGCAGCGGCCACGGCAGCTTCAGCTTGGACATTTGCGGCTGCATCTGCGAGGACGGCTGGTCGGGCAAGAACTGCTCGGAGCCCCGCTGCCCGGACGACTGCTCCGGTCAGGGGGTGTGCATCGAAGGCGAGTGCGTGTGCGACCGCGACTTCGGCGGCGACAACTGTTCGGAGCTGCGATGTCCGTCCGACTGCTCGGGACGAGGCCTGTGCATCGACGGCGAGTGCGTGTGCGAGGAGTCGTTCACCGGCGACGACTGCATGGTGGGACGGTGTCTGAACGACTGCTCGGACCAGGGCCTGTGCGCCAACGGCACGTGCCAGTGCCGGCCCGGGTACGTGGGCGAGGACTGCTCCCTCGTCTACTGCGCCAACAACTGCAGCAAGAAGGGAATCTGCAAGGACGGTTTCTGCGTTTGTCAGGAAGGCTTCGCCGGAGACGACTGCAACTCTGGTGAGTTTCTCTCTTTTGAACCTTCAAATCCATCCGAGCTTCAATGTTTTTTCTCAGCCTAATATCATCCCCTGACTCACAATCAAAGCACATCTGCCGGCTCAAAGTGTTTTTACAAAACTGACAGATGAAGGCAAAAGAGCAACAAAAACTTAAAGAAAAAAAATCAGACTCATGTATTGGAAAATCTTCAAAACAAGTTCAGGATCCTCTTTGCATGAAGAATAGGACAAACATCCAGAACACATATAACCTGCAAAAATATATTATGACATTATAGATATACCATTCTAACACTAGAGGGAGCCAGAAAGGCCATTTAAAATCCTTTTGATTGGGACTTTTAATTTTCTACCTGTACATTTGTTTCCAAAACAGTACCAAAAACAAAGCAAAAAAGTACAGATGCGACAACCACACAACAGACAAAAATAGAATGAATTGAAAAATGATTTATCACAATAGTTCCAAAAATAAATACATTTAAAAAAACGAGTTATATTTAAGGAAACTCAAAGCCCACCACAAGTCGGGCATAACATAACAACTCAAGGAGACTACAAATCAAAGAATAACACACACTTTGAATAAAATGACAAAAAGTAGAGTCAGGCACAATGAGGACTAAAACACTATGAATGAGAAAAAAGTAATCCACGAAGAGAGAATAGAGAACGTACATACCAAGAAGTGACGATTATAATCTGGAGCCTGTTGCTGCAGGAGAGGTAGCTGTAAGATCTGCTGTTGAGGTGTTGACTGTAAGATGAGCTGCAGCTGCTGTGAGAGCCACAGGCGCCCTGAAGCTCAAGAGGACATGAGCCAAGACATGACAAAGAAAACCTAAACCAAGACTATCAACCACTGAGACCGAGATAAGAACCAAGACCATGAAATTTGGTCTCAAGAACTACAAGTGCATATTACATGGTAATAAAAACTGCTGGACAGGCATACATTGAGATTTGATTTGTATTTTTAAATAAAAAATTGAATTTATGGACATACCTTTAATTATTATACATGGTATAATGCTTATGTTGGGTGGAAACATTCTGTT
This sequence comes from Callionymus lyra, assembly GCF_982586985.1. Lineage (NCBI taxonomy): Eukaryota > Metazoa > Chordata > Actinopteri > Syngnathiformes > Callionymidae > Callionymus > Callionymus lyra. Next base: position 4,839,331 of record NC_141833.1, read on the forward strand.
GCTGATTTTTAAAAATCTAACAGAAGTTAGTAAACAATAATATGTCCAATTTTTTACATTTTTACTTTACATTTTTTAAAACTCTTTTGAGAACTGGACTTGACACAAAATATTTCTCTAAGGGGCCCCATTATGTACTGTGAATGCCATGAGGGTTCAAACAAAATAGGTGTTAAAATAAATGATTACTTATAATAAAAGTATACAAAGAATTCAAGCTAAATCATTTCATTTTTAAAGCTCCTCAACATATCATAAAAATAAATAAAAACAGAAGCAGCTTTTTTAAAGTGCATCAAAAGTGGATGTACTTGAAAAAAAGTTTTCGCTCTTTGGTAACAACCATGTTTTGCTCAAAGTTGCCGAAAAACAGTCAGTTTTTTATGTGAAAATCTGACACCAGATGGTAGAGGGTTGAAAGAAGGAGACATGAATCATGGATATTCAAATAAGAGGATGTTGTCAGCAATCATTACATATTTTCCTAGTGTTGTCTGGGAGAACCTCTGCGCTGGGAATGCTGCAGGAGAGTGTGAGCGTGCAGCAGAAGGTGTAACAGCCTTCATTTGTCAAGAGTCACACTCGTTCTGGGAAGGGAGCTGTCGCTCCAATCTCACATGCTTTTGTTCAACGCCGGGCCTCCCTTCTTAACTCTCTGATCCTCTCCCACCACTGGGGGCGTCACTCACCAAGAGTGAGGGATGAGGGGTGACAGAAAGGAGTGATGAGTAGGAAGAAGGGAGAGAAAATCATTTGGCTTCAGTCGTCAGTGTGTCTTCTCCATATCTCCAGCAGGTTAGGGACTGTGAATTGGTAATTTTGTTCCAATTAGTGTCCGAAAAAATCCAAGGCACGCAGCAGAGTGAGCGGAATAACAGAGCAGCTCCGTCTCAAGAAAAGTATAGAGTCTGATTTTCCTTCAATTATGACGTTCTATAGTCTCCCGCCTGTCGGAGAGCAATAGCAGAATTTAAATGTGTCTCTACATAAACACGCTAAGTAGAGATCAAGTTGTTTTGAGGGGCGTTCTATCCTGACAGCGGAGGTATTCCACCTCCATTTTAATGACGCCTCGGTGGGAAAAGAGTAAGAAAACAAAACACTGACTTTCTCGTTTAATCTGTTTTGAGACAGCGATGTCTGGTGTTTATGTTTCCTAATAGCTCTCGAATTGAAATAGCGCCACCTAAGAAGAAGCTATTGGTGGATCAAAGGAACAGGCAGATGGATGATGGGAAAAATGCAGTAGTTCATCAGATCAAATGATTAAGTTGAAAGTTTTTACAAAGGTTTTATTGACATTATTTAGTTTATTACGATTGCTGGGAAATATTTTTTATCAGCAATATTTGTTTCAATGACCCCGTTTATCAATAGTGGATTGACTTCTTTGTATTGATGTTTCCGAAAATATTGAGAAATATCCTGCACATTTATTTAGTAATTTGTGGATAATATACAATAAATCTAGCGTGTGAGTCATTCACCTCAATTTAGAGGTCAAATAACAATCTAATGTATGTCTCCGACCTTTAAAAAGAGGGAGGTTCAAAACATGATATTAATAGAGCATTTCATTTGAAATTTTGACAAACAGATATATTTATTAAAAATAACTCTTCGTCATCTTCCACCAAAGTTGCATCGAGGGGTTCTACAAGGAGGCACACATATTCCCCTCCATGCTACTTCTTACAGCTCTTCCAGGGTGATCTGAGTCTTTGCCAGGCCAGCTATGAGTCTCTTTAGTGTGCACTATGTTTACTTATGGTACCTATAAAAGAAAAAATATCTTCAAATATTTGACCTGGAGGTGGTCGCAGGGTAGTGGGTTTTGAAATGTCTCTGGACACAGATTTGAGTACACAGAAAATACTATGAGACATGTCCTTTGTTAAACTTCCCATTGCACGTTTCCATTTTTTCGGAATACTTGAACACCAGATTACGATCTGCGTATACTACGTCCAACCACCAATTAAAGTTAAAACAGTTTTCAGTTTGTTAAAGCCCAAACTGAATAACAATATTACATTTTCTTATTTCGATTTTGTAGAGTTAATAGTCTGAGGTCTAGTGGTCGCATCCATGACCTTGTATGTCTTTTTTTGCTCTTCAGATGCTCAAAATAGCAAAAAACAGAGAGGGAATATCAGAGTGTCAGAGGACCCAAACACAAAAACAGTCTTAACCACAATAGCGTATACAAAATTCTTAAAAAAAAAAAGTATTCCAAAAATGCTAATCCAATATGGGCTACAACTTGGGCAAGTACTAAAACAGAATCAAAAATCCAGAACACAGCAGTCATGGTTACGGCTGGAATGGAATTCAGACCGGCAAGCTAAAAAAAAGTTTAAAAAAAACGTACTTAAACAGAAAACACTGACAACTTCAAGAACAGTCTCAGGAATATCCAAAATAGCCAAACCTGACCTTAAGCTGTGTCTCAAATCGCATTCTTGCGTACTTAAACTTAGTACTTTTAGTGCAAAGGTGCGTCTCAATTCTTAGTATGCGAAATGTAGCGCGCCATGCACACTAAATTGGCGTAGTAAAACGCCCACAAAAATGAGTACGGATCGATGGACACTTTTTACCCTAAATGGCCGCCATCTTCGTGACATTCACGTTGTAAGTTACGTCACTACCACTCAAATGGAGGCGGCAAGAGAATACGTTGAGAGCGACACCCCCTTGGTTAATAATTCATCTTTATACCGATGTAAGTTTTTCATGTCATATTTTTAGTTTCTCATATTTCTTGATCAAAACGTGCAAAACGTGCTGCCAGCAGGTGTCGCTGATAGTGTTCTTACAGCTGTTTGCAATCATCATTAACAAGTAGTAGAAGAAGAAGCTGTTGTGTCTTTTCTTGTTAGTGCATGGCGGCAGTGTTTGATTTCAGACATATACTATCTGTTGAGAATTTGCGTTATAGTTAGTACGTACAATTATCCTGATTCATACTATGCTAGTGCACTAAAATAAGTGTGCGATTTGAGACCCAGCACTTCGTCGGGAGATGCAATCCACTAGGGACCTCTTCCTGTTTTGGAGGTGAGACCTCCAATAATGAGCTCAGCCGTGCACACCCACCTCCTGCTATCAAGGTAGAAAAAAACAAACAACAGAATAGTAAGTAAACTAAGAAAAAAGGTATAAGGATCATGACAACTACTGCTTTAAAAATAAGCATTTTACTGTTATTTTGTCCCCTTTTTAATACAGAACTAGCATTGTGTTTTCAAAAAAAAGAAAGATAACTCTGGATACCTTGTAAGAAGTGACCTTTTTGTTTCCACGCTGCTAAATGTCCTCCTGGTGAACCAACGTTTAAAGTTACAGCTGGAGTTGACCTCAAACTCTGCTGGACTTTCAACAGTAACCGCTCCTCTTGCTGCCATGTTGAATTGTGTCTCTGGAATGTACACACAAGGACATAAAAGACCATGAACTGTAAATGTTGAGAACGACAAGTGATCTCATTATGTGCTTATTTTTAATCATCTACCGATCAACAGCATGTCCTGGTGTCACTAGGGACTAATCGTGTTTTTGTAACATTACTACCTGCCAAAGTACCGTCAGAAAAATTTAATTAAAATCCTTTTTATACCACACTTAGTGAAGAACTAAGAAGAGATTAAGAATTTAGAAGATATGTCAGAATTAACTGTTTGTCGGTAAAACAAACAAACAAACAAAAAAAAAAAATGGACATTTTTGGTAAACAATCAGAAATGTTGATAAAACATTTTGTTTTGTTTTTTTCCTTTTATTTGATTCTTGAAAGTCATCTGTATCCAAGACGATTTGGAATGCATTTCAAATGCTAAAAAAGTTTGGAATCATATTGAAACAAATACATGCCATAATACTGATAAAAACAAATACCATACTTAATAGTACTGTTTCATTGCATTTAGGGTTCAATGCTGTTGTTTTTTTTAAATCAGACATTTTTTTTATAATTTAAAAAAAGTAGCAGTACATTTGAACACAAGTGACTAACCACTAAGGTACTCTTACAGCAGGTGGTGGTGTGTTGAAAAAAAGAATATTGCAAATGATATGTCATTTAAAAAAACATTATTTAAGGACAGGTTATTCCAAGAAAAAAAAAAAAAAAAGATTATGTCATGTCATTAAAATGTTCCCTTGGACCTTATCAACCCTCACTTGTTCAGTTTCAGTGAGCTGGTTGAGCAAATTGGCAAGAGATTGTCCATTATAGGAAGTTCCCTGAAGGTAAATGAGTCCTCTGATGGCGTTCTCACCTCTAGTGTCAGCCGCACAATTCAAAGTTTGAGCTCACTAGATAGCACTCGTTCTGCCCGTAATAGAATACTGATTACATCTAATGAGACCTCTGGACTCCGGGCGAGATTCCGGAATAACCTTGAGTCAGTCTGTCTTTGGAAACAATAGCCCTGTTAGTTTTTCATAGTTTGGGTGTGAGGGAGGGAAGCGTCGGGGTCGATTAATCAGGAGCCGTGAAATTATTCCCCTCCAAAAAGTTCAGTTGGAATAAGCCACAGTAAGATTGTGCAGATGAATTGAATGATTCATTTTTAATTGAAAGTGGAATTTAATTATTTTTGTAAGTCAGTGGGGATAATGAATATGATAATTATGTTTTGGGGTGGAAAATGTATGAAATAATGCACGTTAAAATTATGTATGAAATCTATGTAACGTATGGAAATACTGTGATACCTAATCCTGATATTAAAATGTCAAAAATACAAATAATAAATAAACAATGTGGAGCAAGAAGTAATAATATTAAGAAATCATTTTGTTGCATTTTATAGCACACAGACAGACATTTTAAAAGAAAACAGTAAGGCAAGGATTTTAAAACTTAAGAGAGCTACAACAGTTAAAAACTACACAACATGAATAGACTAATGAGTATATTTTTGGGTGATTTTTAAAAACTTTTGTTGTTGATTTCAGTGGTTGGTTAAAATGACCTGCCTGGTGATTTTAGCTATTGCAATAAGATTAGCTTTATTCCATAAAATGAGTTTTCTTTAGATGAATATAATATAAACAAAATCAATAGTTAAAAAAGATTTTTTTCATTGATTTTAAAGGATTAAAAGACGCTGCATAACATTCATGGCGTAGATATATTTATTATTCATTTCAAGATGTTGCTTTCATCTTGACAGTTATCTCTTATTTTCTTAATGAGTCGTACTAGACATGTTTTCCACCGAAAAATCTATGTTGATCTCATGCCTCAGGAGCTAATGTTTGTATTTTCCTGCAGCTTCCCCCTCAACATCCACTACGTTGTCATTAAATCTCTGCTTCTGCGGCTCACATAACATCACCACGAGTTTTATTATTCCCCACGTGTACGAGAAGAGGCTCGGTCTGATTGATGAAATAAGCCAACTTAAGCGAATGCCGCTGGAGTTTTCCCCCGGTGTAGGTTCACTGTTTCGGACTACTTTCCAGCGCCCGGCCATCTGTCGAGTGCGTGGAGGCGGCTGAAATAGCCACTGAAGTGTCCAAAGAGTCTCCTGGGAGGACTTGAGGTTGTGCCGTAGAGCCGTGCATCACGGGAGGAAGAGTTGATGAGAAGGAGAGGTTGTTTATTACACATTTACACCTGCCTCCAAATCCTCTTTCGCTCTTTTCCTCGGGATTTATCTCTCTCTCCATAACACTGCAAATGTTCTTAATGTCCACTTCACGTGTTGAAGTGCCTTTATCCGCTGACTCTCTCTCACCTCTGACTGTGTGGATTCGTCAAGTTACGGTCAATCATGTCCACATGTTGTCCTTCAGTTTTAATGAGGAGGCGTCAGCAATTCAGATTATAAATAGAAATACACTCATACACATTTAAAACTCATGTTAAATCAATAAAAAAAGGCATACAATTGAATAAAAACCAACAAAGTGTTCCACTTATTTATCTTGATAGTTGAATAATGGAATTATAATGTATGGATATAATCCTCTGCAAGGAAATTCATCTTTAAATCAGATTTATGGTCTCTTAATGAATTGTTAATCTACTTATTTAATAGTTAATCGTACACTAAACTAACCTTTGGATCCACCAGAGTTAAATTCTTATCTAAACTGGCCCACATTTGATTTAGATTATATAGTTTTGTAATGTTTTTGTGTTGTTTTTATTTAATCTGTTCCATGTACTTATTCTCTTTTTTTGTACTTGTCCTTTGTTTGTAAACTGTCTTCGTAAACACGCGTTTAATAGATAAAATGTATTACTATTATCTTAACTATATAATCAAAGCTTTCTACTTTTATTTCTAAACCCTCTGATATTTTGAAAGATGGAGTCCCTTGTTCATCTCATAATACCTTAGATTGTTGATTCAGACTCAGGAGAATATCATGTCATGGGTGGCAAATGGCCTGCGAGCCACAAGTTTGGGACCCCTGTATTAAAGAAAGTAGGTGATATTTCTTATCCGACATCTCTCTGGCGTTCTCGTCCTGACTTCTATTCGTCCTTCTTTGGCCTTCTCCTCATGGTTTTCTTTGTGGTTTTTGTTAGCAGGGAGAGTCATAAACTCTCTTGTTTATGCTTCCACACTGACATTCAGCTCCACCTCCATGCTACAGATTCTGATTCAGTCACGTTCACACTCACGGTGCCACGAGCTGCTTCCAAAAAAAGCTTTCTAGTGTTTTTGTCTGAAGAAAAATGCTTTTATTTAATCATTCTATGATTAAAAATGATGAACATCTCCTCTCCCTTGTTTTCTTTCAAAGTGGCTCCTGTCATGAACGTGAAGGTACGAGGCGTGACGGATCAGGTGATCGACCTGGAGTGGGAGGGTCCAGTGGTTCTGACAGACTTTCTAATAACATACACGCCCAGCAGTCCTGGAGGTGAGTGTGTTTTTTAAAATTAATATCATTTTAATGTTGTAGGATACACCCTTCTTTATGATGTTACTGTGTTTATTCTATGTTGATGCTGGACTTAAAACTAAATAATAAATTACAATTATAATAGATCGTAGAATCTCACTTTTTCACTTGGTTTAATACATAATCATGATTAATCTGGTTGAACAAATCAATTTAATTGGTTTACCAACAGCAAAAAAAAAAGTAAAGAAAAAAAAGAAATACAAATTCCCCCCCGCAGTGTACTTTTGGTCGCGGTGAGAAAGTAGAGCACAGACCACCTGTGGAGTAAAAAGTAGTTCTGCAACTCTTGCAAAAATGAGCAGTGCAGGTGTCCTTGTATTTACTGCAGCAAGACTCACCAACAAAATAAAATAAACAACTCAATAACCTTTCATTTTGTCTCCTGGTGTGGTCATGTGATCAATCATTTCCTGTGGTGCATTCAAAAAATGGAATACGTTTGCGTTTTTGGTTTTAAAATTTAAAATTATTTAATCATTTTAGTGAATCTTTAGTCGATAACATAATAACATATTTTGAAAGTATCTTCATCTCTTTGTGAGTCTGTTTTTGTAGCTGGTTGATGCTACTAGCTGTGGATAAATATTCCCTTCTGTCTGGAATATTAAACATTTATGGAAATGTGATAAAAATGAAAGAAAAATGGATTGTCAAGCGTGTCAGAGCACTTATCACAGTTAAAAAGCTCACTGTCAAAAGTTCATGCTACATTTTCAGTCTCGCACCAAAAGTGGTAGCGTAGCTAAAATATGTTTGGTTTTCATTCTATCTGATGTTTATAGGATCGTTCAGGCAGGAAACGAGTGATAAAAGTAAGTTAAGTTAATTTACAAAATAAAATAACTTTTGCAGATGATTAATTGCTTTTAATTCATAATATTACTTCATAATCAAGGGGAGTTGACACGCAAATCCATTCGTCATGATGCCCCTCGCTTCTCAAAAACCCAAATCAACTGTTTTAATTGACAGCTGACAGATCCAATAATATTTTTTAATCAATTTGCGAACCTTTCGACAAAGAAGGGGGTCCGTTGGTTTATTTTCTTATTCGTGAGGGGCTGGTCCAATCATCTGGACTTTCACAAACATCGCTTCTGTGACTGTGAAGTGTCAATTACATTTTAAATATTCTTTTATCTACACAAGAATAATGTTTCAAGCGTCATACAAAAACTTTGGATTTATTTTCTTTGTCTGTCAGGTGTGCAACTGGAGCTCAGACTTCCTGGAAACACCACCACATGCAGCATCTCCGGCTTGGACGCGGGACTGGAGTATAACATCAACGTGTTCGCCGTCATCAACAACAGCATCAGCGCTCCGGCCAGCATCACCGTCTCCACCTGTAAGTTCTTCCAGTCTCACGAGTCACACAGATTTTAATTTGCTGCACAAAAATAGTCGACTCGCTCTCCATCACCGGTGCCCACAGAGGAAGAGACTCGGCAGCTGCTCTCTTCCGACTGGTTGCCGTTCCCTCCTGTATCGCCTGCTTAATGTCACTCAAGCTGCAACACACACATGAACACACAGAAAAACTCCTCTTGTCTGAGCAGTGTGTGTTGATGTCAGGTCAACTGCTGAAATATTTATTCACTGAATGAATGTTCGAACTCCAGCCTGACTCAGCGCCTTCCAGCAGTAGTTAACATATGTAGCCATTAGATCAGCTTTGGCTCCTATTTGCAATCTTTCACTGAAGAATTAAGTTCCAGTGTTTAAGTGAAGGCAGGGAGTAGTAGTCGAACGTGCTGCTGTGATTTAATGCTGATGTAATGAAGTGGTATCTAGATTTAATGATTTATAGTGATAAAATACACAGAAACTTCAGAAAATATTGTGGTTTTAACTGTTTTTCATGACTAAAAAGCATAATTGATTATACCAAAATCATGTGTGCACTAATTCAATTTAATATGTAATTTGTTTTAATGTAATTGTATTGGGTTATTTGAGTGTAAAATGAATAAAAAATATATGTATTTAAATTATTATAATATACATGAAGTCGCGTCAAAATAGAGCATATTGACATTTTGTGTATTTTTATAAAGTATTTTTGCCTTAATCTTCACGGTTAAAATTTTATTGTACACTCATTAATACAATATCTTAAATTCATTTTTTTTAAACTGTTTTTATTTCCATTTGATGCTATCCATTTAAATCGTATCATTAATAAATATATATTTTAACTTTTCCCTTTTTTATGATTCATTGACTCTCATATTACTATAAAAAAATGTTATCATAACGTAATCCTTACTATTTATATATGTATGTATATATACTGTGTATGCATTTTTTTTTTTTTTTTTACCAGTTCGCTTGGATTTACTTTTATTATTAGTTCTACTAGTAGTAGTAGTAGTAGTAGTAGTAGTAGTAGTAGAAGTATTAATATTATTAAAATAAGTATTATTATAAGAAAACTATCAAATACCATATATTCGATACAGTATTGTATTCCATTCCAAGTTTTTTATTATTATTATTATAGGAAAAAAATGTTTAGGAAATTTATATTTAAAAAATTTGATGACTGCTCATGACAGAACATAATATGGAACTCCAAAAAGAAATGGTCCAATAATTGGTAAATAATAGTAAATAATAAACTCTGAAAATGGAGGAGCGATAATAAATTGGGTCAACAATTGCCATATACAGAGAGGAGAATTAAATGCAGCAGAGAGGACCCGTGTCTTGGAGGCGAGAGAGCAGTGATTTATGGGCTGTGGGGGTCACAGTAGAACAATAATACATCTCAGGCTTCCTCTCCAGACCTCTCCAATCCAGACGGTTTAGTCTTCAGATCCATCACGGAGACGTCAGTGGAGGTCCAGTGGCAGCCCTTCTTCTACTCGTTCGATGGATGGGAGATCAGCTTCATCCCAAAGGTAGGTTCAACCAGCACTTCATCTAAATGTGGCTCTTCAAGGCTGCTGATGTCGTTTCGGAGCAAGACGTGGCTCTAAAAGTACAGTTGAACTTTAAACCCACTTCAAATTAGACAGGCGGATTGTCTTTAGCTTTTTAGCTATTATGCGGATCATCCATTAAATCCTTTTTTTTTTCAAGAGTAACCCTTCACTAGACTCAAGTGCATCCAAATCCAGAAAGGAAAAACCTTTTCCTTTTTAATTCGGGCCAGAAACTCAGGTAGTGTTGGTACTCTAATCTCATGCCCTCTCGCAGTAATTGGTTTTCTCCTCTGGGGGAGATAGTCTTTGTCATAGCTGGCTGAAAGCTCTAAATCTGGTATTAAGATCACTGCCTTATTTATTTCAAGTACTTTCAAGGATTTAAGTTTCTGAACGTGTGACCCTTAATTTCACTTCAACCTCCCCTTTCCTTTGATCAACAATATTCTTCCTCTCCCACCACACACCGCGCTCAACCCTTCACTCCTCACCTTTGGGCTCTCTTCTCTCGGTTACGCTCTCTTGTCCTGCTGTGAAGGTAACCTCCAGCCTTTTTCACAATCCCTCCTTTTGCTTCCCCTCTCCACACCGCCGTATATCTCTCCACACTTTTTTTTTTTCCTCTCCTCGTTTCAGCCGCCGGGGGAAATCAAATTATGAGTTGGCTGTTCTGCCCCCTGTGGCTTTAATCCCGCAATGGGGATTGTGAATTTTTTGACAATCTTGTAATGGAAGGAGGCATGAAGGCTGAGGCTTCTGTGTGCAAACACACGGCCGGCTGCCTTAAAGGAAGGAACCAGGCTGGAGAAGAAGAGTTAGAAGATATGCTTGGACTTAAACTTTCAACCCTTTCTTTCAAGCCATATGGTGGACTTAAATTACTACATTTTCGTTTACTAGAAAGTTAGCGAAGCGTCGTGTGCTGCTCAATTACCGATTATTAAAGGTTAATTGACAACCACAGAGTGAGAAGGATTCATTTTTTCAACCATGGCATATGTTGTTGTGGGTCAACACATATTAATTAACTTTAAATGTGTCCGTGCATTTCTTCTTTCACATCGTTTCTACATATATCTTTTCTAACTATTTTCCCATCATTATCTTGACTTTAAATTGACCAGAATTTTAAATAAATCAAAAACATTGTATAGAAAAACAATATTTAGTTTTACTTTTTGTCATGTTAGGAATCTGACCTAATGCTTTCACTTAGAGTCACATGTTTTACTTGTATACAAGAGAGAGAGTAGAACAGAGTTTACATGTCCGTCTGAATTCTGTCTGAAGCATAAAGCTGTTAGTTCGCTGTTATATCTTCTTCACAGTTTCGCAAGCCGTTAATTATCTCACTCCAAATATTTCAACCGAACACACACTTGAATGAGTTATTATCCTCAAGGTCGTGTGGCTTTTACTTTTTCAGAGACCTGCCACGAAGACATCTATACTCCCACATTCCTCACTCGCGCAAACAGAGATGAAAACATTCAATCACATGTGTTATTATATGGTTTATTAAATTAAAACATACTTTAGCTAAGCTATCCCTTCACTTCACTTCACGTTTTAAGAAAGAAGAAAATCCATATCAGCTGATACCGCTGTCATTAGTGGCAGTTGTTATTGTACAATCACTCCTTATGGGCCAATAGGTTCCAACTACGTCTCGATGGACTCTCAAAATGACCCGGGGGGCCACCTGTGGACCTTTGCATTTATTCATACGGCCCTCATTAAGGCCTAATTGAAACTATGAATGGTCGTTATAAATGTTTTTGACAACCGCCTGTTCATTTTTAAATTTTTAAAATGAGTATTCATTACTATTTAAACCAAAAATTAAAGCAAAATATGTTTCTGTATGTTGCCTACATTTTCTATTCTAGTTCTTGTGTCTTGTGAAAAAATTGCTTTTATATTTGTCCGTAGTTATTTTATGTGTTTATATAAATAAAAGTAAGTATATACAATGACAAAAAATATAGCTTGATTTTATATTGTCTTTGCACAATTGCAGTTTTTTAATATAATTTGACAGTAAATTGAGGCAATTTTTTTTATTTATTTTATCTTTTGTAATGACTGCACAACAACCATTTTTTCTTGATTTTTTTTAATGATCAAACAACGATTCGGTGACCTTGCTATGGCGTTTCGTTGTCAAGATGTGTTCACTGAAATAGTTTTTTTATAAAACAGAAGCCTAATGGTCCAAAAGTGGAAGTTACTACATAAGAATACATAAGTACAACAACAAGTTTGGTGAAGTACACGGGGAAGCATGGCTCCATGATTTGTGATATTTGAGATATTATACATTATTTACATAGATGCTATATCACAATCTCTGTTATTGCTGCTTCTTTTCGCCTTCAACACTGCAGAAACTGACCAGAAGCTGTTTCCTTCCTTTTGTGTCTTCTTGTTTAGACTATTGAAACAGTTTGTTTTTGTGACCAAACAAGGAGGCGCTGTCTCGCCTGCAATTAATACAAAACTGCAGATTTCTGACCCGCTCTAGTAGAAGAACTCACATTTCCCCGATCCTTAAAACTCTTCACTGGCTGCCATTTTCTTTCAGGATCAATTTTAAATTTCTGGTTCTTACTTTAAGATCTATTCATGGTCAGACGCCTCCTTACATCAGTGATCTGAGCCAGCCTTATAGCCCAGCTCGGGCTCTGAGGTCTGTGGATCAGAATCGGCTGATGGTTCTTGAACACACTTCCGGACCAGAGGAGAGAAATCCTTCCAGGCTGTTGCTCCTAAGCTTTGGAACGATCTTCCTCTCTCTCTCTGTTTGATGGATCTACTGACTCCTTCAAGAAACATCTTAAGACTTTTTTATTTGTGCAGGCTTTTCACAGACTCCTTTATTGTCTTATGTGTCTTGGCCTTTTAAAGTATATATTTTAATTGTGTATTGTTTTTGATTGTCAAAGCGCTTTGTGACCCTGGTCTAGAAAGGCGCTTTACAATTAACAAATAATAAAAAATAATAAGTTACTTACTTACTAACAAATCTCTTCACAGGCGTAAGAATTGTGTCAAACTGATCATCACTACAAAAGAAATGTTGATTCACGTTAACATATCGTGTTTATCAGAGAGATTCTAAAAAAAATGGATTTCCACCCACAACAATCTCTTGAGACCGTCAGTCAGAAAAATAGAAGACGGCCAGTGAGAAAACTCTGATGAGGTCAGAGGAGAACGGCTAAAATGGTAGAAGAAGATGGTCAAGCGGCAGCAAATTCAATTACCCTGTTTTAGATCGAAGGTCAAGAGAAGAGCGTCCCTGAACGCAGCATGTAAAAACTCCTACAGGTTGTTTTAAGTAGCGAACATTCACCACTTGCCAATAAATAAATAGAATTGGATAGACCTGGACTTCTGGGAATCTAAATCTTGTATCTACAGGGATGCCGTGATCAAGGTTCATTTTTTTGGCGTACTATTTTTTTTACAAGGGACGTCCACAAAGTCGGAATCAGCTTTCATTAGAATCTCTTCAACGCTCCACATTTTCGAGGTCGGAGAAGAGGGTTGGAGATTCGGTGGAGTAGCAACATCTCACCATCAGTGTGAAGCTGTAATGCAATACAAAGTAAACAATGGTCTGTTTTCAACTTTTGTCCAATCTTCGCTGCAAAATAGTCGTTAAATTCTGGACCACTTATGGGGAAAATATAGCCAAGTTACAACGTCGACCCTGATGCAAATGCTAGCATTAGCATATTTAACTTTTATTATCATTTTAAAATGTCCATTATAAGAAAGCTGTTAGTAAAGCAACCAATCCCATGATCCCACTGTGACTTGTGCCGTTATTATTTATTCCCCTACATTATTTTCCAAATCCTTTGGTTCTTCCTTGCATTGTTAACCTAAATCTAAAAAAAATACATCTAAAAACACAAAAAACAGAGGTCAAAACACTAAAACAACAAATTAAGGAAGAGAAATACTGTTGCCCAAGATTAACTGTATCTGTAAACGTTGTTATATTGAATTATTATTTTAAATGACAATTCAAATTGAGCTGTGACGTACAGTAGGTGACTGTAGTTTTAGAAAAACGTTTATTCATTCATTCATCCCCAGAGGGGAAACATACTTTTATGGAAAATCCTGGATGTACATGATAGTTTGTAACACTATCAAATTTAATCATGTGTTCCTTCTTTCTTTCCAAGCTTTTTACTTAACAATTAATGGAAATCTGCTCATCCATTGTCGAGGTATTTCGCTAACAGACAGTGAGACAAACGAGTAGTTTCTTGGCTAATAAAAGAGTATTGCGTTGAGAGAAGCTGCCAAGATGCATAATAATTAACATGTTTGATTCATATGTGAACCAGGCAAAGATCAACGGTCGCGACATTAAGTGTTGCTTGTTTATATAAGAGTTGCGCTATATAATCCACATCTGCATCAATGAGCAGTTAATTCACATGTGGAGCAAATTAATCCACGTGTTTTAAAGTGACATTAATTGTTCTAATAATGTGGCGCCACAATTACATCGTATATATTCATCTAATTAGGCACTTTTATAGAATATTAATTCACAATGACACAATCACCTTCCATATTTGATGGCCGTGTAAATCTCAATCACCTCGTCGTCTTCAGCTCGATCCCTCCGGCCCGTTATCAAAATGTTTTAATTGCTAATCAAACAGTTTCACATTCTTGTCACCTTTCGGCACTACTGAGGAAAGGTGATCGCAACACTTAACCAAGCAATCTACGTTGTCGTTCTTCATCCGAGTCACCTTGTCGCTGGCAGGAATTACATTCAATTACCAGCAGAATGGCTCAGGAGGATGAACACGATGTTCTCTTATTATGACTTATGTGGTGCAATTGAGCTTTTTATTCCAGGGGTTTGTTCAACAGCACTTGTTAAAAGCAACACAACATTAGCAATGTTGTCGCTCCGGTAATTTGGTTAAAGCGATTACAGGGATTACATGTGTAATTACAAGCTGCTGCAGGTTCAAGTTTGCACTTCCGCGGCTTTTTTGGATCTTCGGAGGCGCGGTAGGTGTAACGCCTGTCATTTGGCAGGGAGTTCATGTACAATGCCAGCTCCGAGCAAGCAGCTGGGAAAAGCATGGACTCCATATGGATGAATGTCACGCCTGTGGAAAGGTACAGCGCTGCTCCTGCAGAATTAAAATCAACAGAGGATATAGAATGATTTATGAGCAGCAGCTGCCGTTTGACGTTCATACGGCAACCCATCATCGTTTTGACGATTGATCTGGTACAATTCAGTTGAATAATGTTCTTCTAGTTCAGTGTTTTTCAACCACTGGTCCGTGGCACACTAGTGTGCCTTGAAATTGTACCTAATATGAGTGAAGTTTGAATTTTGGGTGAATTATCACTTTAACCCAGAAACTCAAATCCAAATGGTTGGATTCAACTTTACAAGAGTTGAAAAAGTTACTTTTTTTTTTTTTTTCAAACACTCAAAAGTTCGTTTTTTGAACAGTAAAAATGAATGTAATATTTTTTTGTATAGAAAATGATGAATCTTAATTGGTTTTAATCATTTCCAATTGGAAGATTTAAAGCTCATTGGATGCATTTTTCTTTACACATAATTTGAAATTCCCATTCCAATAATTTATAAAATAAAGGTTCTTCATTTCATTTCATTTTATTTGTAGCCTTTTAAATTCAATATAAAAATGGTGGTACAATAGTGCCATCTTACCAGACAGAAATGTTGGTATAAAAATCGAGGACTTAATTAAATTGACAAAAATCATAAATTCCACCATTAAGTTACAATAGTTGAAATCTTGCTTTGAAATCCTACATAATTATTTGACACACCAGTGCTCAGTACTCTTTTCTTATTGTCTGTTTGCACTATTATACCAACATGTTGTACTGGATTAAAAGGCTATGAATTAAATAATATTTAATTTTGAATTATTTGAATTAACATATCAAGCTCTGAAAATGTGAAAATGTTTTACACAATATTCACATGACTTTAATAAAAAAAAATTTAAAAAGGCTTTAATTATACAAGGTCATTATTTCAATTATTCAATAAAAATCACTTCAACCTTTAAGCTTATAAATAATTGAAATCAATTATTTAAAAAGAAAAAAGAAAAACAATAGTTAAAAACAATAGCAATAATTCAAAGTTTCAACACTTGAAATTTCACCATTCAATCCTTTCAAGGCACTGATATACTTCCATACGACACTTTCTTCTCTTGGTTTTTGTAAATGGTTCCCATAACTCTTTAACCTTTAAGAATCTTTGACTCTTTCAAGAATCATCTTAAGACGTTTTTTCCTTGATTTTCTGGAACTCCTGTGTTGTTCTCAGTATTATCTTGACCTTTAAAGTATATACTGTATTGAATAATGTTTTGATTGTTTAAGCGCTTTGTTACCCTGGCCTGGAAAAGCGCTATATAAATACAAATTACTTACTTACTTACTTAAAATGGCACAAATATAAATATTAACTGATATTGCAATTTCATTATTTCCTCTGCAGGACAATGATGGAGGGATGACGGCTCAGCTCCCGAGTACCATAACTTCCTTCCTGCAGACCGGCCTGAGGCCAGGAGAAGAATACACGGTGAACCTGGTGGCGCTCCGAGATCAGGGCCGTAGTCAGCCGGTCACTGCCACCGTCACCACAAGTAAGAATCTATGTTGAGTCGTTAGACAACTTTCAAATGAACATGTTTGCACTTGTAAACTACATTATATTTGTAAATAGAATGACTTCACACGACGATTTTCCCTTTTTTTCCCAAATCTTTATGAATTACATCATCATTATTTTTTTAATAATAATTTTTGCCTCCCTGGTTTACTAGTTTACTTCCCTGGTCATCTTACGCCCATTGACCTTTCACACAAAACTTGTTTGAAGTGCCAAAAAAAATACTGAAAGAAAGCATCTCAACAATAAGCTGAATCAGCAAGATTCTTAGACTGGTTTTCTTTTGATAAGATTTTAGGATTCAGGGTTAGTTTTTCAACACATTTTCGCACGTTTTCTGGTCTTTTTCCTTTTCAAAAATAGACATTTTGACATGTTAAGAGTTATGAAGATACATATCTGATGCTACAGGTATTTTGGACTTGTACCTCTCTTACTTGATGGGCTGATGAAGCTTCATGAAGCAGTGTCAACATGATGTGATGTTTCATTAGAACAGTTGTTTGAAACAAAGGGAAATAGTGCAGAGACCGCCATCTAGTGCACTCTGAAAATAATGACACTGCTTCATGAAGCTTCATCAGACCATCACTATCTTTTACCTGCATAAAGGCTATCTTAAAAAAAGGCTTGTATAAAACAAAATACTATATATATATATATATATATATATATATATATATATATTATATAAATAAATAAATAAATAAATATGTATATATACAGTATATATATATATTTATTACTTACTTTATTTTTTCAATTCATTTCAAAGTGATCTATTGTGAGTAAATATAATTGTATTACTTCACCTGTTGTCTGTGCTTTTTCTTTTGTACGCTGAGCAGATCATCATTGATCATTACATTTGATAATTAATTGTATTTTTATTTTTCAAAACAAGCTAGCTCTTTGTAGTAACACTCCAATACTCATAAAAGGCAAAGCTCGACCCTGCTTGTCAATCATTTACCTGTAGTCAAAGAACAGTTTGATGACAGAAGTCAATGTGAAAATACATTTCTGAAACCTCCGATGATGAATTGATTCATCAAATGAAGAAGAGGAGAATTGCCAGGAAGACGGTTCAGCCACAGACACGAGGGCTACACCGGGAGATTATCTCGAGAGCTGATACTTAAACACTTAATCATTTGTTGTTCTCCTCTCATGAAGGTGATAATCTTGTGCTAATCCTATTCATTTCATGTGATGCACTTTCTATTCCAAGTGCTTATTATTCAACACATGCTTATTAGATTCCTGTCTTTGTACACCCACACTACCAAACAGAGTTTTTTTTTTTTACTTAATATCAGTCTTTTGTATCATAGTACATAATGTGTGAGTGAAATATCTCCTTTTATTTTCGGGTGAAACCACTACTTTGTTTTGACAGGTTGAGTCATACATTGTGTTTGTTATTGTTGTATGGTTATTTCCATTCAGAGATTGGAATAGCAAACCACTGCTGACTTTCACTAGAATAACCTAAGATATTCTATAGTGATTTTTACTACATAAAATGAAGGGAAATATCTGGTTGGTTCCTGTTTATACTGGGGTTATGATCGAGAAAAGACCACCCCAATGGGGGTGCGAGCATGGAGGAGAGTGTGAGATACACACCTAAGGGATAAAAAGCTCTTTGCTGGCTGAAGGACAGGGCAGCCCAGTAAAGTGTTAGACCGACAGGACTGACTTCAGAGCAGTGTCACGGTGGCAAGCTGGAGGCGACCTAAAGAGCTGTTCAGGGCAACTGCCAGCACTGTGGAGAAGCAGTAAGTGGTGGAGTGGAGACAGTCCTGGCTATCATAATGGCACCGGTTCTGACATGAATAAATAATGTCTTCTACAAAGGTGAGAATGTTTTAGAATGGAAACAGTAGTTCTCTGTTAGACATAAAGAAACACCGCTGTGTTTTAGTTTTGGGAGACATTTTACGTAAGTCCTTATCGCCAATAATAGCATTGTTATAAAATTACTTCTCATAAAAGTTTTTTTAATAGATTAACTAATGTGAAAAACCCATTTTTTCCGACTTACTCACATGTTTCAAAGGTTGAAGACTTCTTCTCCAACATGCAGTAAGTCTCTCATCATGACAATGTTTTGAAGTAATACTTTATAAAGGTGTCCCTCAAATATCAGCGAATGAGTGGTTACGCGAGCAGAATCCATTATGATATGATAATAGCTTCACTCCTCCTGAAGCAGTGATGAACACCCTCCTTCTAAGTCCCTTGGAGTTGGAGACTTCCAAGATTTATGACGCTGCGTGACAAACCTTGATGCTTGACCAATCACAGCAAAGTGGGCGTGGTTATGATAAACAAGATTTAGCTTGAGAAGAACCAAGTGTTTTCAGTGGGCGGGGCTTAAGCCCATTTTCTAATGTAAATATTTCAATGAAAAGAGAGGTTTGTACAAACAGACACAATAGAGTACAATAGAGGTACAATATCTATTTAAGACACACTTAAATAAACGCATTAGTTGCCCTTTAATATAACCTAAAGAATAATCACCCCTAATAATTATGTTTTAATTCATTTTTTGTAATACTAAAAAAAAAAAATTTATAACATAAACTTTCATACAACACTTTCTAAACAGATGTCGGTGAGGTTTAGTCTATCTCCAACCAAACAGAAGGAAATGGTATGAATTGTTTTTTTTACCACAATAGTAAAACAAAAAAAAGTTTTCAAGTGTCCACATCACAGTCCAAAGGAAGCTCAAAGTGCACCACAAGTCGGGCGGAGAACAAAAACTCATGGAGACTAAGAAGACAAAGAGAGCAGTGATTAAAAAAAACAACAAGAAAATAGTGCAGAGACCACCATCTAGTGGACTCTGAAAATAATGACATTGCTTCATGAAGCTTCATCAGACCATCACTAGTAAATGTACAAACCAGGAGGAGACGATTATAATCTGGCGCCTGTTGCTGCAGGAGAGGTGGCTTAAAGCTTTGCTGCTGAGGAGGTGATTGTTTGACGAGGTGCAGCTGCTGTTAGAGCAACAGGCGCCCAAGGAACTCAGGAAACAGAAAGGATTTACAAATTGATTCTCCAAGAATACAATATCACAATCTGAATCATACTTCCTGTCAAAAAAGAGTTTGGTCATACTTCCTGTCCAAGAAAAGTTTGGTCATGCTTCCTGTCAAATAAAAGTTTGGTCATACTTCCTGTCCAAGAAAAGTTTGGTCATACTTCCTGTCCAAGAAAAGTTTGGTCATACTTCCTGTCCAAGAAAAGTTTGGTCATACTTCCTGTCCAAGAAAAGTTTGGTAAACATTCTTCGATATGGACTGTTAAAAGATTTCGGCCCCTGGAGTTATAGAGTTCAACACCTCTGCTTTAGGGCATTTAAGGCAAAGCCCAAATTCTGGGAAGGTATCTACGAAGGATTGCAATGTCCTGGTCAGCTGTGATAGATGGATTCTGAAAGTAATCTTCCGTAATGTTTGACATCAGCCCCAGTCAAAACATTTTCTCTTCCCTGGCTTCCTTTTGCGACAAGTAATTAGATAAGCATCAATAATGAATGAAAATCTCTCATGAATGTTTCACGGCGGCTCACTCACCGGACAGTATTGGATAAAGAAATAGAAAAGACAAATTTGAAGACGCTGAATTATTTATAGCAAAGATTTATTCAACCTTGGAGACATGAGGGACAGGAGTCAAAGAAAAAGTGCTGCTTCTTAGCAAATGTCCACCTCAGGTGGGTTTTTTTCTTGGGCGACACTATAGTGGGCAGTTTCTAATACATGGAGGATCAGGCTGGCCTAGAGGATTGTCGATATCTGAGCGGTTTTTCATCTGCTCCTAGTGGAGTAATATCCCATTCTGTTGCAACTTCCTGAGCAAAATAGTGCTCAGTGCACAGCAAAAGTTGACAAAGTTAAGGCAACTGTTTCTAATGTTTAATGGATTACATCACCTTAAAAGAAAAAGAAGTTAATGCTAAGATAACACAAATCTTATAAACCTTATGTCAATGGAATATAAAAAAGAAAACTAGATAAAACTTCATAAAAAGTTACGAGTGATGCTTTTTGTCTAACTTTACAAATCCCTTAAATATTGTAGTGCAATATATTGGGCAAAAAACACTTCGACCAGTATCACTGACTGAGTTCCATCATATTAGTAAAGTCATATACCCAGAGGGCAGACACTAAGGACTTTACCTTTTTCAGCAACTTAGTTAGAATACGTTTAAGGGTGGTGAATTGGTTATGTTGATTTTTGTGTTAGACAAAGTATTCTGTACTGAGTGCTGCTTATTTATAATTGGTATCTCTGGGTCAAGGTGACCCGGTGGCCCGAAAGACACAACTTTTTCTGCACCGATCATCATATGCAATGGATGCATTCGTGCAAAGTGTAAGAACAAGTCTGGAAAACACCCATTACTTAGCGTTCCTTCTTAATGGAACTCTTCTTAACATCCTTAAGAACGATCTAAACTGTAAGAAACTGCCATTTTATGTAGAAATAAGTGTTAAAGCAGCAATAGGTTACATTTTGAAATTATTATTACATTTCATGTTTTGTGTAATTATTTGTTTTCTTTCAAACTAGTCATGACTAACTCAGTGAAAAATGCTCTTGACTATGTATCACAGAACTCTATCCCAGAAAGTTTATGGATCTTGTTTACAGCAGTTTCTGGGTTAATATTGTTGTTGTCAAGTACTAGTCAAAGACACGTAGAGCCTTTTGGAAATTATGAGGGAAATAACACCAGAAACTATAGGAACATCATTGCTGTTGCACTCTACCTACACTAGGAGGAGCCAGAAACAATGTTTTCAATCTTTTGTAGCTTTATTGTCAAGATGTACTCGTATAAGAAAAAAAAGAAGAAAAAAAAGAGGAAATAAGTCGGTATGTAAATAAAGGTAGCCATTTATCCTTTAAAAATATATGTTGAAATTTTTATGAGGAAAAGTGTAAATTTGAATGTTTTCCTTCACATCACTTGTCTTCCCCCCTCACGCTTGTTGTACTTGGAACCATTCCTGTCTAATTATTGTTTTCCAGTCATCAACACCTTTAATCACAGCTTATGTTTTTCACTTCAGCAAACTTTGTTTTGTGTGTTTTAGTGCAATTCTCTGGAAAATAAGCATTTCTGATCCAGATTGACTGAATCAAAATGCCTTAAGCGACATGTGTCTGAGTTCCAACTGCCTGTGTTTTGGTTTTCTATTTTGGGCTCGGATGTAGAAGCAAAAAAAAAGCACCGAACTGGGATTTTAATGAAATTATTTTTTATTCCAAAGTTACTGAAGAGCAACAGTTTTGTTAAATATTGATCGATATTTGTTCACCATTTCTGAACGAATTAAAATAAACAAAATTGTTTCCTAATTATACTGATGCAAATTCATTTCCAGCCTCTGGCGTCTCATTTGTAGCTCTGCAACAACATCTTCTTGTCTGCAAATAAATAATAAATCATTTGACTTATAATTACTTTCAGTTGAAATTTACATCTTGAGGCTGAAAACATTTTTCAGAACTATAGGCGCTGCGGCGAGAAAAAATAATTTGCTGGACAGAAGATAACAGTTGTTTTGGATTCTCTGGGTCATTACACCAAAACAGGATTTGTTTTCTTTTCAAGTTCTGGAGCCCTCGAAAAAAAGTAGTTGCGAGTGAAAAAGTATCGAAATAAAATAAGATCGGAACTAAGTTAGGTGTTGTTCAAAACACTATGCATGTCGATCAATGTCAATATACAGTAAGGTAAGGTCAATATTAACAATTGTTTTTTAGTAAAATTTACGTTTTTTGCATCTCACACTTGGACAGTGTAAAACTGTGTTGGCTATGACAAAGACACTGTTTCTTTGCCACAACATCTAGCAGGAGCGACGGCCTCAAGCTGGCTTATTCAAAACTTTTTCTCTCTTTTTAGTTGACATATCTGTCTAAAACTTCCCACACTGTAACATGTAAAAATATAAATTACAATGTATAATAATATATTAATAACTGAATGTACAGTGAATTAAATGCTAGCTTAGCTCTTGAATTATACATTTAAATGAAAAAACCTACAGTTTCTAACATCATTATGGATTTTGGACGCTGTAATGCTACCAAATATCTGCTTTAAATTGTGCTGCCGTTGTTATTTTATTGGCCATATTTGCTCCCTTTACCTGGTATAACTACCACTTCGGTCCTGTACGTGATTTCCTCACATGCTGTAAATGTAAAGCTCCTAATGAAAGCTTATGAAAACTTTAACTGAATGACTGGAACACATTTTGTACCACACATAAAACATGTATATTATGTATATTATTAAAAAGACGCACATAACTTTCACCCCAACAAAATTTTTAAGGACTACATGTGACAACGACGCTGATTGGCTGATGACCCATGTCAGTTTTTTATACATTTCAACATTTTCCCTTTTCAAAATAGAACATTTTGTAATCCCTGTTAGTCCCTTCAGATTGCATTGTACAGTTACCAGTGACTTATTTTTAGTGGAACCCATTTCAGCCAATGAGCGGTGTCCTTACATTGGGGTGAAAGTCACATGTGTTTTCAGACCAGGAAGTGACAGAGCGGAAAATGATCTAATTGAAAAATATGGTATTTTTACACAGTATCAGCCTGAATCTCTGCTACGCCATCTACTGTTGGGGAGGTGTGGGTGTCGTAGTTTACATTAAAAATCGTTTAGGTTGAAAAATTATGTCAGAGGTCAAAAGATTGCGATATATTGTACCGTATCTGTATTTCACTACTGTGAATATTTGACTGAAAAATCTATTTTTTTTTCTGCTTGAAACAAAAGTGGTTAAACTAGTTCAGTTCAGGTTTCTGTCTTTATTGTAAGGCAGCAGTTTTTTATGGTCAAAGTGAACATCAGAAGACAGCGGTGCCGACAGGGCAATAGTAAAACACCTTGATGAGTATCTGTTGGTCCTGCAGTGATTGATGGTCCGACCCAGCTCATCATCCGGGACGTGTCGGACACGGTGGCGTTCGTGGAGTGGACCCCGCCCAAGGCCAAGATTGATCAGATCGTGCTGCGTTACGTTCTGGTGGGAGGACAAGGGCCTCGGACGACCTACCGCCTGCAGCCCACCCTCAGCCAGTACTCCCTTCAGGTGACTCGCCGTCACAAGAAAAAAAACGTCTCAAAAATGACTTGATGACGATGTTTGTGTTCCTCAGGTTCTGCGTCCAGGCTCCCGCTACGAGGTTTCTGTGAGCGGCGTGAGGAAAGGGAATGAGAGCGGATCCATTTCCATTGAATTTACTACCGGTGAGGGCTGACAGGAAGCAGATGTGTTGTTTGTCACTCACCCAACACCCTCAGACCCTCGATCTGTCTCCGCGACAGTTGAGGGCTCCGAGCCAAGCGTTTACCATAGTCTGTCACAACCACTAATTGTCCTTCTGTCAACGTTTATTAACCAACATGCATGTGTTTAATACTCTTTAAACATCCACAGTAACATTTTCAAATGTTGAGTTTTGTATCCTAATATACAGTATTTTCACATCATGACCATGAGTTTGTATAAAAGCTTGTAGAAATGTGTTTATAATGACAATTCATTGATTTATTTGATACAATTTGACTATGAATTTGTATAAAAAAAAATCGTAAAAATGTGCTTTTAAGGACAAATAATTGATTTAATTGATACACCATGACTATGAGTTTGTTTCAAATATTGTAAAGATGGGTTTCTAATGACAATTAATTGATTTTTTTGACTCGTCACGACTATGAGTTTATATCTAAGCTTGTGAAGTTGTATTTATAATGACAAATCATTGATTCATTTGACACAATTTGACTTTGAAATTGTATAAAAGTTCGTGAAAATGTCCCTATAATGACAATTTATTGATTTATTTGACACAATTTGACTATGAATTCATATAAAAACTCATAAAGTTGTTTTTGTAATGACAGTTAATTGATTTATTTGACACATCACGACCAAGAGTTTGTATAAAAGCTACTAGAAATGTGTTTACAATCACAAATAATTGATTTATTTGGCATAATTTTACTATTAATTTGTATAAAAGATAGTAAAAATGTGCTTATAAGGACAATAATTGATTTATTTGAAACACTATGACTATGAGCTTTTATAAAATATCGCATAGATGGGTTTCTAATGACAATTCTTTGATTTATTTGACACATCAAGACTATGAGTTTTTAAACATGCTCATGAAGATGAGTTTATAATGACAACATATTATTCATTAAAAAAAATATGATTATTAGTTTGTATAAAAGCTCGTAAAAATGTGTTTATAATGAAAATTATTAATTTATTTGACACATCACGCCTATGAGTTTGTAAATAAGATCTTAAACATGTGTTAATTATAACAATGTATTGATTAATTTGATGAATACTCATTAAATACTTTAAATTCCATGTATTTATGTTTAAAGAAAAACTTTTTGCAAAGAACGTAAAAGGTTTTGAAGATAGAAATGTCATTTATTTTTCTTGATGAGCTTCATAACAGTGAATAATGTGTTGCTCTGCAGCTTATTAATCATGGAAAATTACGAGGCGCACTTTCACGCATACATTTAGGAAATTGTATCATCGCAGAGTAGAGGATGAATCGTAATGAGAAAAACAGGTGCAGCGTTGAGTCTTGTTTTGTGTGTTTTGACCACAACCTTCCCTGACGATCTCAGTCTCAGTGTCCCCAACTTTGTCAGCTTTATCGTTCTTCTCAGAGATCGACGCCCCAAAGAACCTGCGGCTCCTGACCAAGACGTCCACCAGTCTGGAGCTGGAGTGGGACAACAGCGAGGCGGAGGTGAGCGGAACAAATCTCCACATAAATCCTCATGGTTTTAAGTAAATGATCAATATAGGATACGCAGTTGCAAGACATCACACCAACAATAATGATGATAAAACAAATAAATATATTCTTTATTTATTGTTTTCCCAGGTACTCTGAAGTTTAATTCTGTATTAATTTAAAACGGGTTTGAAGTTTCGAAATGAAAGTTCAATGATTCATCAAACTAGTTAACAGCAGCTGGTGTGACTTTTTTTTTTTTTTTTACAGCAGCTGTTTTTGATGCTTGTTGGCCAGACAAATATATTCCATCTGTTTTATTCAGCGGTGTTCCAGCAGAGGTCTGACGTCACTGTCGATGCAAAACAGACAATTTATTTGGTCCTCCAACTGTGCTCTGCTTCAAATATATTCCGGGTCTGGTTTAATTATTCCCTTTTTCTCATTTTCTCACTTGTCTTTGGACTTAATAAGTGCATGCAGGGCTAACGCTAAATAGCAACATGCTAGCAGATCTTCTTTTTTTTTTCTTCTTTCCATCACTTCCACAGCTAAAAGTTTTCTTTGAGTGATAGAAACACACTTCAACGTGACTATTTCAATTGAACCAAACTGTGTTTCATTTCAATTCTGCATTAACGAGAATACCCACTGTTTTTACTGTGTTTAAATATTATAAAAGTTCTTGATTTAAATATTCTATTTTAATAGTGTATATCCAGAATAGACAAGGGCCGGACCTAATTGCTGATGCCAACAACCAAACAGACAAAAATGGAATGAGTCAAAAATGTTTAATCACAATAGTTCTAAAAAAAAAAAAAAAAGATCAACTGTCCATATCACACTCCAAAGGAAACTTAAAGCACACAACAAGTCAGGCAGAGAATAAAACCTCAAGGAGACTGAAAAAACAAAACAAAACAAAAAAAACGTATCCTGGATAAAACGACAAAAAGTAGACTCCAGCACAGGGAGGACAAAATAAATATAAACAAGAAAAATGTAATCCACAAAGAGAAAACAGAGAATGTTCATACCAGGGAGTGACGATTATAATCTGGCGCCTGTTGCTGAAGGAGAGGTAGCTTTAACCTCTGCTGCTGAGGTGTTGATGGTTTGACGAGCTGCAGTTGCTGTGAGAGCAACAGGCTGACAATATGCTTTTAATATTATTTTCAAAAACATATAACAATAATTAAAGAGATGAAAAAATGTAATTAAAAACGCTCAGATCTCCTGCAAGGTTATTAATTTATCCACACAACAAAAATTAAAAAAATCAATCTAAGAGTTCAAAATGGGTTGTTAGCGAATCTTAGCAATCTTATTTTTGGATTGTTTTTGTGTTTTTGTTATTTTGTTATTTTGTCGGCCCACAATGCAAAATTCAAGTAAATCTAAATTCAAGTAATCTTTTAACATATAATTAATTCAATTTTATTTATTTTGTTTAGTACTTTAATCTGTATATCTTATTATTTGGCCATTTCTTTTCTTTTTATTTGTGACTTGACTAAATACAAATTAGCATGATCTGAAAAGGTACAGATATTGTTGCCAACATTAATTTGTACCTGCATTTTTTCTTTACTCGTGGTCATATTGTAAACTGTTATCCAGAGGGAGGCATTATGATAATCAAGTTATGGTGATGTTGCTATTCATTCCTACATCCTTATATAATCCCAATGACCATCTATTATAGTGTGATCTTATTCTGATGCGTTGATGTCTCATTTCTGCTTCAGTTCTTTGTAAAAATAACCCTCAGTCTTTTATTAAATAGAGCTCTCGTTGTTGTCTACAGGTGGAGGTCTACCAGGTGGTGTACAGCACCTTAGCTGGAGATATGTACGAGAAAGTCATCGTACCTAAAAACGAGGGAGCCACCACCAAGACCACCCTCTCAGGTAACAGAATATATAGCTTTTTATGAATAAAATGACCTTTTGTTTCAACACCTTCACTTGTACTTCAGATAGTTCAACTGAAGAATGTCTGTTTTATTAATATGGCTGAAATAAATCTCACTTTATCTGCTGGCGACTCTTCATTGAGCGTTCAACAGACCAAATAAATGGTCTTACACAAAATTAAAAAGTATTTTTTCCAAAAACCTGTCTATCTTTTTAATGGATTAAGCTGCACTCCGTAAAGAAATATAATGTATTTTAATGGTTAATCATGTTTTAAAAGGCCATTAGATTTATATTCCTGCTCCCTGATGAAAAGCATGATCTTATGATGTTTTATTTAGAAAATAATAAATATATACATAAATATTATTAATATTTATTATTTTGACCAACATCATATAACAAGCACCCAAAAGGTCAATAATATAAGGTATAATTCAGTATTGTAAGTACTTTTATTTGAGTTAAAATAAACATGATATATACATTTATTGTAGCAATTCGTCTTAGATATATATAATGTTCATATTTTTCCCCTTGTCAGACCTGCTTCCCGGCACCGAGTATGGAATCGGCATCTCTGCCATGAGGGGCATGAACCAGAGCACGCCGGCCACCATGAACGCCAGGACAGGTGAGACTTTATCTCAAAAATGGAATATCGATCCACTCAGCAATCCTCAGCGCTTTAGTATTCTGAATACGACTGAAAGTTTCTGAAGATATTGAAGCGCTTCATGTTAAAGCCAAAGTTCCTCTTTCAGCTTCTCTGTCCGAAGATAATGTGCAACGCTTCGCTAATGGCTCCTTTATAACAGCTGCACTGGATGATTGAATGTATTCAGATTTGTTTGGCCGAAAGAAAGAAGACTGTGTGCGTGTAATGGCCCGAGTGCACATAAGTGCAGCTCTAATTGTTCCCATCATGTCATCTACGAATACATTCTTGCTCCATTTGCAGTTATTCTAATTGATTGAAGGAAAGTGGCACCTCCGTGTGGAAACATCTCTTCCTACTTCATGCACTTCTGTTGAACTTTGAAATGATATTTTTCATGTTGAACACTCTTCAGCTCATCATCATCATGTATCACTAGCCGTTGTAACTACAAGTTAAATATCAATTTTATTTTCAGAGTCCACTGGATGGCGGTTTCTGCACTATTTTCCTTTTATTTCTTTTCTAATGAAACTTCACTTTAGTTTTAAACTTATGGCGCCACCTTCTGAACTCTAAACAACATGACACTGTTTCATGAAGCTTCATCACTAATAAAATATGATGCTTTTGTACATCAGTACTAAACCTAAACTGAAGGTAAAATATTAAGGATTTCAATATATATATATATATATATTTTTTTTTTTTTATTTAATTGCAATTTTTACTCTTATTTTCCTTTAAAACCTCTGACTATACCCCGTTTAATTCACAAAAATAATTATTGTTTCTCTAATCCATTAATTTTTTTTTGAAATTCAAATCTTCTTTTTTTTTTAACTAAATCTGACCTACTTGACAAAAACAAAATGTTTCAGTGTGTGTTTATTATTTATTATTTTAAATTTAAGGATTATTTTAGAAACTATACAGATAGTTCATCATTTGGATTGAAATTAAAGGCCCAATTAATATTATGAAAACTCTTATTTCTGGCTCCCCTAGTGTTAGAGTAATTTAACTGCTGTATAATTTTTTTCTTAACACTGTGTATGACCCATTAATGTATAGTAGTTTGTTTGTCACGTGACACTCAACTACATGGGTCTTGGCGATGCAAAATTAAACCATCATTACAGGAAATATAAAAAGACAATATTAAACTCAAAATGTAACACGGTGTTGATTTGATATAAATGCTAGAACATACGTGTTCATGTCTTATTGTTGAACTTGCCTTGTTAGTGATGGTCTGATGAAGCGTCGTGAAACAGTGTCATTATTTTCAGAGTCCACTAGATGGCGGTCTCTGCACTATTTTCCTTTGTTTTGAACAACTTTTCTAATGAAACATCACATCATTTGTAAACTGATGGCGCCACCTACTGACCTCTAAACAACATGACACTGCTTCATGAAGCTTTATCAACCCATCACTAATATTTGCACCTTAAAGCTGATGTTCTGTCGCCATGAGATTTGACAAATATAGTACGTAAGTAATGGTAATTTGTAAAGCGCCTTTCTAGACAAGGGTCACGAAGCGCCTGAACAATCAAAAGCAATACACATTTAAAAATACCTACACATATTCAAAATTTGAATTTCTTCACACTGCAGATCAGGTGACTGCTCCTCAGCCAAAGAAGAGAGCTCCCCCACTGCCCTCCCCACTCCCACTCACTATGTTCCCTCCTGTGGTGCGACAATTATCGCTTTGTTTACATAACAAAATTAGTGTCCACGGGGGGATTTTAGCCAATCGGCTCTTGGCTGCGCATGAGAGGGCAAAGCTTACGCTCTCTCAATCTGCTGTGAAACAAGACTTGACATCCAGACACATTAACAAAAGTACTCTCGACTTCACACAATGGAAGCCTCTTGAACGTGAAGGTTTCAGTGGATTGCAGCAGGATGTTGAGTGTAAACATCAGCCTTTTGTACCTACACAAAGACGTCCTCTTACCGGCATGTTTCCTCCTTTCTCTCAGGCCTGGACGTACCCATGGACCTCACTGTGACGGCCTCCACAGACAACAGCATCACTCTGGCGTGGGGTGTGGTTCAGGGTCCCATAGACCACTACAAGATCACGTACACGTCATCGTCTGGTCTTATATCTGAGGTACTGAACGGACTGACCGTATGAGCTCAAATCACACGGTTGTTTATCCTCTCCCTCTCAAGGAAACTGTCCCTAAAGACATCACCAGCATTACTCTGTCGGACCTTGAGCCGGGCACTGAGTACACCGTTACTGTTGCTGCCAGAAGAGGAAGGCAGCAGAGCACCGCCGCAACCATCGACGCCTTCACAGGTAAAATTCAGGATTAGAAAGCTTCTGTTGAAGATAAAGAAGATCAGAAAGACTTGTAGGTTCTAATCCGTGGATAAGAAGGAGATAAGGCAACTTCAAGGGCAGAACAGAGTCAATTTCTGGGGGTTTCTTACGATAAAGACATAAAAGATGGACATGTTTAGAATAATAGTGGGCATTATCGTGGATGTAGAGAACAGAAGAGGTAAATAATTAAACGCTGCTAATGAGCTCCTCTTTTAAGACTTATTTCACCTGCTTTGTTTTTGTCTGTCGACTTAACCCATTCTAAACAATTGGAATTGTAGCTTTTCAATTCCCCATCATGCATACCTTCATCATTCAATCATTATCTCCATGTCCAACATGTCAAATACACAATTATGACAGTCTTGATTGAAGGTTGGTAGTTTTTGAAACTGTCTAAATAGATAGTGTAAACCCTTGTGTGAGCTCAGGGTAAAGGTTACCCGGTGGCCCGAAAACAAATAGTATTTGAGGTATCCCTTGTTTGCCTCTGAGTCAAGGTGACCCAAAGGCCTGAAAAAATGGGTTGTCGTAACCCTTTGTTTTGCCACTCACCCTGACCCACGGACAACACAAGGGATACCACAAACACATTCTTTTTCAGGCCTGTGGGTCACCTTGACCCAGAGAGAACATAATGGTTGATAATATATTTAATTTAAAAAAGCATTTTATTGTTTTGTAGCCTCAGAATGTAATGATTTGCAGATGATGTGCTTGTGTTAGTAGTATCTTATCTGAAAGTTTCACAACTTTTGTGTGTAATGTTTGGTTAGAAATAAAAAGTCCAAAACTCACAATTCAATTAAAAAAAACGGTCACGTCACAGAAATACTTTTTATGTGTTCCATCTTTGGTTCGAGGGGGAAGATGTCGAAGGGCCAGGACACGCTGTAGATACTATTTTTCTTGGTTTCTTTGGAAAAGAAGGTTCTTCTCACTTGATTTATGTTTCCTAAATTGTACACGATCAGTCAAAATTAAATACAGTTAAACTTGTCAAATCTGATTAATCACGTGATTAGTGTAGGTTAGTTTTCATTTATGAATCACAATTATTTTTCAATATATTTTAATCATGTTTTCAAATAAATATAAGAAAGAAGGCGATTTATAAATACAAGTAATAAGAAAATGTACCTTAAACTGAGTATACAAACACTTAGAAATGTTTATGTTATTGTCTATAGCATCTATAAAGTTGTTTCATGAAATAATACATTGCTTCAAAACCGGTACTTTTAATTTTTTTTAAATTTAGAAAACCTATTTTCTTTGTTATTCAAACGCTCCACTAGGATCACGATATCCCTGACTGTACCAGTGAGGGAAACAACAATCTTTCTCAAACTAGTTTGGTTGATTCTTGACTATTTTCAGCCATTAAAGCTCTGATGTCATGATATCAAGCATTCGATATGTTGTTCAGCCCAGTTTCAATTTCTCACTCTCACTCTCCATCAACCATCAAGTTCTCTGTTCATCGAT
Organism: Callionymus lyra; assembly: GCF_982586985.1. Classification (NCBI taxonomy): domain Eukaryota; kingdom Metazoa; phylum Chordata; class Actinopteri; order Syngnathiformes; family Callionymidae; genus Callionymus; species Callionymus lyra. Next base: position 4,871,150 of record NC_141833.1, read on the forward strand.
GCTTGACCGCCTCATCATCAGCCGTCGACGTACACTTGTTTGACCTCTGCTTCCTTCCTTGACGCTCTTCATCTGTCTTGTCAGAGATACAGTAAACGTGAAGTCAAATATCAAATTAGCCTTCATCTCTCTTTCCTCGGACACATCTGTGTGTGACATCGACTCCTAGTGAACATTCCAAATATGATCAGTCGCCTCTCTTCCCATCGCCTGCTGCCTGTCCTTCAGTGTTATTGCTCAGGAAGCAAATTGTTTTTCCAATAAAACTTCGCTCTGCTTACGTTGTCACTGATTTAAAAGAAAGTGATAAAGTTAATATACTTGAAAAGCGAGCGCAGACCTCTGCCAAGCCACATTCATTAAGCTCATGTTCAAAACGTGACACCTTTTTTTAGCTTTGAAAATTTTGTTGATAGAGGTAAGCTCAATTTGGCAAGCATGTTCAAAGCTCCAACAACCAGCAGTAGATACGAGCTTCTTACACTGCAGCTCCTTCTGCACCACAGTGATTAACAGATCTTCACTAAGCTGTGGCTCCAGATATGAATCCGGAATTTCGTCTGATCTCCATCTGGGAAAATCGGAATAATCATTCTTGAATTCTTGCCGCTACTGGTTCCTCTCATATCCAGTTTGACTGTTCTTCATCATCATCATCATCATCATCATCATCATCATTATCACTCTTCATCCTTGGGCTTTCAGTCTCATCACCATTCTTGCCGCCGAATAATCTCCATCTTCACTTCCTTGTCATCGCTCTAAAGACTACGGCTGGTTTTCTACGCTGTTTTGGCTGGTGTTTACCTGTCCGGTGATCTTTGACCCCCGTTCCTCCAGGGATCAGGCCCGTAACACACCTCTACTTGTCAGAGGTGACTTCCGACTCGGTGTCGGTGGCGTGGAATGCTCCGGCGCCACCCGCCGACCTCTTCATCCTGAGCTACAGCTCGGCTGACGGGACCGACACCTCCAAGGTGACGCTGGAGGGCTCCAAGACGAGGTCACTGGTCCAGGGTCTGCTGCCGTCCACTCACTACACCGTCAGTTTAATCACCATTCAGGGGGAAGCCACCTCTGAACCCATCACGGCGTCACTTACGACAGGTGAGCCGCAACAAACTCACTGACGGTTCTCGCTCAGTGATGGAGTACGACGTGCGAGAGAAACAAAGTGTTTAAACGTAACACCTTGTACTTAATTTACTGATAAACTGATAATTAACTTCTCATAGTTTTCAACAGTTTTTTGTAAAGATTGCTCAGACAGTATAGAAAATAGCAGAGGGTTGGAAAGTTGAAAAACGCTCCAACTCAACTCTTTTTTTGCAGAAAGAATATAGAAATGTCTTTGTTTTCATACGAGAGATGTTTCCCTTCAGATCATCAGGTACTTGCCTTGAGAAAAGTGGATTTTAAATGTATCAGATGTTGAAATTGATGATGATGATGAGGATTAATATGATGATGAGAATGATGGAGATGATGGTGATACAGATAAGAATTATTTGAGTCTTAAGGGCCATATTATCTATTTTGACTGTTGTCAGGGGCCGTCAAGCCAAAATAATAACATGATATGGAAGAATATGATTTGAACGTTACTATTAGTGAAGTGACAAGAAAATAAATAATCAAAATGACTAAAATTAAAGCGTAAATATGTCATAATAAAATAATTTGTAATTTCGATTTTGTTATCTTAGGGGCCACAATATTTATTTTGACTGTTGTCAGGGGCTGTCAAGCCCAAATAATAATACCAAGTTACTCCTTTTTTAAGCGACAAGAACATAAATCATCAAAAAGACTAAAAATCAAGTCTTAATATGTCATAACAAAATAATATAATGTAATTTCGATTTTCTAGTCTCAGGGGACACGTTATTATTTTGACTGTTGCCAGGGAACGTCAAGGCAAAGTAACAATATAATATGAAATAATATGATGTGAAAGTTACTACTTATTTAAATGACAGCAAAATAAATCATCAAAAAGACTAAAATTGAAGTGTAAATATGTAATTACGAAATATAAAAATGTTATTTTAGTTTGTGTAGTATTAGGGGCCACTTTATTTATTTTGACTGTTGCCAGGTGTCGTCAAGCCAAAATAATTATATGATTTTATAGATTTGATTTGAAAGTAACTACTTAGTGAAGTGACAAGAAAATAAATCATAAAAAAAACTAATTTAAAGTGTAAATATGTCATTATAAAAAAAGACAATATTATTTATTGGGTTTATTTTATAGTATATTATACATTTTATTTAATGCCTTCAGTCAAAAACATGATGTAAAAAAAACATTGTATTAATAATTTTGAAAGATCAGTGACAAAAGAAGTAATATATATAATAAAAGAGTTAATAAAAGTTATATTTTGACTTTAAGTGGTAATTGATAGTAAAAAATAAGTCCAAAATTAAATTCTATTTTTTATCTACGGAAACATTTCTACACCATCATTCTTTGGGAACATATGGCACCCTTGACCCAGGCCTGTCTTAAAATGATTCATCTTTATTAAATATTATTTTGAAATGCATGCTTTGAGTGATACATATTATTCATTATTAGTTAGCAAGTTGAAAAAAATAACAGCAATAAACTTCAAGTTTAGAGTTAAAAAAAAAAAAGATTTAAAGTTGAAGCATACAAATGCAGTGAAAATAAGGAACAAACTTCAAGGGACGGCAACATATATATAAATATATAAATGACAAATTGAATTAAAAATATATAAAGATATTAAAGTATTTATAAATATAAATGTTGAAAATGTCCAAAGGCTTTTTAAATGCAGCTCCACTCAAAATAGCAAGGGAAGCAAACGTTGTATCTTCTGACCATGTTGAAGTAGTTATTAACTCCAATCCTCTCCGGTGCTTTTAAACGTCCTGTATTGATCTCCAGCCTCCTTCTCCGAGCACATCCATCCTCGTGTGATGATGGAACCGTCGAGTGGTTCTCAGACAGATGTGAGCGCCCCCCCGCAGCTGTCTCTGGTCATTTGCGCTTCACCCTGACAGTAGAAAGGAGGCGCTGAGGAGAGGCCGCCCTCCGGATCAACTCGGATAATTAAGCAGACTTTTAGCCCGTTTAATGCTGCGTTGGCTTCTTTGAAAAGGAGCTGAATGTCTGTAAGTTTTAAACACAGTTAGAGGAGGATGATTTATGGGGAGGGAGAGCTTTTCTGCCCAACAACTGCAGGAATCTGTTGGCTTAGAGAGTCTTATTCTATTAAGAAGTTCTTAGAAATGCCTGAGATGAAGGTTAAACTCTTCAATTGTCTTGATGACTTATTCATTACTTACTCATTCAGACACTAAAAATATACTTACAAGACCATACATTTGGAAATATACATCATATAAAGGGAATACAAGTAGCTGAAACAAATGATTAACAACATTAATGCATTCAACAGTCTGTGAGATAAAAAACAATCATAATATAAAATATAACATGTTAAAATATATGAATTATAAAATAAATATTATTGAGTATGAATAAGCTGCAGAAATATTCAGTTTTGTCGTTTTTTTTCAAACATTTATATTTCATATTTATATTTATAATCAACAATTATTTGGTTTTAGTTTTAAATATTTGGTTTTATTTCAAAATTGTTTGATTATACTTGATAATTGTTTTATTACAGTTAAAATTTGTTTGATTATAGGTAAACATAGTTCGATTATAATTGAAAATTGTTTGATTATAGTTGATAATTGTTTAATTAAAGTTGAAAATTGTTGGATTTTAGTTGAAAATTGTTTGATTATATTTGAAAATTGTTTGATTTTAGTTGAAAATTGTCTGATTATTGTTAAACCTTTTTTGATTACAGTTGAAAATGGTTTGATTTTGGTAAAAAAAAAATGTTTTAATTACAGTTGAAAATGGTTTGATTAGAGTTTAATTGATTGATTGACTCCTTTGAAACACCCATATCTTAGCTCTACCTTTACCTGTTCTTAAAAGTCTTCTTACGTCCTTAAGAACGTTCAAATTTCGGAAAACTCAACCATTATCTATGAACGAGCGTGCAGAAGATAACACATTTCGCAGTTTGTACATCCTACACAAACTCCCCGGGACAACATCCAGCTTTTACTGCAGAGAGAAAAGAAAACGATTTAATACCTTTCCAAAACACTCTCCAGACTCGATAATGTCTTGGTCTCGGTTGGTGTGATCTTGACTACGACACTATAACGTCTTATATCGAATAAATGTATAGTTATATGTATAGTTAAAATGTATGCTTGTATAATACTGTACAAATATACTGGACACTGATAAAGGGATAGGATGAGATAGAAATGTACCAAAAACAATAGATACATTCAAATCCTGTTGGCACTTACTCATCTATATAAATGGTTCAAAAGAACCACTCAATGGGCTGATAATAGCAATATCAACTCACTAATAATCATTTAATTTGTAAGACACTTTAGAAAATCTCAAAGTGCTAATGATTTTTAGAAGCTTATTGTGTTTCCCCAAACAGAACAGGTGTATTTGCTGAGGTGATTATTCATAAGTAACCTTTAGCTCCGAGATATTTCCTAATTAGGAAAATATCTCTGCAGGAATAATCAACGGTTTGTAACCCAAGAAGAATTTAAATGAGTTTTTTTTTTTTCTTTTTTTCTCCCTCAAATAATGGCTCGCGCCGCTGATGAGTTTTTCCTAATGCACATCGTGCTTTCCCGAATGCATCTCATCCAACTTCAAGTGCTGGAATAGATTCCTAATCTTTTCGCCGCCTCTCTTTGTTCCCGGGCCTGTCGTTCCTCTAGTCAGTGGCGACCTGCCATCAGCCTAATTGTTTGTGCACATTGTTTTGGCGGTAACCTTTCCCGCCGCCGCTTCACCGTCTCCGGAGACACATAAAACAAATCAACCGCGGGAGAGAATTCTCCTCCGTGTTTGCCTGGATAGTCATGAATCTTTGAAAACTTTGATGGACTCTAATGTCCTTTGAAGGTGTCTTTTTGTTTTTTTTGTTTTGCCGCTGCGCTGGAATTAAATGTGATTTCACAAACCAAGGACGAGTTATGTAAATGAAAACAGATTAAAAACAATGATTACTGAAGCAGTTTTTTTTTGCTTTCAAGGGTGCTATTCTCCAACGTTTTCAAAGCTAATTCATGCACTCACAGGATAATGGTCGGCGTAATCGTGCTGCCGGTGTTTGAACGCACTCGACATTCAGCCGCGGGTGGGAAATGGTCCTTGTTAACTCTCAGCCACACTCCTCGTTCCAGGCATGGACCCTCCGAAAGAGATGACCGTGTCGGCTGTGACCGAGGATCTGGTGACCATCTCCTGGATCAAACCGCTCGCTCCGTTTGAGTACTACCGGCTGTCGTACCAGTCGACCAGAGGTGATGTGTGTTTGCATGAACATGTATTTTTGAGGAGGAAAAAAACGTTTAAAAAGCCAGACCTTGTGATGCTGATCAGAGGTGACACAGGTGCTGCTACCTTTTCAAGACGGCGTCTTCGCTGTGCTGACCACAGGTGTACCGCAGAAGAATGTTACCACGGCAACGGCTACGTGCCAACTCACTTTCGTAGTAGCTTATTTTCGTTCTTTTTTATGTCAGTTCAAGTAAGTAAGTAAGTAAGGGTTATATGTAAAGCGCCTTTCTAGAGCAGGGTCGCAAAGTATATATACTGTATATATAAATATATGCTTTAGAAGACCAAGACCCATAAGACAAAGACAGGAGTCCCAGAAAATCCGGGAAAAGCCTGCATGAATAAAAACGTCTTAAGATGTTTCTTCCATCAAACACAGAGGGAGATGAAGATCATTCCAAAGGTTAGGAGCAACAGTCTGGAAGGATTTCTCTCCTCTGGTCCAGAAGTGTGTTCAGGAACCATCAGTAGATTCTGATCCACAGACCTCAGAGCCCGAGCTGGGGTGTAAGGCTGGATCAGATCACTGATGTAAGGAGGAGCCTGACCATGAATAGATCTGAAAGTAAGAACAAGAATTTTAAAGTTGATCCTGAAAGGAACTGGAAGCCAGTGAAGAGTTTTAAGGATCGGAGAAATGTGAGTTCTTCTCTTAGATCGGGTCAGAATTCTCACTGCAGAGTTTTGTATTAACTGCAGGTGAGACAGTTTGTTTGGACACGAAAATAAACTGTTGCTATAGTCCAAACGAGAAGACACAAATGCCTCATAATCTTCCTAAATTTAGAGATTTTTCTCATTTGAAGGAAACAGTTTGTGGTCAGTTTTCTGCAGTGTTGAACTAGAGACATGTCTTTGTAAAATACAACACCCAGGTTTCTCAGGCTCAGTTTGACAGACTGACCTAAGTCACCCAAGTACTGACTCAACCCTGGAACCTTACCATCAGGAGCAATAACCATAGTTTCAGTTTTAATACATAAATAAATATACATACAATGTTTTGCCCAATATTATTGACATATTGTACTATATACAGTTGTCCCTCGTTTATTGAACATGTTGACAAACAATTATGAAAATACTCTGTTCAAAATTAAGAAGAATAATATTATGAACATACCTAGCTAGCATGACATGTCAAGAATGTAGTGAACTTGTGTCTTCGCAGCAACAGTAACAATAAACAGAATCCACAAAGAAGAAACCATTCCATCTTTCACTTGTTTAATTACTTGCAAACTCAACATTGCTTTGCCGCCCAGCCAACCAATACCAACCAACCACAACTGCTGATCTTTTTTAACGTAGCAACATAGACGTAGAATTTAAATACAGTATTGTAGTGAATCAGCTGTCACTAAATGTATCAGTGTGTAGAGAGGCATCATGGGAGTTTACAGTTTTGATGGCAGCATAAATAAGGTGGTCGCAGTAATTGTCTTGTCTCAATAAGTCCTGAGGTTATGTTTTTGTTTCAGTGCTGTTTAAATATATCATCTGTTTATAATAGAGAGAGAATGACGAGGAGTTTAGTAGTTACTACAGTTTATTAAAGTATGCTTTGCTGCATACGAAAAACTTAATCTGTGAATCAGCGAAAAGGCGAAAATGACAAAAGTTTTTGCCTACACTAACTCTCTGCTTCTATATTGAGTGTTACGTTTGTTTGTCTGGGAGCTTTCGTGATGTTTATTTTGGTTCTTGTGCTGTTTCCTCCAGGCCGGGTGGACAGCATGGTAATCGACAGTGACATCACCAACTACACCTTGTCCAGCCTGTTTCCTGCGACTGAATATGAGATCAGTCTCAACGCTGTCAGGGGGAGTCAAGAGAGCAAAGCAGTCCGCACGGCTGTCTTCACAGGTGGGAGCAAACACTGTGCCATGAGCTGATGCTGTCGCTGCTGTGAGGGAACTACTGGAAAACAACTGTTCATGACTTCAAGTCAATTACAAATAAACAAATTGGCCAAATTAAAGATTTCCCTAAGAAATCACTATAAAATATTTAAAGTTATGTTTGAAACATATCAACATTTTTGCTTGAAAAAAAAGTTTTGGAGCAAATTCAAAAAGCAAAAACAGTTTTGTCTAAGTTTTGTTTGGCTTTTTTTTTTTCAGATATATTTTCCAATTCCTTCATTCGTTAGATTTACTTACATAAAACTTTTTTTTTAAGTATTAAAAAAAGAAATCGTGATTTTAACAACTTTTTTTTCTCGGGGCAACATTTTTATTCGTATATAAATAGAATATAATTAATATATTTTTGTTTCCCCTAACAATTTCAACATTTAATTACTGAGCACCTTTGTACATTGTTAAAATATGCTGTTTTTTATAAACCCAAAAACATATGAATAATAAAGAAATACTTGTTCATAACACCCTTTTACACCTTTTCTGCCCTTAATATATTTTATAAATACTGCTTATATTCAATACCGTTTTTTAGCACTTGAACCACTAAAATTGCACAGCCACATGCAACTTTATGAAAACGAAAACACCATATGAAAAATAAAAATGATAAAAATAATAACAAAAAGACATTCATTTTATCTAGACAAGCACTTGTTTACACCTTAATACTAAAATATAATTTATCCCTAATTTGATTTAATAAATATTATTCAGTTTTTAAGCATTTAACGAACACAGCAGGGGGCCCTTGCATACTTTAATTCAACTGTACAACAGATAGAAGTGGTGATAAAGAATGGGAGCTTTGGCTGCAGCTCTCACATATCCTCAAAAACATGTGTGGATCCACATGGTAATCCAGAACACCACTTGCATTAAATTGTTTGTTCCATTATAAACATTTTCTAAACGTTATAAACTCATTTTTCGATCAAGTAACCACATTGAAGTGCATTTGTTCCAATAAGCAACCGTAGCACTGTGGTGGTTTGAAATTCCGGAAAAAAAACACTCTCCCATTATTATTTTTTGCTGAGTTGGCAGTTTATTGCTTTAAGTTGTGGGCTCTCATTGTTCGCCATGAAGACATCCAGTAATACGTCAGAACCAGCAGTGCATCGCTGCTTATTGAATGATTAGAATCGCTGAGATAATGAGATAAAAAGTCGAAGATTCACAAAGTTTTTATTTGCCATTCCATGTGTTCCATGACGACATACACCATGAACAACATTTTTTGTAATGTGAAAAAACGATTGCGAGGTGTTCGGACGAATTGTATGTTGAAGAGAATTTGAGGCTACAGCTGACATCGCAGGAAGCACAATCTTCTCCGAGCACAAGCGGAGACTGCCCACTCCATGACCCAGTAATTGCTAACCTGCTCTCGGCTCCATCTCACCCTCGCTCTTTCTCTTCCTCGCTCACGTTTTACCGTTGTTTCTTCCACCTCTCATTCCCTTCTCTTCAGCCCTGCTCTCCTCCGTCTTTGTTCTTATTACGCACACTCTCTTCTTTATGTGTGTCTTCGTGTTGTCTTCTGGATTTATCTTAGTTGTGTTGACAGAAACTCTTAAATTAGAAGCAAATCATAAAAAAAAAAACTCTTCTTCTGCACATAAATTAAAGAATCCAATTTCTCTGTGTGGAAGTTCTGCTAACCAAAGATTAACACTCGCTCCCACTGGCTGTATGCATAATGTTTGTGTGTGTGAGTGTTATTGAATAGCAGAACAGAGAGCAGCAGAAGGTGTGTTTGCATGCCAATGAGAGAAAAAAAAAAAAGAAGGGATTTTCTTTCCCATCTCTGCCTTGTTCTGCCCCCGCATTTTTCTATTATCGGACCATTTTTTTTAACAATCCCAGTGTGCTCGCACAATAAGCGCCGCCGTCGGGGCCGTAATAGGCTGAAAAGAACATAACTCTGAAGTCAAGCTTGTTAGAAGTGGTAAATAACATTTCCTCACTCCACACAATGTGCATCCGGGGACAGTTTAACAGCGCTTTTGACAACATAAACAAGGGATTTGGAAGAGTAATCCTACATTGGAGAGCCAAGTGTGTAATAACTTGAGTAATGCTACTTTATTTTCTTTAATCAGTTATTGTCAGCGGGGACGAGAGCGTAGAGAGACACAGCAGGTGCTGTTATTGTTTGATAAATGGCGGCATGTTGTCTCTACGTGGACTGTGTTGAGGCTTATTTGAGGTAAGCTCCGCTGCTCATTACCAGTGGGTTTGGACCGCAGTGGCCTTTTGACGCCAGTCAAAGTCTGCAGACCAATTAATACAAATACTCACCTTTATAGGATTAAATTGGGTTTTTGCAAAAGTGAGTTTTGTTTTCCCGCGTGGTAACGTCTGACTTACAAAGCCTTGAAGAAACACTATGTTTAATAAAAAAAACACTTTTACTATTAATTATTTTGAGGAATCATGACTCAACGTAAAACTCGCTATTATTGCAGTTACACTGTATCAACACAGAGGGGCACCAGAAACACAATTTTAAAAGCCACAAACAGGGCTTTTAATGATGCTAAAAACTGCTTTCCCTGTGAAAATAATAATTTATTTTAATCATTTTCATGGAAACAAAAATACTGCCAAAAAACTGCAATTTATTATCTCGAGGGGAGATTCTGTGTGACCAAAATAGACACAATGAAGAAATAATCAGCAGATATTAGTTTTGACCCGACTAGGAAAGTCCTCAGAACAAAGTTTAATGATAATAATACACTAAGATATTACCATTGTCAAGAATATGAATTGGATTTTTTTTCCTGAAGAACCAGGCATACAAGTAATATAACTCCATAATAAGAAATATAAAACAGTCAATTGCTCTAACAAGGTAACAATATATATTAATTTTCTCCGTCTAGATACTCCACAACACTCTTCACATGAAAACTCTTTGAATTTATTTATTTTTTAATGGAAGAGGAAAATAACAAATTTGTATATGATACAAGTAAATTAATACAACATTTAAAAAAAAAAGCTACAATCTATCAAACAAATTGACTATTTATCTGTAAGAAAAAAGAAGACAAAATGTCTATATGTTAAAATGAAAGAACAAACGAGTAATATATGAAACAGAAATCACATAGAGTCAGAAGCAAAAGTGTAATGTTGACCAAATATATTTAAACAGTTGAAACCGTCTGATGATATCAGACATCTTGAATTTTGTTTTGTTTTTATTGGCATGCTTTGCAATAAAGACAAGCCATCATCCATTGTTGAACTTTTTTGAAGCTGCAGTATTTCTTCACTTGAAACTCCATCTTGTTAAATAAACTGTGTATGTCTTGAAAGAAAAATGTAAAGTGTAACTTCCATTTGAGTCACAATCTAGCTTTGACAATGTTCAGGAAATGTTGCTGTCAGATACTGCAATCAAAGCACCTCATTTCCTTAGCTGTGATATCGAAACAAAACATTGCCCTGTTAAAAAAAAGGCTGCAATACATTTGTCTTGTCTATTCTTTATTTTCATCTTTCCTGCAGAAGACTGAATTTTTCTACTGCTGTTTAGATACATAAATGGTGCATCACATTTATCTAATGTTGCTGCCATTGGCACAGATCACGATTCTCACCAATGCATAGGTATTATTAAAGGACGAAACATATTCTACTGTTCTCCAGGATATAATCCACTGAGATGGTTGGTTAGTTCCTCCCTATAGCATGAAAGAAGACCTCATGAACCTCAAATAATCGGTGAAAACTGGGCAGCACACCGAACGGTCGACACAGTCTAGGTTCAGAAAACACTAACGAAGGGTGACTGAAAAGGGTTTCTATGGAGCGGGCAGACATTTTCTCTTGGCAGCAAAGGGATTTCTAGTGACAATTTATTTTCTCTACTTCACACCACAGTTGCAGAGAGAAAGAGGCGTCTAGCCGGAGACACATTTCAATTTCCATGTTTTGTTGAGTTTCTTTATTCCTTAGTAAGACAGAGTCAGATTAATTTACTATTGTTAGTCTTTGCTACTGGTTAACACCCTGCGTGTAACTTTAGGGTGACATTCCAACATAGAAAAACACAATTTAACGAAAAGTTAAATGATGGCAGAGAGACAACTTCACCATTTAGTTGATTCAGTCGCCTGTATCCTCTCGTCCTTGTCCAGGATCAATGTTCTGAATGAATAAAAAGGTATTTATTGTCATCTCCTACATATATGATTTGATGCTTATCTTACCACTGATCATGTCTGTGTTTTTTGTGCTGTCAGTCTGAGAGTGTCGCTGAGATAATCACATCTACAGCTTAGCCTTCAGGGACGATAAACACATTTATCGTTCAGCGAGACTAGAAGATGTCATTCAAAGTGTCAGTCGGGGGTCGAGTTATCGTCTCACTGATGAGGAAGTGAAGAAAACACTCATGAATAGAAAGTAGGACATCGCAGAGAGAGCCATCATAAGATGTCCTCAAACCGCCATTGTGATAGTTGTGTCATTCATTATAGATTTACAGAATTTATAAAATATAAATTTAATGAATAAAGAAAAAGATATAGGTATGTATTTTTTAAATGGCGAAGCATCAAGGTCATGGATTGAACAACGATTCTGGTGTCAAATTGGATGGAAAGGTGTAGATTTATATTCACCATGACATTAATTATTTAATAAAAAAAACTCAAATTTATATTTTTTATCTTTTTAACCCTTGTATTGTCCTTGGGTCAAGGTGACCCGAAGGCCCTCCTCTAAGTAAAAAGGAATTTCAGGAAGCCAGGGAGATCGTCCACCTTGACACCAACACAACACAAGGGATACCACAAAAAAACGATTGATTTCAGGGGCATTTAAAATAGTAAAACATTCACTACTTTTGCCTTTAAGTACTTGGGTGGGGAGGACAATAGAGGAAAAAGTTATATTTAGAGCTGAACTAGGATTTAATGAGTATAGCGTTAAACAAAAAAACTGACAAACAAATTATTTATCACATGAGGGGTGCATAAATACATTTAAATGGTTCTCTATAGAGGTATAACAAATACATAATAATAATTAATTTATAATATATGCTTTTGGCTTTCAAATCATATTTGTATCATAGCTATTTTAGGGTTTATATTTCAATAAAATGTCATTTCTTAGATTTCATTTATTTACAAAAAATGTGCAAATTCCTAATTAGAACGTTTTTTGTTGCAATTTAACTTCAGACCGCTTGATGACAGCAGTCATGTGAGAAAAATAAAATCCTGTGAGATCCTGCGAAGACTGAGGACGAGAGGATACAGTCTTTTAAAGCTGATGTTTGGACTTATTTTGGTTTGAAAAACAAATTAAACGTAGTATTGTGTTACGTATCGTAATTATTTTAAATAAACACACATACTGCATAAACATATACTGTCATTACAGGGGAAAAAATGTATTCTAAAGCAATTTCATAATTTGTCGTAACCTTACTACTTGCACTTATTAACAAACACATAATGCATTTGTACTTAAAAAAAAAGAAGATATATACTTATCTAACTTCATATGATCTAGATAGTAAGTAAGTAAGTAAGTAAATAAGTAAGTAAGTAAACAGGGACCATGGTCAAAAGGTGCTTTAACAATCAAAACAATATACAGTTAAAATATATACTATAAAGGGCGAAGACACATAAGACGAACACAAGAGTCCCAGAAAATCAAGGAAAAGCCTGTACAAATAAAAATGTCTCAAGATGTTTCTTGAAGGAGTCAGTAGATCCATCAAACACAGAGGGAGAGGAAGATCGTTCCAAAGCTTAGAAGTATTCACTTAACTTCACATAAAAAAACGACTTTATTGTCCTCAAGCAGACATTTTATTCCACTGAACTTCCCTTGGTGCAAACAGTAGAATCAGTTTCTAGTTCAGTTTAGAATCACTCTTTATTAAAGCAATTATTAGTGGAGGGGGTCCACTAATTTGTGCAACAGCAAACATTATAGACTAACATATTCAAAATACATGTAAATACAATTTACAATTTGACTATAAATATCGTGAAAGTACAATTAAAGATTTAAGTTTTAAAACAGGTTTGTAGTCTGATTGCGGAGGGAATGAAGCTGTTGTTGTGGCAGAAGGTTCTGGTCTTGATGGAATGCAGTCTCCTGCCTGATGGCAGAACTGTGAGGAGTCCAGGGTGAGGAGGGTCGGCTGTGATCCGACCTGAACTTGTCTTGGAGATATACAGGTCTAGAAGAGACAGTGGTCTATATGTTCACCCAAACACACACAGATCTCTCTACGATCTCACAACGTGTATATACTCCTAAAAAAAAGGCAGAGAAATAATATTACTGCAGTACTTTGATTAGGTGATTTCAGGGTCGATGTCAGGGTCGTCACTGAATAACCATCTCCTGCTCTTTGATTGTTGCAAGTGAAGAAGGAGAGAGCAGTGATGGGACTATCACACTCTTTGATAAGAGGAGGGTCTCCTCCATCAAGCCCTAATCAACCAGCCATCTTGAAAAAATAAAAAGTTTCTCCTCCTAACAAGCCCTCTTTCAATGTGACGAGGACACGGCGACATTAATCACCCCATCTGCGCGTAGATGTGGAGCACATGCTGCATTGTGCTGTCGTGACTTCCGCTGTGCCACGCAAAAGCTGGAGGAAAAATTGGGGTTGAAACACCGGGGTTAAAGGTATAATTAAATTCAAACTCAATTTTGGCATGTCCAGCAGTCTGAGTACGAAATGAGGTAAAGGTTGCGGCGAACAGGAGGATATTTGAGACTTTGTGCTGCATAATGTATGACATCATTTCGGTGTATATGTGAAGGATGGCCGGTTCATAAATACATCTCACGTTGTCCTTATCTGCAGTTCAGTGGAAACAGAGAGACTTGAGCATATGAATCAATAACGTGGTAATTTAAATTGATTATTCATATTTAATTTTAAGCTCTATGGACTTTACATCAGGTCCTTTTTTTTCTATGAATATGTTTAATTTAAGTGGTAATTTTGGGGGTAACTGAAGGCTGTAGATGTCAAAGAAGCGTAACTTACTCTGTGACTTCATAGAAACTATCGCTGTATTAGGGAACATTTATTTGGTATTCAATGAAAAGCTAGGACCGATGGCAGTTACACAAGCTTTAACTTGTAAAAGCTTCAAAAATACTAAGGTATCTAAGTGATGGACTGTACCTTCACCTCAGTCATGAACCTACATCTCCGCATGTACAGCATCAAGAACATGGATACAGTGCTTCTGCCATGTATTAAAACATAAATAAACAACTTTTTGAAAAGCTCTTCTGAAGTGAAAAGGGAGCATTGCTGAAGGTGTAGAATACACTGATAAAGCTTCATAAACAATATCATGTATTTCTGAGCTCAGTAAATGGTAGTGAAGGTCTGATGCACTATTTTGCTTTGTTTTGAACAACTGTTCTAATGAAAGATACGAGAAGAGTAACCGGATGTTCCTTTATTGAATAAGGATAAACCAAAGCAAAAAAACACTTTTATAGCCCAAAATGGGCTATACAAATACAGTTTTCTTTGACATTCAAAACTGAAGTCCCACAGTAGAATAAAATATTAAAGGATGCAGGAGCCTCCATGTAGGCCTGTATACAATGAGTACTAACAACTCAATCAAATCAATGAAAACTAACACATTTATTTACCAGTGCATATTTGACTTAAATGCTCATGCATATTGACAAAAATAATTAAAAACATACTGGTCTCTAACCAGCCAACATCTGGGAAGATGGCAGCATTGTCCCAGTTTAATTGTGATGGCACTGTAGGGGGCGCTCTTCTTCAAGGCACTGAAAGCCTTCAGTAGCCAAAGTTCTAGGTAGTGCAAGAGACAAACATTTCAAGAGTTGTCAGGGATTTGAACCAATGACCTTCCACACCAAAAGCCAGGATCATACCACTAAACCATCAAGCCATGAGACACAAACTCTTTTTTTTTCCCCCTATACCTTTAAATTCACTTTAGAAGCATGAGCCAAATATGAACATGGTTTGACTCAGAATTATATTAAGCAATTGTTCCTGTTCTTTTAATTGTGTCTTTGAGTTCTTCATAGGCTTCTAAAGAGATGTCTTGTTGTCTCAGTGCATCAGTGAATCTGTGATCGATCGCAGGGTCTAGTTGAGGAAGCCGTGATTTGCATTTAACCAGGATTGGTTTCACCTGATCAATCCGTGCCTGCTCATCTTGGTCTTTGATCAACCAAGTAAGCCTGGACGCTCTTGTTTTTGATTTATCAAACCCAGCTTACCTACTTATCCTGGATGTATAAATCCTACAGGCCTCAGGTAATGTTCATATATAAGGCGCTCCGGATTATAAGGCGCACTGTGGTTTTTTAAAAAATTAAAGCATTTCAGTGCGGAAAATATGGTATAGTTTTTTTTTAATCGCTCGTGTTTAGACTGTAAATAAGTTCTACTTATTTTTAGGGTTTCCTTGTTTCATATGAAAAAGGTACGACGTTGAAAAATAGCACACCTCTACGATACCTATTCATTGTAAATGAGAGAAAATTATAATGCAGCTTTTGTCTCTCGGTCACTCACTCACTTTTCTCTTTGCTCAGTTAAAACTATTCTTATAGTCTTTCTGTTTAAATGCATTTTTTATAGTTTAGGCTTTTATTCAACATGTATTTTGTGACTAGATTAGGGTTGAAGACATACACTTGTGTTATCTCAGGGTGATCCGTAAACATTGACCCAGAGATAACACAAGGGTTAAGTGTTTTTCAGTTTAATTCCCCCTTCTAATATGTGTTATCAAGTTGTTTAATTGTTTCCCAATTATAGATCGAAGTATGCTATTAACAGAGACCTTAAAAAAAAAAGGCACTCCTCTGGGTCTTGTTTTGAACTAAATGTGTTTTCTGTGTCCGTACCTGTAGCCATGGACATGCCATCTGAACTGACGGCACTTAACATCACACCACAAGGAGCCCTTCTGAGGTGGACCCCGCCACTGTCAACTGTGGACAACTACGTGCTCACCCTCACCCGGAACCAGGGTAGGTCCAACACGTGTACATGCATATTTTATGAATATACTTCCTTTTGAGGTACATTTATATGTTTGCTTTCAGTGCAGGGCAATTGAGACGCGCATTGAAGATGAAAATGTGCTCATACCATGAAGCTATTTTACAATTTGAGATCGGTGTTAGCGTCCCCGGAGATGATTCAGGTCTATTTATCTTGTTTCCGGAACACAATCGTTGTTGGTGCAGCGCTAAGCCTCAGTGGAAAAATTGCTGTTATTAAATCTCACGTTACTGATTCTGCTCGCGCACTGAGATGGTTTATAGATGGCCCACAGCTGGTTCCTTTTATGATCTGCTCTCTGAACTACAGAAAGTGGAAATTGGCCGAGCCCTTTTCCTCCAAGGGGATATAGATCACTCAGAAAATATCTCATGATTAGAAATCAAAACTTTATGTCGAATCGTGTCGCGTGATTTAATCTTCCGTTATAGAACTGAATAAAAACAACTGGCTCAAACATGTGTCGAGGAACATCCTAATGGTACTATCTCACTTTTTACAATTCATGCTAAAAGTTTTACTGTCGGCCAATATGACCGGCCGCTCTTTTAAAACCCTTTAATCCAATAAATTCAGATATAAAAACGAATGACATCAAATATTCCTTTTGTCTTGCATAAGCATTTATGAATGGGGCGTCTCAAGTATAAACAGAATAGGAAGATCAATGTTTATAAACTTTAACCCTGCAAACTTAATCGTTAGATCTGCTTTAATCTCTCGTGTCCTAGCACTGAATAATATACATTCATGCTGAGAGATTATCAGTAATTTAAAAAACATATCATCAGGATTTGAGTTTTGTTTTGTGCTCTAGACAACTTTTCCGAGCCAAATGATTCACTAGAGTTTACTACAAACTCAACTATTCATCACCTGTTATTTGAGTATTTCAACGTTTTTTACACATTTACAGAGACATTGTTACTGTTACGGCGGTTGGTTTATCTTCAAATATTAATCACAACAAATTATAAGATACACATTTAAATCGTTCAGCCGTTGATCACGGATGATCTGTTGGTCTTTGGAAGCTTCAGGAAGCAACAACACTAACTTTTCTGCGTCGAGTAATAACCCTCTGTCATTTATCTACACGACGTTACAGTTACACATCTTAATATGTATCAGTTAAACATAAAAATCACTCATTCTATTACTATAGAAAAGCAGGTCATTGTGGGGGACATTAACCCACAGAGGGGGGACTATGTAGGGGTTTCTTGCTGGTTTATGTTCCAGAAAGAGTGTACATGTGGACAAAATGACTGACTGAACTTGTTGACTCCTGAAGGTCTAATGAGTTTAATGATCTGTTTTTTAACCTGCTTTTAATCTAATGAATTGGTTCAAATATTTTTGTTCAATATTCTTTTTTAAATTACTTTATATTAGAGATCTTTTTTCAGCAGCCTATTCTATTCTGAAATAAGATTAAGGGGCAAGGTATTCAATGATATCTCATTGAATTCCAAATTATATAAAAGTGAGAATACAGCAAAATAAGCAAATATTAAAAAAAATAATAATAATAACACCAAAATATGAATAATATCTCACCTTGTTAAAGCCTGCAGAGTCCGCTAATGGTCGGCTGTCGGTGCAAATCCTAAAAAGTTCTGTTATCCCTCATCCGTTTGTCATCTTCTTTGGTGTTTTCTCTCTAATAATCTCTAAACAATCCTTTGTACCCCAAAACATATCTCCACTTAATCTAAGATTACACACATGAGGACTCTAGTAAATCTTAAATTCACATTGGATTATTTTACAACCGTCAACAACTTCTGAAGGTTATTAGTTTCACTTAGAAAGGCGGTTAAAAGCCTTTACATGCTGATCCTCACACAAATATCGCTCACATAAAACGTGATGAAATGTAGAAGAGTTGGAGCAGTATGAATACTTTTTCAAGCTACTGTAAACCTTGGTTCTCTCTTAACGCCCTACAGAAGAACTTCTCCAACAGCTTTATGCTGCAACACCTGGCAACGATACCTTGATTTAAGGGTATTTTATCTGTAAAGCAGAAAGTTCTTTAATATTTAATCTGCTACTAAACTATATCTGTTAATATTTTATGAGAACACATTTACAGAGTTTCAGAGTAACACAAAAAAATCAGTGTGTTATTTCATTGGTTTAATAATATTACATTCATAAACAACAATAAAAGAACTCTTATTTAAAAGGGTATTAAACTTAATTATGTTAGGTTGTTGGAATGAGTGTGTGAAAATGGAGGGCAAACGAGGCACAGGGGGGAAATAACTTCCTGTTTTCGTGTTTACTTACTTTACAAGAAGAATTGTCGTTGTTGTTAAATAGTCTTAACATCATTATAGTTTGTATTATATACTTGTTTTTGTTTTTCGACCATGTAGATGCAAGTTCATAATGCGCCCACATTGTCCTTGAGTTTGATTCCTTTGTTTTAAAATCGCTCTTTTCATCTGTCCTTTTAAAAGAAAGAAAATATAGTCTTTAATGTCATTATTTGGAGATACAGATACAAAAGAAAGGTGTAGTAACAGCATTAATTCTGCACCAAAATAGCGACATGCTCTTCTTTCTAATATGTTTCCACTCATCTAATCTGGACAAAAAACATTTGCACTCGGCTCTCAGTGCCAATGCGCAAATTACACGCTGGATCTCCGCCAGATGATTTCAGATATGGTATCTTAATGCTGGACACATCTTTGGAATCCAACACCAGCCAGGGTTTAGAAGAGCGCACTATAAGTCGTGATTACATTCCCTGGAGTATCAGTGTATTAAAGTGAGGTCAACCGACTTCATATTTCAGTCGGCTCTGCTCTGCATCACTAAATAAAACATCAATTTTAGAAGATGGTTAAGGTAGGTCGACATGAGGAGTTCATTTCTGGCCAAAATTAATTCCATAAACAACTGAAGAGCTGTACAGTACTTAAGTCTGTGACAAGATAACATGTGAATGTGCCATGTTTAGATCTTAACAGGACAAATGGTTCAACACTGGATTGAATTTTTTTTTTTTATAGACATTCTATCTTTAAAGACCACGTTAAAGAAACACGTTTTTAAACACGTTTTTAAACCTGTTTTTGTGTTGTTTTTTTCCGCTAGCCAGTCTGTTTGGGTTCTGTTAAGGGTTTGTACAGCCAAAGGGGCTGAAATTAGTAATGGTCTGATGAAGCTTCATGAAGCAGTGTCATGATGTTTAGAGGTCAGTACGCGGCGCCGTCAGTTTAAAAATGATGTGATGTTTCATTAGAAAATTGTTCAAAACAAAGGAAAATAGTGCAGAGACCGCCATCTTGGGGACTCTGAAAATATTGACACTGCTTCTTGAAGCTTCATCAGATCATCACTACTATTCATTCCTAAATTCTCTCTTAACAACAATGCATTTACTAACGTACTGTTGTCACAGTCCATGTCTATGATCCTGAAAAATAGTCTGTCACAAGATGACAAATTACTATTCTATCTGAAAAGGACATACCAAGGCAGCTTAGTGTAAACTTGCGAGGTCGTTTTCAAAAATACTGTACATTTACGTTGGCTTATAAAGTTCACAAAAAATGCAACAGCGACAACACAAAAAATAAAGCCATGACCAGTTGGGTTAATGCAACAGGAGACAAGATACTTAACCCTTGTGTTTTCTCTCGGTCAAGGTGACCCACTGGCCTGTATACAAATGTGTTTGTGGTATCCCTTTACCTTGACCCAGAGACAAACCAAGGGATACCTCAAACGTGTGTGTTTCCGGGCCACCGGGTCACCTTGACCCAGAGACACCCAAGGGTTAAGAACCAAGCACTAAATGACGCAGAGTATTTGGAATGAATGAAGTTGATAAGGTATGTTTTCCTTTTCTGGCTGACATAAATCCTTGACATTAAAATTGTTTTTCTGCTTCTTTTCTGGTAATCAATAAGCAAACTTAAGCAAAAAATGTTTCAAAAAAGTTCATGAGAGTCTGTTACGTTTCAAAGAATAGTTGTCATCTGAGTTGTCATTCTGCAAAATAAAAGCAAAACATATTAACAAGCTTGAAATGGCGTTAAGCTAGGAAAGCTTTATTTATATTTATAATAAATTAAGTCTATTTTTTTAGTGAATGCCATACTTAAAATGATGATGTGTGTGTTTCCAGTGATGGCAGATACGTTCCTGGTGGAAGGAAGCAAACAAGAGCACCAGCTTTCCAACCTGCTGCCTAGCACCGCTTATTCCGTGGCCCTCTACGCCTCCAAAGGACCCCTCACCAGCGGCACCGTCATCACTAATCTCCAAACACGTACGTTTTCATTTCCTTAATCTCCTTTCAGAGTTTCCTCACCTCCTCCTCCAGGTCGAGCAGGAAGCTTGCTGCCCTTCGGGGACGCTCTGGTTTTATTGACTCCCCCAAAATATCCGCGTGCAAGGTCTTTCACTTTGACGAAGGGTGAATTGCTACAGCGTCAAATTGTTCCCAAAAGCAAGAGGAGTTTAGATTTGGTAAATCAGAAACAAAGTCGGCTCCTCTGGGGTTTTCTAAAGAAGCGTGTAAAAAACGGTTTGGGTAGTTTTCATCTTGCCTGATGCATCATTACATTAAGTGGTTTTGAGTTGATAAAAAGCTGATGAGGCGGAATTATGGGACAGAAGATAATACGTCTCTAAGTGAGTTGATGTGTTAGCTTTTAGCGCCGCTTCTCTTGATCGTGGATTCAGGCTTTGAATGGTGAATATTTAGCAGTGTAATGCCTTCAATGATGCTTTGATTTCATGACATCTACTCAAGCTGTTTATGGATTTTTTTATGTGTCATGTGGTGTGTGTACAGAAACGTGGTGTTTACAGTTGAAGTAATACTGCATATATTCTTTGAACATGCACATGCACTCTCCTTCTGGTGTCTGTTTTTGTTTGGTTGTTTTGGCAGTTTCACAACTTGACTGACATTTTATACCTTTAGACCAAAATACTGATGAAGTTTTAAGGAATAGATGTCTTGGATACTGACAAAGAAGTGTCTCAGAATCTCTTAAAGAATAGATTTCCCTGCTTCTTTTTATACATATAGATTTCACAGTGAATTTAAAGTGTGATCTAAAAAACAACGATCAATCCAAACCCAAAGTATTGAGATATATTAGATATTAAGAAAATGAAAAAAGCTTGTTGATGTCTACATTCTATTTGAGCTTAGTGTTTTTCTTCATCCCTTTGCTGCAATTACAGCGTTAGTCAAAGGAGGATGTAAATTTGTCAGACAACAACAAGCCGTTTCTCCCACAATCTTGTTGCCGTGGTTGCATTTTCGCAGATGGACACAATTTTTAATACATAACTGGTGAGTACTTGTCAGGCTTCTGAAAATATGAGCGATAAATCTGTGCGAATTGTCTCGGTTTCTAAGAATCAATCCGTCTCGACTTACTCTTCATATATATTGTAGCTGTATCTGTCTTCTTACTATCCATCTTTCCACCCATGGGTCTATCCATCCCCCTTTCCAGCAGTCTTTCCTATCGCCTATTCATCTGTCATCCATCTGTCATCTATCTGCCATCCTTCCATATGTGGTTCCGTCAGTCTGTCCATCCATCTTTATATCCATCAATCCTTCATTCATCTATTCAAGCTTCCATCCATCCATCTGTTGATCCATCCATTTATTTATCCATCTGTCCATGCACACATCCCTACATCCATTTTTCCATTTATCCAACCGTCTGTTAACCAATTAATCTACTATCCATCCATACATTCTCCCTCCTTTCATCCATCCATCAATCCCTCCCTCCATCAATCTGTCTATCCATTTAAATGTCCATTAATCCTCCATCCAACTGTTTGTTCATCCATCCATCCATTCATCTCTCTGTGCATCCATCCATACATTCCATTTTTCCACTGAACCGCTGAGATAACCAATTCTTTCACTATGCATCATGAGCCTTCATCAACCCATCCATCCATCCATCCATCCATCCATCCATTCATCCTCCAACCTTCCATACATCGTTCCGTCAATCCGTTCATCCAACCGTCTGTCCACACATCCATCCTCTATCCTGTTCAGCTATTAATTCATCCATCCACATTTTTTTTTTCTGGCCTGTCCTGGCGCTGAAAACGTGAGAGACAGATGTCAGCCATGCTCTGGCGTATCTTCATTAAATTACCAGGGTTTCCAAGCAACTCTTTGATGAAGCAGTCACAAAGCGGGTGGCGGAATATCTCTTTCCCCAGAATTTAGAAGAGTTTTGCATAATTAGTACCATTTGTCATAGTTATAAAATGTTAATTCTCACGTCGCAATGTTTGAGAAACCAGAGTAAGAGACACTGCAACTGTGGCACGAATCTGCGGAAACTTACTAGGAGCTAACTCAATATAATTTTCCAACTTTATGATGAAAAAAATAAAATGCATATGAGAGAGTGAAGTATCAGTAAGGGAGAGGCAACTTCTCCATAAGTTTTTGATAATCAACCATAAAATTCATAATCTTACCTCAAATCTAAGATGCACTATTGCTTTGAGGTTTTAATGAAAAGTTAAATTCATAAGATTCAAATCCTTAGATGTGAAACTGTAGTTAAATAAGAATCATCTGCTCAATGTCAAGTGTTTAAATGACGATGACAATTGAATATTATTACATTCAGTCTGATTCTCAGCTGAACTGAGATGCTCTTTTACAGGCAGCGTGAGATAAAGTCAAGAGTTGATGATGTGTTCCACTTCAGTTCGCCCGCAGCACAGCAAACTTTTTTTTTTTTTCTATACAAGGAATAGAAAAAGTTTCAGTCAGCAGAGGAGTTCAAGTCCCTGAAGAATTACCAGAGCTACCTGTCCTGCACTCGCAGCGAGGATGGATTACAGGGAAGGGAACCAAACCCGGGCCACATGTTCGCTGCAGAAACACATAAACGAGGCTCCAAACATTCTATAGCAATGATTGGAGACAAGAGTTAGGCTGAGAGGGAGATACTGTCGTGTCAAGGAAGTCTCGGATACTCCTGGAAATGGAACAAATCTATTTTTGTATTTTTATTGAACAAAATGATTAATGAAAATTTAATGAAGCTTCTTTACTCTTGTTGTTTTGTCCATGTCTGCACCAAACTAATTTAAGCTTATGTTTCAAGCTAAATTATATTATGATTTAATATAGTATTTAGATGTTTCTTTTCTAATTCTCGCAAATGGTACCTCCAGAATTTAATTAAGTTAATTTGATGACCTAGAAAGTAATGATGAAGCTTCATGAATGGTTTCATCATTTTCAGAGTCCACTAGATGGCGGTCTCTGAACTACTTATTTTTGTTTTGAACAACCGTTCTAATGAAACATCACATCATTTTTAAAGTGATGGCGCCACCTACTGACCTCTAAACAACATGAAACTTCTTCATAAAGCTTCAACAGAATAGAATGATGCCTGTGTTTAATATAAGTTAAGGAACATTGCCTAAGGATGACAACCATAATTAAGAGGTTTCAGTGAAAGAGTCTTGGTAGAGGAGGACAAACGCAGGGATCCTTAAGAAATATTGAGCCTCCAAGAATAAAATATCGTAACCAAATTCATAATTAACGTAATGGACAGTTTTGTAATTATACCTTTTGTTCCCTCAATTTGCACAGCTAAACGATTTTAGTCCAAGGGATCTGTTACATTGGACATTTCTGGAGAACACATCTGGATTTTAAACACCCAACAATTACATGAATACTTATCTTTTAACAATAGAAAATTACTGTAAGAAAACATTTTAAGTGGATTACTGTGCCTCGACTCAAGTCAATCATTCACTCGTTTCTTTTCGGTGCCACTTAATCCCTTATGGAGGTTGTGGCGGGGCTAGAGCCTTGTGCCATCTTCTTCGGACAATGTGGTGGACACTGGTATAGGACGCCAGTCTATCTTGGGCACACAAAGACAAGACTCACAACCATTCACACACACTCCTATGGACAATTTCCCCGAGTCTTTAATCAACCTCAGTATTTTTTGGAAGAAAACCAGTGCCTTGAGTAACAAACTCTAAACAGAAAATCACAATTTGGTTCCCTCATGACCTGGAAGCAAACCAGCAACCTTCTTGCTGTGAGGTGCTAACCACTGCGCCTCCATGTGGCCCAGACTCTAGACATATAAAGTAAAATTATTGGATATTTTCTACTCAAAATTGTGAGAATACTCTGTAGCGCCACCAAGAAGGCAAAAGGAGGTAAATGCTTGGGATTGAGTGAGACTCTCCTGACTCTAGACTTGCATCAGGTTGGTGCCGCAGTCTTGTTGTTGCCAGCTGAAAGTATGTTGTAGCAGAGAACGGGACACTGGAATCTTAAACCTCTTTAGCTATTGAAGAGATGATGATAGCTGTTTTTATCTACACCCTCAACTTCAAAACCATTCTGGAGAGCTATCGACCTCTCATCCACCCACGGACTCTTCTCTTATATCAACCAGACATTTATAAAATGTTTCTTCAAATAAATCAAACCACAGAGGTCTATATTGTTCTTCAAGTTCAGTTGTGTTCAGTCAAGTGCCATCAATGGAAGAAGCAATATTCTTGCTTCCTAATCATAATCTCTGCTGCAGAGGTTCGGAATTATCTCCACATCCTTAGGGAAGTGTTGTCAGATGAGCTCCTCCCAACAGATGCTTCCATGTGTGAGACAGATTCTGACTCCTCCCAGCAGGGGGCAGCTCGGATCTCCTGACATCAGAGGCATCACCCTAAGCTGTTCATTAAACATCCTAATTGAAAGTGTGTTCAACTCACAGGCTTCTTTTTTTTTTTTCTTCTTCCTTTAACAGCTTGTTTTTTTTCTTCTGCGTGTTCCACTTCACTTGAACATGTCACAGTGGGAACAGAGTGTGAGAGGAAAACAGGATTGAATAGATTGGTCTTTGTCATGTTTCTCTGATTTGGTCTCAATCAGACTCCGTGGCAGGAATGTTCCCTTAAAAGCAGATGAACGTTCTGATCTTATTAAACCGCTGAGCTTCAGTCGACATGAACGGTTGCACATGTGTGTGTGAAAGAGTCCTCTGTCATTGCTGTTGCATTTCAAGTTCAAGTGCTGTTGAAATCCCGGAGCGTAAAAGGTCAGCGGAGACTCCAGCTGTCAGATTTTGTTGTTTTACGAGGGGATTGGTGGTCCTGTGCGAGTACAGAAACTCTCGGGTCTTATCAAAATGTAGCCTTGTGGTTTTTACCAGCAGCAGCCTTGTTGTGTTGTTGTACCCGCTCGCCTCAACAGAAGCACTCGGCCGCCCTCCCCAAAGGCTTGCATTTAAGTTACAGGTTTGGAAAATACAGGATATTTGTTGTGGCTCTCTATAAACTCCTCTGCAGCCTCGGTGTTCCTCTCCTATCAGAGGATTAACTCATCAAAGATTTCTTGGCCATTTTTTAAAGCACAGGTTGAGTTGCATAAACTTGTTTTTGCCACGTTTTCGACAAAATACTTTCTTTAAAGAAAAATGTAATCTTGATATAGACTAAACCTTGGCTCCGGCGCCACATGTGACCCTTTTTGCAGTTTTTTTTATGGGGCCCTCAGGAAGTAATTTAAAACTGGCTACTTTACGTCGTTAAATATATATTTTTATTTTTCAATAAAATCTATATTAAATTCAATCCTCCTTATTAGTTATATTATATACAGTATATATACACTGTATATATATTATATTATATTACTTATATTTAGTTAGAATAAAACGGTATCAAATGAACATTAACACATTTTGCCAAAGACATGGAAGTTGTTTTGTTGATTTGATTCTATGCTGTTGACTCAGAAGAAACCAACCTGGGATTAACCCTTCTTAATAATATTGGATCCTGATGGTAGTTTGGAACGCCACCAACTAAATATTAGCATCTTTTTAACTTGAAAAAAATACTAAAAATATATTGAAATTCAGATTGTTATTATAATTATTTCTTGTTTCGATTTCTATCCGTCTGTATTTCCGTCCACATAGGAAAATAAAGGTTTCAAGATATTTGGTGAGAAATGTTAGTTAATTACAAACAGAAAACGTTCAGGTAAGATTAGTAACTGAGGCGGGTAAACAGTCTCAAACAATGTAAAATGTAAAATTCCATAGTCTCTAATATCAGGAAATGTTCAATGAAAGGCATTAATCCAAAGGCTGATGAACTAAAACTGTAAAATAGTACATGTGGCTTTTCTATATCAATAAGTCAAATAGTAGAGAAAACAATGTGCACAAACAGGAATTAACTGAAAAAATATAAAACAAAAACTCAGGTTATGGGAATCTATTGGCGTTCTATTGGCAAAATAGAGTTAAAAGTGTGACGGAAAAGACTATATTTGGGGGTGTTTTTGAGTTCCTGTTTTGAGTTCTGGCACAGACTTCTACAGCAAGCTAATAGATAGCAATGATGTTCAGAAGTATAAATAAATGTTTCTTAAGGATTTTAAATCCGACAAGCAGCTGAGCTTGTGTTGCAAACTTGTGTCCACACCAATGAATCATCATGTATTTTGCATATTATTGAGCCTCGATAACTCCCTCGGCTTAAGTCATCAGAGTGTCTCTGTAACTCCTTCAATCACAGCCTCTTGGAGGATTTACTTCCCTCATCCTCACTATTGGACAGAAGCTTCCAGCCGATATTCAATCCAGCGACAGATGTACATCAGTCAGCATCTTGCTGCTGTTTATCACCGACTGTGGTGTAATCAGTAGATTCTGCTGCCTCCCCCTGTCAGATGGCATCTATCTTCCAGTTAGCCTCCACGCTCATCCAACTTTTATCTCTCTTCCTCCATCCTTCTAGGTCTGAGCCAACTTTCTTGGCCTCTCTTCCATTTCCAGTTTAATTAACCTGCATGGTCTGGTATCAGATGAGGGTTAGTTCCAAAGATTTACTTTAAAAGTGAGATATTGAAAGCTCACTCCTGTCGTGGAAGATAAGAAAGTAAAAACACATATTTATGCATAATATCAAAAACGTATGGGATTCTTGTGTGTGTGGCTCAAAAAGATAGAATGGTGGGAATGAAACAGGTCCACAGCAATTAAAAAAAACCTAACCACAAGTGTTAGTTCCAAAGCGTACCTATCATGTCATGACTGTAATATAATAGTCGAAAACCCGGAATTTACTTGACCAAGGTGGGCGTTAATGTTCATTGTTAATTGTAAGAAACAAAACACCTGACAAATAGAAGAACGGAAAGCGTCACCAAACTGGAAATTTGGAAATTAAAAAACAAACGATATATTAAACCAAAAATCACATGACCTTCAACCCAATCCTACACCACCTTAGAAAAAAACGAAACTGACAAAAACTAGGACTGGAATGTACATTGGAAGGTATAATCAAACAAATCTAAATTCACCAGAGAAAGCACTAATACAGGATGGAACATGAGCATATAGGAAACCCTAGGAAATTAATTAGCAATAAGGCTGATCTGACACCACGGACTGTAACCAGGAATCTTGAATGGCAGCAAATAACTCAACTCTACTGATTGGTTAATGAAAAATAATACCTTTGTGGCATCACTACTTCATGCAAGTTTGAGATTCCTAAAATTAAAAGTTTTTAATATTTCATAGAGAAGTCCTTCAAAACGTACCACCAAAGATAGTAAATCTGTAAATCAAGGATTATGTCAGCAAACCGAAATGCATTTTTTATTTCAAATTTCTGAGAAGGTTCCATTGTGCAGTTTTGTATGTCAGGGGTCATGACATCACATTTCCCAGCCTCGGCCAATCACAATAAAGGTGTCGTGGTCATGGCAACGGCAGCAGAACTCAGGCGTGGGGAAGAATATGTTATGTAAAGAAACTTGCTTTAAATATTCACTGGGCTCAAATATCAATTCATTCAACTCTCTGTATTTGCATGATATAGAACCTTTTTTCTTTTCACTTCACAATCTTTAATAACATACACCGTTCTTTTGAGAAATAACCAGATGAAGTGAGTTATACCTTACCCTGTATATATGAATTTTAAGATGTTAGAAACCTTGACAAAGTTGGATACATCTGCTTCCTCTAACTCAAAGTGGAATAAATGCATAAATGATGAACTCCCCAAACTGCATTTTTTTCAATGGACAAAACCAGCAGTTGTGAACTTTGGGAATTTGGACTTTGGAACTGTAGGAAGGTCACATGATTTAATATGCTTCACTTGGTAGCTCTTTAAATAAGGACACCTTTCTTTATATCATCATAACCTTTTATACTGATCACAAGAAACCTTTAACTTTTAGCTCGACTGACAATGAGTCATCACTGTGAAGTTCTGGGAGTGAAATAACCTCCGGCTGTGTATAATGATCCAGCCTTGAGTCGTGGCATGGGTAATCAACTGTGATAAATCGCCTTTTAATTCAGAATTTTGTAGTCTGGGCTCGTCCCGCTCATTAAATCTCCTTCATAATGGTCCAAACGTGACATTAGCCGAACCAATTAAGCGCACGCGTGTAAATGACTTATGTCAATATGATCCTGAGGAAATTTTTCTCTTGCAAATTGCTGGGAGAAACTCCTGACATCCAATCTGAAATGTGCTCGCCTTTTGTCTTCTTACTGAAAATTACTGCTGCTGCCCTTTCCCGTCTTCCGCCGCCTTCTTCTGTCACTTTGCTTTTGTTTACACTAAGTGTTAATGAGACATAAAATGAGGCCGCCGCTCCCCGGCTCAGTTGAGTTGTTTTAAAAGTCATCGTCTGAAGAGTTTCCGAGGAATCTCAGACAACATACCTGCTTCCTCACTCGGCACGCTGGTTTAATTGGAAGCAGCGCAACAGGGAAAAAAGGACAAAGACGGATATAATTGGAGAGAGAGCAGAGGCAAAAGATGATACTGAGGAATTGTTTAAAGTCTTCCTAGGTCTTTTATAATTCTTAAAAAACGAATCCAACACACGCAAGGAAATCTATATTCCGGTTCTCGCTCTTGCTGTTTGAGTGACAACTTGTCACTAAAGCAGCAGAAAAGATGGGATGGCAAGTGGAGTCAATGAGAAAGACAAGAGCAGACATTACAATGAGAGCTTGATAGGAAGTGGAGAGAGCCAGCAGGTCTATTTAAAAATTTACATCTCTTTTTTTCACTTCTCTCCTCTTTTTTTTTTTTTACTTAGAACTGACACAATCTTTTTGGAAGTCATCATGCTGTTAAGTTGAGTGACACACACGCTGTCTTGCACTTAGGCCCCTCTGGGGGAGGGGGTTACTGTATCAACACTATTTTTCTGTCTGTTTTCACACTATTAATGCACTTGGTTTTTAAGAGCTGCACACATGTACACTTCAACACGCAAAAAAGAAACCCTTTGGCTACTCGCAGGTAACCCTGGTTCTAAGAATAAGTGCTTCGGCTCATAATGAGCTTTGCTATGGCGAAGCCTGGTAAAGATAAACCTAACTACAAACCTCGCCTTCGCACACAAAAATAGCCTTTACGATGAACAGATAGTTGGTACAAAATGCACACAAACACCTTCCTCACACAAAACCAAACCTACAAACACAAACACTAATAAAAAAAATAAGGACATATATATTTAAAAACACACACAATTACATATTCAAAGATTATTACAGTATAGTTGAAATTAACACACACACATTTCTCAATGGATCAATTAAGTCCTACCTATCTATGTACACAAAAATGTACAAAAAAACAACATTGTTTTCACCTTACCCTTAAAAACACAAAGCTTTGTATAGAAATAAACTCAACACAACAATCATAATGGAAGCACAGCATAGGATAGACTTTCTCCAAAACAAATTCCCACATAAACATACTTGCACACAAACAGAAATCCCAGGTGCGAATATATGGATTAAAATGAATGATCAAGAGTCAAACACACATGAACAGAACATCAAAACCATAAACCCACATAAACAGGGTGATATACTACACACAGAGAAGGGACCCTTCGCACAAGAGACGCATGAAACTACAGCATGTGCATAGAGTTTAATAGATGTACAAACAACTTACTCCTCACACGGACATGCATCTACATTTACACACACTAATCACAATCATGCATGGGAACACAACTGTCCCCACAAACAACACACACTAATGAATAAGTGCTCTAAACCACGGTAACACATGCACAGTCACACACTCACTCCGAGACATGCTGGACGGACACAAACACAATCTTGCTCTTCTCAGTATGACGTCTGAGAATTAAATGTAAAAAAAACAGATTCATGCGGTTGCATCGTCTTCTGAACTTTAACTTGTGTTTAGCGTCCCTTTCGTGTTCAGTCGTCAAACAATGTTGGTGAACCAGAGTCCTGACGTAACAGCAGGTAAGGGGCTCACCTTTATAAAAGTGTCATCACCACGCTGTAAAATAAGGTTACAGTGTGTCGCATGTGCCGAAGCAAAGGGGTATTGATTCTTGGAGTGTGATGTAAGGTGAGGAAAGTGAGGCGACTCTCCCCGTTGCGGGGTTAAAAATATCACAGACACAATAATAAGGTGGTGGTTGAGGTTGTGCTGAGGCCGCGTGATGAAATGTGTGGTAAGCTCGGGGTGGGCTTGCTTATCTCGGGGGTTAACTGGTGTCAAAGGCTGTAGTAGAACAATCCTGACGCTGCAATCGCAGTCGGGTGCTCGTTTTGGTTGTGTATGCCAGACATGCAGGGAGATAACTCATCGTTATTCCGAGCGCTTTCAGATGGATTTGTCTCAGTGCTTTAAAGCCTCGTGGATGAACTCATGATGCTGTGCTTAGTCTACTTTAGTAGATGAATTGATGCATTCTGAATAACACTTTCAAAGTCCTCGGGTTTTGTTTTTTTTATGCGTCTTTTCCTGCTTAGCCAAATATGAAGGGTAAAGAAGGTTCAACCACCTCATGGTCGCCTCATTCTTCCAGCATGGGATCATGATTCTTTCAATAGCGCTTTTTGAGTTAACAATCATTCATTCATTTTCTGTGCCACATATTCCTTTATGGGGATATCAGGGGGGCTGGAGCCTTTCTTCAGGCGTGAGGCAGTGGACAAACGACATATGCCTTATAATCCGGAGCTCCTTTATATATGAACGTTACCTGGTTGGTGACTTGTCTACAAACACTTTCATGACTCTGAGCCGACACGCCATGGGCGGAATTACGTCTTTGCGTCATCACAGAGTGGGATTAACGACGCACGTCACATCATGGTGGACGGCTATGGAGTGAGATTACTGCCACTGTTTTGAGCGAGTGTGTCTTGGTTGTTGTAGACTCAAAACACTTTTCTCGAGCAAAATCACTCTGCTGCGCACTCAACCAGTCATACACGTGCGTTCAATCAGTCATACACGTGGGCTCTAGCTGTCATACACGCGCTCAACTTGCTGCTCACTTGACATTTGTCAGCTCACAATTTTCTTTTAATCATCATTTGAACGAGTTAAATTGTCTGAAGGCTTAATAAAGTTTTACTTTATCTAACTGTTTTGTTGACATTCCCTTTAGCACAGCTTTTTCTAGTGGATGCATAACGCAACCTCAGTCAAACGTTGATGATCACGCTATCCACTGCGCCACTTTGCGCCTTATTTAAGTTAACGTCAACGGTATAAAGTTAATGATGTGATTATTGGAACTTTAAAAAAAAAAAGAATGTCTACATAACCGTCTTATATTATTCGGAGAGTTCTTTCGAAAAGAAGTTTGGGCTTATGCAAATGTACAAACTTGTTCACCAGATTTAATTTTTTTTAATTTCTGGCAAAGTTCGACATGATCATCTGTGCTCTCCAGCGATTATTTCACTGTGTCTGCATCTCAGCTCGGTAGAGACAGAGACAGATAGACAAGTTGTGGAACATGCAAAACTCATGGAAAAGTGTTTTCGGGGCATAGAATGTGCAAAGTTTGACTGTGTCTTTGGGGTTCTTAAATTGCTTCAGCTCACATATTTAGTCAGTCATCATTCTACAGACCATTCTTCAGGATCTGCTTCACACAACGAGAACTTAAGCTGCACAATTATCGCGGTAGAGTACCGATGATTGATGGATGGGTTCTCCTCTGTTGTCTGAAGTTGGTTTGTATTTTTAAAGGACACCTAATGTGCTGATTTAAGTGTCTCTTAAATTGTTCTAGGACCTCTATTATACTCATCAGCATGATTCTTTTTGCACAAAACTCTCATTTAATAAAGATATTAATATCATAAAATATGCTAAAAGCTGAGACTAATGCTGTGTCTCAAATCGCATACTTGCGTACTCTAAGTTAGTATTTTTAGTGCGTAAGTGCGTCTCCATTCTTATTTTGCGAAATTTAGTGCGCCATGCACACTAAATCGGCGTACTAAAACTCCAACAAAACTGAGTATGGTTCGATGGACACTATCTACCCTAAACGCCTGCCATCTTAGTGACGTTGTAAACGAAAGTTACGTCATATATATATATATACTTACTTACAGGTTCATTTTCAGCAGCAGTAGAAGGATGAGATGTCTTCTGTGCTGATACCAACTTAAATATCTCGCAAATATTTTGATTCTCATATTTTTTATTTTTCCAAACATACAAAACGTGCTGCCAGCAGGTGTCGATAGTGTTCCAACAGCTGGTTGCAACCATCGTTAAATAGAAGTAGAAGAAGAAGCTGTCGCGTCATTTCCGGTTAGTGTGTAGCAGCAGTGTTTGATTTGAGACATCTGTCGAATTTGCGTACTAGTTAGTACGTACACTATCCTGATGCATACTCATTTCTAGTATACTAAGAGAAGTATGCAATTTGAGACGCAGCACAAATCTCGTCCGAGCAACCACGCCCACTCTGCTCTGATTGGTCACAAAACACGAAAAAAAAGAATAAAAATAAGTTTTGCTGCTTAATGTACACATAAAGGCAGAAGTAACACTAACCATGTATACATAAATATTTATTTTGTTTCACGATTAACATGTAGGTACTAAACTGATTTAGGGCTTCCAGGGGAGAACACCTCCACCAGAGTGACGTCAGAATTTTAAATTTAAACCTTAATCTCGTTTGGCGAGATTCCAGACTGGAGAACTTTATTAAGTAATCACTTTAAAACGGAGCAGCGTTATGATGAATGACCTACTGCACTTTGAAGAAGACCACTTCAACATTTACAACATGTGAATAAGTCAGGAGAGTTGGGTTTTCACATTAGGTGCCCTTTAAAAGATTGTGTGACATTTTGGGAAAGAGAATTTTTTATCATTCAGTAGCAATTGAAACTGTTTCTATATGATCATTAAGGTAAGGTAGAACTTTATTGATTGAAAATTGTTTTCTTTCCAATAGCCACAGCAAATACAGCAATTTTTCATAAAAAAATAAATCAAAATAAAATAAGAACAAGAACAAAGAGAAATAAAGAGAAAGAACAAGATGATACAATCTAAGTCTAAAGATAAAGGCGTCACAGAATATCACCAAAGTTCTTATTTGACTTCTTAATAGCTTTTTGTGAACAGATATCCAATTATTTTGTGTCAAAATATGATATAATCTGGTTTCACCATCGTACCAGGGACCCTTCAAGTACATTCCAAAATTGCAGATCCACAGCTAAGCCCTGTTTAGCCTCTATTAAACTCCTCGAACCTTAACTCTACAATCCCATGTTTGACCATGCATGCCGTTCCGCATGTTGTCTGGAACTGGAAATCTGGCTTCTGTTGCCAAACCCACGAAACAAACTTAAACAGTTCTTTCCCTTTGACAGCCATGGACGCCCCGCTCAACCTGACAGCCAGCGAAGTGAACCACCGCAGCGCTCTCATCTCCTGGCAGCCACCAGTCGCTGAAATTGACAACTACATGCTCACCTACAAGTCCGCCGACGGCAGCAGAAAAGTAGGAACTTGACTCCACACTTTAACTTTATTTGTCTTCTCGATTTCCACTCTGTTATCTAAAGGTCAAGTGTTTTCTGCGTCTGCCTTCCAAGATAATGTATATCCTGATGAATATTCATGAGAACGTGTCAGCAGTATAATCCATGATTATGAAAATGAGAAGCTGCAGCTCTTGTTCCTGGTGTAACCTATATTTAATAACATGCTCAATTATTCATTTCAACCTCAACATCCTTGAGTTTAGCCAAGCAACTTTATTTTGCAGAAACTCAACTTCATAAAAGCATTTGAGGGAAATTTGTATTATTAATGAATACAATGAAGAACTGAGCCTGCATGCCATTCATTAGATATCACTCAAAAATAAAAAAAAAGGTAAGATCATTATGAACATGTTTTTTCACTACTATACACAAGCACCAGTTCATGCATTCTTCAAGGACAACTAAATAGATGTTGGGCCTCTATTATATCATCAGTATGTGTACATTTCATAGAGTCATTATCTTGATGGAGTCATTTGCTGTGCCTGCACTCTTAAAAACTTCAAATGGAGGGCCACAGACTATCATCTAATTGGCCAGAAATGAACCACGAGCTGTTAGTATTAAAACAATGTATTAGAGGTCGTCATGTTTCAGCTAACATTAGAAAAAAAATGTTTATGTTAATAATGAGATATAAAAAGGGAGAGTGTTTAAAGTGACAATATGTAATCCCTAGATATTGTTTCTGTCTCCCCCTTGGGACAGAATAGTTAACTGCAATTGAGTATCATAACTTCATCAATTTAAGTTTCACCAAAGGTAATTACATTAGATTATAAAACAAGATAGACATTTATTTTGGGTGGTTTTATGGTTTTTGTCTTCTTAAGTTTAAGGTTTTTGTTGACTTAATCTATAATAACATTATAATATAGTAAAATATAAGTTTTACTACATGAGTCATGACTGTTCATCAAGGGATGCCGACCTTTTTTGCACCACATACCAGGTTAATGTCGGCAATGTATTCACAGACTGACCTTCAGATAAATACAGTAAAATAAATCCTATACAGTTTATGATTGACCCATTTTTTTTAAGAGTATTTCTTTAGTGAACTCGACTGATAGAAGTGTCTGGAAGTGTCACAGGCCAATGTTACTTCAGAGAAAATATGATCTTTTTTTCAAAATAAGACAGAGCAGGACATAAAATAAATTGTATTTTCTCTCAATAC
Source organism: Callionymus lyra (assembly GCF_982586985.1). NCBI lineage: Eukaryota > Metazoa > Chordata > Actinopteri > Syngnathiformes > Callionymidae > Callionymus > Callionymus lyra. The sequence goes on from NC_141833.1 coordinate 4,906,692, forward strand.
AGCCTGTTATAATATGCCTCACAGGCCGGTACCGGTCCACTGGACCGAGGGTGAAACTCATCATTGTGTTCTGATTTAATGTATTAAAAATATGAGCCTGTTTAACCGGAAGCAACTCCTTCATATTGTTCAGGATGAATTATTCTTTTACTTTATTGAGATCCTGTCCTCAGTTGACTTGTATACTGAAGCATGTCTGAAACTTATGTGTACACATTCAAATATTAGTGAGGAAAGATTGTTTATTTCTTTTAATTGAGATGATTTTGAATATGATTTGACTGATTCCGTTAGTATATAGAATCATATCTATACCCTGCAGCAAAGCAGGAAAATGTCCACTGAGTCAACTAGACACCATTTACCAGCTGCTCCCTGCATAATTCACATGGACACATTGGCCTGGAATGTGTGGATTTATTCCCTAAACTTGTTTAATTTTTAATCCGCTACTTGTTCATATTTCATGTGGATGAGAAAATCTGTTACCGAGCGTTTGCTGATTCACACTTATTGACGTCCTTGAAATACTGTTGTTGGTGCTTTTGGGTTGTTTTCTTCACACAGTAATGAAACATTCATGTCTGATCTTTTCTTAAAACACAACAGATGTTTTCTTGTAACAATGAGTCTTATTTTTCTGCAGAAAATTCACTTTGATTTATCAAAATAATATATAGTCCACAAAAGAATGGTTATTTTAGTGGATGACGGTCTCAAGTTAATGAAAAAAATGTATTTCGCAAATGTTATACTATAATTACATAGTTTTTTTTTTGTTGTTTTTGGCTAATGATACTGAAAAATGAAGTTGTTTATCTTCTTCTGTCTTATTTGACAGGAGTTGATTTTGGATGCGGAAGACACGTGGATCCGTCTGGAAGGCCTGGGCGAGGTCGCGGAGTACACCGTGAAGCTGCAGGCGGCGCAAGGACTCGACACCAGCGCCGTCGTCTCCACCACCTTCACCACAGGTTTCACTTTCTTTTTAGTACAATCCTGATCTTTCTTTTTCTTTTTTTTTTTGCACAAACGACAAAACAATTCTTTCCTTTTGGACTTTATAATACTGAACCGGACACAAATAAGCAACCGGGTCGCTGTTTTATATTTCATCCTTTAGGCAAATATGGATTTTTGTCGTAAAAAAATAATTGGAATATTGCTATAAATGGGACAACGATTTGCGATGAACAAAAAAAGGAAGGGCTTCGAGACAACTTTTATATCCGATTAGTAGTCATGGTCCGATGAAGCTTCATGAAGAAGTGTCAAGTTGTTAAGAGGTCAGTAGGTGGCGCCATCAGTTTAAAAATAATGCAGGGAACGCCATCTAGTGTACTCTGAAAATAATGACACTGCTTCATATAGCTTCATCAGACCATCACTACCGATAAGTCATTTTATTCTCTTAACTTTCAGCTGAACATTTCTGAGAGTAGATTCAAACATTAGATTTCTTCAACTATCCAAATAAAATAAAGTATAGCTTCTATATCAAATCAATTTCCCCTTGGAATCTAAAAAAGATAATAAATAAATAAAAAAGAACTATTTTATTTAAAAATAAAAAAAATACACTAGAATATTGTGCACTCAACTGGTTGTATTCATTTGTTTTGTTGAGTAACTTCAATATTTCCAACATTTCTTTTATTTAAAAAAACTCATCCATGTCACCTCTTATCTGAAAACACTTTGTGTTCTTCGCCTGCAGCTCCCAGTTCCTCATCTTTTAATTCAATGCACATAATCTACTTCATTTTCACTCCCGTTCTTTAGAGTAAAAATACATTTGACAACAATTGTTCTTTTCACAACAGCCGTGACGTCATTACCCAGAAGCCCATTGGCGTTGTTGCAAATTACATTTTTATCATTAAATTAAAAAAGTCAAACCTTCATGGAGATGATATGGAAGCATATCTCCTCATCATTGAGGCTGTATTAGAATGTGTGGAAGTATTGAGTGTAGCAGTGGATGAACTCTGTGTCTCACCTTCAGGAGCAATTGAACCGATAATAATCGTGTTCGCATTGAACCTGTTTGTGTTCTCAATGGAGGTCACATCAACTCATAAAGCGCCTGCTTAAAGAGAAGCTACAGGAATAAATACGATGATTCATAAATGTAGAAGTTAACCTTTTAATAGTAGTTATGTTTAACCCTTAAACGTTAAGGAATGTTTGAGATTTTAAATAACGAAATGATCTATCAAATATTTACTCTTTCTTTAATTTGAATTCCCTTTATTTCTGATATTTAAAATGCCCTCCCGTTTAATACATCTGGACAAAATGCACTGGTATGAGCTTCAACATTGCTGGAGATTATATTTTAAATATATTTTCAATTCATGAAAATAATGTACATTTTGAGCTCTTTGGATTATTGTGAACTAGAGTTTCAGACGTTACTTTTTAGAAGTATGGTAGCTGCTGAGGAGAATAAACCGAGGAGTTTACAAGTTAAATACACTAGAGACATTCTTTAATTCTTCATTTTTAATACACATTGGTATATACATTCTTGGAATACTATTATAGCTGTCAGAACTACAGAGGAATTACACTACTCAACAGTACAAATATTCCGCTTTGGGTCTCAACTGATTTGATTTTCTGTTTTATTTGTTTTATCGTGCATATTTAGAGAATCAGACGGCTTTGCAATGCACCAGTGTGTCAATTATGTTTCCCCCTCCAGGCCAGTAAAAGATCCTGCTCAACATGGAAAATCTTTTATCTAATGATGTCCTTGAAACAAACGTTTTCTTCATTTATTTATTTACTTAAAGATGAGGTCGGGGATCTGGAAGACTTTTGTTGGATCTCTTAATCTGCTTGTCATAATAAATTAAATGTTGTGACACAAAACTGTATCATTTCAGTCACCAGTGGAAATGTCTTACTGTGAATTTCAGCAATTATTATCAATAAGAACATTTAAGATTCTCACAGTTAAATACTCTTATACATGGTAATATTTTTGTCAAGATGATGCATTTCTCACAAGCAATGTATGCAATGTAATGTTGTTTTTTGGGGGAAATTATTATTATTAATTTGTGCTTTCAATTTATATTCATCAATAAATATATAAACTAGGAAAGTGACAAAATATGTATACACTTATCAATAACTCTTAATTACTTACTTATATATTGCTATTTTTTCTCCAAAATACTGTATCAATAATGAACAGCTCTGTATTGTTTTTTGTTAATTTATTTTTATCTAATTTTTATGGTCAACCAATAAATAAATTGTACAACAAATTAAATCATTAGATTTTATTTTTTTAATTCACAGTCTTTTCTGTTTCTCAATTAAACTTCCGGTCACTAGATGGCAGCAGTCATAACATCTTCTGCAGCCGAAGCAACGATAAAATCTTGCGAGATCCCCTCAACGACTGAGGACGAGAGGATACAGCAGACTCCAGTTGAAAGCTGATGTTTTGGCGTATTTTGGTTTAAAAACAAATCAAAGCAGTTATTACTTTGTCAAGAGTGATGTTGTCTGTAAATACGTCAGAGTCAAGAACTTGGACAATAATAATATAAAATATATTTCCTACAGTATTGAAATGTATTGTGTCGTTGCCCCTGTATCGTGTATTATCGTATCGCCCCTTTATTGCTTACACACCTTAATTGTTGTAGCTTTTTATACATCATAATTATTAATAAGGAGTCTTCAATTAAATAGTGTTTTTAAGATACACAAAAACTTGCGTAACTCAAGATTAGTCGCCAGCAGGATTCCAACCTGCCACCGCCTTGCTGTGAGGTTGCAGCAGAACTACGGTGCTGCAGCACAAAGTGAACTCTTGCTGGGAGCGTTTGTTGTTTCTGGGTCACTGTCAAATCAGGTTCCAGTCAACAAGCATCTTCTTCTTAGCTAGCGCCCGCAAAAGTACCTGTCTGTCTGAGTTGGTCACAGGAGGGAGCTTCTTTAGATCTCTAGCAACCATTCATAAATGATATTCAGTTGCCATTAAGTTTAAAACCTCATTCCTGAAGAAGAAATAAGAGACTATTAAATGCCTCCGTGCCTCCTGTTTGACTTGTATGTTTATCATTCTTGTTATTAGGCTTTAATTATGCTATTGTAGTTTCATTTTGGATCATAATTAATATATTTTCATGAATTTAAATACATGTACACAAGTGTACTACCAAAATAAAAGTTATTCCCTCACTTGTCATTTGAAAGCAAAGAGAATTCACATCCTCTGCTCGTCTTCAGGGTCTCGTCTGTTCGCGACGCCTCAGAACTGTGCTCAGCACCTGCTGAACGGAGAAACGATGAGCGGCGTCTACACCATCTACATCAACCGGGACCCGGGCCAGGGGATCCAGGTCTACTGTGACATGACGACCGACGACGGAGGGTGGATTGTGAGTCACCAACAACGATGGTTTAAAGCTGCCCCAGACTCCTGACACTTCTGTCCTTGTCTATAGATCTTCCAGCGGCGCCAGAACGGCCTCACTGACTTCTCCCGGAAGTGGAGCGACTACAGGGTCGGTTTTGGGAATCTGGAGGATGAATTCTGGCTCGGTAAGACACTTTAATGTCATTGTGTATTATTTAGTTTCAATAGGGGATCAGGAGTCATCGCTGATACAACTCATGCCAACTATGACACTCAATTTTCTGACACTGAAACCTGCCATTTTTAAACTGAGAGTTCCATCTAGTGGCCCTTTAAAAGTATGACACTGAATCATGATTCAGCTCAACAACTGATGCTGCATCATGAGGCCTCATCACAAATATATACAGTTATACACTCTTATACATGGATATATTTTTCCATGATATTGAATTGTTATCCTACTTCACTATATATATATATATATGTTTTTGGCTTTCAAACAATTTAAATTACTAAATATATATTTACTATGGGTGTCGATGGGTGTCAAAATATTGATACATTTACACTTACTCAAAAATATTCGTTGCCACGAACAAAATACACATGTAATATCTCTCTGACAAATCGTAGAAATACGAAGGTAGTACATTCTGCAGAATAAACTCTCTGGTGTCTAATATTTTCGAGAGTTGGAGTTAGTTATTCTTCAATGTTTAGTTATTCCTCAAAACATTGTCTCTTATTGTGGCTAATGCCAAACTATATAAATGTCAACATCACAATAGTTTCTAGAACAATCATTTAAAAAGGACAATAACTAGTCGGGGTTCTAACCTGGGATTTCGGGTCTGAAGCCATGACTTTTCTTCTTTTTTTTTTTACCATGTCTGGTGCTCCGTACATTTCAATAAATTGTATATAAAATGTTATAATTTGATTTTGTTTAATTTTAATTTCCAATTATTTGCAAAATTTCACGACATTTCTGTTTTAAAATAAAACTTCTGGCTGCTAGATGGCAGCAGTCATAATATCCTCTGCAGCTAAAGGAACAATAGAAATACTGCAAGATCTAGACTGACTGAGCACGAGAGGATACAGTCGACTCCAGCAGCTTTTAAAGCTGATATATGGCATATTCTGATTCATAAACAGATAAAAAGAAGTTATGACTGCGTGGTCTGCAAATTCTGCAACACCAGAGTCAAGTACTCGGACAATACTACAAATATATCATTCCTAAAGTATTGCAATATATCTATGACCATGTATCGTGAAACGTATCGTATCGCCAGGTTCTCGCCAATACACAGCCCTATTACATTTAGCTTTTTTTCTACTCGTACAGTTTGAATGTAAAGTTCTGGCAATAAACAAAAATGGCGGTTGGATTGATACCTGCCCTCCCTTTAAACCCATATAAACAAGTCATTGTGCTCCCTGGTTTCCATAAAGGAGAATGTGTTGTGTTGATCCTGAAGGCTGCATCACTCGCTTTAACAACACACTACTTCCCTGATTTAATGGTCCAATCAATAGATAGTCAAAGCTCCTGCTCGCTCTGAATAGATACATCTATTTTATGGCGGGAAAAGATGTTTCAAATGTCTTGCGAGGGCAATAAAACGTCAGGGAGTTTCTTTTGCATTAAGATGTAGAACCCTGCTGAGAAATATTTCTGTATTCGTTTTCTTCTCTCCTCTAGCAGTGTAGTCGCGGAGATTCATGACTGGACTTCCTAAGCTTCTCTCTCTTGAAAAGTGCTTTATAATTGTAGTGTAAGCTGGACTTTTCATGGCAGACTAATCTCGTTGATCTTTTTCCTTTGCTCGTTTTGATTTATCATGAAATAATTCATTTCAACGTTGAAGAATTAAATGGTTCTTTAATCAGTCTGTATTTGTAATTTAAATACAGTTTGATATATTCATAATCTTTGCATGTGTTTGTAGGTTGTTTTCTTGTGTGTGTATGTTTTGTAGGTGTTGTTTATGTTTTGTAAAAGTGTGTGTGGTCAGCATGCATGTGTGTTTCCATATTCAGTGTGTGTATGCGTGTGTTTTTCTATGTGTGTATGTTTTGTAGGTGTGTGTTTTTGTTTTTGTTTGAGCGCATATATTTGTGTTTTTTTTACTATTGGTTTGTGTATTTGTCCGTGTGTATGTTTGTGTGTTTTTGTATGTATGAGCTTGTATCTGTGTGCAAGTGTTTTATATTTGTGTGTAGGTGTGTGTGTGCATATTTGTATGTGTTTGCATGTATAGGTGTGTGCTTATTTATTTGTTTTTGGGGTTACCTCTTTTTCTATGTGTTTGCATGTATGTTTGTGTGCTTGTGTACATGCGTGAGTTTTTGCATGTGTTTGTGTTTTTGCAGGTGTGTGTTTTTGTATATGTGTTTGTGCTAGATATGTTTTTGTAAATGTGTACGTGCGTGTGTGTATGTATGCGTTTGTTTATAGGGGTGTGCATGTGTGTGTGAGCATGTGTGCATGTGTGTGTTTGTGTGTGTGTTTAATGCTTTGTTGTAACCATGTAAGTGAGGCGATGCTCCATTAGAGACGAAGCGTTACATTAGCAGGCTTACACCGCCACACAACATATCACAGTATAATCAGCACAATAGCTGGAGATGTTCCCTCTTAATCTCTTTCCGAAGCTTTATTTAAACACACTTTATAGTAGTGTGGTCTTAAGCTGAGCATGAAATCAGCTTTAGTGCTTGTGTACAACACCTCAGGGAGGACGTATAAATGTAAGGCTTTATTATTTTATCACAGTAGGGGATGTTGGCGCAACAGTGTCTCCTTTGTGTGTTGCGTTGATGGTCACCGCAGTTGTGTAGCTGCAGCTTTGTTCCCTGAAATTACACGCGTAAATCCATCATGCTGGTGGAGACGAGTCATCGGGGACTCTCTGAGAAAAGGTTTTCTTTTATTTGTGACAATTGTAGAGGAGAAAGAGAATCACAGAAATGGTGTGGTGTTGAGGACAAGTCAGACGTGGGCGACTATGAAATTAAAAGTATAATAAAAAGTAAAATGAAATTCTTAAAACTGTGGTATTATGAAACACTGTTTTAAACTTTGTTATGTTGTTTTGTTGTAACACATAATCATTTATTTAAACTTTTTCTACTAAGCACAATGTTGGCAATATTGACCCCAGAGTAGGCAATTACAAAACCTTTCAGGAAAGCTTTTGTTTTAAAGATCCAATCCACAGGATATTAGAGATATTTCTGGCTCCCCCTTGAGTCGGGAAAGTACAACTGCAATGTCTTAAATTCTCTTTTCATCCAATTACCTCGTTTGTGAATGATTACAAAACAACAAAGTATCTTGTAGTTTATCTTCCTTGTAAGTTCAATCAAATCTCAGTACTTAGTATTAGAATTATGTCCTCGACCCACTGCTGTGTTGTGGTGGTCACATGACACAAAGACACTCAGGGCAGAATATCAAGACAAAGTTGCGTTAAAGCGTTTTTCTTTTTTTTTTTTAGTTAAAGTCCCATTAAAGTAGAATTATTCATGTGAATTCATTGTTTTTGAGTCAAGTTTCATGTATTTTGCTAGTACTGAATGGAACAGGGAGTATAATCAATGGTGGTTAGAAGCCATACAAGTGACTGACGACATATTTAAAAATGTAGATAGATCTACAGAACACAAGTAACATTTCATTGAAGTTATGTTAATCATGTTTTGCAACTGAAATTATTTTGTGACTGCTGCCATCTAGCGGCTGGAAGGGTAATCGCAACACAAAAATTAGCATTGAAATATTTGCATGTTAATTGTAAAAAATAAAAATAAATAAAATATAATAGTTTTACTTTACAAACAGTTTTTTTTAAATATTAACCATACAATAACTATAATTAATAATTTAATATGATTTGATAGCAAAATAATATCAATATAGTATTGTGATAGAGAAATGTAAAACTATATGTTATAGTTTGTTTTTTTTCTCAAATATTTCCAGGTCAGGTCACACAAGAAATATATTTTATTTAATTTTACACAAATCCTGTATAACATTTTTTTTTTTAAATGCCATGGTATAGTGCAATGCATTTATGTTTTCATAGAAACATAAAAAAAATAAAAATAAACCAAAGCAAGTGATACAAGCTGCTGCTTAAATTCGCATCAGCTTCATCATTACATAACCACCTTAGCAGATGTATAGATGCAGGAGTTCCACTCAAAAGTTTGACCTCAAAATCTAGTAAAAACATGCAAAGAGACAATCAAAAGCAGGACATTTTTAAGTTCAATTTTTCAACTTGTTAAAGTATAAATTTTAACTACTTGGCCACAACAAAATACTCTGTGTGTTTTGCTGCATCAAGGTTACGATAAACTCCAACTGAAGCCGAAAAAGTGAGTCCTGGGAAGCTAAGGATTGTTTTGTTGCTCTTTGAAAGTCAAGATGTCTTAGAAAACACAGCAATAAGCTGCTGTGGCCACTGAGAAAATATCCACAGCCTTTCAGCTTGCAGCGAAATATTTCATAAAAAAAAGAGTGGAGCTCTTTCTACAAGATTTCCTCTGACCTGTTTCCTTCAGCTGAATCAGCAATAATCTTGCCCTTCTCCTCTCCCGGACAAATAGAACATCAGGTCACCTCTTTCTGGAAGGTCTGGCTTTACTTTTTAGACCCCCCCACCCTCCTTCCCTGCTAGCCTTCCTCCCCTCCGACACTCTCCTCTCTGTATAAAAGCAGCTTAATGTCACCTCGGGGTGTTGAGCTAGTCTTTGCTCCTGTAAGAGCTGCTCCACACGGGGCCGCATGAAAAGTGAGCAGCGAACACGAAGCATCCGTGTACAAGATGTCGCGCCGGTCGCATGTGTTCTCGCAAAAAATAGCTGTTGTTGCGCCAGGTATTGTGTGGAGGCTCGCTAAGGTCGTTCAGGGAATGATATCAAAGTTTGACATTTTTAAGTTTCACTTGAAGGTGTCACGATTAAATGAATGGTTCGACCTTGTTGGAGTGAAAAGTAAGGTTTTGAATATGTTTTCCCTTTTTGCGCACTAGGGTTTTCCATTTCCACTTCTGTTCAAACGGCCGATAGCAACCAGACTTTTACACATTCTGTCCTCGCCAACTGTTATTGTAGGCAGGCATGATGGGAAGATTGAACTGACGCTCCCATAGCAGTGGGAATTTAACTTCAAAAAAAAAATCTCTTATTTAGAATGTTTTTTCAAATTACTTTTTTTCCCCGTTTTTTTTAATGAGTAGAATTACACCCCTGTTGTGAAGAAGGAAGTGTTTTGAACCAGACACCAATACAACAAGAGCATTTATCTTGATGCAAATACATTTATATTATGCTAAGAACAAAGGAGTTATGTTACGTTTGCAGTTACACTAATCTGACTCATGGGGGAGACAGAAACAATAATTAAGAACTGACATATTGCTGCTTTAAGGAAGATAAAAGCAAAAACTGACACATGTGTGGTATTTTTTTGGAAAGGTTCTGCAAAATTTCAGTGATATAAAACTTAATATATGTTTTATATATATATTTATTGTCTGCTTTACATTATATTTTTAAACTGTTCAAATATGCAAAGCTAATACCCATCAAAGTATAACAAATTGACACCATGATTTAAAAGGCTTTTATGAATAGTTATTGTTAGTTGTTTTTATTTACAAACATCTTTCATGACTTTACCTATGAGAGCCTTCCCCTGCAGTGCATCACTGAGTATAACTGTGAGTATAACCCACAAAGGACAGCTAAAAATAGGTGTCACTCAACTGTGAAATGTGTCTTTTCAAACACATCATGACCGCAAGGCCTGTACTAGCTATTCCTGTAAAATATCAAAGTGTTATTTCCTGGGCTTTATTGCAGAGCTGTAAAGTGTTAAGAGCATCTGTTGTTGAGAAAATATACTTTAATTATCCAAGTTATTGTTTTTAGTTTATAGCGGTTGAACTTTTTTAATATTATTTTCGCATACTGCTGCCAAAGAGAGGATTCTGGAGATTCTGAAGTCAGCATTAAAAAAATATGTAACCCATTTATTATAATATTGTATGTTTCTTTGCATTATGTTTTGTGACCCTGGTCTCCAAAAGCGCTATATAAATAAATATTACTTACTTACTTATAATATTGTATGTTTCTTTGCATCATGTTTGTCTGAAAGAAGCCCATATATGTGTGTAATAATCAGTTGTTATTTCAACATTTAATTAGAGATGGATTAAGACGGAAGAAGATGTATTTGTTCAGCTGCTCTGGGAACACAAAACATCTTATTGAGAAATGTCTGTAGAGATTAACCAGTTACATAAAAAGACTTGAAACCAGGAATTGACAGTCCTTGTTAGTGATGGCCTTTATTTAAAGGACAAGCAGACAGATTTTGACATTGAAACTAATGTGAAGCTTTAAAAATATTTTAAACTTAGCCGATAGCCATAAATCCATGCAGTTACCTAAAAAACAAACTGAGGAAAATCATAAGAATAATTTCACTTTTTGCATGTCATGCTAGCATGTTAGCCCTAACAGAAGTTCTGGCTTTATATTAAGAAATGTTTTTGTTGAGCATGAAGGTGTTTTTTTCTCTTAATTAAGCCACTGTATTTTCTTTTGTTTTATTATTATATCTACGCATTTAGTTTAACTTTGAAGTCCAAATCTCACTCTGTAAAGTAATTAAGTAATATTTCTAGAGCGCTTTTCTAGACCAGGGTCACAAAGGGCTTAAACAATCAATACGATACCCAATAAAATAAAACTTTATTATTGACAAAATAGAAGAAGAAAAACGTGCATTCATACATACAAGTTACAAAGCAGCCGTCACATAAAGATAAAAGAACATTATTTTGAGAAGAAAACAATGAATAAAAAATGTATAAAAATATGTATTGCTTATTAACTATTTAATTATATACAATTTACAAAAATACTTGAATACAAAATAATACACGGATACATTTAGTTAAAAAACATTTTAAAAATCCCCCAAAAATTATATTTTCATTTCATTTTTAGACCGTATTGGATCATTTCACCCGGGCTCTGTTTTGTACAGTAATGTGATATTTGAATGACACAATCTGGGTTAAATATATTTATCGAGCACTCTAAAATGATAGTCACATTTCCTTGTCAAAGCCAACGGCGTTCCACAGATGGTCACAACTCTGACAGCCATTAAACCCTCCACCAGTGGTATGTTAAACAGCCGTCCAGAGAGTCCAGCCATTAACTTTGTCACCGCCGTCCACAGCCGACAAAGACCATCCATCGCACAGCGTGAAAGCATAAACATGCCCAACTGCCCAGCGTTGTTAAAAAATAAAAACGGAATCAAGCTTTTATCATTTCAGTTATAGCTTAAAACGACCATTTTTATAGCTGTTGTAGAGCAGTGGAGTCCTGCCGAGCACAGGATGAGTTTCATGATGGAATAACAGAGAGAAATCATCGCAGCTGCGATCATTATCTCGTCCACCCCTCCTCTCTTTCATTCCTGCTCGTGTTTCCCGAGTAAGTGTCGGTAATGGGCAGATGATAATATTAGACGTATAATATTACACCGCTGTAACAGTGGCGCGTTTTAATCACCGCACATTCGCGCAGAGTTGTGAGCCGCTATTAATCCAGCCAAGGTTGTTACCATCGCCGAGGCTGGATCTTATCACTGATGAGCAATAATGACTCTCGCACAGCGTTTTGTCATCTCACTTGTCGCACCCTCCATTTCATACGCCCTCGATGGCTTGTTCACGTTTATCAGCGGCAGGAAAGTTATTTTCTCAACCTGCGGAAAGCTCTCTGAGGACTGGAACAACTGACGGGTCTGTTGGAGGTTGCACAGAGATCCTCGGAGATACCGAAGAAAGTCCTAATCTCTGATGTCAGCTGTCGGGACTTGGGCTATCTTCTACACTGGAGATTGAGGGCGAAGCGAGTGTGTGAAGAGAAAAAAAAAAAGCTACAACTTGAGGCTGCAACTTTCACAATTTAGTCTAAAAGAAAAGTAGGAAAAACAAAAAAAGGATAAACAGACTCTTAAATCTCACAATAGAAGATGATTTACCGCCGCAAGTTCAATTTCACGACTTGTTCTCTTCGACACTTCACGGATAAATCCCCAGATTCTCAAACTTGAGGCTGTTTGAATCATACAGTCAGTTTCTATGGCTTTAAACATAAAGTTGCTTCTCATTCCTGATAGAAACAATATTTTTTGGATGCCATTACAGTGATGGTTCACCCAAAATTCAAGCTTTACAAGTTTTCTACTCACTCTCATCTCAACTAACCGTTGCGAGTAATTGGTTCTTGAGACTTTTAGAGAAAAATGTATGTTCATTTTAATGTATTGACTGGAGCCCAGTTGTTCAAAAAAGATGCACTTAAAAACATCCAAATACCTCCATGGTGCTCGTCTGTAACATCTTGTATTGAAGCCTCAAAGAGACTAATTGCTCTGTAAAAACTTAAATAAGTCAGGATTTTATGGGGGGGGGGTTTCGGGAGCTACAATCCTTACAGCTTCTGCCTCATTAAAACACATTGCAAGTGTCAGTACGCTCATGGCCTGGTAGCTTTCGCTTAAAATATTCTTATTTAAGTTTCTTCGATACAAGATGGACATTACAGACAAGCACTTTGAAGGTATTTGGATGTTTTTAAGTGAGCAAGATAACTGAGCACTAGTTGCTACATTAAAATAGACAGGTTTTCCTATAACTCTACAAAGAGACGGATTCATCCGAAAATAATCCCAACCCTTAGTTCATCCGAAATGTACTCGTATTCCACTCACCATCATGTTGTCTATCACTTTAAATAACCGTATAATAATGTTAGCGTGCACAGCTAATGTGCGTCAATAATGGGTTGTTTCTGTCTTCCAGGTCTGGACAACATCCAGAGAATCGCGGCTCAGGGTCGATACGAGCTGAGGATCGACATGAAGGACGGGCAGGAGTCGGTTTATGCGAATTACGACAAATTCTCCATCGGGGACTCCAGAAACCTGTACAAGCTGCGGATAGGAGAGTACAACGGCACCGCCGGTATGTTCGGCGTCGGTTCGGCGCTCATATGGAGTGAATGACGGGAGTTCAATCATGTTTAATCAGCAGTGGAAACTTAAGAATTTATGTCTGCTTTGTAATCTGTCAAACTGCCCTTTTTTTTCCATCAACTTTCTCTCCACTTGCCATATGTTTCCTCTCCATCTCTCCTTCTCCTGGGCGTCTGAGATCTCTCTTTTTCATAATTTCTGACTCTCATCCTCTTCCCTCGCCGTCTGTCAACACCACCATATGCCAGAATTACCTGTCATCTCCTCCTGTTCGTAATTATATTCTCCCTTCCAAAATAAATCCAGCCAGTCTTCAGCTGCTGACTGACTTCCTTCCACTCATGTCTCGCCTCATCGTCCACTTTTAGTGTGGTTATCAGGATCCAGCCAGATGCCGGCGTGATAACTTTTTCCCTCTCCTCACTCAGGCGACTCTCTGAGCTACCACCAGGGGCGCCCCTTCTCCACGAAAGACCGGGACAACGACATCGCCGTCACCAACTGTGCCTTGTCCTACAAGGGCGCCTGGTGGTACAAGAACTGCCATCGCGCCAACCTCAACGGCAAGTACGGAGAGTCCAGACACAGTCAGGTGAGTCTCCCCGCATTACAATTATACTGCTTTTATACTGCATTTAATTTTTTGATGGAAATGAAAAATAAGAAATGAAATGCCTAAATGTATTCCTGAATACAATTACAGGATATTAAAACAATATTATTGCATACTTGAAGTAGTTTCTTTATAATTCACACTATATTTCCCCTAAATACCTTCAGTTATTTGTCATGTATAACAATAACTTGTCGCTTCGAATTCCTTTTCTTTTTTCACCTGATATGGTTGCTCTACGGTTATTTATCAATATATTTGAAAACTTAAATGCTACAATTTTGGTAAATGAATACATCCAGGTGATATATATATGTCACAGTACAGATTGGAATCCTAATAGTACAGATTGGAATCCTGCTACTGAACTGGGATCCTAATGTTGATATGGGTTAGGCTAAGGGTTAGGGTTAGGTTTTGGTTTCGAATCCGAATTAGAATTGGAGATTGTCCTGGTAGAATTTCCGTTTTGTCCTAGGACAGATTAGAATTCCAATATTCAGATCCCAATTCAGTAAGAGGATTCCAATCTCTCCTAGTAGAGATTTGAATTCACTAGTAGAATCTGGAATCCTACTAGTACAGATTGTATTATTGATTATTACCTTCTGAATATGTGTTTTGTTTTGAGTGAAATTAGCGTGAATAAGTGTTAATGCTACAATAGAGTGACTTGGCTCATTATTATTTTGAGCTCTGTAGCTCAAATATTAAGTAAGTTACAGCCTTTTAAAAGTCACAAGACATCCAACGTTTTTGACCATTTTTCAGCCTTTAGCAGTCGTGTTGCTCAAAAGAATGAAGCTAGCACACTTTTAAGTCCTGCATGCATGTTTAACTGACCATAAATATTTCAAACTAAATTTCATGGCCTTTGCATTTATTTATTTTTTAATATTTTTGCAATGTGTTTTATAAAAAATCCCCGGTCAACATCGGGTCCATCAATTAGTTTGATTATGTAATAAAGTTAAAACAGATTTCATGAAGAAAATAATAAAATTTACAAAATTTACAGTGAAAACAAACAAACAACAAAATATAAATCAAATTTGGATCAAAGACATGCAGGAATAGCTGCTGATAGACTTACAGTTTTGACAAGAAGATCTAAGGAAATTATTTCTGGAAATGTCACTAGATTTCAGAAGGAAGAGTAAGAGTGAATTGGAGAAAAGGCTTGTTGTGTGGCACTTAACCTTATTCAAAAATAAGATTTTTTTTTTTAATCAAAGTCAGAAACATTTAGGTCTCTTCCTGGTTTTAGAGGAAGTATGTACTGTTTGCATGATCCTTAAATGTGTCACTTTAATGTTTAATTATGTGGTAAGATCAAGTCATTCTCTCACTGATCGTGTAACTGTTTCATACGCTCATAATTTGTTTATAAACTGCTGGTTTCGCGAGTGAGAAGAACTTGACTTTTACTTACTCTGAGACACCGAGACTGGTTCCTGTGGGATCCTCCGGCACTTGTCGTGGAATTGAGGCTCTTACTTTGTATGATTCGGTGATTCGCGTTGTCAAGTGCTGCGGTGGGAAAGGAGTTTTGACATGCAGCATTAAACATCTACTCCAGAGGGAGAAACAAAAACTAAACGACGACATAAATCAAGTGTTGACCTTTTTTCAGCTTCAATTTATCCACCAAACCATCAGTTGGAGCCCTTAGATTGTTGTTGATTATGGTCTAACGTAGAATCTTTGGAGAACATACAATCTGCTTAAATGTACTTGAATTTGCTTAAAAACAAATGCATATATATTGAGAAATATAAAGTTTAAAAACAAGAATACCATCATCTGTCATGCAGATTTTTTTTTTCTTCCTCCCCCGAAACATTGTCAGCGGTGGCACCGGGACTCAGATGTTGAGTCATCTTCTCCTGTGAAGGTGTTGATTAAAAGACACTCGACAAATCCTCACTGCAACATCTCCAGCACTGTTACAGGAAGATGAAGACTTCTTGTGGATTCTTTTTTCGAGCCTCCCCCTTGTTGTTGAGGAGAATAAACTATTTATTTCAGGAAAAAGAAGATTAATAATGAAGACGGTGATGGTGGAGGCGCTGCAGCTGCAGCTTAAATTATTTTTTGCTTGTTGTTTTAACCCTAAAAAAACTGCTTGTGAATGACGTTTGTGATTTATAATTTTGTTTTCATTTGACTTTGAGCAAAAAAAACAACTATTTAATCAATTAAAAAGATAATGTCAGGACACTGTGATTGATGCAATACATGGTAATGGTTTGATGAAGCTTCACAAAGCGGTGTCATGTTGTTTAGAGGTCAGTAGGTGGCGCCATCAGTTTGAAAATAATTTGATGTTTCATTAAAACAGTAGTTCAAAACAAAGGAAAATGGTGCAGAGACCGCCATCTAGTGAATGACACTGCTTCATGAAGCTTCATCAGACCATCACTACTACAAACTCTCAAGCTTAAATATGATTTTAGAGTTTTAACTTTTTTATATATGTCTCCTAAACAAAGCAATTAATAATCTAAAGTACTTTGACTTAAAGCTCTGGAGAAACTCAACACAATATACTCAAGAACCAACACGACGTTCTTCATTCACTCCATGGACGATAGCGAAGGTCAGCAACACCAGATTAGCAGTCCAGACCAACACAGGGGTGGAGAGGGAGGACGGGGTCAAGGGGTCACGATCAGGATTCAGGCAGGCAGACAAAGGATCGTTGGAGGGCAGCAAGATAATGTGGAGGATGGTATAAAAGGTAGTGAATAAAAAGACTGAACTGAAGACCGGTGGGTGGAGTTTAGATTACGTGTAGATCAGAGGAACAAGATAAGAAAACCATTTAACCACCGACTCAGGAGGTCAAGTCAATCAATCAACTGTGGAGGAGAAAAAGATTTGAAAGTGGCAAAATGTACAGAAACAAATGTGCATAACATTTTGAATATTATATACATGAATTTTGAAAAAAGTATTTTTAAGAATGTAGATTTTAAAAAAGGACCTACTTAATAGAAATAATTAGAAATGGTTTAATTTTAAGCAGTACATTTGTCAGACAAGACTTTGTCAAATAAAAGCAAAATATTATGAAAGGGCTATATTGCATTTTCAGTTATTTACCAATAAGTGGAGAAAAGGAAACTTGGACACACAAAATAAAATGGGGGACAAACCGTACTTAATTAAAAATATTTTTATTAGAAAGAAAAACTAAAGAAACATTAAATATGGTATCATTTTGTACATATATTTTCTCAGATTTGTACAGTATTTATTTTTGCCATGAAAGCATAAGAATGACCTCATAGATACATGAGCTAAATTCAGTCTTAGAACAGGAAATATGTTTTGCAAACTTAGCTGTTGGTAGCTGCTATAGAAGTCTTTTGCTGATATTCCTTGTTGGTTGTTTATTTCATTCCTGTCCTCGTGTCTTCACTGACATGTGTTTAATCTTGTGATACATCACAACAGGATGGTACAGGAAGCGTCCCTAGACGTGGCCCCATAGGTCAAAAATCAGTGGATATAGTTTAGCCTGGGAACCCAGACGTGTAGTCCATGTTGCACTTTCATTAGATTCATCCACTATCCTTAACAACCCTGATTGTACCTCACTCCATTTCCCAAGGGCTTGAAATGACCCTCCTGCTGCCCATGACCAGTGAGGCGGGTGGTCGTAATGTTATGGCCTATTACTTTGGAATACAGATTAGTTTTCTGGGAAGAGGGAGGGCAGTGTCCAATCACTGACAGTAAGTCAGTCATTGGTTCTCCGAGGATTACCAAGCTCATTAAAAACGAAGTAGAAAAATGTCTCTCAGCTCATAGTCGTCAGCATAGAAATTAAACTTTCATGTTTCTCTGGAGCGTGTGGCGTGAATCTCAATTGTTGCAGTCGAAAATTTGAATTTCTAACGGTGAAACAAAAAGTCGGAAATGCATTTTAGAGTCAGTCACTTCCTGTGAAGTCTTGCTGCTTTGCATAAATACATAGAAATATCAAGATTAACCTGACACAAACATCAGGACATGCTCGTGGCGCTGAGAGCCGGACAGACTCTGGCGGATGGCTTTTCGTGGAGTCGGCATTTTGCGGTGATTAGAGAGGACGGTTTTATAATTAAAGGTCAACAATGCTAATTCAGAGGAGCTTATATGCTTTCAATGGAAAGTGAGCGCTCAGCACAGACGTATCACTCCTCATCAGTGAGTCGACCGATAGAGCTCGGGCGATGCTCAGATGCTGCACCAGATGTCCACGTGGGATTCAACTTAAAGGATATTTATTGATCCTCGGTGTCTGCGTCGCCTGCTGTCGATGGAACAGCTTCGAGATGGATTCGGTTCATGTCCAGCCAGGTGTTTGAATTGACTTGAGATATTAATCACACTCACTTATATTAAGTCTGGACCACACAGTCGCACTCGCATAGAAATGTGTTTGAAACAAAGCAAACTATCATTTTTACTTTACTTTTTTGACATATACCAAACAAGCATCTCAAATCGATCTATGTTTTCCAATTGGAAAAGCACTCAGACAGCACATACCTCCCCCATGGGCCTTGTTTCACATGGCTAAATGGAATCACAACATGAAATAAAACAAATAGGATTAAAGAGATTGTAATGGCTAGCATATATAATAAATAGAAATGGAAATTTTGTTGTTTTTTGACTTGGTAATTTTTACAAGCTACACGGTGAACACAAGTGAAATTAAACAGTTTAAATTTCAAATAAATTTAAATAACACCAAATAAGTGCATTCCATTTTTGCTTTTTTGAATACGTTCAGAACATTTTTGAGCTATTTTGCTAACAAACAGGCTTTAACAGTAAAATATTATGTATGTATTCTATATATAACATATAAGCACTATTGTTAACTTATTAATATTTATATTTTTTATATACATCTCTCTGCAGTTTTTACGGTTGCCAGATAACGACATTTCGTTGCCAGTTTCACTGCTGTGTTTTCTGTGCAATGACAAAAGAAAGTCTAAAGTCTAAAACATGAACGTGTTTTTTGGGGCGTCATAGCTCAGACTATTGACAGGATGACTTGTGACTTAGAGGTTGCTGGTTCGACTAGCTCCAGACATAATAATAATAGTACTAAATCACATTTATATAGCGCTTTTTAGGACACACAAAGATACTTGTAAAGAGGACCAGACTGAGGTACAGAAAAAAAATTGCAAGTATAAATTTTTAAACAGCTGTGTTTCGAGGCCTGATATGAATGTTTCGAGTGAATTCCTGATGGGCTGAGGAAGTGAGTTCCAGGGAGTGGGGGCGGCTGCAGAGAAGGCTCTGTCCCCCAGGGTTTGTCTAGAGGGGAGTGAGGTTGTCTTGTCCCTGAGCAAGAAGATTGTCCAGATGTTTGAGCTTGTCCTCTGCGTCACAGCCTACTGCCATCAGTTGGTCAGTGTGTCTATGTATTAGCCTTTTACTAGCGGTAGCCTTGTTAGCTGTCAGTGCTAGGTATCATAGTATTGAGTCAATCACCTCAGTGGTCCCCAACTTTTTCCAACTCAGGGCCCACTTTTAAGTCTCAAAAACCTTTGCGGCCCACCTCCGACCCCATAAATACGAAGGCAATATAATGTGTTCTCATTTCCTTGTAACATGTTTAATACTCGTGAATGAAAAGAGTATTTTAAAATGTTTAATATCCTTTAAACTTAACGACTTTTAACATTTAAAACATCATTATGTGTATTTTTATTTTTATATAATTCTTTTTTATAATCCACCCTCCCACAAAAAAATTATACCATTTTGGAAACGATTTTGCGGCCCACTTGCAATACCCACAGGTTGGGAATCACTAATTTTCCTGATGTGCTTAGACTCAGCGTGAAAACATCAATGAAGAATTGACGACTTGTTAGCATTGACTTTGGACTTTACTGGGATTTGCCGACTGTAATTACACAGTAAGCCTTTGAAAACAACTTTTTTTTAACAAACTTCTGACATTATCTTTTAGCCCAGACACAATTCATACCAAGGTCACTCGTACTGTTCTTAACATTGAGCCGACGTCATAACACACCCCTGTGAGTGATGTTTCATGTACCCCCTGTATTGTCTCCGCAGGGTATCAACTGGTACCACTGGAAAGGACACGAGTTCTCCATCCCCTTCGTAGAGATGAAGATGAGGCCGTTCAACTTCCGCAGCATCAGCAGCAAGAGGAGGCGGTCCGCCGAATAAGCCCCTCCCACGACTGCGCCTTCTCCAGCCCAGCTGCCGGTCGTAGTGAAACTGAGCTCTGGGTCTGCTGAGCCGCCGACACAGAGTAAGCCGCTCGAGACTAAAAAGAGACTAATATTTAAAAACGACGTCGTAAACATCGCTAATGAACAAAGACAGCAGAGCTCAGTTTTTCTTCCGCGCGGCTTTAGTCGTCTTTTCCTGCTGTTCTTCTTCCCACGAGTTAGAAGACAATGTATGTAATTTAAGAAACCTTTTGAATGACAATTATTCTAAAAAAAAGTGGCTGTAAAAAAAGGCAAACAAAGACGCTTTTTTTCCCCTGTAAGTCTACGATTTGCCTTTTCCCCGGGGACGCTCCAAAATACCCGGGAGCGTTACAAGCTTATCTGATAGAGTAGTACGACTTTTAACACAAATCTGCTGTTTATTCCCTTAAATGAACCCTCGACTGTAAGATATATATATTTTTATAACTGATATTGTGGCAGAAATCCATCTATTTAGTATCATTTGATTGCCTTGTTTCTGAGCTTTTATGATGCTCTTGTAAACATCAAGAATAACATCTGTTCATTGACACTAATTCAAGCAGAAGTCGGTGCACCAGCAAAAGCTTCATCCATTACTTCCATGTTTCCGTGTTCGATTCATACAGTTAATTACCAGCCGTCAATATTTATTGTTCTTGTTCTAATGTTTGCACTGAGCCAGAGTTCCAGAGCAGGGGAATGCTTTCATGTATGAGAGGAAAACACACAAAGTTAAATCTGTAAATAAGCAGGAATCAGAAGTCAGTCATTTTAAGAAAGTGATGATCTTATTGAACACTTTCATAAATATTCCTTCTGTGAGCCTGTGATCAAAACTGATACATTGCAAGTTCCACAACAAACATTCAATTAAAATTCCCAAAATGTTACACGTTCTTTAACGTTTTGAAAAACAATATTATTTTGAATCTTTCGTAAATGTAGGATTACATGAAATACATCAACACTAACTTCAGCCATTTGATGAAAGTAGAAGGACATAGAAATTAGTGATGGTCTGATGAAGCTTCATGAAGCAGTGTCATGTAGTTTCGAGGTCAGTAGGTGGCGCCATCACTTTAAAAATGATGTGATGTTTGTTGTTCAAAACTGAGGAAAATAGTGCAGAGACCGCCATCTAGTGGACTCTGAAAATAATGACACTGTTTCATCAGACTGTCACTACTAGAAACATTTTCATAAATAGCTAAAATATATGTTTAACAATAGGTGACCGCGTTCCCTCTCTGTTGCAAATCTACTACTGTATATTAATATTTATTTATTTATGTAAACGTTTTGTTTTTTTGTTCTGTTGCTTGCAGGGATAAAAAGAGAAAAGTTTATTTTCTGCTGCAAAAATGATTAATTGTGTAACCATTTGCTTAAAAAAAATACACATTGAATTAACAGTTTTAAATTTGAATACAATATTAAAAACTAGGAAGGCAATGTGAAATTTCCCCAAATATTTTATATTAAAGTAACTATATAACTATTTTAGTATTTGAAAACTGGATAGTCTGGAACTCACCTGCACAACACACAAAGTTACAGGTCAAGTCCGTGCAGATTCTGCTGCATCCCTTAATGAAGTGATGAATTCTTCAAAAGATTGCTGGATCCAGATGGTAACCTGGAAATTTCGGTAGAATTTAAACATCCGTTTTTAATGAAATTTCAGTTAAATCTGCAGATACTTATTTGTAACAGATGGACACACACTGGAGATTCAATAACATCCTCATCATAAAGCCTTTAACCCTCGGAGTAAAGAAGGGAATAGTTTGTTGTGTGTATTATTGTAATTCCGCGCACGTGTCAATCCCTGCTGTATTTTTGATACACTGTGATCTCTGAATTGACGGCGGAACAAAGTCAGGGTGGTATTTGGGCTCGGTCGCGCTTCAGGAGACGTGAACAAAAGCGGAAGATGGAGCGAAGCCAAGTCTTCTTCCGAAAAGCTCCCAGTGAAACGACACAATCAGCAAACACGGCTGAAGCTTCATTCTTCATGTTGCTGAGCTGTAATCCGTGAGCCGCGCTTCTCCGGAACCCTCCCCGGTTAACAGTCTAATTTCCTGTTTAGCGGGCGGAGACTGACAATGACTTCCTCGGGCTTTAGATTGAAATCAAATAATTGTCGAATGTTTCAATCCCTGCAAGCAACTCCTCGCATTATTATCTCAATATTTAATTTAGCCAGAGGGTCTGATATTTGTATCTATTGTTTTCCCCCTGGTCATCAGTGACTCTCCTTTAACTGAATAAACTCAAGTAGAGGTAGATGACGTGTTTCATCCTTTCAGCCCATGCCATCATCTTAGCAATAGTTTCCTCTGATCGTGGGTTGAAAAAAATAAAATTCCACCACAGAGTTTGCAGCTTTTGTGATATCACCTTGTTTATGGAGGTGCAACGGTCTCCCTCATCTCCCTGAAATCTTCCACAGATAGAAGATAAAAAGAAGCTTCTGCTTTAACAGCTTTTTTTTTAACTTAATTTACTGACTAGTTCCAGATATTTCTGCTCCTTGTAGTTCCAAACATGACCACAATCTCATTTGTTGAAAAAGGAAAACACTGAAAAAGGAACTTTATTGAAATTGTTTTGCCTCATTATTATAAAAGTTAGTAATAATGTGCAGTATTGTAGAATAAACCATTAAAGCAGCATATTGTGAAATTAAGTTAAGTTATGAGTAGATTCTTCTTTCTGACTAGCTCACAAAAGTCAATATAAAACTATTGATTTACTTTAATCAACAGTTATTTTGAGTTTAAGTTACATTTTTTTTATGCTTTTTTTGTTTATCGTTTTGTAGTAAGGATTTTTTTTTTATATTCAGATTTTGTTTATTATTTTTTTTTTTTTTCTTTGATTAATTTTATTATTATAAATATTGGACATTTAATTGAGATTGCTGTGACGCTGCAGGATATTTAAACAGAAATAAAACACAATTATAAACTGAATCAGGAAGTCAAAAAGTTGTCCTTGTTTCAGTCAAAGTGGAAGAGTCTGTTGTCATGTTTTGAAAATGGCCTTTTATTTTCTTGAATTTTGTTTGAAATTAAGCCACTGTGTCCATAAAGGATCATTCAAGTATTATTATTTAATTATTTGATACGTGTATCCCACGTACATGAAACAAACTCTAATAAAAGCGCTGACATTTTAATATCATAAAGTTGCAGAGCTGGAGAGCACCAGCAGGGCGGCGACAATGATTTCTTTTTTTTCTTTTTTTTTTTAAGCCACTTTCAAACCTTGGCTTGTTCAACTAAAATATGTCTGCTTGTTGTATGAAAAAACTCCTGATCCTTATTGGCTCAAATCAAAGCAGCCTGTGTTGTATATTGTATAGATCTTTTCATGACTTTAGAGACCACAATCATCACACTAACTGTTTTATCATTAACTAAGAAACCGCCCACACATTAATGTTACATTTTAGAAAATAATTCATACTTGAATTTTCCTTTAATCATGATTCAAATGCACCTGCTACTTGATTCCATCATCTGCTGTTATTTTAACAAAGTAAGATCATCTCTACATTTTTCTTCTGTTTCCTTTGTTCCAAAATAACATTTTCAAATTTCTGCCTTGTAAATGTGAACAATTCTATTAGTTGGACTGTTTGAAGACAAAAAAAAGAAGCCACATGCTGTAATGAAGGTTTTATTGTTGGATCTTACATCCAGTTTAGCTTGGAAACATGTATTATATATTTCCTTTTTTAATACATTTTCTACATATTAATAAAATATCCAGATAGTCTGAACTCTTGCTGTTGAGTCATTATTGAGTCTTTGTTACATTTGAAGGTGCCATTTTACAACAATATTTTATATTTTTATATTATTATTCCTTCATATTTTCTGTAAATATAACTGCAACAGCGAGAACACGTATTAACAACATTGCAGTTGCGATATTTCGACACTAAGAGGAGCTAGAAACATATTTTAAAAACTTTTTATTGGGCCTTTAACACATAATGCGAGCTGACCTGCTATTTAGATCCTCAGCTTTTCCCGGAGAGTTGGTAAGTGTTTCTCTTGATTTTATATTTTCTTATGTCGTAATAAGTTCAGAACGTTGTTTTCTTGAATTGTGAAACTAGCTAAACATACTTTTGCATGAAATGATTTGCAGCAAATAGCAATGAATGCCTGGATGGATTAAAATGATATCATCAGAAACATGTTGTACTTTATATTAAATTTTGGGGATATCATCCAAGGAACAATCTGATGCTTAAATGCTAATATGTTGGCATTGTGCTAATCTGAGAAAATTTATATGTGGATATAACAAATGTGTTTTTGTGGGTGAAGTCAATACTTACCTTGGAAACGTATATTTAGCATTAAAAAAAAATGGTATTAAAAATGTGAACCCCAAACATGATATAATGGGGCCTCTCGTCTTCTCTGAGTCTTCACAGAATTCCAGCCCCTGAAGTTGATGGGAAGTGTCATGAGTCTCCCGTGCTCTCCCAACGACTCTTTTGTTTCACTGAACCCCAAAACGTAACGGGGCCTGGCAGGCATTTGAATAAGAGGGAGGCGCAGCCCAGATTCTGAGTCTGACTCCCTCTGATCGAACGGTAAACAACTCAACGCCTAATTGGGCCATTTTTTTTGGTGAATGGCCTCATTCTCATGTCGCGTGTGATGGAGTTCAAAGCTCCATGAGGGGGAGTTGAGGAGGAATTTGTGGGCCTCATCGAGCGCTGGAGTTATTAAACAGGTAAGAACCGGTCCAAGCCCAGGTTAGAACTGAAGCTTTATATTTTTATAACTGAGACGAATGTTGTAATGAGTGGAGACAATGGTTAAAAGGGGAGTTTCATGAAATTCTTTTCATTATGGAATTTCAACTTCGGGTAAGTTCCCCACAAGTTAACAATCCATACGAATAATATAAAACTAATAAAAAAGCTTTAACTTTAAATACATTTTGAAAGTTTGTTCCTAAAGGTCAACCTAAGTGAAAATCTAACCTTCTTTACTCCCTCACAGTTCAAACGTTGAAGTCTTCCTCTCCAAGATGCAGTAAGTCATTCATCATGACCATGTTTTGAAATTATTACTTTATAAAGTTATTCCCTGTTTGAAATCTCGGCGAACGAGAGGTTACGAGAGCAGAGTCTATTACAATGAAATGATGGCTTCACTCCTCCTCCAGCCAGCTGTAATCACGCCCTCCTTTGTTTATACAATGAGTCCCTTGAAGGCAGAGACTTTCTAGATTGATGAAAAGTGGTGACAAACCTCGATGTTTGACCAATCAAAGAAAACTGCGTGTGGTTATGGTAAACAAGATTTCATCTTCAGAAAGTGTTTTCAGTGGGCGGGGCTTAATCTAATTATCTATTGTTAATATTTCAATGAAAAGAGAATCTTGTACAAACACATACTGATGATACAATAGAGGTCCAAGATCTAAACTTAAATCCACACAATAGTTGCCCTTTAAAAGTATGTTTTTTAAACAGAAATCCTTGGAATAATACTCAGATAAATGGTAAATACTAGTGATGGATTGATGAAGCTTCATGAAACGGTGTCATGTTGTTTAGAGGTCAGTAGGTGGTGCCATCAGTTTAAATATGATATGTTTCATTAGAACAGTTATTCAAAAAAAGTAAAATAGAGCAGAGACCGCCATCTAGTGGACTCTGAAAATAATGACACGGCTTCGTAAAGCTTCATCAGTCCATCACTAGTAAATACAATATAATCATGCAACAAAATTAACACACAAAAGAAATTATGAAAAAAAGTAATAATGATAAACCAGTAGAATTTGGGATTATTTTTGTAGATTTATTGTTTGAATGATAATTATTCAGCAAAAAAAAGGCAATTCATGTTTAACAAAACATGGTTTTGTTTCTTCCATAAAACTCAAAACTGAATTACTTGCTATAAGTTAAATTAGAAGTTACATAAAAATGTATTTTTATAATCATTGCATAATATTCTATCCCAATAAACTGAAAGCAATTTTGTCAGTTGTCAATTTTTATCAGTAGCTTCATGTCGTCCAAAATTACCCTTTGTGTGGTTCTAGTAACTCCAGTCGCACTTATCAACAATAATAAAATCTTGTCTGTACAGAAAGCATAAAAGGGTTTCTTGGACTCCAAGTCCTGTATAAAAAAGTTTGTCTTCCAATAAAAAAAAACTCATCTCATACTCTGAGAAAGGATGTGTGCTTTAGAATCAAGTGTGTTGAGTTAGTTGAATATTATGTTCCAGTGTAACAAACCCTGAGAGAAGTTCTTCTTCCAAAGTCTGGATCTCCAGTTTAATTAAGGCATAAACATCGTAAAATGTACCAAGTATAAGGGAATGTTTACAATTCTTAAAGTAGTTTAAGAATTCCTTGCGTTGCCTCGAGACGTTAATTAGATGTGAATAGACGGGAAAAGTCATCACACTGAGAAAATAAGCAGGAAGAGAAGATGAATTCACTGTCTCATCGATGTGTATTGAAAGTGAGAACAGAGAGTTACTTCCACCATCGTGGACTGAAAACATCTAATTAAAAGTGTCTTTCGTGTCATGTTCTCTGCAAACCGTAAATGAATAGTCGGCTTCAGGCTAAATTGTTGTCCTTATCGTTTAGACTGCATGACACAGGCGGTGGTGTGTTAGCATCGGCGTTGAGCACACAACACAGGAAGTGTACTTTATCCTCCCGCCACAGGGCCTGACACTGGCGGCTTTCCATCACTCTTTTAATTTAAGGACAAAGTCTGACAGCTGTTGATAAAGACTCGACAATCCATCTGCATTGTTGTTGCAATATAGAGAGCTGTCATCTTGCGGCTCAGGTTGTATTGAATTCTCCTAAAAGTGTGACTCATTTATTGTCTTTTTCAATTCCTTGTCATTTTGACACTTTGTTCCACATTTTTTAAAGCATTCTTTTAAAAATAATGTGTCGGTGTTTCTTCATATAGTCCGTTATGAAACAAAAAACACGACTTTCTTCCTCACAACTATGTTCTGTGTGATGAGTTCTTGAACTCTACTGCCACCAGGGGTTTGGGACCACTGCTCTATGACCCTGCCATAGAGCAGTGGTCCCAAACCCCTGGTCCGGGGATCGGTAGCCAGTCCATGGAACGAATGAAAGAAAAAAAAAACAATAAATAATCTGTTTGATTGATTATAACCTGCCTGGAAAGAGTTTTATTTAAAAAAAAAAACATGAGATTCTGTCTGAAATAACATTAGTATGTGACTCTTGGCTAGTGAAAATGAATAGAGCAGAAAATATTTAGAAAAAAAAACCTGTTTCAGAGCTCATATAAATAATACTAAAACACATACTCACACATTGGCACACAGTCTCTAAAAGCTAAGAGACGCACACATACAAAACACCATCGTCAGCATACAATAAAATATGTACATGGATGCAAAAACACAAACATCTTGTTGTAACCAGTCCAGAGTTCTTGCTGATTCGGCATTATGGTTTTTTTCATGCACTTAATTGTAGTTTTTTGCAGGTCATGCTATTGTATTTTTATTTTTCATATCTTAACGTCGGTCTGTGAATAGAATCCTGATATTTGAACCGGTCCATGGTACAAAAAAAGGCGGGAATTCCTGCAATAGAGCATATTTTTAATTGATTATTGATACATGAGATTTCAAATGCTTGAAAAATAGTACTTGGTTTAATATATGAAATAGATTTACAAGGAAAATATCGTCATACGTTGAAACTTTGCTGTTTCTTCAGCAGTAGTTTTTGGTCACATGACACAAACTCAACAATCTCCTTTAAGTAACCGACTCTAGGCGTTGATGAAGTGAGTCATGTCTGGGTTGAGCCCCTGCAGTCTGAGTCACATTCGGAAAGTGTGAGTCATTTATTAGAGTACAGTGTTTTCTTCTCCCCGCTGCCGATGTTTCTTAGTAATTGGGGTTTACTTTACAGTGAAGTTATCTTAAGGCTTCTTGTCTTGCTCTTCTTTTTTCAAAGTTATCATCCTCATTCAGAAACTTTACTTGCTGATGATTTTTCTTAGAGAATGCATATTGAGGCACTAATTATTATTATGTATTATTTTTAAAGGTTTTTCTTGAAGTATCAAGCTGCCATCAAGATGGACAAATTGTATGTATTTTGTATTATTTCTCATATTTGAAATCATGTGTGTCTAATATGTAATCTTTTTTAGATTCTATTCCATTGGACCTTCAAAGTTGTTGGTGAAAGTGTCTCAACTAATATCTACCACAAACGTCAACTGTACAAATGATGAAAAAGCTTAAATTGATACTTTAAATTCAGAGTAAGGGGGAGAAACAACGTAACCATTCATCATAATGATAAGTTTTCCAGCAGCCATTAGTCTTGATTATGGACTGAGTGAAGTTTCTAAAGAGACGATAAACAGACCTCTTCCTTACATAGACTGATCGATGACAACGCTCTTGTTTTCTCTATACAGAAGTCGAAACATATTTAAAGTACTTAGTCATGGATTTTTCTCAGAGGAGGTCTCGCGTAGTTGCCAGACTATTTCTGGACACTGGTCGGATTCCACTAAAACAACCCTAAATCACTTCTCATAATCGCTAGCATTGAGGGAAAAAAAAAAACTGCAGACTTGAGATCATATTTCACTGTTTGTGTCCTTCACTCTGGCTGGAACAGCAGGTTGCAGTGATTTGTGATGCTTTGCTGCACGACTGGCTTATCCCAGGAGGCTTTAGGTAATGCTAGTTCTAATGTCACACCCGTTTTTTTTTTTTTCCCTGTCCTGCAATCATGAGTCTGTGGTCAGTGATCCGGTGTGAGCTCGCTGGTATTTCCAGCAATTTGTTCAGCTGCGGACTTGAGTTGGATAAAGCGAAATATTGTCTGAACCTTCCCCTGGTGATCTGCGAGTGAGGTTTTTGTTAATGGCCCATTATGGCACGTAAAGTGCGAGCGAGGTTTTCATCGGAAATACGAGGGACTCTGCTGTGAGAGTTGCTCAGAGGTTTGTCGTCACAATGGATCCATTGAAGATCGCGCTCAACAGTTGGACATATTCAAGTGTGGTTTAGTTTGATGTTTTTACACAAGTACAGTCACTATTTCACGTTGGTAATGGGAAAATGTGATAAGAAAAAACATATTTGAAAATAATAAAAGGACAAAATGCATATAAAGGGGAAAAAAGAGCAGTAAATTATCAGTTGATATTCTTTTATATATTTATTTAAATGTATATCGGTGAGTTGAAAGCAATTTTAATTAATGTTTTTTTAATTTAACTTTCTAAAAGTTAACCCTGACCCTAACCCTTTTAAACAATTGAATGTAATAAAAATGTTATCATTAAGAGCAATACTTTTTAGATTAAAACTATAACAACACTTAAAATGTTTACTTGGCTTCACTCTGATCTAATAAAGGGCTGCTTAAATACATGTACGAGGGCCGCATTTGGCCCCCAGACCACACCTTTCTAAGATCTGATTTTGTTCATTATGGAGCCAATAAACTTTAAATCGGTAACTTGTTGTCCTTTTTTCAGAAATATGCACTTGTGTATATATAATTACTGCTCGGTAGGTGGCGCTATCTAGTTCATAATACTACATTTATTTTGGTGAAAAGATATTTGAAGCCTTAAGTTGCACATTTATATTCAGCCTCCTGAAAATGTTTCCGAAGACAAAGATGAGTATTTTTTAAAGGTGCTGTCCTAATATGCTTGAATGCCTTTACATCATTGTGTCAATACAATCATTTCACTATGTAGGGATGCTGACCATTATACAAAGCTTAATGAGTTGTGTTAATGTACACGTGTGTGTGCACGTGCTTGCGCAACACAACCAGACACGTGTCGAAGCTCGTCTCATCAGAACACTGGCCCTCAGCTATAGAAACAGTCAGAGCTGCAGACATTCTTGCGTTACATAGTTCGACTGTGTTTCATCCAACGGCTCCTGTGCGTTGTCATGTGACTCAGGTGAATGTGATCCGTAATATGTCTCCTCAAAAAGACGTGTAAGAGACAGCGTTGTCTTTTGTTCATTGCTTTACCTTTTACGCAAAGAGCTAATACCAAAAGAGGAGCAGACGGGGATTAAACTAAATTTCCCAAATCAATTATAGGCTGTGATCCTCAGTTGGCCTCGTAACAATCCATCATGGTGAAGAAAGAGCTGAGCCAGAAGACTACGTTCTCGATTTATTAGCGTTTTAAGTTCCTTCTTTTTTCGCCAATGGTCACTTTGGGAATTGATTGAAGAACAAAATGACTTTCTTCACAGGGTGTCTGGACTTTGAGGAGCTGAGTCATTTGGGAGAGACTCAGGGTAGAACCACTTCTCCTCCACATTATGAGTTCCCAGTTGAGGAGGCCTCCTTTGCCCTGATTGCTACCCCCACGACCTTCGACAAGTGGTTGAAGTTGATTCAAGCAGTTTGAACTTCTCATTAAGATTCGACCATCGTCCAAACACGGGTAGAAGACAAGGGGCAAACCCAGGTCTAGCTGTAGACATCTCTTCAGTTAGGAAATAAGCTATTATGATATATTTTATTTTACTATGGGCAACATAAAATCACAGCTAACATTTCCATTTCCCTTGCAAGATTATTAGCTCATGGTCAAGGTCACCCGAAGGCCTGAAAACAAATGTGTTTGAGGTATCCCTTGTGTTGTCTCTGGGTCAAGGTGAACGACCTCCCTGGCGTCAAGTAATACATATTCAGTGGTGGAGGTCTTACACATTGACCCAGGGTCAACACAAGGGATACCTAAAACACTTTTGTTTTTGGGTAACAAGAATTGGGAGTGACTTAATGTGGAAATGAACATAGTAAATTTATTTTCATTTAAGCTTAATTTGAAGCTTCTTTGGATGTGATAACTATCCTCATTAGTGTACATTAATTAATTGTTAGTCCACAAAAAAGGTGTCTGAACTAAGGAAGAATAGTACAAATATACTTTTATAATGAGTTGCACTGGATATTTGTATATAAAATCTGGATCCATTTATTTCCTATGACGGTCACGGTTGACTTGAACACCAAAGGTGTAAAAATGTTGACTAAACTACTCACAATTAACTTAAAATGGTGATCGTAACTTTCATATATTCGGGAAAACAGTTTGGCTCTGATGTAAAACTCATTATTTATGAGTGTTTAGGTTGTAAATCTTTTTATTTCTGACCCTGAACACCACATTCTATTGTATTCATAGTCATCAGATGTATGTGTTGAAGCTCAAAGAGTGCCTTAACATCTTCTCTTAGTTCAAAAGGATAGATTGAATTGTGACTTCTTGTTTTTTTTTTTTAAAGAAGATCCTCTTTCGCTTGACCGGACTGAAAGCCCACTGACCATGTTGCCACAGGCTCCGTCCACTGATGCTTTGTGAGTCTGCACTCTTCTCTCCTTCCCTCTCTTCAGCCACCTTGTGTTACAGATCTCTCACTTCCTCGTCGTGTTGACTGTCTGCACAAATGTTGTTGAGCAATTGGCGCATTAACAGAGAGCTTTTGTGCTTATTTTAAGAACCCGGCAGTCGCGTGTAGCCAGGAGTTCTAATGGAGCCGGTGTGACATCACCCGGTGTGAGTACAGTAACCGCCACAAGAATCTGTTGCAGCATGAGCACAAACAGAGAGGCCATTCTTACAGAGTGGGCTGGGTGTGTGACGTACAGACCCAAACACACAACCCGGAGGAGGGGGGGGAACAGGCAGAAGAGGAAACGGGAACAGAAAGTGAAGACTTGTCAAGATGTCTGGGTGAGGGGGGGACCAGAGCCGAGGCCGGGCCGCGACAACAGTCAACATGAGTTGGGAGTGGATTTAAGCAACCGGAGCTTCGCGAGGTGCCTGCAGGGTGAGATGCTGCTGCTGCCAAACTCTTCCTCCCTCTGTGCGGATCACACCTTCCTCCTCCGTCCTGTCTTTAGACTAAACTAAATCCATGTTTCTGCTCAGTGATCATGTGATCATGCTGTGGATCTCCATCTGAGAACAGCATTTTTCAGGATAATTACATTTTACTTGCTTTGACTGCAAGAATGTGTTTGAGAGGAGCCGAGATCGAGTCGGCACAAGTCTCAAGTTTATAGCCCGTAGACTTCTTCTTTTTATTTGATATTGACCTGACCTGCGAGGGCATGCACTTGTACATATTTGTAACGCATGCAAACGATTAATTCTATCTGGAAAAAAAGTTATAACGTAAGTGGCGTTTTAATAACATTAATTTTGTTGAACTAAAACATTTACCTCTTAACAGTCTTATGTAGGTAAAATCTTCAAAGGAAATATCACTTTATGTGCTTTCTTACCTTTTTTATATAAAATGCAAGTGTCGGTCAATGTCCTTTGAATGTATAGAGTTCCCAAAATATTACATTTTACAAATATATTTTTTTAAATGTCTAAAATTGTGAAAAACATTTTTTGACCGCATTCATGCAGCCTACTGCAACAAAAAGGAGTTCTCTGTATTAAAGTATGCTCACAATCACACAAATGGGCATTAAAAAAAACAAAGAATACATTTTACAATTTATTTTGTATATTTTTTTCTTGACCATGTATTCACTCTCATATGGACATCTCAAACCATATATATTTTGTTCACCCTGCATTACATCTCATATGTTTTTTCTATAGAATAATAATGTATTAGGAATCGTCCCAGTATTTAAACATCAATAAGAGATTCAGAATTGAACCTTGTTTTATTACAAAGTTGGCTTATTGAAGCAGGAATTGACAGGTTATTGATTATTCTTATGGTCTCTGTTTTGGGTCTGGCATGGTGAAGAAAGAGCTGAGCCAAAGGGCAAAACTCTTGATTTACCGGTATGTTCTTAACCTTATCTGTCATCACGAACTTCGGGTGGTCAATGATGGAACAAGATCGTTGAACATGTGAGCCAAAATGAGCTTCCTCCAACTCGAGGTAAAACCACTTTTACATCAAGAGGTGATAGTTGAAGGATGACCTTTTAAGGATGATTCTTGAACGCTTCCAACGTGAGCTGTGATGCATTTGTCCTTCTAGGAAGACATGTTGGAGGGACAATGTCTCCTGTATGGTCTGGGAATGCCTCTGTATTCTCATAAGGAGCTGGGAGAGGAAAATATCAGTTCAAAAGTTCTCTGTAACCTTATGAAGCAAGTAGAAGTACCAGGAAGTATATCTATTTTAGCAGACAGCTGAGACGCTTTTTTTAAAAATCCACTTTAAATCTGACGACAAAGATAAAGTCTTGAAATATACAAAGGTTGACTTTGCTTTTAGAGACCCTTAGGACCACTACTGGTTTCATCTTCGACACTGGTCACACTCATTTACAAGCTAGGAAGGATTGTATCTCCCAGGGACTGGCATGCGTTTACTGTGGAAACTTCTTGTTTCATAATCTCATGAAGGGTTTGTTAGTGTTGCTGTGAGAGTCGTACCTTGAAGACAACTGGGGACACTGAGCAATCTAAGACGCCTGGATGGCTAACACGGTGCTTGGCTAACATCATGTGACTGGTTTCTTTTTAGGATCTTGCTTGGAAAACGTCTAATGTTTAGATGCTAGTCCTTTGTTCCCTTTTTTTCCTTTTGTGACTAAGATGTTGACGCATGTATCGTTGCAAAATACCGCTTTTAACTTCTTCTTTCAGTGAAGCTCCTTGATTACATCATTTCATCACAGTAGAGACAAATACAGTTTATCTTATCTTTCTCGTCCTTCCTTAATTTAACTCTTATCTCCCATATCCACGCGATTTTCAACATAAACAGCCATTTCTTATACCTAAAGCCATTCAGGTTAATGAACATCAGTGTATAACTCACAACCTCTGGTCGTCTCAGCCTCTTGTAAGTAATCCTTTATAAACGCGTTTTATTTTATTTATTTGGTTCAGTAGTTGTTTATTTGTATCTAAAAGTGGATGACCATAGATTGATAAAAAATGTTCAAGTCAAGCGACCACTAACAACACGTTCTAGATCTGTTTGTGTCATAGAAAGAACAATGTCATCGTTTTTGCTTTGGGGAAATTAGATACTGAGTAATGGGAGCTTTGTTGAGTTGAGTCAATGACATATTTATATAAATATTCAGGTTATTTTAGATCCAAAAACAGTGAAACACTGGCAAAATATTTCCTAAAAATAGACCTAAGAAATGATCTTCAACAATTCCTGCTCGGATTGAGTAGTCGATCTGTGCAGTGGTACAAAAGGAACATGATTTGGGTTTAGCTCTAACAGTGAGCCCGGGGCCACTCATGAAACATTCCTGCGATGCCTTCTGTCACAACTTCGCCTTTTAGGTCGCATATGTTTCGCCTCCATCCCCCCAAAAAAAGCATCAGGGGCAACCAAAGTGCAACCAGGACATTTTTTTTTCTTCTCTCTCAGCCCCTTCCTGCCTTTGTGTGCCCCAGAAATGTTCTTTTCCTGTATTTGAACGTCTCCAGGAGCTCAGTGTGTCATGAGAAAGTCAAGTTCAAGAATGTGAGGAATGATACAGAGAGGTTTATAAATACACCGCCTGACAACGTGTGACAATATCAGCGTTGATTTGCCTCATGAGAAAACAGTTTTCATTTGCAGCCATCAAACTTGTTGATAACCTGCAAGACCTCAGTTGCATCACTGCTTGTATCTTCTGTGTGATCGGATGTTCTCACCACATGACCACAGCGACACGTGAGAACGTCGTTTGTGCATGTGAGAAAAATGAAGTTCATCAGAATTCATCGTGAGTGGCATTTCCAAAAGTAATTCTGTTAAAGAACTGAAAACTGTTGATTGCTCTGGATGATTCTTTCATTTAATGTCTTTCTTTTAGAGTGAGTGACAAAAACGCGTAATTTTATTTAAATATTTCATATTTTTAGTCTTATCTAGAGTCACAGGAAAAATTCTAGATTTTGAATGTTTGAAAAACCACCACATAACAGTATGAAAGAAAATGGGAAGTGTTTTTTAGATAGTAAATGGTTAGGAATAAACATTTTTAATAGATGCGTATAATAATATTTGAAATATAGGGCAGGATATAATGGTCCGCTAATCAATAATACTGTGTTTTTGGCTAATAATAAGGGTTTGTATGGGTGAGCAAAATAACCTATAATTACAATATTATTTTGTAAAGACACAACATAGAAAGGCTTTTGTTTTAAATTCCACATGTCAATATTAATTAATAAATATGGGAGGTGTTAAGTTAGTCTTTAAAATGCCGATTCATTACGCCAACATTTAAATATTACAAATATTTATTGCAGTGCAGAAAATAAAATATATAAAAACCTGATTGGCATGAAATTCAAAGGGAGTTTCATAAAAATAAGTTTATTTAATTAATTTACAACTAATTTAAGAAATGCGTTATAGAAGAACGATAATAAAAATACAACTTCAAATTAAAAACAATTACACATTAAAATATTATAGGAGGAAATTTAGTGTCAAGCACGGTTATCTAAGGCATAAATCGCCAACATCATTGATTTGATCTCATCCACTAACAATCATCAAGGTCAGACTTTAAAGAGAAATCGATGTCTTTCAAGACGGGAAAAATGTGTCACGAGTGTAGCAGTTGATCAGTACAAAGGTCTGAAGTACCAAAACATCCTGTTCATTGTTTGTGTACCGTCGTTGAAAATGCATAGCGGGACATTGTATTATGTTGACTTGCATTCCATAAGTGCTGCGCTTTGGGGAGCGTCCTGCTCTCACTGGGATGTTACCTTGTCACCTTATTAGAAAGTGAATGCGAAATGATTGCTTAAAAGAACGCTGAGTAATGGAAAATAAATGAGCTACTATTAGAACTTCAAGGGGTCATAGAACGGTTTTGCTGGCATAACAATTACAGACAGGTGGTCTTATAGATCACCAGCAGTATATTGGACTTTAAATCCAAATACATGCTTGACATCCTGGTTGCTAATTCAATCATTGGAGTCATTTTTCACTAATACAGTTTGCTGAATTTTGAGGAGCAGTTCAAGGCTAACGATTGATATGAAACAATGTTCAGTGACGCCACATCAGATCAGCTGAGGTTTCACTTCTCACCTCCTGAAGCTGGTTTCCTGTTGACAAGAGAGGAGTTAGCAGGCAGACTCGCAGGTAAACCAATTTCACACTTGAAGTGCGGCGTCTCTCCCATTTCATTTGCTCTCCACCTGCAGGTGCGGCGCTCGCTCTCTGCCTAAGAAGCGGAAGCGTGTGATATGAAATAATCTTTCCTCCTGTTACTTAAGTACAGAGTGAAGCAGGTCTCAGGAGTCTGAGCCCGGCTGGAAGTCCAACTTCAGATGGTTTAAGGCTTTCAATGGGGGCTTTAGAGATATGAACGTGGTTTTTAAAGTCAAACTGAAGAGTGGAAACAGCAGACATGTCAGAGCTGGAGTGTTTGATAATGCTTGGCTTTTTTATAATAACTATTAATAATACTAGCATCACACTAGAACTAGTCATCCTTAGCAAAAGTGGTATACTTCATTTTATCAAGTATACTTACAACTATAATTCAAATAGTTAATTTTAATCTTTAATAGACTAAACTGGATTTTTTAAAGCTTTAGGTAAACATTGAAGTATACTCATCTCTTTACTACCATTGGAAGTACCAGGTATACACTATTCTCTATACTTACAACATACTCGGTACATGCTTCTCGTACGTATTTCAAGTATACTACTTCAATTTCAGTATAAAGTAATGATCATTATATACTTCTTTTTGCTAAGTGCAGTACTTAAGCTAAAAAAATGTTTTAGCTTAAACACGCAACAAAGAATTCAAATATAGGTTTTATTATTATGAATCTAGAAGTTCTAGCTGAATGCTCTGTCTACAAGAATAAAATCACAATGTTTCATTAGACTCTATAATTCAGGGGCTATTGAGGGTTATTTACTAACTACACCACATTTATTTAAACTCATCATTCATGTTTTATTAAGTCTTTATTAAGCAGGTTCATTTTAGGAGTGAGTCTCTATTCTGTCAACGTGTGTAGCATTCAGGAGCAGTTGAAAGTAGTCAATTAAAACCCGATTAAACTGTTGTCGTAGAAGATGAAGAAGTGCTGCAGTTATGTATCACTGCAGCAAAGTATTTGATGATTGTTGTGTTTAAAAGCATGAATAACAAGTGCTGACCGGGAGAGGCAGCAGGTTTACGGGGACCTCTGAATGTGCTGTGATATCTGACACTGAGGCGACACCAGCGGGAAATCTTAAGCTGAGAAATGTCATCACTGATTTGGAAGAGCTTATCTTTCTCATGATGCCTTACTTGGACTGAAAACGATTGAGTTGTATGGATCTACTCCATGCAACAACACAGTTGCACCAGTTACAATAATCAGGATTTGTTTCCTGATGTCACTAAACGGAAGAAACACTCTCCATACCAGGTGCATCTCGGAATTCTGTCCATGTAAATTCCACCGGGAATCTGGATCAGAAACGACTTTATGAGCCAATTATATCAACAATAAACATGGACATTTCTCTCTGACTGACCAAGTGTTTCTTTAGGGATTTGCATTGTTGTGCAGGAGATGGAGTAGAAATAGGAATATAATTAAAACAGTGATTTTTCTTCATTCAGCTGAAACACTTTTAGCTCATTTGATCTCCAGGAAACTGACGATTACACAAATAATGCAGGAAAACACAAGAAGCAATCAGAAAAAGAGCCACAGTGAAAATACTACGTCCCGCGGTGAACCTGTCAAATTCTACTGCGTACCTGCTTCATTATGAGCTAATTTGTACAATTTCGCTCTGATCGGTTGATTGACAGCCAAGTTATTATGTGAAATGATCTCATTATATTATAAAACTCCAGTTTGAACAGCGCGGAGCTGATAACAAACGGTGTGAAAAAAGCTTTGATGATAATTGTCATTGATGCTGGCGGCGTTATGGAGCCAGCGTGACTCCTGCAATCACACGTTTAGAAAGAATATTTTAGACTCCGTCCTGATGTTGTACTAGCTTACTAACTAATTTATTCATTCATGTAAATAACATCTTTAGAAGTTAGTTATTTTTGATTTGGACTTTTCAATCATATTCACATTTTTTAACTTTTTTTTTACTAGTTATATATGCACATAAATAAAATTGAATAATATATAATTACAATCCTTCCTAGCTTGTAAATTAGTGTGACCGGTGTCTTGGATGAAACCAGTAGTGGTCTTAAGGGTCTCTAAAAAAACAAAAACTTTATTTTGTCATTATATCCTTACTGCAATTATTCCTCTCTCCTTATTACTTTAATATTTGTATTTCCATGTTTCTTAATGATATAAAACCCATGTTGCATCATTGAGGACATTTTCATTCACGAGGTTTTGGTTTTGCAATGAATGCGATTCACGTTCTTTCCTGGAACCTTTTTAAAGGCCCATTTACTCATTATTTATTCATTGAAGGTTTGTCAAGAAGGTTAGACCAACTTTTTTACCACTATTTACGATTGTTTTGGTGTTTTTTGCAACAACCTCCATAAGAATAAGGGATTACTGAAGGACCAGTTCAGGTGACAACAGTACTAGGGTTTCAGCAAGATCTTTAGTAATCTTTAAATGTCAAAGATACAATGATTCATCAGAAAGAAAAATGGCTTTAGACGACTTAGAAATACAATAATAGTACTTAAGTCTTTAGCCCATAGCATAAGCAAATGTTCATTTGAGTTTCACCATCACAGACAGGTGACATTTCTGAACCCACCTACTTCATTAAGCAGCATTAAGTAGAATTATTTCATAGTTTCATGAAACAGTGTTGTGTTGTTTAGAGGTCAGTAGACTTTTTGAACTTACCATGAAAACAAAACCCCAAACTAACATGTATCTTGTTTTTATACTGTGGTTATATTGTAGTTATACTGTTCTGACATTGTAGACAAAGACACATTTTTTTACTTTTGTAATCCTGCTTTAAATTTTAGAATTTAAACTATGGCCTAAAAAAACACACAATTTGTAAAATTTGTGTGATAGGACAGGAAAGACCATTAAGAGTAGGCGATTTTGAAGTTTTGAGGAATGATTTGAAAGTCTGGAGTGAGTCAGTCATTCCTGATAGGTTGAGGGAGGGAGTTCCAGAGTGTGGGGCGACAAGGTGATATGTTCTCTGAAGTTACATCAGTTTGTGACTTTTGACATGTGAAGAAGCTCGTCTCAGTCAAGTTTAAGAGAAAGAATGTTTTTATATAAAAGGTCGATCCGTGAACATACATGGACCTGTTTTAAAGTATGGTGGCATTTTATTTATGCACCAAATGTCAGATAAAAACTGTAAAAGTTTGTGTTTTACTCATTTTTACTAGTGTACAAGTTTGTTTGTTTTTAGTACACTGGAGTAAACCGAACTAGTTATAATTTACAACAAAACCAGTTGAATATGGTAATAATTAATAAACTACAGTATATAAATGTTTTTTTTTCTGTGTGGCCCAGTAACAAATGCCTTATGTTAGTGATGGTCTGATGAAGCTTCATGAAACAGTGTCATTATTTCAGAGTCCACTAGATGGCGGTCTCTGCACTATTTTCCTTTGTTTTGAACAACTGTTCTAATGAAACATCTCATTTTTAAACTGATGGCGCCACCTACATGACACTGCTTCATGAAACTCCCTTAGCTCACCACTTCATGTACAGGGACCGGTTTTGGGATTTGGGAGCACTAAAATTCCGCGATCGTCTTGCCGATAATGATCAGTTGGAGACTGCCCCCTGCTGTCCAAAATTCCGCAGCATCAGTACGTAAATTCACGATCATGTACGACGTTAAAGCTCCGGCCCTGTAATTGTTCTTGACATTTTTATTTCCGTGACGAACACGCGAGTGGACAGCCAGCAGACTGTTGCTGAATCCAACATTATGTCTCACATTACGATCAATCAACGCGTCATTAAGAAAGCTGCGGGATAAAAAAAATAAAAAAAAACCTGATCATTATTCAAATGATTCAGCCGGGACCCATTAGCTGCGAATATATAGACCGAACCACAGCGTTCTTGTCGGCTGTCATTTTACTTCTGACTTCTGCGTCCGACTCTCTCTGGTCTCTGCGGGGCTCTTAAGGAAGATTGGTCACCTCAGAAACAATCCCCCCTCTTTTTTTTCCACGCTCTTCCATCGCTTTCTGACAAAGTCTTTCCTCAGTGGGACGTCTGGAGATGTGCCTCGAATTGTGATCGGCCCCTCTGCAGTATTAATGAGAGGAAAAGCTGAAAATCTGACAGAGACGTGAAACGAGGAGGAGGGAGGGATGAGGCAGGAAAACACGTTTCTGTCAATACTTACTTTTTCTCTTTTTTCTTTTTACTTCACAGATTCAGCAGAAGATGTTGAATCACTGAGTGCAGCGTCTGTGGTCAATTAAACAATCCAAATGTGGGTGTCTCCCGCGTCAGATTGACTTCAGAAGATTCATTAAAACCTGGCAGCCATGGAGGAGGGACTCGACGGCGTCAACGACTTCTTCAACAGCTTGTGGAGGTTCACCGCAGACAAACACAACCAGGGCGTCTACAACACCGTCTGCCTGGTGGTCCTCCTGACCTTCCCCCTGCTCGTCCTGATCACCACCCTGGTGGTGTGCTGCCACTGTTGCTGCTGTCGCCATGCCGACGGCCGTCGCTGTTGCTGCTGCCGCGGCTCAAAGTCGGACGCCAAGAAGAAGAAGAAAGGGTCGACAGATACGGAAGATTTGTGGATTTCTGTGAAGACCAGGCCGATGACCCCGGACTCAGTCGGGCTGGCCATGATGTAGAAGGACACTTTCTTCTAAAATGTCTCGAATAAATCATCGGTTTCTCTGGACTGAAAAGTGTAATTTCTATGAGCAAAACTCTTGTTTGTTGTGTGCACATATTAAACTGTTTACAGACCATAATATTTTGAAAATGTTTACAGTTCATATTTTTCAGTTTATAAATATTTCCAGGAGTTATGAGGGACAAGAAAACATATTCCTCAATATATTTTTTTATGCAATTTCCCAGGAACAAAACACAAAAATCGCTAGGTTAGCATTGCTGTTAGCTTAGCTGTGTCTCAAATCGAATACTTGCGTACTCAAAGTTAGTATTTTAGTGCGCAAGTGCGCCTCAATTCTTAGTATGCGAAATTTAGTGCACACTAAATTGGCGTACTAAAAAGCCCACAAAACTGAGTATGGTTTGATGGACACTTCTACCCTAAACCGCTCCATCTTATTGACGTTGACGTTGTAAACGGAACTTACGTCATATATATATATATATATATATATATGCATAAATGCATATACTTACAGGTGCATTTTAATCCTGCAGTTGAAGGATGAGGATGATATTTCGTTTCTCATATTTTTTCTTCATTTCTTGATTCAAAACTTGCTGCCAGCAGGTGTCGCCATTATTGTTCCTACAGGTGGTAGCAACCATCGTTAAAAAGTAGTAGAAGAAGAAGATGTTGCGTCATTTCCTGTTAGTGCGTAGCAGCAGTGTTTGATTTGAGACATACTATCTGTCGAGGAGTTGCGTACTAGTTAGTACGTACACTATCCTGATGCATACTAACTTCTAGTATACTAAGAGAAGTATGTGATTTGAGACACAGCTCTTGAGTCTGGAAATGGCGAGCTAGCTAGGACGTCTACGACTACACAACGATGACGTCATAGGTCGCTGGGGAAGCGTGAGCAGCTGCGTCTTGACCCGCAATCAATGATCAATCATTTTATAAGTGAATTCAAACACCTGCTCCGTCGCTATTAGAAAGTGGTCGATGATGTTATTAAAAACTAATTGAACAAATTGACTTCATCACGGATTAGTTTGCAGATGGATGGACTCATCGTTCAGTGTCAGCAGTGGCCAATGTTAAATGCTAATCTTGTTTTCCACCTTCAAGTAGGAATATTATTAATCTGCTCGCCAATACTTGGTTTAGCTTTTCCGCTTGATTTTTAAGTCAATCAAATGATGATTTATCTAAATTAAAATTCAATTTAATTACTGTAACTATTTATTTTTTTTAGTTTAAGTTTATACTTTACTTACTTTATTTTATTCCTCAATAGGCTGCAAGATTATGACCAAAATTATACTACACATTATTTTTGATTGACATTGTGATAAGGATTATCAACCATAATTTAACATCTGTGTTTTTATTGCGTTAAAACAAAGCAAAATGTAAACGGCTTTGAAGCTTTTCAAATTTAAATAACATGCAACTGGCACAACATCCTTCTGATATTGTTCATTCTTTGCTTCAGTGGCTTGAGGTTAAAACTGCTACTTTGATCTTTTAGTTGTTTTTTTCTAAGCTTTTTAATGATGTATAAACCATGACTTATACGCCTAGATTTTATTGATTTAAAATGTTGTGAATTTTCCAGCCCCCCTGAAGACAATATAATAACATGAGAATAATGTGATTTTCTTTTTTAGTTAAATAAACTTAACCATTCTGTGATAGTTATGCAACTATCACAGAAGTTTATCAGGCGTAGTTTTTAGAAAATGTTCGGCTTGAGCTTTTGTTTTGAGCTTTGTGTGCTCACAGAAGCCTTGTGATGGCACTGCGATATTTGACATGTATATATTTGGGGAAGACTTTCATTTCAAACAGCTGGAGTGATGCATGAGTCACTGTTTAAATTCAGAGAGCTAAAAAGCCTTGGTGTATAAACTCATGTTCAAATGAGACGGACTGGTAAGACTCCATGTAAACACAGAATAGAAAGAGTTGCATAAGCCCACTTAATTCAGTGCATTTTTTATTAATCTTAACTAGATTAATTTAATTGAATCACACAATAAAGCTGTACTGTAGCTGCTAACATCTAGCAAATAATAGCAAATTTAGC
Source organism: Callionymus lyra (assembly GCF_982586985.1). Classification (NCBI taxonomy): domain Eukaryota; kingdom Metazoa; phylum Chordata; class Actinopteri; order Syngnathiformes; family Callionymidae; genus Callionymus; species Callionymus lyra. Next base: position 4,949,939 of record NC_141833.1, read on the forward strand.
TTAGCTGATCAGACTAAGACTTCAAATTGTGACATTGAGAAAAGTTACATTTTAATATCATGCATAGTTACGTTACGGGAAGAAATATCTTTTGCCTTTTTTTAATGTCAATTTAAACCTTAAGATTGATATTTTTAGTTCCATGACATCACCATCATTGACGATACCACATAGCTGAGATTGCAAAACATATGATGAATTAATTATCAATTTCCTATATAAATGCTACATTCAAATATAATGATACTGTGTAAAAATAACAGTTTAAATCCTCTAGAAAAGATCTATGGCAATCATTGATTTTAACTCACAGAAAGTATTGATTTTTCGCCTTTAACTTGCCAACTTGAAACAATATAATCAACAATAACAAAGAATAATTAATTAGTAAAAACTTGCATTTTAGTTATTGTTGAGTAGGTTTTCTTTCTTAAGCCAGGATGGAAATTAATGCAACCGTCTCCGACCCACTGTCGAGAAGCAGTTTGTTAGTATCAAGAGAGCTTTATTGCGAGAGCTGTAACTGTTAGAAATAAAACTGGTCAGTACCAAAAATAAATAAATGTCAATGTAACATTGTTCCTCTTTAAGATTAGCCGTTAGCAATAGCATTATGCTAGAACTGTAAGGGATGCTGTTCTGTTTTGCTTAACCTACAATTTAATTTCTCGAATACACCCTCAGATATAAGTTCAAGAAGAAAATCAATTCCATTTGTCAAATGTTCTAAACAATGAAGATTGAAATTAGTCCCAACTTTAAGAAGTAGAATTAAAACTTGAAGTAATTCCAAAATCCAGGCCTTCTGAGAATTGTCTGTGATATCCCAAATCTCTATAAAACCATTAGCGTCTATGCAGTCTGTTGATCCAGTTTCAGGGAAAAGAGGACACGCTTTGTTAGAACATGAATCTCCTGGTGGAAATTAGGTTTTTGTCTCTTCTGCCTTATGTTCAAAGACGAGAAATCTTGACTTGTTGGGATTAATTTGGAAGCGTGCCTTGAGAAATAAAAGCTTCCGTATTAATGCATGATCACTAGCCGGCGCCGAGACACCCGGCATGAAGAGCTCCTCCACATCTTCCATCATTAACATGTGCGGCAGCTTCTAAGGCGGTCCTTGTTGTCGCTCTCTGGAGTCCAGCGAGGATTTATAGCCCATTACCAAGAAATGAAAAGGATTAAATGTTCAACAGTTTTTCAAAAACGCTTGTTTTTGGGGGGTTCATTTCTCACATTTATATTCACCCTGGAGTTGGAACTAAAGTCTGGAAATGTGTGCGAGAAACGATAAAACCAGGAGTAGAAATTGATTGGAATTTAAGAAAATGAAACAAAATACAGACTAATGATCCTATTTTAGAAGAAAGACCAGGTTTTGTCTATTGAGTTGAAATAATAATGGGTCGATGAAGCTTCATGAAGTTTCTTTGGAGAGCCCACTAGATTTCCCACTATCTTCCTTGAACCTTCTGAGATCTAGTAGGACACTGCTTCATGAAGTTTCATCACCCCATTACTAGCTAGAACTCCATGTGATATGAAGTTGTGTAACAAAAGTTAAACCCATTTAATGATAAGCTCAACCCTTTTGGGAAAAAGAAAATCACCAAATTGTATGATGGAACTAGAAGAACAAACAAAGACTTCAATCCTCAAACATAGCCTTCAAATGTACATTATTAACATTGATAATTGCAGATTAATTCATCTTTTACTAACTATTTAAGAGCATCAATTTACAAACTTAAGGGTTCACATTCTCCCAATTAGATGTAATCAACTTTAAGACACAAAACCAGGGGTACACAAAATCTGGGGACCATTTGTAAAGCTTAATCATATTTCAGAAGGCCAACACTAGTGTTGTTATCATAAAATCCAGGACTTTAAATCAGGGGCCCAAACGTTTAGCAAGAATGCAGTAAAGTGTTGGGATTATTTGTAACACATTTGTGAATTTTCAGAGTAATCTGTTCCCTTTTAGCCTTATAGGCAAAAATGTATGTTCATTTTAATGAATTGTATTGAAGCCTTCACATGAGAAATTGTTCCTGTAAATTGAGACAAGTCTTTATCTTTAGGTTTGTTTTTAGCATATGTTCCTAGGCTAGCTTCTAAGCTGACTTCGTCTTTGTCCAAGAAGACACACTTAAAAACATACCTCTGTGGTGCTCGTCTGTATCGTCCCTCTTGTAATGAAGCCTCGAAATTAAATGAGAAATTGTTCCCAAAAAATGTGCACAAGTCTATATTTTAAGGTTGTTTTTAGCAGACGCTGCGAGGCTAACAGCCTAAATCTTGTCCATGCGCACAGATTATATAAATATATTATATATTATGTAAAGTATGATTGTATATAAATACAAATGACTTACTTACTTACTTACTGACACTTCAATAAGGAAATACTGTACGTCAGGCAGCAGCTCAGAGACTGATAATGTCCAAAAAAAAATATAGACTTATTTGAGTTTTTCCAGAACGATTTCTCATATATAAGCTTCAATACAAGACGGATGAGCACCATGAGGTATTTGGAAGTTTTCACTGGTCATTTTGAAAGAAGATAAATACGATTAAAATCCAGTCACTACATTAAAATGAACATACAGTTTTGCCTATAACTCTTAAATAAAACGGATTACTGAAAATAATCCCAAACCTTAATTAACATGAGTAGAAAATGAGTGAAATTTGAATTTGTCAAATTTGTCAGACCTTCAGATAAACCGTCTGAAAGACCCCCCAGCCAGAATTTGAGACCCCTGGTTTAAATTAAGGTTAACTCTTGAATTCATGTTCGTGTTGTTGTTTAAACATGGCTTACATTTATGTATTTGGACATCCGTGCACTAAACAAGATCATAGCAAGAGTATGACTGTTAAATCTGCTTCCCTTTAGCACTTTGTGAATGATCTGATTTATTTCTTATCTTGTGGTGAAATCTGAGCAGCGGGAACTAGACAAACATGCTGTTTTCATTCTCTCCGAGAGAAACAGGCGTTTTGTGTTTTACAGCTCAAAAGGTTGTTTTTTTTTACGATTATGTAACAAGACTTTGATGGCATAATTAATCCTGAGAGAAACATCTGAACGAGGAGCGCTCTTGTAAAATCTATGTTTGGACGTCTCCATCTTCCAACGAGTCTGTTTGTTGTGGGAGCTTGAGTCAATATTTGTCGGCTCCTGTTTCCAAAACCCTCTCGATTTATTTGGCCTTGCTCACCGAGACCAAAGAAAGTTTGCGTAAAGTTCTGCAGCTGTCTCTTTTACGGCCTGCAACAATAACGTCTCACTGGAGCAAAGAAGTGTGAATCAGCCACTAGATTAAAAGTAAATAACGATGACAACGTTAAGCCTCTTGAACTGAAGTCATTAACATGCTCTCCTCCCAGCGGTGGTTCCAAAAAAAAAAAAAAAAAAAAAGAAAAAAAAAAAGCATCGACTTCGATTTGATCACCGTAACGACAGAGTCTGTGATGCAGGTAATCGTTTTAGCTGGAGGAGGCGCTCATCTCTGACAATCGGAGAAGAAGCTTTGACGAGCACTTTGGCGAATTTGTTCCGTCTCACGGATCCTGGTTTGTAACCTCGGCTGGAGCTTCGGCTTGTCAAGTCATTAGCATAACCCAAATCACTGCGAGTAAACATGTTTGTTTATACTCATCGTTAAGATGTTTGCTTCTGAGACACCGTTCAGAACTTTTTCTTCTTGTTATTGAGACGTCAAACTGTTCCACAGCTTCTGTGCACTTCAGGGACTTGATAGCCATGTTAGCCCAATAATAACATGTGATAATTGCAGCATCCTAGCTACCGTAGTCAGGAGCGATGTTATCCCCATTGTATGCTAGCTTTCACCATCAAAACATAACACAACACAAACCATTGGATCCGGAAGCTCAAGTTGACCCTGTTATTCTTGCAATATGAACTGTTGCCATAACAACGTGAACATGATTGCCGTCATTCCAGATGGATGGACTGGTGTCAACAGGGCGTTTAAATTTAAACTGTGAGCTGGCGGAAGCAGTGGACGACAAAGACCCCCCCCCCACTGAAGATGAAGAATGAACTGAAAAAATTAGTGTAATGTGTTGGATTTTATGTTTTAGAACTGACAATTTTGAAAGTTATTTTAAAGTACCATTAGCGTTTGACTCTTGACTAGTGAAAACACACTTTTGTTTCAAGGTCCTCATTCCATATAAATAATGCTGAAACACAAACTCACACCAATATTGGCACAAAGTCTCTAAACACTAGGAAGGAGACACACACATACAGAACACCATCATCGACGTGCAATAAAATATACATAGATGCAAATACACAAACATCTAGTCCAGAGCTTTTGCTGGTCATGCTTCTGTATTTTCCACTTCTTTCTATCTGAACATTGGTCCGTGAATATAATCCTGACATTTAACAGGTCCAGGGTCCAAAAAAGACCCCTGGTCTAACGTTTTTTTGCTTAATGCGCCTGATATTCTGGTGCGTTTTATATATGAAAATAGTTTGAAATCAAAGCATTCATCGGGTGCCTTATAATCTAGTTATCAATATAGTGTGGAAAATACGCTATATTTCTTTACATTACATAAAAAATGAATTCAAAGACATCTTTGTTTCATATTGACAAAGTTGGTTGATAGCTATTTAAATATTTGTAGTTAAATAAAATGTATATTAAATGAAATTATACACACAAGAGTTCTTTTTTTTTAGTTTATTCCTTCATATAACAGCTATTTTTTCCTTGTCCCTTCTTTCTTTGAAACCAATGTTCCATCAAAACACTATTACAATATATAGTGGTACCTGACAAAAATTGAATTTGATTGAAGATTATTTCATTTGAAGAAGTTATTGTGTCGGGTTTTTGTTTGCACCAGTCCTTACTTCAACACTTCAGTCTGAAAAAGTACTTAAGTGAATTGATATGAACCAGTGAAGCCCAACAAACAGAGAGTCAGAGACCAGTGTTAGGTCTTCTGTTGGCCACTGTCCACTGCATTCACGGCCCAATGACCGTGTGGGTACTGGTTCTATAAATCAGTCAGTGCTGTGTGTCGATTCTCTGTGACTCTGGTGACGCCAGAATAAACCTTCTGATAGTTCTGGACTTCTCAAACTAAGCTGAGATTGCACAAAAAAACAACATCCACAATCAAAAGTCATTCAGAGAGAAAGGGGAACATGAAAAGGGCAAACCTGTCTTTCACCGCTCTTTTGTGTTTCATCCCGACACGAGTCGAGCCACTTGCCTCTCAGAGCGACGGCGGGAACCAATCTCCTTGAAGCAATTTGCAATCACTGTGGCTGAAAGGGCCTCATGCATCAGTGAGCTTTTGTCAGACATTCCATTTCAGAGTTGAAGTGAAACGCTATGATAGAAATATCTGTTGCAAATTTCAAGCCTTCTCGCGTCCGCGTCCCACTCTGAAGAATAAACAGTGGTTAAATGGATGGTTTCCCTTTGAACCGGGCCCTCGGAGAGACGTTAAGGTCCGACCGTCGACGGAATAAATAGGACTTTGTCTGGATCAGATTTTTATTACACAAATGGGTGACTGTGCTGAGAGTGTGAAATCTCAGACGCCGGTGAGACGTGATTGCGACACTGATCCCCACGAGACACTCGCGGTGATGAAAGTTGCATTACGCAAATAGATTTCTTGACATTTAAGTCTCTCAGTAAACAAAAGTCTGTACGTTTGGTCTTTAAATGAGTTTTTAAATAGACTGTAAAAACATTAGAAACAACACAAAATGCTTTGTCTGAAGTTGCTCTACTTTTGATCAATGATGGAATGTTTAGGCCAGAATAGAGCGCCATCTGTTGGACTTCTATAACAAGTAAAATGCTTCATGAAGCTTGTAATGACCTGCAACTCTTGACCGATAAATCAAGAGTTAGCCCCATTTTACTTTTAGGGTGTGTTTATGTTTTTTATCTCTTAGATTCCTCTTCACTGCCATCCACTGGTGTAACAATTGTATTGCAACATATAAGACTATCATTTCCCAATAACTTACTTGTTGAGAAAAATGAGTTCCCATTCCACTTTTTGGGATATATTTTGAAATCAATCTTTTGAGAACTTAAATATTTAAAAAATGTACTTCACTTGACTGTTTGTATTGCACGGCTTAGATATTTCCATAATTCTGAGTTTAATAGTAAATGGTGTTGTAACTACTTGAAAAATTAGCCTCTCTGTTGTTATATAGTGATTCCACAAGTGGAGGGCAGTATTTCTCAGCATTACTTCTGTGATCTTAGCGAGATTTTTTCTCCTGACGTAAAACAAAATGGCTGCCAAACGACCGCTATGTCGACTTTATGGCTAGGTACATTGTGACATTGATCGGTTAGAAAGCTTAGTGGAATGTAATCGTTTTGCAAGGTGTATTTTATTTGTGAAAGGTTTTGAATTACATTTCTTCCTGCTTTAGCTGTGTTGAGGAAAATTTGTGTTGGACTTTGACAGAAATGTATACTTCGTAAATGCACTGAGGAGTGTTGCAGAAGGTTTAAAGCTTGTGTAAATTGCCACTTTGATAAGAACAGTTGCGTTTCTTGATGAATCGCTGTAATTACACTTATCTTCTTTCCCCCCCAGCCGGTCAGAGACTAAGTGTCCGGTTCTGCTCGAGGTTTCTGCTGGTTAAAGAAAGTTTTTTCCTCCCTGTCGCCATAAAATTTAGTTTGAACTGCAAGTGGATTGAGATAACTATGTTACGATTTGACACTTTAAATTTAATTTAATTGAGTTTCATCTCTCCATAAGGGTGGATATTGAGAAAATCTTCATGCTACTTTTTCCCTCTATACATCCATCAAACTTTGCTGATTGAGTCCGAAAAAATCTTTAAAACTTCATCCATAACCATCTACAAATCGTGTAACTGCCATGGATAATTGGAAAAAGTGACTTAACTCTTTTTTTTACTTCCAATTATCTGCATTTATTCGATGTTTGTGAAGGGATTACCTCATGATAGCAGGTGCTGGCGGCGAGATCAGATTCAAAACTACTTTTTCAAATGACTAAATGCAAAAAGTTATATTCATTCGGCAGTGATTCCTCGTTAAAAATGATTGCTCTTCCGTTATAAGTCATAATTTGATCAAAGGTTTCTTTATTGGAAGCAGTAAATCAGTGGTGAGATAAAGCAGAACTGTGACTGATGCGTTCTGTCGCTGTCAGAACTGCGCGCTGAGCGTGTGATAAAAAAATGCAAGCGACTAATAAAGTTGAATCCAAAACAAAATTAATAACAGTTGTCAGTTAATTCGGAATAAGAATGGGGGTTTGAGTGGTTAGGCAGCAGAAGCTGAGATGACTTTAATTCCTATTGACGTTTGATGGGATCATTAGTTTGATGGATGAGCTCCGTCTCGTTCACGCTGATGCGAAACCTCTGCTGACAGTCGGCCAATCAGGATCCCGGGAGTCGACCGACTGCGGCTAATTTAATGTGACAGTGTTTGACGCGAGAATGACATGTGGCACCATCCGCTCAATACGCACTTCTATTGGAGCGACAAAAATACACACCACTGTTTCATGATTTTATTACGACAAGGTTAAAGAAAAAGTGTTGAACGAAAAGACTTGAACGTGTTTTTTATGTGCAGAATATGTACTCTTTTACTATTTTAGAGGTCAAATTGTGGTTGGATAACATGAGGAAACTACCATTGAAAATAATAGACAGTTATTGACAAAGTATTAACAAAGTATAACTCTTGTTATCTAAATAATTAGAGGTGAACGTAACTTCAAACATTAATATGATAGTATCAATTGTTGTCACTATTGTATGCTACCTTTCACAAGACCATCTTTACTTCAATTTTAAATAAAAGAGATTATTTGAAGGTAAGTATACTCTTAACTTGCTGTGTTGCCTTAAATTATGTCAACAGCGATGAAACATTTTACCATGAGAACATGCTAATGCTATCGCTAGCGTTTTTTTTTTTTTTTTTTTACTAAATGACTGTAATAATATATATCATAACACAACAAAATAAACAAATTGTCATATTTCTCACCAGAGAAATCTTCGTTTAAAGTTACAGAGCCTAGAGGTGAACATAAATATTCTAATAGATCATATGAAATAATCTAACATTTGTTATTGCATTAGCTACTGAAAGGTTAACTAAGAATATGCTAGTAAATATGTACAGATATTTTACATGGTGTTTCCTACTGTATATTTTTTAATCAAAAAGGGGAAAAGTTGCAATTTCAGATACTTTTAGGTGTATTTGTGTAGCTTTAGCAACTTCTTAACATAGCATTTATGCCGTCTGTGAGTCCAGACAATGGTCTGGACAAGATTAGCTCCAATATTAGAAATTAATTTTAAGTAAATATTGACTAAAAGTACCCTTCCTGAATTAACTTAAGTGGCCCGTCTCATTTGACTTTTGTCAATTTGTACGTTGAATCAGGCCTGTTGTTTTTTCTTGTTTGGTAGGAAGTGAGTCCTGGACTGTGACATGAAAAAGAACTTGTTTATTTCCTCTGATGGCTCAAGTTTCTGTTCTCTTTAGCCATGAGCGCTCGTCTCTTCCTGCTGGTCGTGGCTCCCGCTGGTCGGATCTTCATCTCTGTGAAGTCCAGAGACGTCAGATGGCCCTTCCAAGGCTCCCAGTTCACCCCCTAAGAGCAGCAGAGCCCACACAGAGGCAGGAGAAGCAGGAGGTGAAATGAGGGTAGAAGACAGGCGGAATGACAAACTGCAATATATATCAGCCCCCGGCTTCATTTCACCGGTACAAACTAGTTTGGACTGTTTTTGCATCGGTAAACACACATCGGGAAGACATTTGGAGCGACAGCAGCAATATTAGGCAGGAAATCTGGTTGAGAGCGAAAAGATCCTGCAGCGTTTCCCTCAGTATCAGTCTCGCCGCCACATAATAACTGTTGTTGTTGCCCTATCAGCCTGGTAAAAACACTTGCTGCTGTGAGAAATGTGTTTTCTTATCACTGCTGAAGGATTCAGGCCATTTCTGCCGCTCCACGACCAAACAAACCGAAGTGGACCGACGTCGAGGATTGTTTGATTACTGAACAAGACGCAGCATCATGTTAGTTTTTGTCCTGATGGACCTGAGAAGATGAGCTTATAGTTACTACATGTATGTTTGTAGTTTTATTGTCAAAAATAATTAGAAAAGTTAAATATTTTCTTTTGTTACATCTTTTTATTCAGAATTATTTGTAAATGTATTTTCTGTATCAAATTCTTTAATTAATTTAAACATTTTTTCACTTTAATTCGAATTTGGTTAATCCTTTAACTTTATTTTTGAAATTTTTCAATAGTTTTCGCTTAAATTAATTTGTTTTTTATTTACTTAAATACTTAAGTTGTAATAACATGATGATACATTGATACATTATCAAACTATTATTTTAATTTAAGTTAATATAGTAAGTAAGTAACGAATAGTTACAGTATTTAAATTAAAGCGCATAGTAACATTTTTATTCATATTTTTTCTGTCACTCAATGTTATTTTTTTATTATAATTATTTATTTATTTTTGTATACAAGTATATATTTCATTAGAAAAAAACTTTAAAACATATTTTGTAAAACAGATTATTTTGATGTAAATCTGGACCTGTCTCAATATTATTTACGATATTATGATAATTTACTTGCACCCATGTAATTCTCATTAGTTAATTTTTTCCCAACTTTTCTTTAAATGTACATTGATTATTCATTTATTATTATTTTTTTCTTTTCATTATTAATATATTTGTTTGTTTATTTGACTATACATTATTTGGATCTAATAGTTATTTATCTGATGCCTTTTTTTTAATGTGAAGATTAATTTATTTAGAATCAAAACACTTTTTTACATGTATTTTTATTTTATTTTGTTAAGTTAATTTCTAATATTAGATTGTTTGCTAATATTTATATTTAGATGTAAGAGAATAAGTGTAAGAAATGTTAGATTATATATATTTTTTTTTTCTTTAGTCCTGACTAGTATGACTAGTTAATAAAACTAAATGGCGCCCCCTGGATCACTCACCACACTGTGTCTGTTGTCGCCCCATTTTCCATTGGGGTTTGCTAGGTGACAGTTCTTGTACCACCAGGCCCCTCTGTGTGTCAGGGCACAGTTACCCAGGGCGATGTCGTTGTCGTTGTCCACAGTGGTCCAGGGTCGACCCTGATGGTAGGTCATGGCATCACCTTTTGAAAACAGAAAATAGTCTGTTTTGGTTCTTGTCAGTCTTTTTTGGATAAACAACCGAGCGACAGTATAGCGGCACAAGAAGTTCCAGCTCAGTATGTTCAGTGCTGAACCTGCTGCAGTCTGCTGGGAGTCAAAGTTTTCCCAGCATCCTGCCTGACTGCAAGTTCCCTGCAGAGACGTGTCTTTAACTGTCGGTACACGAGTTCCTCTCAAAAGCCTTCGCACTGCTGGAGCGTGTTTGGTCTCTTTGCTCCCTGACGCTGGAGAGGAAGTCAAAAACCTTAAAGTGACAGCAGATTTCTCCTCCATCAACCTGGATCACTCTTTATTGAAACAAGGACAGTTATTTTAAGAAGCATTTAAATTCAAAACCTCGATGAAAATACGTGAATAAATCAGATTCGTCTCTCACCTGCCGTCCCGCTGTAGTTTCCGATCGTCAGCTTGAACTTCTGCTTAACAGAAGCGATCCTGAAGTTGTCGTACACGGCGTAGACTCTCTCAGAGCCCAGGCCCAGGTCGAACCTCAGCTCGTATCGGGTGGGAGTGTTGGTCAACTCGTAGATCTTGTCCAGACCTGGGAGGACAAACAGACTCATGAGGTCATGGATGATGTCCAGGAAAATTGGTTTTTTCTTTGTGACAGAATCCAGACGAGAGGATCATGTTGTTGCAGTCAAAATCCTGATGATTTATGACCCAAAATTACCTTTTTTATCAGCACAAAGCAAGTAAGATCCTTACAGAGACAGTAGGTATTCTAGCTACCATGCTAGCTATTGCAAAATGTAGTTACAGTGAAATGAAATAGTTTGTAAATTAGAGGTGTTTGGAGGTCAGTAGGTGGCGCCATCAGTTTAAAGATGATGTGATGTTTCATAAGAACAGTTGTTCAAAACAAAGGAAAATCGTGCAGAGACCGCCATCTACTGGACTCTAAAATAATGACACTGTTTCATGAAGTTTCATCAGACCATCACTAGTAAATAGTTCTTCCTAATACAGCGCCGTTCTACGCTTCTTCAGTACCCGAAGTGCTTTACACTAAGTTACACATTCCCACACACAATCACTCAGTGATGGGAGTAGGCTGCAACGCAACGAACAAGATATTGTTATGGCAAATGCAAGGGGCCGTATGACTGAATCTCATGTTTTAGAAATACTACCGCGGTAACTTCTATTGCTCGTTCTTTAATTTTGACACATAATGTAATATTCATTTGTATTTGCCACAAAAATACACTTTAAAGCTGCACGACGAGAGATTTAAAACACAGTGTCTTATAAGTGTAACTGCAATGGAACCTCTGGTACTACACACAAGTACTGTTGGTCTTCCTGGTAAACATACAGAGAAATATATTTTCAATTTATACAACACTTTTGTTTCGTGGTTGTTTTTTTTATTCTGTTACGGTTGGTTTGTGAAATCTAAATAGGGTGAAAAATGTGTTTTTTGTGGGGGTTTTTTAATAATAGGAACAAAAACAATTTTAAAAATAACTGATACTCCACTCGTTTTTTTACTAAATATGTATTATTTTATATAATTAGAAACCTTTAAAAAGAAAATAATGATATGAAGTATATTAAGTGTTTTCATTGGCTGATGAAGCTTCATCCAGCAGTTCCCTATATTTTTATAGCCCAGTAGGGGGCGCCCTCAGTCCAAAAATGATCTGAGGTTACACTAGAATATCCTTTCAAACCAATAGTTTGTAGAGCGGAGAGTGCCATCTAGTGGATCTCAAAAAGAAGCTTCAAAAACCCAACTCTGGTACTAACCAATCCAAAACTCGTCGGTCATGTCGCCAAAACCTGCGATGTACTGGCGCCAACGTTTCATGAAGTCCAGCTTGCCCGTGGTGCGGCGTTGCAGAACCTGAAGTCCACAAAGATCAACTTCAACACAACCACTAAAACAAACTATATTCTTATAAAATGTGGTCATTGTTTCGATTACCAGCCATCCGCCTCCGTCAGTGTCCATGTCGCAGAAGACCTCAGCAGGTTTGGAGCGGTCGTTGTTGATGAAGATGGTGTGGACGCCGCTTTTCTTCACGCCGTTCTTCAGGATCTGAACACAGTCCATCGGGAACGGGACCAACACACCAACTAGAAGGTGATAAAAAGAGTTATTTTTCATGGTCCAATGATGGGTTACAATAAATACTTTGATTTATATGTTGCTTTGGTTATGCTAGGATGTCACCGTGTCAGTAATGTCTTTAAAATACATTATTAAGATGATTGATTTAAGAGTCGAACTGAATCCTGTCAGACCTGTCCTGAAGATGGTCTTCACCACTGTGCTCTTCTTGCTCCCTCTGTAGGCCACAATGGTGACGATATAGCTCTTCCCTGTCTGGAGGCTTGACAACACAACGCTGCTCTCACCGGCCGAGATCTGCTGCTCGACAGCCTGGAATCAAAGGACAAGAACCTTCATGTCAAAAGAGACTCATACGGTATTTAATGATGGTTTTAAGATTTGAAAAGAGTTATTTCTTTCTTTGTTTTTGACATTATGAATATTTATTTTAACTGTAGCCACAAGAGGTCAGTGTTCTACAAATCCTTGAAAACGCCTATAAACAACAACTAGTAGAAGTCTACTGTACTTTAAACGGCACCTTCCAACCCGCAACTGTAGAGGGCGCTAAAATGCCAACTGCGTACAGAGTAACGTTATAGAATACCGTTTCAAACCGCGGTGCAGATGATTTATTTTTTTTGTAAGTGGTTGTATAAATTAAACTAAAAATACTGCTCCCACTCCTATTATTACTACATTTATAACTTCTACCGAACGTTTGGGGGAGCAGTAAGAAAAATATCTGTTTGAAGAAGTAAAAATAAATGGAAAAAACTTGCTTTCATCTCTCTTTCTCTGCGACTACTTGAAGAAGGAAAATGGAAACGCTATGTCTAATACAATTTTACTTTTAACCAGGAATCTTGTTGTGGTTTTTTATTGATCTATAAGAAAGGCTCTTGAATATTAATTTCTTAATAAAGCAAGATAATATTTCGATTAATTTGTGACAAAAAAATAAAATGTATATTTTCGAAAATGTATAAATAAACGTGGCTAATAGAATAGTTTTTCCATTAAGAAAATTGCACTTTCTGATGATAGATCACCGCACAGTATGAGATACAAAAAAATGTAACTTTAAGAATAAATCGTTTTTTTAATTCTGGTTCACCTCCGTGGCGGACTCCTCGTCCCTGTATGTGAGGACGTATCCGTCAATGTCAGCGAGGGGGCGAGTCCAGGTGAGAGTGGCCGACTCTGTGCTCACATCTGTCGCCTTCAACTCTTTGGGGCCATCAATGTCTGTGGAGGTCAAGATAAGACACAGAGTTGATGACGGTGCAGGAATACACATGGATTAGGATTCAAGTTTAGGTTTGTCTTAATATAAAACCAGGCTTTGCTATTAAAGGTTTAGATGATTGACACGAGAGGAACCCCCAACAAAAGATAAATAAATCACGTGTGACTGGTCAGAGATTAGTTGTGCTCGTAAGTGTGTCCAGTAAAGTCACAAATACTAAACCACATGTGCTAATGTCTCCCAGGTGAGACGGAAGCTTCTCCTTTAAATTAGTAACTAAGGACTCGAGTGTGTTCACAGGTCATGTGTCGCACACAAAGACACTTGTGCGAAGAGTTGTTTTCCATATGCGGCGCTCACACCGAGACACCAGACGCTGACCTAGGCTGACCTTGAATGGCATTTACAAGTTCACGAGGGTTTTCTCTTTGAGCTCCAGAGATTCCAACTGAACATCAGCTGTGTGATTTACTGGATAACATTATTGTTTTTTATACCACACCTTTTTTTAATGAAAATAACAAAAATGTTTTGATGTTATATCATCAATTTGAAGTCCAAATATTTATTCTAAACTTATAAAAATAATAAAGTTGTGTCATAGATGTGACCTTTTTTTTATTTAAAGGTCTTCCATTCCATCTCAAAAGGATTATTTGATAAAAAAAATAAAATGATAGCACTTATAATGAGCTGACCTTTGTTTGCTTTTGCAATATACTGGTTGTGCTTTATCTGACCTCGGGCTGAAAATATTTATAAAACGTCGTCCTTGTGGTGGAAACTGTTCAAAGATGATAGAAAATAATTATCTCATGGTACTTTTATGTTTTGAATGGGTCACTGCATACTGTAGGAATCATGATCTGATAGGAAAGTGAAGATTCTAAACCTTTACCGTGCATTAATCATCTGACATCATCCAGGTCATGTCATGACAATATCCGTACCTTAGTTTCTTTTCTTTATAGATTTGAGAAGGAACGTCCAGTTCTGGAATAACTTTGTCAAAGCAAGAGCCAACAATGACACTGGATAATTTGAAATCCTTTCCTTTTCTAAGATCTGGATTCTTTCTTCTATTCTAGGTCGCTTTGTTCACTTTAGCAGATCAAACACGTCACTTTTAAATCGCGGATTTGAAGTAATATTTGACCTGGTTTGCTTGGTCAAACTCTACTGTAAAGTGAATCCATCATCTGGTTTCATAGTCGTGCATTCTTATGTGGATGACATTCTTGATCGCCCTGCTGGACTAACATGCAAGAAAGAGATGAGGTCCTGACCGCTCAGCTCTCCGTCATCTGAGCTCGTTTCTGGGAAGCCAATGGATACATTTGATGGATGAATTTCCTGGATAGTGGCTTTGAATTTTTAGTATTTTAGCAGAAAAATACTTGGTGACAGCAATGAATAAAAGTAGAACTATCAATGAAAGAAATGCTTTGATGTTAAAGAAATTATATATTTTTCACAGTGCCAATTTAAATACCTCAATTGACCTCTTTGAACAGTGGGAGGAAACTCGAGGCCCCAGATCAAAATATAACTTTTTTTTTCCAATATAACGGTGTTCCAGTTTTAGTCATGCAAATCTAGTAAAGGGGTCCCCAAACTTTTTCCTGTGGGGGTCACATAACTTTTCCCTTCTCTGATGGGGGGCTGTGTTCAGTTTGTAACAGAAGACGTATGACGATCTCAGAGGTGCCTAAATGTAAGAATGTAATGTTTTCAAGAAAGCCACACATAACCACAAATAATCCCCACTGGGTTCTTCAAAGAAAAAAGTATAATTTTAGGCCCTCGAATTAGGAACTTTTTTTAGAGAGTCAGAATGCAAGAAGAAAGCAAGAAAATGTAGTAAGATGTAGAATATAACAACAAAGAACATGTAGTCTTGATTTTTATTTAGCTACGTAGTTTTGCGACAACTAATCTAGTAGTAGGTTATACAATAAAAAGTCATTAATTTATTCTAATTAGTATTTTGTTATTAACCTTATTAGGGTAAATAAAAAATAAAATTCATTAAAGACTGTGTCTGTTGAATTTAAACATTTGTTTATGGCACCCCCATGTGTCAGAATAGTGTAATGACAACATCATAAATTCTCTGTTTAAATGTTATTGTCAGTTTCTCTTTTAAAACTGTTGTGCAAAGTGACGTAGTAAAGGCCATCTTGAAAAAAAAGAGTAAATAAAAATGTCTAAATGTTTCATTGTGCTGCTTTAATAAGTAACTAAAATAATGTTTTTATTAACATAGAACCATCATTTGCAAATTGTACTGTTTTGTGGTACATTTTTTATGGAAGTGTTATTGAGAGAGTTCATTTTATATTTCATTAGTGGAATACCTGGTAAGAGCGGCTCAATATTTCAATATTTAAGACCAAGGTTTACTCAGCCAAGTATTGCTTCAAGCTAGATTTTGCAGTGAGACTGCCCACACATTTGTTCACCCACTCCTCACTACATCTGATGTATCACCAAACTTACTGACTCTGACTTTGAACCTGCATTAACATATGGACAAGTCAGTTCCTGTGACTCGGTTGATATTTTCTCACATTAGAGGCGAGCATGTGTGAAAACAACTGCTTGTGGGGAGACACAATAGCCGCCTCTGCTGACGAAGCCTCGCCGTCTCAACTTGTGACAGATATTAAGCCTGAAGCTAAACTGCACCCGCGTCAAAAAGAGGTGTCCAGCTTAATTATATTTAATAGCCTTCACCGGGAGAGCTCAAGTTTCCCTCTTGGCAGTTAAGTGTGGAGTTCTTAGCCTGCGCACGGTGACTGTTTCATCTTCTTCTGATCAGCAAACAAAGACATGGACGCCGTGAAGTTGCTTATAAAGAGTGACAGTAAAATTATTTTTCCTTCCGGCACAGAATCTGTGACATCTCCAACTTTCACACTCCATGAAGACGGTCCACTTCCTACCTGTTTCTGCTTCTGCGGAACTCTTACGGCTGACTCTGTCGCCATGATAGGCCCAGATGTAGATGTTGTGGACGACCCCGGGCTTCAGTCCGATCAGTGTGTAGTACGTCCTGTCTCGCCCGACCGGGATGTCAGCACTGGATCCTCCTGCTGTGGAGTAGCTCAACATGTAGCCCTGGATCTCGGACTGGACCTGGTCCCACGAGACGGTGACGGTGTCCTCGGTGACCTCCGTCGTGACCAACTTCGGAGGCGCATCAATGTCTAAAAACGGTGGCGAAAATTTACAATTTAAAGACATTATTGTAGTAGTTAGTTAGTAGTTTGCAGAACTAGAGAAAGGCTTGTTTGTGTCAGCTTTAAAAAGTCCTCTCAGTTCTTTAGCCAAAATTGAAATGAATAAAACTGCCGTCTCTGACGCACTGCCGTGAAGCTGTTTGGTGGTCACTCTGAGTCATAAATGTTCATATTTAAACCAACAATCCCAGAATATATGAAGAAAAAAAAAGGAAAAAAGGTTTTTTTAAATCTGGGAGAACTTCACAAAGTCATAGATTATGTCACAATGCTTCATGTTCTCTTCTTTTAAATGTCACATTCATTGTGGGTTTGGGTCAAAAACCTGTATTTGTTCTATAGAAGAGAACTTCACAATTTTGTGAATCAGTGTTTCCAATTTTCCCGAAATTACTTTTTAAATATAAACTCTTAACTACACAGGAAGTCAGTCTGATTTTGTCACATTCATCAGATTGATCCCTGTTAAGATGTTACTAATTCTCGGACAGAAGGGGTCAGTCCATTAAACCCCTGAGGTAATCCGTCATCTATGCTATTATATTTTAATATTATAAATATATGGAATACATCAAAAGAAATATGCTTTTTGATTAGTGTGGTTGTTTGTGTCTGTCACTGCCTCTTGCCCTTAGTAGCTGGGATAGAGTCTGATACGAAAGTAAGTGGTAGAAAACGAACAAAACAACCAGATAATAATAAAAATGTCTCTGTAATCAAACATTGTTGCAGGAAGTTTTTAGATTGACCAATATATTTAATTATTTCTTGTATTATTTTGGTAGTTCATGTTTTACAGATGTTTTGAATTAAAGCTACGGGAAAAACACATTTCACAACTTGTTTTATAATATGCTTCTCCTCTGTGTTCATATGGGAAGTTTGAGGGCACTCATTTGGAGGGAAAAGTCGAAAACGGCCTTGTGTCTGCAGATATTGTCTGATGAGGCAATGTCAGTGGAAATGACGACAAAGAACAAAGTACAAAGGGAATACAAGAGCGAGAGGACGGTGATGAAGGAGACAAGTAGGCACTGAGGGAATCCACTGAGACAGAAAAGAAGGGAAATGTAAAAGCAATCACCATCTTAGATTGATGTGACGGAAGTTCACCTCGGGTCAAGCCGGTGTCACTACAGCATGAAAAGTAGCTGATGATGCATTCAGGAGGAGAAAAGGCTTCAATTGCACGTCTTTGTCTGTCTTGGGCTACTGTCTCCTCGGGAATCGGATCTCCTAGTGAGCTGAAGGCTTGGCAAGTGTCATCTGGTTTAAGTATTTAAACTTCCCAGCGGGTCACTGAGCTCTTGAACGTTAGCGAAGTACACTTAAAACTCACATCAAAGCCTCTGTTGAATTGTTACGACACTTATAATAATAACCAGTCATTATCAGATCTGTGGCGTCTTAATCTACAAACTCGGCCTAAGCCGCTACAGGACTATGACGTTTCTGACGTTCCAAATGGACAAAATTCTATTCCATTTTTGAGTGAATGAAGCCTAAAAAGAATGAATACCCAAAGTTATTGAATAATTGTAATTTCTTTGAATGAAGGCCCTATGAAAACACTGACCACTCACTTTGGATTGCTGGCTGGACAAGAGCCATATTTTAGGAATGAATTAATTATAAAATAGGAAATATGCAATGTAGAAATCAAAAAGTATATCTGAATGGAAATATTTTTTTCTTGTTTATTTGTCATTATTTATTGCAACATATTTGCAGATTATGCTGAAATAAAATGAAGGTATACATAATGAAAAATAATCAAAAATTAAAAAGGTTGAATTTGGTATTGTCCTATGCTTATTTTTCCACATTTGTCCCCACATATATTTCCAGATTATGTTGAAATAAATGTGGGTATACATAAGGAAAAATATATTTAAGGAAATAAACAATTTGGGTCATTAAAAAAACATTTGTAAATAGAAATTAAATTAAATATTTTCCTACATTTTTTCCACATTTGTTCCTACGTATATTTCTAGATACTCCTGATTTAATTGTTAACGAATACGAATAAGAAGAAAATAAATCATGATTGTCTGGCTATTGTTTGGAAAAAAGACTAGTTTACGACTCGTTTATTGTTAAGTTCTCCAAAACACGAGTCATGATGATTAATTGTTATATCGATTTAATTGTTTTTCAATTTATTGTGGTTAAACTGAATGGTTTACTCGCTAGCTTAGGCAGTTGTGCGAGCTGCAGTCATTTTGAAGTAAAATTAAACACACCTTAACATTTTCCTTAACCTTTTTATGTTTTGAATTAAAGCATAATAGTATGATTTTAAATTAAAGTATAAAATATGTGTGAAATTGAAGGTGCGACTTGTCGGTTATGTGGTGTTAAAAGTGACACCTGAAGTAAATACTAATAAAGATTTAAGAGTTCACATGTAACATGTTTAAAATGCGTCTGAATGTGTTAAAAACAGCTTTTCATAGATTATTTAAAGAAGCTTCATAAATATTTGATCTGGTTCTTCATCTATTTGAACAGCTGATTCTGCTTCTACCAGACAGCTGCGCCGCCAATGTGTTGTTAGCACGCCCGACTGCTCTCATGGGTGCTTCTGCTCTGAAGTAAAAGTATATGATGGATGGAGTTACTTCACACGTTCTACTCCAGTGGCTGTGTAGCGACTGTGGCTACCGGTTGACTCAACATGAGTTGTGGCTCAGACCATTTGGGGATCAGCTTATCCATTACAGGTGTCATGTGCAGCCGAGCCACAATGCCTTCAGGAGCAAACCATTCTCAGCTTCACAACCTCGATGAGAGTCGTCGGGCAGAGTCGAGGGGAAAGAATGTGCCAACCGTGTGTCACTCGTTCCTATGTACTTCTGTACTTCAGGTGTGAAATGGTGTGTTATGTCGGGCTCGCCCTCAGGCTAACAGTCCAACGATTCATTTGTTCCTTTGCAGCTCTGTGTTATAGGAGCGACCCCTCTCTATAGTTTCACCTACAGAAATAACAGGAACAACAGAGTATTTGGTGTGTGATGGACACAGTTCTTGAGGTTTATTGTTTAACTTTTGTTCAACAAAATGTGAGAATCTAGAATACCAAGAGTGAGACTTATGTCTAAGATGAATCAATAAAATGTAAATACAAGCGGAAAAATAAAGAGGGAATTGACGTATTTACTCTTATTTTTCCAGAATTTAATTCCACTTTCATTTAGAAATATGTCACACATGATGGTATGTTAAGTGTCTACCGTTTAGGGTATTTTACTCTTGATTTTGTCATCACTTTTAATTGTGTGTGAGAACAATGTAAGTAAGTTTCAACTGAAAGTTGTGCTGTTTCACTCTCATTGTCAACTTCAGATGGAGAAAACCTACATACCTGATTCACCATTTAGACCTAGATACTTATTAAATATTATATATTTATAATCATACAGAAATGAAACGCAAAGTTTTGGGATCCTTACCAACAGACTATCCAGTGAGAAAGTTTAGTATTAAGTATATTTGGGGCTTTGGTACTTTTTCTATCAGATCTGTTACCATGTTAAATGATAAAAGTTAAATAAAAAATAATATTTGATAACTGCTACACTGAATACATTTTGACTAAATTGGTAACTAAAAAGGGACAATAGGTAGGTTTTTAAAAGTTGTTTCTGGCGGCCAAAGTGGCCGAAAAGTGTAACTGCAATGCCGTAAAATCCATCCGCAAATACATGTTATTGTTTCTTAACCAATAGATGTATTTTGGCTCATGTTCGGTCAGTTTCCGGTTTTATCTTCCTGGTAACTTTAGAAAGTTTCTCATTAATTAATGTGAAAACTCTGATCCAATGGTTTAAAAATAATTTGGTGCTCACATGACACTGATAGAGTCTCCCACAAAGTTACTTGGTGAAGAAAATTGTTAAAATAATAGCTAGAGATTTCCTACATGAGTCATAGCTGTTTAAAATTAAACCAAACATTACAGAAAATGGGGAACAATGTTATCAGGTAACAATGTGCTACTTTAGCTTTATTTAAGTAATACTGTAGATTGGTAAAATAGTACTTGTGCTCAGCCTTTGACCGAAATATTGTTGTAGCTTCAGAAGCTTTTTTTTGTGTCCTTGACATCGCACAAAATATGAATCGGTCTGGATCATGTTATTTTGGTTAAAGTGGAGATTCAGTTTTTCTTCAGGGTCTCATCAGTACGATAATGAATTTCCTGCTTAAATTTCCGTAAACAACAAGCTCTGATGAATTTCAACTCGAGACAATCCTTGCCCATAAGAGCTTCTTTCTTTAGCTCCTCAATGGGTTCTCACAAGCTCTTTTATAACACGCATCTATGATAATCCAAGTTTTAGAGGACGTTGTTTACTCTTCTCTCACTGTACATCCAGACCTCTACATCCATTTACTGTGCAGGATTGTCTACAAATGTTCCATGCATCATAGAATAGAGCCGAGGTTTCTCAGCGGGACACATCCTCCCAAATGCACTGATCCTTTGAATCACCTCCTTTAATATCTCTAGGCCACAGTAGAACCCCGACGGGCCGTTCTTCCACAGGACCACATAAGACGTGTGCTCCACAAGAACATCTGTTTTTGGTTACACAAGCTCCCAGGCTTTTACTTTTCGGTGAGCCTAAATCCAACGTAGCAGTTTCGGATCTCAATCATTTTGGCCCGTCACTATGACAACGTCTGCCCCTGTTGGAAAAATAATGTGTTGATGGCGTACGGCTTCTTGTAAACCCACAGATGGTCTCACACACACTCCAGCACACACACAATATACATGGCATACTGTGTGCAGCGATTGTCGCTCACGATCAAGTGTAACAACTTAACAGCTTTATAAAAAAAGTGTTTCTTCATGACCCCTAATTTCCATTTATTTTCTTACCGTTTAATACAAAATGACTCTCGCTGAGCTTCGTTTTTTCCACCATTTATTCTGCTTACTCTCACCAGGCGCACACGCTAGCCCAAGCCAAGCAGCATGTTGAGTGTGATAATAGTGAGATGTGTCTCTGGAGAAGCATTTCCCTTGTAATGAAACAAGTGTTGTTCCCACTGGCAACCGGGGCAGAGGACCATCCTCTTCAATCACACCTAAAGAGCCTTAAACGCGGTGGAAGTGGAGACGAGCCAGCGTCTGTCGGCGGCAGATTAGCTCACTCTTGCGCTTGCATGGGATTCCGACGCAGGCAGGTGAACGACTGATTTAGGACGGATGATAAGCAGAAGGAGAAAGCTTTTGAAGACCAGAATGATTTGAAAAAGAAAAGGGAAGAGAATTTCAGAAGCTGAAAAATAATTTGTTTTTTTTCATTTTGGTGTTTAAGGATGAAAAAAGACTTCAATAAAAACTCTAGAAATAATGTTTAAAGGACTTTATGCATTTCTTGCAACTGAGCTTTTGAATCGTAACCTTCATAATCAAGTGCATTATTATTATCATTTTGAAGCTCTCATATGCCATGTTGATGTATTGGATATTTTATATATCATCTAAACTTAAAATACATGTGATGAAACTCATAATTCGTAATGTATAATGTAAAACAAACAAACTAGTGAAAAGGATGGTACTAAATTATTTTCTATTGTTTCATTTAAAAGCGTCAGAGACTTCATCTAACAACCATAAAAAAAACATTTTAAGAATTTAGTTATTCATCTTTTGAGTTGCTTTCAAGACTGGTCTCGGTCTTGTCTTAGTCTCTGTGGTCTATGGTCTAGGTTTTATCTTGGTCTTGTCCTTTTCATGGTCTCAACAGTCTTAGGTTTCGGTCTTGACTATGTATTAGCTGTGTATTGTCTTGTTCTTGTTTTCTTATCTCATTCGTCTATGGTATATGTTTTATGGTGTTTCGTCCATGGTCCTTGGTCTTGGTCTTGATGGTCAGTGATCTTAGCTGTATCTTGGTCATGGTCTCGGCCTTATCAAGGTCTCAAAGATGTATGGTCTCGGTCCAAAGGTCTTAGCTCCTAGTCTTTTCTTGATCTTGATGATTTGTCTTGATCTTGTCTTGGTTTAGTCTTTGTCTTGGGTTCTTTCGAAACGATCACCAACGACAAGAGCAGCTTTGAAGCACTATTTTTCTGCTCCTTTAAAACTACATTTTTAACATAAATCGTCAAAGAAACACCATCAACAATTAAATGGGGTCTCATCCTACCCTTTGTAAATTATACACTTTATAACTGTGTCCTTCTATCAAGTAAGTCAGAAATGTTTACTTAAAAAAAAAATCATTACATGTATTCATTATACAACTTAATGTTTCTTATTAGCTGGGTATGTATAGTTATCAGTCTTTTAGTCAGCGAATCACTATTCTCAAATGGATTAAATGTTGTTTTATTTCTGTTAAATATAATCAACTTTGCAATAGAAATAGAAAAAAAAATACGACTTATAAAGTTCTTTAGTGCAACCTTAATTTTCCGTATTTTGAAGAAATGATTTAAATTTGAGGTTGTACTTATGCAGTTATCAGTCGCTATATGAAACCTTGACGCTAAAAAACACCAAGAAAATCAACATTTGCATCTCATTCTCCATAAAGAGCACATAATTGCACCAGTGAGAGCCTTCATAGATGATTCCATCATTATTGGCTCTGAGTCATTCCGGGATGTGTCGTTGTCTGTGATGGATTGCGTGTTTTTACAATTAAAGTCAGTTCAGTTGCCAGCAAGAGACGGTTTGTTTCAGATCCCACACCAAATTCCGGAAAGTATGGACATTCAAGCGGCAGCTCAAATGTTTGTGCAGCCCTCAAGTGTATGATTTATCATCTTCAGTGTCAGCTGATTTAGATAAAAGCCACTTGGATCACACACAAAAAAAAGCTGTTCCATTAAATGGAATGTGATTTTAGGAAAATTGGAGCCATTATGTTTCCAGGGGTAATGGACAGTGAGTTTGGACGGACCGTGGAGCGGCAGATGAGGAAGTTGTATATTTGCTGTCGTAACACTGACCTGTAGCTCCAGTGACAGTTGTTGCTCTGCCCTCTGTCGACCCCTTGATGGCCTGGACGAAGATCTGGTACTCGGTTCCCGGGTTCAGGCCTGAAGGGAAGAACATTTCTTTATATTGAGATTCTAAACTTTACTAAGTGTGAAAGCCTTTTAAAAAAAACATATACAGAATAGTACCTTGACTCAAAGGCAACACAACGGTTACTACAAACTGATTTGTTTTCGGGCCACGGGGTCACCTTGACCCAGAGATAACACAAGGGTTAAGAGAGTCTGTTATGTATCTCTGGGTCAGAGATGAAGCATGAAGAAAATACCAGAAAGATAAAACAACAAACTGATACAACAAGAGCTTTTTTCCTTAAGCAAATTAACATGTGGTATGTGGCAAATGCACAAGAGGTTTCATGACATTAAGGTTATGCTGTTCCAAAATGAAAGGAGGTAGAAACAAATTGTTCAATCTTTACAAGTTAAGATTATACTCAAATATATTCATGAAATTTTACAAAGACGAAGTCCGTTGCTTAGCTCCCTCAAAATCCGAGCCACAGAACGATATCCCACAGGCCTAAAGTTCAAGACGTCACACTTACCAACAATGGTGTGCTTGGTTTGTGCTTCTTGACTCTTCTGGACCTTCAATTCCTCCAGCTGACCTGACGGGTCAACGTGTTTAAGTCTAAAGTGATCCAACTCAGTTTGTGGATTCTCCCATTCGACTTGGATCGAGGCTTCCGTCTGTCCAAGAATCCGGATGCCGTCCAAAGCCGAAATATCTGTAAACGATTTCCAGTTATACAAGCTCTAAGACACATTAATATCCATATTAAATCGATGTTCTAACAAGATTTACTCATCCTATTTTTACAGACAACCGTACACTCGGGAGTGTAATTTGGTTTTGGTTTTGGAAGAATTCCAGGAGCCCCATAAAAGGTTCCACTCCGTCATTCTTTCTCTTCCTTCCTGTGTGTGATGAGACTTGAACTCGAAACGTGAACTTGAGGATCAGCAGAATAGTTCTGATAATGATGTGTTTCTTCACATAAAAATAAAGTAAGCAGTGTTGCTGCCTTGTGCTCTGGACTGCACCGCATCCAACAGCCGGATGATGTCATGCTACTGAGGACCAAACAGAACTGATTTTCCACAGCAACCGGTTGAACCACACTTAAGTGTCCCGCTGCCCTTTTCCCTCATGCCAATGCCTGGTAATCTTCTCTGAACATCTGTCTCAACCACATCTGTGAGGAAATGTCGTGTCTCTAAAACACATTCAGGGGAGCATTTCTTTCTAATTACCTATGAGCGTAATAGCTTATAAAACGTTGGTTTAATAAAAGGCTTTCTGTTCGGCAGCCTTTCGTTGTGCGGGAGCCAGTGTAGCGCGACCGTCGGCCTCGTCCACTTCAAGTGTCTCCAAGACCCGCGGGTCACTGCTTACTGTCCATGAAGGCAGAGATAATGCAAGTGGTTGGAATGTGAAAATCGGGGAAATGATCCTAAAAACTGATTTTAGGCCAAATCCCTTTGACATTTATGTGCTTTCATACCTCGCTGCCTCCACTTACTGCTGACCTCATGCATCACTGTTTAATCCACGAACCATCTCACTGACTCTTCCTGCCAAGTCTTACGGATCACATCTGTCTCCGCACTCAACCATTTATTCATTAATAGCTTGGACATTACTTGCAGTTTCATTTACCTTTTCTCTACAAGTTGCTCTTGATTTCCAAATAACAAAATGTAAACGTAGATGGTTGCCACGGGCTGCCCGAAATGAATAGACGAAATATGTTTAAAAAAAACTAGGAATTGAGAACGCAATTGTCACGGTAAGTTCAGCACACTCTATTGAACATTTCGTTGAGTATGGATTACGTTTTTTTGTGTGTTTTTTAATAGTGGAGTTTTATCCCCAGAATAAAATGTATTATTCAAGTTGGGTTGATACTAACCTAGTTAATGACAGGAGGTATGGTATTTGATAAACAGGAATGACATTGGTACAGGAGAAGTGGAACGTTTTAAATCAAAGATGCACAACATACAGCCATCACCCACAGTGAGTGGCAAGACACTATAATTTGTTCCCATAAATAGGGCAGAATGGAGAGTCCATAGAGGTAGAAAATTATTATATTTAGCCGAATTGGACAGTGTTGAGACAATAGGATTTATATGACTTTCTTGAGCTCATCGTACAACACAAACACGAAGGCGCCACCCATTCCCCTGAGAACGTTGGACCAGCACCCTTGAAGAAAGCCTTCCCACCCTCATCACCAGCAATCCATGGTACCAGGGTACATGATGTCAGCGCCTTTGCGTCCAGACTGCATCATCCTACGTCTACGGACCGCGTCGAAGGGATATGAGGTGAGACCAGCTGTCACAGACTGAGCCATCATCCAGCTCACCAGGATGTGGGTGTTCTTGGGGTCTGGAAGCAAATACCCTTGGCCGTGTCATAGATGCCAAAATACGCAGCTCTGTAGATGATGATTCCCTGCACGGACACATTGAAGCCTCGGTACAGACCACGGATCAGACCACCATCAGACTTTGAGATTTTCACCAGGCAGTTCCCAAGACCACTGAACTCCCTCTCAGCTCCAGCCTTTCCAACGTCGTCAGCACCCAGACGGGTACGAGCAAAGTAAAGGGGGTAGACACAGCATAGGGATGTTGCTCCAAGAGAGGATGGATTAAGTTTATAATGTGACACAAAATTGTTTTGGGAGAAAATGCGATCTAGGAGGAGCCTTAAAGCAGTTACATCCTCCAGTTATGGCTTGGGGTTGTTTACCAATACTCTTTTTTATTTTTTACCAAAAATCATGTATTGATTTCTGTGCCATATCTTTCTCAATCATTACGGTTTTGGTGTCATTTACCCCTCATTAAATTCATATAGTTTTTCTTTCTTTTCATGATTATTTATTTAATAGGTTCTCACTTAAGGCATCAAAACTATAGATGACTAGTGATCGTCTGATGAAGCTTCATGAAAGTGTTTTAATGAAACATCACATCATATTTATACTGATGGCGCCACCTACTGGCCTCTAGACAAAATCACACTGCTTCATGAAACTTCATCAGTCCATCACTAGTTTTTACTTCACAGGTGTGTTTTTTTCCGGGTTGCCAAGTGGATTTGTTCGCCTTATAAATGTGGTTGGAAGCATTAGTCGTGTTGTGCAGAAACTGCCCTATTGGACAACCTTATAATTATTTTTATGGAAAGAACAAATAAAAAATAAAAAAAATTAAATAAGAATTAATGATTTGTCATTACTTTAGGAAAACGAAGGTCAGTCAATCCGAAAAAAAAAAATAGTGAAAACCCTGAATGTGGCCAGAAGAATACCTGTATATCATTATGTATAAGTTTATCTATATATCTATATATCTATCTGTCTGTCTGTCTGTCTGTCTGTCTGTCTGTCTGTCTGTCTGTCTGTCTGTCTATTTCAACATTATACATCAATATGATGCCATGAAATTATGAAAAGAAATGCTTTTGTGGACTCAAAGTAAATTAACCAGTTATATTTGTATCTGAACTAGTTTTGACAGTTAAATAGATGCAATAATATAGTTATGAGTTAGTTGTTGAACTGTTTCTTCATGATCAGTTTTATATCTTCACTTTGGCCTCATGAGGTAATTTAGTCATTAGTCCTGTTGCCACCGGACGGCACTTTAGGTTATCATGGAGGGTTTTTTACATTGATAAAATCAGGAAGGTCTGGATTTAGAAATGTAGAGTGACTGATCTTCCTGAAGTGACTCGTTGAATAGTGAAAGGTAATTCATGGAGGTGACTAATTCTCACCTGTCGTAGCCTCAATCGTCACTGCTTCACTTTCGATCCCTCCGACAACAGCGCGCACCTCAACAACGTAAGTAGCCCCGGGGGTCAACCCGGTGATGAGGTAAGAGTTTTCTGTGTCGAGAGCCTGAACCTGTGGAACCAAAGTGTGATGCACACATTAGCTTTTTTTTTTCCAAACTCATTTAAAAGTAGAGATAATAACGTACCTGTTCGAGAGCATTCTTCTGATGTTTGGGATGATATTTCAGAAGGTAACGTTCTGCACCACTAACAGAGTCCCATTCAACCAGGAGAGAGTCGTCGGTCGTCTGGACCAACTCCAGACCCTGAGGTTCCAGAACTGGACAACAATAAATGAACTTATTAGTATATATATAGTATATATATATTAAGCAAGTGAATGTCATAATGAGTTGAAAATGCTAAAATGGAGCTCCCTTGCTAATTGTTTTAAAGCAATATATATGATTTTTACGATGTTTACTTTCATTACTTGGTTGTTTATAATGACCAGCAAATCAGATAACTTAGAGAACCTTCAGTTAGCAAAACACTACTAATTTCTTACCAATAGGTTTCATTTCAATGTGTATCACACACTGTTTTGTAGAATTCCCCATGAACTGAACATGTAAAGATATATATTCTACACAAAGAAACGTAATTTACAAAAATACCCCCTGAATATTGATCGATTCATGTTTTAAATGCTTGGAAAAAATAAAAGATTTTTAGCATTCATTGTTTATTTTGGCCATAAAATAAGCATTTTCTTGAGGCGATGTCGTAAATAAAATTAAAATACGCACATGCTTTTCACCTTTACAGTCTGTTGAGTTTTCAACACGCATCATGAAGTAGTAGTAGCAGGAGATTTATGGTGGGGGTCTAAAGTACCTAGAAGAGAGCAGACTTCTGGCCAAAAGACTGCAGACTGCTAGTCAGCACGTTGGAGAGCAGGTCCTTCAGGAACTGCAATAACTTTGTGCAGATGCAGAGAATTTATTATCTGATGGAAGACGCTGCCAAACACGTGGAAACTTTACAGTGTTTTGATGGGATCATGAGAAAAGGGAGAAAAGCAGCTTTGACAAATGATGTAATTGAAAGTGTTGACACATGTTTCACTTGTGAAAAGTTCTCCAGCTTAACTGTCATTATTAAAATGAGAGAACATATAAACTTTACAACTGGAATCGAACCTGCAACCTTCTTCCTGTGAGACAGTAGCAATAACAACTGCGAGCCACCCTTTTGTGATGTGATTTTCGGTCATTTAATTCTGTATACAAATATAATTGGTGCACACAACTGCACAGTAATGGTAAAACTTTAGAATGAGGAGCAAATATTATCTATAAATAAGTTATTCTATTTTTATAGCTGTGCTTTTTTTCCTTAAAAGAGACAGACATTAACAGTGAATTTCTTCTCTCCTAGTACTTACACCTAATAAGGGGTAAATAGAAAGAAGTTAGTTTTCACCATCATTAATCTATTATTACTTCTTTGTTTCCTGTTAATAATCACTAATTAGGATGTTGCTCAGCTTTAACTCTTTATTATCATGTTATTAAGGGTAGAATTTAGTAACATTGCAACCTTCTTCCTTCGATCTATGTTCTTTAAATTTGCACTTTGTCATCCCTTGAACTTTGTTCTTTTTATTTGCGTTTGATTTTATGAAACTATCATCTGCATTGAACTGGAAACCCAATTTCCAATCTCCAGAGGGATTAATAAAGTCTATCTAATCAAATCAAATCTTATCGAATCAAATCTAATCTAATCTAACATTGAACAAGGTGTAAGTTAGTACTTTATTATACTTTAATAAGGGGCTAATTTGCTGTTAATACACATATATAAAGTCACTTAATAATCATTAGCACGTGTCCCGCCCAGTTACAGTCTGACCTTGCCTTCATTTTACTTGAAAAGTTATCTCTAAATACATATTAAATTAAAATAATTAGGCAACTTTATCCACCTAAAATCCGGTAAGCTTCACAGTTATGAGCCAGAAAAATAAGATAATTTAGCAGAACAGCTTTAAATAGGAAACCAATGTTGAACCTTTGCTAGAATGAACTATAATCCCTTTATTCACCTGGTTATTACCGCTTAATTTGAGCTAAATTAAACTTAGAATATTTTCTACTTAGACTAATCTAAATATCTTTAAATAAGAAATTACAGTCAACAAATTAATCTGAATTATGAACGCTCAAGTAGCAAATAATGAGGATGGATTAAACCCATGTATTAATGTAATGAGCTGTACTTCAAACTGTCTGAGTGAGTCTCTAAATATATTCCTCTTTTTAGCACTGACACCTAAAATAACAAATGATATTTATGTTCTCCTCCTCCTCCCATCCCTCCCTAACCCAAAGTTCACATGAGGCTGTGTTGATGTTGGTGGTTGTTCAAAAGCAGCCACTCATAGAATTGCTTCTTAAAAATGCACGTGACGTGGATGACCTGCTACTGAGGTGAAACCTGTTATCGCTCTTTGTCTCCGACCCATTTGTATTCTGTGATCAATCCACAGACAAACGCTTCAAAAAGTGAATTTAAAGTCTGACATTATCAGGGAAGGATCAGAGAGTAAATGTTAAAGTTCTCTTGTCCAGAAGTCTGTAAATTAAACCCTTGATATCTGACAGTCGGCTGACCACCTCTGAGCTTGTCTGCTCTTCAAATGCCACAAAATCCAATTTTGTTCTCGTCTCCCGAGGCGGTACATCTATAGTCAGTTAGCGAACAGCACATTTAGGACGCGAGCAGCTGCGACACCGAAACCCTGAAGGAGTGTTGGATTTTTTCGTTTATCCCTGTGACCTAATGTCACAAGATATTTGGGGACTGCAGCTTCCTGCAGAGCTCATGAGAGGCGGCCATGTTGTTGTACCTGAGTTTGTGTTGCTGAATTCTTCTTCGTAAACAAGATGAAGTGAATAAACGAGGATATAAATGACGCAAAAGCAATTTCAAGCAGAAGTTAGTGTTGATTGCAAGCTATCTGTACACCCTCAACAAAAAAGAATCCTCTATTTATTTACAATCCTCCATATTTAAACTATATCATCCCTCTTTTGCCTCAGATTTTCCCCAAAAAAAACATCATAGAAAGCTTCTTTAAGCTACTACAGCCCCTACCCACCAAACCGGCTCTCTTAGGAGTTGCGGGTTCAATCCCAGCTCAAGATAAGATTTAGTAATTGTGTCCCTGAGCAAGACACTTAAACACGATTGCTCCTGGATGAGCTGGTGCGCTGCGTCGCTGCCTACTCCCATCGCTGTGTGTGAATGCGTTACTTAGTACTTGATGTGAGTCGCTCTTGATAAAAGCGTCCGCCAAGTGCATAAATGTAAATGTGAGTGCCTGAGGGCCCGAAGGCTGCACGAGTGATGATGTTTTATGTATTTTAGCATCAAGAAAAACGAAATTAAATTGAAGCTGCAATAGCTGTTCTTGTCTTTTAAAGAAGCGGGGATGTCTGCCGTCATATAACAAACATTTTGGCATATAAACCCATGTTTTCAAGGAGTTGATAAATACAGCTTTTATCGTGGTGCTCCAGTAGGTGTCAGTAGAAATCAAAGGTTTGAGTCCTGCTCTTACAGGTGAATAAATGTATTTGAATGTAGCAAAAGACCATGTGAGGGCAAAGTGTGGTTGTACAGTATGTCGAATCATTTATTTGTAAACTCAAGACAGGCTGTATGACGGACATGTGTCAAACTGAAGACCTGGGGCCAAATCTGGGTCTAAAAAAGTCAATTTATGTAGCCTGACAGATTGCTAGCTTTAAGTGGAATACAGGGATCCTTCACACTATCGTGGTTTACTTTCCACAGTCTATCTGTTTCTTTTTTTGCTAAGTGGTACTGCATGTCCTAATATATTGTAGCAAGCTGCAGTCTTGATAGCAAAGCACCTTTTCATTGTTCACACTCATGACAAACCTGTTAATTCTTTATACAAAATCAAAACACCATTACTTATAATAACTGCGCCATCTTTACTTATGGTGCCAACCAAGAGTGAACTACCCTGATGCCTTTCTACACAGGGCTCTATTTAGTGACTGCTGATGGCTGATTGGTCACTACAATACTTTAAATTATACACCTGTTGCTGTGTCGAAAGTGATCGGCAGTTGTGATTGGTTAGCTGGGCGGCAAAGCAATACAGGTGCTGTTGAGTTCTCTGTTACTAAGGGTGTGTCGTTGATAGGATTCAATCTCGTATGCCATGTTGAGTTTACAAGTTTAAATGAATGTTCTGAAATAATGGAGTTAAAATAGAGTTAATATGAATGATTAAAATATTAAATGACCACTATTTTGCAGATTTTGTTGAAAGAAATAAACAAAGGAAGATGTTTAATTGTTTAAGGTAAGATAATAGATAAAGATTTTGATGTCTAGAATTATACACAGTCTTCCAATATCAGTATAGCTTATTTCATATAACAAACATGAAGATACTTTTACTTTTTTACTTTTTTTGTTTCTTTGTTCCGTGACGTTCTTGTTGAGCTTTTAAAATACATATTATCTCACACATATTAAAGTGATAGTTCACCCAAAATTCAAACTTCAGTCAGTTTCTACTCCACCCTCATGTCGACTTAAGGGTTGGAATAATTTTCAGAGTAATCAGTTCCTTTTTAAAGTTATAGACAAAAATGTAAGTACATTTTAAAGTGTATGTCTTCGTCCAAAAATGAATCCAAATACCTCCATACTGCTCGTCTTTAACGTCATTCTTGTATTGAAGCCTCAACATGAGGAATTTTTCCCCAAAAAATTGACAAGTCTATATTTTAGTTAGTAGCAGAATCTTGGAGGCTAACATTCTAGACAGACAGGAAGTACTCTGGGTAAATATTGCAAGTGCTTCAAGTCTACTGTGTACATCAGAAATCACTAAAATGAACATACATTGTTGCCTATAACTATAAAAAGAACAACCCTTGGACGAAAGTACGTGAAGTTTGAATATAGCTATGACTTTACCAACCCAAAAATCAAAATACCAGATGGTTGGAAGTTGCTTACAACATGAAAATTTAGCTAGTGATATTTTATGAGCTGTTTTGTCAACACCACCCTCTTCCTTTGCGAAGGTGTGACAAGTGTGTGAGAGGGTTACCTAATGAGCAGTCCTCGCCATGAAAGCCTTCTTCACAAACGCACCGGCCGTCCACGCAGACGCCGTTACCGATGCAGTCATTGGGACACCTCTGGACGCCGCAGGTCTCGCCAGTGAAGTGAGGGAAGCACACGCACTTTCCATCCACGCACTGGCCCTTGTCGTTGCAGTTGTCCGGACAGAGCGCCTGGCTGCAGTCGTGACCCGTGTAGCCCTGGAGGCAGACGCATTGGCCGTCCACACAGCGGCCGTTGTCGTTGCAGTCATCGGGGCAGGAGGACACCGAGCAGTCGGGACCCTCCCACCCGGGGTCACAGACGCAGCTGCATGTCTCCTGTTGGTAGGTACCATGACCTCCGCAGCTCGAGTCCACACCTCATCAAAACATGCATTTTATTAGACGCCAGAAGCTGATTTCAACCTGCTTTTTGATAGCTCGTACCTCCTGCTCTGCCGCAGCATCCCTGAGCACACTGGGTCTTCAGGTAATTCACTTCCTCCTCCAGCCCGTTGACTCTGTACAAGAGAGACTTGAAGCTTTCCGACTCTTCACAGTCACATTTGGGCGTCTGAAGTCGGATGTTGTGCCTAAAAGTGATGTCATTGTCGCCTTTTATTGCCGTTCCTGTCTGCACGCCTGTAAATATATATTAAAAAAAAATTACCAGTCGCTCCAGAAATGTAGCACTTAGTTTGATTTTTAACTTTAATAAGACCGATCTGGAGCTATCTGAGGCGCATGCGGTTGCTTGGAAGTCAGCTCAATGTCGAGCACGATTCTCATCAGGTTAACAATCAAATGAAGGTGGTGTTTATGACCTGCTTCATCCTGGGGTGGGAGGGGTTCCAATTTGCAGCCGGAGCTCCCCGGAATGTCGATTTTGTAGACGTGGCTGAAGGTGACTCCCTGATCGGGGGCGGAAGGATCTTTGTTTTTGTCTGCAGAACTGACCAGAGAGCCGACGGAGAGCAGGACCAGAAGGCTCAGGGCGGTCTCTGGGAGTCTAGTGGTCATGGCTGTAGGAACACACAATACACAAAAACAACAATATGTTGATATTGATACAGGGTGCAAGTTGGGGGGTGGTTAGATCCACAGTGGGTTTACCCCTGGTACTCTTGTTTCCTACAACCTTCCAAAATACGTACAAGGGTCAATTTAGCACTCAAAGTGTTTGTCCAGCAAATGGTTGGCAACCTGTTCAGGGTGTCCCATCTCTCTCACCCTAAGAAGCTGGGATATGGTCCAGATTTACAGAAACAATACTGTTGATAACATATTATAAATTTACCAATGTGTGATTTAAGTTTCTCTTAAATAGATCTTGGACCTCTATTGTACTCATCAGTATGTGTCTGTTCGTACAAAACTCTCTTCATTGAAATATTTACATTAAAAATGAAACCCCGCCCATTACTTTTTTTTTGGGAGACTAAATCTTGTTTAACATAACAACCCCCACTCTGCTGTGATTGTTTAACCATCCAGGTTTGTCACCGCTCTTCATCAATCCCGGAAGTCTCCACCTACAAGGGGCTCGTTGCATAAACAAAGCTGGACGTGATAACATCTCGTTGGAAGAGGAGTGAAGCCATTATTATGTCATAATCCGCTCCGATCTCGTAACCTCTCATTCGCTGAGATTTCAGAATTTCATAAAGTAATAACTTCAAAACATGGTCATGATGAGGGACTTACTGCATCTTGGAGAGAAAGACTTCAACATTTGAAACATGTGAGTGAGACATGTCAGGAGAGTTATCATTAGCTGCCCTTTAATATAACCAACATCATTGAGGTTCAAACTTCTTTAGTTTCATTGAATATTTCTTTCATCGTACATACTGTAATCAGCCATCACAGAGTCCTCAAGGCTCCTATTGTGCCTCTTAGTACATTTAATTTTGGTCAGTGAGAACATGAGGGAATTATGGATGTTCTAGATGTTTAAAGATGAAATATTCTTCATCAATAAATGCGAACTTCTCAGGCAGGAACAAAAGAAGAAAATCATTTATAAAATGTCTGTTGTTCAATTATAACTTTTCGTAAAAGTGTTTTAATTTTGAAAAAGGAGCCAGATTTCCTCCAAAGTTAACTAATGTAATAAGCCTGTAAAACGTTCAAAATGAGTGGAAAACTAAATAACTTCAAATGTACCATCATGTTGTAGAGAAACTAGTCCAGGGCTTCTGCTGATTCAGCATTATGGCAAAATGTGTTTTCACGCACTTAAGGTTTACATTTTTTGCTG
The DNA here is from genome assembly GCF_982586985.1 of Callionymus lyra. NCBI lineage: Eukaryota > Metazoa > Chordata > Actinopteri > Syngnathiformes > Callionymidae > Callionymus > Callionymus lyra. The sequence goes on from NC_141833.1 coordinate 4,985,019, forward strand.
GTCATGCTATTTTATTTTTTTTGCTGTTTTGCTGAAATAAATGCCGACATTATACCGGTCCCTGGTGCAAAAAAGTGTAAGGGACCCCTCCCTGCTGAATAAACCTCACAGTAATTCTACTCGAATTCCGTGTGCTCTCTTCTATCTTTGGCCTGCAACTGCAACAGATTACCGAAACTGTAGAAGTTTGTCGTCAGGGCTGATTGCACATTCGTCTGCGGGTTTTAAAATGACAATATCATAAATTCAATCATGTGTTTTCCTGCCAAGTTTCGGGGCTGAGGATAGACTTGGTGTTTAGATTTAACATGGCTGCCATCACATTACAGTCAGCGGAGCGGCTGCTGTGTATTTAATCAGAGGAAACACTAACCGTTTTACCACCAAGTGTGTGTCGCTGTGTGAGTGTGCCTCAGATACTCTCACTGCTGCTTGAATGACTGACTTTAATACATATCTGATTTTCTGCTTAAAACCTTTTATTTGATCAGCAGAAACTGATTTTTCAAAAATGTCTTCAACATGTGGAACGTATTGGAGTTTAACCAACATTGAAGCTCATTTTATCATAAACTTCTCTGTAATTAAGTATAAAATTGCTTCTATGGTTTTATTTTTATTTTAAAAAAAAGTTTGTTACATCTTCAAAAGAGGGTAATTAAGTAAGTAAAGGTTATTTGTAAAGTGCCTTTCTAGACCAGGGTCACAAAGCTCTTTGAGAATCAAAAACAATATACAGTTAAAAAATGAAGTATAAAAGGTCAAGAAACAAAAGACAAACACAGGAGTCTCAGAAAATCAAGGAAAAGCCTGAACAAATAAAAATGTCTTAAGATGTTTCTTGAAGGAGTCGGTAGATCCATCAAACACAGAGGGAGAGGAAGATTGTTTCAAAGCTTAGGAGCAACAGCCTGACCGTGAATAGATCTGAAAGTAAGAACCAGAATTTTAAAATGTATCCTCAAAGAAGCTGGCAGCCAGTGAAGTTTTAAGGATCGGGGAAATGTGAGTTCTTCTACTAGAGCAACTCAGAATTCTTGCTGCAAAGTTTTGTATCAACTGCAGGCGAGCCAGCTCCTCCTTGTTTGGACACAACAATAAACTGTTGCAATAGTCCAGACGAGAAGACACAAACTCATGGATTACAAGCTCCAGATCGTGTTGTGACATCATATTTAGTTTAGAGATTTTTCTCAGTTGAAGGAAACAGTTTCTGGAAAAGGACATTTACAGACTCTCGGAGGAGGTGGGTGGGTGTCAGGCAAGATTCTAATAAACCTGAGATGAAACTGGATGCGTCCGAAGAAAAAACTTGTAGAAGGCTGGAAAGCATCAAGACCTTTACAGTAAAATAAAAACTGTTTCTCAGGCAATATTCCTGCCTTCAGTAAATGTTGTACTGTCTGTATCCACAACAACATTTGATCCTGCTGTTTGCTCACCAGGTGCAACTTTAAAAAGCTGAATCACCAACTGAGAGCTCCTTTAAAATCTTTACAGAGAACCGGAGTCAGACGTCGATAAAAAGTTAAATGTCAGGACTCGAACCAGCGACCTCCAAGTTTATAATTATAACTCAATAATGTGTGTTAATAAAACTAGAAAATTGGAATTCATCAAGTTCAATAGTTCAACAAAACATTACTGTTTGTTACTTTATAAACTTTTCACATTTCCAGACTTAAGCCAAATATTCATATTCATATTTATTTTCCAATTTCCTCCAGTGTGGAACACTCACAGATAAATGGATGCATCTATCCTCTCATCCATCTATCCGTGCATCCATCCACTCATGCATCCATCCATCTATCTATGCATCCATTCACTTATGCATCCATCCATCTATCTATGCATCCATCCACTCATGCATAAATCCATCCACTCATGCATCCATCCATCTATCCATGCATCCATCCACTCATGCATCCATCCATCTATCTATGCATCCATTCACTTATGCATCCATCCATCTATCTATGCATCCATCCACTCATGCATAAATCCATCCACTCATGCATCCATCCATCTATCCATGCATCCATCCACTCATGCATCCATCCATCTATCTATGCATCCATTCACTCATGCATCCATCCATCTATCCATGCATCCATCCACTCATGCATCCATCCATCTATCTATGCATCCATCCACTCATGCATAAATCCATCCACTCATGCATCCATCCATCTATCCATGCATCCATCAACTTATGCATCCATCCATCTATCCATGCATCCATCCACTCATGCATCCATCCATCTATCCATGCATCCATCCACTCATGCATCCATCCATCCATCCATGCATTCATCCACTCATGCATCCATCCATCTATCTATGCATCCATTCACTTATACATCCATCCATCTATCTATGCATCCATTCACTTATGCATCCATTTATCTATCCATCCATCCATCCACTCATGCATCCATCCATCTATCTATGCATCCATCCACTCATGCATAAATCCATCCACTCATGCATCCATCCATCTATCCATGCATCCATCAACTTATGCATCCATCCATCTATCCATGCATCCATCCACTCATGCATCCATCCATCCATCCATGCATTCATCCACTCATGCATCCATCCATCCATCCATGCATTCATCCACTCATGCATCCATCCATCTATCCATGCATCCATCCACTCATGCATCCATCCATCCATCCATCCATGCATCCATCCACTCATGCATCCATCCATCTATCCATGCATCCATCCACTCATGCATCCATCCATCCATCCATGCATCCATCCACTCATGCATCCATCCATCTATCCATTGTTCCATCCACTCATGCATCCATCCATCCATCCATGCATCCATCCGCTCATTCATCCATACACCTATCCATGCATACATCCAATTAAATGTACCAACGCAGTTTGTGATGGATTGCGCAATGAAATGCGAGGCACTGCCTCACCTGACTACCCTGAGCGCAAGTAAGGGTAGGCGAATGGATGCATGGATGGATGGATGGATGGATGGATGGATGGATGGATGGATGGATGGATGGATGGATGGATGGATGGATGGATGGATGGATGGATGGATGCATGGATGGATGGATGGATGGATGGATGGATGGATGGATGGATGGATGGATGGATGGATGGATGGATGGATGGATGGATGGATGGATGGATGGATGGATGGATGGATGGATGGATGGATGGATGGATGGATGGATGGATGGATGGATGGATGGATGGATGGATGGATGGATGGATGGATGGATGGATGGTCCATCCATCCATGCATCTATCAGTCCATCCACCAGTCCATCTGCATTGGTAAGATTTAAAAAGAAATGATTGAACAAACTTGGAAATTACCATTAACCAATAACCTCTACTGTTGTGAGTCTATCAGGATGAAACTAACAGCTTGTTCCAAGATGCCTGTAGGTGTATCTTGAGTGCGGCCAGTAACTGGGTCTGATCAGGAGTTTGGTGAAGCAGATCCAAGCACTGGCATGAGTGGGAATCAGGAGTGTACTGTGGCTCAGCTTAACCATCAGTGAGTGTTTTATCGACGGCCAAGTCAGCGGAGGGTGAACCACTGCTGACGTAAGACTCTTGAAAAACCGATTGAAACTCCAAAGGGAGCAAATAAAATCAGAATAAAAAACAGCAATGAATGAAAGGGAGAGAGTGTGTGTGAGAGATCAATGGGATGATGTACAGAGTGCATGAATGAGAGACAAGCAGACAGAATTCTTGGACCGTCAGGGTTTGTGCTAAAAGCTGGAAAGAAGAGACGCTTAACAGGCACATTTATAAATCTCTGTCAAGGTTTTTCGTTTGGTAATCACAGATCTCCAGTCTGTACTTTTTATCTCTGTACTTTTTGTGTGTTTTATTTGGCCAAATATGCTCAGAAGCCTTCCAACACTGCAGAAGCTGCTACTGATGAAAAATGTCCCAGGGAAGAACCGAGGGCTGAGACGAAGACCAGAAGTAAATCTATTTCATTGAATTTTCAAGCTTATAAAATTGCAATTGAATTTGAAATGGTGGATTTACATTACATTGATTTACGGACTGGGTACCAATGGATTGATGAAGCAGAGTATTTCTTCAACTAGATGTCAGTCTCTGCTCTAAATTGCTTTGAAAACTGTACTATTGAAACCTTATTTAAACAAAGAGCGCCACTTACTGAGGTCTTAAAGGTTGGACACTGTTTCATGAAGCATTATCTGTGCGTCATGACTCAGAAGTTTCCTTTCTCCAGTAACCTTTTATTAAGCTTTCCCCTCATTCTTGCCTTTCCATTATCTTTGGAAAAGAAAAAAAAACGAAAGAAAAATTCTAAAAATGTGGAAATACTGAAATAATCCCACGTAAACTACACTCTCCAACAAATCTCCACCAACTACACAATTCCATCCCAAAATAATACTGACAGAAGTATGTTCCAATAGAAACATTTCAAAGCCAAATAAAAAATGCACAAAATCATAAGATAATCCAAATTAAATATTTGTGAATCTTTCTATCTTTTCATCTTTCATTCCTTCAACAGTATCAACCTCTTTTAAAATACAAAGAGCTGGAAAGTTCTCGGTTAAAATATCTAAGAAAGTAACAAATTCACAAGAAAGAAAAACATATTTTGATGTAAAAAACATTCAATTTTCCAGACATTTAATTTAGAAATTCCCAACATAAATGTTGGGAGTATATATATAACATTATATATTATTATATATTATAATATAATAATATTTATTTATGGGGAAAATATGTTAACATGACACAAATTTACGTTAATTCCGTCCTTTTGTTTTAAACCAATAATGACAAACAACAGGAACTAACCCTGCAATTACCTGCCATCTGCTCATAAACCTTCACTTCCAGCATTGTGTATCACAGTTTATACTCCTATGTTGCTCAAGTTCATCGTTCTTGTTCATTTTCCGGTGTTTAACATTTTTCTCTAAAAGCATTGTCACTGTGTATATGTTTTTGTATGGTGTGTTGAACGCTACACTTACACACCGTTTGAAATAATTGATTACATTTGATTATTTTTTATTATTTCAGTTGAAATTGTTGGATTTCAGTGTGTGTTGACCGCTAAGCTAATTCTACGCAACAGTCTAGACTCTTTACAAACACAGAAAACTTGTTCCTGTCTTTCAACATGACTCCCAAAGTCAAATCCAATATGTTCACAGTAAAGAATTCTTTCCCAACTATAACTCCAGCATGTCAAAGTCAGAGGGGCTGTAAAAAGGCGGCGGACTACCAGTGATGTGTTTTATAAGGTAGGATGTGTGTGACCATGTGTGTGTACAGTTGCTGCCCGTGAGAGCAGGAAGCAACAAGGCTTGTGTTTTGCATGTGTGTATCATCTGCCTCTTGTTTCCTCTTCTCTCTCATTTTCGCAGCAGCACGCCGGCAGAAAGTCAAATGTAGCACGATTTGAGTCTGGCAGCCGAGCTCACATCTTCATGATTCCATCTCTGTGCTGCTGCCAAACATCACGTCTGTGATCGCTTCAGAGACGCTGTCCATGTGTAAACCAACACGACTGTGGGACAATAAATCAAACAAATTACAGACTGAATTTGAATAATAGAACGCTGTTAGTGCCCCGGGGTCGTGTTCAAGTCTGCGGAGGTAAATACTAAAAGCCTGTGAAGTTTCCTTAAAAAAACGCTCACTTTAGGCAATCTGGACACGTTTTTATGAGACGCCCACTGACCCCCCCCCCCCCCCTTCTTCCAACATCCCCCCCTTCATTCATTTCACTCCTTTTTCTATCATTTCACAAGGTTTAGGTTCCACATCTGCGTCTCATTTGTGAGGACAGTTGCAGCCAGAACAGTAGCATGTATACATGTTGGACTCCAGTAGCTCGGTTCCCAACTAGTACGCTCAGAAGTAATATTCTCTCATCATGTGTATTTTCTTAAAGAACAGATTTCTTGGTTTACTTTAACTACATTTTTATTCTTAAATTTGTATTTATTTATTCTTTTTATTGAGGGTTGTACGAGTAAAATGTAACTATTGAGAGAAAAGTTTGAATTGAGCTGAAAATAGTTTTATTTCAGTTTAATTTATTTGATCAAAATTCTAAATGGTTTGATTGGATTTCAAAAATGTATGAACAGTTGAAAATTGTTTAGTTACAGCTGAAAATTGGTCTGATTTTAGTTGAAAATCTTTTGAATTCTGAAAGAAATGTTTGAGTAACGTTGAAGATAGTTTGATTTACGTCAAAATTGTTTTATTATACTTTTTTTAAATGATTACAGTTAAAAAATGGTTAATTATATTTGAAAATGTTTTTTATAAACAGTAGAAAATAGTTTGATTTCAGTTTAAAATTGTTTGATAACAGCTGAAAATTGTTTAATTAAATTTAAAAAAAAAACTGTTTATGTTTGAATATATTTTGTTTAAAAAGAAAATAGCCTGAATATAGTTGAAAATTATTTGATTACAGTTACAGAAAATTAATTACGGTTGAAAACTGTTTGATGACAGTTAAGAATTGATGAATTACTCCTTAAAATAGTTTGATTTTAGTTAAAATGTGATTTATTACAGTTGAAAACTGTTGGATTACAGTATAAAAGGGATTGAATTCAATTAACATGTATTTGCTGTCAGTTTACAATGGTTTGATTAAAGTTGAAAGTAGTTGAATTACAGAGAAAACGCTTTGAAATTCGCTTAAAATGTGTTTAATTATAGTTAAACATGTTTTGATGAAAGTTGAAAACTGTTCATTACAGTTTAAAAAATTTTGATAACATTTAACAATTGAACAAAAGATCCATCCATGCAGATTCTGTATGATGCATATAAAAAATGTGTATGATTCAAGGTGTACAATTCAAAAGAACTTTTATATCAATTATATCGTAAACTAATGTGAAATATAAGATTAGATTGAATTATACTGCATTACTTGACTTTAAGTTACCTGCCAAACAAAGTGAGTTTAGTGAGATGTGCTTCATTAAAAACTGACAAAATAAAAGAGAAGAGTTCTACAAAATCATCTCTTGATATAGCAACACAAAACCAACTTGACAGAAAACACTACAAGAAAAACACAAAATAAATAACAGGGATGGAAAGATTGGCAACAGTATATTAATCAGAATTCAGTCCAAAGACAGAAGAAAGAGAAAGATTGAGTCAAACTTGAAACTAAGAGAATCATTTTACTTTTAAATACACTGTATTACTCACATTGTTTCATAGTCATGACAATTTCTACTAAAGATGTCTCATTAAATCCACTGCTGATCATCTTCTGCTTCTTTCTGTTTTAACATTAAAGGTTTAAATAAAAGTGTAGCAAAAAGGCTTTTTATGTCACTTTAAATTAATAAAAATCATGTATGATATTCTTCTTTTCCTGATTTGGTTATGCAAAGTTCATGAGATTATTAAATTATTAACTATTTTTTCTTATTTCATGCTTTTTTCAAGCCCAGATATGTCAAATATAAATCGCTTTTCTATTCACATAACTGTAATATAGGGAACCATATAAATAAAAATGTTCATAATCAACTTATTCCTGAAGTAAAACACAAATGATCCTGATGTTATGCTGCCCTTAAGTTACTTTGAGTTGAACTGTGTCACAGAAGGAAGTAAATATTGACAAAACGATGCTTAACTTACTTGTGAGTTTCCTCTCCCCGCTCTCTTTCTCTCTTTCTCCTCAGAAGAAGTGAACGTCGCTCCACAGAACTCTTCTTCTGCCACCTGTTGACTGACTCTCCCCCTCCTTTCAATTGTTACTCTCTCCTACATGCCTACAGGCCCGGTGGGCAGTTATTCTGGGGAGTGTCTCGTCTTCCTCTCCCGAGACTCAGAGCGGAAGGAGACAGAAAACTACCCCCGAGATTAAAACAACATCAACAGTTTGTTGCATTAAAAAGCACAATATGAGATGGAGGGAATAATCTGTTTGGCGGGGGGGAAGACAGAAGGATGTAAGTGGCAGTTTGAAGATAAACCTCAAACCGAGCGGCAAAGACAGAGTCCCCCTGGGGAGGAATTGTAAGCGACAGGATCATATTTTTAATCCACGAACTAAACGCACTCGATCAAACATGGGTTCAGAGACGTTCAGGTCCCCGTTGGAAAACTCTCCTCGCAGTCTCAGACGACCCACTTTTCTCTCCGTTATGTCAAAAGAGACAAACGCACACACGGGGTCTGTGTGATGCATTCTTACAAACATTGAAGACCCCCGGTGTCAAGGTTGACAGAGGTTTACAGTGACCGCCCGTCTGTAAATATCCAAAGTGTCAGGTTTCTCCAGGTCAGGAGACATTCTGCTGAAAGGTAGTCACGGGGGGGGTTTGGAAGATGGAAGGTAAAACATGTATTTGTGCTCCCTGGTACACATGTGTCAAAGAAACGGGTCAAGAATATGTCCTACATGGGTGTTATTTTTAAAATGTTAAAATCTTGTTTTTCTGTCCTTTCAGGACATGATTGTCCATCGTCTTGATTTAAAAATACTGTACATTTAAAACATATTCTTCCCTTTTCTGAGGGTCTTTTCTATGAACACGATTATCTAAAATGAAATCATATACAAGTTTTACCTTCATTTAAAAGCTCTTTTTGTTCATGCATTACTTTGTTAAGACGACAGTCACAGAATATATTATTCCTAAAAATGTTTCCCCCACCCTGTTGCCCACGTGGGAGCCTCGGAGTAGATGACATTAACACCAGTTGTATTGGCTCCAACATTTCATCCAAATGTATCCTCTTGGAGGCGTATATTTGGGTGGAGGCCCAAGGGCAGGCCCGCGACTCACTACCTTTATAACCTCAGGAAGAAAAAATAAAGCATATTAAAATTACAATTCCATTTTAATAGATTTGAATTTGCCTTTTCTTCATGTGTGCTCAGTCCTAACTTTCTTAGAACCGAGGTTCCTTGCAATAACACTGGGGATTTTTATTTGTATTTGACTACAGGATAAAGTCCATTCTCTGCTTTATCAAGCTACAACTGTGGTAAGTAAATAATTGCAATCAAAGAATTAAAGTAATGATGTAGAAAATAATCCTTATTTAAAAAGAGTGAAATAATGTCAAATAATGTGGTAATAAAGCATTGAATATTAAGGTAGCAGTTTATGTGACTTTTCTTGCACAATAAACAATAATCTAACTGAGTCTCAATTTCTCAACAAGCGATGGACGAAAACAAAATAACAAAAGTTTAACTAAACAGATGATAAATGGTACAAGTTGTTTTTTCCACCGAGGTCCACATTTGCCGCACCAGATGAGCGCTCGTGAAAGTTTATGAGCTTAATCCAAAGCAAGCTTTTTAATTATCCTGGAAATGGTTGAAATTGAAGGCTTACGGGATGTGGGCTACACTCTTTGTACGCACTTAACAGCTTGTTGAATTTTAAGTGGAAGATATTTGATTATCCTGAAAGATCCTGAGCAGTTATAAAAGTTAATGCTGCAACTATGTGGTAGTAATTTTGTTTTTAGATCCTCAGCATGATATCAAAGCCAGAATAAGAATCAGCTTGTCTATATCTCAATCAGATGAGTGTTTGGATTACTTGTGTAATCTCAGGGTCAAGGTGACCCGAAGGCCCAAACGACCTCCCTGGCTTCCAGAAACACATATGCATTGATAGAGGTCGTTCACCTTGACCGAGAGACAACACAAGGGATAATACAATTACATTTGTTTTTCGGGCCTTCGGGTCACCTTGACCCTGAGATAACACAGCAGTTAGAGAAGTGTATTAGTATATAATTGATGTTCTATTGGATATAACTGTCTGAAATGTGATTTGTTTTTTTTTAAAAGAAGTATTATCCCTGGAGTAACATTAGCCTCAGAATGAGCACAACAAGATACTTGTTTAAGTAAAGTTTAGTCAAAAAATCAACCTGTTAACTAGTGAAAATGAGCTTCACAGTATTTATCTTAAGGCCAATCTTTGAATATAATGCCGACTTTGAACCGATCCATGGTGCACAAAAGGTTGGGGGTCCCTCATCTTGAGTCAACAACTTATGTTAGGGACAAAAAAAACAAGTTTGCGGATACATCTTATATATTTATATTTGATATATTAATTTATTTGGGGGTTTTTTTCAGGGTGTCTGGACTGTTGTAAAGCTAGCGTAAAGGTGAGGAGCTCAGTCATTTAGAAGAGACTCAGAGTAGAACTACTGTTCCTTAACAGGGAGGCGAGCCAGTTGAGGTTTCTATGGCTCTTTTTTTTCCTGGATGCCTTCCTCTGGATTTGTCCAACTGGGTAGGATCCTCGGGCAGACCCAGGATATGCTGGAAAACCTGTGTCTCCAGTTTGGCTTGGGAATGCGTCAGTATTCTCTGTGAATATTCAAGAGTATTCAGGAGGAGAAAAAGTCTAGTCTCTTGCTTTTCTTTCTATCAAATTCAACTACTTTTCTTCTAGATATTCAAGTATACATTCATAGAATATTCATGAGAATTTTTGCCCAACTTTCAATTGTAAAGTTAAATAAATCAGGATCCATTCAATATATTAAAGCACTGAAGTTGGGGAAATAAACTTTATTTTTCAGTCTTTTAAATTTCCAAACACATTGAACAAAAGATTACTAGGTAAGAAAAAGTGTGCTGTCTCAGTATGGGCTCACAAGATCACTTCCAGTAGTGAAGACATTCCTAAATGAACTCCTTCTTTCTGGGGAAGAAGGCAGGAAAACATCACTGATTGCATGTTTCCTCAGAAGTTTCCTCAGATCCTCTGAAGAGTCTGAGGGAGACTGAGGCGCTTTAAAGACTAACTCGAGCTGACGGCTGATTCAAACACTCGGAAAAAAGAAACTGATGGTTTATCATTCGGCTTTATTGAGGTTAATATTTTCGTACGACCTCAAACTCAAAACATTAATTCTATTCAAATGGTTCTGTGTTTACATGCAGTAGCCAAGATGACACTTGTTTACAGTGGACAACCATCAACATGTGTGCAGTCGAAGGATGGTTTGATTAGAATTAAAAATTGTGGTTAACATTGTTGTATGATGTCATTCAATATCCAAGTCATCAATGTGCGCATATGAAGCAGAATCGTGCTCAATAATGCTGGAATTGTTTGTCGAAATCAAGCATGTCCAAAGTACTATCAGTCAAAGATTTAAATCTAACAATTTTTTAAATAAAAATGAAAAACTTTTGTGAGGTAACACAACATTTTTTAAAGTTAAAATAAAATATATTAACTTATTAGTGGTAAACATAAAAACATAATAAAGAGAAGCGAAAAATGCTTTTCTTAAGAATAACAGATTTATTTGAGCTGAAGAAAATACAAGAATTCAGTTTTTGCAGAATGTCTTTGTAGGGAACTGCTGTCAGACTCAGGTCTTATTCAACAGTAAGAAAACGTTTCACTAAATGGATCAAGAAATAGATCAAAAGAACATAAGTGCTATTGAAATAAAAAAAGAAAAGCTTAGCTAAAAGGCATGCCACGCAATTCTTAAAACATGGAATCAAAAGTCAATATTTTGGTTGTTAAAGTTAAAAGAAATTCGAATATTTCACTTACACTTAACCAGCTACTCTTCTTCTAGTAAAGACAGAAGGTAGGTTTGCCTTTTTAAAGGGAAGTTCCTATTATGATCAGATTTTTAAAATGACCTTTACTAGTTTTGAGTGGATGATAACTTAGATTTGTGCAGCTTTCTTAGTCATGAAGTGTATGTATCGCTCTAATGATGGAAAAAGAGCTGAGCCAGAAGCTGGATTTATTTATTTATATGTCGATTTTTTTTTTTAACCATACAGGAAGACGATTTCACACCAAAAGTTAAGGCATGTGACACACAAAGCAAATCCAGCACAGCTGTGCAAAGTATAGTTTGTGAACAGAAGCTCGATTTGTTTGAACATCTCGTTTGTAAACCAAATTGTTTGTACGGAGAGGTTCATTTTATTGACCTCGCCATGTCAGTCTGTGTGTGGTCCTGTAAGAGATGCCCTCGTCACAAACATTTGTCTTAACTTTCTTTGTGCAGACATCATGGCTCAGCTCTAGTCTCTAGATGACACAACTCTTTAGGAAACAAGCCTTAGAAGTCTAAACACTGATGTACACTGGATGCGTATTTGTTACGCCCACCGGGTGCATTTGTGGTACAGCTCTGTCGGACATTGGGAGTCGTGAGCACCCACGAGATGTCGATTCACACATTATTATGCGATATAACAAGATGTAGTTTCAACCACAAAACGTAGAATAATTTGTAAAATCACCTGCATCATCTGGGGATTTAAAAGAAAAATGAAACAGGTCAAGCCTGGATTACATTTTTGGGGATCCTTGGGGATATAGCGCTGGATCTCACAAGTACTTTAATATCATCTGTCAAGACAGACTTTGTCCACCATTGATAATTAAAAATAGATTGTTCTTGAACTCAGGACTTTGGGGTTTATGTATTGTATTTAGAACTATTCAAACTGAGAATAACTTATTTTATTGTTTAAAGACAGGTTTACTTTGTGTGTGCCTGGATGCGCTTCGGGTTGGCCGGACCAAATTGGTTGCATCTTGTTTATTTATTAAACCAACTTTGATCTTTTATACGCTGAATTGATTGTCTTTCTTTTGTTCAGTTTATTTATGCTTAGCTTAAGTCTACGCCCTGATAGTTGCAGTTGGCATTCAAACCATCCATAATCGATCAAACAAAATAGATGTTTTTCCAATTAAATTTTCGGTGAAGATAATATGTTGGATTTGTTTATTTTATAACCTGCCCATCGTCTATCAAAAATAGAATCATCCGAGAGCGATGGAGCTGTTACAGTCGTACGATGCACTGCTTTGAACCTTTCTGAAGAAAAAGAGACGAAACTATCTGTTGTAACTGAAGTGTTATTATTGAGCACCAATTAAATTTAAATCGAAATAAAAACCTTATTAATTTAATTGAAATCTTTTGGCAAAGAAATCGTAACAGCTGGTTCGAGTCATCATGAAAAAAAAACGAAGCAAAGTAATGGATTCTCGCCTGGAGCCAAGACCAATCAGCGGATGAGTGACAAGTCTGAGGGTCCCCGCTGCCAAAGAAAATGTTGCCCACCAGCAGAGAGTGTGACAGTCACAAATAGTGCAGAATCATCATCAAGACTGAAGTGATACCGTTCGTAAGTGATGTTTTCCAACTATCGTGGCTCAATGAAGAATCCTGCATAGATCATGACCAGAGTGATGGTTTGGGCCGTAAATCTGTGTATCTCAGCGAATTAATGTTTTTAATGTCATTCTTGGTTGGACTTTAAGCGAGAGCTTTGAGTTTAAAAACAAGTATATTACTTTTAGGACCTGATTTGATTGTAGCTGGTACCTAAACCCACATTTCAGACGACTGTGAATTTAATATCTTTTGGAAATAAGCCCTGAAATACTAAGCATTGCTCAGGAAGGTACAGTACATAGATTTGCTTTAGTCAGGGTCTGACTGTAAAATGAAGGGGACAGTAGAAATTATGTGAATAGAAATGACAAACAAAACAAAATAAAAGAGAGGTGGAGCAGAGAAGAAGGAATGTTCAGGTGAATTATAGGCTTTTTTTTGCCGAGTTGGAGTTATAGAAATCATCCTTTAAATAATATTGTTTAAATATGGTATAGGTTCCAGTATTTTGACCCTTTTTTTCCTTGAATTGATAGAGTTTTCCTTTCCCTAAAACCTCAGTAGTTAGTAGTATACAAAGTAGTCTACATGCTTATGCTCAAGACATTTTGTCAAGTAGCGTAGGAGTCTATAAGACATTTAGACACATAGAGACATAGAGACACACAAAACAGACCTAATATTTGTTGGTATATACATATATATATCTTATTTTTTACAGCAGTTTGTAAAGGGTTGAGTTTCCATGTTGGCCTCTCATTATGGAAATAAAGACACTTTCTGTACATCGAATCCATAATATATTTGTATAAAAATTCTCTTGTATTCTAGCTGCTTTTTTTTAGTTTTGCATAGACATGTTTAAAACTAGGTGTCAAACATTTTGTCTTTTCCTAGAGGAAGAGGAAGTCAGATGGTTCTACATGTTTAAACTAATAATTTATTTAATGATGGTTTATGCCTCACAGTGTATCAATGTATCTGTACTTTTGTTTTCCAAAATAAACAACGAAATACCCCAAAAAAACGCAACTTTTAAAATCCTGACATGGTTGTTGAGATCAAAGAAGACACGAGGAGCTTCCCTTGACCTGCTTCTTGTGGGTCAAGTGAGAATGTTTTCAAAGCTTGAAGTCAACACTAATGGTGGTCCGGTACCTGAGTAGAATCACAGATGTGTCTGGTTCTCCAGACTTCAAGCTAAATAGACCCAGTAGAATTGAAAACCCAAGGTCTGGCCGTGTCTGTCCAACTGACCTTTGACCCGGAGATGTATTTCCACCTGAAATAAGGGCAGAGAATGAGAATGTATTATGGCTTTTTTTTTATATAGGGAGGAATGAAAAATACTTCCCTGAACCTTCCAGTGTTTTTTTATTGGATAATAAGATAAGATAAATACAAACAAGGTAGTACCGGATTAAAATTGAGCCTCATCTTGATTAATGTTTGAAAATGGATAACAAAAGAATAGCTTGTTTGATGAAGATAAACTAAGAATGGATGGAACAATCAGGATATCAAAGGCATGTTCATTCCCTGTTCTTCGGAAAGAATGTCACCAACTTCCTCAGGTTTTTAAAACGCAGGTCATTCCGGTCCTGACCTCGGACTAAATGAGCCATATACGCTCTCAATATTGATACAGTTGCTGAGGTGCATTCAACTGTGTTTGCATTCACCAGAATTAATGCAGCCAAAAATTACAGTGACGCACTTGGCTTCCACCTAAAGATAAAAATGAGGTCAGTAAGCATTTCAACTAAAACTTTCCGTAGGCAGATGGTACTGAAACAAAAAGATTGCTGTTCTCTCAGCTCTCTTAAATGTAAGCAGAGCTCCGTATGACTTTTCCATGATTAAAAAAAAAAAAAAGACCACAAATGGTTCCTTGTCAGTTGTATCTTTAGGATCTCTTAATTACCAGAGTATTTGTTTGGCGCATTTCCCTTAGAATAAAATAAATACTGAAGTTAACTTTAAAAAAACATAAGTAATGGAAATATTTTGAGGAATTTAGATTGTAATAACAGAAAATAGTCACATTTATGTGAGAGGAAGGTAATTCAAATTTAATTAACAATCATGTGGAGATGTTTTTGAATAACTAAATTCTCTAATCTGTTATGTTGGCCAAAGAAATACCTTCATAATAGGTTTATTGTGAGACAATGTCCAGTGAAAACAAGTGTCTAAGAGCATTTTGACAACATTGTTCTCCTGCTTGTTCAGTGAAGAGTCAGACTAACAACAAAAGAAGAAATACATAAATATGGTCTGACAATCACAGCAGTAACATTGTTGTTAGCTTAGCTTTCCTCTGGCATTTAACAGGGGTCCCCAAACATTTTCCTGTGAGGGCCATACAACTTTACCCTTCCTCAACGGGGGGGTACTTAGATGTAAAGTTGAAATGTTTTCCAGAAAGCCACAAATAACCATTTCCGGGTTCTGCACAGAAATATTCAGAACATATTATTTTAGAACCACTAATTTTAATATCTTTCAATCGACACAAGAAACCGTAGGAAGGTGTAGAATATAACAACAAAAAACATAGTCTTGATTTTTATTTAGCTACTGTTATAAAAAATAATTAACCACATAAAAATGGGTTTGGTTCTCTGGTATTGTTCAAATGTTCAGGTTGAACTTTGGGGACCACTGCTCAAAAATATTAGCTACTACACTGAAATAAAAAAATGAAAACCAATTTTCTCTTTACGACCACCATTACCTTTTTTTGTTCCTCTTCTCTCTGTTGACATCACTGTACACTACTTTTGCCCTCCTCTGCTTTTTACTTTTCTCTTTGCTTTAACCCCTTTAAAAACATATTTTGTGTTGTTAGAGTTCACCGTGAACCTTTACCTGGTTACCCTGGTGTGTGTCCAGAATGCCTTTGGTAGCACCCGAGGACCAGAGAGCCAGGATGCAGGAACTCAGGAGAAACAAGCAAGGAGGTTAAACAGTTTAAAAGAAGGTCAAGAGAAGGAACTAGATCTAATCCGTTTATTGTGTCTTTAGAACCGTTGAAAGGAACCACTTCAGCCTCGATTCATACTGTTCCATATTTCTTGTAACCTTCGGGGCTAACCTTGGTTCACACAGCTACAGAACATGTTGGTGTATGGTATGTATTGTGAGAATGTTGGCGGTCAAAGGGCCGCTAGGGGCCCCTGGACCTCACAAAATAAATAATTTGTTAATCTCTTTATGACTCTGCTTAACCTTTTTAAACAGCAGATAGAGTTTATTTGACGGATAAAACTGTAAATCTTGCACCAATTAGATACAACCCTGACAGAACAACAGGAATGTACGTGCACGGAATCACTTATCCTCCAATTTAACATTTCCATCCTGCCTTTTTTTTTATAGAGGAAACTGTCTGCAGACACGTGTTGATATTTACCAGCATGCTTCTCCTCTCATGGCACCCAAATAATAGGGATTGTTTTATAGGACTTCGTGCTATTGTAAAAATGGGTTTATATCCCTCCTTCCATTAAAATGAATGGGATTCATTATTGGCCATGGTACAAGATTTGTGTCTGGTACATCCACATGGCTGTCAGTGGAAGTCGAAAGACACACTTTGCACAGATATACACTGCCACCTATTGGGCATACTGAGTACTATTGTACTTTTATGACAGAAGATCACGTAAAACAAGGAGAGGAAATTGGTATTTAAATAATAGGACTTGAATTCCACAAATATTTACCGTGGATAATTTAACAAATCACGATAAAATAATAATATAATAATAATATTCGGTCGGGTCAAATGAGAAGCGGGGCCACAATGTGGGCAGAGGGATTTTTAGCCTTTGTAGGCCACTGTATAGAACTGCAACAGATTGTTTCTGATGTTATTGTTTGGTAAAGAAGAATGTTGATCGATAATGTTAAAAGATTAGGTAAGACCAGGTTAAATATATTGCTCATCAGCCCAATGAGAGATAATTTCAATTGCAGCAACTAAAACAGAACAACGATTGAAAAATAATGAAATAAATAAAACAATTTAAAGAAGTGTTTGTAGACACTGATATTTTCATATGAAAATATAAAACCAACACTAAATTCAATTTAAATAATAATAATGATAATGATAATAATAATAATAATAATGTGCAATACATATACATGTTAAAGTGTAATTTATATATGCAAGAACAAAAGTGAACAGCATATGATCATAGTTAATGTATTTCCAAAAACTTTCTTCAAAAACTCTTATCTGATAGTGTCCACTAAATTATAATTGTTTTTATTCTCCCCAAAAAATAAAGAAAAGCAAGTAAGTACGTTTTCAAAAAATCAACTGTGCGCCTTTGTAACAGCGATTATTTAGCAATTATAATTAATAATATAGTGGCGTTTAAGTCACAAGTATTTTATTTATTTATAGAAAACGCTTTCAAATGTTTAACAACGTCATTTTAAAATGTAGGATAATGTGGTGAAGTTCTCTTCCTGGCCAACAGATGGCAATAGCTGCAGTTCATCTTCATTCTCTGTGTAGTTCTTGACTAACTACATCCAACATGGCGGTTCACAGGCTGGCATGTTTGGGACTAAACGTCCTTCAAAACTCAACCTGCGCCCCTCAAACGGTAGGAATTATTTTTCACACTTAATCATTGCCACTATCTCAACTCTTAAGTCGGAACAATAACACGCTGAAGAGGAAATCGGAACGTTGTCTTTGAGTTAGGATGCTAGCAGGATGCTAAGATAACCAGTAAGGATAATGGAGCATTTTGAATATAATGCATTTCATAAATGATGACATTACATGTTATTTTATCCTTCTTTTAATACCTTTGTCAGCTTTAAATATGCATTAACCAACATAATTCATCCCACATTCAACAGTTGTTGCATATTTCTTAATGTCGTTTCATATATGAATTGTGCAGGTGCTGAGGAGCTGCTGGAGTGTTGTGGAACAGACTCGAGGTTATTATGTGGACTGGAGGATGCTCAGAGACGTCAAAAGAAGGCAGATGGCGTTTGACTATGCCGATGAGAGATTACGCATCAATGCACTGAGGAAGAACAGCATCCTCCCTAAAGAGCTGCAGGTATATGAAAAGGCTTCATTGTGGATACATTTTAAAAAACTTTAATATTTGCATGCAAGTCTTTTAAACAAAACATTTTATTTCTCAGATGCAAACATATATCAAATTATTTAATAATTTCTCTTTTGTGTTTTGTCTGCTTTACCGCCTTTTGGTTCTTATGTTATTCTCATATTCTTAATGTAAATGTACGTTTTCTTACAGGAGGTGGCCGACAAAGAGATCGCTAGTTTACCCAGAGACAGCTGTCCTGTGAGAATCCGCAACCGCTGTGTGATGACGTCCCGTCCTCGAGGAGTGAAGCGGAGGTGGAGGCTCAGTCGGATTTTTTTCCGTAACCTGGCGGATCACAACCAGATGTCGGGAATATTAAGGGCGAGGTGGTGATTGGTGAACAAACATGTCACAATCTTGCTTTCATCACAATCAATAAGAGACTTTTCATCTTTTGCTTTAAAATTATTAAAAGTTTACTGGCAATAAACCTTCTCAAAAGAGTCTTTTTTTTGTAGAGAATTATGATGAATCATGGGTTTTCTTCATTAAAAATGCTACAAAACGCCTACAATTTCCTACTGGAATAAGAAAATAAAAAGTGACCATGAGAATATATAGCAAGAAAAACTACATTTGTATACAGTTCTATGCTTGTCACTCAGACAAGAGGTCAGAGTAGAACATAGACATTCTTTCCAACAACTTAAAATGTAATATTGTGTTTATTATTGTATTAACTTTATGTATTTTGATTATTTTCCATTTCTGATTTTTTTTGTTTTTACTTTTATGAAAATGTCTTGCCCATCGAATTTTTAGACATATTTAGAGGAATAAGTTGTTCTCCCACCAGTTTCTTTTACATGAAAGGTTTATAAATAGTGTTTTAAATAGCCAGGTTTATTTTATGCTGATATTTCTTTCTTTACTATGCTTACTTGCTTTATTTTTTCAAAGTTTTTCTTTCATATTTTAACTCTTCGCTCCTCTCCTTTAGATTGACGGCCCCTAACAACAGTCACAGTATATGATGTGGCCCTAGAGGAAATTTAATTGCCCACCCCTGCTATAAAACAAGTGTAATTAAGTCCAAAACAAACTTAATCAAGACGTGTGCATTTCTTAATTAAAGTAGTACATGCAAGCTATCCGAGTGATACACACACTTGATTGTTAAAGCCTTTTGTGACCCTGTTCTAGAAAGGTGCTTTAGAAATAACCATTACTTACTTACATCAAAAAGTCCTGCAATTCACTATGACCTTAAACCCCCAAAACGGATCATACAAGGTGAAAGGGCGGGGGGAATATATTCGTCAGTATAATTGCATTAGTTTTTTAAAGTTCATCCCACATCAACCACATCGGGAAATGTGTGAAGAATTTCTTAATAAAATGAATATGTTGTCTGTGTATTTGTGAGAAAACTTTTCGCTCCCTTCCCAGCCACAGGGGGCGCTGTGTGTGTGATATTACTTTCCTCGTGAGTGAGTCAGCAGTAGAAGAAGGCGGTTGTACAACAGTGGACCAGTAGAACTTCAACATCGTGTGACCAAATAGCTCTTTTTAAAAATCGTCTCCATGGATCTCACCGAACAGGTACAATTTATATTTGTATTTTCCACTATTCTGATGAATAGAGAGTATTCCAGTTGAATTCTTCGGATAACGTTTTACTTTCACATTAGCCAAACACGCTTCTCCAAATAGCTACGTTGATACTTGCTATACATTCATTTCATATTGTAAATTATGGATAATACGTAACACTAGGTAAACGTATAACAATTTAGACAAGGGATTTTAAACATAATGTCCGTACATTGATTAAATAAAAAATATTTTGTTTACACACAAACAAACGCTCTTTCGCTGATCGCTATCCCCCCCTGATCTAGCTTTATTTATATATCTATTTGTGACAAATACACGAAGATCATGGTTAGACTTTCCTGTAGACCTACTTGATTCTTCTAGAACCTTCTAGAATACACTGAACAACGCGTGACTTTCTGCTTTCATTCCCGCTTGAAAACGACTTGCATTACATTTGAAGTAGAAGCATTTCTTGTTGTTTAAATTGTGCATCAGTAATATAATGATAGTAAATATATATTTTAAATAACTCAATTACTTTATGTGATGGGGGTTTAAAGTAGAAAACAACTGAAAAAACTTGATCCTTAATACTTTTAGTTCAATAACAGATTTAGGTTGTTATTTTCTTTTAAATGTGAATATTTGAAACTTTGCATTTGTTCTTTTCATCAAAACCTGTGGTTAGTCTGCTAACCTTGACCCATTGATAATTACTCTAACCAGGGTGGAAGTTAATAATTTGTTCATTGACAGATCAACCAGCTGGAGGCTGACCTGCAGGAGCTGGGCTCGCTCCTGGAGAAGGCACAAAGGTCGAGGGTGCAGGAGCTGTTGAAGCAGGAGCAGATTAAAGTGGAGAAGGAGATCGCCGTCAAGAAACAGAAGGAACTGCAAGCCAAGAAAGAGTCGGCGCCTCCTGCTCCCAGATCTTCATACACCGTCAAGATCACCAACTATGGTACGATACCTGCAGCAGGATCAATGCTTGTGTTCAGTTGAACCATCACTGTTATGATTTTTCTCCTGCACAGCTTGGGACCAGTCGGACAAGTTCGTCAAAATTTACCTCACTTTGAAAGATGTCCACAAAATTCCTTCGGAGAACGTGGAGGTCAGCTTCACAGATGGGTACGATGCTCCAGTTCAGTAATATTCCTTAATGTGTGCTTCTTTTTTTTTTCTTTGCCTCCTCTAACTTCATTTTATTTACAGGTCACTATCTGTTCTAGTGAAGGAACTCGATGGTAAAAATCATCAGTTGAACATTCTCAATCTGTTGCATCCGATTGACGAGAAGGGCAGCCAAAAGAAGGTGACAACATCCTTCATGCTAAATGTTCTTGAGTTTGCTTTAAAATGTTACTTGACTTTTTCCTTAACTTCCTGTTCTAAAGCATCTGCTTTCTTCTGTAGTTGAAAACCGACATGGTTCTGATCATGTGTAAGAAGCAGACGACCAAAAAGTGGGAGTGCCTAACAAAGGTGGAAAAGCAGACCAAGGATAAAGAGTGAGTCCATGAGTGACATATTCCATCCAATTGAAAAACATTGCATTTATTTTTTCGACGATACTGCTGTCTTGTTAAGATTTCTTTGGTTAATAGATCTGACTGACTTAACACAAGATTCTGCTGCTCCCCATTTATCTCCACATGACAGTCATAAACCTAAGTTTTCTTTGTCCAAAAAGACACACTTAAAAACATCAAAAACCTATATTTTGATCTTGTTTGTAGCAGAAGCTAAAAGGCTAACATGCTAGACGTGTACTAGACTGGTCCTGCAACACAGACCATGTATATAAGTGTAGCGATCCTGCTCTACCTAGTAGAATGCAGGACCCTGAATTCGGCAATTTAGTTTCAGTTCAAATAATTAAATAATACAAGTTTCACAAATGGTTAAACCAAACACATTTACTTATTATAGACAAAGGCAAACAAAACCCCACAATCAATTTAAACTAAAAATGTCACTTGATAAGGGAGTCCAAACTCAAAATAGTGACCAGTTTGTCCATCAAAAATAAACGTTGCAGGCCTGAATCGCACTCGGGTGCGTTGAGACCAAAAACAATGAGGCCGCTTCGCTCTGCATAGCCAATAAATAAAAAAAAAGGTACCTGAGCGTCCCGTGGATCGGCGCGGGTTCCGTGTCGAGGGGACTTGGAAGTGGTTGGTTAGCTTAGCCAGCTAACCGGCTTCAGATGCTGTTGGCGATCAGCTGTGAGATGTCAACAAGTAGTTGCGCAACGACGTCGAGCTCTTTAACTCCGCGCTGGAGTTGCGCATCAGACACTTTGTCTATGACTGTCGGGCTGACAGAACAATCACCAATGCTTGATTTGGTTGTTCACACACTCCCATCGCCGGTGTCATCTTGCACTTTCTTTTTATTGCACTTTGTTCTTGTTTTATGAGTCCATTCTCTGTGTTGCTGTGTGCTGGAAAAACAATTTCCCGAAGTAGACCTCCAGAGGGATCAATAAAGTTTATATAGCTATCTTTCTTGACTATAAAAACTCCATTATACACTACATAGTGTTTTCTATGAACTTTGGTAAACTATCACATTCAATTAAACATGGTTTGTTTCTGAAGAGCTAAACTTACTTTTTTTCTTTTTACTTTTTGTAGAATAAATGATGTGTTTGTTTTAGTTTAACTGTCAAACGGATGTTGTGGTGTGTGCCATCATAGCATTATATTTTCCAGAAATGTTAAAGTACTTTACACCAATCAGCATTCATTTGGACTTGATGTTGTTTTTTAATGCATTAAATGTGGACACTTTTCAACAGTAAACCCAGCGTGGACGAAAAGGCTGACCCCGGTGATGGCTTGATGACGATGCTGAAGAAGCTCTATGAAGACGGAGATGATGACATGAAGAGAACCATCAACAAAGCCTGGTCTGAATCCCAGGAGAAGAAACAACAACGAGGAGAAGACATGATGGATCTCTAAATGAAAGCTGTTGGTTCAGTTCCCTGAAGAATTGGTCAACGTTGACTGAGCTCAGCTGGTCCAGAAACACATTTAGAGTCTTGACAAAAACATATTGGATACAGTATGTTTGAGTCTGCTCCCTATTCCATTTATTATGCCACTTGAAGACATCAGATTGTCTTGTTCTGGTTGTTTAACAAAGTAAATGCAACCATTCCAATCCAATTTCACCACTTAAGATGATGTATTCTTCTTAAAAATGTTTAGATTAAAGTTCAACTGTGGACTCGAAGGTTTTCCCTGTAACTCTCATATCTTCAGTTAAAAGGACCAGATTGTTTGCTCTTATTAGTTAGTATTTGTCTTCTTCACTCGGTAAACTGGCGAAGTTGGAGTGTTCCAAATGTTAAATGTCTCGTATAATAAAATTTAATCTGAGAGCAAGACTGTATATTTTACGTAGCTGTGCTGTCTACTCTCTTGATATCATTGTTTTGCAATGTTCATGGTTTTATTGTTGCCCACAGTGAAGTTCTCTGTTATAAATACAGTCTCAGTTACAAATGTTTGGCTTTTGTCCACTTTATTTCCTCAATGCTCAAAGAAATTGAACAACAAAGAAGAATAATAGTCAGCTGATATGGTATGCTTAAACAAGACGCTGAATATTTCGTCCACCAGGTGGCAGAACAAACCCATAATTATAAAGATAGTGTCTATAATTCTAATACATTCTAAAAAGCCCAACACGTCCTGTAAACGAACCTTGAAGAAACATGTTTTCCATTTTTTATTATGTATATACAGTACGTTTGCATATGCAATAAATCACGTTATGCCCACAGTGTGGCAGAATATGATTAACATTTCGCATTGTAATTATTTTTATTTAGTCCCTCCATTCGAGTTCTGCATAGATATCAAAATGGTCAATACATGTTATATTGAATTTAATATTAATTTGTTTCGACTTTTGACTCTTCATAGTTGAACTTGAGTGACACGGTAATGTCATCACCACGAACACAAGGTGGCAGCAGACCAAATCAGAAAATGTTTAAGTTTAAAATATTTGATTTTTAAAATTTTATAATTAATGCTCCTTTTAATAAACACAATATGTAAAAAAGACAGATGTAATGGACTTTGATGCGACTCTTAAGCCGATGAAAAAGCGATGAGAATAAATAAGAAGTATTATATTTAGGGATGATCCATATTATTTAAGAATATAAAAAATAAATAAAAGTAGAATTGAGTTTTTACGACTATTATCCCTGGCTCACCTTTCTTTCATTCATATTTTTCATTCGGTCCAGATGGTTTTTTGATTGGAAATGCGTCTGGACTTGCGCCTGCTTTTGACACGTCACAGTGACGTCACCGTCTGAGTATAAAACCTCCCACAGCAGCGCGTTGTGTGACCAGATGGAGTCAGTGGAACGTGGAGTGTCAACGACGTTCCATCTCAGCCGCGCCTGAACTTTACACGCCGAAACCCCCACGCGACAACGACGGAAAAAGGGATTGTTTTTTTCCTCCGAGACTGTTCCATGGATACCGGTTGTTTCACCGCGACCCAGCGTCACCTGTGCCACACCATGAACGCGGATTTATTCAAGCCCGCCGCCGAGCGTCCTGCGCCGGCGAAGACGAGCCGGAACAAACCCGAGCAGATCAAGCCCGAGCTCGCCCCGGTGGTCACCGACTCCAAGACGGGGAGGTCGTACAGTAAAGGGAAGCTTCTCGGGAAGGTACGAACCTTCTTCTTTTTCATAAAATCCACCAGGTGTGTTCTTGAGATGATGAAGCCATACATACCTGCGGCTGGATTAGAGACAATCTGTCCCAGCTGTGCGCGTCACAAGGTGCGCCCCGCGTTTGATGAGCATCACGTTTCACCTTTCTTGAGACTAAAAAATACGATATTTTGATGTCGCCTTTTGTTGGGGAAACGTTTTGTGTTGTCGATACCTACGTGTTGCTGGGTCGTCGATACGCTGCGTCGGGCAGCCGGCCAAGTCTGCCGCAGAGCTCCGAACGTCTCCGTCAATTTCACGGTTAATAAAATGCTGCAGCTTGGCCTGTGTGCCCCCTTTTTTAAATGCACCCTCTGTCAGAAAAAAACCAAACCACCTGCACCTCGACACCATCGCTACAAATTCACATTTTGGATATGGAGTGTTTTTGAAAGAAAATATGCCTCGAATGCGTTCTGTCAGAAAAAAAAAAACGCCACTTCATTATTTGGCATCAACCTGCTGCTTCATAACGTTTTTTGTTTATCGTAGGGAGGCTTTGCACGATGCTACGAGATGACGGACCTCTCGACCAACAAAATGTATGCTGTGAAGGTGATCCCTCAAAGCAGAGTGTCCAAACCACACCAAAGGGACAAGGTATACGACCCCCCCCCCCCCCTTCATACCCTTACCATAAAAAGAAAACCTCTTAATTTTCCAGTCGTGGATACCAAAATGTCTCGTTCTCCCCGCAGATCACGAACGAGATCGAGCTCCACAAAACCCTGTCGCATAAGCATGTGGTGAAATTCTCCCACCATTTCGAAGACAAGGACAACATTTACATATTTCTGGAACTCTGCAGTCGGAAGGTGAGACGTCGTTGTTTTGTTGTGATGGCGTCTCCGAGGACGAAGTCTTCGAGGCGCCGCCACCTGAACGATTATGTGCGGCGGCGTCGACTGCGGCTGTGTTGTCTGGCTCATCCATGGCTCCCTCTCTCCTGCAGTCCCTGGCACACATTTGGAAGGCGAGACACACGCTGACGGAGCCTGAAGTGCGGTATTACCTCAAACAAATCATATCCGGACTCAAGTACCTCCACAGCAGAGGGATCCTGCACAGGGACCTCAAACTCGGTACGTGCGCTCGACATGAATGCGTAGCGGTATGCCTGGAATCCGCCATGACTTTGGACTGTATTATCTGTGGAATGCTGACTGGGTGAATGGTTTTGTCTCTATTTAGGCAACTTCTTTGTCAATGAAAACATGGAGTTGCGCCTGGGAGACTTTGGCCTGGCTGCGAAACTGGAGACTGTGGAGCAAAGGAAAAAGTACGTGCTGTTGGACGAGTTTACGTAATTGTGTTCACCTGCTGTATTTGCACAAGTGCACAACCTCCCCTGTGTCAGATTTCACTCCAGCAGTAGGTGCTCAACCGGTTTCTGAACTGCTGTTCAATGGCGTGTTGCCTGTGGGTCCATATAGGACGAGCTGTGTCAGAGTTCATGTGACGCCACACTTGCATTAAATTAATCTAGAATGTTTTGTCCCCTTTCAGAACCATCTGCGGGACCCCCAATTATTTGGCTCCTGAGGTGCTGAACAGACAAGGACACGGGACAGAGTCGGATGTCTGGTCCCTTGGATGTGTTATGTAAGTTGATGCATACATGTATGTTTGTTTTTTTTTCTTTCTTTCTGTGCCTCGCCTCTACACATGACTCGTCAAACAACAAAAGTGGCCATAAATCAACAGCTACAATACATTTGGACTGTTTGACGCCAGTTAGTGGTTCAACTACTTTAGTAGTCATTGTGACGCTTCAGGAAGGTGCACACACTGAAGAAAACCTCAAGCTTTGAGATTTCTACACATTTTCTGCTGTTTTCTTGTTGCTCTACCTGTCTTGTTGTTTGAAGGCAGCTGTCTAAACATGTCGCTTCCCTCTGAACAAATTAATTCTGCATTTTTGGCACTTTTCAAAGTTTTATCCTGTCTGTTAAGATCAAACTTGTATTATGGTGAACGTTTCACAGTATCAAGGTTGGTGTTTGGCAAAGGCAGTTCTGCTTACTTTACAGCGAAGAGAGATTATTTAATTGAAATGAATGTTCAACAAAAAAGGTAAGGCTTTAGTTGGCAGAAGGAAGCGATCATTTTTCCTTGTTTTAGGAAAGTTTTTACTCTACAAAGTTTTTTTTTTTTTTCTTAACTGATTTCGGTTTGAATGACACATTCATTCCTCTTGTTCAGGTACACGTTGATGTGTGGCAACCCTCCGTTCGAGACACTGGATCTTAAGGAGACGTACAAGTGTATAAAGGAAGTCCGCTACAACATTCCCTCCACGCTCTCTTCCCACGCACAGAAACTGATCACCGGCATCCTGCAGAAAAACCCCAGCGACAGACTAAGCCTGGATCAAATCCTAAACCATGACTTCTTTGCCAAAGTACGAAAAAAAAACGGTCATTTTAAAAGCAATGATTAACAAGTCTTCTGACTCTAATGTTTACGTCCCTCTCTCCTCCAATAGGGTTTCACTCCTGAAAAACTTCCCCCCAGCAGCTGTGTGATGGTGCCGGAGCTTCATCCGCCCAGTCCTGCCAAGAAATTCTTTACTAAAATGGCAAAGAGCCTGTTTGGCAAGAAGAAAGCAAAGGGTAAGCAGGACTTTGACATTGAGAGACGCACTCGGTAGTTTACGCGTCCATTTTGTTTGTCACTATTTACGATCTTCAGCGCACAAACTGATTAATTTATACACCTTTAAGAAAGCTTTGAAACTCGAATGGCTTTTGTGAGGCAGAGTTTAATTTACCCTCGTCCTTCTGGCTGTCTTTGCAGTAGAGAAGAGTCCGTGTGAGGAGAAGGAAGACCACGATATTTCCAAACTAGTCTCCGGCATCGTCAAATGTTCCATCAACCGGCAGATCAGCTATAAAACAGTTGGACCCAACGAGGTAAGAGTCTCCTTCGCTATGATGCGAGTGTTGCTGGGACACTTAACCATGCAGCGCTGCTACACTCGTGTCCTGATATGACCCACGACTAGCTTTGACTGCATGAGGGATGCAGTCTGTTCTTCTTTAGATGGTACTAGTGATGGTGTCTGTTTCTGCTGCATGAGAACTACTGTTACTGTAACAAGATTGGATCGAGGCTGAACAATGTGCTCTTGTGATGGATTATATCGACAGAACATGGAGGGGTTTTGTTTTTTTTGTTGCCTTCACTGCTGAGTGAACATGTTCTTGAGCAAGACTACCCCCTGCAACCGCATCATGACTAATTGATGCTGAGCTTCTGACGCAGGATGAAATGATGTCTGTGGAAAAGAATGTTTCCTGCCACTATAAAAATAAACTGCAATGGTCGACCCCAAATCGTGCAGAGCATGGCTCAGTCCCACAGCGGTTAATCCCGTTTCCCACCGTTCCTATTTTCTGCCCTATTTGTTTCCTTCTCACGAGTCTGAATAATTCCTTTTATAATTGGATGTGTGGCGCTAATCTGGTTGCAAATCCAGTCTGTAATTTTTTGTTGAATGGGCAAAAACGCCTTTCATCATGATCAACGTTCTTGTCCCCTCTCAGGTGCCGTATGTGACCAGCCCACCGGTCAGCTCAGTGCCTCTGGAACAGACTCCTGCTGAGGAAGAGTCCAGAAAATCCTTGTCCCGCTCTTTCAAGGGCACAGTAGCTAGCAGTTCAGAACGTAAGACTCCCTTTTATTAAAGTCTTGAAGTTGAAATTATTATTGGTTAACATTTGTTTATGGATCTTCCAGCTGGTGAAGACGTGCTCACACCAGCATCTATGGCGGAATCTGCGATGAAGGTCCTGAAGGGCTGCTTGGCTTCCATGCCCACAGGTAGATGTTTAACATTTCATTAGTTTACTTGGAATATTGCTGCGGGAAAACTTGAATCGTTCAAGGAAATGCATCCGTCCTCAGCCGTGCTTGGTAAAATGATGACCAGAAGCAGGAAATGCTTGAAAACGTAATCGTCTGCTTCCTGAATATCAATCGACACAATTCAGAATAGTTCCAGGAAGGAAGTTCAATTCTTGACCTCTTAAGACCTTCATTTATATTTTTTAATTGTCTAATGACTCCTCAATTTAAATAATAATTGAAAGTAGTAGTCAAATTATACTAGAACAGAGTATCAGATATTGATGTTGCATATAACTTGTATATATAATATATGGTGTTTTCTATCCCCCATAAAAATTCAGATTCATCATTGATTCACAATTTTCTTTTAAACGATCAAGCAAGAGGATGTGGAAATTGTCAAAAAAAAGACTATCTTTATTTTATCTCTGCCCATCTCATATTTATTTGTATTGACTAAAGATGGTCTTAATCAATAGTATTTTCATGCCAGCGTGAGCTCCATTTTAGTTTTTACTCTGGATAATGTGTTTTTGTTAATGTTGTCGAGGACAAAGTATCCTTTTAAGTTTTATATTATTAAGTTACTTTACTATTGTTTCTAACCAAAGCTTTTTTTTTTTTTCTTTTTTTTAATCCAGCCACGAGGAACCCTCCATGCTTGTCTCGGCCACAGTCCTTTCTGTGGGTGACAAAGTGGGTCGACTACTCAAACAAATACGGTTTTGGCTACCAGCTCTCCAACCAAAGCATCGGCGTGCTCTTCAATGAAGGAACGCACCTGAGTCTCTGTGATCAACGCAGGTAACCATCTTGACCTGCGGAGATGAGCTTAATTGCCTGGGAAGCTCTATTCCTGACGAATGTTTCCATCCACACAGGACCGTCCACTATTGCCTGATCAACAACAAACACTTAACCTTCCCTGCGAACTCTCTGCCTGAACAGCTGCGCAGCCAGAAGCAGATCGTGGAGCTCATGGCAAACTACATGGAACAAAACCTCATGGAGGTACGAGCCATCTTAGTCGCACCTCTTTTGTCTGAAATTCCTTTTACTAAAATGGTTTCATTCCATATCAGGGTGGGGATCTGCCCTGTGAGGAGCAAGCCACCGCCCCCCCTCCTCTGCTCATGCAGTGGGTGAAGACGGACCATGCACTGGTGATGCTCTTTAACAACGGCACCTTGCAGGTAATGGCAGTTTTCTCTTCAACTTTAAAAGTTGTAGTATTGTCTTCGGACGACCTCGAATGATTAATTCCTCGGTCTCTTCCAGGTGAACTTCTACACTGACCATACAAAGATTATACTGTGCAAGTCCTCGGACGACTCCTACCTGCTCACCTACATCAGCAGAGAGCGGATCTCAACCACGTACCTTCTCGGCATGCTGAGCGAGATGGGCTGCACCTCAGAGTTGCGGGACAGACTCCAGTATGTGGTTCAGCTGCTACAACCCCAAACCGATGCCTGAGTTGAGGCACCTGGACTGATTGGAAGATCTGGGGGGAAAAAGGGACTCGATCTGAGGGATATCTGCTCATTCACCAGAGCAATATTGTCTGGGCTGGTACTTCATCTGCTTGCATCAAACATCCAGCAGGAAGGAAGTGTCCAGCGGTGGCTTGTGCCTCGAGGGTTCGTGCCTGTCCAGCTGATGCCTCAAATGAATCCACATGTGGATACCTTGAATGAACCTCTACCAGGCCTGAAAATGGCCGACTCCTCACGGGCAGATGCCTCATTGAACACCCGAACTCTTATCTTCAAACCCTCTTGCCTCCAAACCACCGCTTTCTAGTTGCTTTGTAAAAAGCCTCCACCTCTTTCTGCTTCTCCAGATAGTCGTTGTTCTGGTTCCTCAAAACTCTGCCATGCCATCTGCTTGTAGATGAACAAGGATCATCTTGCAGCTGAAGAGCTCTTCTCACGGTGGTTCAGCTGCAAGGTCTTTGATATTGACTGGCACTGGAGTGGTGGATCTTGCCTTCAGGATGCTGTGATCGGAGACAGAACATGAGACACTGTACTTTGGCGCTCACGCTAATCTCCGGGTTTTTTTTTTTTTTAAACATCTGAGCCACACTACGATCTTTACACCACACGCACAAGTACATTCCTGGCCTTCAGTGACGCTGTTTAAGTTTGGAGAGAGCTACCGCTTCCTCTGCTCAGACGTCACTCAACTGTTCATTTCACTCTCCGTGGTGCATGGGAGCAACACAATTTTGCACTCTTTGTTTTAATTTCCTCATGAAAGTGTTTTACTGCCACCATTTTGTTTTTTAGTTGTTTTTAACTTGATACCAAAAGACATTCTTTTGTTTTTTTTAATATTTTAGAATTCACACCGTCATTGTACTCGTGTGCCGCACAAGTGCTGGTGAACCAACTGCTGGCTGGAACTGAGTGGAGGGGGGCGGGGGGGTAAAAGTGCCTTTTTGGGAGGACGTCTGTTTAGTGCAATAACAACCCTGTGAATGTCGAGCTGGACACGGACAAGATGGCTTTGACTTTGATGGATTTACTTTTTCACTTTGCTTGGAGTTAGAAAGTAAATCGATAGCACTACACTCACTACCTGGTATAAGCTTTTAAAATGTCTATCATCGATGTATATCAGTAATATTTGCAACAGAAAAGGAAACTTGTTCTCTGTCGTACTGTAATACTGCGTTGGTTTCCATGGCTTTCTTAAGATCCTAAAACTGTGACCTGGAATGCGAGTATTATGTCAAAAAACCCCAACATTGTGAAAGCCATCTGCCAAATCTGTAAAGTCGTCTGGTTTGGCACATATTGTCCTAATAATTTATTTTTATTTATACATGTTTTTTTTATTTATTGTTGTCGTGTTACAGTCTTGACACAAGGAAGGGTTAAAATCCGACCACATTTGTATGTAATGTATTTGGGGGTAAATGGGTACAAAATAAAGTTTATTGAAAACAAAAGATGGATGTTGTAAGTGACTTATTTTATCATTTTGAGCAATAACCTGTTCTCCATGACACGTCTTCGTGGTCTTGTACAAACTTATTCCTCTACTTTTGTACTGCATGCCTCGCAAGTGAGCTGTTGAGGGCGGGGCAGGTCTTGATAGAAGAGTGAAAGGTACAAACTCAAGAGTTCCTCCGGTCCCTCAGGATGTGAAGTCTGGTCCTCCTTGCAGACGCTGATGCCGGATCGCCTGTAGACTATTTAAACATCCTTCTGGAAGCAAACGTGTATTCTGTTATTCATTTGAGTTTTAACAAAATTATATGTATTCCCATCAAACAACCTGTTCCTATAAATGTTCCTGTTTTCTAATTGTATTCTTTATTCTTAGGTCCCACTGTTTTACAGCTGATCTGCCTGTTGATGGAACTTCTGACGATGACGGAGACTAGTTTGGAAATATCGTGGTCTTCCTTCTCCTCACAAGGACTCTTCTCTACTGCAATGACGGCCAGAAGAAATATGGTAAACTCAACACAATATCCATTTGAGTTTCAAAGCTTTCTAAATGTATATAAATCAGTTTGTCTG
Organism: Callionymus lyra; assembly: GCF_982586985.1. Taxonomy (NCBI): domain Eukaryota; kingdom Metazoa; phylum Chordata; class Actinopteri; order Syngnathiformes; family Callionymidae; genus Callionymus; species Callionymus lyra. The sequence continues at coordinate 5,017,025 of NC_141833.1, forward strand.
CAGAAGAATTGTATCAACATCTTAATTTGTAGGTTCAATGCTATTTCTGCAGTATTTTTATTTAAATATCAAACCCCAAATAAAAAAGCTGTTTAGATTTGCCAATAGAGTAAGTTATACTAGATAATTTCCCTTCTGTGTTTCAATAGTTTTATATTGATTGTTTACCCCATGTTCAGCAATATAACCAGAATCAAGAGCACCATCATGAAAGTCTCTGCTCTGTCTTTAGTTTATAAGGGCCTAAAGGTAAAACATGTATTTTGTGAAGTATCTTTATTAACCATTTACCTCTAGTTCCACATGACGTTTTTTTTTTTCTTCACATAAATGCGCTGTCAACTAAGTCATGTTTCTCAGCTTGACCACCTCTTTAATTGCCCCCCTGCGTCGATGTCAAACAGCTTGACCTTTAACCCGAGGCAATTAATGTGTACGTCTGGGAATACTTGATGTCATCCGTGACTCTTACGTTGATTGAAAGTCTTTTCCCATAGATTGCACTAGATCAGGAAGTCTCGTTAATAATTAAAGAGCTGGAAGAGACACAGCAGAGAATCTAATGGAGCGCCGAAGCTTTCAGATCTGCCTTGAAGCTGCCGCGTTCTGAAAAATAAAGTGACTTGCCGTATATAGACAAATATAGTTGCGACAATCCACCCCGACTGATTGTGAACAGATAACAAGTTGACGGGAAAAGGTTGGCCATCATTTTATTTAAAACTGGCCTAGCATGTTTTGTAAGACACGTTTGTTTTATTCGTGCCAACTGTTGGACTCTTTGTTTGGCTGTCATTAGTGCAAACTATATATTACAGGCTTGGCAAAGACTTCCCTGTGTTGCATTCACGTGCTCGTCTGACATTACGCTTCCCGACATGGCAGAGAGTTCTCTTGCTTCAAGTAAACATCACATGCTTTCTCAGCATCTACAAGAACAAAGGGTGAGCAGAAGAATCCCACCAAAGCGTAACCAACTAAAACCTATATTTGATTGTAATAAAAACAATACAGAATCATTGACTGTTTTAAAGCTAAGAAATTTTTACTATGTTGAATTTACGAAAACATTTTTTATTAGTCAGTTGTCAGCGTTAGCAGGATAGCAACTAATGCTAGCATCATCCCATGTTCTGTTCTGTCATTAAATCTGTAAAGTAAAACATACCGTACTTAGAAGTGAGTCATGTAAATGTATTCTTATGAAATATATAGTTAAGAATAAAGCATAACTGAATTAAAACTACATGAAATAATACATCTTGTGTTTGAATGTCAATATGATCTAAGTCAAACTAGTCACAATAGCTTTGGGTCAAGACTTGTCTTTTGTGTGTATACGTTGTTTAAACGATCAACTTTTAATGAATATTTCTTAAATTGGTCAAAATGTTTTGATAGTTTGGATGGTAAGCTAACGTTAGCTACAAGTAATTCCGTCATGCTCTGCTAGCATCCAAAAACCACTGCATTATTTTGCCCTCTTTGTTTAAATTTCCTGTTTCACATAAATGTATTTTTATTTTGAACCCTGATTTATTCCTGCTGTTATTTATGCTCTATTGAGGTACTACTTTTGTATGGTACTGTAAATACAACTATATCAAGATTATAAGAAAACATGTTTTATTTAAATGCATGCTCACAAATAAGAAGTTGAATAAAATGTTGATTAGAAGATGAGAATCTAAATCTGATAACGGATTGATCTCGACGACTCTTCAGAGACACACACACACACAAACGGTACATACACACTCACAGCTCATCTCCTCCACCTTTGTCGTTTTGATTAGCTAATGCGTTTCTCAACCGCCTGCTAAACACTTGGACCACAATCTGGTTAAGAGTTTGTTGTTGTGTTTGCGTTTAGAGGACGACGCCCCGGCATTAGATAGGACTCATTTGGCAGCTAATCTCCTCCACTAGAGAATATCCTGAAACTGGGATGACGGCAAGAGATCACAAATCTGTTTTGTGTCGTTCGCGTCACGAGCCGCTCCACTGCTCCATTGTGTTGTTCATCCTCTGGCAGCTAATACTTTGAATAAATGTCAATCAAAATCTTATCAGAACGAATGACATACCTGTCACAATATTAATTAAGATTAGATCATATAATTTTTTCCTTCCAGGAACTACAATCTATAATCTACTTTAAATTCAATTACACTGATTGAAATTATAGATGAATTTCTCTTCCATTCTTCACAAGTTGAACTGGAAAGATCTACTTTTCCCTTTTCCAAGAAGCCACTCTAAATGTGTAGCTTCTTCTGGTAGCCGCTGTATGAAATTGCTGGTTGTTGGCAAGAAGTTTCGAATCGGGATGCTTTCAGCTCCAATTATCAGTTCATGCAGAAATGTCAATTCTCAAACTCGAGAACTGAAGTACTGGACTCTTCCTCATAAGTAGTGATTATTTCCTTCGTCCTTTAAGCACTTATCCAGTTATGCTTCCTTGAAACTTTGGCCGCAGGCGAGGGAGAGAATAAAACTGTTTCCTGTGTATTCTGTCTTTTTTCAACCTAAAACGTGTATCATAGTCTGAGACTAGCTTTGCATGTGGCGCAGAGAGACACTGTATGGAAGGGATATGGCTAACGGCTTTGTCAACCAAAAGATAACTAACTGAGGTTAGAATAGTTATACTTATGAGTAAAACACGCTTTCTCCAATACTCTTTAAGAGACCAACTAGACATGCTTCTTTTCCTAAAGCTTTCGCCGCATATTACCACGGGTTTACACGTAACCTGTGTCTCGCGTTTTGGCGATCACTCGATACGCAACTGTAAAAATCAACGCCACAAACAAGGCTGCCTAAATTCAGTTCAGCGCAGCTCAAACGAGGGAGGAGATGACGACCGTAATGAACGGCAGCAACTTATTTCCTCACCAGAATCTCCAGAAAGACAAGTGTCATTTGATAACTTCTTTGTTGCGATTCATTGCAATTTATATACAATGTGTGAACAACAATCCGATCCGGGATAAATTGTCGCTACCGGGGCTGCGCCCACAACCCAACAAAAATGTAGTTTTAACTCAGTAAATTTCTCCGATCCTTAAAACTCTTCACTGGCTTCCAGTTTCTTTCAGGATCAACTTTAATATTCTGGTTCTTACTTTCAGATCTATTCTTGGTCAGGCTCCTCCTTACATCACTGATCTGATCCAGCCTTACACCCCAGCTCAGGCTCAGAGGTCTGTGGATCAGAATCTACTGATGGTTCCACGCACATGGTTCCGGACCAGAGGAAAGAAATCCTTCCAGGCTGTCGTTCCTAAGCTTAGGAACGATCTTCCTCTCTCTCTGTGTTTGATGGAGTCTATTGACTCTATTTTCTGGAACTCCTGTTGTGTTATCAGTTTTATCTTGCCCTTTAAAGTATATCTTTTATTGAGTATTGTTTTGATTGTTTAAGCGCTTTGTGACCCTGGTCTGGAAAAGCGCTATACAAATGAAAATTACTTACTTACTTTGTCTCCTATGGAAAATACCATAGACTTAGAAGTTGAAGTAAACCTCCAGTCCAACTCGAGATTGGTCTCATTATTACTGATCCTGAGTCGCACTAGGGCAAGCCAAGTCGAAGCCGATTATGAACAGTGGAATTAGATCAGAGACGCGATAAAGACTGACAGAGCTTTTGTTAAAAGTTAAAGCACAGTTGGCGGAGTTATTACAATGACAATCAGGTCCAGGCTAAAACACAAAGAACACCATCTGCAGTTTAGAGAGGGAGGGGTGGGGCTTATTCTTTTCACTCATCAGAGTAAAGAATCACTATCAGCTACTTTATTGTCTTCATTTTTACACATACAAGTCCTAAACTAAATTGGGAGAAATATGCTCAACGGTTAATAATGTGTGCTTAGAGATTGTGAAGTAAAGCCTTCAGTGTGTCTTGCATAACGTAAGGAGCAAAGCAGGACTGGGTGGAGGAAAGTCACCTCAGGTGCTCTCCGTGAGCTAGCTGGGCTAGCTTTTAGGAGCCATGCAAGAGACGACAAAAGTCCAAACCAAGTGACATTTACTTGGGTCAAAAAATGTCCTCTCAGTGTTCCGTGGTTAGAAGCTTGAGGTTGTGACATTTGCATTGTCAGAATTGTCTTTTGAAAGAAACGTGGCGATAATTTAGGGTCACCTTTCAGTTGCATAATCCAAAAATGTGGCTCTACCTGTTGAAAAAGGCAGTCTTTTAAGAACATCTTGTTCCTTGACTATCCATTTAAGTTGTCCAACATTGAGTGATGGAAAAACAGGTTTTGTGGGGGGTTTTACTATCAATTTATTTTATTCTTTTCAAACATTACACATACAAGTTCACGATAAAGACACAATTGAAAAGGACATAGAAAAATAATAATACAAATCAAAGGATAATAAAACGAGGTTGATAAAGTTTTATCCACTAATCTATAAGGATTCCATGAATGAATTGAGGTCCAAGAATATATTCCATGAATTTTTTTTATAATTCACAACTATTTCACAATTAACAGCTGTCAGCTGAGAAAAGAATGTTGTCCAAATGAACTACATCAGGTCACGATACATCTTCCTCGGGTACTTCCATCATGTGAGAGATGTCATTATATGTAAGGAACCTACAGAAGGGCCCCACACATCATCAAAACATTGTTTACCCTTAATTGTATATGTGATTTTTTTTCTTTTTCTTTTTCTAGGGGTAGAGTTGGTGTTAATTCTAACATCCATCTATGCCATTGGAATCACTATTTTTGCCAACAACAGAGTAATGTCAATAAATATTTTGTTTCTTTAGAATGGTACAATCAACAGGGTACAAAACTAATAGGAAAAGTTTTGGTTCCAAATTTAATTTAATTCCTAACATTTGAGACTTTGTTTGGCTTCCCTCCAGAAAAATGGCTTAAATGTATTAAGTTTGAATGGTGTCATATGAGTGCACATTAGCCAATTGTATTGCAACAATTTAAGGCGTGTATTCACCGTTTGTGACTGAGCTTTTGTGCAGGCCTGTTCCCGTTCCCCATCTGAGATAATGACCTGTAGGTCTTCTCTCCAAAAATTATGTCATCTCGTTGATGATTCTGGTGACTGACCAACCAGTTCACTATATATTTTTGATATTAACCATCTTCATTGGGCAGCCTTTAACATAATTTATTCTAAAGCAGTTCAGGGATTGATAATGACTGTTTTTGTTGATCGTATAAAGTCTTTTATTTGTAAAAATCGAAGGAAGTGGCTGCGAGCTGTTTTGTATTTATAAACAATGTCATTAAAGGACAGAAGTCGTTTGTCATCTGGGCTATAAAGATCTCCCACTGTTTGTAGACCCCTTTCAGCCCAGATGTCAAAACCTCCCTCACTTTGTCTTGAGGGGAAGTGGTCATTTCCCCATATTTCTTTTATTACCACAAGTATAGTTATAACCAAAAATCCATTTTGAATCCTAAAAAAGGTATGATTAACCCATTTTCAGTATTTTAATGTTTTTATCTGGAGGAAATCCGTGAGTAAACTTTGATATCTGATCTTAAAAGTGTTGCGCCCTAATGACTACTTTGTTTTGTCAAACAAAGGCAAATATGTCAGTGAAAAGATGGTCTAAGCCATTACTCTGCTTGACAGCCTACAACCCAGTTAAACTGCTCAGTCAGAGGGCAACTAGGAAGGTATTGAGATTCCTTGGACAAGTTCAATCAGACACAAAAAAACAACTTTTTATTACTTGATCCATGAAAGCAACAATTCACCACCCATACTCTTTTTCTTGTGTTTTTTATCTTACTCTGCTGTCATAAAAAGTATTTTAACTTAACTATATTAATATTATAACAATTAAACTCTTAACCGAAAATAAGCCTGTTAATTACAACATTGTTATCGGCTTAACCTCTGCAGCGTCACTTGAAAGAGACCAGAAAGCACGAAAAAAGATATTCAGAGAGACTGAAACTAGTTTGTTCCCACACTTTGGACAGTGATGGAAAGCAGTGAAAAGGTTAAAATGATTATGATCTCCTGTTATATTTTTGGGTAACTCTCCATCTAGGAAAGAAAAGCATGGCTTTCTGTTTATAATCTAAATAGGAGGAATGAGCCGACAGGGTGGAAAAGAAAACACATGAAAGGAAGAGATGTGGTTCCTGCTGGACTGACCTTTGCCCTCGTCTTTTTTTAACCATGTATGTTAGTGTTAGTTCCAACCGGTGATGTCACATTCCTGCCTGTTAAGGCAACAATGATTCCATCAGGCCACACGTTGGTGCGTCACGAGTCCAGTCCTCCAGGAAATCTCTGTTTCCTTTTTCGCTATTCTCTCCGTCTGCAACTCATTAAGGGCGAATCTCATCACTGCAGACCGACACTTGCTCGGGCCCCTGAATCAACCAGATTAGATTCTGTGAATTATGTGCGACTCCGGCAGCGATGACGGAGACAATATGTTTCAAGTGGATGATAAAGAGAAAACGGATTCATCACGCGCTCAATGAATGATAACAACTGATAATACTCTTAAAGTGACAAAAAGAGAGCGTCAATAATAAATTGTGGTTACAGCTTGATGCAGGTGAATTTGTATTTGACGTGCGTGTACTCACCTCTGTACTGTGGTCCTTTTAGCATACAGAGTAACACAGAGAACAAAAATAATTAATTATTTCTGTCTAAAAGGTATTTTATTTAGCAACAATAATTGTCATTTGCCTGTAACTTTTGACACCACAAGGTAGGGCTGGATATCGATTGTAATTTCTTTTATACCACCATCAATAACTTTGGTACAATTTTTATAAGATCAATTCTAACAAAAAGAAAATGCCACTTAGTACAAATATTGTTATTTATTATAATTTATCAGCGTTGGTAACCCCCCCCCCCCCCAGCAATTTTAATACATTATTTCTATTGCAAATAAATACTTGCTCCTGAGTAACAAACTGGATGTTCACGTTCTTTGTTCCTTATCAGTGTTTCTTGAGAAAATAATTCACACATCAAGTTTTGATCATGCGTTCGTATCAAAACTTGGTACTGGAGGACAAAACATGTTTTGAATACTTGGTACTAGCGAAGTGTTTCAATTGAACAGAAGAAAAAAAACGAAGTTCTATAACTAGGCCTATTTCAAGGTGCTTCTATTACTTCAAGATTTCTCTAAAAAATGATTCTGTTGTGCAAATAAAAAACAAACTCTATAATATATCAAGGCTCGAACTGAATGAGTGTTATGGTGAGACATGCTTTTAATAGACTTGTTTTTGGTTGGTCGTGCTAATTTCCGTTTTTATCTGAAGTTTAGTCCCCTAGAATAATAGCTTCATTTAAGGTTAGTGAACCCTGTTACTACAAGGTATCTATTTTGAAAACCTATTAAATACTTGTTTAATGTCAACCAAAGAAATTGCCTCAAATGAGGGCGAGTGTCACGACCCAAGAAAGAGAGTAATAGAGATTTGAAATGTCAAAAATGATTCTATAAAAGCACACAATGATAAAGTTTGTGCTACTGCCTCATAGTGATACAGATGCTGGTTTGATTCCACACAATATGCCTCCTGTATCATGGGAAAACCAGAACCAAAAAATCCCACTGAAATGTTTAATCAGCATTTACCTGAAAAAGGTAATATGTTATTGAGTTTTTCATTAATAGACAGACGAATACAGAAAATCCTATAAGCTCGCTGGCAGAGATAACTAAGAAAATAAAATTGTCTTCCTAACTCATTTCCTAACTCTTGCCTGTTTTCATCATCGGACAATACAATTTATGGCTAACATACCCACTAAAAAGTTTAAAACCCCTTAACTACTTGTCTTAAAAATAAAATGAATGTACAAAGTAGCTTCAGCTGCATCCAGATGACATTCTTCCTGTTCCTTTCTTCCCCATCTTTCTTTTCTCTTTTCAACAGTCTCATTATTCACCCCCACTACCGCTCAGCCACAATACATCCTGCTGTGACAACATCACACGAAACAGCCTCTAAAACAAAGTCGGCGTGTCAGGAAGTCAAACATCTGGAAACGGGGAGATGAGAGGAAAAGAATTCAGCCAGACATCTAAGTGCTGCGGGACTCTTTCGTCCTAATTAGTAACTTCTGTTTCTTCAAGAGCGTTTCACCAGCCAACCCCCCAAAAAAGACGTGCACGTGGGTCTACTGTAGAGGACGTCCTCGCGTCAAGTCAAGGCCAGAAAATCAAAGGCCGTCAGAATTTTTGCTAGTTTCCGATCAAGAACAGCTTCTCTGACGCGACCCTTCCTTCAAATATTGTTAGATGCGACTAGATACCGTGCAACTTTGTGCTCTGACTTCAGTCCCAGAGGATGGATTTGTTTTTAACTTTGTATTTCACATTTACTGTATATTAGTGACACAGTCCTGAGAATGACTTGCAAAAAACACTATAAATCCAACAATTGGAGGTGAAAAACTTTTTATGAGTAATTTCTTTTTATGAAAAAACCTAAATATTTACTTTGTGTTTTCAACTAAGTTGCTAAGCTAGCCTAATGACTTGCTAACAAATTGGTTAAAATGCAAAAGCTCATGGGGATCAATCCATAAATGTAAAAAAATATTAAAAATAAAATAGGAAATATGTTCTCTTCATTATAAGTGAAATGCTAAAGTTCAATGCTAGTTCCATGCTATAAGCTACATGCTAAAAAACAGTGTTGATCACTTTTGATAGTCGTTGTTTATCAAAAAGTTCCTTTAAAATAAGAAGAGGCATCATGGGCAAGCAAGTGTGTGGAAAGTTTCCAAACATAGACAAGAGTGTTCGGCCAGAATCGACTTCTGTCTTAGTCATGGTTCTTTCATAAAGATCAGATCAGTGACTTCCTCTGTTAAGGCATCACAGGTTGAGCTAACAGTTGGACTCTTTTTGATCAGATGATGATCCTCTTACATTTACTGAGGGTACAAAGATAAGTATCTTTATTTATCAATCTTTTCTTATTTGTTTAGCAGAAGGATCATTGACTTTGTCATCTTTGCTTGTATTTATGTTGCCAACTGGAGCCTCGATGTCTGAGCGATGAAAGATTCTCTTGAAATAATCGATCATAATCTGCTGCTTTGTTGTTGTTGGTGTAAGTGGAGTTTGTAGCTGCTAATGTTATTAGCAACGAGTTGTGTTTGTTTCATCATCAGATAGGGCTCCAGGGCAACCAGCAACTTTCTATCCTTTTAAAAGTTAAGACTCCTGCATATATCTTTAGCTTTAGGAAGTATGAGTCTGATTTTCATATTGCATTCTCATTCTTTGAGGCTCAATTTATCCCAATTATCTCTGTGTTTTTCCTCCTTCACCAAACAAGTTCCTTTATTTCACCATCAATTTTACTCTTATTGTGACGTCCAAAATCACTGTCCCTTGTCTTATCCTAAAGTGATAGTTAACCCAAAACTTCACTCTTTTTTTTTTACTCACCCTCATGTCGTTTTAGGGTTGGGATTATTAATAATCTGTCTCTTTTTTCAAAAATACACACTTAAAAACATCAAAATACCTCCGTACTGCTGCTACTCTAACGTCCATCTTGCCTTCACAAGAGGAATTGTCCTGAAAAAAAAAATTCAATATATACAGTATATATATATATTTTCCATAACAATCATGTCGAGGCGTCAATATAAGATGGATGTTACAGTAGCAGCAGTATGGTTGTATTTTGATGTTTTTAAGTGTGTATTTTATTTAAAAGATGAAGACAGTGAGTGCAAGTCACTAAATGATCATGGATTTACATTTTTTAGAACTCATTACTCTGAAAATAATCCCCACCGTTAGTCGACATGACGGTGAGTAGAAAATAAGTGAAATTTGAAGACTGAGTTCCATATAGGTTACAATGTCAACATGAAAATTAATCGTTAGTTTTAAGCCAACCATCCAATGGGCCAAATATAATGATTCATCAAGATAGATTTGGCCCCCTGGCCACAATTTGACCTGTGTCGATAAATATGTATATAGTCGTCACCATAGCTATACCATACCTAAATATAGCATAGGAATGACCCCAGTCTAGAAAAGCGCTCTACAAATATTCCTTACTAACTTACTTACATTGAGGACGTTGGACAATCAACAATTCAATATTCAATTTTACTTTGTCCAGAGCCATTACACGTCAGTAGTACCTCAATCAAGACTTAACCTGGGAATTTGTTAAGAGATCGGGAAAAAGGTGTATGTTTGTGCTTAAGGGAAAAACACCAAATGCAATTATAGTTTTGTTCAACTGTCTTGGTTATACTTTAATTAAAAGTACTGGGAATAAGGAACAGCTAAACAACTTGCTCATGGCTATACAGTAGAAAGTAAACATTAAAAGCTAACAAAGTGCAAAAGTACATTTAATTGTGAGACATAAGACTAAGATAGTTGACTCTGTCGAACAAAAATGTAACATTTTGGCAACAGTTTTTAAACATCTTAGAAAATCGGACCCATCCTGACGTTTGTTGTGATCAAATGTGTGGGAGTCGACAGAGCTCCTTCACCATAATGTGATATTTGATACAGAGTTCTTCCGATGATAAAATAAACAGCCAGATGGCTTTAGGGGAGGTTTTGAGCGTTGAGCCTTCCACTGTCCTTCTTTCCTTTAAGACACACATACAAAAAAAACAACTGCTTGCATGTGAAACAACTATTCATAGAAGTTGAAAAGTCACGGGTGCGGTCGTGGGTGTGTTTTCTTTCGTGGAAACATGAACTACGGTCATTCTGTGCGCACACATGAAATGCACACACGTTTTTGAAGGATGTACTTGGGCTTCTCTGTTTGAGTGACACATGTACAAATATAACGGTGAAAATATGTGTAAAACTTCAATTTTTGCGACACCTCTGAAATCCATGATGCTGCAAAGAGACGTTATAAGGGGGTGAAGTGGAGTTTCTTTGGCCTCTAAGTTCATTTTAAAGACACTTAAACTTCACTAACGAATGAATCAGGTTCAAAGTTAAGATATTTTGCTACATAAGTAACTCTCGATTATAATTGAATGCAGTAAGTCAAACTCAAGGCTCTGCAGGTTAAACATAATTTCGAAGTTGCTTCTTGGTCGGCATCAAACTCTCGATGTTCCTCAGCGTCGTCTCCTCAAACATTTGGTGAACAGCATGTCCACACCCTTGAATTATCAAGAGGCACCTTGTGTGGGAGACTGTTAATCCATTAATGGCTTTGCTACGCAGAGACTTTGCTGACAGGACAAAAGTAAAGCAGGAGCTGGAGGCAGATGGCCCGGAAGACAGTGATGCAGGGAATGCACCAAATCCTGAGATTAAGATTTCTAGAGGGATTTAAGAAGGCTGGTGCTGTAAACTTTGCATTCATTATCGCTGGACGGTCCCTTCAATTCCACCAGGAGTTTATTGATGGATTGTGTTGCGTTGGATGAATGTCAAAGGTGGATTTGCTAACTTCTCCACTGTTGCAGTTCACTGATTCACTTTGATTCAGTTTCGACTCACTTTCTATACTCTTTACCTTTGCTTGCGAACCACGTACGCAGCTCTGACAGATAACGAAGAATTTCTTCACCAGATTGCATTGAACTGACTGAGTTCTTGGGTCAAAAATGTACTCCTACACCCTGACTCAACCAGAAAAAATCTGTATCAAAGTAACCTGTTGAGATCCCCAACAATTGGGCTTTTCTGATACAACCGTACACTTTTATAAGGTCTTTGAACAGGATTCATTTTCCAAAAATCAAATTTCTTATCTCGTATGGAGTTATAGAAGTATCCAAAGTGAAAAGGAGTCGTGTGAAAACTTTTAACAATTGGCCACCTTTGAGGGACCAACCATCTCTGCATGTCCGGAATACACTTCCAAAATTGCTACGAAATATGAATCTGAAACTTTCTACTTGCACTTTTTCAATAAAAAGAACAGTTTAGGGTTGTTCAATAAGGAAGAAAATAGTAGTAATAAACCAACTGACAACTCCCTTAAAATGCTTTTTGTACATGTTACTTCTTATTCTTAATTATGACCCGAACCAGACACGATCTTGAGTCTAGAAAAATGGTTAATTCATTGTATGTAAATATAACATCTTCTCTGCCAACTCTTGAACTAATTGCTGATCTGACAAAGTTGTTGTTTTCGAGTCTTGTTGTTGTTGTGTTCGAGTCATGCAAACAGTTGGGTTTTTTGTGCCTTGCAAACATGACTATTGACTACCTCATCTGGCAAAAAAGATCATTAGAGAAGCAAAAAATATAAAATTAGCAAAGAATCATTCTGAAGGAAAACTTTGCTTTAAAATGTTGAATTCATTTCAATCTTTTATTCCGTACTGACACCAAATAGGGCCTATGTTGTTTTCACAACATAATGTCTGCAATAAAAGTCTGAGTCTGATTCTGATTCTGAAATACCTAACCCTAGAAAAAAACTAACTCAGACTGAGCAGAGAAATAAGCAGGAAGTGCCGCTATTGAATTCTTCTACAGCATTCTTGAAGGAGGCATTTTGTCGATAAGCCTGAGTTGACATATCTGGGTCTGCTGTGGTTTTCTTAAGCTAATTACGTGGATCTTGTGGGAAAACGAGCGTCAATGTATCCAGACATCCTTCGACATAACAATGTTACCAATGTTACTCCTAACATCCTTGCGAGGGAGAAGTGAAGATCCCATCACACCGCGGTAGCAACGCTCATGTGATAAGAGGCGTGACGGACCAGTCACCCTTCTATGAAAGAGCTAATTGAGATCCGAGAGCTCAGCAGACCCCGCAGCTCGTCTGCCGGCTGGGAAAAGGTCATTCGTCAGCGTCGTCCATCTATCACATGACACACTGCGTGAAATTGACTTTTCAACATATGACGAATATTAAAGAAACAATCGCTTTGGAGTCATTTCTACTTTGACTCAGATGAAGTTTCACACGATGCCCAATATCGTGTTGAAGTTTGATCACATGCTCAGCAAAAATGTATATTTTCCAAACTTTCTTTAACAGTAAGAATTAGTTTAACGTTTGTCCTTCTTCACCAGACACCTCCATCAAATTCCTTTCCTTCAATTTCACTCTTATTGGAAGTCTCTGTATAATTCTTGACGTCAATAGACTCTTATCTTAAACATTGGCATCTTTATAAGTCACCATATCAGGATGGATATTCATCTACATTTATTTTAAGCTAACCAATCCGACAGGGCCAAAGTTGGCCCCTGGGGCTTTTGACATTTCGACTCATGTGCTTCACAATGAATTGATTATTTACAAGCTTACAAAGTCAAGATCATGTCGTACATGGATGTTGATAAATAAAATCTTAAATAACATAACATGATTCAAAATGACTAAATAGGTGCTAATAGTCAAGCTCTTGAGTGCACGTTGAACCCTTATATGACATTGTGTGACTCAATTTAAAGTTTATTTCAATAACAATATTCTCTATAAATCTCCAGATTATTATTTCCATGACCCGTACCGATCCCTGAGACATTTGTTACTGGGCCACACAGAAGAAAATTGTCATTTCTGTTTTAATGGTTATTACTGTCTAAACGTTGTTTATTCTCAGCATGTGACTTGTGACTCCTGACTTGTAAGGAAACACAACAACATTTTTTAGAATTAAAAGTTATATTTCAGAGTCCTCATTCTATATAAATAATGCACAAACCCACACATTTGCACAAATTCTCTAAAAGCTAGGAGACACACAGATACAGAACACCATCGTCAGCATACAATGAAACATACATACTTCAAAACTTCAAAAACTTAAGAGAAAAGAAAATATCAAAGAAGTCTATAATAGTTGCCACATCACATTTCCCAACTATACACCAGGTCTAAATGTAATATGAAAACATCATAGCTGTCGATGAGTCATCTCTGGTGAATTTCCTTTGAAAGAGGGAGTTTTATATCGCTTCATCATTTTCGTGATAATATTTGTGAGATTGTTGACGCTTGTTTTTGTGTCGTCAAGTCAGCAGCAACTCAACCTTCAAACCTATTGATCCGAGTGATAAAAATGCATTCATAAATACTTTTGTATGTGTAATACACAAACATCTTGTAGTAACCAGTCCAGAGCTTTTGCTGATATGGCTTTATGCACTTTATTGTAGTTTTTTTTGCAGGTCATGCTTTTGTATTTTGACTTTTTTCCATCTGAACCGCAGTCAGTGAATATAATCCTACATTTAACACATGTGTGCTACAAAAAAAGTTGGAGACCCCTGCTTTAGAAGACCCGTCCCTCCCAACTAAGCCCACTATTATTGGTTTTTTTCTTTTCTTTTGTTTTTTAAGGAACAGGGAAGAGCAGTGAGATACAAACACACAACAAAGAAATAAAATGAGTTAACTTTATTGGATGTTGATATCTTTATACATTCATCAATTCTAACACAATAATGTGATTTTCTCTATTTCTATGATCTATCCACAGCATTATTGCTAAGGAGACTTTTTCAAACTCTTACTTTCAGTTTTAAAATCACATTTAAAATAAATTACAATATACAATATTGATCTAATATCACACAGATGCCTTACTTTGTGCTCAACAATTTAAAATCTTACAGAAATTGAGTGAAACCTGGAAAAAAAGACAACTAATACATAGTGTAGAAGAAAGGTTCCACATTTTGAAACATAGATATTATTATTATTATTATTATTATTTTTGTTGTTTTTGTTGTGGTTGCTGCTATAATTGTTGTTGCTATCATTAATATAAGGATGTGAAAAGACAGAACAACCACAAAACCTGATGTTTTAACTTTCATTATCACAGATCAGATTTAAAAGCTGTTTTTTTTCCTGATAATTTCCCCCATTTTTTATCATCAAAATGCTTCCGTTCGACCCAAACACGACCAAGAGAGGAAAATATTTTTTCTTGACAATCAACACATAGAAGCTCCTCCTACGTGTGTGTTTAGACTCCAGTGTGTCCAGTAGAACACAAGCTTGTTGTGGGACGAGGCCTTCATACGTGTCAAAGAGACACTTTGTTCTGTGTTCATTTCACTGCCGGGGCTGTTTGAAAAAAAAAACCCCGAGGGTTTTTTTTTATGGGCTCTGAAAACAAGAAAGTAGAATGACACAGTAAATTTGAAAATATTGGCACAAAATGAAAGTTTAGGTACTTTTCAATACTGACTATCTTTTCAGAGATGTGTGACAAATCCCTGTTATTTGATCACGTTCTAGACAAACGTGCAGATTTATCTCTTCACCTTCTTTCAAGCATGGTGGTAAGTGTTTGATACGGCACCTGGGAAGTACCTGACACGCGAGTCCCTGTCTGGCAGGTTTTTGAACGATAAGACAAAGGGACACACAAGTTGAACTGACAAAAGAGGATATAAATCCTGTTTTAAAAATATAAAGTTAATGAAAAACCTTTACAGAGAACACACAGGCACAGCAGGGCTGAGAATAGCCCCTGGCAAACTTACAAGACGGATGAGAAGAATTTCATCCCGCCAGGAGGAATGAGGGGAAACCCACGGACAGCAGACAAGATAATGGGATTATTGTGCTTGACTCAGCTTCTGACGCTGCTCAAATCCTTTATCACCACCGCATTTTTTTTTTTTTTTTTTATCTTTCAACCTTCGGTCTAGGTCGGAATCTGTTAAAATGGTAATGAATGTTTTGTCCTGTTTTTCCAGGCTTTAGAGTCGAGACAGTCGGTTCCGTTATCAACTCAAAATACCGGTCTTGTTTCAGACGGACCTGGATCAATCCAGCCTTGAGTAAATAATCTGTTTGCTTATCGGCACCAAAACATGCTTTAGCTACTACCCTATGACCAATATTGACATTACACAAATAAGTCTTTTAATAGTAACAAACAAACCTCATGCGTGCATGTAGGGACGAGCACGATGCTCGCTACCATAATGGCACCGGCGCTGAAATAAACCGTAGGATTTCATGCCTCAATTTGGTGCCTCATTTTGGTTTTGCTGTCATTTTCCCTGATGAAATTATGTTCCCAAAATACAAACATGTATCTAAAAATGTAGTCGCAAAAATGCGTGCCCACAATTATAGTGAATGATCATTGGTCAGAAAAAAGTGTATTTATGTTTAAACACACTTTTTGTATTATAATATATTCAGTTTTGTTGCCAGGTTCACTGCTGTGCAATGACAATAAAAGAAAGTCTAAAGAAAATGTTAGAAGTTTTTATTGTGTCCACTTTTTAAGCAAGTATGCGTTTCGCCTCAGTATAGGATAAAATCTACCCTCACACATCCCTGTGTACATATTTATGTTTGTTACAATATTTTTTGAAACATAAATCTCCTTGTATTCTTTGAGTTTACATATAATATCATACAATTACCATACAATTTTGTATTCTGTCAAATTTATATGGTTAAACTACAGAATAAGTTGAATTAGTTCATTAGTAATTGGACAAAATGTGTTTTTACTACAGAGAAAATGATAATATAATGTATATAGCATGATAAAGGAGAACATACGAATTATGAATTGTCCAGATATCAAACATATAGTACGTCCTTGTTTCATAGGAAAGAGTGAAGATACTCTTCAACTGTTCATGAGTAATTTATTTAAGATTCAACCTCACATGCAAGAGAATATTTTAGCTAACAGCAAAGTTCTCGTGTCTTTTTCAGTCTTCAGGAATGTTCCACATGTGCCAGCCTCTTCACAGCCACCCACATCGTGTTTTACAGACCACAGAAAAAGTAACCAGTGGTTTAGTGTTTGAGGAAGTGTGTGGGTGAACTTCAAAAAAACATCAAAGAAGTCTATAATAGTTGCCACATCACATTTCCCATCTCTACACCAGGTCTAAATGTAATATGAAAACATCATTGCTGTCGATGAGTCATCGCAGGTGAATGTCCGTTGAAAGCGGGAGTTTTTTACCGCGCTGGTATTTATGATGTAGTCGTGATAACATTTGTGAGATTGTTGACGCTTGTTTTTGTTTCGTCAAGTCATCAGAAACTCAACCTTCAAACCCATTGATCTGAGTGATAATAATGCATTCATAAATACTTTTGTCGATATTATTGCCTCAGCGTAACATGGAGATATCTCTGAGTTGATGTATTAATAATTCTAGATTCAATACTTTCCTCATTTTTGTATAGAGCTTTATCAAAACTAGAATTATATTAATGTTGTCAATTATTTACGAGTAAGTTATGTAGGGAAAGATTAACTATGTGGGGGAATTCAAGGCAAGAAGTTACTTTTACTTTCTGGTTCATTCAATCATCCACCACTTTGAATGCCAATCCACACACATACAAGCACACACAGGAAAACACCTAAAAAAAGAACAACAGCTTCGTTTATAATAAATGAACTCGTGGATTCAGGCTGACCATAAAATAATATTTTTTTATTTGTTCCTTAATATATTTTAGCGAAGTGGTTTCTTCCCATAAACACCATCATAATCGTGTTCCCTAATGAATAAATAATAATTATTATACCTAATAGTGATTATACCTTTGTTATTTTAAACCAAATGTTTGTCGTTTTTTAGAAATATCCATTTTCTTTCATGTATCTGAGGTTGTGACAAACATGGATTTTCTTCTTTTGTTCCCCCTGAAAAACATTTAAACATAGCTTGGATCAAGTGTGTTTATTGATGAGATTTTTGGCTCAGAACTTTTTACTTCTGTCGACTTCACCCAGATGATTTCGTCATATATTTCAGTGTTTATTTTGGTTTTATTTTGTTGGTCCACTTCCTGTTCCATGCCAGTGTTGCTTGCCACAGCGTTGTTAGCTGTACCTTGGTAATGTTTTCCTAACTTTGCGCTTGCTATTATATTATATATATATATACATCTTTGTACTTTTTAATCCTTTTTTTTATCCACGCATTTATTGACTTGTTTTTTGTTCTATTGTTTTGATTTCCACCATGCATGTGTGTTGATCTTCTCTTTTATTTTATGTATGTTTTGAACATATGTAGGTACCTGTTAAATTGTCACTTATTATAACAATTATGTCCATTATCTACTTGTATTGCAATCATTTTGCTCGTGCTATTTTGTTTATTTCTCCGATCGATAATTCTTTTTAATAGACTGATATTTGTCATATGAATGTTTTGGGGTGTTTTTAATCACGATTTATGGGTATTTGTACATTTTAGTGATGCAATCCATTGTAGCATGGTAGTTAAGGTGCTAAAGATAATTTAGCTCTTATTGTGTAGTTAAAAAGCCATACGCAATGGAAGTGGAAATCAATTATGAAATGTCTTTAACAAAGAAGCACTTTTTAAATGTTAATTTTTCTGATTTATTTTGTTTTGTTTAAGGAAAAACTTTTTGTGATTTTTACCATGACTTATCTATAAATGCTTTAAAATACTTTTGTTTTAAATCATGATGATATTTAACTGACAGCCGGGATATTCAAGGGTCCTTTATGTCATTTGAATCCATTGACAAACTCCTATTAATGAATAATTTAGGTCAAAGTCTGCTGTGGGAGTGCATGTCAGTGCAGAACAGTCTTTAAAAAACATTTGATTTCCTCCCACTCTGTGCGGCTGCAGCAACACAAGCAGTTTGTTTCAGAAACTGAAGGCTGAGTCCTCCACAGATTTATGCTCTCTATCTATTCCTAAATGATTATCTCCAGTAGTTGCGCAGCTGTTAGTGTATCTTTTGTGTGGATTGTGTACTTTCACATTCATCTCATCCCAGTGGAGCAGCTCAGGAATTTATTGCCTCATGAAGCGTAAGCTCAGCTCAACATAATCACAAGTCATGGGTGTATAAATCACGCGTGTTGTCATATATGTGCACGCTCAGCTCTGCAAACAAGCTACGCTGTGACACAGGACTTTCACAGTTTAAAGTATGACACTCCAGACACATGATCGGTCAACCGTGAAGCAACCAACCGAGCTGATAACAAACCACATGCATGAATTCCGTTAAACACCCGAAAAGAAAACATCACCAGAGCTGACTTCGGCGACGCCTTCCTTCCTTCTATCACATTTATTAAACGTATGCCTCAATATTCCAAGTATGCAGACGATGATGATTTGATTCATTGAATAAACACTTCCGGTCTCAAATGTCCCATCATCACATATGAATATATTTTCTACGACACCCTTTAGCCACCGTGTCACATTGGAGTGATATGACTAAGCAATTAATATCCCGCGTCACCTTCCACCCACCAGGACACAAACACACCAGCGAGCCAGAATACGTTGCCATGGCCACACAGCAACCCATAATCAGTCACCGTGTGAGTCACCCGGCGAGATTAATATTCATATCGAGGCAGTTGATTATTGCTCATGCGTATGCTTGGCACGACCAGTGCTTTCTGACATCGAGAATTACTTGAACTTTTTATTTATTTTTAACAAATGACAACACAAGGTGTGTGTGTGTGTGATGGAGCACTAATGCTTTCTCCAGAGCTCAGCTGTTCTTCTTTCTCTCTGTGATGACTCTTACAGAAACAAGGTTCTCCTTTTTTCCTCCTGCAAAGAATCTTCCTACCACGGAGACCACATAAAGTTCCAGGTGCAAAACCCAACGTTACACAAAAATAACATTCGGGGACAATTGCAGGAAACTGAGCCCACGCACACACACATGACCGCACTTGTGATTTAACAACAGACTTAAATAGTTCTGTAATAAAAGGAAATGTTGTGTAAACAGCACTTTTTGACCAACAATTTGTTCAGTTGTGGTCTTCAGTTGGCAAATGATATGGTTGTGAAACAGTTTGGAACTGTCCACGTCAAAACACCAGGAGCTCTTGGATTATTTAAATTAAAGCTTGCTACCCTATCTTGAAGCTACTGTTTTTCTCTTGAGATCAACGTTCATGTTAGCCACCTTAGCTCAAATCAATGCTACCTACCTCAGCTCATAGTTCAAGTGGTATAGATGATCGAAGTTTTTGTTAGTCGATTTATCTCGAAGTCCAAGAAGGTCACTCTGATCAAAGTTAATGTTAGCAACTTTAGCTCGAAGTTCTAGTAAGTCACTCTGTTGAAGTTAATGTTAGCAACTTTAGGTCGAAATTCAAGTAAGTCACTCTGATCGAAGTAATGTTAGCAACTTTAGGTCGAAATTCAAGTAAGTCACTCTGATCGAAGTAATGTTAGCAACTTTAGGTCGAAATTCAAGTAAGTCACTCTGATCGAAGTAATGTTAGCAACTTTAGATCGAAATTCAAGTAGGTCACTCTGATCGAAGTAATGTTAGCAACTTTAGGTCGAAATTCAAGTAGGTCACTCTGATCGAAGTAATGTTAGCAACTTTAGGTCGAAATTCAAGTAAGTCACTCTGATCGAAGTAATGTTAGCAACTTTAGGTCGAAATTCAAGTAAGTCACTCTGATCGAAGTTAATGTTAGCAACTTTAGGTCGAAATTCAAGTAAGTCACTCTGATCGAAGTAATGTTAGCAACTTTAGATTGAAATTCAAGTAGGTCACTCTGATCGAAGTAATGTTAGCAACTTTAGGTCGAAATTCAAGTAAGTCACTCTGATCAAAGTAATGTTAGCAACTTTAGGTCGAAATTCAAGTAAGTCACACTGATCAAAGTTAATGTTAGCAACTTTATCTCAAAGTTCAAGTAAGTCACTATTATCAAAGGTAATGTTAGCAATTTTAGCTCAAAGTCCAAGTAAGTCACTCTGATCAAAGTTAATGTTAATTAAATCTTTCCCAGTCTGAAACTCCAGCGAGAGGTGACTAGAGCAAAGCCTATTATAATAATGGTAATGTTAGCCAATTTCAAGTAAATCCTGGTTTGACTCCGACAGAATTTAAAGGTAGCTGCATAAACTCGTAGTCCGAGTTGCTATAAAGAACAAAAGTAAGTTGAACAAGATATATAATATTGCAGATTCATCAGTGAAAAAGGGTTATATACTATAATAAATAAACAAAAGAAATGATGTTGGAAAATTATATGAACTATACTGACTAATATCATTTTGATTAAGGAAAATATGTGCAAAAACAAGTTTGTCACATATAGCATAATTCTTGGGTAAAACAAATCCTAGATAAAGAAGCCAAAGTCTTTGCAAAAATTAAATATGAATCTCTCTTTTTAATTCTTGAAGGCACATCTTAAAGTTTCTGTGGTTTATTTTAAAAGTACTACCTCGCCAACATTGTTTACAAGTTTTTAGTGCATCTAAAATTGCTATTTAATTAAGCTTTTAGCTAGCCAAACATAATAACAGTATTTTGCAGGACACTTAAATTATAGAGCCGAATTTGTTGCGCCAAGACGGGACTTTAACATGTCAATAAGTCAGCTCTTACAAATGTACCTGTGTGGTCCTCAAGGACACGTGCTCTAAGATGAGTGTGTCCTCTCTTTCTTCCTGAGAGCCCACCTCCTCCAGACTTCTCTCCATCTCATGCCCCCCTCCTGTGTCATGGCAGCGAGCGTGGGATTGTGTTTCTGTCTCTGCAACGTGTGTGTTAAACACTTGAAGGATGAATCATCGTCTCGCGCGGCGGAGATCAATGGAGGGCCGGTGCGAACTCACCCTTTCTCTCTTTTGTCCATGTGAGGCTCACGTTTTCATCATCCAGGTTATTCATGGCCGTGCAAAGAAAGAAGGACTAAGACGAGGTTTTGAAAAGAAAATGTTGAATTCGTTTTCTAGCAATAAACAAGCTATATGGTCCAGATCCAGAATGTCTAGACTCCTGGAAGAGGGTTTGGTTTTTAGTACAACACAATCATTTCACACTTTTAACCCTCCATAAGAAACAACTTCTTAACTTTTAATAGTTCACTCTTTTCAACAAAGTCACAACGAAGACCACAAGTCTGGCCCTTTTCCTCTTTAGGCATTGATGCCTTTAGGGCCACTAGGTCTGGGAACCATTAGAGGTCCTGGGGGCATTTGTTACCAGGCCCCACAGGAAAACTAAATATTCATTTAATTCAGTTACAATGATTATTACTGTCTGAGAAAAGTATTTTCTCCAGAGTAACTACCCCGTGACCCTTGACACGTCAAGATTGTAAAAAACAGTTTCGAGTCAAACACAAACTATGTATGGGACCATTGTTGCTGAGAAAGAGAACAGGGCGCCTGTTGGTGAGATGTATTTTTCTTTTTTTTCTTTTTTTTTACCGGTCATGCATTTATTTTGAACTTATTTTTTCTGTAAACAAAATCTGTGTTGCAGAAACAGGTTGGGAACAATGCTTCAGGGACTGCTTTATGTTCATGTTATGCCTCAGTGCCATGATGACCTAAGAAAATCCTTGGTGTTGTTTATTTTACAATTTTTTCGAATGTACATAGAAACGTTTTGTGTGTGTCAGATTCATAATAATGTTTTGTTAATTTGTTAATTAAATTACCTATTATCTCTTAAATGAGGCAAAATGAGTAAAGCTCTTTGTTCAATATCCAATAAGACTTCTCTTTCGTACACATGCATCCAAAACAGTCTATGACCAGCGTACGATGATCATGTTGTCATGGCAGCTGTATGACGATGGGTGACCATGACGCTCGCTCCAGCTCTTTATTCTTAATAACAACTCCTCTCTCTGACGACCATGTCAGGAACTGTGGCTTTTTTTTGTCCTGGACTTTTGTCCACATTATCAGTTAGATGATACACTCTCAACAACCTTGATCATTTTAACAACATGACATTCTTAATGATTACTTGACATGTAAAATATTTTTGAGAAACAGCGACATTCTCTCAGTCGCAGTGGCATGTCTCTAGCAATACCTGGTCTTAAGTGGCAATCTGTCACTTGTCCCTGGCGTCTCGAGGTGAGGCCACATTACCTCAGAAAACATTTTTTTCCCACTTCCGCCAGGTAGTCATGAAGAATACAAAATAGAAGTATATGATTAAATTCTGCCTGTTATAGCGTGTTTACTTATGTTTCACTGCAAATGTTACTGTACAGAGCGTTCCATATTTTCTGTATGTTTTCTATGTATTAATATTATATACAGTAAATATATATTTAAATTGGTCCAATAGTGTAAATATTAATGTAAATTAGTTTACATTTTTCATATACCAAAGCAGAGATCAATTTGCTTCGTAGTGGTTGATTCCAGGCAGGTCAGTGAAGGTGTCACGAGTGTCTAAGGGACCGATTGGCTGAGTTGGAGGAAGCTTGTTTCTGCTTCTGGGGTGACGGGGAAGGAGAGAGTTTTTCTCTTTGTACAGCACGAGTATCTGTGTTTTAGCACGGAGTGTCTCTTGGCCTTGTCAGTCGGGAACGCTACAGTATATTTAAATATGCGGTTCTGTATTTAAAAAAAGGGAAGGCGAACGATGATATGGTGAGGGACCACTGTACAGTATGGGACATCCTTATATACCTTACTTTGGATTTGGTTTTCCTTTCTGTGGAGATTGTCTAGTCATCCTGTGATTGCATGGGTTTACCCCGGGTACTCCTGTTTCCTCCCAAGGTCCAAAAACAGCAGAGGTTGATAAAATACTCTGAGACACTTTTGTTATTTCGGGGTCAAAATTGACCCCGAAGACCCAAAAACAACACATTCACCTTGACCAAGAGACAACACAAAGGGAATATATTTGTTTTTGCAGGCCTTTGGGTCATTTTGACCCTGAGATAACACAATGGTTAAGTTGCCAAACTATCGCTATACAATGTGCTAACTGGGGATATGTCATGTGTTTATGGGGCACCGGATGAAATATGTTGTGTCAAATGAAAATCTGAACTCCTTGTGAAAAGTCAACCAAGACACATGATATTAAACCCACTCTGCATTTACTGGGTGATGTACTACTTTGCATAAATAGTGTTTGCAGGTGTTTTATTACATGCAAATCTTTTGCCTCATTGTCAAGTTTGAAACCAGAGACTCAAAGTATGAGGTCATGTATTGGGCTGTTAAGGAGTCTTACCCCCGGGTTATATTCATTGGCACACGGTAGCAGTAGGAGCCTTTAGGGTTGAAAATGGATCACCTGAGCACTACTACTCATTGTACCATTGTCAAGTGATCAAGGGTTGGTTGCAAACATTAAAAGACCATTTTGTTTAGATTTAATCTCAGCATTGCACTGTCAATGCAGAGTTTATAGGAAGAAGGAATATAACCAACCAATCTTCATCGAGTTGGGAAAATGTTTTTAGCATATTTATTTGGGCTTTTGTATCCTTTAATTTTTTTTATAGAGTATACATTTATATTGTTAATATAGAAATAAAGTTTCTTCAATATTTATACAATTATTTTGTATTTTCCTTTTTTTCTGGTGTTTTTTTGCCTCTTCTTTGCCTATCATCTTGTGGTGCGGCTTGTGTTTTTTTTTCATTCCTTTGTGTAACATGTTAACCCTTTGTAGCCCTGCACTCTCACTTATGCGGATGACGTAATGTTTGTCTTCAGGGGCTTAAGCCTGCTGGTGGTCAAGTGATTCATTTGGGTTTCCGGCTGATTGACGAGTATCTGTCAAAAGGTTCTACGGCCAGATTAGCCAGAGTGTTTTGACTCTTCAAGACGCGATCAATTGCATCAATTTTGTGCGTAATCACTTCTTCTTTACCTTCTTAATGCAGTCCTTAAGCCTGATAGTTATTTAAAATAATACTACAATTGATTAATGTGAGTAAGGTATTAATATTATAAATTCTTATCTATTTTTGATGCAAACATGATCACTTTCTGAAGGAAAAACTATCAACTGAATAAAAAACGAATTAATTCATCATAATTGGCAGTTTAAAAACATTTGTGAATAATCACAAGAAGGTTAATGAAGACTCAATACTTTAATGGCTGACAGGATCACACATTGTCATTTTTCTTCCGAGGTCCCCAAACCTGTCCTGAACCAGGTTAAACCCGATCAATAGTCTGAGGAGTCTGAGCAGACGAGAGATCGATAAAAGTCAAGACGGAGTGCGTCATGTGTCTGTTGTTGTCCATGCAGAATTTTTGCCGTGGTGAATCATGACTGTGTTTCCATCACTCGGAGTTCTGGGAGAGTGACGCTCAAATGGATCGTGTCCTGGCATATCTACATGATTAAGGCTGAGCAGACTCGCTCTGGAGAAAATAACGTGTCACACACGGTTTGAATCCTCCACGTTCTGATTGGAGCGGCTTCTTTTTTGAGCCGAGGCTTGTGAAGGTTCTGTCCCGAAGAAAGGCATGAGGAATGGAGGGAGGCAGTGAGTATGACTGAGAGATGTATAATGGCTTTCCTTACAAGCCGGCCATCCGTGCATCCAGACCCTGACAGCCGATCCCAGAGGTCCTCCTCGTGATTCCAGACCAAACCCCAGCCTCCTTTATCTGCTGCCGTCACATTGATTCCTACGTCACTGTTTCGGTTTGCTTCGATTCGTCATTCACCTGTCATTTGTCTGCGACCTTTCCGCCTGTACGTTTTCTTTTCAAACACTTACACTCTCACCTATTATGCCAGTGTTCTGAACCATGCTGCCAGGAGACGGTATCTCGTCGAGGAGAGTCGGGGGCAGAATACCAAGTACAGTGGGCGTCTCAAAAAACAGGAGGAGAGAAGTGCAGAGATTTCATAACACCGACGTGATCCACATAAACCATACTTTTCTTAATGTCTTGCTGAATTCTGAGTTAAATTCCAAATCAAAATGTTTCACAAATAAAGCATCTCCATTTAGTTTTTAATTATTATTGTTTTGCTTCATGGTCTTTAGGAGACACATTAAGTGGCTAAAGATGGGGTAGATTATACTTTAAGTGATAGTTTTCCTAATAATACCAATTTATTTTCTACTCACCCTCATGTCGACTAAGGGTTGGGATTATTTTCAGATTATTTTTGAGTTATAGGCAAACATGTAAATCCATTTGAGCGTCGCAAACCAGAGTGTTTCCTGTCTCAGTAGCAAGTAAAACCTAAAAACAGAGACTTTTTTAAATTATTTCCAAACCAATCTTCTTGCCGATGAGTTATTTCAAAGATTGACATTTCAGACGAACAGTACGGAGGTATTTTTAAGTGTCTCTTTTTGGCCTACACTTTTGAGAACTAGTCGCTATGTTAAAACTGACACATATTTGCCTATAACTCTAAAATGGAACCGATTACTCCCAAACATTAGTTGACATGAGAGTGAGTAGACAATGAGTTAATTCAGGGTGAAATATCACTTTAATGGCAGTGAGGAGGATTTTTTTTGTCGTTATGTAATTTGCATGTTTTTATTTCAGAGATGCAGTAAGTAACGGTTTGGAAATGATTGGTTTTGTCTGATCTGTTGCTTTAAAAATATCAAGTTAATATCGCCTGAGAACCCGAAGAGATCAACATAGTGCTTTGATTTAAGCAACCCTGACAGTGTAGGTCTTTAAGATTTCTGTAGTTTCTTCCTTAAATCCTAAATAAAATCTGGTCAATTGATGACTCCCAAATTAGCCTTGTTTAAAGAACAGCAGGGGGAAATTTGCGGACTTTTAGCAGAATCCAGAGTATGAAAAATACAATTTTAAATGGTCCAAATACAACTTTTGCTTAGTCATTCAAGCTCAAGTTCCTAAAAAAGAAATAAAAGATTTTATTTTGAAGTTCTGAATGAGATAACTCTTGATATAATGTCACAGTTCCCATTAATCAAATTTGGCCCTATTAGAAATTTGGTTTAAATAGTCTCTGGATCTCTGTTCCAAGCCAGCTGAATGAAAAACTGGAAGAATATTTGCCATATTTTTGCTTACTCCTCTGTAAATGAAACCAAGTTTGCATGAATGCAAGAAACATTTGTTTTTTCAATGTTTAAAAAGTGCTGAGCTTGCTGTTCTCTACCGGAAAAGACAGATAGCTTACAAGATGATTATCATAACTCCACTGACACATTAATGTATTTGGAGCCAGAATGCGATTCCTGTTTCCATATATAGTCTCGTAAATCAGTTAATGTTTTATGGCCAAGAGGCATCGCTCCATTAACAGACGTCCTTCCTCTCTCAGACCAACAGCGTCCAGTCCAAGTCTTCTCTTTTGATCTATTATTCACTATGCTTAGAGGAATACCAAGATCTTTGATCGTAACCTCATGTTAGCTGGACGGAAAGGATATAACAAAATATAATTAAATATATTGGACTGGTGGTGTGAGTCACCTGTTAAATAAGCAAAACATTTTAACTTGTAAAGTTAATATGTTAGCATAATAAAATAGCAAATAAGAATATTAACAGGAGTCATTTTTGTTCATGGACTATAAAATGATTCCCTTTATGACCTTTAAAGTCCATACAGTACGAAGTACTAATACATATTAATCACTAATTAGCTGATTTAACGAGTACTAAAACCCCTGAACAACTGAGAGCATTTTGAAATTCGCTTCTCAAGTGTTGCTGACATCACAGATGTAGCGGGAATTTGCGGAAAGATGCAGTTAATTGTGTAATATTATGATATTTTAATATATCGTAATACTGTCTTATTGTCACCACGTATTGTCTTTGTTATTTTTCTTTGATCTATGTTCTTTATCTTTATCTTTAGACTTAGATTGTATCATCTTGTTCTTTCTCTTTATTTCTCTTTGTTCTTTTATTTTATTTTGATTATTTTTAATGAAAATTTGCTGTATTTGCTCTGGATAATTTGGAAAAAAAAAAAAAAATCCCGAAGTAAGTAAGTAATTTTTATTTGTGTAGTGCTTTTCCAGACCAGGGTCAAAAAGCGCTTAAACAATCAAAACAATATTCAATAAAGTATATACTTAAAAGATCAAGATAAAAACTGATAACACAACAGGAGTTCCAGAAAATCAAAGAAAAGCCTGAACAAATACAATAAAGTTCTACCTACCTACCTAACATAATGTGTATCGTGTAGTGCTGTTATTACCAATACTAACCTCTAATCCCTATATTTTTATTAATTTGTTAAACTTTTTACAGTATCTCCTCCATTCAGCACAAAACTTTATCGATACACTTAAGAGCGGACGCACTGCTTGAAAGTGCTATCGTTCAACGGTGTTGTTGCACCAGCAGTCTGACCTTTAACTAGATGGATCGCCGTGTTTGGAGCTCTAAAGAATTTAAAAGGCGATGCAAATAGTAGTGAAAGGGTGTCGAGGCGGCTTCTGTGATGGTGGTTGCGTGTGCCACATTTTAATATTCATGCAACCTCTGACTCCCCGGCTTAGAAATCCTTTCAGAGGGTTATTTATTATGTCTGCAGCCGTCGGCCTAGAAAGTGGGTTGTGAGGATGCAGGATCTTTTGAGGGCTTTTGTGGTCGACACTGCAAAAGCTTTGTCCTCCTCGTGGCAGATGGATCGTCCAGTTTCTTAAATATGGGGTGAAAATTGTGGATTTGATATGTAACACAACATCAAAACATAAACTCAAGCAGCCTTCAGTGTCCATCCATAACACAGTTCTCCTGATGAAAGGATGCCCATGACTGACAGAGATAAGAGGAAAAACAAGGTCTGGCCTCATCCTCGCATCTGTTCCTGCAAGCAAAGGGTCAGCCTCATAGCCTAAACAAGCAGTTACCATGGCGATTAGAGGGAAAATAATATGGCTACAAGGAAGGTGAACTAGAAGTCAGATCCTGTCTTTCCACGTTTGTGTCAAGATTCAATCAAATAAAAATAATAAACATTAAATGAATAAACATAATAAACTATAAACAATAAACATTTTAAAGCTATATTTAGAATGTCAAATAAAGATATACATTTATTTAAGTCTTGTTTATCAAGATTAGAACGAATAGTTTTGTTGTCTTTTGGAACCATTTGAATCGTATATACAGGCTTTTAGAATAATTTTGACTATTTCAGCTTCAGATAAATAAATGTCTGCGATTGCAAAGTAAAATTAAATTCACTTACAACAGGTAAACAACAATAAGGTTCTTATGTCAATTAATTTCTCATTCTTTGAATATTATCTTAGTTGTTGCCAATAACATGATCTAAAATAAGAACTTTGACATATTTCTGCAACAGATTGGAAAAAAAACTGTTTATATCTTTTCATACTTATATGATAGCTAGTCAAGTTATCATTGATATAGAGTCAAACATGCTTAATAATTCAGTAAAAACAAGTTTGAATCTAATCAGGAATCATTTGTTTTATAAAAAAACATTTCTATTTTTCTTTTTTTGGGATATTTAAGGATTAAAAATTCTGATTTAAGTCTCGATTGGTTGCTTAGTGTTGGCACAATTAATTAATAAAAACCTAACTATTACAAAAAAGATTTAAAATATATACATTTCTCAGTAATCCCTTTGATAAATGCATATATAGCGTAGTTTAAAATTGTAACACAAATGTGTTGATAAGTTTGTAAAATAATAACAAAATCAAAATGTTTTTCATGTTGAATAAAGCTGATATAAAGGACAATATTTGTAAAATAACTCCAACAGCATGGTGCTGGAAAAGGGGAGCTGACCAGAAGTTCTTCAAACACATGACCCGACGGGTGCCACTAGCGGGGCCCCCCTAGTTGGAGCCACTCCTCCTCCTAAAGCGCCTGTTTCACCAGACCACAGTTATTGCTTCTGCCTAAACCCCCTGCTGACCCACCTCCACCCCTCGGCAGCAAGACCCCGGGCCCCTTGGAGAAGCACAAAGGCCCGGCTGCTCGTCTGTCAAGCAGAGGCGCAGCGCACGGCTGGCCCTCACCCCTCCTCTTTCGGGAGCCCCATTCAGTGCCACAGAAAGAGTTTATTGAAATCCTGACCCCGACTGTGTGCTGGTGGAGAGGCGGTCGGCTCACACCTGTCCTGGAAGCATGTTTGCCGGGGGAAGACAAGATAAAGGAGGGGGGAGGCCCCAGGAATGTGTTGATGCACGACCGAACCAGCTGTTTCCCTGAGCTGCATGAAGATCTCCCTGAGCCAAGTTTGCTACTTTCTCTTTACTCCCCACTTTCTCTTCTCAAAACAAACAACATCATCTAAGTTTTACATCCAAAGAGCCAGTATTTGATGTTAAAACTTGAAACTAGCTGACAGCATCCTTATACAATTTTAATAATACTAGCTGTTTTTAATATTTTTTTCAAAAATCTATTAATAAAAAAATAGTGAAAGTGAGAGTTACAATAAGTCAATAAATGTAAAATAAAAAAACTTCTATAGTCCAATCACTTGCTGCATTATTCTGACTTGCTGTAAAATATTGCTAATGTTTCATAGCATTTTAGCATCAATGAGAATTGATTTTGTTTTATCAGGCATAAATAGAGCAAAGAAAACAAGACACATAATTCAATGCTTGTATTCGTCATATCTTAGGTTGTATAGATCAGGGGCCCCCAACCTTTTGGTGCCATGGACCAGTTAAATGTCAGGATTACATTCACGGACTGACGTCCAGATAGAAAAAGGTAGTAATACAAAAGCATGACCTACAAAGAAACTACAATTAAGTTCATGAAAAAAAATACTACCATAACGCTGAAGAAACAAGAGCTCTGGACTGGTTATAACAAGATGTTTGTGTATTTGCATCTATGTGTGTTTGATTGTATGCCGACGATGGTGTTCTGTATGTGTGTGTCTCCTAGCTTTAAAAAACTTTGCGCCAATGTGTGAGTTTGTGTTTTAGCATTATTTATATGGAATGAAACAGTTTTGTTTTTCTTAGCCTGTTTTGTTTCTAAAAAAGAGTTTGTGTTTTACTCATTTTCACTAGTCAAGAGTCACATGCTAAGAATAAAACACCTTTAACACAGTTATAATCATTAAAACCAAAATGTTATAATTTTCTTCTGTGGGGCCCAGTAGCAAATCTCTCACGGACCATTACAGTCCCCCGCACCAGGGGTTGGGGACCTGTTTACTTTTAAGTGCACTTTAAATACAGCAGAAATACAGCCAAATTGGAATTGGAACTATCCTTAGCTCTTACCTTTGGAATGAACCTTCAAGAGAAACAAAATATAAAATAGTTTTTGGAACCAGCTGCTAAAAACAAACCACCTGCTCTCGCCTGGAATACTCCTGGTGAGTCGGTGATAAATGCTAAACTATTCTAATGACCCAATAAATACCCCAAAAGGTGCACACGGAAGGAATGTGAATGTTAGGAACCTTTGAAAGTCTTTGTTGGGAAGAATGTGAGCGATGGATGCGCCAACAAAGATAGTCGCTTTATGTGGAACAATTTCGTCTATTATATCAACTTGAAAACACATTCAGGTGATAAAGCGTGTTAGTGGTTGTGCAACAAAAACAAAGTTATCTGGCTTATTATCTGAGAACTGACAGTCAAAGTTAGGCAGATATTGTCCTCGGGGGTTCACACAAGATCAAGGCCAAGTAATAAGAGGAGGAAAAACAAAAACCTCCAGAAACAAGTGAGCAATCATTACAGCTTGTATTTTTTAATAGGCAGTTTAATAGTTTTAATAATGTATAGCAGGAGGTTTTACATGCACATTCACATGTATCATCATCATCTGTTGATTTTAAATGTTGTTTAGTCCAAAATACTTAAAAAAAAATAAATCTTATGATTAAAAAAACAAAAACTAACCGAAACGAGTTACATTCTAGCAGCCTGTAATCATAATGCCTTTGCTAGTTATTTATTAGCAGCATTGACTGCACCTCGTCTTTATCAAACGTTTAAACATCAACCAGAACATGAAAGAAACTCGCCTCAGAACATGTTCAGCCTTATCGAGCGGCCGTCCCTTTGAAATTAAATTTCCCTGATGGGAACTTGTTTTTATGACTACCACCTCAATTGATTTGAAGTTTTGGCAAACATAGCTTTTCCTAACACACCCTGATGACACACACACCTTCACAAAACACACTCAAGTTTATCTTGAGCGCTGACTTTGTCAGGCCACGTCTAGACGAACTCCATAAACCTGGTTGACTCATAGATCATCTATTAAGTTCTATATAAGGTGTTATTTCTAGTTTGTGGTCACTTTTCTAAGTATTACAGTTCAGTGTCTAGTTGAGAGACTTAAAACCCACATTATCACACTGATGCATCGCTCGACAAGTTCATCCTACACACGATGAATGGAAAAGTTATTGTTGACTGTTTCATATGTAAAAATAGCAGCAGGAAGTGGTTTGACCTGAGTTTATTCTCGAGCGCTCTTTCTGTACGTTTAAATGTGGGCCATGGGTAAAGCTTGGCATCTGCGATGGTTTCCTCTTTGCTCCTAAAATAACTTAGTTCACTGGAAACTCAGATAGATAGTTATCTTGAACACTTCGACATGAGGGTGAGTAGAAAATGATTGGGTGAACTATGACTTTAAGAAGTTTTTTGCTGACATGTATGTACAGATACAATAATTCTGCACAAATTGCGGCTTGTATGTAAAAACATGTAACAACATTTTGCCGAATTACAATTTTAGCCATTTTTATTTTAAAACCATGCTGTATGAAAACACAATGAGACACACACTTGCTCATCAATTGACTGTGAAAGTAAACTGCATTGAAAACATCTTTCAAGCAGGATTCAAACCCACAACTGTCTTGACTGCAGCATTAACCAAACCACCAGAACTAGTAGTAGCATGCTCTCATTCCAGAGTCGTTTTTGTGGATAAATATTGGTTGCGCAATAGCTGCCAGATTATTTTTCTCACCGTTTGATTTTATGAGAAAGGACGAGAATTTTAGAAGATGATTATTTCTCCTTAACTTATTTACAAACTTGAACGTATGGTACATCACAAGCATTTACCTTAGAAAAGAAACTAATTCATGATCTATTTGAGAAAGCTTGTGCAACTATACACCAAAAGGGAGTTTTGCAATAGATAATTTCACAGAATCTGATCAAAATTGTCTCAAAACGAACATTGTTTAAAACAAACTTTATATATTTAACACTATAATGTCAGACCATAGACAAAATGTTCTAATCCAGTCAGCATATATACATTTCAGGACATGTGAAGTAATCCCCGGTTCTTATGCTACATTGAGAAGCTAATTTGTACATTGTAAACTTACTAAAGTGAAATAGTAAACTAGCAACTGTGGAAAACTGTGAACTACGGGAAGATTCACTTCATACCGTCATTGATATCTCATGTCAAAAACTCCCGCACTGGTTCAAGAGTGAACATTTGCGATTTACAGATTAACTAGATAATTTGACTTGTGAACTAGTGAGGATTCACAATATCACAGGTGAATTAGTTAAATTAGCTTTTACTTGTTGTGAATTGCCAACTTTTTTAAACCTCTCACGTGAATTTGTAACGTCAGAACACCTCGAACTAGTAAACATGTAGACTGATTGTCAACTAGTAGCTCACTAGTCTAGCCAAAAAAATTGGTAGCTAGTCCACTAGTTAACGTGTTAGGATCAGCTAGTTCACTAGTAAGGCCAAAAACACTCAAGACATGTTTACTAGTAGGCATTTTGGCCTATGTTAACTAGTGGCATAAATCTGCATGACTACCTTACTGAGCTTAATCCAGGTTTGCCTAGTTTGTCACCGTTTTTTCAATCTACTAGTGAACTAGTTTTCACTTGATGTCAAGGATATGGAGTAAATCGGTGTTACCCTGCTAGTAAGTCGGCAGTATTAGTTAAGCTAGGAGTTTATATTTTTCATATATTGTCTAAAATGGACACTTTCTTGATCTAATCCATAACACAGACCATGACCTCGGCCCACTAAACATCTCCTGACCCGGTTTCTCAGGGAATTACGGACGCTCTTGTGCAAAAGTTCTCGTTCCGTAAACAAAACACCGCATGAGGAGAGGAAGTATAACTTCTGCCGGTTCTGTTTTCCTCTCCTCCAGAACATGTCGAGACAGAGTCAAAGAAGGAATCCCCCTGGATTTAAGGGGAGGGGGGGGGGGCACACTGGAGTCTCTGGAAATACCAGACTGACCTGTGTGATGGAGAGCTGCCAGATTATGTCTGTGCTGCGATGATATGTGGCGTCCAGACTTAATCTGAGATACAATAGTCTGACGAGGGAGAGGAACGTCTGCGGGTCGAGGCGACGGAGGCAGATGGACGTCTGATGAATATGCATATGTCAGCGTGAACGTCAGATTAGATATTCCGCCTGCACGCGTGTGCTTTTGTACACTTCAGTGCACATTTGTGACGGGGGGCTTCCATTCTCACTTACAGGGAGTGTTTGACCTCTGACCTCCTGAATCCAAACACACACACACAGCCTGTATCCTGGGCAGCTGTCACCAGGGACCTGGTCAAAGAAAAGGGACCCATCTGTCGCCTTCCCTCACAGGTCATGGCTGAGCAGAGTGTGTGTGTGTGAGTGTGTGTGTGTGTCAGGGGTGGAGGGGGGTTGGTCTTCATGCTGCTAATGTTTACTGTTGTTCTCTCGCGCTCTCAGGCACACTTGTGAAGGATGCGGCTGTTATACAGGCAGACGTCTCTTGTGTGCTCGTCTGGTGTGTCTCTTGTGCGTGCGTGTGTGTGTGTGTGTGTGTGTGTGTGTGTGTGTGTGTGTGTGTGTGTGTGTGTGTGTGTGTGTGTGTGTGTGTTCTTAGATCTTCTCTGCTTGAGTCTTTAAAGTCAAAGTCGGTGTAAAATCACCTTCTTAACCAGAGTAGCTGGCCCTGGGTGCAAGAGCTCTGCAGTGTTTTTCCTATTTTTTACTCCTGTAATGATCATTAACAGGAAGTTTCATGCAGTTATTTGGTTATACGGTTATTTGGTTGTATTTATTAAATTATTATTTTTTTATATAATCTTTCTTGTTTTTTATAATTACCTTTTCGTTGTTTTTCGTTTAAACAAGTGTTTATAATGTATATATATTGAATAACATTGTACTATAATATGTCACATGTGTGTAGACACTTTTCTAGTTCTTTGGAGAGAAAAGATGTTTTGTACTGTTTTTGTAATTGTGTTTAATACTTTTTAGTATTATTAGTTTTTCAGCTGTTCTAATGTGATGAGTAAAATGTTTAATTATTAGAAATTGTTGCGATATTTTTCAAACATTAATTGGTTTAAATCTATTTATATTGTAAATGTCATCACATTATTTTTGTTTAGAAAATGAATTTCAAACTCAATTGAGATTGCACTTTTTATCTAAATGTTTTTTTCTCAATTTTATTTTATTTTTCATTCCTCACAGCAAAGTCTATGCCTGGTATAGGATTTCATATTTTATTATATCAAATTATTTTTAAAACATCCTTCAAATCTGATTTTTTACGTTTTTTTTATTTTCATATTTAACTAAATACAACACATTTAATTTTTTTATTTACACAATATAGCATCATTTCAATAGAAGTGCTATTCTAGAGATAAGAAATGTCCTTCCATACTAAATATGTGAGTAAATTGAAAAACAAGAAAATCTGCTCTGAACTCAGCTTTCCACCTAAAATAAGAGACTGGTCCACTATCTATTTTTGGTTGTTTACTCTGTCAACCAAATACGTATATGGGTTAGTTGTAGCAGATGAAAGCAGATTCTAATTTGAATTCATTCCAAGAAGGAAGCTGCTGAGTCATTAAAACTTGGATAGAGCAGATTTACAACTGCTGTGCGATGAAAGGATTGAGGGTGTTTAGGGTGGGAAAAGAGTCAGAGAATTAGAGCAGTGCATTATTGTTATATAAAAGGATTTATGGCGAGCACAAAGACGTTCTGTTATTTCCCGGGATAATGTCTAAGACGCTTTCAGAAAAAGGCAGACTGGTGGTAAAGGCGACAATGAGATGATGCTTTAAACCGACGACAAAACCAGTCGATTGACTCACAAGTAAACATCTTTGCCAAGACAGCATACAGAGAAAGCTCTAATGAAACACCTGACAATAGGTGCCAACATCTATGTGCGATTGTTAGGTTGTAAATACCTAACGATCATGTTCATTGCTGGTGTCAGGAAAGAGTGTTGGAGTCTGTGTGAACATCCGGCGATAAACTTGGGTGTGTTGACTCAATCATTAACTAGCTGTGTAGATATAAATATTTGTATTACATTGATATTTCCTTGTCTCCCTGTTTACACACTGGGGTTTAATTTTTAAACCACATTCACTTTCATCCTCGGCGACCACACTGACGTGAGATTGTGTGTGAAGTGGCGATGAATGCATTTCAGGTTACGACGGACTCACAATAACAATAGTAGTTCGATAAGGTTATGTTTTCCCATTTAGCCAAACTACTAATCTGTTTGCAACGATGCATTGTCTCTCCGAATATGAAATACTTTGCTGTTAAATACGCCAATAAAAAAAAATCCGATATAGATACATTTTCCCTTCACTAGTTGTAGATGCTACCTCAACGCCAGTAAGTTAATTCTCATTGATTAAAATGCCATTCTTAATAATAGCTGCAGGTGCCGTTTTGGATCATTGAATTAGCATTGGGAGAGTACGTTTGGTAAGGAATCAACTTGCTGGTCTTTTTTAGTTAAACAACTTTAAAATATCATTGTATACTGAACATCGTGTTGGTCCTTGGTTTCCAAAGGATTAGGTGATACACCATTTTTTTTTTCGAAACTGTTTCCGCTATTATCAGTTGAAGAAAGTACCAACACTCATACGAGACCTGGATATTTGGTGGATATTTAAAGTAGAGCTAAAACGTAAATGTAGATTACTGATGAACAATGCTAATGCTAATGCTAAAATGTGTATTTTAAACACCTCAATAAAGGGGCTATCTTGGTTAAGAAAACTCAACTCAAATTAGTTTTTAATCTGATGGCAAGAGTTTTCCCTTTTAAAGGGGTTTTCACTCATTTATTTTGTTCTTGATCCTTTTTTGTCCCTTAATACATGTTCATATACTTTCTTCATTGTAAGAAAGCATGGCTTCAAAGTGCTATATACAAAAGTTCTTGAGATTGTTAAGTCTAAAGATGCCAAATTGAAATCAAGTTATAGCTCAGTCTGCATTTAATATCTTATTACAGTGATTATAGACAAGTAGTTAAACCCATGGTTTGTGCGTTAATAGCCCATAGCGACACAAATCCAAGATGGCGTCAACATCAACATTCGTGTATAAATATGGCTGTAAGGCCACTGTTGCATCTGTATTTCAAAATCATATTAATAATGAAGTCAAATATTTGGTGTGTGTGTATTACCTTTACATATTTCCTTCTAAACCTCACAAAATGTATTTTATTTTTCTTTAAATGAACAATTAAGGTGGTCTTCATATGTGGTCTTTTTGAATGCATTCCAGTGATTCTCAAATGTTCCCTGAAAGTCATCATTTCGTGGGTGGTTCTCAACTCTGACCAACTGTTTATTTGCTGGTGACTTTTGTGAGATTGCAGAGGAGGAATCTTTCTTGACAAGTATGAGGAGGTCAAGACAGTGTGTAAGGGGGGGGGGGTGAAGGTGTGTGTGCACAAAGTCATGTTGGGACTGAGACAAATCAATACTAGCCCATCGATTCAAGTGCAAGACATAAGATGACTAAGAGCACACACACACACACACCAGCACACACACTTGTGTGATCCACTCTCCGGAAGTGGATTCACAGAAGGCGGCGCTGATTAAAGATAAACGAGTTCGGTGACGTAAGAAAAGGGCAGGGGAGGAGAACGGAGAGAAACAAGGGCAGAAGGAAAACAGAAGCAACAAGAAACAAAGGAGGTGGCGAGCGATGTGAGGGGAGCAGCCCTGAGGGGAGGAGGAGCAGGGGAGAGCGCCACACACTGGCGTGGCCGTGGGCGTTTTTTTGCGAAATGTTGGGTTATGACCAGAGGCGATTACAGAGTGTGTTTGTGCGTCCTGCGTCACCGCCTTGATGCAGAGATGAGAGCCCAGGGAAACGCCAGACCCCTGATTACCTTCTCTTCCACCATCGCCCCATGAATCCCTCCATCACTGACAAGAGCGACAGAAATAATGAACTCATAAAAAGGTGCATCGACGAGCAACCCAATGATTTAGGGTTCAAAGGTTAAAGAGCACAAAGCACCTTTGCTGTGTGCTCTTTTACAGAGGAAATCAACGGGGTCTGACGTCACTGTGGTCGATTTGAAACCGTACACACGTGTGCCATCGTCTTGAAACCTTCCCTTTTGTCTGTGACATTTGTTATCTAACGTCACAATTTCCCCTGAGAAATTCATCGACTTCTTCACTGCTGTGTTGTTGCAGTAAACTGCAGGGGATTCATCATTGCAGTTATTATATAGCCTTAATAACTAGCTTTGAACATGTTTTTTTTTAGAAAGTTTTTACAGCAACACTTGATACTGTGTATCAAGGAGGCGGTGTTACTCATGGCCAGGGTGTGTTTTATTGGGAATAGAAAGGAGTGGAGTCAACACAATTCAGGGAAATCAAACTGAGTCACTGCGACTTTGACTTTCACCAGAAATAGAGTTTTCTTTTAGTTACCAACACAGAGACAGAAAATATAAACTTTAAAATCCTACAAGTGATCTGCAACCCAAGAAGAAAAAAGGTAACATGAAACTTCACCATATAATTGTACACATATATTTATGCATAAAATGAAGTATCATGGTCCGATGATAGAGCCCTGTGGCACCTCGTTAAAGAGATGTACAACTAAAGCTGTAAATGTTTTTTTTCTCTTGTACACCTTTTTCGCCTACAAGTAAAAACAACAAAAATAAAAAATGTACAAATTGCAAAACAAACCATTTATCACATAAAAACATGTCTCACATCTTTGTGCTGAACTCATTTTCTCTACTTAACTTGGTTTTTAACAATAAATAGCATCTTGTTATGTCCAAATAAAACACTTTTCTGACAGTAAAAATCAGTACAACAGAATGAATTCATTATTTTTCTCACTTTCTGCTGCCCAGTATCAAATGCCTCCCTGAGGACATGAGTCTTGTATTAATTATGACAGAAAAGTGTTTTATTTTGAAAACAAATTGGATGTCCTCCAAAGTAAAGTTAGTCTGTGACTCTCGACCCATCTAGACGTTTGGCAACAACACTGGCAATAAAAAAAAATCTGATTCTGATTCCCAATAGGTATGTTTAATAGTATTATTTCCAAAGGAAGTTTACAATAGCACCAGCGAGTATGAACACAACAGGTCCTGCACACGGAGAAACACAAAGACCTCAAACACTACTGGCTCTTTGTTTAGCTTGCGTGTGCTGCTGCCAGCCAAATGACAGAGAGGCTGGATCGCTGGAATGTTGAAAATGCAAAAGATCAGAGGCCAACGGAGAATCAGCAAAAGAGCAAACGAGAGGAAGCGGCGAGCAACCACCCAAAACGGAGGTTTAAACATCCTTTTGAGTTTGTTTGAAAGCAATACGACACTAGATTATATCTTGTTGATGCTTCACAGTAATGAGTGGCACAGAAATCTTCATCAAAGACTCATTGACCGGAAACAAGCTGCTTTTATCTCCTTTTTTTCTACAGCTGGAATATAGTAAAGTGATTTTCCAGAGCGAACCACTGGCAAAATTTATGTTAAAATAATTTCTACATTGAAACAAAAGTGTATACAAATGATTGAAGCATCATTTCAACAGAGCCTCAGTAGATTTGATGTCATCTATTAA
The DNA here is from genome assembly GCF_982586985.1 of Callionymus lyra. Lineage (NCBI taxonomy): Eukaryota > Metazoa > Chordata > Actinopteri > Syngnathiformes > Callionymidae > Callionymus > Callionymus lyra. Next base: position 5,056,580 of record NC_141833.1, read on the forward strand.
ACAAATGTAATGGACTTTTTGTGGGTTTTAAGTTAGTGGTTATCTTGTGGTTAGTTTTTAAAAAGTACATTACCAGGTTAATTCCACTTGAGGTCATATTTAGAATGATGTAGTATTATATAAATATCTTAAATGGTAAGTTGACAAATACTGATGTTTTCAAGAGGCTGTGATAGGTTTGTTTTTTTATTAAAGAGCAACTAAAAATCAGGGTTAAACAGAAACAGGCAGTGTTCAATAATTCCGACTTCCTGTTAAACTTCTTAAAGTTATTTTAGTGACACGTAAAATACATTTCATAAACCAATTCATAAACCTCCTTTGTGGTCGCAGAGGTTTTTGAAATTCCACAGAATATTTTGGGGGCATTTCAGACGTGAGGTGACGAGAAATCTCCCAGAGATAACAACTATGAAGATGAATATTCATGTCTTTTTTAGTTTTAGGTGTGAAATGTGAAATGAACAGATTTCACTGTCTGGTATAGTTTTGGGTAGTGATGGGAAAAGTTTTATCCGAAACAGCATGAAGGGTACTTTTCAAACAGTCCCCAAAACAGAGCTTGAAAAATGAACAAAATATGTTCAAGATATATCTTAAATTAGAATGAAAAAATAAAACAAATACACTTTGTTTGAGTAATGTTCTGACAGTAATATTTTGGACCTTAATTGTGTTCATTTTAAAATGATGAGTAACGTTCTGGCAGTATATTTTGGGGGAAAAGTGTTGTCTTTTGCAATCAAAGGTTGTGTTTTGTCTGTATTTTTTGGGGGGGGTAAAATGTGTTCGAGTGAGACGTGCTATGAAAGCAGTAGAGTATCGTTGCAGAGCGACTGGACTGTCTTATAAAGTAAATTTTGAATGTTTATAGTTTAAAGAAAAAAATATAATCAGTAAAAAATTACACCAAAAAAAAACAAAATGAGGCCTTGTAATGTAAAAAAGAAAGTTGTGTTGCACATGGCTATTACCGTCATAACTAATGATATTTTGGTACAGTATTGTTCCCGTATATTGGTCACGTATCCCTAATTTACGCTGGAAATAAAAAGTATTATGTCCATCATGCACCTACCACATGTTGAGGTCATCCATTTGTACTTAGGTTGGAGGTTAAATTATTATTTCAGATTCAAGCTAAATAAGAAGAGATCAAGGGAGGCGAAGAATAGGGTGCAGCCAGGGTAGAACAGTTGGAAGTATTAGCTTGAATAAAAGAGGCTGAAATAGAGTTATGAGATTTGATTTCATGTATAGTTTCGAAACCGTCATTTCAGTCAAGGAGGTTGTTGACGAGAGATTTGTGTCAAATAAAAGCTTTTATAATTGTCAGTGTGTTTTAGTATAATAGCCTGTAATGACCTGCTCTATTGTCTGAGTCTGTCGGTTGTTTCCAGTGGAGGTTTGTTGGGTAACATGACTAATCCCTCACGAAGTAGACTAATCAGAAGCACAAAACCTGAAGTCAAAAGTTCACTCAATCCAACATTATGATCACAAGGAATAATATTCGTTCTGTTCTTATATTTGTGTGCGAGTTTTACGTCAGAGCGGTTTTCGGTTCCATCTGAAGATCCACTTCAGCACCATTACGGCCGATGCAGCTGCTCAGGTGATATGGTTCTCCAGAGCTCCCGCTGAGCTCAGAACAGATATTGATGCAATCGCGTAATATTTCCAGGAAACTGTCTCACCAACTGTTCCAATTAGGAAGTTCAACCATGAAAAGCAGCGTGAGGGCTTTTTAGATGAAGAAACAAATGGACTTTACAAACATATACAGAATATATATATATATATATATATATATATATATATATACATATACATATACATATAACATTGACTTTATGGTAACATGAACAGGAGAGACAGCAACTGTTTTCAGAGTAAATTAAATTAAACTGGTCAAAGTACTTATCAGGTCTTTGCATCACTACAGATAATAGTGAGAGAAAATTCTGTGGTGCATAAAACTGAAAAAATCTCCAAATATACGTTTTTTTAATTCTGTTTTCATATTGCCGTTAGCGAGGGAATGTTACTGGCCACAGGATTCCGGCACTGTGTCAGGAAAAAATAATCCAGATTGGGATTGTTGTGGTAATAAACAGAACAACAGCAGGAATAAAAATAAAAATAAATTGCCTCTGGACTTTCTTCGATCCATGGTGCTCAAATATGATCAAAGACGATTAAATTGGATTAATAGGATTTATTTTTTAGTGGCCGACAATGCATTTGGTTCAGATTGAGACTTATACCAGACTTGATCATCTAATTGATCATGTTTATTGAACATCTCAATAAATTCACTAAAATGATTACTACACAATATAAGATGCTTTGACACAACAGTAAAGACAACAATATTCATGTTGTATTATATTGATTATTTCAAAATGTCCCAAAAATGTTCATCTTTAATCAAACTTCTACTTATCAATGGCATTTTGTTATGTAATATATTGTTATTGAACTTGTATCTATCTACAGTACATATGAGGTAGACTGTGAAACGTTCCCTCATTTATATTCTTGAATGCATCAGGTTCATTCAACCAGATCAAAGAAACACCCTTGTTGTCCTTCCTGTTTGTTTGTCTGTTTTAATCGTTCAAAGAAACAGTTCGACTCAATCCCTTTAAGTCATTAAAAGAAAAGTGACAAAAAACAAGGAGGATCTGTAGTGGTCAAAATCCTATTTCATTGGACAAAAAATGTTAGAATATTTAAAATAATTAATTAGTTTAAAAGTGTTTTTGTTACTACGAAAAAATAAGACATGATATTCCTTTATTTATTCCACATTGGGCAAAAATGTCTGATGTCACAGCAGCAAGTCGGAAACAACTAGAAGTGCACATAAAAAGAATAATAATAGCAAAAAAAAAACTATGACAAAACAAAAGAGTAGTATTAAAATGAACAGTAATAGTGCAAATACACCAATATATAATAATAACAAACTCTATATTTGAGAGTCCATGAATATCGCCTTTTTTTATTAAATAACAAAAAAAGAGTTTTATGATTAGAAGGAATCTAAGCAGGATTAAAGCTTGAGTTTTAAATTGTAACATGAGCTTATTATGTGAGGAATTAAAAGATATGTAAGTCACAAAACTCTAAATATCAAAAATTCTTGGCTGACATTCCACAAAGTCGCAAAATGAAGCCGTAACAACTATCATGCAAACAAATTTTTTTTCGTGGATCAAGGTCAAGACAGCGCAGACAAGATCGCATTTTTTTTTAAATGTTTGAAAAGTTTGTGAGAAGACAACACAAGGAACCTTCGGAACGGTAGCCAACGATGACCCTCTTCGTCGGCGCGACAGATGGCGTATTGTAAGACGATACTTTCTGACCATCATTATCGTGTTACGTTGGCTGGCTGCAGCGTCCCCTGAGCTTCATCAAAGATTCTTAACACAATTGCGGCGAGGCATCTGGCAACTCGCAGAAAAAGGTATTACATAATCACAGCGTTGTGATAAACTTAGCCTCCCTGCAGAGGATGTAGGCCGCCATGAACATGAAGCTTCTGGAGGAAATCAATTGTTCTTCCAGGCCAGATTTTGAGATGTGATAAAAAAATCTTGTTTGAAGCGCCGCCGATCTGACAACGACGGTGCAATAACTGACACCTCCCAGTCGTCAGGGCAATAGGACACACGGTGCTATTGTGCAACAGTCGGTACAATGACATCAAGTGTTTATTACGGTATAGACAGTATTCCAGTCACATCGCAGCAGGGACTGGATAATAAAGGGAGCGAGCTGGAACACGGCCAGCTCGGAGAAGCATCAATCTAACGCAACCTGATGGCCACGTCGTGTGCAACGAACACACAGCGCTGCCACACAACCTGAGCACTATCGAACACAAACGTGCAAATGATCAAGATGCAGGAGGCGTCGCTCACTAACTGACACCTCAACACTAGACGTGACAAAAAACCTCAGATCTTTTTAAAGATTTCTTAAGAGTTTCCACCGAAGCGATGCACTTCCTGTTTACTTCATTACACTCCTGCATCTCATCTGTGCTTCCTGTTGACACTTGACGAGTCAAAGAAAGAAAGAGAAACCGACTCAGAACTGAACGATTTTATCGGTTCCAGTGTAAAACAATTTCTTGGTAATCGGTCGACGTTTCCGAAAAACTTTCTTATTTATTTAGAAACCATACTGTAGTTAACTTGTTTTCTCTCAGTTTTCTTGAACAATCTTTTCTTTTTTTTATCGGTATTTTGTAAGAATCAGAATTTTAATCTTGTAGCGACTTTAGAGCCGAACAAAATGTGTATTTACTGAATTTTCGCTTTCATTCAGGGAAATTCAATCTATCTTTATTATCTATGTGTTGGTTCTATCATCGAACATTCTCATAATTCTTTTCATTTAATGACAGTTTTACTCCTATTATTCTCTGCATAATTGTTGTTATAAATAAGCTTTAGTTTATCTTAACCTCTTCATAGCATATTTATAGATCACTATTTCAATAACATTAATCTACTTTACATTAATTAATTAATTACTTTACATTAATCTTCATGTTTGACACTTGCATTCTCAAGTTTTTCCTCTCAACCACTTAACTCTGTTTTGAATTGTGATCGTAAAGAATAAAGTTTTTAAAAACAGCTTCAAAAGCAAGTTTATTTTTCTTTAAACTTCAACTATAACTGTGCGATTAGTCGAGGACATGACTGGACATGTACAAGCTTCATACACACACTCCTGACACACATGTTCATCTACATCACTCTCGTGAACCCAATAGTAAGTAACTAATAGTTATTTATAAAGTACCTTTCTAGACCAGGGTCACAAAGCGCTTGGACAATCAAAAGCAATACACAGTTAAAATACAAATTAAAAAAGTCCCAAGATGTTTCTTGAAGGAGTCAGTAGATCCATCAAACACAGAGGGAGATGAAGATCGTTCCAAAGCTTAGGAGCAACAGCCTGGAAGGATTTCTCTCCTCTGGTCCTGAACCGTATTCAGGAACCATCAGTAGATTCTGATCCACAGACCTCTGAGCCCAAGCTGGGGTGTAAGTCTGGATCAGATCACTGATGTAAGGAGGAACCTGACCATGAATAGATCTGAAAGTAAGAACCAGAATTTTCAAATTGATCCTGAAAGAAACTGGCAGCCACTGAAGAGATTTAAGGATCAAGGAAATGTGAGTTCTTCTACTAGAGCGGGTCAGAATTCTTGCTGCAGAGTTTTGTATTAACAGCAGGACTTGCACTTGTTTAGACAGGAAAATAAACTATTACAATAGTCCAAAAGATAATATGAGAACAACATAATAACATAATAATAAGATAATAAGAATAACCAATATCAACAGAACTTCTACACACCACACACAGAATATACACAATAACTTGCTAGAGTTATGACCTTTATCCAATTTTGGAAACAAATGCTGAAAGTTAGTAACCTTGGCTTGTGGAGTTTATGACATTGTTGTTACACTATATCAACTCAAGTAACTCCCTTTTGAATCTTACATATTAGGTTTTTAAATGGCCAAAAAGAATAGGCTTTTCTTGCACACATAAAAACACAAAAAATGCGGTTAAATTGGTTTAATAACTCTAAAAGTGGATATAAAGTGTATCCAGAGGAACATATTATTTTGGTTTGTTCCAGGTAGGGCTGTAGCTTATTTAATTCTCTGTAGATATATATTTCAGCCACAACAGGAACTTTTATTGCCAGCGTTGTAAACACAACGTGGGATTTTTAGCGATGTCAGTACAGAATAAAAGAATGAAATAAGATAACGCACAAAATAAGCAATAGAAAAAACAAAAACAAGAACCAAGGCAGCCATTCTGCGGCACCTATACATAAATAGTCAGTATTTGTTCCAAAAAATGTATATTATTGTTGCTACATGTCCTGACAAACTTGTATTTTCACTATTTCCATCTTACTGACATGCTTGTATAGATACTGAAGAAGAATATATTGTATATTCCCTTACATAGATATGTTCTTTACTTTAACAAGACGAGAACTAAAACATTGCGATCACTCATCAACCCTACCCGTTATTATCATCTTAATTAAAGTACATGTGTCAGCAATACTTCCTGTGATATCTTGTGCCTAAAGTTTCTAAATCACATCTAAAGCTCCATCTACACAAATCAAACACAAATAAGTTGACAAAATCACAAAGAGACCAACAAAACATTCCAAACAACCTCAAGTCACCTCGTCAACTATTAACCAAACGTCACATCAAATGTGTGTCAGAGTACGATGAAGTTTCAACCCTGAACGTCTGCCAATATTTAGCGAAAAGCTCGAGTCAAAAAAACCAGAGCGACAGGAAATTCTTGGTGTGACCTACTAGCATGTTTCTTGAACACATACTTAACATACTATGACGAACATTTTAACATACCTGAGACATCGCCAACATGGCTTTGACAGTTGAGATTTTTCCTAAAAGATGATTTCATACAACAGAGTGTGAACTATTTACAACCAAGTTTATTAGTGTGTTCTGGCAATGCTAGCGCTTCAACAATAGATGACATACTCAAGATATTTGATGGTGTATGATGTAATTTCAATTCCACCTGAAGTTTAGGCTGTTCTTATAAATAAGCAACACAAAAAAGGAAAATGTTTACTTAGTGCATAGTTTTCAATAATGACAACAAAACAATTTTCATTCACATTTTTTGTTCAGGTAAACAGTGTAGTAGTAATAAAGTTGAGAAGTAATGTGTGAATATTAAGTTCCGTTGAAAACAATATTTTACACAAAAGTCATAATTATTTGCCTCATAAATGTTATAATTTTGCTGCGTTTTCTGATAAACATTTTGCGTGTCACTAACATGTACTTTTAACATTTTGTACTCATACTAAGGATGAATATATTGTGTTGAATTGACTCAGAGATGTTTACTTTACTAAAACATGATTTCTTCTGGAAGTAAAAGTGCTGCAAATCCTTGCAGACTTCAAATGATTGCTCACTTGTGATTGAGTCCCTTGTTGTCCGCGAACCAGAATAGAACAACGTATAATCAAAAGTAGGACGCTGGATATGAATAGATTAAGAGTGAGGAGGAGGAAAAAAAAAAGGGGGAATATTTGACACACAAGTCCACTTTAAAAGGGCTAAAAGCAGAGTAAAGCAGCTCTGATTACATCACCAACTGCAGCGTAAGTCTGCAGATTAAACCTCTAAGCCTTAGGAAACGCATCTGGACTTGGAAATGTCCAAAATATAAACCAGAACCAATCTGGACTTTGAAGAGCTCTTCACTCTTGCATCTAATAATGACTTGGATATTTAAAAAGTGAAAAAAATAAAGTAAATTAATTTATTAAATCATTAGTTATTGCTTTTCTTCTGGGCCAATTATTGAATGAGTGTATGAACTATGCTTTAAGGCTACTGATCTAATAGGAATATATGTGTCGGGAGTTTTCTTGTTGTATAAACAAATGATTCACATTATAATTATAGCTATATATCAGGTTAAACAAAGTGCTGAATAAGGTGATCATTAAATAAGATTGAGGTTATTATTAAAACACAGGAGAAAGGTTGAGGAAACATGTGGACACTGTAAGATGGAGAAGACACTGTTCTGACTACTAAAAGAGGAATTAAGAAAACATCCGGTGAGGTGGCCGGATGAAGGTCTGTCTGGGTGAAGATGTTTATGGATTAAATAAATGATGTCACAAAGGTTCTGTTTTTAAATTAAAAGCTTCTTTGGAACTACTTTTTGGTTTTGTTGAGCAACAGCGCTATCTGCTGGATTACTTTATATCACAAGGTGAGTCATTGAAATGTAGAAATTGAAGACATAAAAATAAATATTTCTGGTAAATGCATCAAGATCAAGTCCAGTAAGTAAGTGTCCTCTCATTGCACAAGTCAGGTGTTGTAGCAACAAGGGTCCCCATAGAGGATGTGTGGAATATCCCGGGTTTTTGCAAAGCTAAAAATATCCTAATACAGGAAGCGATAACTCAGAGGTCATGCGACCAGAGCTGGTATCCGATGACACATGGACACACAGAGGGATTCTCACCAACAAGATATGTGTTAGATGATCTGCACAACATCTGCTGAATTTAAGGTTCAGCTTCCCCCCGCATGACCTGCCAGCCTAATGTCAGAGAGCAGGTGAGAAAATGTTAGTTATATTTAGATGAGAATGATTCACTAGGATTTCCCTGTTATCTCCCTGACATCTGCCTGACATCCCCCTGACACCTCCATGACACCTCCATGACACCCCCCCCCCAGCAGAGGATCTACCGACAGTCAGCTGACACGTGTTGTAGCAACGGGTTCGAGAAGAGGAAGACCTGTTTATTTCGTCATCATGTATCATCATCAATATATATTGCACTATTTTCAGCACAATTATTTATTTGGTGCCAAAGGTAGTAGTAAGTAATACAGCATATACTGTATATATATTGTTTTACAATTTTAAATGGCTAGTTCAATTAAAAAGAGAATCTAAAGCTACAGTTTATATGTTTAATATATATATATATTGTTTAAAATGTACTATACATGAAATCTACGCGATTAAAAAATAGCTTTGCGTTTGGACTTTCGTTTTCAACGTTATTTATGGCATGAATTCAATCAAACGTTAATTTTAAAATTTACAGACGCAGCAATACATACAATTGAAAACCGCAAATAGCACTTGGTTTTATTATTTATATTGTGTCAGCACCTGTACAAAAATATAATAATAATAATGTGAGTGTGTCCAAAAATGTGAATCCGGTTCGTCAATATTAATTAGTAAAGTGGTGCTGCCATCTGCTGGATGATAATGTAACATACACTATTAATAAACCTTTCTTATGTAGATTTTTTTTGTCGTTGGTATTGTCACTAACGCGACCTTTATCAATCCAAAGCTGGCATTGCCATTTGCATTAGACGGTTAAAAGTTTCCATTTTGTCTCAATTCGAACCAAATAAAACAAAACTATAGAGATAGATACACAAAATATACATTTACAGTGCAACTTCCTTTAAAATAATTCCAGTCATCAATAAAATTAGAAGTAAGTTATTTGTATTTATATAGCGCTTTTCCAGACCAGGGTCACAAAGCGCTTAAACAATCAAAACAAATTCAATAAAGTACATACTTTAAAGGTCAAGATAACACTGAGAACAACACAGGAGTTCCAGAAAAGAAAGAAAGAAAGAAAGAAAGAAAGAAAGAAAGAAAGAAAGAAAGAAAGAAAGAAAGAAAGAAAGAAAGAAAGAAAGAAAGATAGATAGATAGATAGATAGATAGATAGATAGATAGATAGATAGATAGATAGATAGATAGATAGATAGATAGATAGATAGATAGATAGATAGATAGATAGATAAAGTTTATTGATGTACATTTGGCAATTATTTAGGGTTACAAATTAAAATTACATTAAATACATAATGACTTAATGACAGTAACTATAAGTTGATCATATTAGTGTAACTTAAGTGAGACGGGTGTGTCAACATGGGAGTATAAATCTGTGCTTCATCTTCCCATGTTTGTAAAAGCATCTATATTAGTATCCGCCTGCTGAAGTGTCAAACGCTCGTACACAAGTCAACCAACACAACGGCCGTTAACATCCTTTGCGACTGAATGGCGTGTCCTGCAAAGAAGCTAAGTGCTTTACATGCTGCCTCAAAAAGTTTTGTGCCACCAATAAAACAAGTTTTGTAAGGTCTATTCAAACATGATCTCCCCCCTGCTCACAACTTCATAAGTAGACACAAAGATACACACAAACACACACACACACACACACACACACACACACACACGTACACTCTTACCAGCAGCCTCGCTGCTTAGAGGGGTGATAAATACTTTGTAGCTGTGCCAACAGAGACCTTCTTTTTAGAGAGCAGGGTGACTCTGAAAGAGATCCGGCCAACAAAAGCCTCGACAACACGTCCCACTATTAAGCTGTTAGCAGGAATTTGGAGAAGTTGCAAAGATGTTCTTACAAACTGTTGCTCACCTAATGTTACAAACGTGAGTTTCTAAGAAATTAATTTCAAATGTGTAGATTTAACACAACTTGCTTCCATCATCATTCTTAATTAGAGGAACTTGTGTGAACTTGTAGATCCCAGCAAACTGGGGCAAGTCATGTGTAAGTTTTGAGGCCCCTCATATGACGGGTGCAGAACTCTATGTCTAGAGATTATATCCTTAAGGAAACTAAAATTTAAGATCCAACGCAGCTGATCAAAGAAGCCAATAGAAGAAAGAAAAGCTTACCCAAAACTAGTGCGGTAGAAAACATGATTGATGACCAATTATTGTTCTAAATAAAGGTACAATTTTCCTCATCATCCTTGAGGCTTGTCACCGTTCATCATCAATACTGAAATGCTCCACCTCCAGGGGACTTATTGTATAAACAAAGCGGGGAGTGATTACATCTGACTGGAGGAGAAGTGAAGCCATTATTACATCATAATGGACTTTGCTATCATAACCTCTTGTATATCAAGATTTTAAAAAGTACATTATAAAGTAATACCTTCAAAATATCCTCATGATGAGGGAATTACTGTATCTTGGAAAGGAAGACTTCAGCATTTGAAACATGTGAGTCAGGAAAGTTGGGTTTTCACATTAGCCTGACTTTTAGTATCATACATATTATGGCAATAGAGAACCAGCATCAATTCATTATAAAATAACTTAACATGCTAATAACATAAACAGAGCACATGCAACTTATCATACCTCAAATCACAATCATATCTTCATCTTCAGGGTTATTTTTAAAAAAAACACTACTAAATGTATTTTTAAGTTATAACGTGTTTATCAGGTCCATCGTCTGGTTAACACGGGAAATGGAAAAACAGTGTTTTTATATTATAAAATCAATATGTGAGACTTGTTATTTTGTTGTGTTTATGGAACTTGTGGAAAATGAAAATAGTAATTAACTTATAGTGCTTACAGCTGTAAATGCTAACGACCTGGCCTCCGTTTTTGCTTGGCCATTTTTCTTAAGTAGTAAAAGAAGCGCAAAAGAATATGTCAACATAAATGATCGATTTTTTTAAAACTGAAAAAGATTGAATTTATTTCAAGGTCAAGATCAGTCTATCTCATTTATGTTATATTTATTATTAGTGACTTTTATTTTGAAAATAAGATCTGATTTTATTTTGAGATTACATTAGCCTTTTTACTCGTGACAAGTCAAGACTTGTGTTTATCCAAAAAATTACTAAAATAAAGATGTGTAAAACACAAACTTTATGAGACCATCTTGCTCCAGAGGGTTTCTGCTGACTCAGCGTCATGTTGAGATCTTTTTGCAGGTCATGCTTTTTTTTTTAATCTTTGCTGTTTTCATCTGCCAGAAATACTTAAAATATTGTCTAAATCTAACAGGTTGGTGATGCAAGACTGAGATTCTGTTGTAGATCTTATACATTTAATTCTCTGGCCCACCGGCATTGAGTTCCACGACCAGTCAGCAATTTGTAAAGTGACATAAGGTGGATCAGTTTTCCTTCCACGTGCAGCCACGTTTGGCAATAATTCTGTCAACGTGATGGTTTGTTGGGTGAGGTGGGTGAGGGGGTTGGGGGGGGGGGGACTACAACAGTCAATCCTGGAGGCAACAAAAGCGTTCTCGAGTCTTAGTGTTGGTCGGAGACTGAAACGCTTGATGTTTTCAAAGTGGGACACAAAGCGTGAAAAGATTCGGCGAGCTAAATTGAAACATCTCGCAGTCATGATGCCACGACTCCTCATTGTTTCCGTGACCAAAGACGTGTCGCGGCAGAAGCAGGAGCAGATAAAGGAGCGAGCAGAGAAAGGAGGAACTTGCCACACACTGGCATCAGTAGGCGAGAGGAGACTGATATTAGGCGGCCCTGTTTTTTGAAAGGTACCGGACTCCCCCCTCCTCTTCTTTCTTCAGCCTCTCTCTCTCTCTCTGTTTCTCCTCTGTTCTGTCTTACTTGCTCTACCAATCCCCCTTCTTGCCCACGCCCCCCCCCCTCCTCCTTCCTCCTGCATCCCCCCTCCCTGGGAAAACAGGGACAACAAATTAGCCTTCTTTTCTGGGCCGGGCCCGGGGAGGAGGACACTTGGACAGGCCTCAGAGTGTCCGCCTGGAGTTCCCATGGACCCCTCTTGCCCCTTCCCCTTTCAGCCGGCGAGGAAGCAGTCATTGTGCCAGCACCTGTCTCTGAGGAAATTGGTAAAAGTGATGGCTTTGTTAGCCATCTCCATGACGACCTAGGGAGAAAAGAGCGGGGCCTTCTTGCAGGGATTGGGGTAGATATTTTGGGGTGGTGGGGGGGCTTGACAATGAGGCGCCTACGTGAGGATGCTGCTGTGTGAGTTTGCGTCAGAGAGCGCGGGGAGGGGTGCTGAGCAGGACCTGTAACCCCTTCGCCCCAAAATGTTCTTCCTGGCTTCTCCCGGTCCCCCCCTCGTGGTGTGTCGCGCCGTGACATCCACCAGTGGAGCGCACAGGAGCCTGAATGGGCTCAAAAGCAGGAGGTCAGTCACATCATGTCCATAGAATCACCCCCTCTGAGACGACAGGACCCTCGTCCTCATCATTAGAAGCTTCCTTGAGCAAAACACAGATGTGAGCCACAAACTTTCTTAGGGTCTGTAGCAGGCACAAAAGATGGAATCCTTAATTGATCATTTAAATGATTTAAAATCAAACGTTATTCTAGAGCCACTAATTTATCTTTTTTAAAAAATAATTCTGTTAGACCCCAAGTTGCAACGCAAAAACCTCACATTGAGGACTTTTAGTGGTGATGACAGCCTCAAACAAGTAAATTATTATCATTTGTTCTTCACTATTCTTGGACATTTGTATAAATATACTGCATCTTGAACTTGAACCCTCTCAATTACAATCATTTTGTTTTTGCACTTCAGGATAGATGCAGTTTTTAGTGGAAAAAAATACTGTATGTATATGCAATTATTTCCATGTTCCAGTCCAAGACATAGTGATTATGGAATCCTGCAAGTTAAAAAAAAAAGAAAGTTCTGGGCCAGTCTGACTCTTTCCAAACCGGAGTAGGCTCTTCTGTCGAGAGCTTTATGACTTATGTAGGTATATAATTAGGGTGACACTTGTGTCCAAACTAAATTCCCGTTTTGTATGTTGGTTTGAGTGGAAAACTTTCCTGAAACCACTTTTTTTTTTTTGCTCAATTCCATTTTTTAGCTCACACTAGCTCACACGTTTTAATATTTATTGTTGATTAATAAACAGTAATAATACCATATTTGTGTATTTTTTTAAATGGTTGCACTAAGATTATTTAAAGAACTTTAAAACATTATTTTTTACGGACAATTATATCAAAAATTAATGAATTTATATCATTACATTCGAGGCATTGAGGCAGCTTAATGCCTCAAAAATATAAATAGTTTATTCCTGTCTTAATAAAGAACGTAATTACGCAGTTACGTTAATTGACCACAAGATGTCAGTAGTTAACTTGCTCTTACAGACCTGAATCAGTGCCGAGAAGAAGATTCAATTCCATGTTTGTAGAAAATAGATCTGTTTTTTGTCACTGTTTTTAAACTGATACAAAAAAACTCCACAGGGTTTCATTTAACTTGGCATCCTAGTGCACATAAATGTGTGTTACTATTTGTGTGTGTACATGTGCGTGTGTGTGGTGGTCTGGAGGAGACCACATTTGAAGTAATGATGGATGAGGCCTCATCTGCACCAGCGCTGATGAAAGAGAGAACAGCAGTATTAGTGTTCGGACCTGGAAACAGCTGTCACTCACGCAACCGCAATGGTCAGTTTGAGTCCTACCTACATGCAAGATGTCAAAGGTCACTATAATAGTGTCTCATGCAAACTTATATCAACAGCAGCCTCCTCCTGATCCTCTGGAGGAAAGTCAACTGGGATCCTAACGGCAAAGAAACAGAATTCTTCTTCTGATTCTCAAATAAAAAAATGTTTTCAGTGGCTCTACTTCCAGTCTTTTCCTGATGCTGGAGCTTCTCACCCTCTTATCTCCTTGGACAGTTGTTTATCCACACTCTTGTTATTTTAGTTACCACCCAAAGCTCGAGATCGTCCGGTGAATCCAGATCTTTGGCGATTTTTGAAAGATCTGAAAATCTTCCTTGAAAGTGAAGTAAAATTAAACTTTCATTCATGCCTTTGATCACCATTAAATATATTTCCTTCAAAGATAAATAGTAATTTAGCTTCCTATTGCTCACTTCCAAATAGTTATGAAACCTCTATGACTGTGGGTGTATGACTAAATCCTCAAACATTTCTAAATTAAGCAATTGGAGATCTGAGTCATTTTTTAAAGGAAGGCCCGTGGGCCATTCTTGGATCTTTACCAAATTACATACGGCCAAATATGGACAAACCTTTTTTCCTAATGTATTATTTGTGGCTTTGGTGTCAAGTCTAGTTTATTCTATTTCAGTCGATCTGTGGAAGCAACAATTCCAATTTCTTTTTTTTTCCTGTGAAATAATTTTTGGTTTGTGCGCCTTTTGAACAAGATATCTATTAGTATTATTCATTATTCCAGTTGATTCATTTGCACTTGAAAGTTAAGCATTAAAGCAGCACTATGTAACATTTCAATTTTTTGATCTTTGTTTTAATTTCGGACAGTCCTCTTCATTATTCAACTTACCGGACACATGACCATGTTGTTTCGTTCAATTCAATCATGGTCAAAATACTGAGAGACTTTTTCAAAGTTTCCACGAAGATAGAATGGAAGACCGAAACTAAAAAGAGGGACAGAGACGATGGTTTAGTTTACACCGTTGCAATGACATTGCGCTACCAGGGGGGGAGCCAGAAACAAATATTTTGAATCTTTCATAGTGTGGCTTTAATAATATATTGGAAATTAAGTAAGTAAGTAAGTAAGTAATATTTATTTAAGTCGTTAAAGTTCTTATTTCTTAGTTCATGTTCAAAAAACATTTATTTTTATTTATTTTATATAAAGGGGCCATGCATTTTCCTCTTATTAATTCCATCTTTAATAAAAATAAAAAAAAACTCAATAACAAGCCGCAGGGGTGTGAAAATAAATTTCCTTGGGGGCCACATTTTGTGTCACAACTGTTGTGAGGGGCCTTGAACCCAAACTAAAGAATGGAAGAAAAACTTGAAAATGGATATTTAAAAAAAAAAAAGGATTGAGCTTAAGTTGTGATTTGATTTATTGTTTAATTATTTTAGATTAATTCGATTTAAGGAACCGGAATATTCATAAAAATACTTTTAGAAAAACAACGGAACAGTTTATTCTGAAGAACCAGAGATTCTCACCTAAGGGACAAATAAAAGAAGGAAGTAATAAATAAAGTAAAAAGTACAGACAATAAACGCTTTGTTTGCTGTCAGGAACATTTACTTTGTCAGTTTAGTAGTTTTAATCCCACCTAAGGCCGCATAAAACCTTTTCCCAGATCTGATATATCCTGCATATTCAGAAAGTCTTAAAATATCTTTTATTTGAACAACCTTTGAAATGAAAGGTAACCCGTCTCCTGGACCGTACGATTTGAAATATGCTCATAAAGAATAAAAAATATGATGATGCAGCGCCGCAAACAGTCGGCCCAGTGTTTCCTCTGTCAATATTCCACACAGAACCGGAGAATATTGCCATCTGGGAACTAAGTGAGCTCCACAGGTTTACTCAGAGCTCTAAAAGTGTCTTCGCTGCTGTCCAAGTGCTCTGATTTATCTGCTCACCAATGTCAGGCAGAACCCAGAAATCCTCTCCACATCTGGACTACACCCATCTGTGTGTGTCTTCTAGGTTTTCCTCCCGCCACGGGGACATGTTTGTTTAGTCAATCGTGTTATTGAAGAGAGAAGCTTGAAGTATAAAGTTATGATATAAAGTCATGCTCTCAACTAACAAAGTCAAATATGTACTTCCATGAATTCCAATATTCTATTGTACATACATTTAAAGAAAATAGCTTTGGCATACAAACACAAAAAAACGGTTTTATGTCTTGAAGATATGGACATCAATAAATATATAATTATTATTATCACAATTAATTTTTTATATCAAATTGATCTTCTGATTTGGAAAATATAAATCATTTTGTTTTTTTCATATCTGAAGGGATAGTTTATTTTAGACCAACCAATATTTAATTTACTCCTTTCCATCTCTCCACTGTTTACAAAGGGTGAGTCCTTTACAAATATCATGTTTCATTATTTTCTTACCATTCATGTATCAATAATGTACAATACAATAAAATTGGGTCCAAGAACTGAGCCTGGGGGTACTCCTTAGTGTTCAGACTTTGTCCTTGTAGCAGCTGTTATGTCACAAACAAAGTTTATGAATGGCAGCTATTCAAAACTTCTAAAAAAGACTAATATTGTAGAATAATTCATTGTTTAATGATGAGTTTTTATTAGTTTATGACAATGCGGAAACTTATTCTGAAATAATACATCAGTGTTTTAAAGGGAGAATGATGTCATATTCTGTTTATACTCTTATTTCTAGCTGAGGGGTGCCAGTTTTAGATTAAATACATAGATTTAATTTTCACCTCATAACTTGAAATGTAGTCTTTTGCTCCTGAAGTAATTGAGTTTTTCATCTTCACTCAAAATGGTCACTTCTTCTTTTTAAATGTTTGAATATAATTAGTTAAAATTAAAAAAGAAAAGTAAGGTCTGCCATAAAATTGACAACCAAACAAGTCAGGACTGGGCTCTGAACACTAGAAGAACAAAATGTGGTAAAAGAGGTTTTCAACCACTGTTTTCATAATTAAATGAGATATGTCGATGAAGAGCATATAAACTCGGGTTTTCATCAGGCTAATCAGCTAAAACTAAAGCAAAGTATAAAGATTACAAATACATATATAATGTACATGCAAAAGGATTTTTATGTCAATGATATTACATTTTCTTAACTAGCCCTTTTTAAAATGAACCACTGGAAAGGCCAATCTTTTATCTTATGTGTTTTATTTTACGTTGGTATTTGGCAAATTATAAAAAATGTTACTGGTTATTTTAATTTCCACTCAACATTGTAAAAGGTTGACAGAAATAAATGTTTATCTTCCCTAAATGTACTGGTTTCTTTCTGAAATTCTGATATATTAATTTTAAATTGTATTTGTCACTTGCTTTAGAAGTCTTTTGCTGATATTCCTGCTGTTGTGTTCGGAATGAAACAGGTATAATGTTGTGTTATCACTACCAAGTGATGCAAGTTGTGTAACTTGATGTGACTTAAAGATATAGAACATATATGTTGAACAACAGATATATATTTCGCTTAACCCTTTTTTCAGAAGTTGACCGGTATCAAGATAAATGAGGGATTTCCACATTTGGCTGAAAAGCCAGAGACTAGGTCCTCTCATCTGGACACAACCTGTTGAACAATTGTTTTTTATTGTGATATGTTTGAACTAGTATGTTGTTTTGTCACGGATAACTATAAGTATATGCGAGACTCATTTCCAGAAAACATGTTAGTCCTCAGAAAACATGGATCTGAGGCTCAAAGGTCAACAGATCGGATCATGTTTGACATGTTGAATAACAAAAACATGGCTCACTCTTAAAGCTCTTTGACATCCCCGTCATTGTTTACTGCATGTTCTGGGAATACAGCCTAAATATTCCCAAACAAACTCACGACCAGTCAGTGACAATTTGAATTCCTTTCATCCACCTTGGCCCCCCCACACCGTCTCAGGTCGTCCCCTCTTTACCTCCCCGGCCGCAGACGCGCTCACACTGCAGACAAACACCTTCACCTCAAACCTCAAGTGAGGCGCAGACAGGACCACACAAACTGTCTCGCACACAAAATGCCTGGAATGCTATAAACATTTATTTCGGCTCAGAAGAAGATTTCTGTGCGTGTTTGTGTGCGCATTCTTGCCACGGGAAAGTTTAACGACACATGTAGGCCACCAAGACGAGGAGGCCGATCAAACATGACCAAATATTTCAAGTGTTTTCCATAAATACGTGGCAGGTGAGTTCACCGTCATTACAAGCAACGACGGCTTTCCCGGGCAGAGCAGCTGCTCTCCTTTGAGTCTCCGGCTCGATGACTGACCGTCGGTCGAACCGGCTTCCGCTCATCGCCGGCCTCTTCTTCTCACGCGTGTTCAACGTGAACCCCTAATGTCTTTGAGCGTCAATCAATCACTTCATGCTCCGCCTTGACTCTGGTGACACTAAGTCGTGTTTGGGATGATTGTATGATTCTTTAATGCTGTGAATTACAGTGTGTGTTAGCGCGAGTGTGTGTGGTCGCTCTCCGCCAAATGGACTGTCCACTATCTGGGAGGTCCCCAGGCCACACTCGTGGGGGGGTGGCGGGGGGGGAGGCAGACACACACTCACAGGTGGTAAAGGGATTCCTTGACGCACATCTCTGATAGGTTTCCACTGTAACTCTTTTTTATTTTTATTGCAGTTTTTGTGTTGAAGTTGGCTTTAAATATTTTGTGTTAATAAATGAAAAAAATAAAGAGTGAGAAAGCTTGCTTCAAACTTGGGAATGGTCGAAAGATAAAGAAGAACAATTAACTTACATGACCGACCGATACAAATACACAAAAGTGCTCATGTGAACACACACACAAAAAAGCCTCGCATAAACACACACAATCGGAGAATTAAATGAATTCTCGCAGAACGAAAGAAACACAAACAGAGACCATTATTAACGAACACAGACTCAACACCTATATACACAACCACATAAACACTCACATTTATAAACTTACACAAAACAATTCCCATGAAGACTCACAGTCATCATGGACGCACAAACATAGAGCAACACAAAGAAATACAATGAACGCAGGCTTACAGCAAAAACACAACCATACATGAACATGTATACAAAGTGAATGCAGACTTGCCTGTACTTACACAAATTCTATACACAAATAGGTTTTCTTAAACACACAAACCTACACAAACACACTTTACTACTTTACGGGAGAAACGGAGATGTATGAGCACATAAAGACTTATCTTCATACACGCAGAAAGAACAGTAATAAAAAGAAAGAAAAAATAATTTATATAATTTTTGTCTTAAAGGTGTTTTATTTTGAAAAAAAGATAATATTTTCTCTGACGTAACATTAGCTTGTGACTCTTGACATGTCAAGATGCTCATTTCAGCCAAAAAATAAACCAGTAAACGAGTAGAAAAAATGTTTTATGTGAAGGTCGATCCGTGAATATCACATTAAACCTGTCTGCGGTGCAAAAAAATATCCCAATAAAAATTCTAATATCATCAGATTTGATGAAAATTGAAACCATATGTAAAACAAAATAATGGAGATTTCCAGAATATTCGCTTTTTTTCATAAACTGTAAGGGGCGTAGAGGGGGGCAGAAGACCTGAAAATGAACGTATGTTTAATAGATATTAAATGAGGATTTTTTATTTTTTTATTTTGCCAATTTAAGGTCCTTTTCAGTAATTTCACAGCCCATGTTTTTTTGAGGATTATTTGGAATTTCTTTTTTTTATCATCCTTTGTCAAATTAACCCTAAACCTAGAGCTGGATCTTACCCTAACCCTAACCCTTATCCTAACCCTTATTCTAACTCTGACCCTTATCCTAACCCTAACCATTATCCTAGCCCTAACCTCAATCCTTATCCTAACCCTGACCCTTATCTTAACCCTAGCCCTAACCCTAACCATAACCCCAACCCTAACCCTTACCCTTACCCTTACCCTTACCCTTACCCTTACCCTTACCCTTACCCTTACCCTAACCCTTACCCTAACTCTAACCCTAAACCTAAACCTAACCTAACCCTAATCATAACCCTTATCCTAACCCTAACCCTAAGCTAACCCTAACCCTTACCCTTATCCTTCCCTAACCCTAACCCTAATCATAACCCTTATCCTAACCCTAAGATAACCCTAACCCTAACCCTTATCCTTCCCTAACCCTAACCCTAAACGTACCTGATTTACCATGGTGTAGATTGTATTTAACGTAGTTGTGTTTACACAGCATTTCAAAAAGCTACAGACACACAAAGCCTTATATGAACGCACACAATAATACAAAAGGACACACTGACGGGAATATACGTGAACACGGAATATTTACTCTTGTACAAACTCACTCTGACCTACCTGTACAAACACTTGTAGGAAATCTCACATTAGCGCACACCGTCCTACCTGCACACACACACACTTACACACACACACACACTTTGTGGCGGCCGCTTGCAGCAGGGAGTTACCCACTTTTTCCCTGTCTGGCTCTTCAAAACCAAACCCAGATATTTCCTGGTCCTGACGGGGGCTTGGCTTGGAAAAGTGAATTTCAGGGTCTGGTGATTGAAGCGGCTAAACGTCGGGATGAAAAGCTGTTTCATTTATTTGTGTTCGACTCCCCAAAACACGATTGGTATCGCAGTTGTTTGGGTCGGTGGTACAGAACCATTTACAGCTGACTAATCCGTCTTTGAGGTCCGACTTCTCTACAACAAAAGGAGAAGTGTGTCGACGTGTGTTACGTTTAGACACAAGTGTGTGTGTGTGCATCTGAAGACCCTGCAGTGGTCTGGTCTGGGAGTGGTGCAGAGACTAACCACACAGACTGTATGTGCACATTAGTGTGCGTGTGTGTGTGTGTGTGTGTGTGTGTGTGCCCACCTCTGATGTGTCCTAACACACACAGGGTTCATGCACACACACACACTCGACGCTGGGTGGTCTTGTGCTGCGAATGTTTATGATGTGAACCGAGTTAATCCAGCCGGCTTCTTCTCTCTGACGGGAGAATGATTTACAAGATACATCAAGAGAGAAGATTTGGGGATATGAGATCTCTCGCGTCCACTCACACGTGTCTACATCTGGTCACATGATCACTGCACTCTGGCGCAGACCAGCCTGCCCAGTGTAACATCAGACCGAGTAGCTCAACCATGACAAGATTTATAGAGAGATGTTGGCATGGTGCGACTCCAGGGCCACTCACGGGCCCCTGGGAAGATTCAGAGATTAAACATTTCTGTTTAAATCGTCCCTGTTGCCATAGCGTTCTTTTTCTTTAGTGTCATTCTCTGGGATCAAATACATTTTTACTTTTTTTTCAATATATTTATATTATTATTCCTGTTTTTCTATCCCAAATAGAAATATTTGAAAACAAACAATATACATATATTTAAATGCTGTATATTTCACTTCTTTATTGGTATTATACTCATATTATACTATATATAAGTAAGTAAGTAAGTAATTTTTATTTGTATAGCGCTTTTCTAGACCAGGGTCACAAAGCGCTTAAACAATCAAAACAATATTCAATAAAGTATATACTTTAAAGGGCAAGGTAAAACTGTGAACACAACAGGATTTGTTGTTTCTTTTTTCTTTGTTATCTTTCCACCAGTGATGTAATGAAAGAATCAATAAAAATAAATTAAATTACAATAACAACTTGCACAATATCAGTTTCTTATTTTCACAAATTATTTAGACTTTAATTATTTGGATTGTTTTATATTAACAAGTCAGTTTATTAAAGAAAAATGTGAAATGGGGTTCTGTGACATATTTTATTGTTCAATACCTCAATTATTCACCCCTGTTAGTCTGGTCAGTAAAATGAATAATAATATTTACAATATTATTAATAGTAGTAAATATATTTTTGTTGTTATTGTTTAGTAAGAGATAATATATATCCATTAATCATGGATATTCAAGTAAAAGCTTAACATTAAGTGCAAAAGATATTGTATTTTTTATTTTTACATGTCAATTGGGGGCTTTGATATAAGATATAATTTGTGTTTCAGTAATAAAAATGTATAAAAACATTATATTATTCCTCTTTTTTTTAAGGAAAGGGAAATTCAAGGACTAATGGGTTGACAATAAACCCTATAGATCATGATAACTTAAATTAAGAACAAGATTTAACAATAAATGTTAATGTTATTAAATTACTTTCGAAGAAGAAACCTTTTTATTTTATGTTATATCAGCATCTGCTATTTCACAACTGCCTCCATGTCTTGTCACATGTGTTTTAGGTGACCAGTAATCTCTTTTCTCTGCTGTGGAATGTCTCCACGATCAAACAGTGTCTCCGAGTGTCAGTGGTTTGGTCTGACTTTTATTAGTGCATCACTTTTTTTTTTCCTCTACAAACAGCTTTTTATGAAGAAAGAAAGATGCCACCTGTGTCCTGACAACACCTTGTAAAGCTGGCGGGAAAAGAAAAGGAACAGAAAACCATAAACGAGGTGGAAATGGAGAAAATATTACATGGAAGTAACACCTTGGAAATATTTGGTTAATATCTTCATGAATGTTTCTCGGGGCTAAATGAGCTGTGAGTGAGTCCTTGCTGTTTAAAACCCTTGAGCCATTTAAAACCAACTCAGGGACTCTCAATGTTTCTCTCTCCTCATTAAGTTCATTTCACATTTGATTCTAAGAATTTTGAAATTAAGAAACCAGATTTTCGTATTTTTTAGATCAGAAATCACAGGTTGCAAGGTATCGTTATTTTCCCAAATATATCCACTTTACACGTTACACAAAGTTATTCAATAATAACGTCAGACTTCTTAAAACATTGATTTGAAACTATTTATAAAAAAAAGGCATCAGGGGCCATTTAAATATGTGTGCATTTAGTTATTATCTTCCCAACTTGATATAAACTAAAAACTAGGTTAAACAAACTCATAATAATAAAATAAAGCAACATTAGTCTTGGCTCTACACATAAATAGAAATAACTATTAATAAGATGATAACAGATCTCATGGTCAACCGCTTATACAACAACAAAGACACAAATGACAAAAATAACATCAATTAAATAAGGATTTAAACATTTTCTTTTGCAAAATTGAAATCTCTGAAAAAGGGGCAAAACATTGTAATTGATATAATCTTGCAGGATAACAGTATATAATTGTGTGTGAACCACTTGTTACAGTAGACTGACAAGATCAGATTAAAATAATACAATTTATCAACAAAATGAATAAACACTGTCTTTATTCTTTAGATGGTATTGGTCTTAGTTTGAACCTTATCTGGATAATAACTGTCAAAAGCTGTTTTATTTTGTTTTTCTTTGGGGTTTTTTTCCAAAGTTACATTAGCATGTGACTATTTGGACGTCAAGACACGTGTTTCAGTCAAGTTTCACTCTTCTCTCTCTTAAGCCTGTCAAATAGTAAAATTGGGTAAAACACAAACTCTTTACAGGACCACCTTGTTACCAGTCCAGGGCTTCATGAAGGGTCAAGTTGCTGGGGAGACCCTGATTCTCTACAGCTACAGTATCCAGCTTTTCCTGGGGGGACCTTAAGTTGTTCCCAGGGCAACTATTTCTATTTTGTAATATACAAAATTAAATACAAATTGTCATTTAAAGAGTAATAAATAAAGGGTCAAAGCCACCACGACTGACTCGTAGTAGCATTGGCTCTACTCCGAGCCTCTCCCTAATGACCGTGCTTCCAGAGAAAAATCTCACTAGATCGACAGGTATACAGTGATATTCCCTTTTTGTTTTTTTTACCCCTTTTTACCTCAAACCTTTGCAGTGATAACGCCGCAATCCTTCTGTCAATCTCGTTCCTTCCTCACTCGGGAACAAGACCCCAAGATACTTGAAGCCCCTCCACTTCGGGATGAATTTCATCTCATGTAAATGTCTCCCCACCTTATTCTGACCTTAAACTTGGACTCTGATTTGGAGGTGATTATTTTCAACTCTGTCGCTCCAGCGAGAGCTCATGGTCTGATGAAGTCAACAGGGCAACGTCATCAGCAAAAAGCAGCGACCCAATTCAAAATAAGATTTTTGCTGAAATTGGTTCCATGATCACAATTCCGTGCCAATGTTAAGAAGGAGTCCGAGAACGTTTGCATGTATCATGGTACATATAAGGGTCTAATAAAAGATAATGTACTGTAGATGTATGAGATGTCTGTTGTGTCGTTATATTTTGGCCTGAAAATTTACATTTTTTTTATTTATGTCAGATCTTAATAAATATATTGATGCTTATTTAAAAAAAATCAATTCAGGTCTTATATGTGAGTTAAATTATAATCAAGTAAACTGAACAAAAACAGGAACATTTTTCTGAGAATATAAGTGCCTCTCATATTACAAACTGGCATAAACAGCAGGGAGGCTTGTTGAAGTTAAGAGTTCCAGGGTGAAGATCAAGTAATATACTACGCTGAAGGTCAACAGTTCAGTTTTTTAGGTTCAGGACAGGCTTGTTTGTTTCACTCTCGCTTCTCGCCTTCTTTCTTTCTCTCTTCTGGTATCCAGAAAGCAGCAAACGGGCAGTCAAGCTCATCTCCTGGCCAGAGCAAACAAAACCAAAGCCACATTCCCCAAGCTCAATTTGCTGTTACATCCCAGCTCTGTGAATTGGGAGTTCTCAAGCTTGAATGCTGAAGGAGAAACAGGGTGGCTTCGAGCTGCTAATCTGTTCACACTGCCGAGTATGTGAACATCTTGAACACAAGCAACAAAGGACAATGGGAGCATATAGAGGACATATATATTTTGTTTTGTTATCTATCTATCTATCTATCTATCTATCTATCTATCTATCTATCTATCTATCTATCTATCTATCTATCTATCTATCTATCTATCTATCTATCTATCTATCTATCTATCTATCTATCTATCTATCTATCTATCTATCTATCTATCTATCTATCTATCTATCTATCTATCTATCTATCTATCTATCTATCTATCTATCTATCTATCTATCTATCTATCTATCTATCTATCTATCTATCTATCTATCTATCTATCTATCTATCTATCTATCTATCTATCTATCTATCTATCTATCTATCTATCTATCTATCTATCTATCTATCTATCTATCTATCTATCTATCTATCTATCTATCTATCTATCTATCTATCTATCTATCTATCTATCTATCTATCTATCTATCTATCTATCTATCTATCTATCTATCTATCTATCTATCTATCTATCTATCTATCTATCTATCTATCTATCTATCTATCTATCTATCTATCTATCTATCTATCTATCTATCTATCTATCTATCTATCTATCTATCTATCTATCTATCTATCTATCTATCTATCTATCTATCTATCTATCTATCTATCTATCTATCTATCTATCTATCTATCTATCTATCTATCTATCTATCTATCTATCTATCTATCTATCTATCTATCTATCTATCTATCTATCTATCTATCTATCTATCTATCTATCTATCTATCTATCTATCTATCTATCTATCTATCTATCTATCTATCTATCTATCTATCTATCTATCTATCTATCTATCTATCTATCTATCTATCTATCTATCTATCTATCTATCTATCTATCTATCTATCTATCTATCTATCTATCTATCTATCTATCTATCTATCTATCTATCTATCTATCTATCTATCTATCTTTCTTTCTTTCTTTCTTTCTTTCTTTCTTTCTTTCTTTCTTTCTTTCTTTCTTTCTTTCTTTCTTTCTTTCTTTCTTTCTTTCTTTCTTTCTTTCTTTCTTTCTTTCTTTCTTTCTTTCTTTCTTTCTTTCTTTCTTTCTTTCTTTCTTTCTTTCTTTCTTTCTTTCTTTCTTTCTTTCTTTCTTTCTTTCTTTCTTTCTTTCTTTCTTTCTTTCTTTCTTTCTTTCTTTCTTTCTTTCTTTCTTTCTTTCTTTCTTTCTTTCTTTCTTTCTTTCTTTCTTTCTTTCTTTCTTTCTTTCTTTCTTTCTTTCTTTCTTTCTTTCTTTCTTTCTTTCTTTCTTTCTTTCTTTCTTTCTTTCTTTCTTTCTTTCTTTCTTTCTTTCTTTCTTTCTTTCTTTCTTTCTTTCTTTCTTTCTTTCTTTCTTTCTTTCTTTCTTTCTTTCTTTCTTTCTTTCTTTCTTTCTTTCTTTCTTTCTTTCTTTCTTTCTTTCTTTCTTTCTTTCTTTCTTTCTTTCTTTCTTTCTTTCTTTCTTTCTTTCTTTCTTTCTTTCTTTCTTTCTTTCTTTCTTTCTTTCTTTCTTTCTTTCTTTCTTTCTTTCTTTCTTTCTTTCTTTCTTTCTTTCTTTCTTTCTTTCTTTCTTTCTTTCTTTCTTTCTTTTTCTTTCTTTCTTTCTTTCTTTCTTTCTTTCTTTCTTTCTTTCTTTCTTTCTTTCTTTCTTTCTTTCTTTCTTTCTTTCTTTCTTTCTTTCTTTCTTTCTTTCTTTCTTTCTTTCTTTCTTTCTTTTCTGGAACTCCTGTGTTGTTCTCAGTGTTATCTTGACCTTTAAAGTATATACTTTATTGAATTTGTTTTGATTGTTTAAGCGCTTTGTGACCCTGGTCTAGAAAAGCGCTATATAAATACAAATTACTTACTTACTTATATTATTTCTATTGATGACTGGAATTATTTTTAAAGGAAGTTGCACTGTAAATGTATATTTTGTGACTTTAAATTTTCATCCTGTATAAAAAGTAACACTACCGCTAACAATACTAATTATATTTTTTTTACGAAAATAAAGTGAGTACAATGGTATAGAAAAAGTAAAAAAACAAAAAACACAAAAAAACAGATATATACATTAAAAAACATAATAAAATCCATTCATAATGTTTTGGGATTCTATTACTATTGTTTTACGAGTTCTAAAGGAGAATAATAATCATTGAAAAAAATAAATAAAAGTGAAGACACCTGTAGAGAAAAATGGACAAAAATAACTCGCATTATTGCAGTAGTATCAAAAAAGTTCAAAAGTTCTTTTTTTTTTTCCTCAGCAAGGTGTGTGTATTTTATGTTAAGATAGAATTTACACCAAATGAAGGACAAAATGTAATTAGTGCAACATTTATATATATATTGATATGCTATACTTTTTACATATTTATATATGTGCAATACACTATTACTTATAGTTAATTCTCACTGTGTCCTCATGCAAATAGTGATCTATTTTTACATCGAACTATTATGGTTTTTATTTCCCAAAGTGATTTTAATCTTACATTTCTTGACCTAAATTCTTACTTAAATCGATTCCATTCGACACGCTAGGTGGGAACCTTCAGACGAAGGACTTTCCCCCCACCCGGACCCAATTTGAGGGTGCTCACCAGATGTCATCATACTATGCTAACTGTTAGCTTCACTTAGCTATCTCGAGTCAAAAATTGCTCAGCAAGTATTTGTAGAAAAACATTAAGTGACAGTAGAATATATCGGTTTTCGTAAAACACGCTGGTCTCCACAGCGGTGTGGAGGTTTGCTGCCACTCGGTGCAGGTTAAACTCTGACAGGAACAACACATGTCACTATCACCGCTGCTGCTGCTGTTTTCAGTAAACAGTTCTTCACAGTGATCTGGAAAACTTTAAAGGTAAGGTTTCGATCTGCATTTGCTTTGACTTTGTATGTGTCATCTTAAATTCTCAATAATGAGTTCAGATATCATCTGTCGTCAAACGTCTCTGAAATATTAGCTTCAGGATGAATCCTAATGGTATTTATTGACGTCCTGTTCTTGTGAAATTAGAATCATCTCAGAGCTATCAGTAGAAACGTATTTATCTTATATTTGAAATAAAAATAGACTTAATGCAAAGCAAGACCTTCAATGAGATGGTCATGTTAATGATGGATAAATATTTCATTATACAGCATATAAACTGGTTGTTAACCCTGTTTGTATTCATTTTATACACCTTTCTTTTTTTCAAACAACACCCACAGTTACCATGGAGTTCCAGGCGGTGTTGATGGCAGCTGGCGGAGGGTCTCGTATGACTGACCTGACCTACAACACACCCAAACCTCTGCTACCTGTTGGTAACAAGCCTCTCATATGGTACCCGCTCAACCTGCTGGAAAGGGTTGGCTTTGAAGGCGAGTGCGGCATCCATCTCTACTTCATTGCTTTGACTGAACATATGTTAGCATTAAGTAAAGAAGATCATGAAGGATGAATACTAGGGCTGTGTATTGGCAAGAATCTGGCTATACGATACATATCACAATACATGTGTAATTATACAATATATTGGGATATATTTTGCAATACTGTAGGAACAACGATATATTGCATCTTTTAAAGAAACAACACTTTTTCTGGCTTAGACCGTTAAAAATAAGCATATACTTTCAATTCTAATCAATGTGAACGTGATTGTAGTAAGTGCTTTTCAAAATATTATAAAAAAAATGTTATCTATTTTAGCAATGAAGGCCATTAACAGTCTCAAACAACTTGGAGAAAGATTCAATATCCAGTGTCTGTTAGTGCTTATTGTATTAACTTTGTTTTAAAGCCATAATGAGTCCAAACATCAGCTTTAACAGCTGCTGCAGCCTGGTGTATACTTTCTTTTTTTATTAATGGCTGCCATTTCACCGGTTTTGTTTTTACTTTGGCACATAGGAAATGGGTAATGTTGCCAACTAGTGGCCAGAAGTTCCATTACACCACACAAATGAATAAACGCTGTGAATATTGAGTATTAATTAATAAAGCATCGAATGATTGTCTTTAATGCACACAGTATTGAAATATAAACCATCAAATTAAAATGTTATTTCAAAGGTAAATATATATATATATATATTTATATATATTATGTATTTATATATATATATATATATATATTTTTTTATATTGATACAGAGCTCTTGAATATTGATACAGTATCAGGAATAAAAAATATCGCGATATGTCGTTCTATCCATATTTTCTTACACACCTAATGAATACTAAATTATAATTATGATAATAGCTACACTATACGGTTGAATACAAAACATTCACAAATGCTAAATATGTTAAATGATGACTCTACATTGTCTTCAGAATCAAATGTGTGATAGATTATTGTGCTAAATGTTTCCTGCAAACGTCTGCCAGTCCATGATGTCCCCCGTATCTTGCTTGTTGTGGTTTGAATAGGCTCTTCAGCCACTTTATACATTTCACAGATTAATAATCCATTGAACATATTCAGAGAGCTGAAAAATATTTGAACTTATTTATATACAGGCTGCCTTGGTGCTTGGTTCTGTTTTTCTATTGCTTATTTTGTGTGATATATTATTTCAATCTTTTATTCTCTACTGACATCACAATAAAATCCTATGTTGTGTTTACAAAGCTGACGATAAAAGTGTCTCTGATACAGAAACCTTTATTAGAAATCACTTCATCCTCTCAGATTCTGATTGCAAGAGAACTTTACAAATGCTAGTTATCTTTGTTTAATGCATGGAAAGTAACAGTAGCTATTGAAAAGTGTTTCATAAAATTTAACGTGACTGTTATTACTGTATGCAATACAAACAAATACTTGAAAAGCACATTATACACATGCACATTATAGTAGTTTGTGCACATGGTTTGGCAATTGTCCTCTTCATCAGAAGTTGCATCAATGGTATATTTCATTTAGTTTCATTAATATAGTTTCAATATTTTGTATTTTACAAAGAATATATTTTAGTGTGTTATATTGTAGATATATATGTATAAACTTATTATTTGTTATTGTTAACTTGTTATTCTTGATTCTGTTTCTATATGGTTGTGTACATCTATAGTGAGACTCGAAAAAATGTCACTTCTCATGCCTATATCTACATTTTTAAAATTTGTCCTTAGACATAGATTAACCATTTAGTTTTATATACATTGGGCAATAGTCCATTTTGTTTAAATAGATTTAAAATGTTCTCTATATTCATTATAATATCCCAAATGAATATCTCAAAAATAATCTTAATTTACAAGGTCTAATTCTTTTTGTTTTGAAACACAGAAATATCAATGTATATTGCTCATGTGGTGTTACATCCTTCAATTACTTAAATAGTTAATATATAATATATTAAAAAGTTGATCTTTACTTTTAGCAAATCATTGTTTCAAAATATTCTATCCACTTTCTAACTTTGTTTGATCAACTCATTCTGTTCAGATAATCAAAACTACATCTGACATAACTCCTTGTTTATGTCTGTTTTTATGCTGCCAAACCACATTATTACATTTTTGCCTTCAATAAATGATCACTGGGCTTTAGAAAGTTATTGTTTAGAAGCATATTTCTTCATTCGTCACCATAATAACCAGAAAATACCCGATTAGTGCAGCTCATTTGTTTTGGAAGTTGGCAGTTTCCCAACATTAATAATGCAGTGATCACAGTGAGTGCTGAGAGTTTGACTTGTTAAAAGAAACATGAACACATACTATGAAATACTACAAATGTCAACACATAATCATGTTCTTATTGGTTCCTGCTGCATTGCATAACCAAAAGAGTTGGCTGAAACTGACTTCTTTTATTGCATCCGATGAAAAAAAAACAACAACGTCTCATTGGATCCGCAAATAGAGAAATACATCTGGATTCTAATTTAATTCAAGTCTTAACTGAGTTCCTAAAAAGTTTTATAAGAACACAATATACTGCGTCCCCTCTTGTGTGGCTTGTTTTTGGCGTTGCGATTGTCCTGCTTTTCATTTTCAGCAGCCTGTCAGCACGTCATGAGCCATTGTCAGGTGTGTGTTTCCTGCCTCAAATTTACAGTCTACAGTCTTGAGCTCTTGTGCTACAACATGCGTGCCGGCCAGCAACTCTGGTCTTATAAAGGGATTTGTTGCAGTGTGCTGTTCTCGCAGTAAACAGAGCTGCTCATTGTAAAAAGCCTGCAGCTCGTCACCAGCAAGAATAAAAGGCAACTTTCTATACATAATCATCTTGTGTGGCCAGAACTTTACTGTGGACAGCCAGCTCGCCAAAGCTCTGCAATTTGGTTTTACTAGACTGAAATAGTAATGGTGAACAAGCTCCAGCAAGAGGAGCATTCACACTCTCTCACACACACGCACACACATCCATTATTTATGTTCAATATACCCTTTGGTGAGTGGTGAAAAAAGTTAGTTTTGTTTGTGAAATAAACATGGTAACATCGGACTATTGTCTTGTTTCGAACAATTTAAGAACAGACTGTACTGGTTCATAGCTGTGAAAGTATTTATCTACCTCTCACATAAAAAAGAGAAACAGAACAAAAGGTGTGAAATTAGGGTTTTAATTCTAATTTCCTACATTTTTAACTAAACTAATACAAATTTGAATCGGTTTTCAATATGAAAAACTTTATTTACTCAAAATATTTATCATAAAATATCAATGTTTTGATGATTCAGTTGTACTTAGTTTGTGTTCTTGCCATAAAGAATCAAATGTTTGAGAGATTATTGCAGTTAAATGTTTCCTGCGACTGACAGTCTGATAGTCCATGATGTTCCTCGCATCTTGCCTGTTGTGGTTTGAATAGGCTTCTTCAGCCGCTTTATACATTTTTTAGATCAATAATTCATTGACCGAATTCAGAGCTGAAAAATATGTTAACTTGTTTATATACATTCCGATGTAGAAACTTTTATTAAAAATAACTTTCATTCTACTAAATTAATATAGTTCGAGTCTGTATTTTCTCTTTTAAATGTAGCACTTCAATGTTTAAATTAATTTTATAGTAAAAGTGAAATATAGTGCTGTCATTGTTGTTGCTGAATATAAAACATTTTGGATCTTACATTTCAGAGGTGATTGTGATCACCACCAAAGATGTCCAGAAGGCGATGAGCTCAGACCCCAAAATGAAGCTGGACGTGAAGATGAAACTAGACGTGGTTTGTATCCAGGAGGACTCGGACATGGGCACCGCCGACGCACTCAGACACATCCAGCAGAAGATCAAGGTGAATCCTAAATGTCTAAAAATCAATCAATTACTCCGACTGCTCAAAACAAAAAGGGTATAAGTTAAGCAATAGTAGAAGATTACCATATATTTAGAAATCTCAAACCTTTACTGATATTACGTCAATTGTTTGTGGCATTTGTTCATAATACTGTACATATTAACATATTTTGGGTTTGAGGTGTATTTCTGCTCGAGTCCAGCTTCAGGTGCATTGTTATTTTTATCAAATAGCAAAGTACATTCCAAGCCAATGAGATGTTAAAGCTAGTGATGAGCTGATGAAGCTTCATGAAACTGTGTCAGGTTGTTATGAGGTCAGTAGGTGGCGCCATCAGTTTAAAAATGTTGTGATGTTTCATTGGAACAATTCAAAACAAAGAAAATGGTTTCAGAGACCGCCATCTAGTGGACACTAAAAATATTGACACTGCCTCATGAAGCTTCATCAGACCATCACTAGTTAAAGCAGGGGTGTCAAAGTGAAGAGCAACAGCTAGAGAGTTCTGAGTCATGACTGTTTAAAATAAAATTGAGTGTAAAAATAGTAATGTCAAAATTGTACCTTTCTTTAAATTTAAGTTAATCTGTACCTTATGTTATTTTTCTCTGTAAAAAATCAATCAGACTTTTGTAAGATCGATATTATCAGGAGTAACTTGGGGCTCAGTACAGGGACCCAAATTGTTTCTATTTTGTATTAACAGTATTTGTGAAGTGTCAGAACAAATAAAAAAATCATGTGCTTTTGCAGATGACACACACTATATTAATAACAAAGGAGACGTCTAAAAATATTAACCAAGAATAAGGATAGGTCTCATTTTATCTGAGGAGGATATGTATGTAGGTAGGTAGGTAGGTAGGTAGAATTTTATTGATCCCTCAGGAGGTGTCCTTCGTGAAATAGTTGTTTTCCTATTAGACACAGCAATTATTCATAAAAATAAAAATAAGAACAAGAACAAAGAGAAATAAAGAGAAAGAACATGATTATACAATCTAAGTCCAAAGATAAAGAACATGGATCAAAGAAAAATAATAAAGACAAAGGATACAAAGACTAAAATAGAATAGAACATCATGATACTTTCGCTCCACTCTTGCCCCCAAACTCAGAATTATACAATCTAATAGCACGAGGAATTAATGAGTCTTTGAGTCTATTAGTTTTGCATCTGGGAAGGAGCATCTGCTTCTCTGCTCACTGATGACAGTGTTCAGAGGATGACTGTCATCATCCATGATGGACAGTAGTTTGTTCAGTGATCTCCTCTCAGCAACTGAGACCTCCCGAACTACAAGACCAGCTCCTTGGTCTTTGAGGTGTTCAGCTGCAAGTGGTTCCTCTCGCTACTGTCCACCAGGATAAATGGCAATACACTATATTGACCATCAATAGTTAAATGGAATATTGTTACTGTAGGTATAATATCAATGACATATACTTTATTGATCTCCATAGAGAAATATGTGGTTCTATATTATATTTCTTTCATGGAACTGATCATCCAAAACTAGTCAATATGTTCTTGTTGTTGCGACCGCTCTTGTGTTACTTGTTTACAATTTTATAACGTGCAGCTTTTTGTTGCAAATTTCTGTTGCAAATTTACTTAAAAGTGCTGTTGTAGCACTTTGGCAAGAAAAGTCCTGTTGGGTATATGTTTTGGAAAAGGGGGAGACAAAGGGAAGGGGTTCCTCAAGATTTTGGTGTGGAATGTGTAATGCCGGGATCACCAGTGAACCGTGAACTTCCCTCCTCCACTTGGGCTAAACCCTCTGAGGTGCCTCAATTTCACATCCTCTTTTTAAAAAAATACACCCGCAAGTACATATACACACATACATGCTCATGATGACATAGAATCTCTGACCCCTAGCCTCGATTTCCAGACCCCTCAGTATCCTGCCAGCTAAACCCTCCCTTCTCCCCGATTCTCTCTCTAAACACATGAGGTCATTGTTAATGGTCCCTGTTCTGCCAGTTTAACCGGTGTGCCATTTATCCTCATCCTGTTGTCAAACACATCTGTGCAACATTTGGGGGGTATGTGGTTTGTCACGCCTTGTATGTTTCTTGTATTGAGTGAGATATTGCATAATTTGGTTATTACGATATTGTGTTTGAACTGTTTAATAACAAAAGTACGTTGAGTTTCTTTTGTACTTCTTATAACTCAATACAGAAGGAGCTGAAAAGTTCAGTCCTTTTGTGTGTTAAGGCAACTTATTGACATGTTCAGGTGCTTTTACCTGAACCAACTATCTATGATATAAGAATTAGGATTCAATGTTTTGTTGCTAAAAGCAATCATCTATCACAGTCCTGGGAAAAGTGCATCCCGATCTTTGTGGCCCTCCTATGGTCAAATTAATGAGAAAAAAAAACTGACCATTTCAATTTCTTTCTAATAGGTTTCTTACAGTTTTAGGTCGACTCTTCATAGACTTCTTCAAGGTCTTTGTTGTTTGTTTCACCTCTTTTCCTCTTTCTATTTTTAAATTAAATGTATATAAAATAAATATAACTATTTAAATTTATTTTGCATTTGAAATATTTCATTTTAAATTATATGACATTAAATATACAAAGATCTTTAATATTATCTATATTTATTTTATCTCTATTTATTTGTCCCTTCCTACTTTTGGCTTGACAGCCTGGTATAACGGTCACAGTTTATAATGTGGCCCCCGAAGGAAAAACTATCTGGCAAACAAAGTGCAAGTATCACCAAATCTCTTTTGCTGTGAAATTGACATTACAGAGGCACATTAGATCAAAACATGGCTTTTTGCTTTCACCCCCAAACCATTAAGTTCCAACACAAAGGTAATATTGTGGTTTACTATAATGCTGCCACATAAGCAGAATGAAGTAGCACAGAGAAACAAAAGAGAGACAAGCAGACTGGCTTGCCAGAGAAGAGAAATGCTCACAAACCACTGATTCCACTCTTCCTGGCAAACTTCTGCACTCTCGACAATAAGAAACCTGGTTAAACAACAACGTTCCAGACAAGGCCTTCCAGGCTGATTGTTACAGCTCTTCAGGGAGGTCTAAACTCTAGTTTCAGAGCTTCCATCCTATTCCATACTGCTTTTGTTAAATATAATTTATTAACTTCTACTGAATTAATTGATGCTAAAACGAAACTGTAAAAGATAAGGTTATTTCTGATTTTGGTAAGGGGGAGTGCAAAGGACTTGTGTTTTCAAGCAGAGATTAGATGAACTCAATGGCTTTGCCCACTTATTTACCATCCAAACATGCATGCCGTGTTCCCGCAGCTCTATCTCTCACTCTTTATCCGCCTCAGCTTTTGACGTGCAGCTTAACAGTCGACAAACAATCGAAGGACAAAGGTTCAACTTTGAGTCAGCGGCAGTGATGGGCCCAGAGTTATTTGGCCGACCTGCTATTGTCAACGAGGGTTTAGGTGTATTAAGCAACAGGCACTCATCAACTACATCTATCACCAAATTGGCTTAATGTGAAAGACCTGAACATGATCCCAAATATTCATCGTGTGCAACTCTAAGGCTAAACATAATACAATTTTCTGGGTGTAATCTCGTCTTTCAATTATCAAAAGGTACGAGCGGGAATTTACTCCCAACTGCTTTAAGCACTCTGTTTGATCAGTTTTACTGAATCCCTGGATGTTGGGGGTTGTTTGTACAAAAAGATGAGTGAGCGTGTGTGTATGTCTTTGCGCCATTCATGCGTCCATTTGACAGTCTGAACGATTTCTCTGCTGGGATTTGGCGGGTCACGGTTATGGTTCTTCACTCATCGCCCTCCAGTGTGTGTGTGTGTAACTTAATGCCTCTAATCTAGGTTGCTGCTCAAAGGATTAGAAACTCGACTATTCTCAATGGGAGCATGCCGGAGCCTGTCCGGTTTAAGTGTGCGCGCCCATGTATGTGCAGTTACTATGTATTTAATAAAGTATTGTTGGACAAAGATGGTAAGGACAACTTTCAGGGATGTGTCCTGATGCCACAATAAGTTGCTGATTAGTTAAAAGTTATTGATGCATCTATTAAATGACCCAGAAGGAAGGTTTAACAGTAATGTTTCCGGTGTTCTTATGTTGGAATGGTAAGAGGTCCTACACCTAAGTGGCATTTTGTCAGAAATACTTATTTTTTTCCCAGAATACTGCACGGAATGACTCATTCTGAACATTAGTGATAAGTACCCGTTGACATGATTCCGGTAACTGTCTCATTTTCCAAAAGCCCAAGAGGCGAAACTTTGAAAAGCTCACACTATTGAAACATAAATACTACCTGGTTGGAATCATTTTCCCAGAAAATTTTGATTAAAAGTTGTTTTACCATTTTACTCAAACTTTAACATGGCACTAGGTAACAATTTGAGTTTTTACTTGAGATATTAATTGTAGTGTTTATATCTCAAGTTTCTTTGGTCCAATAAGTATGTGTGTGTGCTTGTGTGTGTGTCTATATATATATATATATACAGTATATATATATATATATAAGGCAAGTCTGTTTCAGTAGACTTATTGGACTTTTTCTAGGTCTTGGTATTGTCTCAGTCTGGAAGATCCATGGTCTCGGCCTTGTCTGGAGCCTCGATGGTCGTTTGTCACATAGCCGTCTCAAAATAAGTCACTCTTCGGCTCAGTAAGAGGGAAAATAAAAAGTCCCTTTGTTTGTCTGGACACTCTTCAGTCTTGGTCCCTGCTGAGGGGGTCATTACTTAAGTTTTAGAACTTCCAGGTGTACTTTGATTGAACCTTTAGACACCATGCCATGATGCAGGTGCTGCCAACATGTGAATAGTAAAACCCATTTAGTTTTTTATCATTAACATTTATGACAATGAAAACCCAAGTAATTCTCACAATGTTACAACCAAGTAGAATTTCAACCAGCTGAGAATGTTCCCACAGCATTTCACTCCAGAAGGTAGCCAATTCAATTAAAGGTTATGAATGGACAGCTGACAAGATTATAGTTTTTTTTATGGTTTCGGCAGAATGCCATCGGCATTTCTAAACCTCCAACTGTTTAGAGTCTCCTTAGTGGAAGAGTCCTTAACATTACTCTCAATAGATACAATTCATTGATGGGAAAATCTTCTATTTTAAAATGTATCTTTAGTTTAAAGTAACTGCAAGGAAAAGCTCCTCCTTAAGTGTAGTTTACTATTGAATAGGCTAGGCTTGTAATATTTTTTAAAATCAATTATCATAGCAAGTTTGTTTTCTCATCTGCACATGGTAATAAACATTTTCTTTCATTGTAGGTTATAATGCACTAAATAATATAACAAAAGGAAAACTGTGTTGCCCTTTGTGTGTCACGATTGTATGCACTGTGATTTAGGACAGAAGTTCTATGTGTGTGGTCCTGACCTGTCCAGAGATCAGAGCTGTTGAAAACCCAAAGTGTCTCTGACTCTCCAGCTGACTCCACTCTGCTGTCGCCTCAGTGTGTGGGGATTGTGCAGCCGCATGCTTCTGCCTGTGTGTGCGCGTCCGTGTGTGATCCCCGGCACATACACACTTGTGTGCGACTCCAGTATGTGTGTGTGTGTGTGTGTGTGAAGAAAGGAGAGTCAAAAGGTCTCAAAGTCGCAGTGTCGGTAGATCTCATCCAGACACCTTCAGCTTTTCTACGGCAGCTTCCTGTCGCCAAGTCCAGACCAGGTCCAGGTTGCCATTTGGTTGACAGCATGACCTTTGACCCTCCTCATACACATCTCCTCGCATTCAAACAAGCAGCCACTATAGCAACATATTTGTATTTGTTAAGAACTTCATTCATTTAAACTAAAACCTTCCTTTGATTAAACATATCTAGACAAGAATGTGATATAAACACAGGAACTCAGTCTAAATGCTTCTTAAATACTGTTTTTGCTCTCATAACATTCTCCCGTCCCAACTATGGCACGCTCGTCCTCCCCTCCATCAAAGAGGTATCACTGTCAGTAAGAATCCTGATACTAATGGTGGGATTAGCTGCGACGCTGACAGCCCCCATCACTAGATAGACAGATGGATACTGCACATACAAGCGCAAGTTTGGGCACACATGTTCCAGAACTCACACACACTAAAACACTTGCACATGCATGCTTGTAACGTCACCAGCAGCCAGTTAAATTCTTTTAACTGGCTGTTTGTTAAGAAGGGAGTGCAGGATGGATTTCAGAGAGAACTCTGATGCATGGTTTTTTTTTTTAAGTTTTTCTTTTTGTTTTCAAACGTCTAAAGTCTAAATAATTGTTTCCTGATATTGCTGTGATCTCACAATTTGGTGTTAAATATGTAATGCATCAAAATGAGTGACTCTTCTATTGCACATTAAGTTAAGGTTCTGTTATCTTATCGCCTCTTTTTTTCCCCCACCCTCCTTCTCTAGACGGATGTCCTAGTAGTGAGTTGTGATCTCATCACAGACGTGGCGCTCCATGAGGTGGTGGACCTCTTCAGAGCACATGACGCAACTCTGGCAATGCTCATGAGCAAAGCGCATGAATATACAGAGACGATCCCGGGCCAGAAGGGCAAGAAAAAAACGGGTAAATACCAAATGCCAATCATTTTTCAATTGAAATAAATTAAACATCATGTCCAAAATCTGGACTAAGATGCAACATATTAAAACATCCAATTGGTCGATACACTATTTCTGTTTTTTTTTTAAGATTTTACCAAATTTGAAGGAAAACGAAGAAGACCAACAAAGTTGTGTATTTACAATAGATTGAGATTGACAAATGCAGAAAAACAAAGATGAGGATTGAAAAAGCATTCTCACTTGCTTATTTTGGTTTAAATTTCATTAGTTACACCAGAACTATCATATCATCTTGCATATATATCAACATCAACCTCCTCATACTTACAGTCTGTCTTGATGATCTTCAGTATGCGTCGGTTTGCACAAAACTCTCTTTTTCCTTTGCATAATGCATTTTTTCTGGAATATAACCCGAATATAAGCAGCACCAACTAAAGGAAAAATCTTCTGTATATTATTAACCAATATACAGGCCACACATCTATATGCAACACGTGTGGACATTAGAGGTGAGATATTTTCCAGAAATAGATGGTACACATAAACCTAAAAAAAGGTTTTAAATGAATGCCTTCTTGAACAGTGATGGTAACATGACACTAACACAGCAGTAAAACCATCTACTTTAATTCCCTCTGAATTCTTTTGTTGTCTTTTTGCATTGTGTCAGTTGTTTACGCTGCCATTACAACTACTCACTATCAATTCAATGATGCTAAGCTAATCATCTGTGTTTTTTCCATCCTTAGAGTGTTTCCATGATGCTCAATTAACTGTTCAAAACAAAATTATAATATCGTTTTCTTCCTCTTTGAAGGTGGTTGGCAGAGTTTTGTGCATTATTGAATCTCTGGAAACTATCAACTCACTTGGCGCACTTTTTCTTCCACCTGTCTGTCTCTCTCTTGCACCTCTAGAGCGCCTCCTGTAGGCTTTTAAAATGTTTTTTGATTTTTTTGATTTTAATCTCATTTTATGATGTCCTTTTTGTCCTCAGCTGAACAGAGGGATTTTGTAGGTGTGGATCATTCAAAGAAGAGGCTTCTGTTCATGGCTAATGAGGCTGATTTGGATGAAGGACTGATGATCAGGAAGTCTACCATGAGAAAGTGAGTAACCGTGAAACATTTTTTTCACTAAGTTCAACTTTGTTTATACATATGAGAATAGATGCGATCAAACAATCACAGAAAGTTGACCTTTTTTGCATCGATTCGTATACTGCATGAAGAATTCTGTTAAAGATTGGTTTAAAAAATACAAAACTTGATTCACACAAATGCAATATCGGTGGCAGGTCAGAATATATGAATACTTTCTGTTACAACTTAAGTCACAGAAATACTTCTCCAGGTTTCTTTCCGAGCCCTAAATTCATGTGTGCAGGAGGCATTTCAGGGACTTGTAAATACTTTATGGATCTAAAGTCACCGTAAATTCCAGCCAATAAGAAAAAGCCTGGGCGCAGCTGCTCACATGCTTCCCCACACAGGAAGAACTTGGGTCGCACATAATGTGAACACACATGATCAAATGCATCAATCTGTTGAACAGATCAATCATGTGATTATATTGATTTGATTGTTGTCAACATTTTGGAAACGAATAGAGGTCAGTGGTAAATATTTAGTGTTGAGAGAGTTGCGGTCTTTAATGGCCTCTCATCGATTATACAAACATGTCACACATGTCAGCATGGGATATTTATCCATAAACTAATCAAGGAATATATTTCCATAGGCACTTCCATTAAACCTAAACATTCCATTTGTTTAAAGCTAAAACTAACATTGAATAATTATCATATGTAGAATGAACATTGAAGCTGTGTTGTAGATCCTTTGATATGATCAGAAATGTTGCTATATTAACATGTTCTCAAAAAATCCACGTATTGAATGTGAACTTTGAAACCATTTAGTAACTCCCATCTGTCTCAGCTTTTATTAGAATTATCTTATTTAAAGTGAATCAATCGAAAGCCAGGTTCAAACAAGAAAACACCTGCAATCTGGTATCAATGTAAAGAAAAAGATTGGGATTTGAAGACAGATTTGTTTTCAACAATATGCCATAAGGAAGAACATGGTGTTCTGGTGTTCTAGAGTTCCACAAGAAAATCTGAATCACATTATCAGACCACATATTCCAGTTTTTCCAAATTATTTCATTTTCCATCATTTAATTTTACACTTCATCATTATTTTATCTTTTTTTTTTCTTATTCAATATTGCGCTTAAATTGAATCTGTCCCAACCATTGCTTAAGGAGTTTGGTGGTCACATCAACAAACAGACTGTGGACGGGTCTTCCTGACAAAGTCACGTAGTGAAGTACATCGGTACAATTAGCTAAAGAGTTCTTCTACATAAGTCCTGAAAGTTCGAGAAAATATGAAAAAAAAAATAAGGTAAGTACATTATTTCAGTTCTGATTGAACATTGAGGTTTTTTTCTATAATCATTATGTAAGTATTGGTATAAAAAACAACTCCTACTAATAATCGGTGAGTCATGAGATATCAGTCACTACTACTTCAATATTAACTTAAAACATTAAAAAAAAACATAATTAAAATAAATATGAAAATACCAAACTGGGAGCTTTTAACATCAATAATAAAGTAGAATTTAAAAAACAGTTGTATCAATGCACTTTTAAAAAAACAAATATTCAGAAAATTAAAAACATAATGATGCAGGAAAAAGTCAAATTGATATTAACACATTTCCATCTTTAAAAAAAAATATCTGTGCTCTTGCACCACTTCTTTGTTGTAAACAGCATCATCCCTTTACTGATGTTGTTTGACAAAAAAATTTTTTTGAGGAAGCTCTCACAGATTCAAGTTGAGAGTCAATATCCCGAGTTCACCTTCTCCATGTTTTACCAAAGTGGAAACAGAACTAATGAGGGCGTTGGCTTTTCAGTCTGCCATAGCTGACTCATGTAAACGAGACTTTGCGTTTTGTGTGTCTTCTGGGAGAATTGCAGCTCCTCACACTGTGTGGCTTTCAGTGGTACTTGAGCCGCCTGTAAGTAATCCAAAAAGTTTCTTGTACAAATAGGAGCAAATCGGAGCGAAAAAAAGAAAGAATTCATTTACAATTCTGTTTTATTCTCTGTACAATCTTAGTGTCCCAATAAAGAAGTGCAAAACTTTTTTTCTGGTTGTCTCTAGAGATTCCACATTAATCCCAAGACACACACATGTGCACCTGGGATGGCTTTATGAATACGTTCGGCAAACACCCACACAGAATCGTGTATCTATGTTTTAAGATGAATCACCTCAGCGAAGATGAACACAAGACTATTCAACTTGTGTCTTTCAACATCTGCTCGTGAAATGTCTGACCTCACCTGAGTCACACCGGCTCGTCCAACATGTACACAGACGTATGTCAACAGGGGTCTATGTGGTTTCTACTTGTATATATGGAAAAGCTCTGCTGACAATGCTCCCCGCTGTTTAATGAAGGTTTGATTGTAAAGGTAAAAGGAGGAGGAGAATGCGGAACGTCAGAATGATGAAGGGGTGATGGAGGATTTGTTTATTAAAAGCTGAAGGATTACATGGTTTTCTTTCGTTCTCGCCTTGTAAATGTCACATGTTCTTACTCGGGGCCACCAGGAGCCTGTTTTTGAATAACCGTGTGAAAGCGCAAGTGCATCGCAGGCGTGCGTGTGCACATGCGTGTCTCTCCTTTGAATGTAAACCTGCCGTGCTGGCTATTTAGTCTATCGTCTACAGTAGCTGATGCAGGAGAATAGACAGATGTTGCATTTGTCTGACTGGCTTTTATCACGTTTTAACTTTTCTAAAACCCATGCAGCTAGCATGGGATTTAGAGGGGGATGGTCAGTAGATGTTTGAACATGTAACGCATCACCCTGTAAACCATTTTTCTTTGTTATGTTCATGTGTATTTTGTAGGTAACATCTTGATAGTAATGCAATTGTGTAATAGCTTTGTACCTTAGAAGGTTATTCCTTCTGTTTGACTGTCTGAAAAAGTTGTGAACATATTTGAATGAAACTTTTAATGTTAACAATGGGAAGTGTCGTCTGGATTACGAAAGATTTAGAGGGAAACACCATTCACTTGTATGGCTTCTAACGGCTTATAACAAACAAACTCTAAAATGAAAACCATCATAAACACAACTTTAAATAAAATCAAAAGTGTTGTTCATTTTAAATTGTCTTGGGGGTGATATTGCCTAACAACCCTTCAATGCTACATATAGATAACATCAAAACAATTATATTAAGAATTAGTTTTTAATTCATGTGTTAGGAAAAGAAACAAGTTCCTTGGCAGAGGCATGTTCTCTCTCAGTGCCTTTG
The DNA here is from genome assembly GCF_982586985.1 of Callionymus lyra. Lineage (NCBI taxonomy): Eukaryota > Metazoa > Chordata > Actinopteri > Syngnathiformes > Callionymidae > Callionymus > Callionymus lyra. The sequence continues at coordinate 5,099,377 of NC_141833.1, forward strand.
CAGTTTCATTAATCCAGTTGTTTTGAAAAAGAAGATGGAAAAGAATTCACTAGATTTTGCATAGCCAGCTAAACATACCAAACGTATGTCCTCGGTGAAACATGTTATTTGTTCTATATTTTTGAGATATCTTTAAACAGAGTTCAGAGTTTTACTCCCAAAAAACACAGTCAGACTTGTCCATTTGTCTTGACACTTATTATCAGTTTGTAATTAGTTAACACCGGTCAGTTAAGAGTTAACTGTACACTGAAAAACTAGCCACAATGAATGTGTTTACAATCCATCTCCGACCATGAAGCCCTCGCAGGTTGGGTAAAGTGGTGAAAAAAGGAGTCTGTTCAACTTGTGGTGAAAGCCTCTGCAGCTGTTTGCGGCCACATGTGCATTTTGGGACCATCAGTCAGGAACAGTAGAACCTCCAGATGAATACATTGGCTCCAGGGATCTAGAAAAGATGATGGAAAAATTGAACCTGCAACACAATCTTAACAAACTTATAATGGGTTTTAGATTTATTGCCTCGGATATCCAATTTAAAATGCATCTTTCTGTATCTTCCTGTTGGAATAAAAGTGTCTGTCTTGTGTTTGCCTCTTCACAGACATCCCAGGATGCACATCAAAACCGGACTGGAGGACGCCCACCTTTACTGTCTGAAGAAAGCTGTGGTGGACTTCCTTTCAAACAACAAGTAAGTAGTCGATGACATCAATGCTTCATAATTCACTGACCTTTATTAAAGTTTTCCATTCAGTAGTTTGACTCTTTTTTCAAAACAACCGCAGAGACATGAATCCACCTTGTTGCGTAATCCACAGCAAGTGTCAAACAGAGCGGGGTGGTGTGTAAGGCTGCGAAGGTCCTGTTAGCGGCGTAATATAGCAAGGTGTTAATTTGTTTTACAACGTGTCACCGAGCAGGCTGTAAGGCCTTTAGCCTGAGCAGCGGTAACTGTAGCTGCCCACAGTCTGCAGGTGTTTAAACCAACAAGATGCACAAACAGCCCGGCCAAAAATGACCGCTTTGGAAAAATGCTTTCATGCTCACAAGAGATGTCTTTGAAATGGACTTCTAGTGTATTTGTTTGCTCTTTCGGATGTTTAATAGGTGGATTCTGTGCACGATTTACATTGTTATAGTAGTGTTCATAACATCATCTTCTGTTTGTTTAACTCTATGGACGTAATGAATGATTTTTATCATTATAAGATAAAAATACATGGATATTTTAATTTTCAAAACGAAAACTATACATATTTCAATGTATTTAAAAAAAAAATTCAAATCTCTATGTCTCTATATAAAGTATATTAAAATTGCTGACTTTTTAACACAAGGGTTAACTTGAGCATCATAAAGAGGGGAAATGATTTGCCTATTGAGTTCAATTGTAATGTTTAAAAAGTAAGTATCAAAGTTTGTATGTCAGAACATAGTTTTCTGTCATTCATCACTTTCCTTTTTTCAACTGAAACACAGGCCTGTACTGTATTTGATATCTTAATATATATCATGTTTTAGCTCGAGCCTCCTTACAGTAGGTAAATTGTGTGGAAAATTGGAAGCTAATGAAAAACATCTAGCATTCTAAGTTCACCACAAATCTTTATGCTGATTAATGAAATCCGTACTTTAATGTATAAAAATAGGGAATGCTGTCAAAAATATTTAACGGGCATTCGTCAACCTAAGAAAAAAAAAATCCTCACATCTGTCTCTTGTTTTACGCTACTTTCACCGCCACATCCCTTCATCCTTGTTCTTATTTGGATTGAATATTCATTTAGCCAAATTTTCCCCTGCATGTTCACTGTCATCACCATGCTAACTGACTCATTTCTTTGCCTCTGCTCTTGGATCTCTCTACCCCACTTTGCTGCTCTGTCATTCACACAGAGAATCTGTTGTTTTTCCTCCGTCATTCACATGGAAATTCTAATCTCCCTCAAAAAGAAAGTAAAGGAGCGGACACATACAGGCAGCAAGGACCAGTGACAGTAAAAAGGAAACGACGATGGATGAAATAATTATAATATTTTTATCAGCCAGACCTGTAGATCTAAGTTGTTTATTATTTTTGGCATGTTGTGAAATAATATTTTGCCCTTTTTAAAGCCAAAATAACTGACCTTTCCCTTTCGTCTGCTGCAGATTCATTTCATCTATCCGTGGTGAATTGGTGCCGTATTTGGTGCGTAAGCAGTTTTCCAAAAGCATGAACAGCCAGAAAAGCAAAGAGGATTCCGATGATCACAGCCAGAGCACGACCGTCCAAGTTTCAAACGAAGGTGATGACACACAGAACACACACATTGAACTTGTGTGACCACATGATAATAGAAAACAAAAGTTCATGCGTGTCATTTAACATTGTTTGTAAATTGGCTTAAAAATAAGCTGGGTTTAGTCTTGAAGATAATACACTTGTTTTTATTGATGTGATCGCGATCATCGGTGCAAAATTTACCCTCTGGTTTCATTTATAGCTGAGTAACTTAAATGGCTACTTGTTAAAGCAATATGATGTAAGTTTGAAAGTATTGTTTCTGGCGACCCTGTGTGACAGAAAAGTGTAACTGCAATGCACCAAAATGTCAGTTGTGCTTTTGCAAAATGTTTATAAATCATGATAAAGATTCTGTTTATGTCAGTATCCGGTTTTATCTTTCTGCGAACGTTATAAAGTCAATCAGTACTTCATAAGAAAAAAGCTATGCAATGAAGATCACCTTTGAAAAATATTAGCTAAATAGTAATAGAGTCATATTCTGAATCAAATTAAACCATTTATTACAGAAAATAGGAAAAAATTATCACGTATTACTGCAATAAACTCAAACTTCAATAATTAATATGCTCTAGACTTCCCCAGCTCTACATCTCACACTGCAAAAAAAATGATTTAAACCATTAAAAGAAGCCGCTTGACTCTAGTTTTCAGCCTTTTTGCGTACTTGAGATTTCTTACATTTTCTGTCTCCTCCAAAAAATGAGGCATAACAAGTAAACTTTTTTTTTTTCAAGCTTTTTAAAACTATAGAGTTGTCGTAGTGCATTATTATCATAAAATAAATAAGCAAATATTTTGCCTATAGCCATTAAATACGGCTTGAAATTAACTGAAGAATTTGTTTTCTTAAAGTAGGAAATGTTTGCTTATGTAAGATTTTAGTTAGTGTGGTGTAAAATATCAAATATTGTTTTGTTAAAATGTGGTCAATAATTCTAACATTTCTCCTGCTCTAAAGACTTTTTATATTTAATTTGATGCATCTTCTAGATCTGGGCATTTTGTCCCGGGACGACCCTCTGAGGCAGCTGGCTCAAGAGCGCTCCTGCTGGAACGACCACCACGGTGACATGAGCGAAGCCTACCACGGAGGGAAGCTCCGCTGCTACGTTCACATCCTGGAGCAGGGTCTGTGCTTCCGGGTCAACACCCTGGCCGCTTACATAGAAGCCAACAGATTGGTGAGTGAGGGAACCATATTTAACCCTTAGTATGCCGTCTGCTATGAATGTGTAACGCTCAACATTTTCATATCAGGCTCCCAAGTTGTTCGATGAACCGGCCGTCCACCCGTCAGCCGTCGTCTCCGAGAGATGTCAGGTAGGTTGCTCTAGTCCTGCTAGTCCGAGCCAGTCTAATTTCAAACGTATGTTCAGATTGGCTCGGACAGCATCATCGGGGCGCTGTGCCAGGTCGCCGACAAGACCTCGATAAAAAGGTCGACCATTGGAAACTCCACCAGCGTCGCAGAAAAGGTGAAGATCGCCAACTCCATCATCATGCACGGAGTCACCATCGAGGAGGGGTAAGAACACACAAGTATACACACGAAATATGTGAAAAGTAACACTAGAATTGAGTATTTTGACTGTTTTAAGACCATTTTTTCAACTATTATTTTAAATTGTATTTCTCATTTATTCATCTATTGTGGGGCTTCTATCAGATTTGATCGTGTATACATATAAGTGAACAGAATAAACAGAAGTCACATAGGGGACCTTCATTTTTTTTAAATGTTTAAATGTATGACAAAATTATTTTTGTTAATTAGCAAATTTCTTGATCAATTTGTGTCTTTCCCTCTACTTCTTTTGGAATTTGGGGATTTAGACATTTCAACAGTAGATTCATGATTTTATTTTTTATTTTAAGATTTTTTTCTGTCCCTTTTCCGACATTTTTAATAATAATAATAATAATAATAATATTAATTTAATAGACTTTATTATTTTTTCTATTTTAAATAGGGAAGGTATTTTTTCTCTTTTTAATTTTTTTATTTTATTAAAACTTGTTTTCACTTCTGAGGTATTCATTTTGGATAAACAACAATGTATGACCCATACATATATGTGTGTGTGTGTTCAGTTATTATATTTGTTTTTTTAATTCATTTTTTATACTCCTTTTCAGCAGGTAGTAGTGTTTTAATATTTTTTTTTAATTTTAGAAAACTTATAATATTGCATATAATAAAAAATATAATATTAAGTCTTAAGAGTCCCTTGTGCACAAGCATATATTCATGTGTGCGTGCATGTGTGAGCGCGTTACCACGTGTTTATGTGTGTGTTAATGGGAGGTGTAACAGGTTTTGTTTTCGGGTCTCTATGGGGGTCACGCAAGGAGCCCCGAGTTAACAATGCATCTATTGGTGTTCAACCAGCTAGAGACCAGCTCCAAACAAACACAGAACTGTTGAAGTGAAACACTCGACATATATTTCATTCAAACACTCGCCTTAGTCAGGATTCCCACTGCTATAGGAATCTGCTGGAGCTGCTGCATCGCTAGAGACGGTTGATGTCAGGATGACGACGCTGATGAAGGACAGACAGACTTTGATCACAACTATATATTTGTAAAATGCTTAGCATATAAGTTTGTCACGTTTGTGATGTCATTTGCACATTCCGTCAGGCTGTTTGTTACTTGAACAAGTGAACGAGATTATCCTTATTAGAAGGAGGTAGTGGTCATAATTAATTTAACTTTTAAGCTGTTGCTTTTAACTTTTTTATAGATTAATTCAGCACTTCTCTTCAGTTCTGTGTGGGTTTTCTTAAATTCTCTTAACTATGTTCCATCTTAAAACGTTTTTAAAACATGTTTTGTAACTTGAATCATGGTTTTTTTTTATTAGCATGGCTATTATTTAAAAAATCTTGACAACATCCAGGATGCCACTCCGATTCTTCGTATTGTGGTGGAAAACAAATAAATAGAAAGGTGGATGGATGAATCCAAGAAAAATCCCCCCCAAAAAAATTATTTGAGTAAAAGCTTTTATCTGTTGTTGAATTTCTTGCTTACATTTTTTTTTTTTAATAGTTAAAAATGTGGCTCATTCCTCATTAAACCACTTTATTAAAACTTTTTTATTTTTCTAATTAATCGGCCCTTCATTTATAGAAATTCATAACTTTTGAACCCCTGATTTAAAAATAAAAAATAATATTTTGGCAAGTTTTGTTACTTTTTCGCCCTCAGGTTGTTACTGAATTGAAGCTCATAATAAATATATATATTTATTTATTTATTCAGAAACATGTCAAGAAATCAAAATTTAAGATGATTAACTTGACTTTTAAGCTGGTTTGAGTTCATTAGTTGATCTTTTTAAAAGAGAGATGTGAGTATTTATTACACAACTTTTTTTTTGTTCCTCATAGTTCAATTGTTATCAACATACTTGCTCTAGGATGATGGGTAATCTAGTGAATATTTGAAATAAAATCTCTGGTGTGAAACTGAAAGCTCAGATACAGAAAAGCTCCTTCGAGCGACTGTAGAAACGAACATGTAGCTCATCAGTCAGATCTGTGATGGACACGGACACATCTTGGCCTCAAGTTTTGATCTTAATTCACTTATTCAAAGGCCTTACCCTCCTTTATCTACATTTCTTACTCCTCCCTCTCTTTTCTTATCCACCAAGGCATCCGTGCCATGACTCGCTCTCCCTCTCCGTCTTTCTCCATCTCCTCTCCTTAAGCCATTCAGGGTCCCGGGCCAGCCGGCGTTGGGGACCCTCATCGTGGCCGTAAAGGTGGGCGCACAAAAGCATAAAAGCAAGAGAGGGATGGAAAGAAAGAAGTGAGGGGAAAGCAAGCAAGCTAGAAAGAAAATTGCAATTCTTTCTCTTTTTCTGGCTCTTTGAGGACACAAGAAGGAAGGAGAAAGAGGGAAAGAAAGAGCCAGTATGAGAGGATTAGGAGACCCCGGCCATGTCGCAGAAATCCCTCGCATTTCTGCTCTCTTTGTTTGGAGCTGACCACAGCTTGTTGACAAAGCGCCGCATGTTTGGGAAGGGGGATAGTAGGGGTCAACTTTACAGGGGGGAGGAGGGGGTAACATGGATGTGTGTGTGACATGGTGTGGGATGTTTGGGGGGGTTATTGCAAGGAGGAGCCCTGGTGTTAGTAATTAGTGGTGTTTCAGCTCCGTCGCTTCTTTGGTGGTCTCTCTGGCTCCCTCTCGCACTAATGTTACCAAACTCAGAATCTTGTAATCTCCCACCACCAACTACCACCACCACCTCCTGAGAAGTCGCTCACACACACACACGGCTCCTCACACACACATGATTTCTTCCCACCCCTGCAGGCCAAACCACCTGAATAAAAGCGGCCAATACAAACCTGTGTGTTTGTGAGGTGCAGTGGGCCAAGTGTGTGTGCGTCACTGCCCGGGCAAGACCCACATACACTCACCGCTGACCTCCCCGAGCCACACACACACACATCCTCGCACATTCCCCTTCATGGTTAGCCGACACGACACACAAGACAGTCTATGTCTTCTCTCCAACATTTTTATGGTGATGATTTGGCAGAAGTCGAGCGTGCGCTGCGTCGGCCCTGCCAGTTCAGGTAGTACCTCGTGGGTTCGCCAAAATCATCCTCACACGCACTCGGCTGTGTTTAATATATATGTAAATATCTCCTCGTCCCAGTCTTGATGAGTCGTGTTGAAACGTTTTTGAGTCACTGAGTGGTGGTTGAAGCGGAACTGCACAGGTTCTCCTCGGCTTCCCAGAACCATGTCCACAGATTTTGTATTTGTGTGAGGAAAAAAATTGCACGAAAGAAAGTCGAAGTGCATTGAATTAAATTCCATTCACTCACTGTATCTCATATCATTGAAGGAAATCCTAAATACACACACACATATATATATATATATATATATATATATATATATTTTTTTATCACATGAACCTCAAAGTCACAATATCTCTTCTATTTACTGTCCTTTTTTTAATGACTTTCAATTCATTATTTTTCGTATTGTGTATTAATTCTGAATATAATGATACATTTTTATTGTACGTTTTGTTTATTAACCTTCTTATCCTCATCTCTCTGTATTCCTTTTTTTTTTTATTCTTGCTTGTTCCTTTTTGCCTTCTCTTTTCTTGCCTTGTTCACTATGTGTAGTGTTGTGTTTTTTCTTTCATCATTAGTATTTTTTACTTAAAAATATAACAATAATTCATCTCTCTTTTCGTCTAGTTTGCTTCAATATTCTGACTTGTTATGACTTCTTTACATTTTTGCTTTGACTTTTCTATTATTGTTTTAATATTTATGCTGTATACAGTTTACGGAATATATTTATTGACACTTATTTTTAATGTTGCCTCTCGTATAACTTAAACATCTGTTTTCTTTTATTGTGGAAAAATTAAGTATAGAGATTAATCTAAGGGTGTGTGTGCGTTGACAGCCGTCTGTTGATATGTTGGATAGGCTCTCACCTGCTGAATCTGTAAAAGAAATACGGGATATAAAATTAACTTTTCGTGTCTCATTTTTTAAATCTTAATTTGGAATAAAAGTCAATAGTGAATGATGCTTTACTTTTTAGTTGAATTTAGAAGTCATTTCATGTGTTTTGCCTTGTTTATGATGCTTTTTTTGGTTACCATCTTCACTCATTTTCACTTAAATGTAATTCAGCCGTTGATTATTTCTACTTTTTAGGTACACTTACTTTTATCACTATCCTATATTATTTTTAAATTCTTTCAAATTCATTTGTCATAGTTTCCAAATGTATTTTCTTCGTAACATATTCATTTGAATAAGATAAAGGTAACATTTACTTTCAATTTGTGTCATTAGTTAACTTTTTAATTGTCATATTTATGAATATTGTGTCCTTTTAGTTTTTTCTCTTTATTTACATTTGGTTTTATTTGATAATTTAAACATTTTTGCATTCTTCGTTTTTGTTTCATATTCTGACTTTTGCGTTCTCAGGTGTAACATCATGGGCAGCGTGATCTGCAGCAACGCTGTGATTGGTCGAGGAGCAGACCTCAAATACTGCCTGGTGGGGAACGCACAACCGATCGAAGCTGACGGTGAGAACAAGAACCCACAATCATCAAGTGTCGTCAAGTGTATTCTTTGTCAACAACGATTGACATACAGTAGATGCTGCATTTCCAACCTGTAGTCAGTCGTTTCTCAGGTTTCGCCCCTTTTTTTTCTTGTTTTTCTGGCCCCATCGATCATCCAGTTTTTCTGAAAAGATAAATCATCTAGAAAGTTCACCCTGGTTTGCTCCTGGTGTCTCCTGCCGAGTCAGCTAATGTTGAATGTGTGTGTGGTTTCTTTCAACGCTGGTTTTCCTTTTTATCTACAAGTCTCTGATTGAGAGATTTGTTGTACATTTTCTTTTTTTAATTTCCTTAATCCTCTTGTCCCCAAAGCTAACTGTGTGTGTGTGCGCGCGCTTGTGTGTATATTTGTATGTGTGTGTGTCACATTGATAGAGAGGTTAGAGAGCAGGGCCAGAACAGGACCACCCGGAATTCTACAGCAGCAGCCTCCAGCCACATCCAACAACACACACACACACCCGCACACACACACACACACACACGCACCTATAGAGTAGGAGAGCGAGCGCGGCGGCCAGTCCTAGCTGCCTAATTGAGTGAACAACAGGGTGCTCCAAGCAACAACAGCTTGAATTTGAGGTAAATTGGCCTAGAAATGTTTCAAACAGTTAGGACTTTTCGAGGCTCCCACTGAGCGATCACTGCAACAAAGTTTTTCATTGCCCGGCCGTCAGAATGCTGCCAAAATTGTATCGATGAAAGCTGCAGCTGCACAATCGAGTAGAACACAGCGTTTAGCAGCGTGACGTCCAACCAAGTCTCTTTGTGAGGCGACACGCGAACAGCATCATCTCATTCCATATTTTACTCGCACACAAGGTGAAAACTCACAATATTAGAGACCTTAAATATGTCTGTATCTGAAGGGGTTTTAATAGAAAAATCAAAACAGAAGTGAGAAGTTGTTTAGTAATAAGATATACAGTTAAATGGCATCAGCATAGAGGAGGATATGCTTATGTGTAAGGTTGTACAAGAACAAGCTCACTGCCTTTTAAGGACACAATGCCAGTCTTCCATTGCTCATATAAATACTACACCTGTGCTAGTGAAGCAACAAAGTTAGCAGCTCTGGCTAATGATGCATCTTGTTGCTCAATCCGTTGGAAACGTCCCCCGTTATAACTGATTAAAAGGTTTACATATTTCTTTAAAGATTTTAATAAAATAATACCTCTGGTAATATTGAAGATAGGAAGATATTGTTGGTCAGTCTAAAGGAATGGCCGTTTGTTAGTCTATAAAAAAGATATCTGCAGCGTTTCTCGTTTAGTATGCGTGTTTTCCAGCAAGCTCGGTAATGCTACTGCCACCTGCTGTCTAATAGAGCTGATCTGAGTAAGTCTATGTTGTTAATGATATTGCAAATGCCAAAATAGGTTTCTAATGAGTAAAATGTCTGCACACTGTTGAGTTCCTGTTTCACTAGCAGTTACTGCGACTCTGGTAATTTAATAAACTTTACAAAAGTGTGTAAGTTTTCTCGCTTCTCTTTAAGCCTTGTTTTAATTGAGGATCAGCACGATAAGTCATTTTAGTTGTTGCTATTATTCTGATCTAAAGGCAACTTATATTTTTTCCCAAATCTTGGTACACATTCAAACATTTTCATTCCACCAGAAGTAAAAACATGCATATCTAAACCACCATTATATTTTTTTTTAACAAAAAACAGTGATTTCTTGTCTACTCTAACAGCTTTTCTACCATACGGCAAACTTGGTGATAATTAAATCATTCTTTAAATGTAATTATATATTTATTTGACCTGGGGGGGGGGCAAACACGGAAACAGGAGGGCAAAAACTTATGCTTTCATACAAAAAAACGTGGTTCCTGAAGATGCATGTGGATGCATTTATAGAACTTTAGAGCCGAGGAGATTGAATGTTGCTTTCAACAAACTTAATCTTCGATGATTGCAGGAATATTTTGAGGTTACATTTCATAAACATCCTAGGTGATGATGAATTGCGTTGCGATACCTTCTTGGAATCATTAAATGTATATCAGATTGTCGTGATCACCGGAATGATCGATTATTCGCCAAATGTCAAGCTGGTCATAATGAGCCCTCCTCCAGATGTGTCTGAACGTTGTCCAGTAAAATCTGGAGCTGCAGCGGCACCATGGTGGTCAGATGTTCTAAATGTGGTCTCCTCAGATGAATCCCATACACTCTCCCAGCGCCAGCAGGCTGCTAAAGACATTACACACCCACTCTACTGCGAAGTCTGCTTGCTTGGGAAGACCACCCCGACAGCTTGTGATGCGCACACACACACACACACACACACACACACACACACACACACACACACACACACACACACACACACACACACACACACACACACACACACACACACACACACACACACACACACACACACACACACACACACACACACACACACACACTCGCACGCACGCACAGTCTGTCAATTGTTTAGCTCGCACAGATACACACCTCCGCTCCAGGAGCTTCGAAAATATACACACAATAAACTGAAGACACCCCGCCCTTCACCCAGACGCACAAGAGCCAAGTCAGGTCCGGCAGACGAGTTTAAATTTGGTCACTTGTAGGGAGGATTCCAGCTGGTGGTGGCAGCTGGAGAAGAGCAAGTGGTGGTGATGAGAAAGAGATCTGTTATTATCTCACCATCCACCTGACTTTAGCTTCGGCCGTTTCCTCTGAACTGAGATACTCAAACTTAAAATAGTGTTTTCGTTTTGGATTCTGATCAGTGGTTTGGAGAGAGTCTGTTGAGGAAGCTGACATCAAGGCTAATGGCTACTGACCAAACAAAGCCTTACTCTGAACTTACACCATATCCGGTAGCATTGTGTAGCCTTTCCCGACTGCATCTTTTCACTTTTTTTTTTTGCCTTGACTTTATTTTATCTGATTCATTTTGGCTTATTGACAACTTTATTGACACTAAACTGTCCCAGAAGTAATGTTTGTGAAGGTCCAGCTTCGTTTGTACCATCCTTCGTATTTGGAACCAATGAACCGCTCTCTTTCTCATTAACTTTGCCCATTGAAAACTTTTCTCAACCTCAATTAAAAACTGCTTATTTGGTGTTTTTCGACTTGATTAAATTAAGGATATTCTTTCATTACAACACCTGGTGTTTATGAGACCCGTCCAGCCCTGGTGTCGTGCAAAAATTGATTGCTCTGGACTTCCAAAATAAACTTCAACTCATCCAATGTGTCAAGTTAATGAAGTAATGTTTATGCTTTAGTGTTTGAAAATAGTCTTGTTAATAGTTTTTGTCAATTTCAAGAGGTAGTAAAAGTTCCTTGAGACCACAAAGACTAGTTGTTCTCAAGAAAACGTCTTGAAGAGAAATCTCAAAATTGTGGAATAACTAAACCAAATACGTCAGTACTTCAGTTTACCGCATTAAAACAGCTGATGAAAAAGTTCTCCAGATCACCATAACAGTCTTTGACAAATTTGGCACATATGGTTTGATTCACTCCCAAAAATTTGTTCAGCTTTTTGCATTGAGTCAGTTCTAAAAGCTGCTTCACCTTTGATTCATCGATGGCAAGTTTACGTGCAGCATCTCAAATTCCCCTTTTCAACAACCAGATCGTTTACCTTCAATCTGTAAACTGCGTCATATGTATACCTAGAGGCCTTCAATGCTTAAAAAGCTATAGATTAGCCGCATCATTGTATAAGACATGTTTTTGGGAACAAAGTAACGGCTCGATAATTACTTTTGATCGATCAGCTGTTCATCACTCACATTCTCTTACTGAGTTTCATGCTACATGATTCATGTATCTGTCCGTGGAACGTACTTTCCTAGATTTCTTTTACTCATTAAATCTTGTTATTACTGTCTAATTTGCAGCTCAAGTCTGTCACTGAAAAACACAAGGTCCTAATTACCCAAAATAACCATCAACTTCTTCAAGAAACACCAGCCACTACAGAAAAGCTTGTTTTAATAACCACATATTAGTTAGAGAAATGTACCCATAGAAGAGTAAATAATTACAAGTACGAGTTTGTTTTGGTGCAAATGATATTTGATCTGGTTAAATATTGGACTTAAAAGAAAACACGTGTCAAGCCAAGACACGTCAAATTCTGAAGTCCTCACTAGGAAAGCAAATATTTTGTTTTTGAATGTGCTCTTTGAGCAGAAACTCTTCTAATTGTTGAAATGAAAGACACAATCGTGCGTTGCCTTCTCCACTTCTTAAGCCTCTCTCTCCCTGTACCGAACCTCGTAGGTCCTCCCGTCCTCACAGCGCGGGATAAACAGGATCGTAACAACAGATTCCTTCACACCAGAACCTATGTGCGTGAATGGAACATTAGTCAGGAGCAGCGTTTGCTTTGGACCGGCACTGCAGGCCGGGGATGAAGGGATGTGCAACGGAGCAGCGGCTGCTCTCCTCAGACCTGACGAGCTGAAAGATGTTGGCAGACGAGCTTTCAGGCATCATCTGTTTCTTTTGTGAGGTTCAGGCACAAGTCAGCATGACCTAAGTCCTACCACACCAGAACCGGCTCTCAAGGAAAATAAAGAGAATGGTGGGCGGCCATTGTTCCGCGTCCATTTCAATGTCGGCTAGTGTCGTGTTACCTTTGTGGCAGAAACTATTATTGTTAAAGTCAGTCTTTATTCATGTTATTCTGAAGGAACAACTGAATTACTCTTTTGTCTTTTTTTGTGACCAAGGTGTTGAGTTGCAGTGCAGTCTACTGAAATACAACCACAGTAGATTCTTTACTAATCCAGCTATGTATGAACGTATGAAAGTGCTTTAGGGACTCATTCTTTGATGCTCTTTTCGATAGTTACTATGGCAACTGTTGAAAAAGTCGCAGTTTGATACAGTTTGGGAAATTCAAGATTAAACAACTTCAGTTGAACATGAAAACTGTGGTTGCCCTGAAAGATGTTGATCAGTGACAACGGTTGACAACTGCAGGTAAAGCTTGCAGGGCCACTAACAAAAACGGTGCCCAGCAAGTTCTCCGTCTACAAGTACTGACCCACACTAGAAAGCCAACACTGGCGGCTAGAGGGCAGGCAAGGCGGCCATCGTGGTCAGCCATCTAGATTTCAGGTCCTTGCCAACACAGGGCCAGTCCTGGTAGATAGGGGACTGACCTTAGTACCCAGAGAGAGGAAACAGGCGGGCTAACTATGGCCTAGAAACAGCAGCTACAGCTAGGTGGCAAGGTGACTTTAAAACTGACCAGGGTTGCTAGAATTCTGGCCACTGTAGCTAGGAAAGTAGATGCCTGACTGTTGCCGCTTTTCTACTACACAGCTTCAGCTCGCCTCGACTCAACTGTGTTGTGTTGTGTTTCCACCTGCCCTTCTACCTACTTGCGGTGCCCTGGGCGCTGTCGCAACATAGCAATGATGTACTTGCGGTCTGACCTAACTTTTCGAGCCGACATACCATACTTCTACTCAAATTGCTTTTTTTTCCCCTAATGGTGTTTCTTGTGTTGTTAGTTTCACTGCCAAATATTTAGTGACGTCACTCTCTGACCAATCAGTAACCGCGGTGAAAATACTGTAAATAATATCTGCTCCGATGTACCTAAAGGAGGTCAAATGGAGTCAAGTCGACTTGAGGAAAAGGAATGCATGGCAGAAGGGAGAAGGGAAGGCAACCAGGGTGCGACTTTGGTATATAGAAGGAAGTGCCTAAGCAACACCTAGCGGTCTAGCCACAGCAACTTGAAGACAAATAAAAAGGCTGAACACAGGAGCTAGAGGACAGCAACCACCAGCTGGATGACCAAAGTCACACAGAAGATTAACCCCCACCAACTAGACCGTGAACAAGCGTAGGCTAAGACTAGGAACTAGGATTCCAACCAAGGTAACTAGATCGCATTCAATTGAACCTATGCTAGCTTTAGTTTAGCGTTATCAATGTTTCTGCTTAGCCTTTCGCTAACATCAGTGAAATTTTGAATAAGGAGAGAATTTATTAAAAAGTATTTAATATGTTAAACTTAAATTTGATTTTGTTTTTCTCTCTTTGTCCGCAGCCAAAAAGACCAACGAGGTCATCGTTGGAATGGACCAGCTGATGGAGATCTAGCTCCCACCGGGAAGAATTATCATCACCCCATTAACCAATTTAAGAGCAGCGACACACGACTACTGAAGTCACCGAGCCTCAACGCTGATGTTTTTTTTAAAGATGTGTGTCGGAATAAAGACGTTTCTGCTGCAACTTCCTCTGCAGTCGTCAGTGCTAATCGTGAACGGAGAAGGAAAGCGTTGAGATCGTCGCGCACACACTTGTGCAGCTGTAAAGAGATGTGAGGCAGAGAGGTGGGAGGGGCGACCACAATGGTGTGCAGGGAAGGAGGGGGGGAGCTTGTTTAAGTTTATTTGTACACAAAAAAAGAAAATGGTGTATGTGAAGATCCGGGACCACCCAGCGTGATCTTGTGTCTGTTAACGCCGACACACAAAGAGCAGAGGAGGAAGCGGAGCCTGACACTTTTCTTGTTCCTCGTGTGTGTCGTCTTTGCCCGGTCCCTCCATTTATGAGGATCCGTCAGGAGAACATTTGTTCAAAAACAGGGTTTGAGTTTCCTCCGTCATGGCAACAGGGTGGTGAGATGAGTATCATGTGTGTTCATGTGGATTGTTTGGACGTCCAAGTGTGGATCAAAGATCTTGTCTCATCATTACTCTGCTGGCTTTACTAAGGGCATCAGGAACGTGTCTGGAAACTAATGTGATGCTAAACATTGTTTTTTTATCCATACAATATTATTTTTGTTATTTTTAAACATTTTAGGTGTCAACAGAATATTAAATCAACTATTATATCATATGGATTGAACTACAGGGTGTCAATAAAATGTCTTTATTTAGCACATTTATTACAAACATAAATGAAGAGATAAAAAACAAGGATTGATTCATCAAATTTTGTTTCTGACACAACTCCGTGTCTCACTTTGTTAAATCAAATCTACCAAAAATGTAAAAAAAAATCCTAAAGGACGTCCTCCATAAATAAATAAGCGGCAAAAAAAAAAAGTATATAATATTTTGCCTCAGTGACATATTTGAATGATTCAGAGACTTAAAGAAAACATATTTTACTTGATAAACACAGCAGCGTAAGCAGCACTAGTGAACATGTGCAAGGTCCCGATAAATCTTTATTATGAAAGACATTTTTTTTAAAAAATGCTTGATTTGATTTAACTTCTTCGTGAACAGGCGTATAAAAACATGTTCAGTATTAGGCATTGGAATCCACTCATTCTCTGGTTGAATTATATAGCTTTTGAGACGGTGGGCCATATGAATTCTTGACAAGGGCCACATATGGCCCCGTGGTTCTTTGAGATCCCAGGGTTTGATAGCCAGTGGACATACTCCGCACCAACTTTCTTTCCTTCTACTAAATCATCTCTTAAATTTCTTCCATTGTTACAAATCAAATCCAATGGGATCATCCTACTTCTGACACCATATTTAGAGTTCAAATTTGGTCATTTATCGACCAACAGGATACCCGTCTTGGAAGATAGCTTGAAGGTATTATCGTTTGTATTCTCACGTTACGGCTTCTTCAACAATCTATTCAATTTGAGTTTTGAAAGTGAAAACTCTGGCCGGCGAAGGTGTAGACGCGTCTGAATCCATTTGCTACTGAGGTGAAAGCGCCGAGCGGAGGTGGACATTGTGGCGGCTGTTTTTCTTGGCGATATTAACCCTTTTAGCAATCTCACACTCTGACCTCCGGCTTCAACCACATGATGAGATCTGGCAGCTGGCTGTGTTTAGGTAAAGGTTTGTATATTTGTACAAAGACCCCAGAGTCCCCTCAATGCTACATGGCCCAGCCCACCTTCCCCTCCATGTTTGCTCGTGTGTGTGTGTGTGTGTGTGTGTGTGTGTGTGTGTGTGTGTGTGTGTGTGTGTGTGTGTGTGTGTGTGTGTGTGTGTGTGTGTGTGTGTGTGTGTGTGTGTGTGCGCACGCACGCTAGGACCTACCTGTGTGTTAGCCTTCGTCGCACAAACTAATCAAGGTCACCTCGCACCAGCAGACGCGTGTTGACAAATGTTTGATTCGCAGACTTGTGCGTTGGATTCAGACACGTAATAAAAAATAGGTGAAGAAATGTAATTTAGCGTTAGCGGCTTTAAAAAAAACTTGAATGTTATGTCGATATTCTTTTCATCCTTCCACATTTAATTCCTTTTTTTATGCAGCAGTTATTCATCTGTATCCATATAAACAGATGTATTTTTCATTTCCACCTACATTTCCACATTGTGTCTCTCCTTAGAGTCCATAAAGCAGAAGTAATCATGCTAGCAATGATTCCCCTTGAGGGAAACAGCTCCTTGTTGATTTTCCTTTAATAAAGAGAAACTAATGCGTATATTCTCAACATTTTTGTCTAATAAAAGTTGTAAATGGAGTTTTTATAGCTAATAAAATATTTAAAAAACAATAGGAAATTAACTTTTATAGTGCATTTGAAAATTGTCAAAGAAGCTTTTATGTTTAATGAAAATTGTGTGACTTTATTTCCAGAAGTTTCTCCTCTTTTTTTCATCATATTACAGTATTTCTCTCGACTGTGTGGCTTCCAAAGAGCATGTGTGAATGTTGGATTGTCATCAATCCAACAGCTGTCCTACAATCTTAAACTAAAACAGAGAAGACAAAGGTTCATATGCTACCCATAGCGCTAGCAAATTGCTACATTTGTCCTTCACGATTGCTTAATATTTTGAAGTATAAGTTTCATTCTAAAGCATGTTTTTCTGGACATGTTGATGTTTATTTTGCTCACATTAACTAATGGAAAACTAAAGTGGTTCAACTTTGTGAGGGCAGTTTACAAAGCCTAAAGCTAGTTAGCTTGTCTCTGCGCGGGAAAGAGTTAGCCGCCTCCGTCTCAACGGCTGTAGATGGCTTGATGTCCCCTCGTACCAAGAAAAGAGGACGCAGAGTGGCGTTCATCATCATCTTATGTAAGTGTATTTTACTTTTTTTTACATTTTAGAACTAGACACCGACACTTTCATCACTTTCTTATCTCAGTTCAAAGCCGATGAAGGTTATTGAATTAAGTAAATATTAAAATATATGTGATTAAAAAAGCTACCTTGTTCACTGACTTTCCTTGGAAGCATCATGAAGCACAAGAAGCTTCTACGATGGTCCTGATTAAGCCCCGTTCAGCACCAAACTTAACAAGAAATTGATTTGAATGTAAAGTTAATGTCCTTTTAATACGCCAAACATTTGTGCTAGAAGACTTTAAAGTGTTTCCTATGAACAGACTTGTGTAGCACTTTGACAACAAGTCCTGTTAACCAAAGAGGAATAAAAAGAAAACAAAGGACATTCAAATTAAACTAAGAAAACAACTTTTTTATACTTCCATACTAGCTAAAAAGCTATAGTACTGTGAATGTACCTATTTTTAACTATTACTTTCCAAACGTCAGAAACATCAGAGAGCAGCGACCTTTTGGGCCCATGGGTAGTATCTTTAAAGTCGGGTGTTAACTGACCATTAGAGCACAGTTCCGATGTGAACATTCATTATTAACATTTAATCCTTTTTTTTAAACTGATTTAAAGCATGCATTTAAAGAGGCTTTAAACGTGAGTTTTGAAGAAAAAAAAGCCCAGGCAAAAGTGCAAAAAGATGCAGTTCATCAAGTGTCCACTTGAGGCTGGCTGCAAAAGGACGGAAAATAATGTACAAACCTGTCCAGGTAAAAATTATATCTTTACTTTAAAAACAAAAAAACACATTTACAACCGCGTACTCTTAATCTTAAACACTAATGGTCACACACTTTAGTGGGTGATATTTCTTCTTAAATTTCCCTTTTTTTATTAATTTCCTATTTTCAGTTTTACTGAATTTGCTTAACAAGCGGTGTGTTTAACTTGACTCACTTAGACTGTAGCCTTTAGCAAAATGGATGTGGTTCATAACTCAGCCCATCAAAGCTCATTAAGTCTGCAAGATGGCCGCCACCCGAAACCATGTTCAGTTAACAGATGGGTAACATTATAGATATTATGTTTCATACAGTATGGTTGATTGACACTTGTTTTTGTGGTTTACTTAACAAGGATTATCAAGATAACCTAGTGGATAACTCGTTTTTTTTTTTTTAAATGTTCTTCCATTTTGTGAATTGGAGTGACGGCCCAAAACAAATTTGCTCCCTACAAATTCAATTAATTAAAACATGGCACTTAATATTTAGGAAATAGAAGAAAAAACTGTCTTTCTACGTTTCAAAGGTTCCAACGTGAGAGCAACTGTGCGTGGATCAGATTCCGCTCCTGGAAAAAACATTTTAACATTTCAAGTTTCTTTCTGGGAATGTTTCCTAATCTAGTTAAGGAAGTTTCACGCAGGTGTCAGAGTGGATTTGACTTTGCTGAAAACTCTTTTATTTTTTTACTTTTCTTCTGTGTCAAGATCACTTAAGTCTCCAGCTCACGGTAGAAAGTAGAACGTTTCTGGGAATGATTTTGATTTTGGAAATTTAGATTTGAGGAGCGACGTCCAACGTGTTGGACGGACGCGTCCGACACTTGGTGGGTTTCGCACCAGATAAGGCTGGATGTTCGGAGACAAATGTGCGATACAGGGACGACGAGCTGGTGTCTGCGCCTCCTCCGTGGCGGGGGGAAGGTGGCGGGGGGTTCCTGAGTAGCTGGGTGGCTTCGTGGCTCGAGGGCTGATCGTGGGTGAGCAGGGGAGACAGAGTGAGCGGCCCACCCAAGTGGCAGCCAGTCAGAGAGCCGGTGTGTGTTTGCTGCTGACCCCTACATATTAGCACAACACTTCCTCAATTTGTCTTCTGTGTTCTGTGGCCACAAATGAATTTCCTCCCTCCCACTTTTCCACACACTACCTTTCAAGACGCTCCCCCCTCCTCACCCGAGCGGCGACATCACCCCGGCCAGCTCTAACTTATACACACACTAACGCCCTTTTTTTTTTTCTTTTTTTTTTTAAACGAGCTTTAGAGATACAACGTGTTGCTAAGTTAACAAAGAGTGTGTGTGAAGACAAAGATCCCACGTATAGGACACACACACTCGCTAAGCCCGATATCCCCGCCCGTCACTGTGGACCCCCCCCCCCCCCCCCCCCCCCGGCTAATTAACTAAACATTGACTGGGAGGGCGAGATTACATTTTGATGATGAATCGTAATCTCTTCTGTCATGAATTCATCGCCGCACATTTTCATCTTGTTAGGAGTCGCACGTTGAATACTCGTTTCATTAGCGTCAACGGTTCACAGTGTAGCTCCTGGATTAAGTGCTTCCTGTTTGTCAAAAGTTTGACGCTCAACAACGAGCTTTGATGTTGAAGCTAAGGAAGTAGATGCTAACACTTGGCACGCTAAAGTTTAAAGGCTTGGCTTTCATTTGTTTGATTTTACTTGTTATATTTTAGGTATTTTTTGAATTACTTATAGAGATTAGTTTGTTTTATAATGACGTTTCCTCTAGCTTTAAGGCTAAAAAGCTTTTTTTGTTTAACTTCTTGCGATAGCCACATAACGATAAGAGAATTGAATTAAGATTTAATGGATCTTTTTTAGAGAAAATACAACTTCTTGTTTCTGTCAGAAGGTTGTCGTCTCTGTCACTTGCAATAAATCTACTGTTAGCTGGACTCGTTGCTAGCTAACAACTCGTAAGCTAGCGCATGCTTCCATGGCGGTTAAAAAAGCAAAAACAAAACGATGTTCATACCTCTTTTAGTTTTATTTTGTAAGCATTTAAATCTAATAATCGAGATAACTAAAGCATGGTTTTACATTTCTACTTTTTAGTTTTTGTATAGTTTCAAGCTTTCACCCCTATTTCTCAGTGTATTTGTTTATTATAAATACAGTAATACTAGTGTTGTTTCATTTTATTAAACAAAAATAAATTGCATAACAAAGCATGTGTTTTAGTCTGTGTTGTTGAAATAACAACAATAGCAAATCAATTTATGTTTTTAAATCACAAGAAATTCCATTTATGACTTTAAGCCAAACTATTGACTGACAAGCTAACAATGCTAACAGTAAAACAAACTGTATTTAAAGGTATTCCATGCAATAAACTGTATAAGATGTTTATCTTTAGTAAATCATTTTTATCATTATCTTGATCTAGAGATGTTGACTTTCAATTAAAAGGCATGGATATTTACCAACTCACGAATAATTTATACATGCATTTATTGTTTGTGTTTGTGGCTTGTTTTCGGACACTGCTCACAATGACACGCACACAGGGGCGAGGTTGCAGCTTTCTTTATAAAACTATAGGTCTGGGTTTGCATTACCACCTGCCAGCTCCGTCTGACAATACCTCTGTTACAACCGCACAAACAAAGACTTAAAGAAAAGTGTGTTTTGTGTGTTTTTCCAACAGAAAGGCGAGCATTCATTGCGATGACAAAGGGCTAAAGAAATGCATTATCATAATTAATCTTGTGTGAGTCTGTGGGTGGCAGGCCGGCGCTCTGCATGGAGACTGACGGTCGTCAGCTCGGCTCCTGGGCAACTTTTAACCCTTTTTTACTGATATTCGGGGGACTAATTACAGACCCCTGTTGAAAACACAACTCAGGGCAAGTCAATTAAAATTAAATGGAACACCCAACGAGGAGCGGTTTAATGTCATGATGAAAAACATTTTAGTGTGTATTTTTCCAATTATCATTAAGTTAAATCTTTGAGGTTTTTTTCTTCCTGTTTTTTAAAAACCCCAATTCCTAATCTTTAATTTTTTCATGGGCTAATTATGACTCTGTTTGCACGCAGTAATGAGAGACACACTAAGTTTCCCCCCAAACATATAATTTTTCTTCTTTTAATGGAATATTTTGGTGCTGTGATCTTTCATGTGTGATCATTTAAAAATAAAAATAAAACACTTTAGCTAAAGGACCCCATTATCTTAAAGCACAAAATAAGTACCTTTTAAAAATATGTTTTTAAAATGCTTTTGGAAACAAGAAATACTCATGGATCTGATCCACTAAATATATATATATATATACTGTATATATATAACAGATTTTGTTGCTAGTCAATGAAAGAATGTCGAATACTCAAGCGCTATTACTTGCTTTCTCAATAAAGTTATTCATCTTGGCTGTTCTTTTTGAAAACTAACTTATAAACCTGGTGAAAAAGAGGAGAAACCTGCATAAATTTAGTGGGAAAGCAGCCGCAACATCAAGCTTTAACAATAGCTAATGTAGCTCAGGCATGATTCTAGCAAAACAATTTCAATATTTCAAATGCAAAAGAGCTTCAGCAGTTTGAGTATTCTTCTTATCAACCTGAGACAGGAATGGGTTTTTAAAACTAGTGTTCTCGATAAAATGTATACTTTTTGTACCTTCTCATTTCAAACAAAGTTAGCATTAATGTTAGCATTAGCGCTAGCAACATCAATCATTTATGCTTAACTTAAGGAACACACGTTTACGTCAAGATCTCTGAAAATCAGCCAACAATGGAAAATAACATACAAAAATTTATAAATGATATAAAGGTATGTTTAAGGTTAGATGTGAAAAGGTCCCGCAGTGAATCATAAGTTACTCTGACAAAGCTCTGACATTTTCGTGTCAGTATCTTCTCAGCAATTTTTCCGCTAGTTGCGGAAAGTCATACTCTTATCTGCCACGTAACAAAGGGGTCGAAAGTTAGTTAAACTCAAGCTAGCACCGTATTGTCAGCTTTAGTATCAGGGTATGGGTCTGTCACTTGTCTTTATTATTATTATTTAATCATATAACTTGGCGTTCTAAAGTCCTGGCGCAGGAAAGGACGTTGTGTCGATCGTCTTCCTTTGATAAATAAACACTCTCGGGGCCTGACCCCTGGCACCCCATACGCCTGAGCGCCAGAACGGTTCCGTGGCTCTGCCTGTAGCACATACAGGAAGCCCGGGCGGACAGTCCGCCACGCTTGCATGGACGAATGGATGGATGGACTGGGTCACTTGGGAGAGATAAAATGGAGGAGTGCAGATAACCGGCGGGGCAGAGGAAGAGCGGGAGTAGATTACCAGATGAAACGCTCAGAAAGATGGAGGTGTGAGGAAGGAAGTAAAAGCCGAGAAGGATAAAAGGTGGAAAGGGGTTGATGGAGCAAGGGCGACCATATGGGGCACAGGACTTAGATCTGGGTTCAGGCGGTTTGTATATGGAGTCCGGGGCGGTGTGATGGCAGATATCTGCACAGCGCATGGTCATCTCCGATGGTTTATTTATCCAAGGCCTCCAGACCAGGCCTCGGACCTCCCTGAGTTTGTTAGGCTTGAAGGGGCCCCCTACCACACAACCCAATTCCTCACATTCCACGTTAGCTCCCAGTTCCAGCTGCCTGTTCTCTTCGGCCACACAACCCGACCCGGGTCGCTCTGTCCGAGCTAAAGCCGGGAGAGCTGGCGGGACCGGTGCCGCCGAGCGAGCGAGCGGGCCCGGGTCTGACACGACGACAAAACAAGTCACTCTAAATAAATCTCTACACGTCGACATTTTAGGTCTTGATTCCAAGGCGGATTATTTGCACACACTTTTATTTACAATATGAAGAGCCACCACAGGAAATAATAACGTGGAATATATTTGGACAGAGGATTCCTCCGACGGGTGTTTGTTGGTCTGCAGTGTCGAGTTTTTGGGAGCTGAAATTAACTTCTTTTATCTTTACGGACGAACCCAACATCTGTGCGAGTATTGCTTATTTGTCCATTAATATTGGTGATACACACCCAGGTCAGAGGTCAGATGAAACACATACATGTGAGAAGAAGTTATACTTACCATAGAAAGTTTATTAAAGATGAGAAGTCCCCACAAATCTCAGTTTTTGCGAGTCATATAGTCATAGTGAAGATTATTGGTTAAAATTCTGATCAGCCATCGGGAAAGTACTAAACAAGTCCAGAAATGCAGGTAGTACTACCTTAGGTTTATCTCAAAGCTAACGCCAGCCTGCTTGGACAGTAGAAAAGGAGCTTTGAAGCCGAATATACTGAATAAAACCGTCTCTAGTCGCGCCAAAACAATTCTTTCCCATTGTAGAACTTAGAAACCAGCACTCTATGATTCCATTATTTGTGCTAGTTAGCATTGAAGCAAGCTAATTGATTCAAATCACTTACTAAACCTGCATGGTAGAATAACTATCAATGAAAATGACATTTAAAAAAAATAGAATGGTCTAGAACATGCGTCACTGAACTGGGAAATATTAAGGAAGTTTAGGTTAAGATATTGCAATCAAGCTAGTTTATTCTTTACGGTGTAACATTGATACAAAAACAATCCACATATCTTAAGCTCATTGAAGTTAATCTGCTAAAAAAAAAAAATGCATAATAGTTCAACTTGCTAATATTATAAGGTGGCTAAAAAAGATTTCCATCTGAGAGCAACTGCAGGAATAACCTCTAACCAGTCATTGACAGTGGAAAAAGAGAGATTGTATTTTAATCCTGGTAAGTTAAGGCCAAAGGTAAACCGCTGAAGACGGTCACGTCAGTATCTTTCGGTCATGCAGCTGCACACGTGAGATAATATTCTCAAACTCACCAACATATTTAGATTGTAACTATGACTTTTAACTGTGGCTGACACCTAAATCTGCATATAATCAACATGTTATTGAAAAACACCAAGATAAGGAATAATTTTCTGATATGTAAAAAGCATTAAACGACTTCCTTTTTTTAATATGGCCAGGTTAAGCATTCATATTATTTCATTTTCATATTCTTCAATGCCACTATAACACATTTCTGTTTTGTGTTTACAATTCTGGCAATAACAGTTTTCTGAACTGACATAGTTTCTATATAAGAAGCATTTGCACACAAGACGGACCTTAAATAACAAAATAATAATAAAAAAATAAGTTGTAAGAAGTTGATTTAAGTTCTATTAACGCATTCAAATCTTTCAATTAATTTTCCAAACATTAAAGGGCTCATATAAGTAAGTAAGTAATGTGAGTAATGTGTTTTATATAGTGCTTTTCCAGACCAGGGTCACAAAGCGCTTAAACGGCTTTTCCTTGGTTTTCTGGAACTCCTGTTGTCAGTTTTATCTTGACCTTTAAATTATATACTTTATTGAATATTGTTTTGATTGTTTAAGCGCTTTGTGACCCTGGTCTGGAAAAGCGCTATACAAATAAAAAATACTTACTTACTTTCTTAAACAATCAAAACAATACTCAATAAAAGATAAACTTAAAAGGTCAGGGTAACATCTTGAATAACATATAACATATAAGTATAATAACATTTAAGTTAGATTTTATTATTGTTTGGAACTTACAAAACCTCATTGGTTATCATGGCAAGTTGTGATGAACGTAAAAATAGTAAAGTTAAATACTTTGAATTATTCTATTTTAGTGATGATTCTTCACGTTTATTTCATCATATAGCTTTTTCTTTTCAAAACAAAAGACGACTTACTCTGTACTTCCTATTGACTATTTTTTTCATTAGTAATTCGTTTTTCCTCATTTTAATTTTCAGGTTATGCTTCTGTAATAAGCGAGTTTTACAATATTGTGTTGCTATCGTTGATAATTAACATTACAGATCAGTTAAGTATTTAAATCCAAGTCGGATTTATTTGATTGTAATTACATTTTATTTTAAATGCTAAGTGACTGGCGATCAAACGACGAGTCAAGCAGGTCTTCTTATCGCTGTGATATCTGGAGATGTGTGATCGCTACTTACAAACAGGGGAGAGCAGGAGCACTGGGAATTATGCTCGGTGTGTGTGTGTGTGTGTGTGTGTGTGTGCAGAGGGTTTATTGAAAGAGTTCCTCTCTCTCTCTCTCTCTCTCTCTCTCTCTCTCCGCCCCCCCTCCTCCTCTCCCTCCCTCCCCCTCCCCGCAGCCCGGGCCGCCTGGGTGGTCCACCCTCTCTCTCCACTTTGGTGAGCTGTTGCTTAGCAGCTAATAATAGGCGATGTTTGCAAAGTAATTTGCCTCTTCCTCGGCCAATGGGAGCCGCAGCACTTTTCCATCAAACCTCCCTTTTCAGGATTTGCCGAGAGGCGAACTTCTCCAAATGTTACCGCTACACGAGCGGAGTCAGACCCACAGCCTCGCCACTACTCCTCCTTGTACTACTGCTACTCTGCGAGGCGTCGTTCCACCAGCCATCCGGACGAATGAAGACTGAAGGATATATTTCGGCGCATGATGTTGGGATGGAGTTTCGAGACTTGTTTGGCTCCATGGAAGACTAGAGAAGGTTCTCCTGCCTCGGATGCGCTTCTCTCCTATGGTGGATTATTATTATTATTATTATTGCTGTCGTTCCTGTCGCGCTCGCTGAGGTTCTCTTCGCCGCCGCTGCTCCTCCTCCTCGCCCGATCATCGATCCCCCTCTTCGGACTATGGCCTCGGATCTCGGGGTCCCGGGGGCCGGCGTCTTTGGAGATTTACCCCCGAGTTACACGCGATCCCAGCCGCCAGCGAACCCGGACCTGCTCCGGAGACCCAGCTACTGCCACGCTGCTTTCGCACTTAAACAGATCTCAAAGGTGATGACCAGGGCTTTTGGATTTTTGTGAATGAACCCGCCGTAAATGCTTGATCTTCTTTCCTCGCATGTGTGGGTGTGTGTCGTCTCCCCCCTGAAACACAACCTCTCAGTTTTTTGTTTCATGTTAAAATTAGTTTTGTTGTTGTTTTGTTCCCACACCATCGTGTGCTTTTTGGCCGCAGACAAGGCGCACTGGCCCGGGCTAGTGTGTGTGGATGTGTGGTGGGTCCTGTGGAGGAATTCACTGATTGAGTTTGATCTGACAAAGCATCTCTGGACCGCCCGGATGCTTTGGACGTGTTTCAGCGCTGCAGAGAGAAACCACAACAGCAACGTCTGTCTGTGACGTTTAAGGCTTTACACACATGCAGGGGGAAACATAGATGTCAGCTGGAACCCCAGAGTTCCACTTGAAACACAAACTTAGTTTTCTGATATTTAACTCTAGTTTAGGGGAGACGTTGACACCCGTCTTGTCATCACTATTTTTATTTTTATTTGTACCATCCTAGTTTTAATCTTCCTGTCTTTCTCGCCCTCCCTCCCTCCCTCCATCATCATCCAGGGTAAGGCGGTAGGTCAGAAAGCTCCCCTGTGGATCCGAGCCAGGTTCCAGGCCCTCCTGTTCTCATTGGGCTGCCACATCCAGAGGCACTGTGGGAAGGTGCTCTTTATTGGACTCTTAGTATTCGGGGCTCTTTCCGTCGGGCTGCGAGTGGCCGCCATCGAGACTGACATCGAGCAGCTATGGGTGGAAGGTGAGTGAACCGTTTTGTTGTTGTGTTTGTTATGTTGTGTGGCTGCGTTTACTCTGACAGCTTCAGAAACGTTGGGTTTTCATAACGAGCGTTGGCTTTTATTTTGAATGTAAATGCTTACATGTGTTAAATAGTATCATCTTAAAATTTGTACATTCAACGGTTGGTTCCTATACACAACCTGACACAATCTGTCATGACTTTAGCGTCACACTTTTTTTCACCCCTCAACCCAAAAAAAAAAATTGTTACACATGTTTAAAATCTGTTTTTTTTGTAAATTATTAGCAGCAATGGCAGCTTTTTTTTTTTTTCTCTTTTACGTCGGCCAAATTCCTTTTAAACCCCCAGGCTTTCGGTGCCGGGGCCGATCCCTGCAGCAGATGGACTGTGTGAATGGTTAGCCATCTTTGAGGGCCCGGGCCCCTCCCCCCCCCTCCTTCTCCGGGGGCTCCCTGTGTGGTCCCTAACTATTCTTGGATTCCATTCAACAAGAGGCAAGCAGGCAGGCAGGCAGGCAGGCACCACCTCCCAGGACCCCCCTCCCCGCCTACTCCTCCCCTCCTCACAAGAAGAGAAAATATAAGTGAATGCAGCTGAAGTTTACCCACCTGTTTTGCACGCTCTAAAAGCGCCGCAGCAGTTGGCGAATATAAACAGACTCTATTGGGGTTTTTCTTCGAGCCCACCGTGTCACAGGAGGACAGGGACAGACGGCTCATAGTGTCGGGCAGGAAAAACATTTTCGAGGAGAACATTTTTTTTCACCCTTTCCCTCCTGCATCAGGATTATCTCCTGAGTTAATTGGCCATCTCTTAAAGGAGATGTTTTTGTGCCAGTTGTTTTGGTGACAGAAAGACGTGAATCAGGGGCCCTGAAAAGGGGGGGGAATACTGCGCCTTTAAGAGGCCGTGGGCATGTTTCTAAAGTTTCTGCCTGCCTTGTTTCCGCCAATAGCCCCATTGACAAAGCTGTGAGGGCCTCAATAGAGAGTAAAGTGGTTCAGTAACAAGGAGAGGTTAGTCCCTGCTCACGGATGAGACGATTGTGAAGGTGTGCGGACCATATGCTTCCTCTCGTCCAGCACTTACATACTTGTCATGTTTTGCCACCTTTAATGTGTCTGCCTGCCCACCCCGTCTGTCTTTTCTCTGTCTGTTTGTGTTTCTACCTGTCTGCCTCGTGAAGTCAGCCCACCGGGGCCATTTTAATTGCTTCCTCTCGCAGTGTAGCACTTTTCTAGAAAGAAGCAGAAGCATCTCCGTATATATCTGTAAGCTCTCACACCTGCGCAGGTGAGAGTTAAACAGGATTCCTTTTTTTTTGTTTAGTCTGACAAGAGGATTAAGGACACTCTCGCATCAGGGTTTTCTCAAATATCAAAGTTGTTGTATTTGTCACACCTTTCCAAAGAGCGAGTGTCGGTGTTTGTCCAGAAGTGATAAAAGAGAGACAGGTTGTAAAAGAGAGGTGCAGGAGGAAGAGAGGGATGAGTGCAGACATTTGGGGGGGTTGGGCAGGAACAGGAGGGGAAGGTTTATGGTCAGTCCTCTACCATTTTTTTTTTTTTGGGTGTCATTTGTTAACATCTGTTTCACCTCCTTGAACGTCCCTGAATTATCCTTGTTACCCATCGTTTCCACAAACTTGCTTCGAGGTGTGCATTGAAAAACATCTTCTTCAGAGGTCGAGAAATACACATAAATAGATGAAGATGTTTAAAAGTGTATTCCAATTAATTTGTTTAAAATAACCACGGAAAAATGTATATCTTAAGTCAGAAATATTCATGTTTAATGAGAGAAGTGAACTAAATAAACCAATCAATACAAATACCCACAAACTTATTTTGTGCCCAAGAAGTTTAAATATATAAATATAAAAAAACATTCTAACAAAAAACAAACACAAGGGAATGTCGATAAACGTTCTAAAAAAAAAGTCCAACATTATGTAAGAATACTAAGCCAAAAAAATGGGGACATTTTTTTAAAATAGAACTCGCATTTTCGTGTGAAAACATTCTCCTGGTATGAGGTTGATTGCGGTTTTGGGGTAGATTAAAGGGACACACAGTAGCTGTTACGCAAAGACCACTTAGCAATGTCCCAAAACGCTGATGAGTCCTCAGAGAAAATGCACTCGGGGGTATTTTTTTCTGGTGTTTGGAGCACTTTCTCCAAACAAATCTCAGCAGCACACCAGGTAAATGCTATAATTCATCAGAGCGCACACAGCGGCCCAGTTCAGACAGAGAAAGGGAGCTCTATGAGGCATTATTGGAGGTGAATAGTGCGCAGTGGTGCCCCAGCTAGATAAATAAACTCCCAGTGCTCAGGACCCGGGACCTCACTGGTAGAGAGAACAAACAAGACCGGAGTCACCCTGGGTCCTTTCTAAATGTTTATTTCACCCTCCCTCTCCCTTCTATCTGAATCTCCTTCGTTTCAACGAGTGGCTTTTTTTAATAAATGTGCGGCTTTTATGAGAAGAAGCCGATCACAAACAGGTGGATCTTTTACTGTATCAAAGCTGCCGAAAAGCTGATAATGAAAGCATAACCTTGTCTCTCCATGCACTCTTTTCACGACAACACCAGCCACCTTTTACACCGTTTACCTCAGTAGCTTACACTGTGGACGTATTAAAAACTAGGGAGAGGCCGAAACACTTTCTTGGTACTTGGGAGAGAAAAAAGAAATGCTCCTCCAGGCTCGATAAATTCATTTCTTATCTGAATGAGACCAGCAACGTGGAAAAATTTTGCCTTTCAGGCCGGGATGAATGTATGTTTCAACCACACATTAAGCAGTATTAGCGGTCAGTGGAGTGTCTAATGTGACTATTTTTCACAGTGGCCAACACTGGCCATGATTAGCATAATTAGCAGAGGCAAGCCTATACATATGGAAATAGAAAGTGCCTAAATGCCAGCCCCGCTGCAAATTTATGTGTGGTGGCTTACACCACTGGCACATCTGAATAGAATGTAAGTGAAACTGTTTTTTTTATTTTTTAATGTTTCACTGGTCCGAGGTGGGTTTTTTTTTAAGATGGCAGGAGTAGAGGTTTCAGTCAAGTCCTTCCTTCTTGATGCAAGACCAGCCGTCACAATGAACATATGCACAGACATGCACTGTATTTCTATAGGTATGATAGCAAAGTGCCAGCCAGTCCTTGTTGCCCCCAGCCTCACCCTCCCACACCCGCCTCGGGCATTGTTTTACAGGCTGGGAAAAGTTTGGGTCCATTTGCCTTTGTTGTGGACGAAGAAAGCTTTGCCTCTTTCATTTTATTCTGCTGTTTGTTGGGAAACATCTGAAAGAAATTGAAGGGGTACAATGGCAAAAAAGGCTTTGCATTCAGTCTGAAGCTGCACTGGATGGAGCTTGTATGGAGGAGTTGCCCATCTGCTAGGGACAGCCTGGCGAAGGAATGCCATAGGGCACGGTAGACTGAGAACCTGCAATGGCGCCCGGCGATGATTCTGGTGGGTCCACATCTGACAAAAGGGCCAAGAGGCTTTTATTGTCAACCCCGGAGAAAGCAAATGAACTTCTCATTAGGTTTGAAACAGAGGAGAGATAAAGTGCTTATGAAGAAGAGAAACTGTGAGAGAAAAAATGTTTGGCAAAACTGTTTTGACTCAAACAGCTTTAGCAAGTTCAACTTTTTTTAATATTAACTTCTCTTGTTGTTGCATGCGTGAACGGCGACACATTTAGCAGGTGAAAAACATACATGTCACTTTCAGCCCTCTTCGTCTTGGGTCTTCCTCCATAACAGCGTGGGGCCTTTCAGAGGCCCCCTAATCCAGCTAATCTACCACACTGAACTTTGAAGGTGGCCTGGTCTGACCTAGCATTGCTAGGGACGGGGACTAGGTCTGTTTCCCGATTTAAAAAAAAAAAAAAAAAAGGAAGGACAAAAGAATGAATTGAATCCCCCTTTATGATGGCTGGATTCTAAAAGTCAGAGAAGTCACCATCTCATCGCTTCATGAGTTATCAGCGGTTTGCTGTGGAAGGAATTTAATTCAAATAGATTTCCCAAAAAAATCAGATTGATTT
This sequence comes from Callionymus lyra, assembly GCF_982586985.1. Lineage (NCBI taxonomy): Eukaryota > Metazoa > Chordata > Actinopteri > Syngnathiformes > Callionymidae > Callionymus > Callionymus lyra. Next base: position 5,130,242 of record NC_141833.1, read on the forward strand.
AGTTGCTGCTAAGAACGGTGTTGAAAGAGAGAGAGAGTAGTGGAGGAACGGAGGGTGGTGGAGGTACGGTTTAAAAGAATAGTTCACCCAGAGGAAAGAAAAGACTTGTCCTCCGCTCGGTGCAAGCGGTGAACCGGCTCAGAGTTGGGTGGTTGGGGCCGGACTAGGGGTTGAGGGAAAAAAGGCGAGAAAGAGGGAGAGAAGAGAGAGGACCGGCTGCCTGGGTGGTCCAGATGGGAGGAACGAGACACAAATAGCTATAATTTACTTCAGGAGGCCTGTAATTAAAGAGCCAGAGTCTCTCTGAGCCACCCAGTTCCTGTTGGGATCAAAACCCCACGCTGTAGAGGTTAACATACAAAATGTCAAAAAAGGTTTAACAGATGTCAATGAGGTTCGTGGACAGGATGAGGGTCCACTTTCTTATTGGCATCCAAACTGGGAGTCACTGGCTCTTTGTACGAGACTCACTTTGAATGAGTTGAATTTTTAAAAACAAATAAAACACGACCAATATTTCGCCAAAACAATTCATGTTTGGAAACAAAATCGTTTCGAGCCGTATTCTCGCAAGGCAGATGCTCCGAGCCAGACGCTCCGAAAAGACACCCATGATTGCAAATAAACGAGGTGACTTGATATTCTCAAGCCCCTGTCTGGGTAATTAAAGCCTTGAAAGCAAAGCCTGGAAAGATTGCTTGGCGTCTCCAAGGCCCAGAGTTCTAACCTGATCTCACACTTCTGCAGCGTAGGTTGAATAGTTTGTTTTTTCTTTTCTCCCCATCAATTATAGGAGCCTGCTCCAGGCTGGGGGAGGTGCAGAGAGCCCTGAAAGAGGGAGAGAGAGAGAGAGATAGAAAGAGGGAGGCAGACGAAAAGAACGACTAGAAACTAGACGAAATGTTTAACGATTAGTAGGGAATTACCCGAAGCGGTAAAGCCGGTGATTGCAGAGCGGGCGAAACACAGTAAAAAGAGCTACAAGACTTAAGAAGGAGGTAGCTGTTGTTTCCCAACTTCATCAAGCCACCCTTTCTCTCCCCCACTTTCTCTTGGTTGTCATGTAGTGGGACAGGGAGCGAGGCAGACGGGCTCTCTGTGATCCAGCGCGGCATGTTTCATGTCCACTTGGCACAGATCGCAGATCCCCCCGGCTGGCAAACCCTTTCAGGGCAACCTCCTGTAATTAGGGGGCTGGAGTCTACCGCACAGCACCACATAGCCCTCTCTTTATTTCACCCTCTTTTTCCTTTTGCGTCGCTTCTGTTTCACACCAGCACTGACAACCATTTTTTTGCCTCATCATTTTTCACCAAGCGCTAGTGCCACTCCTACATCTCAATAAGAAACAAATCTTTATCTCATCTTGTTGCATACATCCTACATCCAGTGTCATTAGGGACCCCGATGTTTCTTCACCAACATGGCACATCTGCTTCACAGAAGGGGCGATGGGAAGCTGTATTACTCATTTCTCCTGGCCAGACGCTGGGTTTGTGTGAAGTGCCTTCAAAACCAACACTGTTGAGGGCCAAGGGCGTTGGTCTCTATAATGTTCTTGAGTTGGTGTGTGCGTTCTAATGTACACCCTTAAGTGTGGATGTGTTTTTTTTCGACGCTGATCGATGTTGTCTCCGTTCAAGTGGCTCCACCTTTTTTTCTAACAAAGTTTGTTTCTGTTTTGTTTTAGCTGGCAGTCGGGTGAGCCAGGAGCTTCGCTACACCAGAGAAAAGCAAGGAGAGGAGTCGGTGTTTACCTCACAAATGCTTATTCAGACTCCCAAAGAAGAAGGCACTAATATTCTTACCCAGGAAGCTTTGCTGGTACACATGGAAGCTGCTCTGTCTGCCAGCAAAGTCCAAGTGTCACTGTTTGGAAAGTAAGTTGGCCAAGGACTTAGCGACCGACATATATGCTTGAAGTTTGTGCCAATCTGACGTCTTCTTCTCCGACCAGGTCATGGGATCTTAACAAAATATGCTACAAATCGGGAGTACCGATCATTGAAAACGTCATGATTGAAAGAGTAGGTTTTATTTTTAAACCTGTATCTTTATCTACGTGTATCACAATCGCTAACAAGTTTTTTTGTTGTTTTTTTCAGATGATTGACAAGCTCTTCCCTTGTATGATAATCACACCGCTGGACTGTTTTTGGGAAGGGGCTAAACTACAGGGTGGCTCCGCCTACTTACCGTAAGTTTCAATTAATTCAGGTTTATGTATTTTATATTTCACATTCCGTAGAGACTTGGCATTCCTTCTACCTAGGCTTCCATTGGAACTTGGGAGGTTGCTTGTAACTTTTAACACATGCTCAATGGAGACATACAGTTGGGCTTTCAGTGGACTGTCAGTGTGTACTGTGAGTGACAGCAGCGGTCAGTAATAGAGTTCTTTTAGGGCCCAGAGAGGGGCTGGAGGGGGTGTCCTGACAGATAAATTCAAAGAGAGAACGTGAGGGAGAGATACAGCCAATGAGGGAGGGATGGAGCGAGGAGATGGCTGCAGCCGCAATTGGGTGGTGGATTGGTAGAACGGAGGGTGGGTGGTGGTGGTGGTGGCAGGGGAGCCCTTTGGGTCAGACAATGGTAAGCATTCTTTCAGTTTACGAGTGAGTGTCCATCAGTGCAGGGGCCCCGGAGAAAGGAGGGAAGGGGGGACGGCTTTGTCAGCTCACGGCTAACACTCTGCATTCTCATGGTAATGCCCAGGCTCCCAGCTCCCAAGTTGTCCAACAAATAAAATGGGCAGTATTCAAAACTCAAGTCCCCCGAGAAAGACAGAGAGAGGCTACAAGACGGTTAACAGTGGAGTCTGGGCGTATTGGGGCTTTTGCGGATTCTTTTTTTTTTTCTTCTTCTTTTTAGGACAAAGTTCTCTAGAGAAATTGAGTCACTGAAAGAGACCTCAGAAGTGATATTTCAATTGAGTGCTTGGTTTATAAAAGATGGTTTGGATCGTGGCAGATGTTTCTTTGCAAACAACGTATTTGTTTGCGGGTCTGTCAAGAGCATACCATGGAGTGTTGCGCGACAAAACCAGCACATACTGAACACAAACAAGTTTCCCACACTCGAGCATAAGCCAAACTTGAAACCTTAGATCCGTCTCATGAATAAATAAATCATATCGTATCCACGGACTTATCACAAAGTTCACTCATCAGCTCCTGCTTTCCTTTCGCCTCAGTAAAATCCAAAAACATTTGAGGTAGTGAAGGAAGCGTTTGAGTGTGATGAAAGTGAGAAAAAAAAAAACTGGTGAGAACAAAGAGCTTCAATCTATGAAAAAACAAAAGGGGCCTGGTTCAGTCAAGCAAAAACTAGCCGATAAAGGAGAGTGTCTTTGCAAGCGGCAGCAAAAGAGACCCTGGTATGTGGGAATAGTGGAGGAGCTCCCTTCATAAGAGAGTTTGAGGCCACAGTTTAGACACTGCCGGATTGTTTTATTTCCATCTCTTCCCGGCTTTCTATTGAACGCCCCTCCTTTGTTAATATGTGCAATTATGGCTTTAATTTATTTTATGTTTATGTTGGTGCCTTTTCTTGTCCTTTCACAATTTTGCATTCAAAAAGACACAAGGAAAAAGTTGCTTGTTCAGATTCTATATTGTCGGTTAAGCAACATACCCTTTGTTATGCTACAATTTACAATCATACAGAGGTCAATCTAAACAGGCAGTGCAAGAAATACACAAAAGTCACACCAGGCTAAACAAACCATTCTCAATGTCAACAAAATACAATTTAAAAAAACAAACTTGAATGAAGACTTATTTATATCTGTCTTCATGTTTGGTCTCGTCCAGGTCTTGTACCTGTTTCACTCCTCCTCGCTCCTTCCCAATTTATCAAGATGTTTGGGAGCCAGAGGTAATCATTATGACTGTGCAAGACCAAAGGGAATGGAAGCAAGCAGACAGCCACTGTGCCTTTTCCGAGAGCATTGTGGCAGCGTGAAACAGGATAAAAAACGCTATTTTCTCCTGTAACTGCAGCTTCCCTGCTGTATAGCGCACAAAAGACATCGAGGTCGCTTTGCCTACATGTTTAAGCGTCGGCAGGAATGCAATAATTTGAGCTTTGAGAACAGAGCTATACCTCACTGGGGGTGTTTGGGTTGATGTAAATGATATGTCTTCTTTCTAGGGGCATGCCGGATATCCAGTGGATGAATCTAGATCCTGTTAAACTGATGGAAGAACTAAGTCAGTTCACCTCGCTGGAAGGATTTAAGGAAATGCTAGATAAAGCTCAGGTAAGATATTTATAGATTATTCATATTCGCTTTCCAACTATTGTATCTAAACATCATTCTATTTCTGTAGGTGGGCCATGCCTACATGAACAGGCCTTGTTTAGACCCCTCAGATCCTGACTGCCCCCTCAGCGCACCAAACAAAGAGCTTGGAGAGGTAAACACACACTGATAAAAGCAAAAGTGAGCTGTAACAAAAGTGGATATTTCCCTTCACACTGTTTCTCTGGATCTTTTTTTTATTTAATCAGGGCCCTGACATTGCTGGGCGTCTACAAGGGGGTTGCCATGGTTTTAGCCGGAAGTTCATGCACTGGCAGGAGGAGTTGATCCTGGGAGGACGTGTGAAGAATGAGCAAGAAATTCTACTCAGGTGAGTTATTGAAATCATTGTGGAATAGTGAAAAACTGAGGAGATTGTATTTCACAGATTCCCTATTATCCTTTTTAAGTAATCAAGCAGACCTAAGGTCAGACAGCTTGTCTATCAGTTTTGCTTCGCGGCTTTAATAACTATGTGACCCCTAATAAACCAGAAGACAAATGTAAGGGATTTGAAGTACCCACAAGGATCACTTACCTGTTTGACCCTAGCCACTATGTTAATCATTATAATGATAAGAGCCGAACAACAACAAAAAGTGAGACATTTTCATGCTACCCAGGTTACACAAGCAGCCTTGTCATCAGCTCAATAGTTTTCATATTTTTGTTTCAACGTTAATGCCAAAGCAAAGCCAATAAAAAGGGAGTGTTGGGACGGAGCCCAGATCATGATCTAGCTCAAAGAGGCTTGAATGAAAGAGGATTCCCCTCCCGTCTGCAAGAGCCTCGCTTCCTTTTAGATGTGATTTACGATCATTTCTATCACATTTTGAGCCATGCTGCTGTTCGCCATGCCCGGGCCAAAAAAACCTGAGGACATCTGGGATCGCAGCCCAGACTGACGGACAGACTAGATAACACCTGCTTTTTGTTGTTTATACTGGCAGACAGTCAGGCAGGCCAGTGAATCCTGGAAGGAATGACACCTGCTTTTATCCATTCACAGACAGCGAGGTGAAGGGATACAAAGAGAGCCTAAACTAGTCAGACCGGTGGAATTTTAGTGGGCAAGGTTGCAGATCAACCCCACTTAACAGACAATAAAGCATGTTTCTAAGCCAAGTCTGACGCCGCTAATGTTTCCTTTACACTGAACGGTGTGTGCTTGTTTATCTTTGCAGTGCTGAGGCCCTCCAAACTATGTTCTTGTTGATGAGTCCCAAGCAGCTGTATGAGCACTTTAAAGACGACTATGAGATCCATGACATCAACTGGAACGAGGAAAAGGCAACAGCCATCCTGGAGTCTTGGCAGAGGAAGTTTGTTGAGGTAGGAACACACACACAGTTCTCATCTCGTACTCCTGTGAAGATATCGTAGGAAAGAGATTAAACACAACACATTTCCTCAACTTGCAAACACAAACTCAGTTTAGTCTGCAGCGCTTGAATTCCATCAACCTTTGACTTTCTCGTAAAGCGAAATCCCATGGCACACCAGGGCAGTGTGTGTGCGTCTGTGTGTGGGGTAGGTCAATCATCTTTCTCTGTCAGAGCCCTAGTTATAGGAACAAGCTGTTGCTCTGATAGCTGACACCCTCCACGGTGAGGGTAAGGAAAGAGGGAGTGAGGAGGACATGCAGATAAGGGAAATTCTACTCACTGGATCCGTGTATTGCACAAGACATCAGAACCCCTGACTCATAGAAATACGGCACAAAGTCATTTAGTCATAAAAATGGTCACCAAGTGCCTACAGGTAAATAACTGCGGTCCATTCATGTCTGTGAGTAAAGAAAGCCGCCTCCTAGGCCATGTGATCTCATCCCTTTCACCTTTGACATCGCAACCTCTGGCATCTGTGCTCATTACTCTTGAGTTGTCACACCCAAACGCACATGTGCGCATATGTAAGAACACATTCAGTCCTAAGCACATTGGACCTATATTCATAGTGAGCCTGAATTTATCTTGGTATTCTTGATTTCATGTATTTGAAGAAAGTTCTTTTTAACTTATTCTAGGTGGTACATCAGAGTGTCCCAGACAACTCCAGCCAATCCCTTCACGCCTTCTCTACCACCACTCTCAATGACATCATGAAATCCTTCTCGGACGTCAGCGTCATCAGAGTGGCGGGAGGATATTTGCTGATGGTATGTATAAGAATGTCCAATGATCTGTATCATGTGTTTTACTGTGGTTTACCAATTTTTATATTTGTGTTTTATAGTTGGCATACGCATGTGTAACCATGCTCAGGTGGGACTGCGCCAAGTCCCAGGGGGCAGTTGGGCTTGCTGGGGTGCTGTTGGTGGCCCTTTCAGTGGCGTCAGGGTTGGGTCTTTGCTCTCTGCTTGGACTTTCCTTCAATGCTGCGACCACTCAGGTACAACCCAATCAACATGCACACTGTTTAAATAACTTTCACTTTGTTCTATTACTAACTTTATCAATTGAATTCTGGTTTCAGGTGCTTCCCTTCCTGGCACTCGGTATTGGTGTGGACGACATGTTTTTATTAGCTCATTCCTTCACAGAGGCAGGGATCAACATCCCTTTTAAGGTACCTTTTCTTATCCTTATTTTATGTAAATTGCTGTCATTCACTCATTTCTAAACATTTGTCCATATATTTTGTTTTTTTCTTACCAGGAAAGGACGGGCGATTGTTTGCGCAGGACTGGCACCAGTGTAGCTCTGACTTCCATCAACAACATGCTTGCATTCTTCATGGCAGCCCTGGTGCCCATCCCAGCATTGCGAGCCTTCTCTCTGCAGGTACGTGGCTGCTGTTGCGAACACACTTCACTTTGCCAGAGAAAAGTTAATAGAAGTGGCTTTTAATCAAGACTTTCTACTTAGTTCTATTGCTCTGGCAAGAGTTTTGTGAAAGAGTGTTTTCTTTGAGGGAGACAGTGATGAACAGGCTGAACTGGAGAAGTGCTGGAGGGAGGAGTGAATCACTATATCACCGGCCAGTCATTCTCAGATCCGTGTGTAACTGTGGGTGGTCTGAAACCTCAGATACACACACTGAGACCTCAACCAGTCTGACTCTTTGCCTCAGGGACTGCTTCCTTGCAATTTATATTAGAGAAAAACAAGTCTTTTTCTTTTTTCTCTTTCTCTCTAGGCGGCCATTGTGGTTGTTTTTAACTTCGCTATGGTGCTGCTCATCTTCCCCGCCATCCTCAGTTTGGACCTTCACCGCCGAGAGGACAAGCGTCTGGATGTACTCTGTTGCCTGTACAGCCCCTGCTCGGACCGTGTTATCCATCTTTCTCCCAACGAGTTGTCGGATGCTGGAGAGCAGCAGCAGCACACGCCAACAACAGCAACAGCGCACACGCACCAATTTGCTGGAGGGTCGACGATTACCACCAGCACCCAGATCACCACCACAGTGCAGGCTTTCACTCAGTGCGACGCGGCCGGTCAGCATATTGTCACGATCCTGCCGCCCACTTCTCAGATCTCAACAAGTCCTCCTGCCTTCATTGTCTGTCCCACATCCCAGCCCCAAGGTAAGCGACGCTTCCCGAATCTCAATTTACATTCCTAAAGACAAAGTATCGTAACCGTTTTTAACCCTGTCTAACTTTTTCTTCTTCAGCGGCCCCTCCAACACCCACTACCTCTGCACCAGATCCTTATGGCTCCCAGCTCTTCACCCCAACCTCCTCCTCAACGAGAGACCTCCTAGCTCAGGTGGAGGACTCTAAATCAGGGAAGAAGTGTGTCCCTCTACCTTTCCTGCACTGGAACTTGTCGGACTTTGCCAGAGAGAAATACGCTCCACTGCTTCTCAAACCCAAGAGCAAGGCCATCGTGGTTGTACTCTTCTTGGGCCTGCTTGGTCTGAGCCTCTATGGGACCACGATGGTGCACGATGGACTCTATCTGACAGACATTGTGCCGCGCGACACCAAGGAATATAACTTCATCGATGCCCAGTTCAAATACTTCTCCTTTTACAACATGTACCTGGTGACAATGGACGGCTTTGATTATGCAAAGTCACAAAGGCTGATGATTCAACTGCACAACTCCTTCAACTCTGTCAAATACGTGGTCAGGGACAGCAACAATAAACTACCCCGCATGTGGCTGCACTACTTCCAAGACTGGCTGAGAGGTAAACAAATGCGATAAGCACTTTTTTTTTTTTCAACTAACGCTTGGTCATTCTGAGGTTTTTTGAAGGTTTGGTTTCCACAAGCATGCTAGTGTGTTAGAAGGACGCATGAATGTGTGTGTTCGTGGAGGTGAAAATGTGTGAAGGGTTAGGGAAAGTTCACTCACACTGTTTACCCATATCCACCTGGGCTCAGGGGTGGTGCAATAGATGGATTGGGGTCACAGGTTATCTTTGTGTGGGTGTGTGTGTGTGTGTGTGTGTGTAGTCCCATATGTGTGTGTGTGAGCGCGCCTCAGGTTAGGACATGTCAGAGGCCCAATCAGGAGGAAGTAATAGCTAACAGGTCAATCAAAACCAGCTGCAAAAAAAAAAGTTCTGAAAAAGGAAACTCAATATCCCACTTTCCCATTGTTGCACAGTTTGGTCTTGACGTTTCACAATAACAGGACTCATTACATTTAACCACAAACATGACAGTGAACCGATGTGACATGTGTTGTATCTCTCTTCTAGGTCTTCAGTCTGCTTTTGATGCTGACTGGCTGGCGGGGAGGATTACCTCTGAAAGCTACCGTAATGGCACAGAGGACGGCGCTCTGGCTTACAAGCTTCTTATTCAAACGGGTTCCAAGAAGGAGCCTTTCAACTACAGCCAGGTTAGTACCATATATTGAAAAATACACGTTCAATAAAGACGAATCACTTGAAGGAAACAAGCTTAAAGTATTCATTCTTGTTTTATAGCTGACATCCCGTCAACTGGTGGATGGAGAGGGTCTCATCCCCCCAGAGGTGTTCTACATTTACCTGACAGTTTGGGTCAGCAATGATCCCCTGGGGTACGCTGCCTCACAGGCTAACTTCTATCCCCACCCCCGAGAATGGATTCATGACAAGTATGACACCACCGGAGAGAACCTACGCAGTAAGTCTTAATCTTTCATCAGTACTTTTGGCTGTCAAAGGCTTTACCTGACATCGTTTCTCTTCAGTTCCAGCTGCAGAACCTCTGGAGTTTGCTCAGTTTCCTTTCTATCTAAACGGCCTCAGGCAGGCCAGTGACTTTGTGGAGGCCATCGAGAGTGTGAGGTCCATCTGTGACGAGTTTACCCGCAAGGGAGTCCTCAACTATCCCAACGGATACCCTTTCTTGTTCTGGGAGCAGTACATCGGCCTCAGACACTGGTTTCTGCTGGCCATCAGTGTGGTGTTGGCTTGCACCTTTCTGGTGTGCGCCGTCCTCCTCCTCAATCCCTGGACAGCTGGCATCATCGTAAGTCTCCCCTCAAATGTATTTGTACTTGCTCACCTCATCCTACCTCAACAACATCATTAGTCCCCCCCTCTTGCTCCGGTCTCTTCCTCTTGCTTTCTTCTCGTCCCTCGGCTCTATAACGCTGTCTAGAGGGCCCCTTTTTCTCTAAGGAGGGCCAGTGCGCACACACACTCAGGAACTTTTGTCATTCTAATGCCGACTGGGCCAGCCTTAGAAAAGGAAAGCAAAGGAGCAAAAAAAAAAAGAGGCTTTGCCCTCCTGAAGCCTCTACCTCTAACTCCATCACTGCTTTTGTCAGGGAGAGAGGGAGAGATTTGGGGACAGGACAGATCTGCCCAGTCGCGACCTTGACCCGCTCAACCCATCCATCAGAGAATATGTGTGTGAGAGAAAGAGGAGGCAGTTGGGGTGTTTAGGGATTTGAAAACAGGCTGGTGGGATTGGTGACCTCCCCCAAATTCACCCACATATCCTCAAATTTGGCGGTACAGAACAACAGTGCTTGTTTCAACTGGAATGTGTTTGATTTCTATAGAAGGGAGGCCACCGTCGGAGCTTTATGCTCGGTCTCAGAATAAACCACAACCAAACTGTCTTTCATCAATGCCAAATTAACCGTCAGAAAGCAGTGAAGCTGTAATTCATGTTTTTTTTTCTGCCAAGGAAACATTTCCTCTTGAGGCTACTTATATTTCCTTTTAACAGTCTAAATTAATTTGCTCATGATTGTAAACAGAATCATGATTATTTATTTCATGCTCATCCTGGTGATATTAATAGTAATCAAAATCATTTATCACAGCGAGATAAAATCTCTTACAATGTAAGGAGGAAACACAGTTCTGCCTTTTTTTGGATACCAACAAGAAGATAAAGTGAAAGTCATTACTGCCTTAGCCTCTGTCAATCAACACTATTGCCTCCGATGTTGATGAGTAGAAGCAGGAAGATTGTGGGAGGGAAGAAGGGGGGAGGTGTTGCCTTAGGGCGTAATCTGATGCCACGAGCACTACAGGGTCAGAGATTGTGTGGGGTAAAAAGCCAAAGGCGCTCAAGTGGGTTATATGTTTAATATGTTTCCTTCTTTAAATTCTTTGGAATTTTCTAACCCTTTTTTTTTTTTTCATCAGGTTTTTATCCTGGCAATGATGACGGTGGAGCTGTTTGGCATCATGGGATTGATTGGCATCAAGCTGAGCGCCATCCCGGTGGTCATACTGATCGCCTCTGTTGGCATTGGCGTGGAGTTTACCGTTCACATCGCACTGGTAAGTCAGAAGTCATGTCCACATTTCTTTTTAATTAGTGGAATGGTAGTCAGGAATATTGCTCTCAAAGGCTACCGTGCTCGGGGAGGAAGTGAGGGATTTCGGAAAATCCATAATTCTGATTCATGCTGGCAGCCTTCAGCTGGATTTGCGATTCAGTAATATAGATCAGAATGCAGTGATCCCACTATAAAAAGAGCCAAAATACTAGAACGCTCCGAGCCAAGTCTCGACACAAGCACACGTGCTGTCTGATGGCCAAAAGATTTCCTAATGTTTTCTCCTCCTCCGTTCTCAGGGCTTTCTGACTGCGATTGGCAACAGGAACAAGCGATCAGCGGTGGCTTTGGAGCACATGTTCGCTCCAGTAGTTGACGGGGCGATTTCCACTCTGCTGGGTGTACTTATGCTGGCAGGGTCCGAGTTCGACTTCATCATGAGGTGAGCTGCTGCCTGATCTCCATGTGTGAGAATGACTCTGATTGACAACGGGCTGCTTCAGCCGCTGTGGGGGTTCCCCTCGCTCATTTGTTACTTTCGGAAGACGCAATGTTTTTGTTTTTACACCCTGGGTGTGTTTATAAGTGTCGGGAGATAGTATGAGGGCCAGTTGTCTCGTCTCATTCTGGGGTGTGAGGAAGCCTAGCAGGGGGTCAAAGATGCATGCAGGTGGAAATGTTACCCCCCTATTTATGCACACACACACACTCGGTAACAAATACGCACCTGGTTCTGTCACTCCAAGCGCACACACATCCATCTCCCCGACCTCAGAGCACAACAAATGGGGAAAACATCAAGGGTGTGTAGCAGCTGCTCGTAAACATGGAAGTGTTCTGCTACCCACTGGGTGGTGTCTCTCTCACTCGCTTACTCTGTCTCTTTTACACACGCACACACACACTCGCCCGGGAATCTGTAAAAATTCCTATCATCTGTTTGGCGTTCTCAACCTCCCCGTTAGGTGCCGTAGTTAAAAAAGAAATGGAGCTAAAATTGAACCGGTCAGTTACTAAAGACGGTCAGCAGGCCCACCGGCAGACATCTCTACTCTCCTGCTGTATATTATTGTATGTATGCGTGTGATTTCCACCACCGTTTCATGGTCAGAGCGGAAAAAAAAGGCAAATGGCTCGATGTTTTTCAGCTAAATGTGGTCTCGAGCCCAAAACCGAAAACCACAGCCTTGAGCTCACAGACTGAAACAGGCCTCCATGACATAAAAAGGGCCATTCTGCAGAAAACAGACACAGGAGGAGAGTGAAGAAGAAGTCTGAATGTGGCTTCTCAGCAAGGGTGTGAGATCCTGGTGGGTGGGAGAATCCACATACTTACAAATAGGTAGTCCACAGTAGGGATGGGTACCAGAACCAACTCCCATAATCCAACAGTTCAGACATAAACAGTAGTAAAAGGTCCGAAAAGCAATGTCCATTCATGCGCTTTATTTTGGTTTTCACTTTTTTCCTAATAAAAATCTTTATTCAACATTTGGAAAAATACACACATAGTAGACGCCGCTGTTGTATGAAAAAAGATTTTTAATGAAAGAAATACTTTTGTTTTCCTTTTCTATAAGAATAAAACCATAAGGATACCCACCGGGCGACAAAAACATAGCATTCAGAGAGGGACATTTTTTCAGGACAAAGTGAGGGGCGACTCTTGGAGGTCTTGTTTAGCTAACGCTGTGGTCGCCGGGTGAATGGAGCGAGCCAGAGCTGGCGAGCAGGGGGAGTAGCATAAATATACTGCTGTAAACATCTCCTGGCCTTGTGTTGCACTAAGTAAACAGCGAGCCTAATTCAGTGTAGCGCCCTGAGATCTCTCACACCAACACACACGCTGAGCACATATGTGTGCGCGCTCACACAGACACACAAGGGGAAATTCACATGCATGTAAACACTTCTCTCACACACATACACACGACTCCCCAGGCCCCAACAACGAATGGAAAAGATTACAGTTTATATAAACAACAGAATTCCTAACAGCGAGACGCCGTTGGAGGTCTTGCTAACGTCTCACTCTCTTTCTGTCTTCCCTCTTGTTTTGTAACCTTCGGATTCAGAGGGCGGCGGAGGGGGTGGGGGGGCATGGAAATGCAGTAAAAATGTCTTTTTGGTGATTTCAGAAAGTCTGCGTACGTTTAAAGCAATCATGTTTCGGAAAAAATGCGGTTAGTCGAACATGTTTAAGTCTTGATTAAGTAAGAGAAGTGTTTCACACGCGAGTTCCTGGAGAGTGAAGTCAGACTCGACATACAAACATTGGCACGTTCTCCCTGAAGTGTGACCTTTGTCGAGCTAAGTAGTTGTAATAATGATTGTAGTAGTCCATTCAAACAAGAGCGGCATGTTTCCAGAACACCCCAGAGCTATTATCCCTGCCCTGGTTGGCTTTTTCCTTCATTCCAACAAACTTTTTTTTTTTGGTCTGGCTGGTGGTTAGCATCTCACTGTCTCTCTCTCTCTCTGCTTTCTGTTAGTGTTTAAATGGAGTCCTCTCTAATTTTCTTGGGGAGCTCTTTCTTGTGGGCTGCCTCCACCCCTGGCCTCCTCCGAGCACTTCTAGGATGCACGCACGCTTATGAGTGAAAAACAGAGCGAGAGTAGCGACAGTGAAGGCATCAAAGCATGTTTGAGTTGGACTAAGAAGGGAATCAGATTTGTTCCCCCCCTGACTTCAATACACAAACACTGGGCTTTCCCTGACTTCTTCCCCTGAGCTGCTTCCATTCTTTTCGTGCCAATTGTGTGTGCGTGGAATGATGTGGGCTCTTGCCTTGACATATCTGGCGGGAATAAACATTTGTGTATATAGTCCAAAGAAATACTAAATCAAACTTTCCTGTTTTTTTTTAAATAGTATCTACTAAAAGGCTTCTCTTGTAAAATATCTGACCACCTTGTTTTTATTCTTGGTTTAGGTACTTTTTTGCTGTCCTGGCTATCCTGACTCTCTTGGGAATGCTGAATGGGTTGGTGCTACTGCCCGTCCTCCTGTCCTTGACCGGGCCTCCGGCAGAGGTCAGCCCCATGGACAACGCCAGCCGCCTGCCCACCCCTTCACCGGAACCGCTGCCCCCGCCGATGGCCCACCATGGATATTACACCGGGCACTACAACCCACGATCGGCTCGCCAACAGGCGTTTTCAGAAGCCTCGGATTCCGAGTACTACTCCGAGGTGACCACCACGTCAGGGATCGGCGACGAGGATTACAAGTATTGCGACCGGAGCGCCTACATCACGTCGCCGGGAAACGCTCCACCGGCATCTCACATTTTGTTGGAGGCCAGCAAGAACCCCACCTTCCCTAAACTGACGGTACGCGCCTCAACAACAAAGTGCAGGTGGAATTTCTTTAGATCATTTAAACTAATCGTGTCATTTCATCCTTTTAAGGTGGTGAAGCCGTTCAAGGAGGGCACAGAGGGAAGGACCGAACCTTCGAGTGAACCCTACAGTTCCCAGTCAGCTATTAAGTCCCAGGTCACGTGCTGGGACGGACTCAAACGGGACCAAGGTCAACACCAGTCCAGCGACAGAGCTCACTTCCCGGGCAGGACTTGTCCGAGCGGCAACAGGTTTCAGAGCGGCAGAGGGCCTCAGCCGAACAGGACTAAAGGGCCGAGCTACAGCAGCACCTCTGCCCTGCCTTTGCAGCAAAGCTCCGGGGGGCCCGTCACCGTGGTGACGGCCACCGCCTCTGTAACGGTGGCCGTTCACCCGACCTTGCCAGGAGCGGCGTACCAGGGCTACATGCATGAAGGTTTCGACACGGACAGCGAGTCCGACTGCTTCGAGGCCGCGCGCAGGACTCGTGGTGACAAAACGAACTTTCCCTCGTTCAAGAAAGACTCTTTAGAGCTGCAGGACTTGGAGGCACCACATCACCAAACAGAGCTCAGCAGGACACAAGGTAGTGTAGCGGACATTTAATCACCCCCCAACAATTTCTCTCCTGAGTCAGCAAAATCTGATTATTTCTCTTGCCTCTCTGCTCCAGGTGGGTTGAGGATCTCGGCAGCCAAAGATTGCTAGGGAACCCCCCCTCGCCCCCCAATCCCTCCAACGTGCTGGCTGCCCTTTCTGAGCACCTTGATGTCCTTCACTCAAAATGTACTTCACAGAATCCTGTTTGGAGAATTTATGTAAATCTACGAGTATATATTTTAATACTAAAAAGAGGGAAGCTATTTAAAAGAGTACTGTATAACTTGAGTATTACTCTCGTGTAAAACTTCAGCTGTAAAAGATTATTTTAGTAGCGGGGGGGCGCCGTCAGTCCCCCCCCTACGTGGTGTATAGAATAATAATGTGTTATATGTACAAAGTGTTCAGAGAAAGTGAGATGCTATTAAGATATTGGGCTATTGACGTGATCAGTGTTTTATATTTGTGTTTTGCTGCTACACTTGGAGAATAATTTTAAGTGATTTGCCTTAAAGATGCAGTACCCCCCTCACCCCTCTCCCGACTCAAGAGGTTACACTTCTAACACACTCGGTGTTTACATTCGACACATTATTTCGAGGTATCTTTCGTGCACTATCGCAGATTTTTGTTGTGCCTTCTCCCTTATGTCAGTATTAAATCTTTGTGTGTACGCTTATCTAGGAAATGTGTTTTCGTCCACACGGCTTGGTTTTCAGGACATTATGTATTTGGATATTTCACAACTTTTTAACTGATAAACATACAGTATTATTCTTAAGAAAACTACAGGCGAAATTCAGATGAAAACCTTGTCGTGTGGACGCGCTTACAAAAGATTCTGAATGTCTCAGTACTGCAGTTCTACTTGAAGGAGACAAGTTTTTTTAAACTGCTGTTTTACTTTCAGCCGTGATAAGTGTGTCTTAACGCTTATTTTAAAAAAGGGAATTTGAGAAAAAAAAAATCTAATGTAAAGGGAGATTTTTCTTTTCTTTTTAAGCTGTTTAAGGGTTTCAAACATGACCCTGTGCAATTATCCCTTTAGCTCTTCACTCTTTACTTTAGCTGTCTTCTCTATAAACTTCACGTTTAAGTATGTTGTTGTTCTGGTCTCATCACTGCCAGATTTAAATTGCAGGGAAAACAAAACGTCCAGACCTTTTTTTTTTTTCTTTCTCCACATCAATTTTCCGAAGTGGCAGCTTCATTTTCTTTTGTACATATAAAAGAAAAGTAGCAAATGTGCAGTTGTGAATAATCTAGCTGAAGACAAACAAGGCACCATAGACAGTTTGTGTCGGGGGCAAAGGTCGAGGGGGAATTCATGCATTCGTTTGTAGTTTATTTCAAAAATATTGTTAATACCATGCCATATAAATTATTTATATTAAAAATTTATTTTTGTAGTTTGTACAGATGTTAGTATCTAGACTGAAGTTCTATTTTTAAAGAGTAAATATATATTATATATAAATATATCTATTTGTTGCTGAGTTTGAATTTGTGTTGTTTTGGGGAAGGGGCCGGGTCATGATTTTTTTTGTTTTTGTTTTTGTTTGTTTGTTTTGTGTTGGTGGAAGGGGCAGGAAGTTGGAGGACCCTGAAGGAGAAGGTGTCTTGGAATGTGTCACTGTCACACCATGTTTTTAAGATTTTCTGTCGACCCTTCTTTCTTCCTTGCCGTTTTGAAATGTCCATTGTCTAAAACACTGTGACTTCTAAGAACTATGCTCAAGAGAATCCTTGTGTGACCGTATTGTTCCCTCACCTGCTATAGAAGTTGGACTAACAAAATAAATCTATTGAAAAGTGGCCTTGTTGTCATTGTCGATCTGTGTTTGTGTCGTGGGAAGAGTTAGCGGCGTTATCGCCGAGTCAGCAGAGCATGTTTGCAGGATAAATAACAGCCGTAAACAAACCCTCCTCACATTGTTGAGAAGGCAAACAAGAGCAATTCTTTCGTTTTCTTATCTGTTAAGAGACTTCATTGTTGCAAATCAGATTGGACGCAATCTCTGGGGATTTGGGATTAGAAGGACCAAAGATATATTTAAAGTAACCTGTGATTCTACATTAAGTAGTTTTTTGATACAATAGTTGTAGCTTCAGTGAAAGTCTTTCATTGACATCCCTGCCATGCTCTTTTACTAGAATATCCCAACAGCATGAGATGTAAATTGTCATGGCTGAAGGGTAAATATAAAAAAGCTTATCTTGGTGCTAAAAGTCCAAAAATGTATGCTGTATAACTGACTGGTTCCAACATGGCCTGAAACGGTATTTGCAGCTAGTAAATGACACATCTCGAAATTATATTTGACTTTTATTGATTTTAGAATTTGACACCTCATTCTTGTTGCTAGTAGAAAATACATTTCAGCCATTTTTTTGGGAGGTATTGACCTGCAAAGATAGAGTAGTTCATTCGAATGAATTCAGTTCAAAACATGTTCGCTTCTACTAAACTAAAGTACCAATTTAAATATAATTAACCTTGATTTTTTTTGTGTACATGAGCTAGAAATCACATATTTTGCAGATGTTTAAAACATCACAGCAATGTTGCCGTTTCTTTCCACAAAATATTCTAGATAAATATAAGACGCTCGCACAACGTCCGAAAACAAAATAAACACTAAAACACCACTAAAATAAAGTATCAAAAGAATCGAAAGCAAAATTGGCTCAGCTGAACAAACATGTGACAGTAGACCCGAAAAAGAATTCTCTTTTTGTTGAAACATTTATCAATGACCTGGCTCATAGCAATGCTACAACTAGTTTTTGGTTGTTGTTATTTTCTCAACTGAATATACTTTCTGTATTTTCTGTTATCATTCAGAACATGCGTGGTAGTGACCTCAGACACTTCTTAGTATTACAAACATGCTAAATGAATACAAACACAATAATAAACAGCGTTAAGGAGTAGTGGAACATGTTATTTCATACCTTACCTTGTTCTCCAGAAAAAAAATGTTCTTGAAATATGTAGAAGGTGGGATGCTTAAGAAGTTAAGCAAGGTAACATCCTACGTTATCTTAAATGTAACTAAAACGCTTAAGTACGTACTTAATTAACCTTTGAATGCTAGCTAGCATTAGCTTAGAGGTAGCTTTAGTATTAATGTGTCAAGTCAACTTTAGACAGATAAAAATATTCATAGTTAGATACAATGTTTTCTTACGGTTTGGGTTGCAACATATAAGGCGACTTTATAGTGTTTAAAACAATTTTAAAGAGGTTTTTTGTCACTGTTTTAGGAGGAAGTCCTTAATGTCGAGTAGTCACTTCAAAATAAAACCACAGATTAAAAAAATTAAACCTAAAATACCCTTTTGTATTCAATAATTTGTCTTTTAACTATGAAAAAAAATGTCATTTTAATCAATTTTCCAGCAGAACAATAGGTCAGGAGGCTCAACAGCAAAAAGATGTACCAGTTTTGTGATGGAAAAACAACACTGTGACATCCATTGGATACGCGCCGATTTGAGGCAAATAAACACTTGGCAAAAGACACAATCCCAAGGTTTTGTAAACGAAGAATATACAAAACTAAACGAGAGAGAAGTATTTCCAGAAAATGTTGTGCTTATCTTGATCAAACACACCTCCGCCCGACACAGCGTTCTGTGTTGCTGCTTGTTTCCCATTGTATTGACGTATAAAAACATTCGCTTAAGTGGACTGTCGCACTGTTCTGCTGCTGATCCCTGACACGAAGCACTGAACCACCTGGAAAAACTCCGGGATCACTGGCTCTCTGGAAGATTGTTGTGACTTGTCTGTCTGAATCTGCGCCATTATGAACACACACACACACTCGCATGTATACACACACATACTCATTTGTTTAAACTACACATTCTTGGAGACTCAAACACACCGATCTCACGCACATGTACACATATACACTCCTTCCTGTATCCATACACAAATATACACAAACACACACGGCTACACACACTGTGCCCACCTGTGAAGATGAAAGGTGGATGCTGTAAATTCCTTTGCTTCCCACACAACAGCCCCTCACTTGTCAGAGCTGAGCAGTCGCGGTTCGAATCTGATACTGGAGTCTTTTGATGTTATGATTCCAAAACTTTTTTCGCAAATTACATGTGACACACTCTATCCCACACACAACCCATCTCATGTTGGTAGAAAACACTAGTGTCATGTGTTTAACTAAGCTTTAAACTTTATTTTTCTGCTTATTCAATGATAGTGTTGTGTTTAGTATGTGCTTTTATTTTGTTAGTTTTACTTCAATGTTCCTTTCTTACTGTCTTGAAACCAATCTTCGTTCGGCTACGCAGCAACTGCTACTTAAGCTTCCTGGTTCCAGTCCGCAGTGTCCAATCGTCTTTACGTCCATGCTAGTAAAAATCAACTTCCTTATCCTTATCCTTATCCTTATCTGTTTCAACTTCCCATTGTCTTTTTTCAACCTTCTCTAGTTCTTGTGATTGTGATTTTGATATTCTGCACAATTCAAATTTGTCCCGTTTTTTTTCATACGTCTGTGTTCACAGCTTCTTAACTTTCTACTTTTTAGAATTCTGTTTTACTCTGGGATGGTTTCTATTGTGTTTCAGACTTCCCTCCCTTTTTAATAAATCGTCTTCACTTCCTGGTTTTCACTTTTTGTTTCAAATGTACTGATTTTTTTCATGTTAAAACCTACTGTTGCTTGTGTTGTTAGTCTCTGCCTCATGCCAGTCATTTCCGGGTTTTTATTATTTTGGGACTTTGACTTTAGTGTGTTCAGATGGTGGATAAGCGGTGAAAATTAAAAGGAAAGAAAATCAATGTTTATACATGCAAACAATGAGGTCATTTCCAATCTATAAAAATATTTCATGATCTTTCTTTAGCTTTAAATAGAAAAATATTTGCAAGTCGGGACAATGTGACTATCACGTGCTGCATTTGAACTTTTATTTTGGGGGTCTGCTTCCTGTTGTGCATTTTGTTTTCACATTAGAGAGGAGTATTTTTCACATTCTCCACCCCCTTTTCCTTGTCTGCAACTTTTTTTCTGTCTCACATTTGTTGTATTGTTACCTGGTTTGACTAAGTTAAGTCTTGACTATTCATTGCATTGGTAAACCAGCAGAGTATTCGTAAAACTATCCGCTATAAACAAAGGCAACCTGGAGAATTGAATCTATGGATATATTGGGAAAGGTAGGAAAAGGTAAACACACATGAACGCACCATCATCACAAGATCACAAGTTCACTCTTTTGTGCAAAGTGTGTGTACCTCTTGGGTGGCCCTAAGGATGAGTACCATTGTTGCTGGAATTCAATAGGGCTGATTAGTTTAAAAAAAAGAAGAAAAAAGTGTGTTCAAAAACATGCACTGGCAAGCGTGTGTGTGTGTGTGTAGCAGGGGTTTGTGTAGTTGTTTGTACTGCAGCGAGCAAGGAAGAGAAGAATGGAGGAATTAGCTGTAAAGCCATTGAGGGAGTAGACTTCAGGGTGAGAGAACACACGGATCCGTGGAAGGATTGTTACTCTTCGCCGCCGCACGATTGGCTTTGTTGCAACACTCGCATCGAGCCGTTCAATAATGACACGGGTCGGTCGTAAAGACGGATACGATGTGTGTCCATGTCATCAGAGGAATGTAGATATGGCTTCTTTTTTTTTTGCACTATGTTTGGAAACTTTCTTTTAAAACTTGTCAGTTTATTAGAGTTGGATACCCTACTTGGATAAAATAAATACAAAATATTTATAAGAATAATAATACAATTAAAGATTAATTATAGTTAAGCTTGAAGATACTCAAAGGCAAGTTTCATGTTTTCTTTCCACAGTTGTCAACCTCTTGAGCTAGATTCCGTGTGACAGAGTGACTTCATACAGTAGATGGAAGTTGGCCACATGCGGTTCAGTCGCTATCCGTGTCCATCCGATGCTGCCGGGGTTTGTCCAGCCGGCGTCTGGTGAAGGAATCAGTGGAAGTTATGGTCGTCATATCGTCCATAAATGGCCTAGTTGTCGGAAGACTCGGGCAGATTCTTCGGGTGTTTCCCTTTAACCACCTGCTGAGAAGCTATTGCAATAAATGTTCTAAAGTTTAACAAATGTCTAAAGAGAATGTTTTCGCTCATGTGACAGAGATTTGACTCGATAATAACTTGTTTATAAATGTTTACTACTTCTACTGCCAGTTCACAAAATCATAGTCCTACGAGAATCTTAAGTAAAGAAAACATTCTTAGAAATTAGTTACTGTAACTTTAACTGTTACTATTCTAAAATAACTTATCCAACACTGACTGTATCTAGAGGAGGGGCCCCTAACACTTTGTTGCACCATGGACCGGTTTAATTTCAACATTATTCTGGTAAAATGTCCTCCAGATAAAAAGAGCAAAAATAAAATGGCTCAACAGGCAACAAATAAAATACTCATGATACACAAAGATGCATCTCAACATATCGCTTAAACAGCAGGAGCTCTGGTGTCATCTTCCACATCCTGTCTTTTATGTTCCCTTTCGTCTCACTTCCTGGTTTTATTGTTAAATCCTGATCCCTGTCTTGTTTACTTCCTCTTGTGCTCCTGATCTGATCGCCCTGATTCGTGTCACCTGTGTCTTCGTCTCACCTGATCCCTGTTCCTTTGGATTGTTGCGTGTTTAAAAACCCTCCTTTGTCTGTCTCTCTCGTGATGTCAAACTACTGTGGTACGTGGTTGGCTCTATGTTAGTATATGTTCAGTGTTTTTGTGTCTTGTTTTATCGATGATTTGTGCCCGTTTCCTGCATTTGGGTTTCCTGACATCATCAAGATGTTCATACAGAGTCGACTCATTTAACTCGTACAGTATTTGCTTCTCAGGGTAATTTTTTTAAGGTACTTGACAACATCTTGAAGCGTGAAGAGTCACAGGCTAATATTAATCTGGGATGCCTTTCAAAATAAAACTCCTTACAGATGGTAAAAATTAATACAATAAAAATGATGGCATTTTCCCCCCCTTATTAAATAAGCAAGGTGTGACTTTAACGTGTTTGCAATTTGAACAATCTAATGTATTAAGTAATTACTAACTTTATGTAAGAATTGTCATGTCTCATTTTATTTTGAAACTTGTTTTGTATGTTCTGTTTTCCCGAGTCCCACGGCGCCTGTTGCTCTCACAGCAGCTGCAGCTCGTCACCCAATCACCACCTCAGCAGCAGCGCTTAAAGCCACCTCTCCTGCAGCAACAGGCGCCAGATCATAATCGTCACTACCTGGTATGTACGTTCTCTACACTCTTGGTTTACTGTTTCTTTTTTTTGTCCTCCTTTTGCCTGATCCTACTTTTTGTCGTTTTATCCAGAGTATGACTTTCTAATCATCACTCCATTTGTTTTTTCAGTCTCCTTGTGTTTTTTCTCCGCCCGACTTGTGGTGCGCTTTGAGTTTCCTTTGGACTATGATATGGATGCTTAAGAACTTTATTTTTAAGAACAATTGTGATTAAACATTTTTGGATTCTTTCTGGGTTTATTTGTCTGTTTGCATCTACACTTCCAGCTCTAGTCAAAACCCCACAAATTACACAAGCTCACAAAACACCATGGTTTCCACATCAGTTCAGAGTTAAAGTCAACTTAATGTCAAGGTCGTTCATGTATAGCTAACAATACAATAACGAAGTACTTTTCTGATGGGCTAGTTAAGAGCTTCTGTTGTATAACCTTACTTGTGCGCTGTGTCAAGGCCTTTAGACTTAATGTATTGTTTTGAGGGCAAGGAACACCTTTTTCTTTAATCTGATAACCAATACAAACACTCTGTAAACTAGACTGTAGACCAGCAAATGCAGTAAATACTTTATAAAGACATTTAAAAGTCTCATTGAAAAAATAAGCTGTAGTCAGTCTGTATCAGTCACAAGTTAATGTTTCTGCCATTGCCTTTTTGTCTTTTCTCACTTAACCGGTTCACGGGGTGTTGAGTGAGGCGGCCATAATTGTGTATGTAAAGTACCTAACCAGCTTGATGAATACACTTTCATGCTACCCTCACTTGGGAACATTTTTTTTTTTACCTCTGGTCACACTTTCTGGGGGTTTAAAGGGCAACTAATGTGGAAACCCAACTCTACTGAATTGAATCTTTCAAATGTTGTCTCCAAGATGCAGTAAATCTCGTCACCGTGTTTTGAACTTATTACTTTATAAAGTTCTCCCCCGTCTGAAATCTCTTCAAATTCCCCCCTCTGGCAAGCTGCAATCACACTTCGCTTTGTTTATACAACGAGTCCCTCAGAGGTGAAGACTTCCAGGATTGTTGACAAACCTGATGGTGACTAACCTTTGAGGCTTGACCAATCACAACAGGTTAGGCATAGTTGTGTTAAAGAAGAAGAAAAAAAAAAAGTACATTTTCTAATGTAAATATTTTAATGAAGAGTTTTGTACAAACAGACACATACTGATGAGTACAGTAGAGGTCCAAGATCTTTTTAAGACGCACTTAAATCAACACATAAGTCGACCGTTAAAGGGAAAGGGTTGTAGATGTCATTATTGGGGCAGGGTTTCTACGACAGATGGGTAAGAAGAAGTACCAAAAAGTAAGATATAACGACCAGGATAAGGTACGTGAATGTAACACAACTTTATAACAACACAGCCTATAGTATTTATAGGGGTTTGTGTGAACCTTTGGAACGCAAACAGCGACTAAAGTGGCCTCCTCAGTACATTTAACCCAACTGTTCTTTTCATTGCAGAGTAAATGAAGCTTCACCCGACCAGTCGACCCGTGCATATACATTTCACGCACACACAACCACGTGCTTTCACTCCGGCCTCTCGCTCTCAAATGGAAAACGGCTCTGTGATTGCACACCGACTCTTCTAATCATCTCTGGCAGAAACAGAGGAAGGACGAAATCAATATTTACCGAACACGCTCTCGAACATAACAGATGTGTTTGTAATCTATGCCCCGCTTGTGTGTGTGTGTGTGTTGGATATACCTTGGCCGTGACCGGGCCGATTGATGGGTGGCAGGAGGCAGAGGAGCGCAGCAATCATGCAGACAGGCGGGAGGGCCAGTGTAGTGTAAACAGGTTTTAAATAAACAGGAACCAGCGTAATGCCCTTTTAATTGATTCATTCTGTGCTCAGCTGTTTACAGAAGGGCCTAAATATGAGCCTCATAAGGCAGCGGCCTTGTGTTTATAAGTGGTTTGTTTGGTTCAAACAATAACATCTCAAGCTCCAGACGTAGTAGTGGATCATTCATTGTATCGCGGGATACATTTTTTTTTTTTTACATCTTGTTTTCTTCCTATTTTTGAGGGTCTAAATGAAGGAACGCCGTCGTAGGCTGCTCGCCGTGTGGAGTTTAAATTGCAGCCACAGTGTAATGATATGGTGGCACAGCATCGACTCCAAAGGGAATGTCGGTAATTAAACATATGCAGACGTAGACACATACGGAGTGTGAGACACACACATGTGGAGGGCGAAGAAAGAGGGGAGAAAAAAAAAGGAAAAAGCTGTGCTAATGAAGGCTCAGTGCTAGGCTGGCACTCACAGACATTTCATGTGGTGAAGAGGAGGAGGAGGACAGGGGCAGGCTGGGGAGCAATTTGGCCGAGGCAAATTCGGCAAACTAGAGGGTAAGCGGTTATTGACGCCGTGCATGTGGGTGGCTTTTTAGAAAAAGAAAAAAAAAAAATACCGTTGCACTGACTCGTTGCCGCACCAATGGAAAAGACAAACAATGGAGTTAACACATTTTGGGAGATCTGACAATAAAACAACAGTAAAACACTTTGTAGTTTCCTTGATCCTCGAGCAAACACGTTTATTATGGAAATAGTTATCTGATGTTCACATAGTGGGCATGGGCTCTCGTTCCTGGGAGCCAAAATGTTAGAGGAAAACGTTACTACGGATTTGTGGAACTCTGTGACGGATTGAAATCAGTGCTGAAATGATAGAGAAGAAAAAAAGTGTTATTGTAGGACTTTGTGTACTTTTTTGGTCTACATCATCGTCAACTTTTCTTAATGGTGGCCCCCGACATGAGAACATTTACAAATTAATGAAAATCCCTCAGGCGCCTAAAATGTAACTAAAATCTTTTTTTTTCTAATTAAGTGCACATGGGGTCTTTCAGAACTCGATCACGAAAACCAAGCTATTATCCTTATCGCTATTTCCATGGAGACATAAGACCGTGAAAAATGGTGGAAAATTCTTAATGTAGAAAAAAACCTGAAGTTTCTTTCTGTTTCACAAACTAAATAATGCTTCCCTGTTCCAGTCCGTGGTGTCAGATTTACCAAATAATGGTAAGTTTTACCTCCCTATTGTATTTTTCATTATTTTGACATTTTCTTAATATATTTTGTGTGTCGTTCTTATCCTACATGCCATTTGAGTTTCCTCATTCAATGTATTCTTTCTACTTAATGCTTATGTAGACAGATATGTAATACTTTTTTTTTCTTTTTTTAACGTGTATTTTATTCATGAAAAAACACAAAGAAAAACCACAACCTCAGACAAATTGGTAACAAATATACCAAAACAAATTATTGACAAAAAACTGACTATATATAAATGTTCAGTTTATAAAAGAAGAGTCCTTAATGTTGAGGAATCAAGCCAACGTTCACCAGATCCATTTTCCATGGTTGACGAGTTCCTTTTGATGGTCTTGAGGAAAGGATTCCAGACTTAAGCTCAACCAAAATTACTCTTTTAGCCACAACCAAACCGAAGGTCCAAGCTTGCCGGAATGCTTATGAAGCATTTTAGCATTATTAAAAACAACCCATGATGACCAAAGATCCTTCTGGTACAAGATGCAGGTTCTAGGATTAAACAGAGGGTATTCAATTTATCAGACCAGGGGTCAGCAACGTAGCCCTTAAGCCTGTTCAAAACATATGTTGAATCTTATTATATTTGATATTGCGTTTGCTTTCTGGTTCCACTATTATTTATTGAAGAATCAAAATGTTCATTTGTGTACTAGAGGGACATCATTTTTCATACATTTACATCAATGCCTCAGTGTGCTCTACTTTGATCTCGCCGTTTAGAAGGGTTTTCCATTTGAAGTTATTAAAATCAAAGTATTGGAGTATTTTAGGCTGAAGATTTAGAGCATAATAATCACATTCACTTGGTATTTCTAATGAACTTGTGCAAGATGAATTGAGCTCATGCGACAAAGAAATCAGAACGTTACAATAACACATTAAAACAATATTATCTGAAACTAAACCATTATAGAAAAAATAATAATGAAACTAATTAAGGAAGAGATTAACGACGTAGTTATATTTGAGAGCACATAATGGTTGTCTTCAGTTATCAGGGAAATAACCTTAAACTGATTCATTCCCTGCGTTTTATCCAAAGCATGTGTGTGTGCGCCATAACTGGGAGGTTAAAATATGCAGGACTACTACTTCCATCTTTTTAATGGGGCCCGACCTCTTTGATGATGGAGCCGAGAGCGCTGCGGCGAGTTCAACCACACTTCAGAGCTCTCGGTGTGGCCACTGTGGCGGTTTCTTCATTTTCCTGAGTTTTCTTTTGATTAACTTTATGTGTTTTTTCTTCTTTACTGGTTTAGCCAACTAGTAATTTCCAATTTCCTGTTTGTCTCCGAAACAAAAGCGATTATAGTTTGTTTTTTTCCCTCACAAACAACACGCAATTATAGTGCAGAAGAATGTCAATGAGATTAATTATACGTCTGCGTCATGTGACTCCACGAGGCGGTGGGGCGCCCTAGCTTAGCGTCAGAGCCTCATTTTTTGAGTATAATGTTGTATGAGTGTAGAAGGGATACATTGATACATATTGAGCAAATACGTTTGGATGTTTACTATAGTAAATATGGACATTCCACTGAAAAAACCTAGTTTAAATCAGGAAAAATAGCATTAGCTTTTGACTACTGCCTTAATTCTAGCACTTTAGCTATGCTAACACATGCTTTATCTAAGACTATCAAGGAAAATGATCAATAGTAATGAAGATGTCACTTTTAGCTACAAATCTAAACTTATTCCAGTTTTCTTACAGTATATTAGCAACATTGGATGATTAGCATTTAGCATAACCAGCATTTTTCCAAAGGTATCACCACTTTATCTGTTTTATTTGTTCTTTATCTTTAGACTTAGATTGTAACATCTTGTACTTTCTCTTTGTTTTTGTTCTTATTTTATTTTTGATTTATTTTTTATGAAAAAAATTGCTGTATTTGCGGTGTCTAATTGGAAAAAAAACATTTCCCGAAGGAGACCTCCTGAGCGATCAATAAAGTTCTACCTTATCTTACCTTACTTTTCTGAGGACGTACCATACTCAGATCAACAATCCATCGGAGAAATTATTTTTCATTCAGGCCGTATCAGTGATCGGAAGTTTCGCACTCATTTTGGTTTTAAAGAGATTTTCTGGGTTGTACGAGGGGTTGTATGTGGGCTTTGATGGCTAATGTCCATCGACTTTTCGTTTGATTCCACTGGTATATTGAAGGTTTAAAAAAGAATCACCAATTCTCGAAGTAACATATATGATATTGCTCACGCCAAAATACAGTAAAACTTTACAACCATTTTTATTACATAAAAAAAAAATGTGTCCATATGGATATTTAAAAACTATTTCAAAGGCACACTAGTTCTTCTGATTTCCTCAAGTGGACATCCACAAATTTAAATGTATTCCCAAGATTGTTTCCCCAACTAATCCAAAAGAAAATGGAAACCAGCATTGCTGACAGTACACATTACTCTATGTGTGTAGTTATACGTTGTATCTTCTCCAAAATCGTCTTTTTCGTCTCTTCTTCTACAGAACGTCCTCTTCCTTCCAAGCATCTTTTATTATTTAACACTTGGCTAAAAGCGACTGCTGTTGCTAGAACGACGTCAGCGTTGCTGTCTGTTCACAACAAGAATATAATTTATATAACGCAGAAAAGCCAAATGAAAATACTGGTGGAAATATTACTACCCTCATCGGCGGATCGTAAACACAGACAAAGGTGTTGTGTGGCTTTTCTCCTCCACTTTGGGTTCCAGCTCTGTGGCTTCAGAGAAGGGCTGTAAAACTGTGGGTGTACGAGGCAGCTGTACGCAGAAACTTTGGGGTCCACATGTTGGAGGCTGCACTAAGCAAGCAAACACTGGTGCTCGCTGCCGTGTGTCGTAAATCGGGGAAAATAAGAAACACTGGTGGGTTTTAGGGATTAATTTCAAAAGCACACTGACACGTTTTTGCTCTATTCATGGTTTGTGGTTTTGATTGGTGTTCCCTTAATAGAGGTTGTACGCGGGCCTGGTTTATCTCACTGCACGGTTTTACTGGTTTGTTTAAAGCCGCTGATTGACGACAAGAATAGAATTTATGGGTAAATTTACGCTGATGGATGAAAGATGTACACATGGTTATTGAGTCTTGAATGAAAAAGCCAAACGAAAAGATCAAAAATTATTCTACGGTACAATTAAATCACCAAATGTAACCGTATAATTATGAAATATAATGATGTAATGAATGGCTGTTCAATTGTGGATAGTAGTAATACATATTACAAGGAAAACTTTTTAAATTAAAATGTGATTTTTAAGAATGTGCATTTATTAGTAAATGGATACATGTTGGCTGGATTATCAACGTCAAATATAAATTAATTCAATTTTTTTTAATTCCCCTCACATTATGAGGGAGCACTGCCCTCTATATTGGGGTTCTACTTTGTCGAGTATTATTCCAATATGTATTTATTTAATCTATATAATTACATACCTTTTATATTTGAAGAATTTGCTGCTAGCAACAAAGTAGCCCCTGCATGAATAGGACAATTTCATGGAGAAGGATCCGGGGTCACTTAAGGCCTTTAACCCTTTACCCATCATGACTCACCAGTTTCCGTTTTGAACCAATGGTGACCCATAGCTGAGAAGATACTTGGCTGCTTCCCATACTTTCCCTGGACGTCATTCTTCAGGGACTGTGTCTGATGATATGATACCTTGTGGGTTACCATGATGCTAGTTAGCACCTGATCACGTGTGATCAAATCTGACAAGGAAGTTTAGATCGTTGGCATTCCTGCCAAGAGAGACAGACTCGGGTCATCAAATGGCGACCGATCGTGACTCGCCCTGGCACTGCGCTTCAAAGAACCAGTCGTACCCCATTTCACTTTAGGAAATTTGGCTCATGCCTCTTGCAAGGGTGGTGGGCAGCTTACGGACCTCATGATCCAGCCAGTGATCGATGGCATATCCAGTTGCTCAAGGGGAAGTCAGGGAACCAGATGCAAGTGTGAAAAAAGCTTAATACAGTAGCGGAGCCAAAGCTTATATCAATAAATTCATATGTCCATGAAAGGCCCTTCTACACCTTTTGTACCGCGAAAAGATGATCTCGTTGACCAATTAAACCCGCTGGGACCTTGTAGCTGTGACTGTCCATCACAACCGTGCCATGAAATTTCCTTGATTGAAATACGTTTAAAATGACCCCAGAGTCTTTTACGCTGCTGTAGCTTCTTCTTCATTCGCCATTAACCAAATGAAATTCCCAATCCAGATTGCATACCTTTCTGTTTCGCCATAAAAACTCTTAAACCAGCTAATAATTGTCGAGCGCAGGTAATGACACCCTGCTGCCGTCCAGAAACGACCGGACTCATCATCATCTTCATGAGTCAACAATGTTTGTATTCGAAGTAGTTTGTGTTGGTTGAATCCTCTGAAGGCGGCGGCCCGGAGAGATACAGCAGCTGTGTGTACGACTTGTACCAACCTTTCGTTAACCGCAAATAAATAAACAGAATTACAGTTGAGGAAACAAATAAAATTAGCCAGCTGGACAAACGTAGGTGGTCAGCGAGCCGGCGCGGCAACCGAGGTGGCAGAGCTGTGATACAAATCAAGCGCTTCTCACTATGTGTTAAAAGAGTAAGCATGTGGCAGCGTTTCTTAAATAACAGACTGTGAAGCCGAAGGGGTCACTGGCATGTTGCAGTGTGTTGCGAGCCACCATGCCAGGAATACTAATATGCTCTAATGAGAGAATGTTCCACACTCACTATTTGCTCAGTTTGGCTCCTTGGCTGAGAGCGTCTGAAACGTCCCGCAGCAGCACTGGAGACACACTCGCTCCAGTTATGAATCATCGAGTAGAGAGTGAGACTTCCAGGTTTTCTCTCTGATATTGGCTCCAGGCTCCCTTTTTTAAATTATGATTTATCCACAAACTGCAACAACTGTTTGTAGCTACACTGCTGTCTGCTGGCCATATCATAAAATGCAGGACATAAAATACTGAAGAAAACAAAAAACAAACATTGACACTGACATTCTTGAAACCCTTCTTACATCAACCACAGCTGAACCACACATAAATCTCTTGCTTTTTACTAAGATAACTTGAATTTTAATGCTTCATTTTAAATAATTAGCAGGTGTGGTTGATGGAATATAAGGAGAATTAAAATTCACATTTCAATTTATAGATGGATATATTTATTTACATTTGAATGAATTCACATTTAAATTTTCCACATATTTTATTTGTATTGTTTCCCACAAATATTCCTATATTATAGCGTTCCAGATTTTCCACTAATTATCTAACTTTTTATTTTTGACTACTATAGGCCCATCGTGTGAAAGTCAAAATATTCCCTGGTCCATTTTACTATTAAGTTAAACTCAAAGCTAGCGTAGCAGTAATAGCAAGTTAAACATAAATCTTAATGCATTTTTAGATGTAATATATTTTTATTACACATTCTTCCTTGAAATGTTACTCATAAATGCTTCTGTAAATTCAATGTAATACCAATGGGGATGAAACTGTTAGACTTATTTAATAAATGCAGATAATAAAGGGCTCATGATTATTTTTACTACATCATAGAAAACATTTTTAATGTATTATCATGTGTAAGATTAATGAATTACACATATTTTAAAACGTTCAATTCCCATATACAATTGAAACAAATTTCATGGTTAATTTAATCTTTTTTGTGCAAATGTGTTGTCTCAAAATCGAATCCAATATAAGTGGTGTAAACCAAAATAAAATGTATTTTCTTTAAAGCGATATAAGGCCTGAAAACTATAGAAAATAACCTCCGATCAGTCAGTTTCTTCCCCTCTTCTCTCCTCCACCTATCTGGGTGGTTGCATGTTTTGTTTATTCAGGAAGCAGAGCCATGGCCTCCACTAACTCAGGAAAATATGATCCTATGGTAAATGAAGAGCTATTAAATGAAGTCAAGGACAACAGATACACGACGCCTCATTCCTCAAATTACCCAGCGAGTCAGCAAACATGATCACTTTGAAAGTGGCTGCTCTTATTAAATGTGATTTTCTATAAACACAGGAAACCCCTTTGCTGCTATAGGTTGTGCACTTAAATGTTAAAGGTCCAACAAATAACATGCATTATTTCAATTCAACTGAATTATATATATATATTCAGTTTCTGTTTGTCAGTGATAAAATATTGACACCTTCAAATAGTAGTATTTCATCCAGAAATATGAAAGTGGAAACTGCCAAGATTGAACATGCTGTGTTTGTTTATTAGCAGATGCTAGCTAGCACGGATTAAGAGCTGCTGGAATGAGAAAAACTGGTATTTGGTAACATTCCTGTTTTTTCCAAACCTAAACAAAATCCTTTTGGAACATATTTCATTAACGCAAACATCTCTACTCTCACTATGAATATATGACTACATAATTAATTTGTGTAAAAGTGAAATTAAGGGTTAGCAACCATCGCTAGCTAGCATCAGCTAAGAAAACAAAGAGAGAAATAAACTTTATACATGGAGCTTGAATACCTCATATAGTCCATTGAAAATATGTTTTTTCATTCAGATTTGAAACACTTTCCAGGTATATTAGGCACTGGAATATACTCACAAACAATCATGATCATATAGTGCTGCCAAATGCATGTCTCGGCTAATAATACTTTAAAATATCTCTTTTCAAAGCGTACTGTTCATTGCACACTGGTTTTACTATCAAAACAAGTATGAAAAATACTACAGGTTGCATAAAATGACGCAGTAAGAATCTTACTTAAAAGACCTTCATGGCTGAGTACGAGGTAAATGTTTGCTAACGCACACGCCAACACCTTTAAAGCTATATTCAAAAACCTGGTGAATAGATGGATGTGTTGGCGTGATGTGTCGGAATATCATATAATTTATAGCATGATCAAAATTAACTTTAGTTCCACCAGGTATCTATCTTTTTTTCTGGAGACACTGATAAAGTTGTATCTTAATAACTTAAAAAATAAATAAAGACATTTCTATTTTTCATGTATATTCTCTTTTATTTAATGTGTTTAGTGTCTGTGTTTGTGTCTGAGCCTGAAATAAAGATGTGTATAATAGCAACATTCTAATAAATACAATTTAGGAGCTTAAAAATAGTATATTCAGATATTTAATTTCAGGGACAATAATCTTTATGAATCTTTTCTTTGTGAAAAGTATTAAGATAGTAGATAATAAATAAAGTGGATGAGTTGCAGAGGGAACAACCACGAAACCCCCTCCTCGCTCTTATATAACAAACTGACAGACACCTTTCCAGGGTGTCCTGTGTCTGCCCCAAAGCCTTCTCCACATTGTAGAGTTTCTTTAAACACCTCATCTTGAGGCTTCAATGAACAAACAGGCTAGAAGACAGAGTTGTAGACAATGAGAAAGTTAACTGACCAAAAAATGTTGTTTATCTATATTAATACTTCAAACCTTAACCCAATAATATTGAATATAGTTCAACTATTAAAAAGAGGTCAGCTCAGGATGGTTAAATGTATCTATCAGTCCAGAATCTTTCCCACTATGGAAGTGTTGGGCTCCGGACCGGCTGACTGAGAGGGAAGAAAACAGTGGGAGGAGCGACGGAGGACGAGGGAGAGGAGGGTTCTGCAGTGAAGGGGTGAGGGGGAAAGCAGGGGGAGGGGAATACCACCCACCAAGCCAGTTGTGGAGAAGTTCTGGGGGTTGGGCCGCTCACAGGAAACAGTTGTGGCTGGGTCCCAGGCCTCACACCGAGCAGCTCTGGGCCACCCAGTCACCGACAGACAGACCCACCAAATGGCCAGAGATTTGTTTATTTTTCATCCTTCGGCAGTGGGGGGGAAATTGTTCAGCACAAGCTGTTTATTAGACCTTTGATTTGTCATGTGTCAGCGTTCAGCTCGCTAGGAAAAGTGTATACACAAGTCCGGCTTGTGTATAGGGTCGGCTCGGGGGTCAAATCAAAGAGGGAAGGATGAAGCCCCACACACTGAGGGCAAGGCTGACCTGCATTATGGGGTCATCCTTCAGCTGTCCCGGGTTATTGATGTCATCGGGGGCTGAACTTTTGCGTCTGCTGGAATGGGTGTGGGGAGAGATGAAGCATGAGAGCAAACATACCTGCGGTCGTATAACGAGGGAGCGAAATATGCAGTCGAGCCGAAACACTACGATGAATTTAGAAGGGAACAGCACCACACTGCTGCACCACACTGCACAAGCACTCTGAACAAGTCTGAACGCCCAACCATAGGTGGCTTGTTTTTTAAATAAGAAAACGTTTTTAAGAAGAAAAAAAAACAACCATGATTTTTTTTCACATGTACAATAACATTTTAATAATTGATTTTTAAATTCACACTGTAAAATATATATATTTTCTAAAGGAAATAATTCACCTTTTTATTTGCCATTAATTATGTTTATTATTAACACGCTACAAACTTTTTATTTTTCAGGACTGCAGTGCCATATATTTAATTCAATATCTGTTTCAAACATTCATTCTATCATCGGTTTGATAATATTTCAATAGTAAATCTAAGTATCTTGAGGTTTTATCAAACAGGCTGCAAGGAAGCTGAACTCTCTGCCCCGTCTATCCACTTCTGTCCCCCTACCTCTAGACCCTCCTGCCCATGCACAGTCACATTCAGCAGCATTTTGGTATTTATTTTGTTTTGCAAACCCCTTTATCGTCTGAGTACAGATATCTCAAAGACATGTATATATGGCACAAATGTCAGAATTGACTATAACCTACCATGATCTTGAAACTTTTTTTTCCTTTTACATTCTTTGTGTTTGTCTTATGTGTCTTTTAGAGTACATATTTTAACTGTGTATGTTTTTTGATTGTTAAAGTGCTTTATGACCCTCGTCTAAAAAGGCGCTTACTTACTTACTTACTTTTATCTTTAATAGTGGATATGGATAAGTTCATAATGTAAAGTAAGTAAATAATTAAGTTAGTCATTTATATTTATAGAGCGCTTTTCCAGACCGTGGGGTCACAAAGCGCTTAAACAATCAAATAAAACTCAATAAAATATATACTTAAAAAGTGAAGATAACACCGAGAATAATGCAGGAGTAAAGCCAAATCTCGAAAACATTTCTCTCCTGATCAGACATTGTTTCATTTATACTTTTGATAAACGATAAATAAACAATTATCAAGCTGGTATTTTCTGTAAAACGCCTGGGCCTTTTTTTTTGTAACAACCACTGGAGGGAGTTGTGACACAAGCTTCAAGTCAAAGAACCAAACAAATTAATATAAATCAAGGGGGAATAAATAATGTCAATTTAGTTATATATGGCAAAAAGAGTATGATAGTATGATAAATGTAAATACAATTTGTATTTATTTTTTTCATAAATGTTTTAATACATCACTCATCTTATTATGAGTGTGTATTATTATATTAATCAGTTTTAATGTGGTGCCTCATTAACTAAGTTGATAATTTAGTCATAGAAATTATTGCTAAGTAGATTTTGTAATTCTATTTCTTGAAATGTTTGTAATGTTTTGTCATTATATTTACCGCCACACAACCTTTTGCCAGTAGATGGCGACAAAATATTGAAGAGGAACTCTACCTCATGTTAACCCCCGAAGAAGAGTGAGGAAGCGGTTAGATTATGAACTCAGCCAATCAGAGAAGTGAATGGACGGAAGTGACTTAGATTCAAATATTGGGCGGCGATAGTGTCTAGTTCGTCACTGCTTTTGAATTTCGACAAGATTCAGGTGAAAACAAGGAATAGTGCGAGGCAGCTCTGGTTCTTTTCAAACATTACAACAGTGTTAATAGTTCGTTTCGAGCCAAAATGGAGTCCAGCTTGTCCAGGTTTCTCGTTGGACTCTCTGTCCAGATCAGTCGGAGCGATGGTGAGCTCGCCTTGTTTTTTTTCAAACATGTCACGTTTGTTTTGGTTTGTCTTTAAATCTGTATACCATGTGTGCACTTTAGGCAGAATCCATCCCGCTACGGTGAAATCCGTTGACTCCATCAAGTGCAACGTGATGGCCGAGTGGTCTGAGAGGAAAGTCGTGCGAGGAAAAGAGGTCACAACAGCTCACACTATTTCTTAAAGATCTCCAATAGTTAGATTTGATATCAAACTTGTTTCTTCTGATGTTTTTGACAGATTGACTTCAGTGACCTTTGCTCACACAATCCAGAGCTTGCAACTCATATCCGTGCAGCCAGCAAGGTAGCTGCTGAACCTCCACCTGCTCCATCCCCTGTCCGTGAAAAGGTATTGACGGTTAAGTCACTTTTGATCATATGTTATCTGAAGAATATCCACAATTTGAGTCAAAAGTTGGGAGATACTAGTAGTGGGAAATGCTTATTCATTCTGTCAGGCTCCTCCTTACATCACTGATCTGATCCAGCCTTACACCCCAGCTCGGGCTCTGAGGTCTGTGGATCAGAATCTACTGATGGTTCCTGAACACGGTTCAGGACCAGAGGAGAGAAATCCTTCCAGACTGTTGCTCCTAAGCTTTGGAACGATCTTCCTCTCTCTCTGTGTTTGATGGATCTACTGACTCCTTCAAGAAACATCTTAAGACGTTTTAATTTGTTCAGGCTTTTCCTTGATTTTGTGGAACTCCTGTGTTGTTCTGAGTGTTATCTTGACCTTTAAAGTATATACTTTATTGAATATTGTTTTGATTGTTTAAGCGCTTTGTGACCCTGGTCTGGAAAAGCGCTATATAAATAAAAATTACTTACTTTCACTTATGTTAACAAGTTTTTGCTTCTCATGTTGACATATGTTACAAAACATGAACTATGATGCTCCCATGATTTAATCTATTTTCTGAAGTGTTTAAATAAACGAATACCATGGTCAGTGTTTTACAACTAGTTTAAATAAATAAATGGCCCACAATGTACTTCTAGATAATGTATAGTGGGACCCTTGACCAAAAGCAGAATCATTCATAAATGATCTGCGCCATTTAAAATGTATCGAAATGTTATAATATATATTGATTGAATGATTGTCAACACTTTCCTAATCTGTCTTTTTGTATAAATAAATGTTCTCCGTCCACAGAAGTACGAAGGTCGACTACGCTCCTCTAGGATTCCTGCACCATGTATGTCAATTATTATTCACTTATTTTTGAGACTTGTGGCTTTGACCTAATAGATTGTATTCTTTCTAAAAGCTGCTCCTGCAGCCAGCGTCAAGGCTGAAGAGTCAGGTCGGAACGGCATGCATGCTTGTCCTACTGCAAATATCTTGCTCTCATGTCTGTATTTTTGAGACATCTGCTGTACCTTTTAAGTGGGGTACTGGGGACGCTGCACTTTTCTCTTTTTTTTTTACTTGGACAGCAATAATGGGACGTGTCCTATTCAACACGATAGCCTACAAACTAGTGGTTTATTCTGGATCTGAAATTGTAAAAACAATTATGACATGTACTTTCAGTTCAACGTTAAAAGAAGTAATTTTGATATACGTCTTTCATACTTGATGGTGATTGAAGGATTTCTTTCCACACCAATGTTTAATATCCATAATGTTGATGAACTAGAACATGGGTCACAAAGTATCTGGTTTTGTAGGGCCTGGTTAAGTTTTCTTTTAAATTGAGATTGAAAACGATTTGCTACAATTAAAATAATCAAATGTGTATTTGCTGTCCATGTAAAAATGCTCAACTCTTTTGACTCACCGGCGATAATTACTTTGATCCTTTAACATCTTAATCCCTGCAAAAATAACAATCAGTAGTAGCACAACTTTTTATAACTTTATAGTTGATTGAAGATCACCCTTAAGATTTGTGGCTTTGTTTGCACTTAATCTAACAAAATATCTGGCATCTTCATACATGTGGAGTGTCTTGAGGGATTTGTTTGTTTTCACTGGAAAAGGGTTTGTCAGAAATGTCTTTGCACTTGGTGGGTACACACCTTTACCAATATAATTTACAATTATAATACTTTCTTTCTTCTTTTTTTTCTTTGTTTTAGTTGTCAGTCGTCCCCAAGCCAGACAGACCTGCCTCTTCTCAGTTCCCACTGCAAGTTCTGATCATCAAGGGGAAAGAGGGACAACTCATGGCAGTCAACCTCCTTTGGCAACACATTCCAACTCAGGTCTGTTGTTACACTTTACCTTATTATAATTAAATAAAAACTTGTGTCAACTTTTAGGTTGTGTTCTTACAATAAGGAAAGACAACAGGTGCACATGATGGGATGGCACATCGACTGTACGACAGTCAAAGAAAGACAGACAACACTTGAATAGAAACTGTCTTTCTTGATGTATAATCTAAAAACTTGCACTATATGATCAATTTTAAAAAGTACAGATGTTTGTGACTTAATTCACCGACATTGCTAAATTATTAGATAATAATAATGATCTGGAGTTGTTTGGATCGCTCAGTCTTAAAGCGTTGCAACCTCATTCTTAATCTTCGGCACTTCTGAGCTGACTTTAAGATCATAGGATGTCCAAAAATTTACTAGGATGCTTCTAAATTAAATGTTTGTTATTTCTTTGACATAGGAATTCTGAACCAGCAGCGGAGAAAGAACGAGGCCAAACCCACAATATCACAGCCCTTCGTGTGTGAGGACGTGAAGGAAAATGATGAGCCAGAGAAAAATGTCAGAGGTTTGTGGACTTTAGCTCTTCTTAAGACTACAAAGATGATTTTAAGAGCTTGCTCCAAAATGCTGTTTCCAAAGGAATGCTTTAGGATAAAAATGATTTTTGTGACTCCTTTTAGTACCAATACTATAAAACCGGAGTGAAATCATGGTAGTAGTTCTGAAACTAGGCTTTAGTTTGAGCTGTCGTAATTGGATCTGCAAGATTGAGTCTGGCGTGTTGTTGTTGTTCAAACAGGTTTCTTGTTTTTTGAGCGAAAACATTTGCATAGAGTTGTTGTGTCATACCTGATTTAAATTTTGATCAATTCAGTATGTAAAAAAAATTACGATTTCTGTTTCTCTTATATCTGACCCAGCACAGGCTCTCTAGTATCATGATGTTCAGAGCATGTCGTTGTGCATCTACTGATATTCAGTATAAAAGTGTAATTGGCTTAATTTTCTTTAATAAAAACGCCACCTGCTTGGTATATTGATACAAGATTGTTTGGTCAGTTGTGCTGGACATCCTCAAGGTCTGCTCCTTGCTCAACAGCTAATCTAGCGGTTAGGATCCCTTGGATCAAATGTGTACTGTTGCACAAAATTTCTTGCCCGCCAAGTAATTTTATGTGATGGTTGGCTCAAAATCAAAGTCAAATAATGTTCACATTAATGCTCTCAGCTATGAAGATGCAAGTGATGACAATAGAAACTGTTATTATAGATGTCTGCTATTATAAAGCGATTTCTAAAATCGAAGTGGCACCCCATGATTTAGAAAAAATATGCAGAATACTTGCATATATTATTGGCATTGCAAATAATAAATATATAAATTAGTTTTCAATATTTTTACACACAATTTCAAATCATGTCCTTGAAGTCAAATCATCTGCTACTCAACTCAGATGTTTATCTTCAGTCCTGCTGAACATGTCATAGCTAATCTTAAAAGTAGTTTCATGCTGATGATGGTAAAGAGTATTCTTATTTATATAATTATTTAATAATGCATGTCCTTCATTTCAGTGGTTATCAACTGGCTCGGCTTAACCCTTGTGTTGCCTCTGGGTCAAGGTGAACGACCTCCCTGGCTTCCAGAAATGCATAAACAGTGGTAGAGGTCGTTCATCTTGACCCAGAGACAACACTTGGGTCTGTGTATTGATCAGTCGGGAATGTGTACATTTAAAAGTGTTAAAATGCATTACAAAGTGGCTATAAGTAAATTCTCTGACGTAGAGAAGTCCTGTTTGTCACAGGCTGATAATGCTATTATTTGACCGATCTGTTTGATTGATTGTCTGCAGTGTCGTCTAAATAAAGGAAAGACATTTCTTTTTAATCTTGATCACTGTTTAACAACCAGTATTAATAAATAAATGGCCTACAATCGACTTTTGGGTCCTGACCCATCGGTTAAAAAAACACTGCTTCATTTGTGCCTTCTTTACTACCAGGTAGAGGCAAGTCTGTGACTCCTCAGGAGTTCAATAAAGGCAACAAAAGAATGTCGTGTGTCATCAAACCCCCAGAGATGCAGACAAAAAGAGGAAAGGTATGTGTACATCTTCAGTCTTTTCAAACTGTTTGTATTGATAATGTTTTTTGTTTTTTTTAATACTATGAGGTATATTTATGGATTGTTGGTGATTCATGTTGCCATGGTTACACCTGTCACTCCTCTTTGTTCAGTATGGCGAGGTTACACGGCCAAACCAGAAGTTCTATGAAATGATCCAGGAATTCAGGGAGACCCTGGAAATTTCCCCCGTATCTCAATCTGATCTGGTACAGTTTGTCGATGCCTTTCTTCAATATTTCTCCCACACTGATTTTCAACTTGACTTGTTTTTGTCTTGCAGATTGAACCTCACAGGATTTGCGTGTGCGTCCGCAAGCGTCCACTCAACAAGCAGGGTCAGCAAAACCTTATATATCAAATACTGTGGCAACTTGTTTTTTTTGCAGCTAAATGTGCAGTAAATTGCTCCTGATGATAAGGTCCCAGGATTGAGTCAGTACTTGGGTGACTTAGGTCAGTCTGTCAAACTTGTATTTGAGAAAGACATGTCTCTAGTTCAACACTGCAGAAAACTGACCAGAAACTGTTTCCGTCAACTGAAAAAAACTCTAAACTTAGGAAAATGACACAACATGATCTAGAGTTTATAATCCATGCGTTTGTGTCTTCTCGCCTGGACTATTGTAACGGTTTATTTTCATGTCTTAACAAGAAGGAGCTGTCTCGCTTGCAGTTGATACAGAACTCCGCAGCGAGAATTCTGACCCGCTCTAGTAGAAGATCCTTAAAACTCTTCACTGGCTTTCAGTTTCTTTCAGGATCAACTTTAAAATTCTGGTTCTTACTTTCAGACCAAGTCATGGTCAGACTCCTCCTTACATCAGTGATCTGATCCAGCCTTACACCCCAGCTTGGACTCTGGGGTCTGTGGATCAGAATCTGCTGATGGTTCCTGAACACACTTCTGGACCAGAGGAGAGAAATCCTTCCAGACTTTTTCTCCTAAGCTTTGGAACGATCTTCCTCTCCCTCTGTGTTTGATGGAGTCTACTGACTCCTTCAAGAAACATCTTAAGACATTTTTATTCGTGCAGGCTTTTCCTTGATTTTCGGAAACTCCTGTGTTTACTCATTGTTATCTTGACCTTTTAAGTATATATTTTATTGAATATTGTTGTTTGTTTGTATGTGAGCCTCACACTGTTACTGTGATCTAGAGATGAACAAGAAGGAGATTGACGTGGTCTCCATTCCTGGAAGAGGAGCTTTGCTGGTCCATGAGCCTAAACATAAGGTGGACCTCACAAAGTACTTGGACAACCAATCTTTCCAGTTTGACTACACTTTCGATGAGACCGCCACCAACGATGTCATCTACAAGTACTGTTTGTTTATGCAAATAACTTCACACGTGGCATTAATGGTGGATAAATGATTGATACATAGTGTTGTCTTCCAGGTTTACTGCAAAGCCTTTGGTGCGGTCAATCTTTGAGGGCGGCATGGCTACGTGCTTCGCATATGGCCAGACAGGAAGTGGTAAAACCCATGTAAGTGTGAGATCTTGGATCGTTCATGGTACGGATGCTCTGATCCGATTCCTGGTATTAGACCGATCCGTTCACTTTCAAGAGAAGCTTCCAGTACCAATGTTATCTCACAGTCGAGCAAGAAAGTTGATCTACTCAATCAGTCGATACTCAAACCCAAGGTATCGGTATTGAGACCATACAAGTCAGATCGATACATCACTTGTTCATAGATGACATCTCTTTTGTTCATTTTTAATGACCATGTTTCATGATTTTTGATGTTTGCTTCAAGTAAATATGGCTGTAGATTTCGGATGTGATTTTTCTTTTTTTTGTATCATGAATTCTGAGTTTTCATGTGTTCTTTTCAGACGATGGGTGGTGATTTCACAGGAAAACAGCAGAACAGCGCCAAAGGAATCTACGCCCTGGCAGGTCGGCTTGCATGGCTTGACTTAATTCATGTTGAATTACAATTTTACTATAGATCTGCTTTGAAAAAACGTTTTTCCTGTCATTTATGTTCACAGCTCAAGATGTCTTTAACTATTTCAACAACAAAAGATACACCAGCTTGGATCTTTGTGCCTACGTCAGCTTCTTTGAGATTTACAATGGAAAGGTACTTCCCCCCCCCCCCTTCTTTCTTACTTGCGTCACTTTTGAGTTTGTGCTCAGCAAGCTACTGATTGCAGGTGTACGACCTGCTGAACAAAAAGGCCAAGCTCCGTGTTCTGGAAGACGACCGGCAGCAGGTCCAGGTGGTCGGCCTGGAGGAGGTCTGTGTTTTCAAGGCAGAAGACGTCATAAAGATGATACAGCTGGGAAGCGCCAGCAGGTACGACACCAAGGCTTTTGATGCCGATATGAAACTTCAACAGTCGGTTAAGTTCCTTTAGTGTTGGGCGGTATCAGTTTTTTTTTTTAAAGAGCCTGTTTAAAATATGGCTTTATATGTCGGTGTAAAAAAAACAACTAGAGTCATCTACAGTAAAAGGTATTATTTTTTTACATGTACCTAATCAGAATACATCCAAATTATTAAAAAAAAAAAAAAAATTATAGGAAAATTATTTTTTAAAAAAAACAAAAAAACAACCTTCCTATGCACCAGGACATAATGGATAATTTCTACCAACTAATCATTTTCAAACATAAATACATTACAAAACATTAAATTAAATTTTAAAAAATGACATAAAAATCTTGATGGTTGATCCTTAAGGTTCATAAGTGAAGCGCGCTACCAAGTGAGCTAATCGATCTGGTTAAATGGACGAGAGCGTTTACCCTCATGTATTGCAACCATAGTGGTTGCTTTTTCCAGCACCCAAACCCTGGACTGGTTTTTCTGCAAGAAGATTGTCCTATATACTCATTTTCACTTGTTTACAGAATTGTTTTAGTATTCTTTACCGCCACAAGATAGATAGATGGATACTTTATTCATCTCCTTAGAGAAATTCACAAGCATCTGACATAAGTTTCGCAGGCTAATGGTACATCAGAGAAAATAAGTCATTTTTCAATTAATTAATTAAACCCTTTATTAAATGTGATAAAAGGCTTTTGGATTCGGAGGTTCTGACACTATACGCTTCAGAGTTATCTTGATCTTAACGAGTAATCTTTAAAGTTGGCAAGTGTACTATAATGACTTTTGTTTTTGATTTCCCTCAAGAACGTCAGGCCAAACATCGGCCAACTCCAACTCCTCTCGCTCTCACGCCATCCTCCAAATCGTCCTGAGGCGCAACGACCGCACAGGGACGCTCCACGGCAAGTTTTCCCTGGTCGACTTGGCCGGCAACGAGCGCGGAACCGACGTCAGCAGCAACGACCGCAGCACCATGGTGGAGACGGCCGAGATCAACCGCAGCCTTCTGGCACTGAAGGTGAGGAGATGGAGATGGTTCTACTATGTCATAGTTGTTTTTAAGGTCTTAAAGATCCTCATCCACATCCCTGTTTTCGTATCATTGATATAAGAATCCCAAAACACACCAATTCTTGCTTTTTTGTTTTTCCTAAGGAGTGCATTCGGTCACTGGGGAAAAACAGTGATCACATTCCATTTAGAATGAGCACTTTGACCAAGGTCTTGAGAGATTCCTTCATAGGGGAGAAATCCAGGACCTGCATGGTATGTTTTCTTTCCAGATTTTGAAATGAAATTTGTAGATTTCTCAAATACATAAAAGTAAAATAACATGTTTTTTTTTTCTTTCAAACAGATTGCCATGGTGTCTCCTGGAATGGCCTCATGTGAATACACCATGAACACGCTGCGTTATGCTGACAGGTAAACTATTAAGAATATGAATACAGTCAGTCAGGTCTATTTTGATTGATGAAATTCTCAAGTGTTAATTGCACGTGTGTTGACAAATGTCTATTCTCCATCTGTTATTAACAGAGTGAAGGAACTTAACGGTGCTTCCAAAGGTAACCGAGCAGTAAAGGCACAGCAGCCCGATGTTGAATCTTCAGAAGAGGTGGATTAACTATAGAAAAATAAAATTGCAATGAAATGTATTCACACCTCTTTCATTTCCTTCTGCAGGAATCCGATGCAGACACAAGCGTGTATGACGCCATCAATCAAGTGGGAGATTTGGAAGAGAAGGTTTACTCTGAGTTGAAGGTATTTGTCTTCTTTCAGTTTGTCAAGTACTTGTTTTTATAACTGTTTTATGTTTATTTTTCAGAAAGCAAACGGGCTCATTAAAGCGATGGAAGACACTTCTTACAACATTGAAGCAGGACTTCCCGACCTGGTCGATCACTCGCAGAAGTTGTTGGGTGAGTACAAACGGATCATTTTAATTCTATGTCTTGTGTTTTTATAATCCGTGATGTTTACATATTTCTTTTCTTCCCTCAACAGAGACGGTTCTGGCGCTACAGTCCGCCGTTAATGATGAGAGGATGAGGCTGAATCACTGAGACGACCGCTTTCATATTAATAACACTACTTTTTAAAGACAAATGTTGATTCAATATTTTAATTGGGACATTAATAAAAACTATTAGTATAGATTTTAACTGTTGTAAATTGTGTTTGTTTTCACCATGGTTTGGAGTTGTTAAGCTTTAAAACAGGGGGAGGGACACCGGGGAACTGTTTTGAAGAATTTGTTGTTTGTCTTTCAATTCTGTATATTAAAGTTATATTACGGAATTTTTTTTTTTTTCTTTGTTTGCTTTTTCTCTTTGCTAACGTCTTTTAAGTTTTTCTAAATATTGTTGTCAAATAATAAACCCTTGGTGTAAGAATATTTGAACAAGAAGTGTGATTTACGCCATTGACAGTCGATACATGAGCGATGCAGGCATTCTCTCCAAGTCAACTTAAGTCCCTTTAAACCACAAAAGGAAGTTAAGTTTGACGTCAACTGAAGAAAATCCTATTAAAATGTATTCACTTTTCTTAATCGCAAACAAACTCGCGCCTCTTAATTCACAATTTTCATCAATTAAATGTCGATTGAAGGTGCAATTACAACTCCGAGCCAGAGAGTAGCGCCATTTTCCACGGTATGGATTTGACGAACAGGAAAAGCGGTGGCCGAAAGGCTAA
Source organism: Callionymus lyra (assembly GCF_982586985.1). Taxonomy (NCBI): domain Eukaryota; kingdom Metazoa; phylum Chordata; class Actinopteri; order Syngnathiformes; family Callionymidae; genus Callionymus; species Callionymus lyra. Next base: position 5,174,809 of record NC_141833.1, read on the forward strand.
ATAAAGCGCTTACGCCGTCGGTACCTGACTCAGGAAGGATGGCGTTGAAGTGGTTGCGCTTTTCGTTCCTCGCCCTGGGGTTGCTCTCTCTGTTTTGCGCGTCGACCGGCGACCAGAGCGGCGTGAAGAAGATGAAAATGCAGTTTGCGACTGGACCTCTACTGAAGTTCCAGATATGGTTAGTAAACAGAAATCTGGCGAGTCATTGCCTTCTGAGGCCGGAGAAGATGGCAGCTCACCAGGGCTGAACGTGTGAACCTTGCTTTATGTACTAGAACTAGAACGTGGATTCTGAAGCTACATGGCAGATGGGTTCGATTATTTAACGATGTGTCTCTATTTGAAGTTGTTATCGCTATGAATAAAAACCGGATGCAGTGTTCCGCAAACGAGCTCACGTCAAGTTAGCCTCGGTTAGATCAAGTCTATTCATCTGCACGATTCATCCATCACATGTTATTTAAACCACTTTAAATGAATTGTTTGTTACTACATGTGTTTAAAAAAAAAAAGGGTGTTTCACCAAGTATGAACCTTGCTCACCGGCAGGTGCTCAAACTGCGTGTTAAGGAACTATTTGACAAGTGTTGTTTGTCTGTGATGGTGTCGTTCAAAAGTCACCTGGGGCTGAGATGTAGTAGATAAGGGAAGACAACTCTGATCCTGAGTAGATTTTACTCAGTTTAAAGTTAACCAACAGTGTTAAAGAATTATTAGTTTGATCTTGACAAACTAAACATGATGTTTTTTGTCTTTTGCAGCATTTCCTGAGGGTACAAGCGGGTGTTTGAGGAGTACACGCAGGCCTTGTACCAGCGATACCCAGACATCCGCATCGAAGGAGAGAACTACCTTCCCGTTCCCCTTTATCGGTGAGATCCTCCTCCTCCTCCTCATTAAACAACAATTAACTCCGCAACATATGTCAAGAGGATTATGGGAAGACTGGAGCGCTGCCACGGATTACCAGACTTTGTTTTTAGACTCTGAAACCACTGCAGACTAAACTAGTGATAGCTAAACGGAACATATGGTTCGTCTCAATAATGATTATAAAAGACACCAGAACTGTTGGGTAAACATGTAAATCAAGGATTATAAGTCTTATGCTGTAAGCAGGCAAGTATCAAATATTTGATTTTAAAATTTGTGATACTGAATCTGTGCAATTTAGCAAATACTACTACTAACATACAATGCATTTATTTTGTTTCATCTAAGTGTTAAATTACTGCTCTCCAATACTGAATATATAAATTAATAATTCCACTTGAGAAATAGCAGTTGAAGCACAATTCTGTAGCCATTTAAAGAAGCCTTCATATCATATAAACAGTCTTGCTGCAGTAATCCTGGGGGAGCAGTTTAAGTGTCATCATCAAGAGTCAACAAAACTCAACGGGGAAGCTTTTAATAAACACACAGGAGATTAGCTGAGCAAAGGGCTTGTAGGTAATCATTCATCCAGGTGCTGCTTCATTATACCCCTGAAACACATTCTCGGAAAACTTAAAATAATTGCTACAAAAGGAGTTTTATAAAACCAAGTTCTATATTAAGCAAGGACAGATATTTCTTTAAATATGATGCCTATTTAACCAAAACAAGTGTTAACAAACAAGCAGTTTTGTCTTTATCCTTGATTGGCCACTTTTCACAATCCTTCAAGTCTCTATATTCATTTTTAGGGAACAGGAGACGCACATGATTCTGTTAAATTATGTGGGAGCCAGATAAGTAGCCATTAAAATGATTTGTCTAGACAAATGCAACAACAATTAGGCTAACTTGAACCTCTAATAATGAAAATAAATCAGAATTAACTTGTACTTGACAGAAGCTGCATGAAGCAGTGTCATAATTTTCAGAGTCCACTAGATGGCGGTCTCTGCACTATTTTTCCTTTCGTTTTGAACAACCGTTCTAATGAAACATCACATCATTTTTAAACCTATGGCACCACCTACTGACCTCTAAACAACATGACACTGATTCATGAAGCTTCATCAGACCATCACTACTTGGACATGCGTCTTGTTCAGCCTGTGACTACTAAAAGTTTTGGGCCCGTTGTGTGATTGAATTTGACAGCCCTTGACGTCTATTTTTAAGATCCTTAAACGTGCCACTCTTTATAATCCATTTAGAACATTGAATAGTAAAACATCGTTATTATTAAACAATTTCAATTCAATAAAGTTCTACCTAGTCATCGCTCTGTATCACACTTGATGTGGTTTATTTACCAAGTTGACCTTTCATGACCCCGTTCTACGAAATGGCTTCTGAAAGTGTGGATCTGTCGTTTTCCCCTCACAGTCATGTCGCTTCCTTCCTGTCTGTGTTCAAACTGCTTGTGATCGGGTTGATCATTATCGGCCGAGATCCATTCGCCCTCCTCGGTATGCAAGCGCCTGGAATCTGGGAGTGGGGGCAGGGAAACAAGGTACGTTGTTTCAGACTGAAAACTATTTCCTGACTCGTAACCAGTTTGTTGCTGTCAGTGATCATCGCAAATAACCCTTTAAATATTGTGTCCTGAGAGAAGTTTGTACACGAGTGACGCTGTATGTTTAATGATTCTACTTTTTTTTCTTTTTTTTCTTTGTTTGTATAACAAAGTGTCTCTGAAAACTTGCATCTCATCTCTGTGTCATGTTCCTTTCAGTTTATTCAAACCTACAAACATACTGATCTCTAATCTAAGTCTAATAATCTTAAATGATTTCATTTCTCAGTCATGAAGATATTTGTATCATAAATGATTACTTCTGAAGTAGGTTTTTGAGATTCAGCGACTGTAATTATTTTACATTGTGGCAGAAAGATGGCGAGAGATTAAAACAAGCATTTTTTTCCAAGTCTTTTCAATGTAGGTACAAGTTTGCCTCGTGGATTTACTTGTAGAGCCGTTAGAAATCCTGCTTTTGTTAAAATAAACGACATCAACGAGATATTGTAGAATCATGTGCCTCTTTATTTGATTTATGATATATAATTTATATTTTGTTCCTCAGATCTACGCCTGCATGATGGTCTTCTTCTTCAGCAATATGATAGAAAACCAGCTGATGTCCACGGGAGCTTTTGAAATCACGCTGAACGGTGCGTTGAGAGATTTCTGCTTCTTCTGCTTCTGCTACTGTGTTCGTGAACGTTCCGGGTCTCTCCTCAGATGTCCCGGTTTGGTCGAAGCTGGAGTCGGGTCACCTTCCCTCCATGCAGCAGCTGGTCCAGATCCTGGACAACGAGATGAAGATGAACGTCCACATGAACACAGCCCCCCTCCACCACTCCTAACACCCATCTGTGCTTCCTGACAGGCGTCTCCAAACCCCTCCACGTGAGTTAGTCGTGAGTTAGTCCAGCCTGTGATGAGGCTGACTCTTGGTTCTGGTCTCCAGGTTGGCGGAGGGTCTCTCAGCGGGCTGTGACGTGATGTTTATGAAGGTCTGCGCTGAAGGCAGGACGACTGCCGGCTCAGACTCGATGCCCTCATCACTCTTCGCTCCACAGAGACGTCTCGCCGCTAACTTCCAGAGTGGTAACCGTGCCGACGGCGTTGGCTTCTCCCGCCCTTTCTCTCTCGCGCTACTACTGCGGCTTTCCATCGTGAGACCGTCGACTTCGGCGAATCGTCTTTAACCCTCGACTCACGGCGCGGAGTCCGTGCTCCTGTGCTGGTGAAACTCTTCTGTTATAACACTGCAAACTATTGGGAATATGTGTCTTGTTATGATTTATGAATAATTTTTATATCTACATCACTGAAAATGAGAAAGATTAATAAAATGTATTGTAACAATTAAACTGAAGTAGTTTTTAAACTTATCTCTGGTTCAATTAACCTCTTTTTTTCCTGAATGATGCGAACAGAAAACTGTTCTTTAATTAAAAGTTTTTTAATAAATACATGTTGATTTATTTGATCAATAACTGATTCCTTATGTTTCAGTGTTTAATCCACTTTAAATAACTTTATTTACAAATAACTAGGATGCTTGTTTGCGATTGCCGTGGCAACAGAAAAACCAGCGCCATCTCACAGGCAGTCCTGGAGGCAGCCCTCGATGAAGGCCAGCTCGCTCCTCGTCATCCTCACGTTGGCGCAGGCCTCCGCCACCCGCCGCGCGCACGCCCGCAGGCTGGGGGTGACGCCGGCCTTCTGCACGCGCGGCTGGGTGGGCCCGGTCAGAACCTGGTGGATGTTCTGGATGGTCAGGTGGGCTTTGATCCGGGCCGCCATCACCCACAGCTCCTCCTTCAGCACCAGCGGGGCGGACGGCGCCTGCTCTCCGGCGCTCGCACACTGAGCCAAGAAGATGATTTTCAGGTCAAACCGACTCCTCTAATCTTAAGAACTTTTGTTTCTAAGCCATAAGTCGACCCGTTAATCACGTCGACTTGTTAAGAAGATCTGTGGAAGCTGATCTCTGTACCTGACCGCAGCAGCCCACGCTCAGCCGAGCCTGCTGGCTCTTGGCCATGAAGGAGACGTAGACCTGTTCCCGTCCCAGAACTCGGACCCCGATGTTCCTGTTTAGGGACAGGACGACGGGGAGCAGCGGGGTGGACGAAGGACTCCACGACCATCGGCGCACTCGCACCCCCGCCTCGTTCAGACACTGACCGCCCGAGCGGTCCATGAGCAGCCTTGTAGCACGACAAACAAACTCTCAGAGTCGCGTTAACTTGTCAACTTACCGCTTTCCTCACCATATGCTGCCGTTGCCGTGGTAACACGTCACTTTGCCGTCCGATTGGAACACCGCTCTGATTGGTTGGGAGGGGGCGCCGCTGTCCTCGTAGACGATGCAAACCCTACCGTTGTTTTTTGTCAACACGATGATGAGAGCCAGGAGTCCCGAGGGATAGCTGTTGTCACGGCGATAAGGATCAGAATAATCGTTGCAACAGTAAAAAAAAAAAGAATTTTGCAATAATGAGGCAGTTTTCTTTGACCTTGGCAACTTACTTTTAATCTGGTTATCTATTTCTACATGTCTTAATTCGGCCCCTGATTTAAAAAAAGGCATTATTTTAAATGTATTGATCTTTAAAAATAATTTTGACATTTTCCCATTAATCATGTCAGTGCTTAATTTCTTCCTTCATATTTTTCCCTTCACATAATACATCTTAAGTTAATTTTTTTTAATTAATTAGTTTTATTTAATTTAATTTAGTATATAGTAGTATAGTTTTATTTCATAAACCATCTATATGAAAGTATACAAGTGAAAATGGAGTGCATTTCTTTTTTAAATTACATTTTAAAATCTATTTTCAAATGTGTGTATATATATTTATTAATGATAGTTTTTTATTCTTATTCCAATAATTAATATATACAATTATTGAATTAAAGTAAAAAGTATAACCTTTAAACTGCATTATATAAAAATGTTATAACAGTAAAAGTGCTGAAGCACATGATCCAACTTCTGACCATCCTGATGAGGATACAAGATCTGAGCTGAGCCATCAGGCAACAAAGTGAGAAATTTTCCTCCGCCTGAGTAACGCTTCTGAAGGGACGCTCCCCCTTCCTGTAGATAAAAAAAGATGCATTTAATGACCGTCGGGGAAACTTTTTAGGACACGTTTAAGCGTCACCTGATGATGACAGATTCCGAAAGTTAGCGGCTTGTGGTCACATTCCGGAAGTGAAAGCGGCTCCTCCTCTTTAGCCGTGCAGGTTTTCTCGGGCGTGACGGCAGGTCTGTTCCTGGTCAGGCAGCCTTTGACCGGAGCCGCCGGGAGGCGGATCCTGAGAACCTTCAGGGCAGCTAGAGATGAGTGTAATCAAAAAAATCCATCAGTGAAACACTTACTTTCTTCTTCTTGAGGCAGATAGATTCCATCCATGTTGGATCTGGGATCCCTGAAAAAGAAATCTGTCATCATGGGCAACAAGGAGGGGATCGGGGGGGGGTCTCAGAGTGCAAGGTACCCGAACTTGAGCGGCATATCCATGGCAAACTTGTGCATGTCCATGTCCTTGCCCTGGAAGAGAAGCTCCTCCAAATCCCCCGTGGAGCTGTTGTCGTCCGAGTCCATGCTGTCCATGGCCCAGTCGCACTTCTTGGACTTGTGGTTCTTCAGGACGCGGCACAGCCCGAGGCGCTCCTTGCAGCAGTACACGGAGGTCTGGAGGGACCAGAGGACGTCAGTCGAAACCAGAAGGAAAAGCTGGAGAGCTTCCACACCTGTCTTTGCATCTGGATGGTCGGGTCCGGCGACGGCATCACGTTTCCTCCGCAGAACTCACAGTGGACCTGGTACACTGTCGGTGCCTGGATGAGGGAAGTGACCAATTGGAATTCGAGATTAAAAAAAAAAAAACATGGCTCCACGAAGACATGGCCGAACAGGAAGTAGAGAAAAAATATCCATAAGGATCGGTCTCGGTACCTGGAGATTCCGAGAGGTGGACGGGTGTGCGCGTCTTTCCGACTCCCGGTGGTATTTCAGGATCCCTGCTGTGCGGATGCACTGGCAAGGGTTGTAGTTGAGGGGCTGCGGGGGCCCGGTGCTGACACTCATGCTGACCTGAAGAGACGACAACAACACAACCGTAATTAGAAAAAAGTATAGAAAACGTTCTGCATTCCATAAACGGTTTAATAACATCAATACTTTTTCCCACCAAGTTCACAATCTTTTTATTTGAGTACCCCAAATCTTTTATTTTTAGTTTACTTTTGTGTGTGTCCACCTTTGTTCTTTTTGTGTGTTTTTTTTTGTGTGTTTTTTTTTGTGTAACTGTTGCTGTTTTATGTCAATATAGCATTAGGAAAAAGCACATTAAATATCAATGAAATAAAAAACTACTGAAAAGTGTTCTATTAAAATATTTTTTGTGTGAGTAAATGGTAGTATATTCAAGTAGTAGTGTCATGAGTGTCAAATACAATCACAAGTAGCCAAAAAGGATTTAATCGCGGACCAAAACAATATGTTTATTAAGTTGAAACTGTTATTTTACTTCATTTCTCCGAGAATATATCTTGAATTTATCCTCCAAACTGTTTTTTCTTTTTTCCTTGTATGAAACACTGGAATCTCTATTGGTCATGAAAATCAACTAGAATATTAATCTACTTTGATTTAAACCAAGCATCCGTTGGGCCACATAAAATGAGTTTGTAGTATAGAAAGTACGGAGAATAGTATAGAAAAAACTCTGTGGTTACGTTTATTTTATTTAATCTCATTTAAATTTAACTAAAAATATGGTTTTCGCCTGCTGTTTATACCAACATTGCATCTCGCCTGGTTTCTTTACACATTTCATTTTAATTCTATATCATACCAGCTTGACCAAAAGTAGACGGTTTCTTTCGAGGGACAGATGGAAGAGTGGGGGGGTTTACAAGGTTTGTAATTGTCTTTATTAACAAGTTAATTGTGCTCTCAGACTGAACTATATTTGGTCTTTTTAATAGTTATAACGGATTGCACTTTTAACTGTCATCAGTTACTGCCTTTGATTTCAAACAATTAAAAAAAATCAAAGACATTTTCCAATTTCGCGTATCAAAGGAGACACAGATCGAGGCTCAAACTTGGTTTAAATGTATTTGTGGGATGGACTGGACGAAGCCAAATGTGAGACCAGAAGAAACTGTTGTTTTTGTTCAATTCAGGGGCCCCTGGATCTCGAGAGGGGCTTCATTTGTCTGCAGCTACATCTCTGAAGTCTCTGCATGGTCGTCTCTTTTAATCCTTGGAGAAAGAGATTTCCAGAACATAACAGCCAGTCGTATCGAGAATCCGGGCCGCTAAGTCATTTCCATGTGGCCTGAACACTCAACATTCTTTTTTTTACACTAACATAAACTAGATCACATGTTGGTTAAGGGAACTGCGATACCACCCTGCACAAAAGAATATTGTAAATCTCAATCTCAATAGATTCATCCGTAGAATTTGTTTAAATTCAAATGTTTGTGCTTAACAGAGAAACAACTTGTAACACAACTGCATTTTTTTGTTGTTGAAATTATTATATATGTATTTATATAAACAGTATCATGGCAAATGTTCAAAATGATGCTCGTTGAAGCACATTTCGGAACTCTGAATTTGGCTAATTCGATTTGAAGAACACGGAGTTAACTTATTTAAGGCTGTGAAGTTCTCCAAAGAAACCTGATCTTGTGACCTGTGATAACATTTTCAACCCACGAAAAGAAAGACAGAAAACAGTTTCCACATCCAATCTTGGTAGTTGGAGCCACTAGCTGGTGTTGTCGGTAACCATAGAGATGAAGCAGGGCTGCGCAAATGTGTTATTGTTTCATCCGAATACGTTTTCAGATTATTTACAAAACCTTTCCCTGCCTTAGACATCAAAACTAGCCCATGTTTTATTGTTGTTTCTTATTTTTTCCTTGACGTCTTTGACATTAACATTCATGCTTATCTTTGTGTTAAGAAGAAAATGTATGTCTGATGTTATTATGTGATCGTTCCAATAAAATATATATTTTTAAAACAGCCTTTGGAAAGGTAAACTTCTTTTGGTGTTCAGTGATATTAAAATTGCTATTAAATACATTTTTTGTAGCCAACTTAATGATTGGAAAGTTAACTGAGGAACATATTTGGATCAGGCAGAAGATAAAGATGTTACTATCTTAAAAAAAAAGAAAAGAAATACAATGATAACCAATGATAAAAAGTAAATAAAAAATACTTTGTACATTCAAATATTTGGAACTTCAAAATGCCAGTTTGAAATCAAAATAAAGTTTCATTACTACTTTTTAAATGTTTGTCATTCAAAAATTAGCATTTTTTGAGGGTCCGCCCCTTTAACCAGGTGAAGGCAATAATGCTAATCAGCAAAATTCATTGGAGCAAACTGATGCTGGATTCTTATTGGCCGGTGAAGCAGATTTGAAACTCTGTGTAGCTTAAATCATGAGGCTCAGTGTCTGTCAGAAGCTCAGGGGTCTCGGTCACAGAACAATGGTGTGTGAAGGCAGTAAGAAGAGAGCGGCCTGTTGCTGGACTGCAGCTGCTGTCCTCGTGTGTTGTTTGGTGCAGGTGGCAGACTGTTACAGATTAGTGAACCAACGCAAAGAGGCGGCTGATGATGAAGATGTTGCAGAGATTGAAGGCAAGATTGTTTTTGGAGGAAGTGACCCGAGAAGCTTCAAGTCTTTGGATCATGATGATGGGACAATGGATCTTTTTCTGGAGGATGACTCTGAGTATCAATCTGACTCTACAGGTATGACTTTCCTTTTTAGCTGTGCTTTTATTTTCTGCTTCTTAAAAATGTCTGTTTTATAGGATGGTCAAAGGGGCAAACACAAGAGGTCAGTGTCAAAGGGGCAGCATGGAATCAAATGGCACCTACACTGCAGTGTGGTGCAGACCAGATGAGATTCAGAGTTGTTGGACCTGACCACACAAAGCTTGGGCTTGAGCAAGGTATACTGGAGTGTTTGAGTCCTTCTATAATGTCCTTTTAAATATTTTCATCAACAGAGAATGCACCAGTGATGTCTCTGTCCCAAGTACCCGCCTCCTGTGGCTACACTATCGAGACGAACCCCACGTCGCTGGTCATGGTGGTTCCATATAATGGCTGCAACATGGTTCAACAGGTGTTGATTTATCTGTGCTTCAATCTGTGAATTTTTCTTGATTTGACCCAATTGTTTTCTTTTTTCAAAGGCTGGAAGTTATGTGCTGCCCATGCACTGGCGGGGTGTACCTGTTTCCCTTCAATGCCCTGTGCAACCACCACAGGAGGTCAAGATCCCACAGGAGGTCAAGATCCCACAGGAGGTCAAGATCCCACAGGAGGCCCAGCAGCACCAGCAGGCCCATTTCATCAAGTTACCACAACAGCCCCAGTTCGTCAAGGTCCCCCAGCAACCCGAGCAGCACCAGGTACCACAACAGCCCCAGTTCGTCAAGGTCCCCCAGCAACCCGAGCAGCACCAGGTACCACAGCAGCACCAGCAGGTGCTGTTTGTCAAGGTCCCCCAGCAACCCGAGCAGCACCAGGTCCCACAACAGCCCCAGTTCGTCAAGGTCCCCCAGCAACCCGAGCAGCACCAGGTATCACAACAGCCCCAGCAGGTGCTGTTCGTCAAGGTCCCCCAGCAACCCGAGCAGCACCAGGTCCCACAACAGCCCCAGTTCGTCAAGGTCCCCAAGCAACCCGAGCAGCACCAGGTCCCACAACAGCCCCAGTTCGTCAAGGTCCCCAAGCAACCCGAGCAGCACCAGGTTCCACAACAGCCCCAGCAGGCGCTGTTCGTCCAGGTCCCCCAGCAGCACCAGGTTCCACAACAGCCCCAGCAGGCGCTGTTCGTCAAGGTCCCCCAGCAGCAACAGGTTCCACAACAACCCCAGCAGGCCCTGTTCGTTAAGGTCCCTCAGCAACCCCAGCAGCCACAGGAGGCTCAGTTTCTCCAATATATCCCGCTCCCCCAGGAGGCTGAGGTCCAAGTCCCACGAGCTTCCTATGTGCCGACTGCTAATCAATACGGAGGTTATACGTACTACTACCCTAACTCAAACCCTAGTTGGAATACTGACGGTTCTAAGGGAAACGATGGGTCAAAGTATATGCATTATGGTGGACACAACTATCCTTATACTGGCTATCCAGCTAAATATCCAGTTAGTCCTCCTAAGACCCCTCCCAAGGCTACACAGATGCCTCCTACCACATCCACTCCTACAACAACTACTCCTGCAACAACAACAACCACCACCACCTCTTCTGTGCCAACAACTACGACTGGACAGCCCATGCCAGGACATTTGCCTTGGTTCTTTTATCCTCCTGGTTACTTCCACCCAGGTGCCTTTCCTCCTCATGCTAACTTACCGCCAGGTGCCTTTCCTCCTCATGCTAACCTACCGCCAGGTGCCTTTCCTCATGGTAACCTACAACCAGGTGCCTTTCCTCATGGTAACCTACAACCAGGTGCCTTTCCTCATGGTAACCTACCGCCAGGTGCCTTTCCTCATGGTAACCTACCGCCAGGTGCCTTTCCTCCTCCTCATGGTCACTTTCCCCCAGGTGCCTATCCTCCTCCTCATGGTCACTTTCCCCCAGGTGCCTATCCTGCTCACCATCCAACGCCTCCTGCAACCCCTGCGCCGACTCCTTCTGCCAGAGCACATTTCCCTAAAAGTCCTTACAATTCTTATCAGAATCTCCAGTCTTCTCGTATGCTACCTAGAGCACCCTCTTCCCCAAGGTTTCAGCAAAGGGTCCCTGGGGTATCTGCACCTCGCTCTAGCTCTCAGGGTCGACCATTGTTTTCCAGCATTCCCCGTCAGTCTCATTTTAGCCAACGGCATCAATGATGATAATGAATAAAAAATGGAGAAAACAAACTTGTGGCTTCTCTCATATTTTAGTATGACTTGCCGTTAAAGCCTTAAAATATTTTTGAAATGTCCAATTAAGCTGGTTTGTTAACTTGCATAAATCTGCTAAGTTGTAATGCAAGCACTGGGTTTGAATTGTAGCATTGACTAGATTTATTTTCTTTGCTCATTTCCAAGATGCTCTTTGCATTGCTACACTTGAATGCTGGGTTTCTGGGATGTGTGTAATGGGGTGCACAGTTTGTAAAGGCTAGTTTGTAATCAAATATCTGGTATAACTTGAACACGTTTACTGGGGGAAAGTTTGCTCTTAGCTTTGCACAAGTGGATTCCTATTTAGTTAAAATAAAAAAAAACTCATTCTTTAATACTGGACATGCCAACAGTTGTGTCTTGGTGTGATTCAAGTTCTTAAACTTGAATCTATACATTTAATTCCAGACCAGCTGATGCAGACTTGAGATTCATTTTGTTTCTCTAAATATTTGAGGCCCTATGACATATTCACAAAAAATTTAGCTTGGTCTTGATAGATCTTTATTGATCCCTCTGGAGGTTCCTTTGGGATTTTTTTTTTTTCCAGCCAGCACACAGCAACACAGACCATAGATTCAGTTTCTATAAATTGCAAGATTACACAATCTAAGTAAAGATAAAGAACAGATCAAAGATTAACAGTCATACTTCCACTCCACTCCTGCCCACAAACTCAGAATTATACAATCTAATAGCACGGGGAATGAATGAGTCCCTGAGTCTATTAGTTTTGCAACTGGTTATCACCCTTTCCATGACTGAGATTCCTTATGACACGATGGCCCCTGTTGCCCCTTTAACCAGGTGTGGCCGATAATGCTAATTTGCATTCGTCATTGGACCAAACTGATGCAGGATTCTGATTGGCCAACAAACAAGATTTGACCTTTGTTTTGGTTGCTTAAATGTCTTCCAACAAGAACATGGTTTCCCTCTCAGCAGACCTCTTTGCTCTTTTAAAAATGTCTGTTTGCAATCACTGATCTGCTATAATTTAAACGACTTATTTAAAAACAAAATTTGTTAGACGCTCGCTCTAACCTGTCATTGACACGGCACCACAGTGTGGACATTCAGAAATTACCAGAAATTATGACCATCTTAAATCCGGACGTAAGGCCACCCTTACACTGTACAGTACAATGCAAGTTAAGTTGAATCTTCTACCCGTCTAAAACCCAAACACAAGGGGCGGGGGTCTAAAGAGGTGAAACATGGTCCCAAAGGTGAAGTCTCATAGAAGAATTAATTGTGTTCCCAAAAAATGGAGGTATATATAGAGAGGGTTGTAAGTTCGATTCCAGCTTAAAGCAATTCTTGAAGTGAACTTGTGGTTTTTCTGAGTTGAATTTGCATTATATGTGGAAGTATTTATGCATACTTGGGTTTCATCCTAAAAACGGATCACTGTACATTGTAGTGGTGGGTCCGGTAACACCGAAGCGTCGAGCTCAGACAGCAACTCTCGTGCTTTGTCTCAGATCGCATACTTCTCTTAGTATACTAGAAGTTAGTATGCATCAGTTTAGTGTACGTACTAACTAGTAGGCAAATTCTCCACAGATAGTATGTCTCAAATCAAACTCTGCTGCTACACACTAACCAGAAATGACATGACAGCTTCTTCTTCTACTTCTATTTAACGATGATTTCAACCAACTGTAGGAACACTATCGGCGACACCTGCTGGCAGTACGTTTTGCAAGTTTGGAAGAAGAAATAAAGAAAAAATATGAGAATCGAAATATTTGCGAGATATTTAAGCTGGTATCAGCACCGAAGACGTCTCATCCTTCTACTGCTGCGGAAAATCAACCTGTAAGTATATGAATATATATGCATATATACAGTATGTATGATGTAAATTCCGTTTAAAACGTCACTAAGATGGAGCCGTTTAGGGTGGTTAGTGTCCCTCGAACCATACTCAGTTTTGTGGCGTTTTAGTACGCCGATTTAGTGTGCATGGCGCACTAAATTTCACATACTCAGAATTGAGACGCACTTACGCACTAAAAATACTAACTTTGAGTACGCAAGTATGCGATTTGAGACACAGCATCGGTGTCAGTGCGCGTATCGCTTTAAGAAAGTCACGTGACAGATGGAATGTTTTGAACTGCTGTTAATGTGCCAAACTGTTGCTGTGTCTCAAATCTTGCGTACTCAAAGTTATTTTTTTTAGTGCATAAGTGCGTTTCAATTCTTAGTATGCAAATTTAAGTGACACGTCTTCGGTGCTGATACCAACTTAAATATCTCGCGAATATTTCGATTCTCATATATTTTCTTTCTTTATTTTTCCAAACTTGCAAAACGTGCTGCCAGCAGGTGTCGGCGATAGTGTTCCTACAGCTGGTTGCAACCATCGTTAAATAGAAGTAGAAGAAGAAGCTGTCACGTCATTTCTGGTTAGTGGTTAGCAGCAGTGTTTGATTTGAGACATACTATCTGTGGAGATTTTGCGTACTAGTTAGTACGTACACTATCCTGATGCATACTAACTTCTAGTATACTAAGAGAAGTATGCGATCTGAGACACAGCCTGTGTTTGTAAGGAATCGCATCTGTCAATGGTGTCTGTCATCGCTGAAAGGATCGCGGATCATTTCGTTTCTAAACGAGAACTATACAGCTGCCTCCTACTAGACGTTTCGTCCTGTTAGTCTCAAATTTTCCACTTGATCTATTTGAATTCAAATTCATTTTAAAGAGAATATTAGTTTACTACTCATATTGTTTTTTGCAGGTTAAATGTCGATTTTTCTTTCGACAGAATTGTCTTATTTAAATAAATCCACCTCATCAATGCTGAGGCATCTTTTCCTTCTTAGCGTTTGATTTCCACAGCAGGAGAAATTATACCAAAAAAGAGACACAGACTTAATTTAAAAGATATGATAAACGTTTATTTTTTTCCATAAAAATCCCAGTCCACAAGCATCCTCATTCATAAAACATTCACTACATGATCATATTATGATACATGTTTACATTTTTTATTGACCATATACAAATATAGATATTTTACATTTCAATTAGGATATTAAGTAACACAATATAAAATGCAATGACTTGTATAAACTAGGTCATAAAATCACAGTCAGTTGAGCCTTTTCAACTCGGTTGCCTGTAGGTATTTTTAACATCCAGCAGGTGTCAGTATTCAGTGACACAGTATCAATACAGTGTTGCTATCTGTTTAAACGCTTCATGACGCCTCATCGACACATCACTAGTCCATAGGTGTGGGACATAATGCATGATTTAATTAAAAGATTAAAAAAAAACTGCAATACAAAACAGCCTAAATACATACAGCATTAACAGCAATCCCTGCTGGCAGCAGCCACCACCCTTTAACCAGGTGTAACCAATAATGCTAATCACCAATCAACATTGGACCAAGCGGATGCTGGATTCTGATTGGCCGACGTAGCCCTTTTCTACAAAGTGTCGCTCGTCATTAGCCGTGTGCTCCTTTCAGACGCTCAGGGGTCTCGGTCACAGGACAATGTGGTGTTCAGGCAGTAAGAAGAGAGCGGCCTGTTGCTGGACTGCAGCTGCTGTCCTCGTGTGTTGTTTGGTGCAGGTGGCAGACTGTTACAGATTAGTGAACCAACGCAAAGAGGTGGCTGATGATAAAGATGTTGCAGAGACCGCAGGCAAGATTGTTTTTGGAGGAAGTTACCCGAGAAGCTTCAAGTCTTTGGATCATCATGATGATGAGTCAATGGACCTTTTTCTGGAGGACGACTCTCAGTATCAATCTGACTCTACAGGTATGACTGTTGCCTCTTTATCTTTTAGGAAGTTAAAGCAAACCTGTAATAATTGTCATAATTGTTGTTTTACAGGATGGTTGCAGGGGGAAACACAAGAGGTCAGTGCCAAAGTGGCAGCATGGAATCACATGGTACCTACACTGCAGTGTGGTGCAGACCAGTTGAGATTCAGAGTTGTTGGACGTGACCACACAAAGCTTGTGCTTGAGCCAGGTAAGCTGGGCCATTTATGGTATTTCACTAATTTTCTACGTGGCCTTATGTCGTTTAAGGTTTGGGATTATTTTCAAAGTAGTCCATTTTCTTTTTAGTTATAGGAAGAAAAAAAAAATCTATGTGAATTTATTAAAGAGACTGGTGCTTAATTGTCAGTCTTCATCTTTGTCCAAAAAGATACTCATAATTATCCAGACACCTCTGTGATGCTCGTCTGTAACATCAATCTTCTAATGAAGCCTCGACATGAGGAACTCTTCCAAAAACTTAAAGAAGCATAAGAGTTAAGTTTCTTTGTAGTGGATATTCCAGTCTCTCAGTTCCGACCTGTAGTCTTGTCATTGACACACTGCCTGTGCGCAAGATTTACACTGACAGCCCAGCAGCTTCCGCTTAAAACATCCTTTACAACACAGGTGTCAAACTGGTCCAGAAAAGGGCCGAGAAGGTACGGGTTTTGGATCCAACCAGTCAAGCACATATAGTTGAACCAATCAGGCGTCTGAAGACGGTAATCAATTAATTGTCATTCAGGTGTGGCTTTAAGGCGACACCTGATTGGTTAACTCATGTGTGCTTGACTGGAACAAAAACCTACACCACCCTGGCCCTTTCCTGGACCAGTTTGACACCCCTGCTTTACAATATAGACTTTTGGGCAAACGATTCCTAATAACGAGCGTTATAGCCAAGCACTATGAAGGTATATGGACGTTTTTATGTCTTCTCTCGTCATTTTGGACGTAGATGACGAAAACGGAGTGCTTGACACTACAATAAAATGGACTTTTGTATCTACTCTTAAAAGGATTAGATTACTATGAAAATGTTCCCAACCTTTACTTGACATGAAGGTGATTCTTCTGTAACTGTTTTAACAATTAATTTGCAGCAACAGAAAATGCACCAGTGATTCCTCTGTCCCAAGTACCCCCCTCCTGTGGCTACACTATCAAGACTAACCCCATGTCTCTGTTCATGGTGGTTCCATATAATGGCTGCAACATGGTTCAACAGGTGATTGTTTCTCTGAACTTCAATCTGTGAATGTTTCTCAATTTGACACAGGGTTTTTCTTTTTTCCAAAGGCTGGAAGTTATGTGTTGCCAATGCGCTGGCAGGGAATACCCGTCTCCCTTCAATGCCCTGTGCATGTTCCCTCGACGCCCAAGGTCCCCCAGGAGCCCAAGGTCCCCCAGGAGCCCCGGATTCAACAGGAGGCCCCATTCATCCAGGTCCCCCAGCAGCACCAGGTTCCCCAGATGCCTCATGAGGCACTGTTGCATCAGATCTCCCAGGAGCCCCTAATTTACCAGGTCCCCCAGCAGCAGTTTCACCAGGAAGTCCCATTCATCAAGGTGCCCCAAGAGCCCCTGATTTACCAGGTCCCCCAGCAGCAGCAACAGTTTCCCCAACTTCACCAGGAGGCCCCATTCATCAAGGTCCCCCAGCAGCACCAACAAAACCAGGAGCCCCTGATTTACCAGGTCCCACAGCAGCAGCACCAGTTTCCCCAACTTCACCATGAGGTCCCATTCATCAAGGTCCCCCAGCAGCAGCACCAACCCCAGCAAAACCAGGTGACCCAGGAGCCCCTGATTTACCATGTCCCACAGCAGCAGCACCAGTTTCCCCAACTTCACCAGGAGGTCCCATTCATCAAGGTCCCCCAGCAGGAGCACCAACAACCCCAGGAGCCCCTGATTTACCAGGTCCCGCAGCAGCTTCCCCAACTTCACCAGGAGGCCCCATTCATCAAGGTCCCCCAGCAGCACCAACAAAACCAGGAGCCCCTGATTTACCAGGTCCCACAGCAGCAGCACCAGTTTCCCCAACTTCACCAGGAGGTCCCATTCATCAAGGTCCCCCAGCAGCAGCACCAACCCCAGCAAAACCAGGTGCCCCAGGAGCCCCTGATTTACCAGGTCCCACAGCAGCATCAACAGTTTCCCCAACTCCACCAGGAGCCCCCATTCATCAAGGTCCCCCAGCAGCACCAACAACCCCAGGAGCCCAAGGTGCCCCAGGAGCCCCTGATTTACCAGGTCCCGCAGCAGTTTCCCCAAGTTCACCAGGAGGCCCAATTCATCCAGGTCCCCCAGCAGCCTCAGGAGGCTCTATTCCTTCAGGTACCCCAGCAGCACCAGGAGGCTCTGTTCCTTCAAGTCCCGCAGCAATCTCAGCAAGCCCTCTACATCCAGGTCCCCCAAGAGAATACTGTTAAGGTCCCCCAGCAATCCCAGGAGACCAAGAACCCACATGAGGTACTGTTCCTTGCCTTGCCTGAGAATGTCCAAGTGATGGGAGCTTCTGGTGTGCCAACTGTTGATATTTTTGGACATTATACATTCTATGCCCCGTACACAAAACCCAATTTAAATATTGACAATTCTAAAGTAGATGGTGTGTCTTATGGTGGATACTCTAAACCTTTTTCTGGCCACCCAACTAAATATTCAGTTAAACCTCAAAAAACTCCAACCACCACCAAGCCTGCCACCACCACCACCACCACCAAGCCTGCCACCACCACCACCACCACCAAGCCTGCCACCACCACCACCACCCCTGCAACCACCACCACCCCTGCAACCACCACCACGGCTGCGACAACTACGTCTGTGCAGCCCTTGCCTTGGTTCTATGCCCCACCTCATGGCCAATTTCCTCATCCTCCTCATGGCTACTTACCTTCTCCTTATGGCCACTTTCCCCCAGGAGTACTTCCTCCTCCTTCTCATGGTCACTTTACCCCAGGTATACTTCCTCCTCCTCATGGCCACTTTCCCCCAGGAGTACTTCCTCCTCCTTCTCATGGTCACTTTACCCCAGGTGTACTTCCTCCTCCTCATGGCCACTTTACCCCAGGTGTACTTCCTCCTCCTCATGGCCACTTTCCGCCAGGTGGACCTCCTCCCCATGGCCACTTTCCCCCAGGTGTTCCTCCTCCCCCTTATGGCCACTTTCCCCCAGGTGTTCCTCCTCCTCCTCATGGCCACTTTCCCCCAGGTGTACTTCCTCCTCCTCATGGCCACTTCCCCCCAGGCCCCTTTCATGCTCACCCTCCAATGGCTCCTACAACTGCTGCTCCCAGAGCACATCATCCCAGAAGTCCCTACAATTCATACCAAAATCTCTATCCTTCTCATATGATGCCTAGAGCACCGCCCTCTTCCTCAAGGCATCTAAGGGGCCCTGCGGCTTCTGTACCTCAATCGAGCCCCGAAGAGCAGCCGTTTGTTTTCCAGCATGCCTCGTAAGTCTGATTTTAGCCAATGACAATTGTGAATAAAAACTGACAAATCAAACTCTTGCTTGTTCTCTATTTTTATTTTTTATTTTAACGGTTAACAAAATGGTGACTTGTGGTTAAAGCAATACAGTGTATTTTCTTTGCATTTTCCATTTCACTCTAGATTGGTTCTAATGATCAAATAAGATGGTCAACCAATCTATTGCATTAATTAATCTGTTGGCTCTGTCAGTTGCCATAAAGCAAGGGGAACCATAATTTAAGAATTTCCTGAGATTGACAATTTTAAGACATTAGAAAGGTGGTGGAAAACCCCCTAATCCTTATATAAATACAGATGGTGCAGATGTAAAATATATTTAATTGCTGATCTGGTATAAAGTTGTTTGAACTGAAGTATACTTTAAAATTGGACTGTTTAAATTGCATCTAATATAATCATGGCTTTAAAAAAAATATTGATGTATTGACTAATGAATACATTTTTACAACACTGACATGTTTTTTAAGTATTTCCAAAGCATATTTACAAGGGTTCAAGTTTTACAAAGTAACGGCCTGTTTATTTCAATGTATGCTTAATTTACCTTTATCTCAAAAATGGTTATCACTTTATCTTAATCAAGATACATTTTACCATGAAGTGATTTATTTACTAAAGAGGAAAAAATGCTTGACGTTGAAAAAAGAATCGCAAATAAACTATTTTCCATGAACCTTCAGCCCTAACACACAAATGGTTTAGTTTCCCTTTTGAACTTTGAAAGTAGATTCATAACCAATAACAATTTTGCTGTAATACTACAGACTACTTGTAGTAATACTTCATTGGTCATAGCCAGTCCTGTCTCAATTTTAATAATTTATGTTGAACTATAACTCCTGATATTAATCTAGAGTTTGATCCAATGGGTGTTGCATAAAACAGCCGTCATTACGTCTGAACTCATATTGATCACTTTAAAGATTATACTCACAAAGATTTGTGAGGCCCTATTTTGAAATATTAAACAATCATTTGTGTGAAATCTTGAACAAATCTGGAGTTTTTATTTATTTATTGCATTCTTTTATAGCAAGGTTTTTTTTTTAGGTTTTTTTTTTTTATCACAATCAGCAAAAATAAAAGTATATTGAGGGTAAAAGCCCCCAGAATTGATAGGTTAGAAAACCAGGTTAAAAACAACATACACAATTGTGTAAACAACTGTTGAATCCCATTCTCTGCTTAACCTCTCAGGTGAACCTAATAACCATTTGATTGATTAGTTTCCATCAAACCTTTCTAAGCTTCATGATTGGTTGTTGAGGTGCTTTCGCTGAGAGCAAACGCTACAGCTGAAATATCGGACACACAGCTGAGTTTCTCACTCCAATATATGCTAAAGTCTCACACAATACAATGTTGTGTAAAGGCAAAGTTAAGAGTTTAATCTCCTACTGGACTGTAGCGACGTTCCTTGTGTGCATTTTGATGCACATGACTGATTGCTATAGATTGAAGAAAGTAGGAAAAAGAAAGGATGCGTCTAACGCTAAATTCAGCGGTGTCACAAAAGGAAACATTATCTTTGGGTCAACACTTGAAGTTGGAGACAACAAGTCGATCAATGTTTCTCTCGAGCATAGAGATGCATACCAAGCAGATTTTCCAGGTATTGCCGTTTCCTTTTTTTCCTGCTTTATTCATGTTCTAAAAAAATGGATCAATAATTCTCAGGTTGGTCAAAAGCCCAAACACAAGGGGGCAGTTCCAAGGAGGCAGCATGGAGTCGTATGGCACCTTCTCTGCAGTGTGGTGTTGACCAGATGAGATTCCGGGTCATTGGACCTGGAGCATCATACTTTGTGGTGGAACAAGGTGAACATCAGCCTAACCTGCATTTTAGTCTCAGTTTCTGTTGCTGGTTACTTTGAGGTTTTTTTTCTGCGATTTTAACGTGTCAACAGGAGAAGAACCCCTGATTCCTTTGTACCAGATCCCTTCCTATTGTGGCTACACAATGCGGCAGAAATCTGACGGTCTGGTCATGATGGTTCCTTATGATGGATGCAACATTGTCCAAAAGGTGAATTGTGTGTGTGTGTGTGTGTGTTTTAACATGTAAGTAAGTAATTTGTATTTTTAGAGCGCTTTGTGTGTGTATATGTATTAATAAATATATATATATATAAAATATAAAATGTCTGTGTATATTGGACTTATTTATCCATCTCTTGTTTAGCACTTTCAGTAAATGGTGGTATCAGGAGCATATTTATGAACTCAGCCCTCTCTTCCTAAAGGGTGGAAGCTATGTGTTGCCACTGCGTTGGAGGGGAATTCCTATCGGCCTTCAATGTCCTGTGCCCGTGGCGCCACCCCTGCAGCCTGAAGCCCCGACCCTAGAGCCTGAGGTCCCACCCAAAGAGTTTGCCAAACCATCCGAGGTCATGCCCCAGGAGCCTGAGGCCTTACCCCAACAGCCTTTCCAGATCCCACAGCACTTGCAGCTGCAATATCTCCCACAAACCCAGGATCTAAGACTGCCGCAAGTGCTTCATAACTTGCCTCATCAGAAGCCTCAGTTACCCCAAAATCCAGTGCCCCAAAATTTGGAATCACTCCAGTATTCCCTGTTGCTTTCCCAGCAGCATCCTCCGTTGCCTTCCCAGCAGCATCCTCCGTTGCCTTCCCAGCGGCATCCCCATTTGCGTTCCCAGCGGCATCCTCAGTTGCCTTCCCAACAGCAGCAGCCCCTGCCCCAGTTGCCGTTCAAACCGCAGCAGCAGCCCCTGCCCCAGTTGCCGTTCAAGCCGCAGCAGCAGCCCCTGCCCCAGTTGCCGTTCAAGCCGCAGCAGCAGCCCCTGCCCCAGTTGCCGTTCAAGCCACAGCAGCAGCCCCTGCCCCAGTTGCCGTACAAGCCGCCGCCGCCGCAGCAGCAGCCCCTGACCCAGTTGCCTTTCAAGCCGCCGCAGCAGCCCCTGCCCCAGTTGCCTTTCAAGCCGCTGCAGGGGCAGCCTCTGTCCCAGCCCCTGTCCCAGTTGCCCTTCAAGCCGCCGCAGCAGCCCCTGCCCCAGTTGCCTTTCAAGCCGCTGCAGGAGCAGCCCCTGTCCCAGTTGCCTTTCAAGCCGCCGCAGCAGCCCCTGTCCCAGTTGCCTTCCAAGCCACCGCAGCCGCCCCTGTCCCAGTTGCCTTTCAAGCCGTCGCCGCAGCAGCCCCTGTCCCAGTTGCCTTTCAAGCCGTCGCCGCAGCAGCCCCTGTCCCAGTTGCCTTTCAAGCCGTCGCCGCAGCAGCCCCTGTCCCAGTTGCCTTTCAAGCCGTCTCAGCACCCCCTGCCCCAGTTGCTTTTGCAGCTAAACCCCGGGCCCCAGTTGCCTTTGCAGCAGCAGAAGCCCCTGCCCCAGCTGCCATACCACCACCTGCAGCAGCCCCTGCCCCAGCTGCCATCACATCAGCAGCAGCCGCTGCCGCTGCCGCTTCCCCAGATGCCTTCCCAGCAGCAGCAGCAGCCGCTTCCCCGGATGCCTTACCAGCAGCAGCAGCCGCTTCCCCGGATGCCTTACCAGCAGCAGCAGCCGCTTCCCCGGATGCCTTCCCAGCAGCAGCAGCCGCTTCCCCGGATGCCTTACCAGCAGCAGCAGCCGCTTCCCCGGATGCCATCCCAGCAGCAGCAGCAGCCGCTTCCCCGGATGCCTTCCCAGCAGCAGCAGCAGCCGCTTCCCCGGATGCCTTCCCAGCAGCAGCAGCAGCCGCTTCCCCGGATGCCTTCCCAGCAGCAGCAGCAGCCGCTTCCCCGGATGCCTTCCCAGCAGCAGCAGCCGCTTCCCCGGATGCCTTCCCAGCAGAAGCAGCCGCCTGCCCAGTTGCCCCTCCAGCAGCAGCCGCCTGCCCAGTTGCCCCTCCAGCCGCAGCCGCCTGCCCAGTTGCCCCTCCAGCCGCAGCCGCCTGCCCAGTTGCCCCTCCAGCCGCAGCCGCCTGCCCAGTTGCCCCTCCAGCAGCAGCAGCCGCCTGCCCAGTTGCCCCTCCAGCAGCAGCAGCCGCCGCCTGCCCAGTGGCCCCTTCAGCAGCAGCAGCCGCCTGCCCAGTGGCCCCTCCAGCCGCAACCGCCTGCCCAGTGGCCCCTCCAGCCGCAACCGCCTGCCCAGTGGCCCCTTCACCAGCAGCCGCCTGCCCAGTGGCCCCTCCAGCAGCCGCAGCAGCCGCCTGCCCAGTGGCCCCTCCAGCAGCCGCAGCAGCCGCCTGCCCAGTGGCCCCTCCAGCAGCCGCAGCAGCCTCCTGCCCAGTGGCCCCTCCAGCAGCAGCAGCAGCAGCAGCAGCTGCCTGTCCAGTTGCCTTCTCAACAACAACAACAACAGCAGCAGCCGCAGCCCCAGTTGCCTTCTCAACAACAACAACAACAGCAGCAGCCGCAGCCCCAGTTGCCTTCTCAACAACAACAACAGCAGCAGCAGCAGCCGCATCCCCAGTTGCCTTCTCAACAACAACGGCAGCAGCAGCAGCCGCAGCCCCAGTTGCCTTCTCAACAACAACAACAGCAGCAGCAGCCGCAGCCCCAGTTGCCTTCTCAACAACAACAGCAGCAGCCGCAGCCCCAGTTGCCTTCTCAACAACAACAACAACAGCAGCCGCAGCCCCAGTTGCCTTCTCAACAACAACAACAGCAGCAGCCGCAGCCCCAGTTGCCTTCTCAACAACAACAACAACAGCAGCCGCAGCCCCAGTTGCCTTCTCAACAACAACAACAACAACAGCAGCCGCAGCCCCAGTTGCCTTCTCAACAACAACAACAACAACAGCAGCCGCAGCCCCAGTTGCCTTCTCAACAACAACAACAACAACAGCAGCCGCAGCCCCAGTTGCCTTCTCAACAACAACAACAACAACAGCAGCCGCAGCCCCAGTTGCCTTCTCAACAACAACAACAGCAGCAGCAGCCGCAGCCCCAGTTGCCTTCTCAACAACAACAGCAGCAGCCGCAGCCCCAGTTGCCTTCTCAACAACAACAACAACAGCAGCCGCAGCCCCAGTTGCCTTCTCAACAACAACAACAGCAGCAGCCGCAGCCCCAGTTGCCTTCTCAACAACAACAACAACAGCAGCCGCAGCCCCAGTTGCCTTCTCAACAACAACAACAACAACAACAACAGCAGCCGCAGCCCCAGTTGCCTTCTCAACAACAACAACAGCAGCCGCAGCCCCAGTTGCCTTCTCAACAACAACAACAGCAGCCGCAGCCCCAGTTGCCTTCTCAACAACAACAGCAGCAGCAGCCCCAGTTGCCTTCTCAACAACAACAACAGCAGCAGCAGCAGCCGCAGCCCCAGTTGCCTTCTCAACAACAACAACAACAGCAGCCGCAGCCCCAGTTGCCTTCTCAACAACAACAACAACAGCAACAGCAGCAGCAGCCGCAGCCCCAGTTGCCTTTTCAACAGCAGCAGCAGCAGCCGCAGCCCCAGTTGCCTTCTCAACAGCAGCAGCAGCAGCCGCAGCCCCAGTTGCTTTCTCAACAACGGCAGCAGCAGCAGCCGCAGCCCCAGTTGCCTTCTCAACAACAACAACAGCAGCAGCCGCAGCCCCAGTTGCCTTCTCAACAACAACAGCAGCAGCAGCCGCAGCCCCAGTTGCCTTCTCAACAACAACAACAACAGCAGCCGCAGCCCCAGTTGCCTTCTCAACAACAGCAGCAGCAGCCGCAGCCCCAGTTGCCTTCTCAACAACAGCAGCAGCCGCCCCAGTTGCCTTCTCAACAACAACAACAGCAGCAGCAGCCGCCCCAGTTGCCTTCTCAACAACAACAACAGCAGCAGCAGCCGCCCCAGTTGCCTTCTCAACAACAACAACAGCAGCAGCAGCCGCAGCCCCAGTTGCCTTCTCAACAACAGCAGCAGCAGCCGCAGCCCCAGTTGCCTTCTCAACAACAGCAGCAGCAGCCGCCCCGGTTGCCTTCTCAACAACAGCAGCAGCATCCCCGGTTGCCTTCTCAACAACAACAGCAGATGCAGCCCCGGTTGCCTTCTCAACAACAACAGCAGATGCAGCCCCGGTTGCCTTCTCAACAACAACAGCAGATGCAGCCCCGGTTGCCTTCTCAACAACAACAGCAGATGCAGCCCCGGTTGTCTTCTCAACAACAACAGCAGCAGCAGCCCCGGTTGCCTTTTCAACAACAACAGCAGCAGCAGCCCCGGTTGCCTTTTCAACAACAACAACAGCAGCAGCCCCAGTTGCTTTCTCAACAACAGCAGCAGCAGCCCCAGTTGCTTTCTCAACAACAACAACAGCAGCAGCCCCAGTTGCTTTCTCAACAACAACAACAGCAGCAGCCCCAGTTGCTTTCTCAACAACAGCAGCAGCCCCAGTTGCTTTCTCAACAACAGCAGCAGCCCCAGTTGCTTTCTCAACAACAGCAGCAGCCCCAGTTGCTTTCTCAACAACAACAACAGCAGCAGCCCCAGTTGCTTTCTCAACAACAACAACAGCAGCAGCCCCAGTTGCTTTCTCAACAACAACAACAGCAGCAGCCCCAGTTGCTTTCTCAACAACAGCAGCAGCCCCAGTTGCCTTCTCAAAATCAACAACAGCAGCCGCAGTTGCTTTCTCAACGACAGCAGCCCCAGTGGCCTTTTCAACAGCAGCAGCAGCCCCAGTGGCCTTTTCAGCAGCAGCCCCAGTGGCCTTCTCAACAACAGCAGCAGCAGCAGCCCCAGTGGCCTTCTCAACAACAGCAGCAGCAGCCCCAGTGGCCTTCTCAACAACAGCAGCAGCAGCCCCAGTTGCCTTCTCAACAACAACAGCAGCAGCCCCAGTTGCCTTCTCAACAACAGCCGCAGCAGCAGCAGCCCCAGTTGCCTTCTCAACAACAGCAGCAACAGCAGCAGCCCCAGTTGCCTTCTCAACAACAGCAGCAACAGCAGCAGCCCCAGTTGCCTTCTCAACAACAGCAACAGCAGCAGCAGCAGCAGCCCCAGTTGCCTTCTCAGCAACAGCAGCAGCAGCCCCAGTTGCCTTCTCAGCAACAGCAGCAGCAGCCCCAGTTGCCCCAATGGTGGCAGTCCAAATTTCCACCCCGACAGATGCCAGTTCTATCACTGCCACAGGCTCCCCAGTTAGTACATTACTATCAACAATTTCAACTACCACAGCAGCCTGGATTTCCACAAAAGCAACCCAAAGCACAGCACCAGGTGCCTCCGATTCGTGAGGCTCGAAGTTCTTCTCTTTATTTGTCCAATCCTGGCCCACGCTCATACTTTGGGACGCCTGGTTTCCCTTATCCAGACTTGACATATGCCAGTAACAAATTGCGTAAATATCCAGTGTCTTCTGACCCTCCTAAAGTTCATAGAACTACCACTCCTCAAACTGAAACTAGAACAACTGCATCAGGAACTGGTGGACTTTTGCCTCCATATATTCCCGGTATATTCCCTCCTTGGGCTGTGTCTCAGCATTGGCCTGTGCCTTACCATCTGCAGTACCCTGGGTTTTTTTCAGAAGGCATGATGTGGCCTTCCGCACCCCCTAATGAGACTACTACCCTTCAACCTAAAACTACTCCAGCAGTTAAACCCCCTGTTTCTCATTTGGTCCCTGAGTCTGCAACCACTCCCCAAAAGCCTTGGAAAATGCTACATGAAGAAGTGGCAGTACCTCAAGACCTATACGTATATCCCTTCATGCCCCTCACTGCCCCTTTTTAACCACATTGAAAGTCTTCAAATAAAAATGTAAAATTATGCAAAAAAAACTACCTGTCGCAAGAAGTTTTCCTTCCATCAATGTACTAATATCCAAGCTTTAATCTTGGTTTACATGCAGCCACCACATTCTACTTCATTTTTTGTTTTTTGGTAAAACTTATTTTTCACTAAGATGCTCTGTAAGTTAATTTTGTCTAGATTGCCTCATTAGTAAAACCTCTTGCAGACACCGTTACTTTTTGGCCATTATAGTTCATAATTTTTTTTGTCAATTAATGACTGTTTAAATGATCTATAACAAGATTCTATTCGTGGGCAAACGGCGTATGGGGAGTGGTTGTATGCATTTATGTGCCCTGCGACATACTGGCGTCCTGTCCAGAGTGTCCCCCAGAAAATGAATGAATGAATGAATGAAGGAGGTGTGAAGCCCAAACGATCAACAGATTTCTATGGATTCTTTTCGTATGCAGCAGATGATAATCAGCATTATTCACCAAAAAAGGTTTGTACTGTAAGGAGATGAATAAGTGACTCTCATTTAGAGCAGTTTCTGCATCTAGAAATTTGCCATTGAGATGCCTCATGCTACTTATTTAAAGGTAAATGTTGTTATTGAGGTAAAGAAATTGTGCAGTTAAATAAATTCAAAGTTTTGTACAGAGTATTACATTCCTTTGCATTTAAGTGTATAATGCTTTCAAGCAGAAATCATCCCTGCCTGAATATGTTGGATAATGTATTCTTTCAACCCCAAAAAATATCAAATATAGAGATGAATGTTTCTCATCCTAATTCTAAAGGAATAAGCAAGACAATATTAAAGACTAAGAGCTGGATGATGTAGCTGGGGAGCCACCCTACATTTATCAGAACAATTTACCACACTTTTTATTTTATTTTTTTTTCCGTTTTTTATTTCTATTTTATTTTTATTCTATTTTATTTTGTTAATAGTGTCAAATTTCTAATTTTGTAAATAATTTGTATATTCTTAAGATTGTTTTATTTTGTATTATCTCTTTTATTATTTCTTTTTTCCTTGCACTTTATTTTTCTCAACTGCGCTGTTGTGAAAGTGTTTCCCCTCTGGGGATGAATAAAGCTTTTCTATTTCTATTTCTATTTCTATTTAAAGTCACATTGAGTGTAAATCAATGAACATAGATTGATTGACTGACTTTTCTATCAGTACTTTGTTTGTTTTTTTTCATGTATAATTTATGATCCTGATCACACTAAAAAACTATTGTTTTAAGCCAAATACATTTGTCTTAAGTGTTGGCCATGTGGGCCATCTGCTTTAGATGGTTCAGTCTGTCAACACGGTTGAAGTAAACATTAGTGACAGAAACGCTCCTGAGCAGCAATAACGATTACTGAAATAACTAAAATAAGGACTGAAAGATAATTTATTTGATATCGTATTGGAGAATGTTTCAATAACGTCTTCCTTGTTTTTATTGCAATTCTTATTTTTTACTATTATATATTTTTTCATAATGGAAAAAAACATCTTATTGGGATTGATGATGAATAACTGTTTAAAGTTACATTTCTGAACGATAAATTACACATTTGATTTCTAAAAGAAATTAGGATTGATAGATGAAAGTATATAAATGCCATCAATATCTAAATATACTTTTTTTTTTTAATTAATTGCACCTGAAATGGAAATAAGGTATCGATTGACTTTATTTAGAAAGAGAACAAACTCAAGACTGTTGACAGCACAGGTGTAAGTAGTTAATGCATTAGTGTCTGATTGGACGACTCATAGTTAAAAGCTGTGCCATTCACCAGAGATATTGCAAAGTGTTTCCACACCTCTGCTGTTGGGTTTGTGTTGGCAGCATGGCAGGGTCAATGGAGCGCATCGGCAGCCTTCAGCGTTATGGTGTCCTCTTGTTTGTATGCTTGCTTGCACCCTGCTGCTTTAGCTTCATTGTGCTAAAGAGATCTGAGGCCAGTGAGGACAAATCAAGACCGACGATCTTCAAGGAAGGACTGTTCAATCTGCCGGAGTCTCCACCTGTCATGATCGATGACCAACTTGAGACCCTTGAAGGTAAGTTTACTATCTCAAATGTATATTTTAGCCTGAACTTTCATTTTGATCTAGGGCAAACCTCTCGGATTGAGGTTGAAGCTCTGTGGAAACGCTTGAATCCATCAATGTTTTGTGGCAAAAGCAAGATGAAGCTCAAGGTCATGGGACCAGGTGCCTCTGAACTACACATGGTCTCGGGTAAGTTAATCGGTTGTAAACATTAAGTCTTACCTAACTAGTGTTTGTATTCTCCGTCTAGAAGATGGGCTCCCCCTTACAATGAATCAGATCTCTGAACACTGTAGTTACTCAATGAAGCAGAATGCCCTTGGCCTTGTTCTGGTCATACCATATGAAGGCTGCAATGTGTTCAAAGAGGTACAGTTTTGTGTTGCGCTATTTAAGCTCTAATGGGGCACTAAATTGTTAAATTGTTTAATTGCAGAACGGAAACCATGTCCTATCAATGACCTGGAGAGACACGCTGGTCAAATTCATATGCCTTGTGGGCCCACCTCTAAAGAGCCAGTTTTACCCTCTGAAGTCCCTGAGCCACCGTCTGAAGCGGCAGACTTGGCCATATAATACTTACAACTATGCATCGTATTATAATCCATACTATTACGGCTATTCTGGTCAACCGGCTCAAAGTAATCCATACTATGCTTATCCCTACTACAACCCTTATATCCAACACTACCACGGTAGCACAACTGCTGCTACGACTATAGCTCCATCCTCTACGACTGGTGCAACTACAACATCTGCAGCTCCATCCTCTACAGCATGTGGGAACCCACAGACAACCCAGGCTTCTACAACGGCATCAACTCAACTGACCACTGCTTGCGCAACCCCACAGACAACGCAGGCATCAACAACGGCATCAACACAACTGACCACTGGTTGCGCAACCCCATAGACAACGCAGGCTTCTACAACGGCATCAACGTAATGTAAAATTATGCAAAAAAAAATTACCTGTGGCATGAAGTTCTTTTCCATCAATGTACTACCCACTGCAGTACCCTGGGTTCTTACAGAAGGCATGATGTGGCCTTCCGCACCCCCTAATGAGACTACTACCCTTCAACCTAAAACTACTCCAGCAGTTAAACCCCCCTGTTTCTCATTTGGTCCCTGAGTCTGCAACCACTCCCCAAAAGCCTTGGAAAATGCTACATGAAGAGGTGGCAGTACCTCAAGACCTATACGTATATCCCTTCATGCCCCACATTGAAAGTCTTCAAATAAAAATGTAAAATTGTGCAAAACTACCTGTCGCAAGAAGTTTTCTTTTCCATCAATGTACTAATATCCAGGCTATTTCATCTTGGTTTACATGCAGCCACCACATTCTACTTCATTTTGTGTTTTGGTACAACTTATTTTTCACTAACATGCTCTGTAAGTTAATTTTGTCTAGATTGCCTCATTAGTAAAACCTCTTGCAGACACCGTTACTTTCTAGCCATTATAGTTCACTTTTTTTTTTTTTTTTGTCAATTAATGACTGTTTAAATGATCCATAACAAGATTATATTTGTGGGCAAATGGCATATGGGGAGTGTTATGCATTTATGTGCCCTGCGACATACTGGCATCCTGTCCAGAGTGTCCCCCAGAAAATGAATGAAGGAGGTGTGAAGCCCAAACGTTCAGATTTTTATGGATTCTATTCGTATGCAGCAGATTATCAGCATTATTCACCAAAAAAGGTTTGTACTGTAAGGAGATGAATAAGTGACTCATTTAGAGCCGTTTCTGCATCTAGAAATTTGCCATTGAGATGCCTCACGCTACTTATTTAAAGGTAAATGTTGAGGTAAAGAAATTGTGCAGTTCAATAAATTCAAAGTTTTGGACATAGTATGACATTCCTTTGCATTTAAGTTTATAATGCTTTCAAGCAGAAATTATCCCTGCCTGAATATGTTGGATAATTTATTCTTTCAACCCAAAGAAAATATCAAATATAGAGATGAATGTTTCTCATCCTAATCCTAAAGGAATAAGCAAGACAATATTAAAGACTAGAAGCTGGATGATGTAGCTGGGGAGCCACCCTACATTTATCAGAACCATTTCCACATAAATTCACATATTGAGTGTAAAGGGTAAATCAATGAACACAGATAATCTGACTTTTCTCTCAGTCTTTTGTTTTTTTTACCTGAATAATTTCTGATTCTGATCACAATACAAAACTATAGTTTTAAGCCAATTACATTTGTCTTAAGTGTTGGCCATGTGGGCCATCTGCTTTAGATGGTTCAGTCTGTCAACACGGTTGAAGTAAACATTAGTGACAGAAACGCTCCTGAGCAGCAATAACGATTACTGAAATAACTAAAATAAGGACTGAAAGATAATTTATTTGATAACGTATTGGAGAATGCTTCCTTGTTTTTATTGCAATTCTTATTTTTTACTATTATATATTTTTTCATAATGGAAAAAAACATCTTATTGGGATTGATGATGAATAACTGTTTAAAGTTACATTTCTGAACGATACATTACACATTTGATTTATTGTTTATTATATGATTGATAGATGAAAGTATATAAATGCCATCAATATCTAAATATACTTTTTTTTTTTAATGAATTGCACCTGAAATGGAAATAAGGTATCGATTGACTTTATTTAGAAAGAGAACAAACTCAAGACTGTTGACAGCACAGGTGTAAGTAGTTAATGCATTAGTGTCTGATTGGACGACTCATAGTTAAAAGCTGTGCCATTCACCAGAGATATTGCAACATGTTTCCACACCTCTGCTGGTGGGTTTGTGTTGGCAGCATGGCAGGGTCAATGGAGCGCATCGGCAGCCTTCAGCGTTATGGTGTCCTCTTGTTTGTATGCTTGCTTGCACCCTGCTGCTTTAGCTTCATTGTGCTGAAGAGATCTGAGGCCAGTGAGGACAAATCAAGACCGACGATCTTCAAGGAAGGACTGTTCAATCTGCCGGAGTCTCCACCTGTCATGATCGATGACCAACTTGACACCCTTGAAGGTAAGTTTACTATCTCAAATGTATATTTTAGCCTGAACTTTCATTTTGATCTAGGGCAAACCTCTCGGATTGAGGTTGAAGCTCTATGGAAACGCTTGAATCCCTCAATGTTTTGTGGCAAAAGCAAGATGAGGCTCCAGGTCATGGGACCAGGTGCCTCTGAACTACACATGGTCTCGGGTAAGTTAATCGGTTGTAAACATTAAGTCTTACCTAACTAGTGTTTGTATTCTCCGTCTAGAAGATGGGCTCCCCCTTACAATGAATCAGATCTCTGAACACTGTAGTTACTCAATGAAGCAGAATGCCCTTGGCCTTGTTCTGGTCATACCATATGAAGGCTGCAATGTGTTCAAAGAGGTACAGTTTTGTGTTGCGCTATTTAAGCTCTAATGGGGCACTAAATTGTTAAATTGTTTAATTGCAGAACGGAAACCATGTCCTATCAATGACCTGGAGAGACACGCTGGTCAAATTCATCTGCCTTGTGGGCCCACCACTAAAGAGACAGTTTTACCCTCTGAAGTCCCTGAGCCACCGTCTGAAGCGGCAGACTTGGCCATATAATACTTACAACTATGCATCGTATTATAATCCATACCATTATTCTGGTCAACCGGCTCAAAATAATCCATACTATGCTTATCCCTACTACAACCCTTATATCCAACACTACCACGGTAGCACAACTGCTGCTACGACTGCAGCTCCATCCTCTACGACTGCAACTACAACATCTGCAGCTCCATCCTCTACGACTGCAACTACAACATTGGCAGCTCCATCCTCTACAGCATGTGCGACCCCACAGACAACGCAGGCTTCTACGACGGCATCAACAACGGCATCGACAATGGCATCAACACAACTGACCACTGGTTGCGCAACCCCACAGACAACGCAGGCATCAACAACGGCATCAACAACGGCATCAACACAACTGACCACTGGTTGCGCAACCCCACAGACAACGCAGGCTTCAACGACAGCATCAACAACGGCATCAACACAACTGACCACTGGTTGCGCAACCCCACAGACAACGCAGGCTTCAACGACAGCATCAACAACGGCATCAACACAACTGACCACTGGTTGCGCAACCCCACAGACAACGCAGGCTTCTACAACGGCATCCACAACGGCATCAACACAACTGACTACTGGTTGCGCAACCCCACAGACAACGCAGACGTCTACGACTGCACAACTGACCACCTCAAAGAAGAGCCACCCAGATACACATGTTGCTTTTGTTCCCTATCACGATTACCCCTTTTCAAATGAAGTTGCCTTTAAGAAGATAGGAAGTCTGCCATATGCCTCCAAAGATGATGACGTGAAGTCCGAAATGCATGAAAAAATGAAACGCCACCCAGGCTTCCAGTACTGGAGTCCGATTTCTTTCTCTTCAGTGCACAGAGGACGTGTCTGAGCTTAACTTGAATGGGACCTTCTGAATGAAACGGTGGGCACTGCTTTAACTTTTAATGTCTAAAGTATTTGCATATCTAAAACTACACTTTTCTTTTTCAGGGTGGTTATGGATCTACTTCAATAAATATTTTAAACTCATCCATGTCTTTCTCTTAATGGTCCTGGTTTTGATATCCTTTGACATGATTTAGGATTCTTTCAAATGTATGGTGGTTAACCTACACTCAAAAGCCAAACTGGGTGGATAAAATCTAACCAACATGTATCTGGCATGCAGTGAAGCTAAAATGTACTTGAGCTGCTTTCTAGCAAAAAATGTTTGGTTTCCTCTCTCAATCCTTAGACCTAGACGTTAAATTTCAATGTCGGTGTGGTAATGGTTTTGCCTTAAGGGTATCGCGTTCTAAAGTGAGTTCGAATAGGCTTCAGCCAATCTTGGGCGGCAAATTATTGGTCAAGCAATGTATGACCGCCATAAAGCTAACAAATGTAATGGGAGTCCACACTTTCGCCAAAAGATACCTGAGGAACAACTTCTCGAAAAGGTGGCACTCAGGATCAAATTATGAAATGTCTAGAAATGCTGTTACTTGTAGGCTAGAGGTTAAGCAAAAGCATATAGAAATTAACTTTGAAATGTGAGCAGTTTTTAAAATGTTTAATACAACGACAGCCTTTTATATATTTGGATGTTGCCGTGTTTGCACACTTTCACCAGCGCCTCATTCTGTCCGTTCCTATATTTCCACTTGGCCTGATCTCCTCTGGGCGTCCCCCGCGATACACGCCATCCTTGCACATCACTGAAATTACTGTACACTCCGCGTGACAAGATAGACTTGAATCCATGGTGTTTCCAGGGAGCTTGGACGGCCATTTAGTTCCCTTGTTTGCCTTTTGAACTCATCTCAAAGTGGCTGTTTTTGTGATGTTTTTTAAGCCACTGCTGTCTTTTTGAGGTCATTGTTTGAGCTTAGATTGGAGATCGGTCAGTCTCCATTTCTGCTTGATGGCTTGAGGTCTACATCCGCAGTGTAGGTGAGGATTGCCTTTTTTTTTTCTTAAATTCACCACACTTAGAATATTCTGTCTTTATTTACAGACGACACGTTTAACAAATGCTGCCAATCTTGGAGCCGTGGGATTTAGTCATTCCATGTCCACCAGCTGATAAACATCTTGTCCGAATTTCTCACCTAATCTCCAACTGTGACGTTTTCTCCGTCCAGCCGTCACAGTTTTGGGTAATGGAGGAAGACTATGATGTGGATATGGAAGAAGGGTTTACAACGAAGGGTGACGCTTATGGCTGGTGGACGGACACCTATTCTGTACGGAGTGATGAGGCGGGTCGAGGGTGCATTGTCAACAGCCGGAGCTGGGCTGAGGAGCTGAAAGACTGTGATGATGAAGGACGAACAAGATTGTCCAGCATCTCTGTAAGTGTGTTGCCATCTTCTCCAGTTGTGTGAATCAAATTGTAGATAAGTGAACTAGCTAACCATGGTAAGCTAAGCTAACTTCTGACCTATTTACACAGCTATCACACAACCATTTCAAACAACAAAAAAGAGTGAAATTACTTTATTTTGCGCTACTTTGCAGCAAATCCAGACACATTATACAACTATATCAATGGATCAATAAAGTTTATCTATATCTGAAATGTCCTTACAGCTCCCAGGTTCACATAACAATTCATATATTGTTCAACTTTGACAAAGTTGAGTTTGAGTTTCAATCAAATTTCGAGAGCTGGGTAAAATATTTTTGATTTTATACTATGAACTGATCTGTTTTCGTAGGATAGGAAGAGTTAGCGGTAAAGTCAGAGGAAATGTATGTAGAAAAAGATCCTTATTTTGGAAAATGAAAAAAGAAAACTAAGATAATGAGGGCAAACGGATTAAAAAAAAATGTTGTTGGTAAGAAAATAAATATTGTTGTTATGCCATGAAAGAAAAACAAGTTCAAATGTTTCCTTTTGAATTGTGTTTATTTTTCTCATATAACATATTTACATGCTTATACTACTATATGTATATACTAAAAGAATACAAATAAAGCATCAAACAAATTATCTAAAGACCTTTTATTTTGAGTAAGTTAAAAATTACAAAATAAATTAGTTAGCGGTAAGGGATATTTCTTTATCTGTTTTATCTTCTGTATCTTTATAACTTTTTTACTGTTTTCTTTTTTTCTCCTCTGTAAATTTTGTAAAAAAAACACCCAGGACAAGCTCCCTCTGAGCTTTTCAATATATTCTTTGTCTTACCTCATATGGAACATCAGTACTATTACTGTGTCAAATTTCAGTGTCGAACTGTATTCTACTCGTGTAAAAACATTCTGAAAAATTAGATTGAAATTTCAACTTTTTTAATGGGCAGCTGCTTTTTTTGTAGCGGATGTTGCTACAGAATGGTGTGTGTAGCGTCCCCTTATTCAAGGATTTGTAAAACCCTTTGGTCAACCGACTAAAACATGAAATGGCCAAGATTCTAAAGAAATATAAACTCTTGTTTGTTTTCAGTTTCTCAGATGTTGGCCATAATAGCCACATTAGTGTTGTCCCGACAGTCAGGTCGGGGTGGGAGAAATGATAAAAATCGATAAGATATGCTTTTCAGCACCGTTAACTCCACAAAGCAGCTGCGTGTTTATATGATATGCAACACAAGACAGGCTCGTCTGACTTAATAT
Source organism: Callionymus lyra (assembly GCF_982586985.1). Taxonomy (NCBI): domain Eukaryota; kingdom Metazoa; phylum Chordata; class Actinopteri; order Syngnathiformes; family Callionymidae; genus Callionymus; species Callionymus lyra. Next base: position 5,210,368 of record NC_141833.1, read on the forward strand.
TTCAGACTAAACAAACCGTTTGAAATTAATAATTCATCGCCCTGCTCATGGGCTCACTGAAGCATCAGTTTTTCACGTGATGGTCCTCGTTCGTGGTTTTGTTTTCAAGCCCCATTTGCCATGTCTATGTTTAGCCCCGGCCATTACTGTCGGTGGTGTGATTGAATCTGCGCCTCAGCTTTCCTCCCTTTTTTATCGAGGTCAGAGCAGAACTCGTGATTCTCCTCACTGGCGACGAGGATGAGATGGCAGATATAGGAAAGATGGAGGCGGAGATAAGCTATCTAGAGGCCACGCCGAGCAGGTCTGTCTCTCCTCCTCCTCCTCCACCTCCATCATTCCCTCACCCCCCACCATCAGTGTCGCCTCCTCCTCTCCCCCTCCCTCTCCTGCACGGAGCTGCAGTACATGAAAAGGTCTCCTGGGTTTGGCTTCACTGCAGTGTAGAGAAAAGGCAGGGCGGCTCATCCATACAATGCGCTGAAGGATGGTGCACCAGGAGAAACGCGTTTACCAGGTGTGTGTTTGTGTCTTTAAATATCATATTTGGTTGTCACACACTAGACGACATACGAATGACTTGAATGATGATGATTCTGCCCTCATTTAATTCATGTTAAAAAGGTTATTTTTCTTGCACTTTCATGCCACTATCATGTTTCTCACCGTGATTGAAAAACAGCTTGAATCTCAACAGTCTTGTTGAAGCAATGTTGTGGATGCTGGTGTTACGTGACGGGGACGAGTCAAGATTTGTCTTTTTCTTGTTGATTATTCGTCTTCATTCTGAGTAATGGCCTGAAAGCTTATTATTATTTTGGTTGTTTACTTAATATCATACATTTAGCGTTTTGCTGCAGTAGGAGAATAAATTCCGATCCTTGTTTGTATCTCAGGTTTGTATTGGAATAAAATAAGGAGGTCAAATGGCCTAGTCGTGGATAGAAACGTAGCTAACTATGGAGCGATAAATAGACTTGTGAAGTTATTCAATATGCTTATATATATTATATTAAAAACAGTCTGAATAATTAGGATGTAAATATTACAGTCAGCTCATTATTATTATTTTTATTTGGGGCCCAATGTCCACAAATGTGAATATAATACTTCACATTTATTAGGTTAAATTATGAGTGTGTGGATATTTAAATCTACAATATAGAAACGTGTAGCTTCTCTTTTTATAATATATTCATAAAGTGTGTGATGCGTGACAAGATGCTGACCAAGCAGAATAACTATTGCGCAAGTGGCAAGCCAAAAAAAAAGAGAAAAGGAAACCTTAAGGTTCATTATTGAAACGCATTAATCATTATTCTTTGCACGCTGGAGAAAATGAAAGGGTAAACTGTCCAAATGGTAACAGAAGTTGTTTTTTTAAATCAATCATCTAAACAAAGATGAAAGATAAGACAATGTAACACAAGCTTAATGAACGGTGTTGAGATTGTACTTTCAGGCTGTTATAGATCCGTGATTCTCCGAGTTATTTTCCTCCCACAGTCCATTTGGACCTGGCAACCTTTCTAGGGTGTCCCCTGAATTTGTGATATAAATATAATCATACAGAAAGCTAATGCGAAAATGTCTACAAAAACTATTTGGTTAAGATTGTGTCGCTGTTTGATCGGATTATGTAAACAATTATGGACAACAAATTTGAATTTGTTAATGTAAGAGAAGTAGAATTGATTGTAGATCAATTTAGATTGAAACTCTAGATTTCTTACCCACTGTCACCTATTATTCATAGCTGCACTTTAGCAAAAAGGGGAGTGTTGCATAAGAGAGAAATATGTGTAGCTTTCACACCGTAGAAGAGAAAAAATAAATAATTTTTAAATTTGTTTTGGACAATCAAAGGTCGTATTTAGAAAATGTTGTCTGATTTTAAGTTCTCCTGAACTAAGGCCTGTGGGTTCCATCCATTCCTTGTTATTCAAGTCCTGAAAGTTAAGGAAAATTAATTCAGTGTTGACATCAAGCAAATGTTTTTTTGGTACCTGGAAAACAGACAATAGATTAAAAAAAAAAAAAGTTTAAGTATTAATAACGGATGAGGAAAGTAGGAGGAGCTGCAGTGCCTCTTTTGAGCCTGTATGGTCATAATTATTTCATTACATAGTGTACTCATGCAGTGTGATGTGATGACTTTCTTTGTGAACTGGTAATCTGGCTGCTATGCTTCTAACAGTAGAAAAAGTTAGGATGTCAATCACAATGAATGTAAATATTACAATATTAAATTGTTGCATAAGTTACAGTTTTATGATTCAGCCACAAAACAAATGTAGCATTTATTTTGAGGAGTTTTTTTTTTATTTTTTAACAACACACATTTAACAGAAAAATCAAACAATAATTTATTTAATAAGAAATGCACATAGCAAAATATTGTGGCTTTTTCAGCTTTACTTGTCTAAGTTATTTATTAATTTTACACACAGTGAGCATCTTAAAATTAAGATAATATAATAATAATCTCTATTTATATAGCGCCCTTCTAGACCAGGGTCCCAAAGCGCTTTGACAGCCATTCACACATACTGATGGGAGTAGGCTGCACCACGTGGCGCCGAATCTGCCATCAGGAGCAATCAGGGTAAAGTGTCTTGCTCAGGGACACAACGACACAAGCTTGTCTGGAGCTGGGATTGAACCTGCAACCTTTTGGACTGCAGGCAACCACTCTACCATCTGAGCTATGACTAAGATGGGAAATTGGGGAAAAAAATGAAATAAAAATATGATTCAAATCATTGAAAATCATATTGATATAAATAGGCAATTGTAAAAACCAATATAAATATACCTTAAAAATTCCACTGAATTGACCGATTGGTTAGTTTAATGTGATTAAACACATCCAGGTAACGATTAAAAATCATTGAAACAGTGGTTTCTGTCAAACAAACAAACCAAAAAGAAAACGATTTAAAAACAATGAAACAGTCATTAGTATTAATATATTAAAATATAATATATTAACCATCAACAACTTGAAAGTTAAAATATCACAGCTCGTGAAAATAGATGCAAGCATTGTACTACATGTGGCCGGGCCTTAGAGTTTGATCTAAGGAGCATCATCAGTAAGATCTATTTTGAGCTTATTTATTCATGTTTTGTTGCTTCTCAAAATTGAATTAATGAATTACCGTGTAGCACTTTGATTTGTGAATAAATTAAACTGTCAAAAAAAAGTCTGACCTAGTTTCCACACGGCTGTTCTTTGATAGAAATTGATCGGAAAGTATTTAGTAAAAATCATCCTCATGTCTGTTTTCATCTCTCGTTGTTAAACTGCTCTGTGGCGACACTGATGGTTAGATTTCTGTTTGTCGTTTGTGTCAGGCCCAGAGGAACGAGAGAGAGTCCATCAGGCAGAAACTGGCTCTCGGTAGTTTCTATGACGACGAGCCCGTCATCTTCACCAGCTGCAGCAAAAATGAGCCATCCGCCCGGTGGGTTTGAGTGTGTGATGTTCTTCATCTTCAACTTCATCTAATCGAAAAACATCAGGTCACCTCGACCGATAAGATTATTGATCACTTGTTCGATAAACGTGGAATCTGTAGGTGATTCCACAGGTAGAGTCTGTAGGTCTTTTCCTGACAAAAAAGATGCTGTTAAATAAATGTACAATAAATGTGTGTGTTGATCAGAAACCAGAACATGTTATTAGAGTTTATAATGAGCAGATATTAAACCAAATAATACCACAACTAGGGGCATATTCCGTAGAAATCACATCATAACACGGCCGTTAGGCTCGCTGACGTCAAAACGTTACGTTGTACCAGCCGTAGCTAAGGTTATCATTACATATTACAGCCTATTATTATAACATCTTAAATAAATATTGGTGCACGTTGGCTATATCTTGATAAAACAACATAACCACCGTAAAAGTATATATTTTGAAGCTCAGCAATGGATCGCCCACAACTGGCTAAAGGGTAAATAAAATTTTAGTCAAGCTACAGAGAAGTATATTATCTATAAAATGACATTAAAGTAAGACAATCATGTGTTTTTTGGGGGAATTTTGACATCTCTTATCAAAGAAAAAACTTAAATGTGTAGCTTGGCTTTTTCTGGTTTCATTTGCCATTTATTTAATGCTGGATGCGCCAGGTATTCTGGGATAGTTCTTCCAGAAGTATCTCAAAAGTGAGGATGCTACAGCCCTCGTTTGTCATTTATCAACTTTTGACCATTTTGAGTTTGAGGAACACGTTTGAGAAATAAGGACTTTAATGGGCTTAGTTTTGCTTTGGAATGAGAGTATGAAAATTGATTAATAGTTGTCTTTCTTTACATGAAAAACAAACCTTGAACAGAAGTTCATGTTAAAGCAGCACTATGTAACATTCTGACTGTTCTTACCAAATGATTTGTTAAACTTTAAATAGACCTCATTTTAACGGTTCTCTCTCCACGCAACGTTGCCTTGGCGACTCCAGCAGTCAATCAAGATGTTTTACGCTAGTAGATTGGAAGCGGAAGTTGCTTTTATTTCTATAACTTCTGGGAAGATTAGGCTAAAAAAAAAGAGCCATTTTCTTGTTTGGTAAACAAAAGCACATCATTTGGTTGAGTGTATTGACTATTCTGACTTTAAATGGATCTTACCCAAAGCGCATTCACCCATTCACACACTAATGGGTTAGGAGCAGCGCACCAGCTCAACCATAAGTAGCCATCAGTGTTAAGTGTCTTGCTCAAAAACACGACGCCACAATCTCTTCCAGAGCTGTAATTGAACCCGCAACTTCTTAGGCGTCAAGTCAACCATCCGAGCCATGACTGTGGAGGGAGCAAAAAGATGTTCAATGTTCTTTAGTGTTGTTTTAACTATGTTCAAAAATGTTGTGTAATTAAGTTTCTTAGGGGAAATTTCGACATCCCCATATACAACTTTCTAGCAACAGTTCAACCGAGCGGCAAACTTACTTACTCACTGTATTTATTGCGCTCTCAGGCTACAGAGTGGCGTGAACCTGCAGGTGTGTTTCGTCAACGACAGCAGCAGCGACAAAGACAGCGACGCCGAGGACAGCCGGACGGAGACCAGCCTTGACACTCCGCTGTCGCCTGTGGTACGGGGAGTCCAGGGTCTCATCACCGTCGCGTTGCTGATGTGAGAAAATGTGACGCATTGTTTCTCTCTCCAGAGCAAGCAGAGCTCCTCGCTATCGGACCGAGACACCGCGGAGGAGGACTCGGATCCGCTCGATGACTGCGGCGGGTTCTGGCAGGTGCAGCGGAGGCTCCAGGAGGAGGCCCGGGTTGCCCTGGCGCTGGCCAGACCCATGGCCCGGATGCAGGTGGAGGTGGAAAGACAGATCCAGCTGCACAGGCGCTCACCTGTGGCAGATTTGGTGAGTCAGCACAATTTCCAGTTTAATCTGAACAAAACAGCTCTAAGTGAAGATTAATGCAGGAAGGATTAAGGATTATGTCGTAAAACATTTGCAGAAATTTTACGGGTACGTCTGAGCCAGACATGGATTTAATCATACAAGCCCAAAATAAAATAACCCAAAATAGCTAATCACCTCTATACTGGAGATGTTTCTTTCATCTCTGCTTCATATACTAGCTTACAGAAGACAGAGAAAAAATCTTAAGACTTTAATCATTTTACTGCATAATCTTTTAGCTAAAGTAAAATCATAGTTGGGGTTTTGTTTCTTGTAACTTTAAGTATCTTTCCATCCGGCTATTTTTTCATTGCTGCACCAGTATACACTGTAGTATTAGATGTATTTGTACGGCAATAACATTTTTCTTAATATTGAGTCATGCTAAGCCATTCGATCTTTTAAATTATAGTAAAGTGTATCAAATGCTTAATTTCTCCCCTCATCATATTGACCTTGATATAAGTTGATCCTATTACTTATTTCTTTTATATTAATTCTCATTGTTAATATCTGTTTGTGGTTTTGTTCGAGCACTTGAGCTTTTACTTAAAAGTTTTAATTTCTCTTTCTTGAATTTGCTTGACATGCTAATAATTTAACCTTTTAATTTATCCCGTCCCTCGATTAGTTCCATTGTTATCATTATCCGGTAAATAATTTTGAATTTCTATTATTCGTTCCAACAATATTTTGTTAAAAAGTAGTATTTGTTATAAGTATTTGTCTGTATTTTTAAAAACACAGCACTGTTTTTGTTTCTTTTCTTGCTTTTTGTATCTTGATTATGTATCATTATCGCTTTAAGACCTTGTCCACACCCTCCTTGTGAGACAAGACCAAATAAAGACGTAAAGTAGTTTCTTGTTACTATCCTTAGGTGCTGCAAAAAACATTTACCAGACTTGATTTATTTTCTCTTTTACAGAAAGATTGTTTACTGTCTTGTCTCTTATTTATTTTTTCCATTCAAAGGTGGTGCAATCAGTCTAAAAATGATGTGATGTTTCAATAGAACAGTTGTTAAAAACAAAGGAAAATAGTGCAGACCACTATCTAGTCGACTCTGGAAAAAATAGCTAGCAATGTTATCCGCTAGTTTAGCTAGCAAGTGTTGAATTCAGTTTCTATCAATTTCATTATTTACATTATATATACTTTTTGTGTAATGTGTAATGCAGTTCAACTTAAAATATAACCTTCTCATTTGAGACCTTGGCTCCTGCAAGTATTTGAGTAATTTGAGTCACTTTAATAAACAGTTACTTCGCCGATAGTTTAGAATTTTAACGTTCATTCTTTATTGGACTTTCTGGACATGAGATACTTGTCCTTGGTAAACAAGTATACAAATGATTTATATTCACAATAACCTTTAAACATGCATTATATATTTCACAACTCTTTTTCCCCCAATGTATTTTGATACATTTGTATATATTAAAGAGCTCATGAAATAGACCAGAAACAAGGCAGTTGTTTGGTACAATGGTCCACATGTGACATTAATACACACATTTTACACACACACACGTATAAACACTGCAACAGATGTGTGGTGATGAATTAAAGATGAGTGTATGCATGTGTCACACGCAGCTCCCACATCTGCCCCACATAAGCGAAGGCTTGATGAAGAGGAACCTGAGACGAGTAGACATGAGGGACATGAGTCTGGGTCAGTTACAAGTCATCACCAACGACCTGCACTCGCAGATACAGAGTGAGTATCACACAGACTCAAGGGGAGAATATTTCCCCTCAATTGCCTCGAGCGGATTCGTAAGGCGGATGCTTCTATATGTTCGTGGCTCAGGTTTGAATGAGGAGCTGGTGCAGCTGCTGCTGCTGAGGGACGAGCTGCATGTGGAGCAGGACGCCATGTTGGTGGACGTAGAAGACCTCACGAGGTGATCTAGAAACATCCTCTATATTTGTATATACTTTGGCTCGATGTAATCTTTTGTAATCCTTCTATCATCACAGACACGCCCACACCCATCATCGGCACCAGGTGGAGAAAGCCCAGTCTAAATAATCCGCCGACTCTCTCCTAAAAACCTCCATCTGTCTGTTTCCAGAGAGCTCAATCCATCACATACAGTAGTACTAACAACCATCAATGTATGTTGCACCACAGGGTGTTGTCTTGAGACTTGTAACGTAGGCTTCGCCAAACTACCATGTTGTCTACCTAAACTAGCGTCTAAATTTAGGCTGGTAATGTGTCATACATTACCAGATAAGCAATATGTCGTATTAAAGCAGCAATATGTAAGATTGAATTTTTGGTTTCTGGCTTCCCCCTAGTGCCAAAACAGTGTCACTGCATTTTTGTAAATATCTCAGTTTTGCCACAGCCATTTTTCTGCATATACATTTGTTTAAGTAAAATTAAATAAAGGCTTGTTGGGTCAGTTTATCTTCCTGGTAACTCCCAAAAGTCTCTCAGTACTGAAAATGGAAACACTGACCCAACTATGTAAACCAGTTTGGTGGTCATGTGACACTAGCTTGACAGTTTTACTGTGAGTCACAACTGAAAATTAATTAGTTACATATAGCTGCTTTAATTCTCCAAAATATAAACATATGATAATAACCAATTTCCTTTTTCTTAACTAATAAAAAATAATGATTTTTACCTCTAATACATTTTTCAGTGGCTACTAAGACATATGTTTGTTGCTAAGACACAAATACAACCGAGTGAATGATTTAAAATCGTAACATTATTGAGTGAGCTGATCCAAAAACAAGTTTTCGTAGCTGTCACTGTGATCACTGTTTGCGATCTTTACAAATCTTATTTCGGTTACAACAAAAAAAAAAAAGCCATTAAATTAATGGTGTAATTTGAAAAGAATTCTCATCATTTAATCTCCTCCCATTTTTGCACAGTTCAGTTTACGTTCACGAAGGAAAGGAGACGTGCTGCTCTATTAAACTAGTCTCTTACCAATCAAAGCTGTTTAAGTTTAGATGGATGTAGGTTCTACATATACAGACTCATGCTGAAGACACTTCCTTATGAATATTTATGATCATTGTTTACCCTTTGATCTTCCTAAAATAATTTCATCAAGGCTAGCTGTTTGTTTACTACAAGGTCTTCTACCTCTCGACCTCTGCTGTCCCAGACTGCACCTGATCCCTTTGATTCAAACATTACACATCAAGTTATTCTCAATCTGATGTTTGTATTGCAGTTATATTTTATTGAGGCATGTTGACCATCCTCTGATCTTTCATTTTTGTGGGTCTTAATATACTAAAATACACTTAATATATATATATATATCTATGTATGTATAATCAAATATTAAAGTTTACAGACATACTTTGTGTATGTAAAAAGTCACTTTATTAAAGGATATAAACATCCTGTTGGTTGATATGTGTTTTCACCCTCGGATAATTACGAATGTCATTTATCATAAAGTTATTTTATTGTATGCTTTGTGGATTAATATATTGTATGATTGTAAAAAAAATAAAGATTCATGAGTGTGCAAATGTCTCTTTTCATTCATATGTTTGCTAAACAATGAATCTATACTTAATGATGATTAAAACATTTTGTTTTAAATTTTTTTCTTTTTCATTGGTTTTGGTATTATAGCAACAATACGATTTAAAACAAAGTTTCTGAATTCTCCCAAAGTCAGAACAGTGCAACTGCTATTGAACCTCCATTATAGAAGAATGAAAACTAGGGGGCAGGAAATAATGAGAAGGTAAAAGAAGACAAACTAATAGACTTGTCGGTAAAGGAGTTGTAGGTCATTTGCTCTTTTGGATATTCAGAATATAATATAAAGTAAGTAATTTGTAATTATATAATGCTTTTCCAGACCAAGGTCACAAATAAGGTGGATATACGTGTTTTCAAGTTTATATATGAGGCCGTCAATGATGAATCTGGTTGTGTTGAGGTTTCTGCCTTCTAAAAGATCGTTTTTTCTGTTTTTCTTTTCTCCACTATAGTGTTACCTAAACCTTCAAGGTTCTTGAGATAACTTTATTATGATATGGTACTTTAGATACTAATTAATTGAATTAAACCTATTTTAATATATATAGTTACTTTTTTCCCCTTGATTTCTCTATTTGCACTTTATTATTACCCAATTGTGGAACTCCTGGTATTCAATACCTCCGTTCCCACATAACACATGTGCATTTATTTTAAAATACTAATGTATTTTGCACCTTTGCATGTTTTTTGTCAACAAATATACATGCATTTTGTGTTTTTTTTAATTGGAATCTTTCATAAAATTGCCCATTCTCTTTTCTATTGGATTTTTTTTTTTTTTACTTTCTGGATGATCAGGCTTCGCTGACTAGCTCTACCGTAATATCCAAGTGGGCGGGCAACTGTATTTTAACGGTTGATCTGCCACCATCTAGTGGTGTTTCCATGACTATACCTTTTTTTTTTTTTGGATCATTTTGATTAAAACATGACGTTTTTTATCATTCGATTGAAAATAATATTTTATAATAAATACTTAGGGATATTTAAAAGCTGATTAAATTGATCAACTGATCAATTAAAGTCACTGGAGCAGGTGTGAGTGAATCTCAAATCAGTCACGATCACTTACATCTGCGCCCAGAATGATGTCTTGTCTCTCTTCCCAAGCGAGAAAACACCACCTGAGAAATGGACCGCAGCCTTCAGAGACCTTTGTCGACGACTGTGTTTCTCATCTGGGTCACTTTAGTGGCGAGTCTTGAATCCAACAAGATCGACCACAGACCACATGTTGCTGCGACTAAACAAAGTCGCCCGGTGACGGTCACGTGTCACCCAGACTCCCTGGAGGTTGTGGTCCAGGCTGATCTGTTCGGTACTGGACTCCTGGTTGAGGGTCGACATCTAAGACTGGGGTTAAGCTCGGCGCAAGATGCGAGTGCATGTGGAGCAGTGGCGTCCGGACCGACGCGGTTTTCCATCAACGTCCCTCTCACCCAGTGCGACACAAAACTCTCTGTAAGTTTATCAGTTTTGCATTTTGATACTGCGTCAAATAATTCAGAAGTATTGTAAGAAAATAATATTACAATTATGCGAGGACTCAAAACATCTGTTGTAAAGCACTTTTGTGGTCTGCAGTGGTCAGTACCAGACAGTAATCTAAAATAATTAAATGAATATATTTTAAAAATGATCTATTACTTGTTTGAATAATTTGCCTTCTCGTGAATGTCGTCATTGCAATTTAGATCCATTTTGGGCCTTACATTTTCAGAAATTGAACAATGTGCACAGATGTACGTGAGGTTAAATTGAATTAGAATTTTTTTTTTTTTTTATAGCTACAGAAAAAACGATTCATTGAAAAAGATAAATTCACTAGTTGACTGCAAAACATCCAAATCTCACCCATCATTTCTGTTTAATGCATTGCACCACGTTTGACATAAGACAATGACTTACATTTTGTGGGATTAAGGAAGTAAAGTCTTGTATAGCTTAAATTCACACTTGTTTTTGGCACCCCCCCCCCACCCCCAATTATTAAAAGTTAAAAAGTATATCGTTTTTATTTAAAGTCATGTTTTGCCTTTTAGATTTCATGAACACACTGTGTACGTCATGGTCTCTCAAGCACTTATTTTTGCCCTTGTTTATTTGTACAATGATGTGTGACCGAGATTGTCTGCTTTACACAGTTTAAACTGTTCAACATTTTTAAATTAAGAATCTAATTATAGGTCTTGTACATTTTTATTGTTACCTGTCAATTGGAATACATTGTTAATAAGCTAGAAAGCTCTTGCATCATGGTTTACCAAATGCCAATTTCTTTTCTGTATTCATCTTATAGCTGCCTTAAATTAAGAGGTATGTTATTTTGTTTTATTTAATTCTTTCAAGTCAACACAAGAGAAAATCATTTACTCCAATGTGCTGATTTACTCCCCCGAGCCAAAAGATGGTTTGTTCCGACTGGATGCAACAACTATCCCAGTTGAGTGTCATTATAACAAGTAAGTTGAGTTTTTTTCAAATTTTCTTTAACATGTTTCAGTGACTATAATTTCCATTTTTTTTTCCCCTCAGGAATTATGCTGTGAATCCTGCACCTCTTCTGCCGAGCTGGGTTCCTTTAGTCTCTGAAATATCAGCTCAAGATCAAATCGACTTCAACCTGCAACTGCTGACTGGTATTTTACATTACTACTGTCGTCACAGTACCACTGACTCAACTTCTGAGTAACTTGTGGTAACTTTCATCCCGACAGATGATGGGCTGTTTGTTAGGGGATCTAATTCCTATTTCCTTGGAGAGCCAATCCATATGGAAGTTTCCAACATAATGGGTCACCACGTGCCTCTTAAAGTTTTCGTGGATCACTGTGTTGCAACTTCGACTCCAGATGCTGACTCCGAGCTCCGATATGACTTTGTCACCAACCATGGGTCAATTTTTAAAATAGAAATGAAGTGAAAGACTTGTTTTATCTAAATGTATGTTGTTATGGCAACAGGTGTCTTGTCGACGCGCATCTGACAAACTCCAACTCCAGGTATTTCCCAAGAGTTGAAAACCACTCACTTAGGTTCTCGTTGGATGCTTTTCGATTCCACCAAGAACCCGACAATCAGGTGAGGTTAAGATTTTCAGTTTGTCTCATCGTAGAAATTGCAAAACTACTGATATTAATTCAACATCATCCGATAGATCTACATCACATGCTACCTGAAGGCAGTTCCCCTTGCATCACAGGTTGACTCTGAAAACCGGGCCTGTTCTTTCAATGGGAAAAGGTAATGGAAACACTTGTTTTTTAACTAATTTAATATAATGAATTGTCAATCTCTTTAACTAGTTGGGAGTCAGTTGATGGTGATGACCAAGCGTGTGCAAGTTGTGAATTCAGAGGTCAAACTGAGACCCCAACAGCCACCTTACGGCCTGAAACAACCGCCACTTTTACATCGGAGCCGGCATCAGCGCAACAGCCAGCTTATGTCCAGAGCAACACTAAACGCAACCCTGCTTCATTTCATCGCATTCGCCCTGGTACACATCTTCTTTCACCCCGACAATCTGCCTGGTTTACGAAAAGGGAAGCGGGTGAGTTTAAAAATTGTTAATGTTGATAAACCAGCAGGGGGCAATGGATGTATGGAAATATACATACACATTTTGGGCTAAATATCATTGTACATAAGTGTTATTTGCATCTTATCCGGAGTTACGCCAACAAGGGAATTGACTGTGCTACATGCCTTTCCTGGATTTTGATGCTTTTCATATCTACAGTATAAGTGAGAGCTTGGCGGAGAGAACTCATTTTGGCTACGTGATGTCGTTCTTTAGGTCACGACCCAGAGCTTGTGACCATAGACTTGTAGTAACAAAGACTTGTATATAAGGACCTTTCTGCTCAATTATTTAATCACTAAAATGGATTAGCTGGTGCACTCATTGCTCCCTATTACCTGCTTCATCTTACCTCACTTGTGAACACGATCCTCAGATCCTGGAATTCTTCCACTTTGGGAAGGATCTCATCTTTGAATGCACTCCACATTTTGACCCTGTTCATACTAAGCCTATCGTATCCGTTCGAATAGACTAGAGGTGCTTAACCGGTTTAAATAAGCCTAGTATGACAGCAAATCCGCCGTTTTTTTTTTTTTTAAGGGTTTGAGCAAAAACCACTTCGGGAGTAGGTTTGGTAAGGGTTTTCTGGGGTTCGCCGCGGCCTTGTGTGAGCACGACGCACCCAGGTTAGTCAAAGGCTTCAGCGTAGCCGGATACGTCAATGTGTATGAACGCAAGAGGTTTTAGCCGGTTGAACACCGCTAATAATGCAGAGACTTTTCATTTGGTTACGATAGGCCTAGTATGAAGGGGATCTTTTACAGCTGAGAACCATGGACTTGCATCCAGGTGTGAAACTCCTTGAATGTACATTTTTTTTAATGTACTCTTCAGATGGCTTGTTCTGTTTTAACAAACATTCTTTGCTAGCTAAAGTGTTTGAGTAATATGGAAAGTTGGGCTATATAGCTATAAATGAATTCAGACAATTAATCAAATAATTGATAAAAAAAAAAGCATCTTAAACTTGATAGACTCTGGATTGAGCTTTGAATTAATGGTGAAAAAGTTTTGATCTTCAGGAAGAAACAATATTTACGCTCTTTATATGCACTTTTTTTTTTAACATGACTTTTGCTGTGTCACCTTTTCAGAGCATGCTGTCAGACTGGGACCCCTTACGGTCATGCCATATCCCAATTCAACTTTATGAGTTGATAACTTGGACTTTGAAGGTAGAGGATTTATCAGCAACTCAAAGCTGAGCTATGAAATGAACACTTCAAATATTTCTTGGTGGATATAAAAATCCTGTTTTCATATTTTCCTTTCCAATAAACCTTTTATTTAACTGTAAAACTTGTCCCCTTGTCCTATTCAGTCTTGCAACATGAACTGATTTGAGACCATAATGGGGTAATTAGATTGTCAGATCGACATGATTCCAGTTATTTTGGGCTGAGGGAAGCGGACTACTGCCATCAGGCTGCACTTCCTCCTCCATTAGTACCCGCAACCGACTGCAGTCACAATATTGATCAGTTTTTGTCAGCGGCACACGTCATCTAAACTTGCTCCATGTCCAGTAATTGGATCAACCACAGCTGCTTGTTTTGGTTTATCTGACTGACACTTGAGACGTCTCTTCCCTTTGTTCCTAAAACCATCAAATTCCTTTCTATTGAGCACTGTGATGCACTTAGTAGATGAAGCCTTTTAAAAGCTGACCCGATGTCCAGCCTGGATGTATAGAGAATTAATATTGCATGTGACTCTGTGTGTGCCAGTAAGATTGTTTGGACTGAGGACGGGTCTCTGGGCGTGGCTTAATTTGATATCCTCCTCCATCTTTGCTCAGAATTCTGCTGGATGTCAGTTCTTTAGGTTCCTGCTTCCCTCCAACGAAGTCTCAGAGCGGTCCGTTTCTTTGGCAGGAACTTTTTTTTTTCGAGCAGTCAATTGAGGTTAAAGTATCTACTTTTATACTCTCTTCAAATGTTTCCTGTCTTGGTCAAACATCTCTTAACGGCAGCATTTACGGTTTGCTGTGTACCTCCTGGAGTTGTCGATTCCATCAAAAAGTGTGGACGGGAGATCTGCCGGGACGACGAGATCTGCTGCGCTGAGGACAACCACACCATCAGTCTCACCTGTTGTCGACAGTTTCCGGACTCGACCTACTATAATATCGCTATGGTGACGCGGAAGCTGTCGGGGGTGTTCATCTTGCTGCTGCTCTTTGCTGTTGGTTACTTTGTCCAGAGAGTTATGTGCTCCAAGTCAAGACGGACGACCGCGGAGGAACACCCGACCGGCACGGTGTCCCAGGAGCCATTGGTGCAGAGCAACACAACACAGAGTCTGATTGGCCGAGATCCGGGACCCTGTGCTGTACTGCCCACCTACGATGAGTGCCAGCACCTGCCCACGTACGAGGAGACGATGAGAGGACACGGACCCCCAGGGTCATCTAGGACAATACTTCCACGGGACCAGGACGCCTCATAGATGGAGCAGAAGCAACGCAACCGCATGGAAATCAAACTTTCACTTATATTTTGTAGTTGATATTGAAGAAAATAAATGGAAAGAAAGCTTATGTTGTTGCCAGTATTTTTCTGACGTTCAACCTATTGCAAACAATTAAGTGTCATGTGTTAAACTTGGCACACCCAAAGCATAGACAAATAAGCTGAGATCATGAGGGGGGAAAAAAAGCTTTATAGATTTTTTTTGAATCGGACAAAAAGCCATAGACAGATGACAAATCTTTAAGTGTAACACAGGACGTACAGGAAACAAGCCACTTAAACAGGATTTTCATTTAAATATTTTTCCAATAATTGTCATTTTATTGTTTTACTGTTGTCGCTCTGATAAAGTGAACAGTATCTTTGATATTTTCCCTCATCGGCCTGGGGTCTGATGGCATTCTGACCATGTCAACAATATGTTCGAAGGCCTCCTCCACCCCGGATCCGACGGAAGCTGAACACGGCAGGACGATCCACTGCCGACCCGAACACATCTTCTTCATGTCGAATATCTCCTTGATTTCCGTCGCCGGCAGAGCCTTGCCGACGTCCTGTTTGTTGGCAATAAGAATGAGCGGGCAACCACGCAGCTTGTCACTCTTTAGTGTCTTCTCCAGTTCTTTTCGAGCTTTCTCAAAATGCCGACGATCAGAACTGTCCAAAACAAACACCAAGGCAGCGGTGTCCGCGTAATAATCCTCCCAGTGAGCACGCATCGTCTCTTGGCCGCCAACGTCCCACAAGGTGATGGTGATGGGCTTCCCTTTCTTCTTCCCCTCAACCATTTCCACGTTAAAGCCAATAGTTGGAACAGTCCCAACGGATTGTTTGCGCTTTAGTTTGTAGAGGAAGCTTGTTTTTCCAGCATTATCCAGGCCCAGGACCAGCACTCGGACTTCTGGCTGTCGAGATCCTCCGAGACCCATGGTGATGTGAAGAGAGCTGAACAGGTTTGTTTGCTAGATGCGTTTCCTCGGTGTCTAATGGATCACTTATTTAATGTCGCAGCACACTGATAAGGAAACGTATGAAACAAAGCAACCCTTGATAAGACTGTTTTTGACCAGAGAATATGAGCCTCGATTCTTCACGTGATCTGGTGGATTTTGAATATCTAAGACTTGAAAAGGATTAAATGATTCTCATCCCTTTTTGGTGAACAAAAGTCACGTTTTTCTAATTTCTGGATGACTAGAAACATTTACAGTCCTCATAATTCTCATATACTAGAGTGATAAAATCTCCTTATCGCTTGTTTTGCTGTGGTCTCCTCCCAGTGATTACTTAAAGACAGTAAACCTGGTATAAAGTCGGAAGAGTTTATCAGGTATGTGAAATCTAAAAAATAACAGTACAGGGACAACCAAATAAACCATAAAAGTCAAAAACATTCATTTTTACGTTTTTGCTTATTATGCCCCAGTTATTTAATGTAAATGTCAAACTATCATTTAATTATTATATTTCCTTTCATTGATTTGTCATGGAAACTTAAACCCTGTACTTAGACTGAACATGTTTTACAAGTCAATGTTTAATTTAAGTTCATTGTGTGACACTTCTAACCACTCATTGAAATAAAAACGTAATTTATTATTAAAGGACTTTAACCTTGAGGTTTGCTTTGTTTACATTTCAGTAAGAAAATGTTCCACAAATATTTTTCTCGTTTGGCTAAACAGCAACCAGTTTAAAGGGTTGACATTTAATCCAGATTCTTCAACGTAAACAAACAATTAAAGTGGCTATTAAATATTAAAAAAAACAAAAAAAACAACAACCTGGCAGTAGAATTGACTTAAAGAGTGACTGAATCGTTCACCAGCTGCTGACCAATCAAATGCTTCTAAAACACAACAACGCTTTCGTCAGAATCTTTCCTATTGGTCAGCTCTTCTTAGTCCCGCCCCAACTCACCACCTGACCGCTGCATTCAAGTGCAGTGAGAAACGAGACTGATGGACAATACATTCAAAAAAAAGTTTCCGGAAAGACATAGAAAAGTAACGCAAATAATACGATGTAAAAATTTTTTTTTAATAACAAAATGACGGATAGTTTTAAAGTCCCTCCATGGCACATTTATCATTTCTCAAAAATGGGTACTTCCAGGAAAAGACGTTATTTCATCCCAGGTAATGTTGCTAACACAGCTATCTGAGCTAGTGAATTAAGCTAGCAGATATTTAGCATATAAATATCTAGCTACTTTAATAAAAGTACTATTGCTAGCTTCTGGTTAATGTTATTCATTCAGCTAAACCTGCATGAAAATGTGTCTGTCTAGTAGCAACTGTGAAATAAAGTTGAATATATGAATGACTAGTTGGTCTAAAGTGGTGATATAAATGTTTTGTTTAATGTTACTTTGATGATTTGTAATCATTAGTTTTAATCACTAATAAATACAACAATAAATAGTATTTGTGTGTGTTCCCATGATTGACAGAAAAAAAAGAATTGAAAGAGTTGAAAATGAATATTTTGTTTTATTCCATGTTTATTTGTACCTCATGTATCAAAATTAGATTGCATTATAAAGTCATCTTCTTGGTTAACAGCTAAGTGACACAAGTTTTAGCAAATAAATAAATAAATAAAAATCATGAATAAGTTACTAGAGGTCAAATTTATACGAGGAATTATACATAGTCATGGAAGAACAACAGTGATTGTTTTCTCCTCTACATGCTCAATAAATAAGACATTATAGAGTGAAGAAATCCCAAAACACTTTAAGACATTGATAACACTTTTAAAAGTGCAAATATAAATATTTGTGGATGATTCCCCTGCAAACACTTCCATCAGACTCATTCTTCCACAGTCTCTGTTTAACATTCGTCACCTTTTCTTTACCAAAACATTAAATGCGTCTCTCACATCTGCCATAATTCCACAAAATTAGGGGTTACATTTTTCACATAGTTAAAAAAAAAGAAGTATCAATTACAGTCAGTTAATTATAATACAAACACATGGCAACATCTAGAGCCAAAATTAGAATGACCAGTGACTTGGAAACAAGTCCTTGTTTCCCAAAGAAATCTGTCTCTGGTGTATGATTCTTCTCTTTCCTTCTCTGTCCAGGGTAGCAACCATCGGTCTGGCCGACTCTTCCTCATGGGCAAGACAACAAGAATCCACTTGTTGCAGAGGATTCTGCTGGTAAAAACCCCAAACCTGATATAAGGAAGAAGCTTGAGGACAAGGGTGAGTCGCATCAAATGATACTTGTGACTTCATCCCACTGAAGTCCTTCATTCCAATCTCCAAAAAATGTCGTTCATGGGGATCAGGATCTTGTCCATTGCTCTCTCGGCTTCATCCAAACGCCACCAGTTGGGTTGTCCATCACATACACAAGTCCACTGCTGTCCCTGCGACTCTGCAGCCAAGAATGAGGCATTGTCCTCTCCAGCTTTCGGTCGGATGAGTGATAGCTGGACATCTGATTGCTCATTTTCCTCTGGATGTGAACAGAAGGTGCCGGAGTCCCACACGGCGAGTCCCATTTCTGAAACAAGTCTTCTGTCCCACAGCTCTGGAACAGGACCCGAGCTTCTGCAGAGGATTTGGATGCTTGTTGTCCCATAGCTTGTCTTCAGTGTGTGAGAGTTAATGCTTGCTTAACTTCTCCGCTGCGTGAGTAAAGTGTGCACCACTGCGAGCTTCACTCACTTATGAAGCACATGAAATGGTTCCTGTAAATCAGTAACGTGACGCGCTGGAGCCGTGCGGGATTTTAGAATCTGAGGACCGGCAGTCGTCTGGCCTAAATAAAGCACGCCCACCTGGTGCTGACTGTCACTAAACTCGGCATTGCAGAAGCTCCGGAGCTGTCAACACTTCGACCCAATGCTGTGGGCAGTTTGAAATTCACCCCCCCTTCTGGTTATTTATGGTGTTGTAGACAGAGGCATTCCAGAAGCAGCCACAGCGACGGCCTTTGATGACGGTGATGTTCGTTTGAGTATTTACCACAAACATGTCTGCTGTGATGACTCAATGCCAGGATTACTGAAGCTGGGAAAAATCCAGGAAGGGAGCCAGGACATTCTGTCTACTGGTCCTTAAAAGACGCCAAACTTAATCACGCTCACAAATAAGTATTTGGATCTTTTTAAGTAGCTCAAGTCTCAAATGTCTCTCCCAATTGTTCCACGGTGTTGCAATTACTATGGAATTAGTTGTCTATTTTGAAGTGGTGACGATTGCAACTTCCTTTAAGCTAGAGTTTCAAACTATCTAATTGATGTTTAACTATGTAGACACCGTTTGTGTGCAGCCTTTAGCATGAAAAACATCTATCAAAGTGTCCATGCAAAAGACAAAAATCATAATGCAATGTCTAAATTGAACGGATGAAATAATTTATCCTGGCAACAACAACACGTGATGGATTTATTTCAGAACCTTGGCCAGTCATCTTCTTGGTCAGAATCCAACTCGGCATGTGACCGATGGTATCTAATTACCCGCAAGAGGAGGTCAAAGAATCTGGCATCAAAGTTTAATTCAATATGGAAAACATAATAGTAGATCTATTCAACTGGATGACTTCAGACTTAGCCAATGTGATTGGCATGTCACAGAAGTCCAGGACCAAATCAGGAAGCGATTTGGACTTGTCATTGTCAGGATGCCAGTTGTAGGATCTGTTCCGGTCCAAGTGTGTGACGTCTGTGGTCTTGAGACTCATATCTTTGTCATTTTATAATTAGATTCAGACAAATGTGAGACTGTTTCCGTCTCACTATGAAGGTTTTTGAGATAAATAAATGCAGTTTAATGCGTTTTCCTGTTGTGAAACTAAAAGTAACGCATAAATATGGACTGACACATTTGAATATTTGTAAGATGTAAGCTTTTTTATTTTTTTTATTTGTCATATTATTGCATTATACTTGGTCAAATTGGACTAATTTATCTGATATTAAAAGGTTTTTCAATATTTATTATGTAACAGTTTTAAACTTTTCACCCACAAAAGATGCATCCGTTTGTATTTATTTATATAATGTATTTATTCTTCTCATACATTATATATGCTTTAATAATAATAACAACCACAAAAGTAGACATGTTTTATTCTGTTTTAGAATTCTAGCACTTTGAGATTTGTTAAACAAATGTTGAGTGAAATACAAATAAAATATATTATTATTTTATCTAAATAAATAAAACAACCTTTATCAACAAGTATGACTGTTTACTGCTGTATTTACTGCTAGTACAGTATTTAAATGTTCTATTCTATGTCTTCTTCAAAATTGGGTTGCATTAGAAAAATGTCTTTAAAATTAAACTAATACTAATAATTAAATATTAATTATAAATTCATGTTGTTACAATGTATAGTATGTTTTCAATGACAAATAGAAGGTTGATATTTAATATTTGATTTGATTTTCTTGATGTCCTCAATATTTTAGGATGGACTCATAGCAGTTGTTAATAAAACATAAATGTTAACACAAAAGACACAATGAAATCCAGATGAAATATAGTTTATTGAAATTATTACCTATAGTTTGTGAACAGAAACATTTTACAGTAGTTCTTTTGAGCAACAATAGCGTTCTGCCCCTTTATTTAAAGAGACAGGGTTGTTTTTTTCCATAACTTCTCAATAACAGAAGGACAAAATATATGATTATACAGGCGGCCACAGCCCCCAAAAACATAATAATAAATAAGGCATTCGGTTAAGTTATGACACCGAGTTGTAACAAGTTGTATCAATTAAAAACAAGAATCGTGATTGAGAGGCTGCAGCTGTGGTCAATGATGTTTGGACCTGTTGTATTGCTACAGGAGCAGATCACGTTACGCTGCAGCAGCAGCATCGCAGTAGTCGGTAATCAGGATCACATAGAAAATACTTGAATGTGCTTCCTGGGTCAAAGGTCAGTTAATATACTGTAATGTTGATGGATGTGTATCAGCTAAAGCTCATGCCTACATACAGCCTACTCGCAAGAAACTTCTTGTAACTGCTAAAAGTGCTGAAAAAGTGTGAACCCGAGATTGGTTCTGAATAAATGAAAGTATCTTCAACTTTGTGAGCAACTATTGTGTTTTTAAAATGCAGTGGTTATGCTACAACTGAAGGTTTCATTGTAGTGCATTTGGAAATATTAAACCACAAAAAAGTCATCCTGATATGCTGTTTTTTCATTGCACAGTCATCGTTAGTTAGGCACTAGTTAGTAGCCGCCACAGGCTTCCAGAGGAGTGCATGTACGGTCGGTCGTCAGTCACAGTTGAAGAGCTGGTTCAGAGGTGAAGTCTGTATTATCAACGTAAGTCAAGTTTGATATGACAAAAAAACATTTCATTGCAACATGCCACTGCACCTGTTCAACCTCCATCGCCTGACCTGCTAGTTTTTCAATTTGTTTGCATCTATGAGTGTTAGGGAATCCCGGCCATAGACGCCAAAGGAAATGCACAGAAGGAGGATAAACTCCTGTTTTAAATCTGGTGTGTTTTTCTTTGTTTTTTTAATTTCCTGATTAGTAGACTTCCAATTTTAGGTGTTTGTTGCCCAATTGTTGACTTTCTTTTTGGATTTTTAGAAGCAATCATAAAGCCACATTTACCAATAGCATAGGCTGACCAATTATGGGAATTATTTGTTATCAAATTTAACATTTTTAACCAATCAGAAGATTAAATTGTGTGGGTTTAATAGGCACAAAGTTATTAAATTACAATCTTGTTCCACAATTGGCAAGAGCACATTTTTTAAAAAAGTCCCTCCAACAACAAAGAATCATCCTGACATTTGCGTTCCTAAATAAAAAAAGACAACTGAAAATGGATAAGTAAATGGGAAAGAAGGGCCATGTATAGGTTCCAAAAATCCTAATTCCTTTGGAGTAGTGATGGTCTGATGAAGCTTTATGAAGCACTGTCATTATTTTCAGAGTCCACTAGATGGCGGTCTCTACACTATTTACCTTTGGACAACCAATCAGGCTCATCATGTTTCATCCTAACTTAAGAAGCATCTTACCATTAGGACGGTACTATTATCACCTTTGAAGGCTTTTTAAGTAGTTTTTGAAGAAAAATTGTGTTTTTTGATATGTCTGAAAATAAATGAAAGGTATATTCATGTTGTTACAATGTATAGTATGTTTTCTGACAAATACATATTCGACAACCGATTAAATGATTAATAAATACATGAGGATTGACTGGGACATTCCTGAACCCGTAGCTCCATTAAGAAATAATTCATTAGAGCATTGACTTTGTCACAATCGTCCTCCGCCTACTCGGCTGCCTTGCTATTACCTCCCGCTCCACTTTTGAACTTCACCACCATGACAGTGATGTTGTCCGGGCAACCGCGGTAGAAGGACTGGAGTACGATGCTCTTGGCGCCGAAGTGAGGTTCGTCCAGGCGCTCGCGGACGAACCGGACCGCCTCCTCGTTGCTGAAGGCGTCCCAGAGGCCGTCTGACGCCAGGATCATGAACTCGGGCTGCAGTTTGTCCAGGTCAAAGGTCGTGATATCGGGGTCAGGAATGACGACGTTGAGGTTTTTTAAGGGGTAGTCGCCGAGCGATCGAGACATGGCAAGGATCCCCTGAACTCTCCAAGAACCGTTGAAACTGATGAATCCTCCTGCAAGGGGTGACCATTATTAGAGCTGAAAAAATGTTTATGACGCAAACAGTTGTTTAAATTAAGTTCTTCTTTATCCAGATTTCCCATCAGTGGACGCTATAGAATCAATTTCCTCCACCTTAAGCTATTATGTATCTTCCAGAATCACTCCCAAGTCTATATTTACTTATTTTTCTCTTCTAGTTTGATCTTTGTCCAAAAATGTTATTCATTTATGTCTCACCTCCATTAGTTTGTCTCCAAAACTCTCCATGTTAAATTTGTAGTTACTTCAATTGTAAACCTTGATATAACTCTTCTGACATTATTAATTTAGTGTGAGAGCCATTATTTCTACACCATTAACCCTCTTCTGTCACAGATCAGCCCTCTCCTTGTCGTCTCCGCCCTTTCTACTCTGCCTTCATTCTCTCCTTCACCTTCCTAGAACTATAAATTACTCTAAATAATTAACGTTAAATACTTATTTAATTATCTTTTTTTCTGTGCAACTTCTGTAACATTCCCACAAAGCCCATAATTAGAATTTTACCCCAACTGTTTCTGCATATAGTTTTAATGGATGTAATTGAAGTGATTTCTTAAATGTACAGTTATAAATATTAAAAAGAAGAAAATATCCAAGTAAGAATAATAAAATAATAAATAAAGAATATATTTTTGAAACTTTAAATGTATTTGAAATGTATTTGAGTACCTGCCCTCTTGATCCTCTTGCGCTCCTTCAGTTGATATGGTTTATGGTCATGTGACAGTGCAACCGCGTTCCCATCTTTGTCACACAACACGCCACGAGAGTCGCCAACATTGGCCACAGTGAGCTCCCTGTCCGACAGAAGCGCCACTAGACACGTTGTTCCTGTATCAAACAAAAAAAGTGAAAGTGTAGGTTGATTTTTATACAGATATTTTGTTTAGATGAAATGGAATTTCACATGAGATCAACAAAACTATTTTCCAGCGAGTGACATTAACTCATTCACAGCTGGAAACCTCTTTGTCTCTGACCTGCTTCATCGTGGTTAGCGGAGAGTTTGTCCAGCATCTCTCGGTCGACGTTTAAGATTTTCTGTTCGAGGATGCTGGCGTACGAAAGAGTGCTTTCTTTCTTGTCCTTTTCAAACGCCTGCAGCTGCTGCCTTAGAGACTCTGGCAGATGAGCCTTCACGTAGTCAGCTGCGGCCTGAGGAGGGCGAGGACACGGAATAAAAATAGTTTTTACGTCAGTCCAGCATCACATAATTGGTCATGAGAAAAAACTTCGTTATGCATGATTTCAATAAATAAATGTAATATTATAATAAGATATCTAATTAAAAGTAAAAACTTCCGCAATTAAAAAAAACATGTTTAAAAATATTAATATAATTTAACCAAAAAATGCCACATAGAATAAAGAAATGTATGTTTTAAGCTGCTCAAAACTTAATGAATATTTACATACCAATTTTAACTTAAATGGAAATTTATATTAAAAAAGATATGAATACATCATTTTTTTATTTAATCTATATATCAATATATACTTCATGAAAAGTTGGAAAATGTTTAAAGAAAAAATAAACAACATATTTATGTTATAATTAGAGTAAACCTAGAAAAAAAAAGAATAGTATTTTTCCTTATTTACAAACATACATGACAATAAGGAAAAATTAACAACATCATGACTAGCAACTAATTGTAAATAGCTAAGTAGTGTATTAGCAAGACAATGTCAAGTGTATTTTTCTCAATATGAGTAGTATCAGGCAAATTTCAGTGAAATTCAATTGTCAGTTCGGTTGTCAGTTCAGAAATTGCATGAAATAAATGGTGAAACACACAAGTTACCAGAATCACAATTACTTATAATAATCATGATAAACAATGTTAATATAGATTAGTATTTCAACAAATTATCAATTGTTAAAAGCTATGGCAAATACTTGTTTTGAAATGTGTTGTAGTGGTAGTATTTTGTGATGTTTGCGTATGACATCCAAGTTTTACCATTCAAGAAGCGTATTAGAATAAAATGTGTTATTAACGTACAGTTTCTGTAATGTTTGCATTGATTATGGCTGTAATGCAATACACAACCCGACTTCAAATGAATTATTAAACAGATCTTTATCTTCCTCTACGTCCAGGCCAGTGTTTCCATTATGCTTATACTGCTGAATCAAAATGAGACGGTTCTACATCATCTCTGTCACACTTTTGTCCAGTACCAATGTAAAAACATTTAGTCATTTGAATATAAAATTTAATTTGTTGCTTTAAATTGGCAATCAAGTGTATACATAGATAAATGAGGACCATGTTTGTAGGATATAGATAATTCATAGTCTTGCGATGGACATATGTAAACAATAGTAGGGAGTTAAGGGTCAACAGTAGTCACGTGACAGATGGCAAATGTCTGAGAGCATCCATGAGAGACAGCTGACCTTTAACATGAGGGGAGCAGCTTAAAGAAACACAACCCCTCTACACATATGTGCTTTGTGTCGAGTCCTTGATTGACAGGAGTGGAGGAGGTAGAAAGACAAAGGAGAGCAATGATGGGAGGGTGATGGCTCCTGAATGATGGAGCCTCAATCTGGTCCTACTTGTATTCCACATCTTGTTCAGACATGTCATGTGAAGAGACTAAAACCTTGAACCAGGTCTGCTGCTATTTTTAGTTTTGAGGTGAGACCTACCTCTCCACCGTGACCGTCAAAAATCCCAAATATCGACGGGTGGCTCTTGTTGGCGATGTCGGTCAGAACCTCGTATCGATCCTCCATGTGGTCTCGCCTCCCCTGGATGGAATAGACGGCGACGTTGTTGTTCTTGAACTCCCAGGTCTTGGAGAACTCCGCGTCCAGCACGCTCAGGCCCCCCAGCCGGTCGTTCTGCATCATCTCCGCCACTTTCCCCTTCACCATCTTCACCGCGTCCCGGCTGGACTTGACGATGGTCTTCACCTCGTCGGTGTGGAAGAAGTAGCTCCACAGCGCCAGGCTGATGCACAGCAGGAACAACGTCTCCGGTCTCAGGAGAAAGTAGCGCATGATCCGACCCAGAAGAGACAGGAGCGTCATTGTGTCTCCTATCATCACACGCCACAGGACTGCAGTCTTGACTCCCGAAGTCCCTCGCACGAACCAGTCACTCCATCTGAGCCGCTACGAAAAAACACACTGCGGACAAAACGGGTCTGGATCAAGAGGCCCGGGTGAGTGGACCTGCTCGCATGGGGCGCACCGGAACCAGGAGGAGCGCACGCGGACACGCACCAAGACGCTGATGCCTTTCCTTCTATATCTCCGTCCCTCGTAACAGGACCCCTTGTCTGATCCCTCTCAGTCCATTGTAAGACAAGTGGGGGAAACACCCACCGAGGAGGGAGACGACCCGAGCACGATTGTCAAATATTTCTTCATGGGGGTTCGTCTTCCTTTTTTACAGCCGGTCTGACCCCGTTTTTGCTGCGATGCGTCTACATCTACAAATGCAATAAATCAGCGAAACATGTTTCAATCACACGCTCCTCTCCATCTAGAAATGTTTGCGTCAAACAGGAAACTGGGCGTGTTTCCCAGCGTAAAGCAGCCGTTCATAAAATGCGGGCGTATAGTTCCGTGTTACGCCGCCTTTATTGTGAAACTCCCAACGGAAATGGCGCTGGGTAATCACGACTAGCGTGACGAGTGAAGTTGTCAGGCCCGAAGCGCACATGCGCAAATCTAAGCGACAGCAATGACGTTATTCAACAAGGATTTGGAACATTATGTAAATTCATATTCAAATACAATAATTAATTAATTTTATGTGACGTTTAGTAAATTATTTTTGTCGCAAAAGGCTGGAGCATATACCATAATAAAATGTATCTAATGTAATAATTACTAAAATCTATTTCTTTTATTATAGCAGAAGGTAAATCTCACTTTGGTTATCTAGGACTCTTAAGACTACTTAATAAAAAACACTAAAGACAACAGCAAATCTGTTTGATAACAATGTGCATTGTGCATGTACTATGGGTGTAAGAAAAACTATGTACACTTAAATATTGCATTTTGTTTTTCCACAATATTCAATTGATATTCATTAGCACTTAATCTATAATTATTTGGCTTTCAAATAACATTTTATGAGACAGATTTATGGTTTATATTTTAATAAAGTGTGTATACAATAAAAACAATTCGATTTTTTTATTTGCAATTAACTGGGTTTCAAAACGTCAAGACTCGTGCAGCCTGTAAACTCTGTACCGCCAGATTTAAGTACTGGGGCAATACTACAAATATATCCTTGTTCCTACAGTAGCGAAATACATTGAAATGTATCATATCGTCCTGCCTGTATCATGATGCATACCCCAAGATTCTTGACGAAACATAACATGTAGGTCAATAAAATCAAGAACACAATCTTCACCAAGAAAAAATAAACCTTTTAGTTTGCCCTTTAACATTTATTTGACTTACTGTATATACTAACATTGGTATTATGCCTCTAATTATTATTTAAGTTTTTATTTTGTGAATAGTATTCATTTGTTTAAAATCCTAATGATTTAATGCAACTATAGATAGCCTAATAGTAATAAGAGAATATTTTAATTCAAAAGATCTTCTATGAAGACCCTGGTATCTAAAATAAAAAAGGACAAACAGAACTGTTTACCATGAGGCTCCACACATCAGAATTGATCATCTGCCAGAAGGGAATAGTTCAATCAGACGGTGATTAAGATTCACAAGCTGACCTCAAGGTTGTCGAGAGTTGAGGGGCAGCATCATGTATTGACTCCATAAATAATGTGGCTCAGTGTGTCATTCTCGATTCATTACATTATTTCCAATGAAAATGTTAAGTTTAGGGATATGTTTAGACAAAATAAGCAATGAACACAGCAGATTTTGTAATGGAATAGTAGCCCGACGCTAGTTGAAAAGCTATGTGAAGCTCAGTTCATTGGTGTCTGGTTTCTATGTAGCATTTGTTAGCTGTTTTGGGGGGTTTCTAATGTCCAGGTCTCTACTTTGAGGTACTGCCAAATGGCGTGGCCACCACAGGGTCTTGTCCTTTGTGACTCCCATAGATGTTATTCACTACCTTTTCTCGCGATGATGATGTGTACACGCGTGTCTTCTGTCGGTGTCGAAGCCTTATTTTATTTCCTTGTTCGCGCTGAATGTACGTATTTATATCAACAACACCCTCGCGGTGTGAGGACTCCTGGGTAATGGAATCATATCCCATATCACACAGAATAAAGTCTGGCCTTGTGTACAACCTGATTTCTTTTCAATCCCTTAGGAGACACTGAATCTGTTCGTGCAGCCCACCTACCTTTTTCATCCCCAAGAGTTCATGTCTTAGTTCTGCTGCTGATGTAGGAGTTTGGCTGATATAAGGAGGCTGAACAGCCACTGTGGTCTTCAGCGAGCGGCGATGGAGTGACGAGTCAACAGTTCTCGGATCATAAGGTAAGACAGAAGTCATAGTAAGTAGTAATTAAGTGTTTAAAACTGTGTAATTCACTTTAGCGTGAAGCCTCAGCATGGTGTTTCCTCGACTGGTCCTCTCGGCGGCTGCCCTTCTGGTCCTAATGGTCGCACTGGCCTCTGGTGCCCGAGCAACTCGTTGGCCTAAGCCTCAAGGAAGCAAGAAGCCTCCAAGATTAGGCGGAGGTCTGACCACCACCACCACAACACCGACTCCTCCGAGTGGCCCGCACACCGATGAGACGAGCGAGACCATGATGGACCCCTACTCTATGTCCCCCACAGACACCACCACCTTCGCCGTCGACACTTTCCCGACCGAGTTCCACACCGACACAGTAGCACTCCCCGGGAATTTCTCACTAGACTTTAATGAATGTTTCTATAACGTTTGCGAGTGCTGTCCCCCAGAGAAGGGCCCTGTGGGGCCGATGGGAGAGATGGGGCCACCGGGGCCTCCTGGAGAGAGTGGGACATCAGGTAAGCTGGAAACACCATAAAAAATATTTTTCATTTTGAATTTCGGAACGATGTACCTTTGACATTTTTGAATTATGAACTATTAACTGAACTAGTTCATTTTAATTTGTAATATGAACTATGAACTGGTTCACATAGAATGTAAACTTTCCCACCACTGCTTGTATATGCTCTTAAACAATACTAGTAAATCATCGACTGCACTAAAAAGTCCTTATTAAAATGAACACAAATATACAAAACTGTCACTCACTATTTTGTATGAAACATAAAACGTTCCCTTTGTCTTGAAGTGTTAAGTCGGGAACTTTTTGGCAAAATATATCTTCTTCACCCACCATTTGTTTGGGATAAATATGCATTAAATAAATGTACATTTAGCTTTTAACAAAAAGAACCGTTAATAAAAAAGCGCGATAACACTGCCATCTACTGGTCAAAATAAACACCCAACGCCTATATTACTTTTTTTGAAGGTAACTGACAGACATGTTTATCCAAAATAAAAGTAACGTGTTCAATTTTTTATCAGCAATTAACAATAACAAACACATATACATTCATTATAATTAGATTCTTTTTGTTTAGTCAGGCATGCATTTTCCAAGTTAAGCTAATGTTTTTTGGTCAAGGTTTGCCAGGAGAAAAGGGAGAACCGGGGCCACCAGGACCATCAGGGCCAGAGGGTCTTCCAGGAGCAAATGGACTCAATGGAGACCTAGGTACAGCAGGCCTTAACAGGGGGATCATTTTTGACTGCCTCTCCATATCTCTTTCCTTCTGCCTTTTTCCTACACTGCAACCCCCCTTTTTCCCAAACTACATAAAGGATGTCATCTTGTACACTCTATTTTT
Organism: Callionymus lyra; assembly: GCF_982586985.1. Classification (NCBI taxonomy): domain Eukaryota; kingdom Metazoa; phylum Chordata; class Actinopteri; order Syngnathiformes; family Callionymidae; genus Callionymus; species Callionymus lyra. The sequence goes on from NC_141833.1 coordinate 5,239,860, forward strand.
CAAAAACGCTGCAGGTGAGAAGGGTGACCAAGGACCTGTGGGGCTTCCCGGTGCTCCTGGAATACCGGGAAAACCAGGAGAGAAAGGTCAGTAGTGGAGATTTCTTTCATCATAAGCTACTTATTTTTGACATTTTAGCCAAAGATTAGATTTGCGTAAGTTATATATTTCTTAATTAATTCCAGAGGCAATTTAAAATGATCAACACAATTCACTCTAGTATCAGAATCAGAAAACATTTTTTGCTATTATGGTTAACACAGCACTGAAATTTGTTGTGGTAGCATTACCGAATATAAAAATGAAATAATACGAATTAAATTAAAATGGAGTAATCAAATAAAACACAAATAATTAAAATAAAAAAGAGTATATGTATTGATATAAAATATATAAACGTGTTAAAACATATACTGTATATATATATAATTTGTATTTTCCATTTATTGAGATTTAAAAAACCCCGTAGAAATCTATCTCAGAATTATTATGGAATAATAATAATTATTTTGTATCCATACTTGATATGGTGTCATCTTTTAATATATGAAAACATTCAAAATAATATTTAATACTGCAGGTGAAACGGGTTCTAAAGGGGAAATGGGTGAGCGTGGACTAACTGGACTGAAAGGAGACCCGGGAGAAGGAGGAGAGCCCGGTCTAAATGGGACCAATGGCAGCCCCGGACAAAATGGCACCATCGGCCCACCAGGGGTCGCTGGTACAAAGGGTCAAGCAGGCGAACAGGGACCTCCTGGGGACTGTTTATCGGGGGAGAAGGGACAAAAGGGAGAGGCGGGTGTGACAGGGCCTCCTGGAGAGAGAGGTGAAATGGGTCCTCAAGGATTAAATGGAACTGATGGAGTGAAAGGCAACCCCGGACCCCTGGGGGGGAAGGGAGAAAATGGCAACAGGGGCCCTCCTGGACCTCAGGGACTGAGAGGCATGCCAGGCGCCAGAGGTGAAAGGGGCGCTAAAGGTGGTCGAGGGCCTCGAGGTCCAAAAGGTGCTCCTGGTGAGAGCCCAGAGCCCACTCGTGCTGCCTTCAGTGTGGGATTGTTCCCCAGCAGGTCCTTCCCTCCACCAGGTCTACCTGTTAAGTTCGACAAGGTCTTCTACAATGGCGAGGGTCACTGGGACCCATCGACCAACAAGTTCAACATCACCTACCCGGGCCTCTACCTGTTCACCTACCACATCACCGTGCGTAACCGACCCTTGCGAGCCGCCCTGGTGGTCAACGGCGCGAGGAGGTTACGGACCAGGGACTCCCTGTACGGCCAGGACATTGATCAGGCCTCCAACCTGGTCCTCCTGCAGCTGAAAGAGGGCGACCAGATCTGGCTGGAGACCCTGAGAGACTGGAACGGTGTTTACTCCAGCACTGAAGACGACAGCACCTTCACAGGCTTCCTGCTCTACCCCGACACGAAGAACAACCCCAGCATGGAGAACCTGTGACCACACAGATCCTGAATGAGCTCCGAAGACCTGCACTCACTTTCTGATCTTGAGATTTCACCTGTTGCTTCCAGGCCTTTAAAAACTCAACGCTGTAGTTCCTCCACTGCTTCTATAGCCTGATCAGTTCCTCACACTATATTAAAGATTCTACATTGCATTCAAAACGACTCACTTTTATTTATGGAAGAAGTAATCGCTTGTATTGTATTTTATTTCTGCTCGTGTAAAGAGAGACGTCAATGAAAAACCGTCACTTACATCAGTCAACCACTAGATGGCCATATCCGCATTGTGTGGTATGAAAACATTATTAGCTACGTTTAACATCTTTGTGAAACACTAAATCATACACGTTCCTGAATTACTAAAAAAAAGGAAAGTAAGTATTAATTAAATTTCTTTGTATTAAATAGTCATGTTTTAAATGATATAATAAATTAATTTAATGTTTTAATTGCATTAAAGGAACGACTTCAATATGAGTCTATACATAAAATAAGATTTCGGATTTTATTTTTTATCTGATATTTCTAATTTAATTGATTCAATTTGATGGACATGTGTTGAAGAAAAAAGACACAGCAAAACCAAGATCCCTTTCCAAATAGATTTTTTTGTTTATGCTAATGTGTGTGTTATGCAACATTGATCGGACAGGTTCTTTTTTGCTACCGATATTCTCCTGTTTTGTCAAGAGATTTTGTTCACAGATAATAGAAAATCACATTTGGATAAAAATGTTGTCATTTTTGAAGATGACTGTATGGAAATAAAAAAAAAAGATAAAATAAACATTTTATATCACAAATTACAAAATATATTAAAACATGTGTTTTGTTTTTCCCAGTTTGAAACAACTAGTTTACAGCAATGTGTGTGTGTATTTGTGTGTATTTATTATTAGTAAAACACAACTGCATTTGAATCTGATAATATCTAAGATTCTATCCATTATTTGTCTTTCTATTTATTTACCTATGTATTTGCTGTTTTAATTATACTCCTCTATTGTGTTTTTTTGTTTTAACTATCCCTTATATCTGATTATATGTTTGTATTGTTTCTGTTTGTACAGAACTGCGTGGGCTCTGATACTTCAGACTGGAAAGCAGAGGTGTGTTTGTACTGCACAGGAGGCAGTTTGAGATGTGGAAGGAAAATAATAAATAACCAAAAACAAGAGGTATGTAACGGAACAGAATTAATCATATAAACATGTCTGTCAACATTTTTTTAGTTGTTGCTTTTTTTGAGCCATATATAGCATTTATGAATTATTTGTTCTTCCTTACCGACATTGCCAAATATTCAAAAGTACATTATAGTATCCATTGATAATGAGACATTTTCCCACTCCAAACACTCTGTTTTTAACCTGATTGAATCCTGCTGTGACTCATGAACTTCTCACTCACTGAACTCCGCTCCAGATTGTTGTGCAAACACGCTAACGTCCAATGGTTCATCCCCGATTCCCGCCTTGTTCGACTCTTCTGCAATTGAAACCAGTCTGCATCCGTGCATATTCTGATTATTTGTAACTTTTCCTTTACTCTACTGCGTCTCCTTAACCGTCTGTCCTCTTCTACCTTCAATTGTTTCTCATCACCTATGGATTCCCGAATATTTTATTTCAATATTTTCTCTATACATCACCTTCAATGGTGACTTTTTCTTGCTCGCTACTTGATGGTGAAATTGAATGAATGAAAATGGAAGAATAATGGTTGTATTTCCTCACTTTGAAGCCATGAGTTTGGTTCCTGCTTTTTCTTCTGTATTTTTTTTTATTTGAGGACTTAATGATTCAGAGATTTAACCCCTTTATGTTTTAAAGTTTTATGAATAATAATACATGTTTCAACGCAATTTAATTTTCTGTAATGACTGGTTTAATTTTGAACAGTGAGCACAGTAGAACTCTCTCGCTGTTATCTAAACATTTTTCTTCACTATCTTATGTTGTCTGGACGACCCGCCCAGAGAGTCTGTGAGTGTCATGTGACCACAAATGTACATGCAATTGGGAACATAGGTTCCACGACATTGCAGTTACACTATTTAGACACTGGGGGAGCGAGAAACAGTATTTCAATCTTGGGGATTACTGCTTTAATTATAAAAATCAATCATTTTAAACATCTTTTTAAAAGAATACATTTTTTAATTATGCCATTTACACACTGTATAAAATTATACCACTAGTTAACATGTATGATTTGGCCTTTTTTGATCTGTTAAGTCTAATTTTTCCACCATGTAACACGTGATAAAAATGGCACGTAATAATAATATTGTTAATATACATAACCTATATATACTGACATTTTAATTTTGAAAATCAAACTTGGTAGTGTAGCTCATCGATAAGAGTGCTAGCTAGCTGCAGTAATTGTGGGATTAAATTTACCGTAACACTTTAAATAAGTATCCCAACACTATAAATCACAAATTTAATTTTAAAAGATAACATAATAAATAGTGCAATGTGCAGTAAAAAGTATGTCACAAATAAATGTAGCTTGTCTAAGGAAGATAAATAATGATTCTCGGCTAAGATGGGAAAATGTTTTTGCAGGTTATTTTACACAATGTGAAGGTCTTAAAAATATTATTGTTTTTATGTATTGGTTTAATAAAGGGTTGACAAATTTTGAAATGTCAGTGTTGTCTAAGTAGCTTCACAAGAGGGATTCTGATATTATCAATGAAAACACTGTCAATCAATCTCAGAAACAAATAGACTAATTCAATAATCCCAGGAATTCAGCAATTGAAATAGTTTGAGAAAGCAAAAATAAAATTGCTAAATGACAGGATGAGAAGTAATTTATATTCAGCACTTTAAAAAAAAAAAGAAGAAGAATGAAGGGAAACTAATCCCTGGATATGTACAAAAAGTGCTTAGAGGGTGCGTGGTGGAGATGAAAGCAACAAAATGAACTGTTGAAGGAATGTGCCGGCCTGCTTTTTATGTGACATGAAACAGGAAACCGCTTCGCTTATTCTACAACTCCTACTCAGAATACTTTCCATCGTATATACCTCTTAGATTCGTTCTAATTTGCCTAAAAGAAAGCATCTATTTTGACACGATTTATTAAAAAGTAATCTTCCTGATTTAGAGTTCTGTCCTGCTAACCTTAAGTATTAAGCTGCTGGTGTGTGCACGTGTTGCAATGCTGCTCTGCTGGCTTGTTCACAGGCCTATCTGTGGGTTTTACGCCGTGTTGATGTGTGTACGTGTGTGTGTGTGTGTGTGTGCATTTATGTATTTTTCTACCACTCAGTGTGAAAATATAAATAACTACCTTGGCAGTGTGTGCAGTGTAATCTGCTCCCAGCAGGCTGGATTCCCACTGAGAGAAAGACAGTATATTGTTCCTGCAGCACGGCTGATAACAACTCATTAGCATACTGAATCATTTGGCTGCGAGAGCCACTCTGCCACCCATCTGCAGTGAGCTGATAAACACACACACACACACACCAGCTCACACGCTGCTCTCTGCATAACACACACACACACACATGAGCCCAAGCCTCTTGTTCTCTCACACCCAGTCCCTCTTTTTTTTTGTGTGTCTTTCTGGAGAGCGAGGCAGGTATATGTTTGGCAGCCGGAGAGCGTCAGGAGAGGTCTACCCGCATCTGCTCGTCTCCACCGCTCTTTTGGAACCAATAGTTTTAAAGTAATCCGGCCAAGTCTGTTGTTCAAACTTTAAAAACAAACCTTTTTTTTTCCAACTGGCCGTAGGTTAATAAACAGAAGTTTTTCGCTCGCACAGGCACGATCAGAAAGACTTTGGTATATGCAGACACAACAGAGTGAGGCTTTAGAGAGCACTTTCACAATGGCAGGATATCCTGCAGGTCACGCAGCTATGTTGACCTCTGCAGGAAGTTGTCACTTGTAGGAGGAAGTGAGGATTCCAGGCATTCAGGAGGGAGGATTCATCTGGGGTTTTTTTTTTTTTTCACTCCTCACTTGACGGTTGAAATTCCATTGTTAGCCTCTTCAGTCTCTTATTGTGTCGCAGGTATGAAGTGCTTTATGAAGTGTGACAAATCTTTTTTTTAAATTTAGCACAAAGATATTTAAAGTACAGTATTTTAAACCTATTTCTTAAAATAATATTATTGTTGTAAAGAATCTTGTCTAGGTGCATCAGAATAAAGAGATTTCTCATTAAAAAAAAAAAGACTTGACCCTTGAGTTGTCTCTGGGTCAAGGTGAACGACCTCCATCATTGCATATAAATCTAATAATAATACACATGTTTTCTTCTCTAGAAGAAGCGCTATAGAACTCAGAAGTATTTCTAGAACCCAAGGAGGTCGTTCACCTTTACCCAGAGCCGAACAAGGTATACCACAAACTCATTTGTCTTCGGGCCACCGGGTCATCGTGACCCTGAGATAACACAAAGTTCAGAGCAGGAGTGTCAAACTCAATGATTATGAAGGAGCCAACATCTTTTAGTAAACAAGGTCGTGCGCCAAAGTATTTATCAAACTGTCTACAACCAGAAGCATGATTGTGAGATTGTCTTTTCCGTCTTGGTGGCTCAATCCATCTTAATCGTCAAATTCCTTTCAGTCAGTTTCACTCTCATTGGAGGGTCTCTGTACAGTTGTTGACACGAGTAATTTATGTTCCTTATCTTGTCCTATACACTGACATCTTTATAGGTCACCGTACAAACATGAATCTACTTTGATTCGGGCCAAACAACCAGCGGGCCACATGAAATGATATGTTTGGCCGGATTTCAGTTTGTAGTTTAGATGATAAATGGATGCATTTCTATATTTAAATAAATGTTGGCAGTTTTTAATGGGAAGATGAGACACCATTAACTCAAATCAAAAATAAAATTAGATTTTGTTTATTTCATTTCATCATTAATGTACACATAATTCAACCTTCAATCTAGTTTTAATCGACACAATTTGTACATTTTGTTTGTTGTATGAAGTGTTTGTAAGCAAAAATACACATGTTCAACTGCGCTTAATGGTAAAAATGTGAATAAAAATGTAATTAATATTTAACAAAACTAAGCTGTGAATCCTCAAATAATATAAGAAATGTATGACTAATACATAATAATAATAAAAAAGGGGATTTGAAATGCTTTATATATCTGATTTTAGAGATTGACATTTACTTAAAAGCTTTTTGTTCTATTTCAGCAAAAAACATCATGCACTGCGACCTTGAGGGGGTCGACTTGAAGTGAAGGTGAAGATCTTGCTCGTGAGGATGTGACGGCTTGAAATGTAACCATTAAGAGGTAAGGAACATATTTAAGTGATGGTGTCTAAGTAGTTTTGCCTGAGGTGAACACATTGCATGATGAACAAGAAGGAAAATATATGATGCCTTTCACAGTAATACATGATGGTCTGACCTTTAAGGGTGCAATGTGTTCTTGTAAGTATTTAGTGAAGAGCTGGTTTCCACCATTTAACCTCATTCACAATCCACTGTTAAAGAGCAGCTTCTTCTCTCTTTGTCTCGTCTTTGGATGTCATGTGGAGCAGCTTTAAATTAAATTATTTGATTCCACTTCTAGAAAACAAAGGAACAAGATGCAAATGTTTTTTCCTCAAGTGGTTACAAAAGTTTGACAAAAGTAAATCCATACATTCAGTCATTTTATTATTCATTTAAAGGAGACGAGGGGAATGTTTCACCTTTGACAGTAAAGTCATAAAAAACAATTGCATCCCAAGTTTGCTTCAGAGAACATTGCTCTGTGCAGACTCGAACCAGGCCTCGTATTTATCTGTGCAACTGCTTCATTTCTCCATATTTATAAGAGTTGTGATTGACAAGTATATATTTTGTCTGTGAGTGTGTGTGAACATGTTCTTGAGCCAATACTTTCAGAGGCACCTATCCCAGGACATGTCTTGTTTATTTAATGGTTAACAGTAAATCTTAATAAAATAAAAAGCAAATAACATTGTTTTATATTGGGTTTTTAATTTTTTTTGGGGGGAAAAGGATTAAGACCTCAAAGGGCAACTAGTTAAAAAACCCAACTCTACTGACTCACTCACATGTTTTAAACATTGAATTCTTCATCTTCAAGATGCAGTAAGTCCCTCATCATGACCATGTTTTGAAATTATTAGTTTATAAAGTCCCCCTCCCCCGTCTGAAATCTCAGCGAATGATCCATTATGATGTAATAATGGGTTCACTCCTCCTCCAGTCAGCTGTTATCATGCCCCGCTTTGTTTATACAACGAGTCTCTTGGAGGTGGAGACTTCCGTGAATTGATGCCACGTGGGGATGAATGATGATTGACCAATCACAGCAGTTTTGATGTGGTTATATATAAACAAGATTTAATTTCCAGAAAAACGAAGTGTTTTTAGTTGGCGGGGCTTAATAACATTCACGTGAATATTTCAAAAGAGAGTTTTGTACAAACAGACACATACTGATGAGTACAATTAAGGTCCAAGATCAATTAAAAAGACACAACACACAAGTATTAAATTGTGTTTCAGTGCCATGTGTCAGTTAATGAAGGACTGCTACTCTGATGTTTTGACCTAACACACATTTTATTTTAGAATAAACTAGAAGTAAAGCTAGTGTTTTAATAGGAGCATCCCATTGATAAAATATATATGTGTTTGTTGATTCAATGTCATTTGAATTCATCCACATACATCTCCTTTCTATGCCTTTTCTCACCCAAGACTGAATGCCATAACAACCTGCTGCTATTAAATCCCTAACTAATGATGGGACAACGAAGGCTTTTTTGTTAAGAGCAATTTCTAAATTTCTAAAATATGTTAATTACAACGGTCCAAAACAAGCAGGGCCTCACGAAGAAGGCCTCGAAGGCCAAAGCAGTTATTTCTGACAGCCTCTAATGTGGTAGTTATCATGTCTTTGCTAACAATTCACAAGATATTTTCAATATTGACTATAGCACTATTGCTTAACAATAGAACTCATAGATTAATAAGGGATTTTTCAATACAAAAGAAAGAACAGAAATAAACTTTTATTTATTTTTTCTTCCAGTCATGGCCTTGTTTTGTACTATTGATGTAGCTTAAGTTTAAAAATGTCTTTGTGTTTTTATTTTTTAATTTTACAAAATATTTTTAGAAGCAAAAACAAATCAGCTTTGATGAGATATGATTCTTGTTTATATATATTCAGTGATTGAATGAGTTCACATACAAGGCTGTTCATATGCGTTGTTTATTCATGTTTTTCATTATAAAAATCATCAATTTAACATTGGATATATTTATAGATACCGCTATCATACAACAAATAATCCATTACCAAACGTACAATGTCCCTTTAAAATACCGTAGTTACCAAAGGTACCAATATCGGCTACTACATCCTGCTGAAAACGGCAGAACAACCATCAAACAGTGATTAAATACTGAACTGTCCGCGTCAGAAAACTGCTGGTGTCGTTATGATAATAACACTGTGCGTGATTTGTGTGCCGCTGAGTGTGTACGCATAAAATGTGGCATGGAGGGATTTATTCGTGTACCTTGCTAATCTACAACTGCAGTACAGTCATTTAAAGAAAAACACTAAAACAGACATTCATATTAAAAGGACCACATGAGTCAATGTCATCGCGTCACCGACTCATAATTTGTACACTTTATGAATTGCTGTACGTTCTTTTTTTTGTACCAATTATTAGATTCATCTTCTGGCTGATGCTGTTTTTTTTTTGGCGTCATTCTCATATCACCAGCAGCAGCAGATGGTACCACATTCGATGTACTGTGTTACACCTCTTCTTATCCTCTGAGTTTCTTCTGTCGTTTCAAAACCCAAAACAAGCACTACTGTACATCTTAAACCACATTTACTTGAACATGTGTGAAAGCATTTTAGAGCTAAATGTAGCGTTACCAAAGTCTATGGCATTCACTTGAAGGAAAATATAACCAGTCTGCGTCTTATTTTAAATGTATTTATTAAATACGATAAGTATCCTAATCATGAGGAAACCTAACCAAGTTAAATTTGGCTGTCAAATTTTGCTTTTCGCGTTGGCATTCTCAGATTTCTCCTGTCATTTTAGATGTTAAATTACAAATTAGCTTTTAAGATGCATATTTGCAATGCAATATTTTACATTAAATTACTTATTTACGCTTGGATTGGATCCATTGGATTTAGCAAAAAACTATATAATTTGAAGTTTTTAAATCGATCTAAATTTTTTCTCAAGTGAATGCAACACACCTCTGTTAGTAAGAGTATTTACAAAACACAACAGTATATGGCCTCAGATACATTGGTCTCGCCTCTAGCTGAGGCAAGTTAAGCTTTAAGCCATTTTAGAAATATAAACGGTCCAATTATTTTGGGGGGCAGAAATCTCCAATCTGCTGTGTCGACTCATTTTCCTGGTTTCGTTACTTGTGTATCTACTTTAGGTCTTTGGGTTTGTCAAAAAATAAGTGATCCTCAGGTTGATCAATTACATGCAGAATTTACAAGTCCTTTTAAATGCATCTCCAATTGATCAAACTTGAAAGTGTCGTCTCACTTTTGTGAGGGACTGGAAGTGATCCATGAGGGCGAACAGGATCCTGAGCGTGTTATCCATCGAAGTCCCTCTCATAGTTCTGTCATCTATGGTCTCGCTGGTTTTTCGGGCGACATCATCGGCAGCTGCCGCCATCTAACGGCCGTCCGTTCCGTCTCAGATCCCGAGTGGCTAAATGAGTCCCTCTTGAGGCTGGTAAGGTCCTTGGAGCTGGAGGTGAATCCTGATCCTCCACGAAGCTTTCCGGACTGCCCTCGGCATCTCCGTCAGGCAGGCTCCCACAGCTGGAGCTGGGCGACATCGTCTCCAGAAGATCGTCCCGGGCCAAGCCGACCACCGTGTCCTGATTCGGCGCCCCCTGAGGGCCGTCGTCATGGGCCCCGACCAGCAAACTGGTGTCCCCGTCTGTGGTGGCTCCAACGTTCCTCCCGCCGTCCTGGTCCTCCAGGAGATTGGAGAGGAAGCTGATGTACTTCATGGCGAGCCGCAGGATCTCGTTCTTGCTCAGCTTCTTGTCGGGAGGGTGAGTGGGGATGAGCTTGCGAAGCTCGGCAAAGGCTCCGTTTACATTCTGCTGTCGCCAACGTTCGCGGCTGTTGGTGAAGATTCGCCGGACGATCTTTGGCTGACCGGCTGAGGATCGTGGGAGGAAACAAAGGAAAAACATCAGAGCAGTCAAAGGAGTAGAGAAGAGACAGAATCAAGCAGTTCTGATTGGACATAGATGATGGTGGTGGTGGTTTGGTTAAGTTAAAAACCAAAAAATGAGCATTTGCAGGTGTCTTCCTTTAACCCTTGTTTTATCTTGTTTTATCTCTGGGTCAAAGTGACCCATTGGCCGAGAACAAATGTGCTTGTGGTGTTTCCTCTGGGTCAAGGTGAACGACCTGCCTGGCTTCCAGAAATACATATGCAGTAGGCATGTTCCGTTCTTTTAGATAAACCGTTTTTACCATTCCGATCATATTAGTTATAATCCTTCAACTTTGTCTCGAAACTTCTACCACCTTTTACCACTTCTAGACTTCCTTGGCACCCAGGCCCAGTTATGTGTCTGTTCTACCGTCCTTGAATTCTCTTCTTTGTCTCTGTAAAACTACATTTATAAAAAAATATGTATCGCGACATCCTTCGTGATACATTGACTTGGTCAGGTAATCCGTGTCACTTTCCCTGGTACTATAAAACTCAGAGGAGGCGCCCCGCAAAGAATCTAAATGTCCAGACTTCTTTATATATACGTTACTCCACTTTTTTCACATCCGTTCCAAAGACACAACTGTCTCCTACCATTACAAAAGCTACAACAAAGAAACAGAAAGTTCCACGGAAAGTCCGGGGAACCATGTCCAACTGCAGACGACTGGGAACTACCCTTTAGGCAAAACACTTTTGTCCAATGGAGCCATCAAAATTAACTAACTAAAGAGTTAAGCAGAGTTTCTTTAACTCCTGTTTTTCCTTCTCCTTTGTCTTTATGCTCCTTTTGCCTCTATGTGCGTTACAAATGTCTTCGTTATGAGACTCAGAACTGACCGTCTTCTCTATCATCCAGGGTCAGGGTCTCATTGGTCGGCTCCTATCTGCATATTTTGACCTTCTTTTTATTTCCTCATCTAATCTGTCGAATCTGAATATAGTAATTTTGTGTATACAGTTCTGATATAAACTGCACCAGGTTGGACGTCATTATAACTTCCTAAGAATCACATTTATTCTAAGGGGATATCTAAGGGGATATACAGTAGGTACAGTATACAACTTATTAAAAAAAAAATGACGATTCACCAAAATACATATTGATCAGTAGCTAAACAAAGTGATCTGACTTCACTTTCTCATCCATTCTAAACACAGGCAAAATGTGTAGAAGCTCTTACTATAAGGACATTTGCCAAACTACACGTTGAAGTACGATTTGTATAATTGATCAACCTCCAACTCTCGTAAACACATATTGTGTTCAGAGAGGTTTTATTGTGCCCAGAAGGATTTAAGCACATCTGGTCTACAAATTTTTGGCAGTTTTGAGGGGAATTGACGTTTGCTTTTAGAGGCTAAAGCTTGTTACTAATACGAAAACCCAATTTGCACAGCTACATTTGTCTAAAGCACCTTATTAGAACTGGCATGGCCTCAAATCTACACTAAATACATTCATGTTTAAAACAAAAAATCATGTTAATACACCATTCATTCTTTTTTGAATGTAATTCAGTAATTTTACTAGTTCTTTTTTACCTCATTTAGATTATAGTAGAAACATTTTAAATGCTCCAGTGCAAGTATTTCATCCCTCCATCCTCACCACTGGTATATCCCAGGCTTTCGTCGCCCTTGGAACACACCCAGTCTATCTTAATCCCTCAGCCCACTCTGCAGTAAAACCCTGGCATGGAGATGGAGGCAGCAGCTCCCCCCATCCTCCACCTCTGTGCATGGCAGTGAGTGGGCAGGGATGGAGATGGATGGTTATTTTAAAGACATGCAGTGATGCATCCTAAGACACATTGGGTTTCGGTCGGTTTTTCTGTTTTCTAGAAAGACATCTTCTGCCGATATTTACTGTAGCAAGGGAATGGAGGGGTGATGGAAATGAGGAGGGGCGTTTAGGGGTCAAAATAACAGTGGAAGGACACAGCAGAAGTGCCTCTTACCATACTTATAAAGATCTAAAATGCGCCTACCCTCATCGAGTTCAACCTCATAAGGCGCCGGGCGGCGCTTTACCCTGTTGCTGGGGTACATGCTGTACTGCTCTGGTTCCCCTCCGAGACTACAGACATACACAACACAGACAGAAAAAGAGAATAGGATCAGGGACTTAACAGGAGTTTACTTGTTGATGATGTTGTTGACGATGGCAGATAAACACATTAAAGAGGCAGAAACATTCAAACAAAAAATATTAATATTATATTATATTCATAAGTGTAACACATTGTAATATGAAAACAATACACACTAAACAAAAATAATAATTGCAAGATTATAACTCATGGCCATACACAGCAGGAAGTAGAAGTACACCCGCTTACACAAACACACTCTCAAATACACAAACTGACTTGGAATATCAAATCACATATTTACTGCAAAGAAATATATTTTGGAAAACTAACTAAAAAATACATTATTATTATTACATTGTAATAAAACGAATATATAACGCACAATCATGGATGAACACTCGTTATAAAGAATACTTAATAAAACACAAATCAACAAATATAAACAGATATATAAATCCACTTTTACGCACAGGTATGTGAGTTACGCATACACAAAAAAATGCCCACAAGTACACACATGTTAAAATACATTGATAATATTAAAAATAAATTCGTGCACACATGCGTTGAATATAAAATCACCGACAACAACTGTGCATTTTTGTGCAACTTTACCTGTTGATGGCGGCGAGAGGCTGCGCCAGGTTGTAGAGCATCGCCCGGGCCGGGACAGGAAACGCGTTTGGGCTCAGTTGGACCATTCGAGCGTCGTCTCGATGTGTGTGCGGCAGCGGCAGCGGTGGAGGTCTGCGAAGTTCAGTGATCGGCACCAAATGGCTGCCGGTCCTCAGCTCCTGCACCGCCTTTATAGCGTCCCTCCTGGAGAGCTCGATCACCGGCACTTCCCTCTTCACGTCCAGGCTGTTGTGAGAGGCGGTCTCCTTGGCAACGCTGTTGATGATGATGCTGATGCTGCTGGGCCCGTTACTCGAGTTCTGCAGAGGAACGTCATCCGTCTCCTCCGCCACCTTGTTGACGCCCCCTCCCCTCTTCTCCTCCCCCTCGTCGTCCTCCTCGCATCCGTTTTGTCTGGAGACGATGGAGGAGTCCACCTCCCGCTTTCTTACGCCGGACTTCAGATCTGGACTCTCGGGACAAAAATCCTGCTGCTTCTTTTCCATCATTTTCGCTCCCTGCACCTCTCACACGATCCCTCTGCGCCCTGACAACAGTCGACACAATTCTATGTCGGTATCAGTCAATACAAATATTTTTCCGATCATGGTTATCTTATCATTTTATTTATTTAAAAATACAGTTGATGAAATTTTACGGGAGTCATTTTCAATTAAAAAACAATACTAATTTATTGATTTTATTTACCACACTATTATTTAAATAAACACCTAGCTAATGACAATTTAATTGATAATAGACCCGCATTTTAAACATCATTCTTCAAAAATCACAATGTATTTCGGTCATTTGCTGGTGTATTTTTTTAGGGATTTAAACCACTTTAATAGGTAAAATTCGTTTGTTATAAATAATAATTTAGCGGCAAATTGTTCAGCGGCATTAAAGCCTGTGTGTGGACGCAGGGATACCATGTAATAATTATTTGATAAAACGCGATGATTTATTAGAATAAGAAGAGTCTGACATTCCATTGTGCTAAAGCGAAAGCTGCGCTTCAAACGGATTCGATCTCTTTATTTTAGCTAAAAAAACGATCGAATAATCTTGAAAAAATGACGCTGTGTGTTGTCAAAATGATCATTCGAAATCTATACTAGAACGAAATCATATTTTTTAAATAACGGATTTAACCGTCGGGCCTAGACTGCGCTACTTTCACAGCCGTCGGGGCGCACCATGAGAAAAAACCGCTGGAAAAATATAAAATCTTCTAAATGCGATAAATAAGTGAGTCTGTGGACGTTGTAAAAGATTGTTACGATGACGAAAATAGGCTTTTTTGTCTGACAAATATAGAATATTAAGCACTTACCGTTGTTGGTCGTGTTGTTGATGTTACTGAGTAAGTGGAGCCATTTTGTGAGTGGGTCATCCATGTCTGAGTTTTTTTTTTTTTTTTTTTTGCGCTTCCAGTTGTGGAAGTGTGTGTGTGTGCGTGCATGTGTGTGTGTGTGTGTGTTGTTCCTCGCTGCATCCCTCAGTATGGGGAGCGGAACACAGGCCGCAATGTGTCCGAGTGAGATAAGCTCACGGCAGCGGCCTCTTCATTCCCGATAAGCTGCTAAACCCATTATTTATGAAATGATTCATTATTATTTGGCTGTCGTTGGCTATATAGATTTGTGGAGGGCAAAGCACTAACAAAAAAAAAGAAAAAAAAAGCAAACAGCCTGAGTGTAAGGTATTATAAATGTGAGGTATATTAGGTATTATTTTTTAATAACAAAAAACAAAAGTCCAGGAAGATATTTTGACCTAGAAAAAAATATATATATTGATCAGGTTTCCAAAGATATCAATGACTCTAACAATGTGTTCAACTATGATAAGAATTGTAGATGGATGGCTGGTGAGTGTGTGTGTGTGTGAATGTGTGCTGGGGGACCATGACGGCGGTTCCCCGGGGGTCCACTGGGAGTCCTGGCAGAGAGATAAAAGCTTCTGGTCGCATCAGATAAACGGGCATCAACGGTGACACACTATCAGGGCCGACTAAACACTTGCAGGTACATCCTAATAACGGATCATCCCTCTCCTTTTCTCTCCTTCATTGTACCCCCTTTTCTCTTAAGCGTAATTGTTTTAAAATGAATAGCCGAATTAAAGATACGTTAAGATAAAGATCGATAGATTGATAGATACAAAACAATAACATATATGTGTGATATTTGTAGCCTATGAACGAAGTAAGCGGAGAATGCTATAAATAGATATGAATTATATATATATGTTTTATTTAACTGTGTGTTTGTAAAGTTTTTAAATATATACGAATAGCTATTTATGACTGTAATCAATAGCGCACCCTTCTAATAAACCAACTCTCTCTAGTCTGTTGAATGAATAATTTTTTCATAAATGTTAATTTAAGAAGCTCAAATGTTTTAATCTAAATACTTCATGATTTCGAACGAATTTAAAGATCAAACCAACGTCATAGATCCATATGACCGGAAAATCATCATGCAATTTTAAAATATCATATATTGATCATTAAAAAACAGTATAATAAAATGTTTATGTTGATTCTTATTTAACGTTGAATATCCTCAATGAATTGCAAATTTGAATCGAAAAGAAAATGAGGTGTATTACAGCAATAATAAGCAACAGTATGTAACTTTCCCCCCTTTCATTTCTGTTATGTTTGGTTACATTTTGAATAGTATAGTAAAATTGTCTCGCTATTATTTAAACAATCCTCTTTACTACAACTTTAAGAATCTGAGTGTCATGTGACCACCAAGTGGGTCAGGGACAGTGTTTTCGTATAAGATACTTAAAAAAAAATTATCAGGAAGATAAAACCATTAACTGAAACAACATGAACCTGCATGTGTTATGTCGCAACAGAAGCACTATGAGATTGCAGTTGCACTTTTGTGACACTGGGGGGAGCCAGAAATAATGTATTGTTCAATACAATTTGCATTTTAATATAATTTGATGAATAATTAAATACAAAGAGCAAGTTTCAGCCATTTAAAGTACAATATATATAATACTGTAAAACTTCACATGCAGATGGCACTATAGCAACAGAGTCACAAAGTCACTTAATCATTTATAGTCTTCGTTTTTATTTACTTGAAAATCTTTCTAAAACCTGTCTTTCAGAAGTGCTGTCCCTGGTGGTCATGACAGTTCAATATTGTTTGAGTCTCTTCAAAACACTTCTGGAAAACAAAATGTCAAAGGTAGGTGTCCAACACTTTGCACCTGTTTTAAATAATCAGTATCAGAATCAGAAACTTTTATTGCAAATTTTGTAAACACAAGATATGATTTTTTTTGGTGGCATTACAAAGTAAAAGAATGAAATACGTCCTGGAAAAACAGAACCAGTCACCTAAGCTGCCAATCTGCTGTGCCCTAATAATTGTGCTTGCGTCATAATTTCACATACACTCAAACCTAATACAATAAGATGTAAAAAGTGTACAAAGGAATTCAATGCCTCTGTTTTATAGCCATAAAAAAAACTAAATAGGTAAAAAAAAAAAGATGCATGTGTTGTTATGTTGTTTGTTTAGTGAAGTCAGGGGAAAATATTTTTTTTGTGACTGTAAATGTGTATATTTTTGATCTCTTTATTTATTTTTCATTTAAGTAAAAAAGCTTTCATAAAGCACCCCTTTAACACAATTTAACTGTTTGAGGGAGTTTATGGAAGGAGTGTATTTGAAGTATTAATAGTTTGTAAGTAAAAAAGTAAATATATTTATATTGTATTAATTACCCATCCATATACTAGTTGATGACCTGATATACTGTTATACTGCTGATATACTGCCCCCTACTGTTCTGATTCACGTTGTCGCTTAACTGCTCGAATTAAAGACAAATTTCCATGTTTAGATTTTTTTTAAACAATCTTTATTACATTTCATCCATTTTACATCATGTAATGTGACATATTTTGACACACAAATTGCATAACAATTATTGTACGAATAGTAAAATATAATGTGTGAATAAATACACTTTTTGAGCCTTATATATTATTTAATATATATCATTCAGAAAATTATTTTTGTCTATTGCTAACCACTTTTTAGTAAATATATAGTATGGTGTTGCAAAGAGTCCAACATTTGAAGTAGCTTATAGAGGCATGTGTGTGTGTGTGTGTTAGAGGAAGTTTTTGATACGATGATGGGGTTATTATCGTTCTCTCGGGGTCTCATCGCTGGTTCCGTCGAGCTGGAATAATCCGCAGAGTGGCGATGCTTTCCCGTGTCATGAGCCAGGTCACCTGTTCAAGACTCAGTCCCGCTACCGCTTCCCCGTTCACCTGAAGGATCTCATCCCCGTTGCCAAGGAGACCCACATAGGGGCTCTCGCCGCTACCGTCGCCAACCTTCTCCACGTACACACCTGAGGAAGACACGTGCAGAAGAGACGGTGAGAAAATAAGAACATATTCATTCATCGTGTGTGTTCACAGATGCTCACCTGTGTCTGGTCGACCTTTGCCTCTAGAAATGACGAATCCAAACGGACCATTGGGTGGCCTGATGAGCTCCAGCAGCAGAGAGCCATCTGGAAAGGCCTGAGTGACCCGACCCACTGGGAGAACCACCCTGGTGGTGAGTATTTCTTCGACACTCAGGGCTCTGTGGAGCTCCAGCTGGGGACTATCCAGGCTGAAATTTCAAAGACGTCATAATAAGGACAAAAAGTGTATAGCTCATGGTTTTGTTTTCACGAACCCTGGTGCCAGTCCATACGGTATCTGTACTTCGCCCAGGATTGTGGTTCTCTCTGTTCTCCTCTCCAAACTCTGCACCGACGAGGCTTTGCGAAGTTGAGCCAGTGGCAGCACCTAGTGGCAGATTCATGACATAGAAAAAACAATAAACAAATGAATTTTCCAGCACATTTCCCTGCCTACACCATTGGAATATTAATTTCTCCAATATTAATTCCATGTAGAAATCAACCCTTTGTTAGCTAATGATGAGTAATTATGTTTATTATCCTCCTTGTTTAGATAGAAGGTGCAAAAACATTTTAATTATACTATCATATACATCATTCAGAATAAACTAAATTATTAAAAATACTAAAGGGAAACTATTAACAACATTTCCTCTGCACCAGGAACTCAAAGATACTTTTTACCCACTTATCACAGACATACGATGCAAATTAAAATAATCACCATCTTGCATCCGTCAAAGTACCTTTTACAAATAGGTCCCTGGACATTTAAACATTTAAACATACATTCTACATATACAATGGATACTCACTGTGTTGAGGGTCTGCAGTGAGGGCGTTCTCTGTATTCTGATGGCGGGATGTGGTCTTCGCGTCGGGCTCGGGGAGGCCGACCCAGCTCTCGGGGGAGCGGGCAGGCTGAGCTGCTCCATGCTGCTGGACCGACCTCCTTTAACCAGCCGCCCAACACTGTTTAGACCAATGGAGGAGAAGAAGCGACGCAGGAAAGGCTTCGAACGACCATCCAGCTTTCTGGTAGACAAGGGTTTAAAAAAATATTCAATTGAATCTACTTTCTTTTATTTATTTCAATAACAAGGGGTGGAGTTTATATACATTTGGTGTTCATTTAAAGTTATTTACAGACCAAACACCAAACAAACCTTTTAAAAAATAACAAATTATATATAACATATTTGTAAACAGGCGTGAGAAAAGACCATTTGTGAAGGGAAAGACAGTTTTAATATTTATTATTATAGAGAGGTGGTATTATTATTTGATCATTTGGAAAAAAAATAAAGGAATTAAATATACAAAAAATAAATTTCAATACATGACAAGTAGAGGGACAATGTTAAAATAAAACGTAAAATACAAATAATTATTTTCTAAGGGGGTGTAAAATGATATCATTAGTTGCAATTAATAAATATACCTGAATAATCATAATAATAACAAATAAACCTTAAATGTACAGCTTTATTTTTCACTTTTTCTATCTTAAGTCTGGTAATAAGTAAGTAAGTAAGTCATTAATAGTTATTTGTAAAGAGCTTTTCTAGACCAGGGTCACAAAGCGCTTGAACAATCAAAAACAATACACATTTAAAAATACCTCCAAATTTAAAAACTCTAAAAGGCCAAGACAAGATATGACAAACACACATCACAATCAAATAGTACTTGCCTTTGCATGTGTTACATACAGCACTTTATGTAGACCTAATGTTTTGATATTATTTTCTTATCATTTAGACAAAACAACACATCAATATTTAGCAGTGCTGGCGGAAACTTAAGGTCACAGGCAACACCTGGGACTGAAATACAAAATAATGTTAATTAAATACATGGATAAATTAATTCTCAGAGTATCAAGTCGTCTGGTTTCAGTCTGTGTTTCAATCTCCTCACTGCTGAAGTTTTCAAAGGTAACCCGGATTAGGATGTGCCACGGATTCATTCTTGTCTCGACAGTGATAAGATTATGACGGCTCACCTCGATCCGTCGTAGCTCTCCTCCCATAATGCCTCAGCCTTGAGGTGCTCCGCGCGCAGAAGCTCAGCTCTGAGGTCATCAGTCCGAGACAGTGCCACGCCACGTAGGGCGGCGCGACCCTCGGAACCAGAGCCAGGATCTCCGCCCACTGATGATGAAAGTGCAAAAGAAATCTATTACTAATGAAACGTATTTCCATCTGATCCTGGTGGACCCCTCACCTGCTCCATCTGGAGTTGCATCCCAGACTTCAGTAGTGGGCACATCTGTGGTGAGCCGGGCCGGTGAGTACCGGAGAGTGGAGGGTCGAACACAGGAGAGCTGGTTGCTGGCAGCAGGGGCTCCTTGGGATGACCCCTCAGGGGAGTCTAGAAGAGCCGAGTGCTGACCACTTTCAGCCCCCTGGCCTGTGGACTTCTGGAATGGCGGCGTGGATTGAATCGTGGCTGTGCGGTTTCTAGAACTGGACTTGAGAGCAGACTTGATGGGCAAAGAAGGTGGAGATTCTCTTTGTCTGGCTGATGCTCCCGGCAGCCGTGGCTCCAGGGTGACGGGACTGTCGGGGGCAAAAGAAACGGCTCTGCTGGTGCTGCCCCGGTTCCTGGGATTGGAGTTTCGCCTCTGAGCCCACGACGGCCCATACGGCCCGTTCCCGGACTCCAGACGACTCTCTCCTTTCCTGCTCCTCCTCCTGAGTTTCCCAAAACCCGAGGACTTCCATCCGGTGCTGCTTTCTTTGCCTTCTCCCAAGATGTACGCGCCAGCGAAAGTGACAGTGAGAGGAGCTTTTGGTCTTGTGCTCACTTCCGGTTTGTTTGGAGGCACCCAGCGAGGAACTGGTTTCCCCCGTGAGTCTTCCTGGTTGCTGGACGTCTGCGGATCGATATTCTGAGGGTCCGGCCCCATCGGGAGTGTGTGAGGTTCTCTCACCACTGAGCCGCACGACTCACATTTTTTCACAACGACTATTATTTCCTTAATAACGGTTGTGACCTGAGAACTCGCATCCTCCAGTTTCTGGGACGCTGGCACCGAGGCGCTCCTGTTAGTCCGACTCCTCTCCGAGCCGCTGCTGCTGGAATCCGTGTTACTGTCCTTTTGCTTGGACTTGGGGTAGCCCGGTCTGCCCCGCTGTCTCATTCGGTCCAAGTACCGAGACTCTGCCTCCTTCTCCGACTCGTCCTCGAAGCGTACTCGTGTCGGAGAACAACCGTATCGCCTGGATCGACTGGCAGGGTCACTGGGAGATGTGTCTCTTTGGTCCGGGACAAGGAGTGGACCTGCTGTAGTCTGAGCTGTGAGGTCCTCTTTGACCTGAGGGACTTTCTGCACAGTTGATACGTCGTAGGACTCATCCGGTTGTTTTGTACTGAAAGAAGTTAAAAAAAGAAATAAGAAAATATTAAACCATATCCTGTTAAGCCTCAAAATAGTTCGGAAATTTACTTCAAAAGGCATAAGTGTAGCACGAAAGTTCACCTGAAATCTTTTAAGAAAATGTCAACTATGTACCCTTTTTTTTTTTAAGATTACATAGATTTTCATTTTCTTTTTTTAAAAATACTTTCCTTTTTTCTAGAAAAATAACAAAGAAATTTATATTGTATTTTAGGTTTTATTCAGCAGAATCAGATTTATGAAATCAAGAAGTAACTTAAATACTGTCGGACAAAGTAAAGTAGGCCACGACGAAACAAATAATGGCACGAATACAAGAAATTCAAGAAGAAATGAGAAAGAAAAAAGGTTACAAAACAAGTTAGACATGGCTTTGGGACAACAGAAAACCTCAGGCAGAGCTATAATTCACAAACTGGGAACACTGGTGATCCTTTCCTGGGGTCGTTGGCCAATCATATGAACCTAAGAATGGCTTCCAGAAAACTTTTGGCCTCACTGGCTTCAGTTAAGGCCGTTTCGATGAGCTTGAGCACTCTTGGGTTAACAGGACTACTAGGAAGTTCATGATCTAAAACTCACCAACATGAGTGAACAGTCGGACAAAATCCGTATTAGGTTGAGTAGACACATTTCTTTAACATCTAGCCCACGAGTCCCTTTCCAGTAATCAGTTAAACATGGAGGAAGGTGAGGCCCAGACTTACAGTGGGGATCTGTGGTCAGATTGTGAGCGTCTGGTCGGCCGATCATCACCAACATGGTTTGACCGAGCCTTTAGTCGCGCTCGCTCCAGAAGACGCTTGGCTTGTTCGTGTCTCGGGCTGAGAGGAAGCTCGTCTGCGGTCAAAAGCAGTGACCTGTGAAAATGAATGAATAAACATTAGAAAGGGATGTAACAATGGTCTATTATCCAACTATTTGGTAAAGTTTAATGTTATTTGTGTATTCATAATTTCTTTATTTGCGTCACAGCTTGTTAGAACAGAAAAAGTGATGTGGTCTAGTACTTTTTACAAACCGAAAACTTTCCTGGTCGTAATAAAGTGACCATTTTCTGATGATGATCCGTGTACATTTGCGAAACACTGTGTCCTAATGATTCCTCAAGGATTGGCTCCACAAGAGTGAATGAAGCTGCATCTTCCTAAGCTGTCTTATGTAATAACATGGATATAGTGGGCGTGGCACTTGGGGTGAGCAACGCCGGCACACGCCATCATCCCTCTATGCTTCTGCCCCGTGGCTAAGCTGCTCCACATTGTGCTTCATCATCTGTACTTGGCTTTATCCCTTTTGCCCAGTGATAAAGATAGCATGATATACCAGCCATGTGGATTATCCTTGTACCCTACCCTCGTGTTAGTCATTCCTTTTGTATGTCAACAGCAGAGTATAGTCATTCAATAGATTAGTGTGTGTCGGTCACCAGTGCCTTGTCTGTACACCAGTGCTTTGTATAGTTTTTGTTCTTTTTCTTGTTTTCCCAGTGATACCTAACCAGCTAGTAGCATTACCCTAAATTATGTAACTTAGCTTGGGTTTATAACTGTCTGCCCATCTGCCTTCTGTCCTTCCTAGAGATGTATATAGACATTTTTAATGGGTCTTTTAAATGGTAACTGTAGACGCTGATGAACATTAAAGGATGCAAGGCACATATTTGA
Source organism: Callionymus lyra (assembly GCF_982586985.1). NCBI lineage: Eukaryota > Metazoa > Chordata > Actinopteri > Syngnathiformes > Callionymidae > Callionymus > Callionymus lyra. The sequence goes on from NC_141833.1 coordinate 5,262,833, forward strand.
AATGTATTTGTGCTAATGTGGACATTTTCCCATCGTAAAGAATAGAGATAATTGCTCTATTTTTGACATTACACAAACCTGTGTAAAGATCTGGTGATATGTATCACGATACAACCATACAATATATTGTGACATTGTAGAAACAAAGATATATTCGTAGTATTGCCCGTAGTACACTGGCGTTGTATAATTTAAAGACTGACTCGTTACGAAGTTGTAACTGATTTAATTTGTTTTGAAACCAAAATATGTCCAAACATCAGCTTTAAAAGCTGCTAGAGTCGACTGCATCCCCTCGTCCTCAGTCATCGCCAGGATCACACAGAATTTAATTGTTCCATTAGCTACAGAGGACTAATGACTGTTGCCATCCGGAAGTTTAATTGAAAAACAAAAATGAACAAGCGATGTAAATATTTGCATGTTATTTGTCAAATTGAATTATATTATTTAACACCAATTTATTTGAATATATACCATAGAATAACCATTTTTAAAAGTATTAATGTCCCTTAAATTGCTGACATCTGCTATTAATTGCTGTGCTTTCAACTATAACTACCTCTGATATTGACCCTCTGACCGCATTCAATTCCATCTTTTTGGAAGTGATGTTTTCAATCTTTAAAAGTACTGTTGTGCCGGATCATTTGTTGGCTTCACCCCATTGTGTCTCAGCAAATTCTCTATGCTACAATAGACCACGCCAACATTGTCTTAAGCACTCGCAATCTTGGTCAATCACCTGCAATCGGTGGATGCACTGGTTTCCATTTTTTTTAAAGTATATTCTCCAATAAGTAAAGCTATTGTTTAAAGTATTGCTAACGCCTAGCAATTGTATCATTATTAAGCATGTTCCAAAAGTGTATGTAGAATACAATATGGTTATTAAAGAAGACACAAAAAGCACTGAGAATTACATGGATTTTGTGTTTCATTATAATTTACTATACTCAACCAGGCACATAACACTGCTTGGTGCCATGTTCATAATGTTTCTTCTACTTCTACTATCTCCCCAAACCTGTTGTGCCAACCAGAAACCCCTCAAGCTAATATACAAATACAGTCTAGACAGCAGGAGGCTAGGGGAACGCAATGTTACAATAAATTGGTTTAAAAAAAGCAATCATTATTATTAAAATGTAAGCCTCTTGCAACTATCATGTTACAAAGTAAGGTAAGGCAAGATTAGACCTTATAATTTGACATATAGTGTATTTTGAAAGTAGGAAGAATCTCAGACTATGGTTAGTATTGGTTGAGTTTATGGAAAAAAGATTACTATAACTTGGTGGAAACTGGGTCCGTAAGGTTTTTGGTTTTCCCAGGCTAGTGTCATTACACAGCCTAAAAACAGTTGTAAAGAATTCAGATTTTTATGGCTTTGAATATGAATGTACAATCCAGCTAGGCCAATCATGAGTTCATTAAAAACTTTTCCATTTTATATTTTATTATGTTCTTCATTTTGACTCAATTCAAACAAACGTTTAAAACCAGTATTCATATAAAAAAGTACATTTCTTCATATTTTCATCTACCTTGACACTCAAATTGAAAAATAAAAGAAGTGACACTCGTTGGACGTGCACAAGCAGATTAGGAGTAGATCGTACGAGAGGATATAAATAGCGTGAAGGTGTTATATGTCATCACGGCCAGCAAGGAAAGGAAGATGTATTACGTTACTCACCTCAAATAAGGTTCAAGTTCCAGAAGAATCGCTGGGTCTGGGTTGTCAAAAATGCCTCGGGGACCTGACATAAAACATCAGTAAAAAAAAAAATACATTATTGAATGTAATAGCATTAGATATTATGTTTGATCTATCTTGTTTGGACAGCTGTGAGCTTTTTTATGCCAGATCGGGAATTATTAAATCATGGATTAACGTCAGTAGGAGTTGGTAAACAAGTTGGAAACATTTGAGTGGGAAGACTCATGGGATCCAGATTGATCTGTAAGCTGTCAAGGTCGAGCCGCCACACTTGTGAAAAAAGGATAATATTTGCTAAAACAGGCTGTCACCGTACTTACTCACAGAGACATGCATTAGAACTCACAGGGAGGTATGAAAACAGGGACACTTCCCCCACAGCCTTAACTAATAATAGCAACATCAGCGTGCACATCTGCACATCTGACATCTGTTCAGCATGGGGCTTCAGCCAGGTTACGGCTGCACTTTTATATAATAACAGACAAAGACATACTCGCGCGTCAAGCGTCCTGCAGAAATAATCTACCAAAGCTGCTCTGTAAAAAAAAAAGGGGGAAATATAATTTTCAATACTTTATCAACCAACTGTCGTGATAAAAAGAGTTGCCACGCTAGAAATGGGTTCCTGTCATTAAACTTTAACTTTTTGATTTATTGTTAATATTGATGAAAAGAAACACCAGCAGGCATAGTTGCACAGCAGAGTTTGGTGACACAGTTAGAGGCCCGACAACTGCCTGTTGACACGTAAAATGTTTTAATAATTAACCAAATTCTTCGGCTCAAAATGGCTCATCGTGTTGCATTCAAATGAGAGAATAAAAAGATGACACAAATTATTAAACAACATATTTATAGATGCACTGTGAAAATACTTTATTCTTTGAATACAATTAGAAAATGGTTTTAAGCCAATTAACAGTTATTAAAAGTAGTCATTTAGTCACCTATCCCCTGTACATTCAGCAAAAGGCAGTGAAATATACAGGCCTGTGTCAATGGTCATGGTTACTACAGGCTATTACAATAAGCAGCAGGTCTCAGGGTGTAATTCATAATGTTACATATTCATGTTTGATATTTAAATGTAAAATACCTTTGAACCCCGATAATCATTTACTATTTCTAAACTTTATATTTATTTTAAATGAGTTCTAGTGTCAGGCGAATGATGTCACATGGAGACCAGAAGACCGAGGTCTTACCTTCACCTTCTTCTTGCTTCTCTGCGTAACTCTCCATATCATGTCTGACACTCTGCTCCCTCAACTCCCTGCAGATCTGCTGCCTTTCTCGCAACTTTGTGTACATCCTCTGCTTCACCGTCAGCTTCTCCTCAGCCGAGTCCACATCGCTGGCGAGCTCCTCGCTCTTGCCCGGTCTGATCATGTCGGACTCTTTCTTCTTGTCCAGGTAGCCTTCCAGACTGTCCGAGTGCTTGATACGCGAGGAAGATTCGCAGTCGTCCGACAACCCTCCATCTGCCCCTGCGGTTTCTGTGTCAGCTGTTCCTGTCTTCGTTTGAGGCTCACACTGTTCTTCTATCTGGGTGAGGTCTTTTGTGGGCATGCTCTGAAGGCTGACCCCGTTAAGGAGCAACGTCTCGGGACGAGCGACCCTCCAAAATCCCTTTGGAGGGGCCCAGTGTCTGGCAGTTGTGGTGGACACCGAGGTTGTTGTTGTGGAGGAAGACGAAGTAGTAGATGAAGGAGCTGCAGGAGGATTAGGTTGCTCATCCTTACTACTACTGGAGGTATCAGACTGAAGCCTGTCCCGGCTTGTCTTCTGATTAACCTCAGCCGCCTCTGCTTGCGTCTCCTCTTTTATTTCTGCCTCTTTTATTTCATTATCCATCGTTTCTTGTAGCTCCTGCTCCACGTTGGCTTCAGCTGGAGGACTGTGGATCTCCAGTTTGACTTCCACCTCCACTTCATCTTCCTCGTCGCTGCTGTACAAGTTCTTCACTGCGTGTGTTCTCCAGGAGGAACCGGGAAGACTTTTCCCTATAGGTCTCTGTCTCTGTGGGGTCAGGTCCGGGGAGACCTGCGTCACCGGACTGCTGACCAGGACCTCCACCTCCAAACGGTCTCTGTCCTTCTCTCTGTCCCTCGCTCTCATCCGTCTCTGCGTGAACGACTTCACCTTGTTTTTCAACGAGTGCCCGGAGGAGCTCTGTGGCGGAGGAAGTGCGGCACCCATTGGAGTTGTTGGCAAAACAGGCTGAGAAATGAGACTCCAGTTTATAGGAAGCCCGGTTGGTTTTAAGGAACAGGATTCTGCTTTGATGTGAACCACGTTCGTCTCTTCCTCCATTAGCAAGTCATGCACTATGGTCTCCAGCCAGATCCTTTAAAAAAAATAAAAAATAAAGTTCAAGCACATCCAGGAGTGACGACAGCGTTCCTATCAGCCACTTTTATCTAATCTGCTGCTGAGGAGATATGTAATGTGAATCCAGTCACGTTGCCTTATCCACTGATTACTTTGCAGCGCTGGATAATCCTTTAGGATGAGAATAAGCAACTGCTGCCTGCAACTGAGACCAACCAAATAATGTCACGTTGTTGTCAAATCAACACCTCATTGAACAGTCAACAGATTGAACCCTTCTAATGTGGAGGTCTGAAAAAAGCAACAGCCCGTTTATTATTCTTGCTTTTTAAGCGCAGTCTACACATAAAAACAAACCTTTAGAGCATGTATTGCAACTGATGTAGTCGGTGACTACGCGGATCCTCTGACAATTTAATTTATTTCGATTTATTTAGTGTATTATTTTGTGTAAAGTTACCTCAGTAGCCGTCGGAATCGCTTTGACTTCAGTTAAAATCCACATCCTGGTCAAACCTGCGCAAACAAGAGCGGTGCGCATCTCCATCGCGATACATGCAGCAACTTTCTCCGCACGACAACAAACACGACGAATGTTTTCTCAACGTGTTCCCGCCGCGGTCCTGATGCTGCGATGATGATGATGATGATGATGATGAGTTCATTCAGCTCCCGGTCCGGGCAGGCAGGCGTGCCTCAATCATGATTGGTCCGTTAATCCATCCCGAAATCAGTGGGATTAGACAAAAAATGTAATATTAAAAAAAAGAGGTCTGCTTTAAATTGCGTCCTTGCTTCTTTCATCCGGGGGGCTTCTGTTGCATAAGTAGCCAAAAGTGCGAACACATAACGGCAGACTGATGCCTAAAAATAATACATTTTTAATCAGGAAAAATCGATCCTGCGTCATCGATTGTTATTGCTGGGGATAGTTCACACTGGATGCCATTTGCAACAGTCAAATATAAACAATTTTTTTTCGCTACAAATGGCGATCGTGAAGCGAACAATCCCCAGATGTGAATCATCCCCAGCCTTCTATTTTCAAACAGTCACGCGGAGGTGGGGGTCACGTCACATGACTGATAAATAGAAAAATAATGAATAAACATCCTGTCTCTCAGATGACTTGTGGATTATTTTTTGGCTCATTCCGTTTGTTGAAGCATCGCAATGCGATCGAAACAAGAAGCATCGTCATGCCAACGCAGACGTGCTGGCGAATTGTTTATGATGTGTACCTGCGATTGTTTGCCAGCAGGGGGCGCATGACACACACACACAAACACAAATAACACACACACTTTGCCCAGCTAGCTGCAACCGGCTAGCTGTGGAGTTGACACCTCCCCAAAACCTCGGCAGCGGCTAAGCTGCACAGTCGACATGGCAAGAAAATATCGCAACGTTTTCCTCAAGGGAGAAGAAAACCTTCCACGTCGTTTGGAATGAGTACGTGACGGAGATTCTACGATTGAATGTGTCGTTTTAACTAGCAGTTGAAAGTGCGTTTTATTACCGTAATTACGCAGCGGTATACAAACGGTAGCATGCTAACGAGCTAACTGTGGCTACGTGATAGGTTTGTTCACGGCGAAGCTATTTGCGTCCAGTCTTGTCAGAATTCCGAACACGTTATTTCGCCTTAATCTTTACAAAATATTGTAACTTAGTTAGATCCTTAAAACTAAGTATATAATTCGGTTGAAGTTTCGGACAGTGGCGTTACATAATCTCGGTACTCCGAGTCCAATTGCTTCACTTTCCCATAATAACACTCCCAATATGGCAGCAGCATTCGAGGTTAGCCAGGGTAAATAATGAAGTTTGGCCTCGTGTTGACACTCAGATCCGAAATGTTATAAATCCGACGGCGATGTGTCGTGCAAATCTTTAGGAACTCTCGTTAAACTAACCAGCTAGCAAACTAGCCACCCATAACCTAGCCTGCTAAGCGATGCTAATGCTACTTAGCTAGCTAACGCATCGTCAAATTTCCACGGATAGGCAACAAAACAATTCTAGTTCAGTGAAGACGTGTTTACTATTAATCTGAATGATGGTTTAGGGCATTGTTTATGTCAAATGAACATTTCTAGAACTTGTGAAAGTACGTTTAATAGGATAGCTCCCTAGCCTCTTCAGGACCCTTTGTCCACAGTCACAGTGGAAACAGTTTAGTAAGTAGGCCACAGAGCAGCTGTTTTGATGTTTTCTCGCTCAGATGTTTTCGTATAGAAGTTAATATCGCTTTTTTGCAGCGTTATATGTTCAAATTAACTATTAAAATAACAATCTGCTTCGTGCATTTTTAAATTCTTAAACGGTAGAATTGCCAACCGTCTAAATCAATATATTATGAATTGCTGAATTGTGTGATTTTAATTTTCTTTATTTTCTGTTTTACAGTATTCATCACGAGATGTGATGCAAAATCCACAATGTGTGAAGACCTTTGAGAACGATTAAGTTCGGAAGAAAACAAATCTTGATTCCAGTGGAATCTTCCCCTTATAATATTTTTCCTTATTTCTACCTAATATTTTTTTACAACAAATACACTCACCTTCTTCAAACTGAAACATGCCAGTTCAAGCGCCACAATGGACGGAGTTCCTGTTGTGCCCGATCTGCACACAGACATTCGAGGAAACTGTGCGTCGACCCATCAGTTTGGGCTGTGGACATACAGTCTGCAAGATGTGCCTGAACAAGTTGCACCGCAAGGCCTGTCCCTTTGACCAGACAGCCATCAGCACAGACATCGAGCAGTTACCTGTCAACACTGCTCTGCTGCAGCTCGTGGGAGGCCAGGTGAGACACCCGTTTCTGTGCCTTCCATTGATCATGTCTTCAAAAATGTTGTAAAAATTCTGTTTGGTAATTAGGCCATCTATTCCAAAATTGCAATTAAAAAAGGCTATAAGATAGTCATAAAATAATCAATCATTTATGTAAAGAACTGGTAAGAGTCAATATTTAAAAAATGCTATTATTGACTAATTTTGGCATTATTAAGTAATCGTTTTTTGTAGACATACTAATAAGTAAGTCCCTCTGTTATTAATGTTTGAGCAGTTGCAAAATGTGTAGTTGCATTTGAGTAACTGATTAACTTGGAGCTTGCATGATCATTTGACTGAAACAAAAGGTGGGATAAGGTTAGTTGTAGTTAGTACTTATAGTGTAACCTATTTCAACACAGAACCGGTTCTGTACTTTATTTGTTCTTGGTTAGTGCCTGTTAATCTTCTTTCACACAAAGTAAAAGTTAATTTATACGAACCATTAATATGGTAATTTAATTTAGCAGTACAACATTTGAATTACAATTTTAAAAATGAAATGTCCAAAATGTCTTTAATATTTTGTATATGAAAGCCTCGTGGCATGATGACGAATATTACAAATGCGAGATGAATGTATTTGTGAGCTTCATTCTATACGTCTTATATACTGTACATTATCTTTTCTTTCCCCTTTTTAATTTAATTGAAATGCCTTATTTAAGCCGAAAAATGTGCCTCTAAATTTAGAAGTGACCAAATCTATTGATAGGTAAGTAAATAAGTAATATTTGTAGTGCGTTCTTTTAGACCATGGTCACAAAGCTCTTAAACAATCAAAACAATACCCTATAAAATGTATACTTAAAAGGTCAAGATAACACAGAGAACTACAAAGCCAGTATAATGATGTTGATGGAAATTCCTTCATTTGTATAAGGGAGGTAGTGTAACAAGATAGATGCTGAGACAATTGGGGCATGGCTGGATTTTATTATATGGACAAGGACAGGGGGGGGGTTGTGCTTAGAAACAACTTTGAGTGAACACTTCACTTCACTAAATAGAAGCTACCTTTGTTTTAAATTCCAAAGGTTCTTCTGACTGTGCTGTGTATAGATTTTGAAATGGGTCTTCAATTGTATATTTTATGGTCTTTTAATGTCCTTAACCAGAATTATTGAACCCTGCAGAGAGCATTTACAGTGACACAGTAACAGTAAATGAGGAGTTTTGCTGAAGAGAAGTACACATGATGTCAAACTGAAGATCCGTTGTTTTTATGCTGCAATACTGTTTCTCTTACTGTACAAATGAAAGAGGCTGTAGTCTGTGGCTTGAAGCTATTATTTTTGGTATTTGACACGCTATTCATTTAGTTATTCTGAAGGGTTTAAATAATGATGCTTTTTTTCTTATCAAATACATTGTCTAGTGCTTTTGTGAAATAATCATGTTTTGATTTTGTATTTTAACCGATTACATTTTAATTTGATATTTTTTAAAACGTTCAATTCAATTAACATATTTCAGTTCAACATTTTTTGCCTATATTTGTGTGTTCAGTTGAGTGTTTTGATGAAATGCATGTCTTTTTAAGATGTAAAATTATTTTTTAAATGTACAATTTCTATATTGATCTTACCAGAATAGTCGTAAGCAATAAAGCTGTATTATTTTTCCCCCATGTATCAGGTTCCTAAATCGCAGCCTGTTGCCTTGATTACCAGTCCAGAGGACTCGCAGCATTACGATGAGGCAAGGCAATGTGTGGAGGAACTGGCCCTCTATCTCAAACCCCTCAGTAACACCAGAGGTACTTGATAAATTGATGGATAAATCAAAGCACAAAAATGTCTTGTCTAAAACAATGAATGCACCTACTAATGTCATTTTTGCTCATTTTGTCCTCAGGAGTGGGTCTGAGCAGCACTGCTCAAAGTATACTAAGCAGGCCAATGCAGAGGAAACTGGTAACTCTGGTCCACTGCCAGCTGGTCGAGGAAGAAGGTCGTGTAAGAGCCATGAGAGCTGCACGCTCTTTAGGGGAAAGGACTGTCACAGAACTCATCTTGCAGCACCAAAATCCCCAGCAGCTGTCGTCCAATCTATGGGCTGCTGTCCGTGCAAGAGGTTGCCAGTTTCTTGGCCCAGGTACACCAAAACTTTTAGTATGCCATAAACCGACCTATGGTGAGTTATAATTCTTTTTTTTCCTGCTAATCATCTTTTTCCTTTTTCACTTTTAGCAATGCAAGAAGAGGCTCTTAAATTGGTCCTTCTGGCTCTTGAGGATGGCTCGGCTCTGTCCAGAAAAGTGTTGGTCCTCTTTGTTGTCCAGAGGCTGGAGCCTCGCTTCCCCCAGGCTTCTAAAACGAGTATTGGTCATGTGGTGCAACTCCTCTACCGGGCCTCCTGTTTCAAGGTAGTTCTAGTTGATAACCAGATTAAGACATTTTTATATACCTACATTTAAAAACATGGGTGTATTGATTGCTTTCAAGTGATTTAAATGAAAGAAAGACAACAAAAATGTGTTGGTTCTAACATGTTTTTTGTGTCGAACTAGGTGACCAAGCGCGATGAAGACTCATCACTCATGCAGCTCAAAGAGGAGTTTCGCACTTATGAAGCTCTACGGCGTGAGCACGATTCACAGATTGTTCAGATTGCCATGGAGGGGGGGCTGCGAATTGCTCCTGATCAGTGGTCGTCTCTGTTATATGGAGATCAATCGCATAAGTCTCATATGCAGTCCATCATTGATAAGGTATGTTGTTGTATAATCACATTATTTTTCTCTTTTGCTTCTATGTTTATTTAATTATCTATAAATATATTTGATTACTAGCTGATTCATCCTCAAGTGCATGAAAACCACCTGTAAATCTCTATTACACTTGTGGGCATTCCATTTGAGTTGCTTAATCGCCAATTTATGCCACATAGACTTTTTTTTTAACTTAATTTTGTTACACATTCATAGTTGTTTCTATAGGGTAGCAGATTCAACTCATTCATCTCATTCTCCCCATTAGCTGCAGACTCCAGCATCCTTTGCACAGAGTGTTCAAGAGCTCACAATAGCTCTGCAGCGAACTGGAGATCCAGCTAACCTCAACCGACTGAGGCCTCACCTGGAGCTTCTAGCCAATATTGATCCAAGTCCTGGTAATTAACATTTTATTATAGTGTCATTGTTCTTTTTCAAATGTAGGGTGTGATATTTTTTTTAACTTTAAAATTCTGTAACGATTGCTGATGAGTAGTTGTTTTTTTGTATTGTATTTTTTTTTTTTATCTAATCGTGATTTGAAGCTTGAAAACCTTCAAACCTATTTGTATCTTTTCACCATAAAGCAAAAATTTTACTCGAGCTCTGTATTTTCCAGATGCTCCTCCTCCTACATGGGAGCAGTTGGAGAAGGGGCTGGTGGCAGTGAAAACAGTGGTTCAAGGTTTGGTTGATTTCATCCAGAATCACAGCAAAAAGGGAGCTGACCCACAACAGGTCAGTGTGTATAGTTGGCACTGTTATACATATAAAAAAACTCAATCATCATTATTCCACCTATTAGCCACGCCAGCACACTGCATCATTTTATTTCAACATAGACTTGCACAATTGCATTGTTAATTAATCTTTTGTCCGAAACCATTGTCTGTCTGTAGCCGCCGCAGCACAGCAAGTACAAGACCTACATGTGTCGGGACATGAAGTTGAAGGGGGGCTGTCCTCGGGGAGCCAGCTGTACCTTTGCTCATTCTCAGGAAGAACTTGAGAAGTAAGTTTCTGTTGTATGGAAAAAGTAAAAATAACAGTATCTTTGCCCCACAGCAAATATTAATGTTCTATTATCCTTCAGATACCGCAAGATGAACAAGCGTTTGGCAGCTCGCCTGCCCGGCTCTGGAGGTCTCATGCCAGACGATGGCCTCCCACTTGATGTGTCAGTGACTCGCAAGACTTCCCCGCTCACAAACGGAAGTGGTTCATCTTTGCCTCAGCTCATCCCCCGTGGCACAGACACGTATGAACTGTTGCGTAAACCAGTGAAAATGGATGGAGGTAGTCCTAATGCCCCAGGATCACCACCAGACCAGTGAGTATAGAAAGCCTAAACTGGAATGCTTGTAATTACATTTTCTGCAGGATGAACTAACTTATTGGTGTTTTTTTCTCAAGCTTTAGTGAATTTCTGTTTAACCACCTAATACAAGGTGTTAGGATCAATAACAAGCTGTACATGCTTTCCTTAACATCTGAAAGAAAAGTATTTGTGTTTAATACAATTATTATGTTTTTTTCATTTTTAGTTTGGATTCTATACCCAAGCCTGGCATGCCTCTGCCACCCCATGCCATGGCACATCCAAGAATGCCTGCAGACCATCTCCCTGGGATGAAGCAGATTTCTGTGGTGGCCAGGGGGTCACCAGTGTATCCCCAACAGCAGATGTCTGAGATGTTCTACTCTGATAGTCGGCCACCCCCTTCTGCCTCTCAGTACGAAGCCTCACAGTACCCACCAGGTAAGGTTCAGTGATAGCGCTGTTTGGCATGAGACGTTTCTTTTTTTGATTATGTTTATTATTGTATTACAGGATACCCCTACCAACAAACGCAACAGTACATTTCTCGGGACTACATACGCAACCAACCTCCGCCTAGTGAGTCAGCCCCCCCTTACCATGATCCGTACCCGGGCTATGGTCCACCAGAGCGCCCATACCAGGCAGCTCACTCGGGACCGCCCTTTTCTTACCCTCACCCACCGCATTATGAGAGGGGCCGCCATGGCACCTACGCTGGCCCCCCACCTCCTCCCCAGCCTTACACATCACAGCGGGAAGGTATTGTGAGGATGAGTCCTGCCCCGCTCGATGTTCCACCCCCATCGGCAGGTCCCACTGGCTCGCTGTACCACCCAGAGCCAGGGGCTCGGGAACGGTATCCCCCTGATGGATACTACCAAACAAGTGCCCAGCCTCAATCAATGAGGGCTTACCCTCGAGTGAGTCTTTTTTTTTTTAATCTTTGAGAAGTAATTTTATTAACCCTTTGCTATTTTTAGGGGCCATCATATGGAGGATCTCAGCCCAGCTTGGCTTATTTGCACCAGCGACGCCAGGAACTCTTATCTCAACTTGAAGAAAGGAAAGTCATCTCCCCGCCACCTTTTGCAGCCTCCCCGACTCTTCCCCATACTTTCCCGAGTGACTACCCCCCTGAGGTCAGCATAATGTAGCAAGACAAGACATATTCTCATTATAGTTTCAGCCACTTGAGTTTGTATGGAGACTAAGTGTGTTCTCTGTCTACAGTATGGTGATGAAAGTTCCAAATCACTTGGGAAATGCAGAGAGACTGATTATACTGGACAATACTCTCCTTGGTCCTGCGAAACCATTGGTTCATACATCGGCAGCAAGGATGCCAAACCCAAAGATGTGATGGGCCCTGGAGCCATGGAGATGATGGTAAGTTCCGACCGCTGTTGGCAAGAATGTTCTCTTGGCTACATGATCAATCTTGCAATATACTCCCTTCTGTTTTCTCACCAGAACATGGAGGCAAAGGTCTTGAGAGATCCATCATTAGACGCACCTAGGCGTGGGGCTGATGTGAAAGATGATGACCCCATTATCCCTTTTGGACCCCAACCAACAGTCTCCCGCTTTGGGGCCATTTCCCGCACCTCAAAGACAGGCTATCAGACCACTGGTCCAGTGCAGGCAATGGCATCTACTCCCCAGAGTACAAATTCTAAACACATGGCTATGCCAGGTAATTTGATCGCAGTGACACCAGGTTTGGAATAAAAATAGTTTTATGGAAAAAGTTAAATGTTCATTTCCTCCACCAGAATATACATATGGAAGCCATGTAGGATGGGGCGGATCCTCATACTCCTCCCACCAGACTGCCACCTCCTCTCAGGGACACTTTACTGAGCGGTGAGTTTGTCATTGTCAGTTTTACTTTCACATGTGACGTATATTGAGCGGTCTCTGTTTGTGTGTAGTCAATCACTGGCGGCTCCAGATAGAGAACAGTTGAAGATTGAGCTGCAGCAGGTAAACCAGCAGATTAACCAACAGACTCAGATGCACAGCATGGAGGTATGGAATGAAGACAGTTGCTTCTTTTATTCTTAATGCATTTGTTTTTTTTGCTGAAATGGTCTCATCTACCCTTCTGTCATATAGGCTGCAGGCAACTCCTTAATGCTGCAGAGAGAAGCCAGTGCAATGGCAAACCAAACTGTGCAGACCAGCCAGGCTGCTGCAGCGTCATCCCAGCAGCATCAACAGCCTAAATGGCCAGCAGGTGGTGCAAACGCATCAGTCTCCAGTGAGCAGTTGAGCCTGGAGCTCCACCAGGTAGAGCGAGAGATTGGCAAAAGAACCAGAGAGATGGCTATGGTGAGATGATTTGATGATGACTGGTTTTCATTTCTAAAAAGCTTTTAGCGCATTGTTAATGAATTGACAGAACGTGCTTAACGTGTCACTAATGGAATAATATACAATGTCTTTCTTGGCAAAAAACAACATGTTTACAGTGCTGAACACATAAACTAACATGCTGTACATGCTACCTACCTACCTATTGAGCCATGTAAAGGGCAACTAATGTGAAAACCCAACTTTCTTGACTCACTCACATGTTGAGGGACTTACTGCATCTTGGAGAAGAAGACTTCATCATGTTTTTAAAAATCTCCCCCACATGGATTCTAGGCAAACGAGAGGTTGCGATAGCGGAGTCCCAATATGATGTAATAATGCTTCACTTTGTTTATACAATAAGTCCCCTGGAGGTGGAGACTTCGGGGATTGTTGACTGGCAGTGACAAACCTTGATGCTTGACCAATAACAGCAGAGTGGGTGTGGTTATGTTAAACAAGATTGCATCTCCAGAAAACCAAGTTTTCCATGGGTGGGGCTTTAGCACATTTTCTAATTTAAATATTTAAATAAAAGAGAGTTTTGTACAAACAGATACTGTACATACTAATGAGTACAATAGAGGTCCAACATCAATTAAAGAAACACTTAAGTCATCACATTAGTTGCCCTTAAGCATTATTGTAAATGTTTTCTAAGATGGTCTTGATATCACTAGGAGAACCAGGTGTCCCACGATGTTCAACAGTACAAGATGAAAGCACCTGAGAACGGACAACCAGAGCACAAGCTCGAGGACATCTCCTTGGTTCTAAGGTGAGCATGATTTTAACAGGCGAGTTTTTAGCCACATGGCTTTTTTTTTGACTTCCTTCTTTTTTTCCCCCAAAATTCAGTGAGGTGTCAAACGGTTCCAACAGTTTACAGGACAGTACAGTGGGAGGAGCCATGCTGTCACTGGCCAACAAGGCGTCTGCTTTAAGCATGTGTTCAGACCCAGTCTCCGCTGGCTCCGAGTTGCAGAAGAACGGCATCGTCCACTCCTGTTCTTAGGAAGTACACAGTAACAAAAAAAGTTGGATATGCTCGCGTGAACAGCATGCACAGACACACATTCACCCATTCTATTTAGAAGATGATGAGCAGTATCTGCCGTGATATGAATTTTCTTTCTTTTTGTTCTGTGAATGAGCTTTTAAAATGACTTCATTGCCTGGAAACCAGGGCATAAGATAACAAAGTGTTTCTTTTTTTTATTTTTAACTGGGATTATAGTTTAAGATCATTATTCATAAGTCCATATATAAATATAATGGTGGTGATGTCGGCAAAAAAAACGCTCTTTGAATACTCTCCCCCCATAGTGCTTTTTTGTTTAGTTTTAGTACAGCAAGCTAAAGTTGCATGCACTTTCGTAATATTTTTGTTTAAAAAAAAAATTATAAATTCTTTGGTACGTGTCCCCAAAATCGTAAAAAAAAATGGTGTCTGGATCTCGATGACCTGCGGAGGGAAAGCCATAAAATGATCCATCAGTGATCACTGAAGAAGTAGCTGCAAATAAAAATGACGTTTTGGACGTCACATTTGCACAACATGCGCTTCCATATCTGCCTTGAGAAGTATGATTTTTATCATAAATTTTTATAATCATGTATTTTTCATACTCAAAAAAAGCAGCCTAATGATTATAGAATTGAAGCATTCTGTTTTAAGGATCGCAACAAGTCTTTTTGATAAGGGAATCTTTTATTTGCTTCTTCTTACCATGGTGTGTACTCAATGAATTCTAACTTATTGACACATTAAACTTTATTTCAGGGGGGGTGAGTGCACATTATCATGTGATGATTGGGTTGTTCCCTCCGCATAGCTTCTCTTCCGGGCCCCATAAAAAGCCTCCCCATTGGGATTATCTTGTCATTTGTTCACCTAACTTCTATGAAGTTGCCTCCCCTTGTGTCTTTTCGTTGAGTTATTTTCTTCCATGCTTTATCTATGTTACGGTTTTGGGGTTGACGTAAACCAAATCTTTATTTTTCATAGTTGTACTCGAGTCGTAAGACGACCTTGTGGTTTAGAAATACATCTTTTACGTTGATATTTTTGACTCCAGGTCAGTGTTTTGACACCCGTGATAACCAGAGGAATATTTATATAAAGTTTTCTTTCACACGTGAGCAAACATCCCAGTTTTAAGTTCTACTGTTTTTGTGACGAGGATCACATAAACTCAAATCTGCCATTTTGGTCCTTCGATGGATTTAATTACTAATTTGTTTTTCAAATAATAGTTGCCCTTTTTGCTTCGATCAACTTAAGTGATCGTCAAAAGAAATTATTTAAGCTTTAACTTCTTCGAGCTTTACGCATTTCTGCCGCCATCACCACCATTGTAACTGAATATTGTCCCGTAATGGCGCCCCCTGCCTTTAAACATTTGCCATTGTCGGCAGCTGTGCAGACAGCAACTAAACGGTTAAAAAAGGCTCGAGGTTCCATTGTATTGCCTTCATTTTTCAAGGGAGGTGGGCCTGGATTGAAGGCTGACGAATCCCCGAGGGCTTTAGAGACGGACACAGATATTATTTTGTGTCTGGAACACGAACTGGCTTCTGACCATGAATTATGGTGAATGTTTGCCCGCCACCATGATTCGAAGCCTCAAGCCTCGCTACGTTTATCCTTTTCGGTACATGACTCACTTATTCATATGAGTATGTATTCATACATTAATATACTAAAGCACTATTAATGTGCCACCTCTTATTCTACTCGCTCAGCATTTATATTAAATGATCTCTACTTGGAATCAGCAATTTTTTTTTTTTTTTTATGTTCTGATGTTTTTCTGTCCACTGGTTGCCAACACAGACTTTATCCTTTCCCAGACGAAGGACTTCTGTGCGCATTGATGTGAGTTCACCTAATCTTTTGTGTTCAAACAAAGATGTTCTTTATAGACTATTCTTCCGAAGAAGACAAAATTATGTAACTTTGGAACATTTACGGAGACTTAATGGAGTTTTGTGTGTGCTAGATTGTATTGTAGAAATGTGCGCTGACTTGTTTTTTTTATTATTATTATTATATTTTGATGCCCCCAAATTGTGCTGTAATGGGTGATGATGTTTAAGTATTAGAAAAGTGTTGGGGTCCTCTCTTATTCTTCCTTTCACCACGATCAGGAAGCTCGTGCTCAAACTTGGCCTTACGAACTCGTCACCTGCTTTCAGAGTCGGTGATTTCCCCCAAAACACACGATCCAGAGTCCAGATTGACTTAAGATGTTATGAAAGAGACAAAAGTGCTTTTTTTTTTTTCCACCCCCCCGATTTTTTTTTTGACTGTTTGTGTGTTAATAATCCACAACAGTTTATGACTAGTCTTTAATACATCACCTCGCCCAATATCTAGTCAGCAGCTGACTGTCGGAGCACCATACTTTTGTCAATGACGAGTCTAACAAGAAAATAATTTTCCGACTTTGTCTCGACAACGAAGGAAGACGCTGTTAAATGGTGTCGGTGTGTTGTTTGTTTATCCTTCTATATATGAAGTGCAAAGCAACAAATGCTGATCTGCCGGAATCTTTAGGGCCTGATGAGGCTCAAACGTTCCGGCACCTCAATGGCATAACTAAGGGTGTCCATTTAAATCTTCTGTGTGGTTTCTTTTTAACACTTTTTTTTTTTGTTTCTGAGTGGAACTGTTGCCTGCCCCGTGTTTATGAAACGATGAACCCTCTGCTCACACGCTTGACCACTGAACTCTGTTACTGCTGTTAAGGCTCACATTTTATTCCCGGACTTTCTGGGGACATTCGCAGAAGGCTTTTTATATTATAACTCCCTTGTACAAAAAAAAAACGACTCTTAAATTAAGGTACAGGTTTAATTTCAGCAAGAAAAAAAGGTTTTATATGTATATTATACTCCATTAAGGAATGTCTAGAATTATCTTCCTCCAATGTGGATGTAGCCATTATTACGCCATTTTATGACTTTGTAAGAGAATTCACTGTGTGAAAATTGGTTTGCATTTTTGTATAATACAATCTTTTTTTTTTCCTTTTCTTTTTTTTTGTTTGATACAAGATGAAAGTCAAACTGGAAGTTTGAGGATGGAAAATTATGAACCTGTGTAATTGATAAACAAAACCGTAACTTATGTACAACAGTGATTCCAAGCTGAGGGGGAGGGGGGGAGATTAAATGATATTGCTAACTCTGAGCGTGTCGTTTTCATTCAAAGATGTTCTGCCATTCACAAGCTGTTCTCTGACCTTCTGGACACATTTTAAACATATTTCAAAATAAACTTAAACGAATTTTAAACATGGTACAAATGTGAGAACCCAATCTTTTCCTTGTCGTTCTTGTGTACCTTGACGCACACAAACGTTCACCTCTCGTGTGGTTAGTTTTGGCATTTTATCCATGATGTATTTTTAAAAATCTATATATATTTGAAGTTGGAGTCTGGTTTGGCCTAAACGCATAAAAAGGTATACATCAAATTGAGGGTGAAAAATATATACAGTATATTTATATACTTGATTTTTTTTTTCACCAAGTTTTACTACCTGACATTTTGTACCTTTTCTTTTTTTAAATGGTATTGAAATATGTTTCCAACTGCTTATATATATATATATATATATATATATATATTGGTTGGATAAGGTTAACAAGTTGTGTTTACATTATTATTTTCAATGAATGAAAATCTTAGAAAAAGGTTCAATGAGAGGTTTGTACTAGTCAATCGAACAAACCATACATTTCAAACTGTCTGGGATACAATTAATATTATGTCGTATTTCAACTGTTTTTATATGTCGATATATTAACATTTACATAAATGAACACTGATTTTGAGTGAAACATTGAGTGGGCCATACAAAATGTCTTTGCCGGCTGATATTGGCCCCCAGGCCCCGATTGTCACTAATGAGAGACGTAAGAGAAAATGAAAATGAGCAATATTGACGCCTGCTGGTGGAAACTAAAAGTTTGCAACAATTACAACAAAGTACTTTGGCTTGAAAGAGGGTCACCTTATTATGTTACTTTTATATTCCAAAAATACCTTCTCTTACAGAAAACACAATACTTTTTATTCAACTTGCAAAATTTGGGAAACAACAGTTTTGACGCAGTAACGTAAGAGTCAAGAGAAGACGGGACACGAAATGTGGAAAATGTAATTCCCTACTATTCTGTAATGTCGCAGAGACATATTTTTTATTAACAGATCGTTGTTTTTATTATTATCGACCACTTTTGAAATCCATACGTTTAACATGAAGTCACAATTTCCCACATTCGTATGTGTATTTGAAAGCACCGTCGCCACCATTGCGCATGCGTGGTTCGGCGTTGTGGTAGCAGTGAGTTGTCGCCAAAGCAGCGTTTTCTTACTTCTACCAAAACTATAAACTTCCAAGAATTTAAATAGTGAAAGTGTTTCTCTGTCCAGTCTTAATGTCCACTTCACTGTCGGCTCTTCTTACACGAACAGTATCCTTTGGTCAAAGACAACAAACATGGCGCTGAAGTAAAGAGAACGTATTCGCTGTATGTTGACAACATGAGGTGAGTACAGTATATTTTAAAAATGAGTAAAAATGTTACGGTTTGTGTTTATAAACGTGTACAATTTATGTTTTTTTTGTATTGTTTTATAGCATTTATTATGTTTTTCAACGTCACTTTACGCCAAAATGACTGCTAAGTACCTCAGTATTATTTTAAAGGTTTTTTTCATGCTCTTTATAGGAATTTGGGTCAAAATAGAACTTTCCTTTTACTCACGTTTGTCTCAAAGAATCCCTTTCAGTTCACTTCCACGTCCACCCTGTCTACACTCTCCTCTTCACCACATATATATGAGCTCTATCCCCCACCCTGAAGAAATCATCCTAAATATTAAAAAAAACACAACTTGTGCTCTTGCCATCGCCTCTCAGGTTATTTATTTCTAGAAGCCACTTTGGTTGGAGTCATTTGGAGGCTGAAAGTCCGGACATTTGCAGCCCCTAAAGTAGATTTCATGAGCCCCCTTGTCTCTGTTATAAACTCTATTAATTAACAAGATCATTTAAAAACGACTTTTCTTTTTAATTGTAAAAATTAAACTTATAAAATGTCGTATAAACTTCTTAAGATATGGTTAGTTAAGTCAAATAAAAATGCATAGGTACAGGGTTCCCGTGGATCCGTAGGAAGTCCTCAAAAGGTACTAACTACCTTGTGTTATCTCGGGGGTCAAAGTGACCCAAAGGCCTGAAAACAAATGTGTTTGTGGAATCCCTTATGTTGTCTCTGGGTCAAGGTGAACAACCTCCCTGGATTCCAGTAATACATGGAGATTGTCACGTCTTACAAGTTCCTGGGTGTTCACCTCAACAACCGCCTGGACTGGGTGGATAACACTGCTGTTCTTTATAAAAAAGGGCGGAGTAGACTCTACCTACTCCGGAGGTTGAGGTCGTTTGGTGTCCGGGGGCCACTCCTGAAGTCATTCTATGACTCAGTAGTGGCCTCTGCCATCTTCAACGGTGTGGTCTGCTGGGGGAGCAGCATGACAGCAAAGGATAGGGCTAAACTGGACAGCCTTATTAAGAAGGCCGGTTACGTCCTAGGGCGCCCCCTGGATCCTGTGGAGGAAGTGTCTGGGAGGAGGATACAGAGCAAGCTGGCCTCCATGAGGAAGAACTTATCTCACCCTCTCCAGCACACACGGAGGGCATTGAGGAGCTCCATCAGTGATAGGATGCTTCATCCCAGGTGTGTGAGGGAGGGGTACCGCAGGTCCTTCCTCCCTGCTGCCATCAGACTCCACAACAAGAACACAGCCAGATAATATTTAACAGCACCTTTTCTTCTTGTTATTTTTGTAAATATGTTAGTGTATATATATAATATAGGGCAGATTTTTATTCTATTCTATAGATTTTTTTCATTTTATTTTTATTTCTTGGTGTTTTTATTTTTTGTATATTGCTGTTTAAACCAAATTTCCCCTCGCGGGACAAATAAAGGATTCTGATTCTGACTCGGAGATAACTCGAGGGTTAAATTCATGAATCTAAAAATAAGGACTTAATTGTTATTAAAATGTCTTTAATCAGGTTTTCAAAAGTCTAAAAAATGGGAGTAAAAACATTTGAGAGTCGGCTGTAGATGAGAATCTTTTTAATGTTACTGTACCGATTTTTTTTTCTTCATATTTTTAATTTTGAATCATATAGGTTTTGTAGTGCAAATATTCAGGATATATATATTTTTTAATTAAACTTCCGGCCGCTAGAGAACAGCAGTCATTACGTCCTCTGCAGCTTAAGGAACAATAAAATCCTGTAAGGACACGGGGATGACTGAGGATGAGAGGATACTACACAGGCGGCTCCAGATGCTTATAAAGCAATCACATGATGTACTAATCGTCAGTGTCCCCTAAAATCGTTAGGAATTTACGCATGTGTTTTCGAACAGCCCTACAAGGGATGCTGCATTTTGAGCAAGATTTATTTTCAAGATTTCACAATGGGAGTCAAGGAAAAGTTTGTTTAGTTGTTGTCGTTTAAAAATAAACAAAAATGGTCCCTGAACCTATGTAATTAAAGTTGTATTTACATTACTTTTTGAAACTTTTGTTGATTGTCGAGTTGGTCTTAAATTGAATTTCATATTGTATTAAAAATACTGTGTAGTAGTGTAAGTAAGCTGTAATAATACTGTTGCTGTTTACATTCAGCCTCCACATGTTTTCTCTTTATTAGGCCTCGATGCTGCTGGACAGGGCTCCGGAGATCCCACCTGCTGTGGCCCATCGTGCTGCTGCTCCTGGTGGGCGCGGCTCTAGCAGCACTGCTGCCGTCCGATGAGGACAAAAACACCGCGGGAGTCCTGGGAATGCTGCGACGGGCGGTGGATTCAAACCAACGCCCGGCCGAAGGTCGCCACGTAGACACCGACGAGGATGAGCAGAAGTTCACCATCGTCATCCAAACGTTTAATCGCACAGACGTTCTGCTTAAACTCCTGAATCATTATCAAGCCGTTCCTCATCTTCAGCGCATCGTCATCGTCTGGAACAACGTCAGGGAGCAAACACCTGTGAAGCTCTGGGACTCTCTGGGACCTCACCCGGTCCCTGTTGTGTTCAAGATGCAGGACAGCAACCAGATGCGCAACAGACTTCAACCCTTCCCCGAGATCGACACGGATGGTCGGTCTGAACTTGACAACGGAAGAATGAATCATCTGATTAAAATGTTGCTTCTATTTTCAGCTGTTCTGATGTTGGACGACGACACGCTGGTCAGCGTTCCCGACATCACCTTTGCTTTCTCTGTCTGGAAGGTAATAAAGTTGTGTCTGCGGCTCACACCTCGCTCTGTAAACAACTGATTGTCTGGAGTAATAATGACATTTTCTGTCTTTTCCTGTCCAATTTTCAGCAATTCCCAGACCAAATTGTTGGTTTTGTCCCTCGTAAACATGTGACAACAGCAGCAGGAGTTTATAGTTATGGCAGCTTTGAGCTTCAGGACCCTGAGCGAGGAGGCGGAGACAAGTGAGAGCGACTCTTTAACTCATTTATTACTATTTTGGAACAAATTATTGCTACTCATACTAACCCTTCCATGCTACCTATTTTTCTCTTGTAAGTTTCTCATATTATTTTTCTTAATAAAGTTTTTTTTAAACATGTGTTTCAAAGGAAACATGTAAATTACTACATACTCATTGTAATGTCCCAATTTTTCATTTCCTTTAACATTTTTCTGTCAAACTTTATGAAGTGTTTTGCCCTAAAAATGTCTTATAAACTATTTTGTAGCTTCGTGAAGCATTGTTATTATTTTCAGAGTCCACTAGATGGCGTTCTCTGAGCATTGTTCAACATTTAATTATCAAATATTCGAAATAAATATTTAATTTTTACGTTACATTTAATTGTAAAATATCAAAGTTATGCTGAATATATTTCACATTTTGTTGCCACTAACATATCTGAGTCTGATTCATTTCAATTTAGATGCATTTTTGTTCATTTTTCCATTTATATTGAGTGAACTTAAACCCAATTGAAAATAACAAAATAGACAACCAGATACCTATGTTTACTAGTGATTGTCTGATGAAGCTTCATAAAGCAGTGTCATGTTGTTTAGAAGTCAGTAGGTGGCGCCATCTGTTTAAGAATGATGTGATGTTTCATTAAAACAGTTGTTCAAAACAAAGAAAAATAGTGCAGAGAGCGCCATCTAGTGGACTCTGAAAATAATGACACGGCTTCATGAAGCTTCATCAGACCATCACTTATGTTTACCATCTTCTATTTAGTTAACAATTGTTACTGCCCATAATGATGACATTGTTTAAGGACCCTCGAACTTAATATGCTGGTTACACAATTGAATTCATCGTCACACACTCAGACCCGTTTTTAAATGCAAGTTTCTTTCAGATTGTATTGATATCATATTTAACATGTAAATTGTATATGCTCCAGCAGATATATCAAATTTTCTGGGAATATGATTTATTATTGCTGTTTTTTGTTGATTAAAATGAAAGTTCAAGTGTAATAAAATGCATGAATCTCTTAATTTAGGTTTTCGGTAACACCCCTAGATGGCACTGTGTTAACCGCATCTCTTCTCCGTGCAGATATTCCATGGTGTTAATCGGCGCCGCTTTCTTTCACCGTCGCTACCTCCAACTCTTCCAAGATCAACCTCAGCCGGTGCACGACCTGGTGGACGCCACCCAGAACTGCGACGACATCGCCATGAACTTCGCCGTGGCGCTGCACCTGATGAAGCCCCCCGGTGGTCCGCGCAGGCCGTCGGGCGTCTTCGTCAAACCCGTGGATCTCCGGAACCTGGAGAAGGAGGCGAGCAGCGGGTACCAGGGTATGTGGCACCGGCCCGAACATCTTCTCCAGAGGTCGTACTGTCTGAACAGACTGGCACAGATCCACGGCGCCATGCCGCTCTACTACTCCAACATCATGGTGTCCCAGTTTGGATTCCCCAGCTACGCCAACCACAAGAGCAGAGTCTGAGGAGGAGGAACTTCAATGAGGGTCTCCAGCAGAATGAAGACAGTCTGGTGAGTGACTCTTGTCGGTCAAAAGTCTCTTTAACAAACAGGAAGTTGCTTCTTAAAATAAAAGACTAATCCCCTTCAAAACAACAACCTCAAAGTTATTTATATTCATGATTAATATTATTAAATTCATTAGCAATAGAATTACTCATTGAAGCCTAATTTCCTGTAATACATTGTGTTTTATTCATGTTGCCACCGTGCAGGTGGACCACAGACCACCTGTGGAGCAGTGGCTCTACCAATAGCTAAATAAGGGGCCATTGATTTCCTGATTTTTTTTTATTGATTTTGTTTAATAAAATTAAAAAATAAATATTTTATAAAGTCGAAACTAAAATGGCTCCTTTTAGTCAATGACAAAAAGGTAGTTTTTCATAGAAGCTGATAAAATAATAACATTGATAGATAAATAGACATATGAAGTTAATATTTACTTCATTCTTGAGTCAAAATGTAATGTGTTTAAACCAGATTTGAAAAATAATCATAATAAATGGCGATTTATCTTAATTAATCTACAGTAAATAATTGTAATGGTTTTTACACAATTAATTTTGTAAAATTGTTTTTAAACCTTTCTTCATTAAAATACATTGTGCCTTATCAGGTATTTATAACTTGCAATGAATCCATGTTTTCAATGAGACTTGTAATTAAAATATTTTAATCAAATCCTGAACAGAGTCGACACAACATCAACAGGACCATGGAATTCTTCATCTTGTCGGGATTAAATCTACAGCAAAAACAAGGTTGTTTACTTTAGCCTGCGCTGCCTGTGTTGTCATTTCTTCGCTGTCCTTAAATACTACTTTTTTTTTATTAAACTGGAATTCAACAAAGCCTTTTCTTATTTTACTTTTTACTTTATTGGACACAAAACACTATTCATTCACTTCTGGACAAGCTTTTTCCATTACAGAAGATAAAACTTTAATGTACTTGTAATTAATGACATTTTCCATTTAGTGTTAATGACTTTTCTTCATAATTTTCAGTGTCAAAATATTTAGGTCTAGACCTGTCATCTCGTGAATTAAATTGATGTAAGACTCTCGCATGCATCAGCGTTCAGAATACATTTAATGAAATATATAATATTTTTACAAAGACAGAACATTTTTCAAACGTCCTTGTGCCTTGTAAATGATTCGAAACTAAGAGAAAATTAAACATTTAAAAGTGCCACAGGGAAATGATAGGAAAAACTATTGTTTTAGAAAACAATATTAATCTCAATATGGTACTGTTAAAGCTGTTACACTTCTTTTTCATTTCAATCAATTCAAGTTGGCAGAGAATCTTAATAAAGCTGCGGCATAATGTGCTGCATGATCGTAGAACCAGCAACAAGGTAATACCCCTGCTGTCTCCCTGGCAAACACTGCTAAAATGACAATTTCAATTTCAGTTGTGAAAGCTTGCCAAACGGGGACAATGATCCAAACTCCAGAAACTTAATTCAAGATTTACAGCATAAAGAAAACATAAAAAACCAAGAGCTTGGTTTGTGAGGGATAGAAATCCCACTTGGCAGTTTGTTGTAATCATTAATTATTTATCATTAAAGTAAACCTATGTGTTTGTGTGTGTGTGTGTATATGTATATATTATATATATATATATATATATATATATATATATATATATATATAATGATTAAATTATGGTTTTATTGATTCCTGTTTTAAAATGACCATAACGGTGCTGTTATTTATTCAAAATAAAAACTGTTTATTGAAACCTGTTATTCCCTATGAATGCTGTGGAATAGTTTGTTTTTAAAGAATGTTCATAATATTAACTTCTTCAGATCATCTTAAGAAATGGTCAAAATCTGTTTTAATCACAAATTTCCATTGATGGTCACTTTATGTTGACTTCCTTCATGCTCAGTGCTTGTCAAGTGTGTTTCTGTTGCATTCACTCACCTCTGGTTTAATGGAGATTAACTGAAGAAAACTGAAGATGTTTACTGTTGTTTTAAAATGATAAATAAGATACAAAAGCATTTAGAGTCTGACCTCTTTTACTTTGTCTCTGAACCCCTTATGATGTCTTTGTTCTTGATCTTGTCCTTTCTAGTCTCTTCAAATAAAATCTTCAATACACTTCTATGTCTGACTCTTCTTTTTTTTCTCTATGCCATGCATCATGAAACATCCAACTTGAAGACTCTGTAATGAACAAGTATATTAATATACTGATGGTCTGATGAAGCTTCATGAAGCAGTGTCATTATTTTCAGAGTCCACTAGATGGTGGTCTCTGCACTATTTTCCTTTGTTTTGAACAACTGTTCTAATGAAACATCACATCATTTTTAAACTGATGGCGCCACCTACTGACCTCTAAACAACATGACACTGCTTCATGAAGCTTCATCAACCCATCAATATAAAAAATGTTTGGGACCCCTGGTGGTTTAGATCCATGTCTGGAGGGCCACTCAATCTCTTTCTGTGGCCTGTATTATTGTCACACATTTGGTTTGCAAATGAATCCCAACTCAAGCATTCATTCATTTCAATAAATGTCTAAGATAACGTGGTCTGCAGCAGTTGCAATACTCAGCATGATAACATTAGAGCAAGATAAATGCAGCTGAAAAACAACACATTATCCTAAAAGAGAAATAGAGTTTGTGTCATCATACTGTACCTGTAGATGCAGGAGTCCATCGAGGCTGCAGACCAGAGCCTCACAGATGACGTCAGGTTCTGCTATTGACTCCTGGACAAGTTCCACTAACGTCCCTGAGCTCGCCAGTGACTCTCAGAAAATATGTGAAATAGTTCAACGCTACAGAGAGAGACGCTGCACTGCAGTGATCCGAGACTTTACCTGCATTTGACTCCACCATATTTAACAAAGTGATGCTGCTGGTGGAACTGAAGGAGAGTTACAGGTAATTCATCTTGAGCTGACAGGCCTACAGGGGCTCCTAACACAACAAAAAAAAAATCATATGACTAAACAAAAAAATAAAGGGAGCGATACGATGTACAAATAAAGGAGAGCAATGTGCCTTTGCCACTGTATGGACCCAAGGACATGTTAGATGATATGCTGTGGGTGCAGGTCTGGGGCAGGGGAGGACATGGAGGTGTGGCAGAGGAGGAGAGGAGGGGTGGAGAGAGAAAAGAGGGGGATCATTGCACAAAATGAATCAAGAAAAAGAGTTAAACGGGAGGGAGTTATACTAAAAGTTGCTGCTGCAGCATCGAAAAACATCCAAATTCCCTGTAGTGCAGAAAAACATAGAGGACTTTAGGTTCTGTTCTGATCAATTTCCTCCCGACCTCACCCCCCCTCCCATGCTCGGGTGTCCTCTTTCAGGTCCTCTTATTGATTCTCTGCAAACCGACGCCAGCTAGCATCGGCCCCGCATCGGCATCAGAGACACATCACGTGACAGGAAGTGTGATATTCAAGGAACGTCCGACCGTGTAGGACACTCATTAAAGGTTCAGCTTCTGCGTCTTCGTTCAATCGGAGACTTCAAGTCATTGACGGACGCATGATGTCAAACATCACTCCGACGCTTCGGTTTCAAACCCCAAGTCTGGGAACATCGGAGTCTTTTTATACCGACGACTGAAACTCTAGCTGTGGTCATCGCGTCCCGTCGAGCTGCTGACTCGACGCTTCTTCTCACGGATCAATGGACCTGATACCGACAATTTCCTCGACAGTTTGATGAAACTTGTATTTTTTAGAGCAATATTGAGTCAAAAATGTGTTTTCTAATGCTAATGTCATCAAGTACATCTTGGAGTTTAGTAAGTCCTTGATAATACTTCCAGGGAGTACTCTGTGCTGAGCTCAGCACTTCAGCAACACTCTTAAATCCTTAAGTCCATACATGGAACGCATCATGTTTTGTTGAAATAAAGGATGACAAGACTTCACAAAAGCCAGTTCAGTGGCGTGTTCGCTCGAGCGACACTATGCTAACGTTAAGTGTCAAACCATCAGCGCTATTACAGCCTCTCTATGAGTGAATAACGTCCTTGACTTGGTCATTATCGCCTTATCGCGGTCGATGATTTCCTCCCGCAGGTTAAACGAGAGGTTTCATGTGCCCTGTGATGGACGCGCCATCTTTCTAGATCGTCTGGTTCTACCTCTTGCCGGGACACGGGTCAGTCCATTTGATACGCTCATAACCGTGGCCAGTCCGACTAATCGATGACAGAAATGACCGATCTCCTTGTTCTGTCATGAAAAAAAAAACACATTTCCATGTAGCTTTTTCCATATCATACAGTTCTCCTGTGATACGATTTTCCTCAACTTGACTTTCTAAATTATACATTTATTTTTGACTTGGGGAGTTACAGAATTAATAATCGAATCCTCAAAACATGCAGTGTTATGGGGTAGTAAATTAACTTAAAAATGGCAAATGTTTTCCACTAGCTAAGCTAGAAGGTAAAACATTTTGTTGAAATTTCCTTAACTTGACATTCTATTTGGGAAACTTTTATCTTTATAATCGTGTGTTTCCTGCTAAAAGCCATAACATGTAACAGTAACGGTTACAGGGTGGTACATTTTTCACATTCAAATGACTGCAACTGTTGGCTAAACTAGCAAGTAAACCATCTAGTTGACTTCTGACACTTTAAATTTATGTCAAAATTTTCGTTTTTACTTTGCTTTACCGGTGATAAGGTGAAGCTTAACTGACCTGATCTAACTACTGTATCAATAATATCAACATGCCTAAAATAGTTTTGGTGACATAAGCTGATGGCTGTGTCATCACTTGAAAAAGTGCATCCCTAATCTACTTGCCTTGATATTAATGAAAGAAACAGTGTCTTGAAAATAGCAAGAACAGGTGTTACGGGGTAGTAAATTTCACTTCAGAACGACTGCGGCTACAGCTGTAACCGCTAGCTTAGCTAGCATGTGTCCGTATCTTTCTTTCTATCACTTTACATTAACATTGAAAACCTTTTTTTCATTATGCATTATAGGTTGATCATCTTAACTGATTTCTCTTAATACCATGCTTGTTTTAGACCTTGGCTCCTTCAAAGTTTTGAGTAATATCTAGATGGTAGAATCTGTCCGTCCATCCATCCATCCATCCATCCATCCATCTATCTATCTAGATTCACTTCAAACATAGATATACTGTTTCTGTAATTTTTTTTTACTTAACATAACATTTGGAAGATTTTTTTCACTGTGCCTTACAATGAAACTTAACAGATATCTTACCACCAAATATATCATATCATCGTGCTAGATTGAGGCCCTGTCACCCCAAATTATTTGAGTGCCCGCGATTCAAAAAGGGATCTCAGAAATAGCCAGATCATGTAAACGTTACAGGATGATAAGTTGACACTTAAGTTTAATATTAACTTGCTTGTTTGAGACCTTGGCTCCTGCAAGGTTTTGAGTAATGTATATAATCAAAGAAACAGCCTCTTAGTAATAGCCAGAACATGTAAACGTTACGGTGTGGGACTAGCATTAATTCGGATTTCAATGGGAATAAATATTAATTTTTTAGCCAGTGGTGGTAGTGTTTAGCCCGACGGGAGGACACATTTCCCATGAGCACTCGCTAAACGTCGCAAAAGTTGCCATGTCCCGGTTTGCAGCAGTTGGACGAATTTTCTGTTTCCAGACTTCCATTGTCTGAATGAAGGATGGATGTCGATGAGGTAATGAATCAGATTGTTGATAATGAAATATAATATGACGCCTTGTAAATAACATAACTTTAACTTTGTATTTGTACCGTAATTCAAACCTTCCCCCCAACACAACCAGCACGATGTGTAGCATGTTCACACCATCCCCAAGAGCTTTTAGAGTGAAAATAAAAATCACACAAAACACCTCAAGTCACGGTATGTGAGTCGTTCAACTTAAGTTAAGTTATTTTAGTACAAAAATATTAAGGTGCTGCTTTAAAAACAGGAAAACATTGGTTAGAAAACAGTAATTTGCAATAGAATTGTTGAGGTTTATTCTACACCAGCATTTCTCTGAAGCATAATTCAATTTACACACTTCAAATAACACTTACTATCATTCGAAATTGAATTTGAACAGATTTGATCGAGCCCATGAAATGATTTTGACACAAAAGGCTTCCGTAGAATGACCCATAGCAAATCCCCATGTAAAAGTTAGTTGATAACCGCAGACGTGTTGTGGTTAAAGTTCACGCACACGCGCGTACACACACACTCCCCTCCCTCTTCCCTTTTTTTTTTTTTTACCTGAGCACCTTCTCCTTCATCCTCGTGCACTGGATCACTTTCACACCAACAACACCGCGTGTGTATCTGCTCGGTCCAGATCAGCTGACCCGCTCAGGAACCGGACGAACCCGCCGGACCCCAACACCGCAGGAGGAGATGAGTGACAAAAACGCCGGTGAGCAACTTGTCTCTTTTTTTTATTATCATCGAACCATAACTTAGTTTGCTGTGACTGTGTGTGTGTGTGTGTGTGTGTGTGTGTGTGTGTGTGTGTGTGTGTGTGTGTGTGTGTGCGGGCGAGTCTCTCCCTCACGTTCATGCTTCTGCTGCAGCGAGAGTTGCTCATTTCTTACCCGCATTTGGTGCTCGGTGGGCCGGCCTCGTTTCACTGCTCACCCCGCTGGACTTCCACACATTTTCTGGAAAGATCCGCAGAGAAAAAAAAGAAGTAAAAAAAAAAAGCGTGTGTAGAGTAGCGTGTATCTGAGCTGTCAGCTGTTTAAAGCAAAAAAAACTGCTGCTTCCACTTTTTACACTATGGATTTGTTATTTATTTATTTATAATGCTTGAGACTACATGGAGATTAATGAGAGATGGAGGTGAAAACACATTTTAATCCCTACATATTTTTAGAAGAAGGGCAGAGTGCCCTCTGATAAGCTGACTAACTTTTAGTCTATTTAAAAAAAAAAAAACCCAACACAGGTAGAATCATGTCAAATATTTGAAAACTAATGCATACAAACCTAACATAAATTTACACGTGTTTCTATTTGTGTGTTTCGTGTTGAATAGTGAATAAGTTATGAAAAAAGGATTAAAACGCTGAATAAAGAAACAACACAAATACAACTTGTCAACAAAACAGCGTCAATAAATATTTAAACACGGCTGCTGCCAGACTCAAATGGGCAAGAGTTGAATTTATTATTTAAAGATTTATAATGATGTTGCTGGAACTCGCCCCCTCCCCAAAAAACTAGATTTTCTTTAATATATTTGCTTTTGTTTTGCAAATTTTAAGGATTAAAGATTTTTAAATCCAAGCTTTTTATTCATTAAAGTGAGTGATTTGTGATTTAAATCTTCCTCAAGACCAAATCTTCCCCAATAAAAATGTGGGGAAAAAGGCAATTCCATTTTCGATGAGGAATGACAAACATTATTCCAAACAGTGTTACTTTCACACCCGTAGATTACAACTAGAAGAAACAATCTGCAGACGTCTGAAATTAAACGATGATATTGCGACTTCAGTCCTTATTTGTTATATTTGTTGTAGTAAATATTCTTTTGAAACAGTTATAAAAACCCCTTATTATTCCTTTCTTGTTCTGTAATTATTAATTTAAAACAAATCCAATCAATCAACATTTATCCAAAATTAACATTTCCCAGGTTATGGAATTAATATTATTTCACAAATACATTTTTTATAAAATCTCCCTTTTTATTTCATTCTAACCAAAATAAAAGCACAAAAGAAACCTTTTTTAGTGTCTCTACAATCCCTGATTTTATCATTAGTTTCCTATATAGTTGTGTTAAATTAAAAACAATGTAATAGTTTAATAGATAATTAAAAAAGATACGTTTCATGTAATAGGAAAATAAAAACTTGCGTTGAGTTAGTTGAAACGTGTTCTAGTTGAAGCCGGAGTAATGTCATCGACAATGTCAGGAATGTTCCGGTTTATCTGACTTATATTGGAGAAGAAAAGGACAAAGAGAGATGACGATAATTCAGAAGAACACCAGGAAGATGTTTTTTTTCGTTGACTCTCTGGGGTCAGTTGAAGGAGTTTTTAAACCGTCAACCAAGTTTCTGTATTCTGAGGAAATCCATCGAAGTCACATAGCAATATTTTTGATGACTATCTGCCACTGTCAGGCTTATAATGTGTTTTTGTGTCGCTGTATTGATCCTCCTAGTCTGTGGCAACATCGCCTTGTTGTGGTTTGATGCTCAGACTCAACCTTCAACCTCAAGTTTGCACACTTGGCCGTTTTTTTTTTTTCACTGGAGGTGTTTGGCAGCTTTCCGTGATGCAGCTGTTAACAGATTCGCTGGCTGTGCAAATCCACTTTGTGCCAGGCAGGATGTGAGAATACGTCCAGGTACAGAGGAAGAGAGAAGGAATCATTCACTTTAGAGTAATTCATCTCATTGATTGATTTTTTTTCAATTAATTCCCATCTATTTTTTTTCAGTTGCATTAATGACATCTTCATAAGGTAATTTATTGTTTTGAACAGATCCACTTCTAGCCGTTTACACTCTGCTGTATTTGAGTGTTTCCTGCAACCTTAAATTTCACCAACAGGGCTGAATATTTCTGTGTTATTTTGTTTAAATCATTATAGAATAAAATAAAACTTAAATTCCATGTTATTTGCTGCAAGTAAAACATTAAAAAACAAGTATTAAAATAATTAACAGACCAATCAA
The DNA here is from genome assembly GCF_982586985.1 of Callionymus lyra. NCBI lineage: Eukaryota > Metazoa > Chordata > Actinopteri > Syngnathiformes > Callionymidae > Callionymus > Callionymus lyra. The sequence continues at coordinate 5,294,894 of NC_141833.1, forward strand.
TGTCCACTTCAGGGCGTGACTAAACCTTTTTTTTTTCACCACGGCAACTCAAGCACAAGAAGAACACGCATAAAAAATAAAACTTGTTAACAAAAAATTAAAGTTGGAGATGAGAACATATGATCAATGTGATTTAAAAAGATATGACTAATTAATCGCCTATTTTGACACCCCTGGATGGATGGATGGATGGATGGACTTTATTAAACCCTCTGGAGATCTCCTTCGGAAAATTGTGTTTCCAGTTCGGTACAACCAGTTTCATAAAACAAGAACAAAGTGCAAACAAAAGAACAAAGTGCAACTATAAAGAACGTAGATCAAAATAAAGAACATTGATCAAAATAAATATGTGTTTAAAATAATATTGTGAGTAAACCAAAATACCCTCTAGTGATTTGATATCTCTGCAACACTATTCTGCCAACCTAAGCATTTGTGTTAAGCTTTTTTATTGTTTGTTGATGGTAAAGTTCTGAGCTAAAATATGTTTATCTAATTTATTTAACCACGTATAATATAATTGTATCACTGCTGGTGTTTTCACCAATGCGCGTGTAAGAAAAGAATGTCAGGACTAGAGATGTATACGTATTCCGACCTTGAGGATAATAACTCATTGAAGTTTGTTTTTGTTGGACTAAGAAAATGAATGGTTTGTGAAACTGTGACGAAGATGTAACAGCGAACTAACAGCTCAGTGCCTCAGACAGGATTCAGACCGACATCTCACTAGTATACAAGTAAATAAGTTAAAGTATTTAAACCAATGTTTAAGTTTTGCCAGAAGTACCTGCTTCACATTACGTATCAGTTAATGATGTGACAAAGAGTTTCAATGCTACTGCCACCTGCTGCCCATTTGCGCTCACTGCGATTGACAATATTTCAAATGCTGAAAAATGAATTCATATTTTATAAATAATATACATTTAGGTTTTGCATATTTGGGGTAAACGAGTGGCTTGACCGAGTCCTAAGCTTTCTGAGTGCGTTTCTAGACAAAAAGTCTGATCGTTTTCGTGCTATTAACAACTTTTTGTTGCACCTTCCTCTAAGAATGTGGTGCCAGCCCTCACCCCTTCTCCCTCTTTCTCCCCCCTTCTCCCCCTCTGCTGCTGCCCTCTCTGACCTTTCCTCATTTGCATGGCCGCTGATGTAGAGGCGTTTTGCTGAGCCCAAACCTTCTTCTGTGCGAGGAGGTATTATTCACAGGACGAGGGCTCAAGGTGGAAGTGACACGATGAGTGTGCGACAAACAACAATGTTTAACATTCATCTCTGAACTCAGGTTACTTTTATTATAACTTTCACCGTTTTTATGGTTCTGCTATTGATTCACTTTGGATGGGATGAGTTCCATAAATAGTGTTTTTGGCGCCATCTTTAGAGGAAAGTCTTGTAGTTATTTTGGTACTTTTTTAATTAACTATATTGACTTTTTAGATTAATTAATTCTAAATAATCAATTTTTCTTCCATGTTTTGCTTCACATCTATTCTCACTAGAACCTTTTAAATTATACATTTAACTTTTAACTTTTGTATTTCGTTTTTTCTTGTGCTTCTTGTCTTTATATACTGCACTTTGAATCCACATTCTATCTAATTTATTTAAACATCTTCCTCTCGACTACTGTTTAGAATTAAAAGCCCCTTCAGTGTCTATTTTTAAAACTCTCTTTTTATGAGAATCTGTAGTTTTTTTGTTTTATCGTAGTGTTTTTAACAGTTCGTTTGGTGTGATATATTTTATATTCCAATACAGCACTTTGCGTCAACTGCTGCTATAAATAAAGTTGACAGAGTTGAGAGAATGACTTTACCCCTCTTTTATTTTGAAAAACTGTTTTTTTTACTGTCTTATTTAATTCTCTTGACCCAAATCCTCCTTTTTTTTTAAACCTTTCTATACCTTTTCACTTAACTTAATTGTCTAAACCAATTATCAATGATAATTACTGTCTGAAAGGAGTTTTATTTTCAGTATGTGACTCTTGACTATTCATAGTCCTCATTCCATAGAAATAATACTAAAGCAAAAACTCACACATTGGCACAAAGTCACTAAAAGCTCAGTATAAAATATAAATGGATGAAAGTACTAACCAGTCCAGAGTTCTTTGCTGATTCAGCGTTTATGGTGAGACGTTTTTTTTCATGCACTTAATTGTAGTTTTTTTTTGCAGGTCATGCTTTTGTAGTTTTACTTTTTCCTCAACCGTGAATATCATCCTTCATGTAACCGGTACCACCCCTCCTCCTCCCTCCTCTAATGACGTCACATCTATCCCCTAATTCTTATTCAGATATTTTTCTCTCCTCTCCATCATCCTTCATCCCTCTCTTTTTTTTTTTTTACTTTCTCTTCTCATGAATGACAAACATTATTCAAACAGTGTTACTTTCACACCCGTAGACTACAACTAGAAGAAACAATCTGCGGACGTCTGAATTTAAACAATGATATTGCGACTTCAGTCCTTATTTGTTATATTTATTGTAGTAATTTCTCTTTTGAAACAGTTATAAAAACCTCTTTAATTATTATTTTCTTGTTCCTTAATTATAACTGAAAACAAATCCAATCAATCAACATAAACCTTTCACCGGTTATGGTATTAATCTTATTTCACAAATACATTTTTTATAAAATCTCCCTTTTTATTTAATTCTAACCAAAATAATGGCACAAAAGAAAGCTTTTTTAATGTCCCCCTCCTCTCATGACGTCACATCTATCCCCTCATTCTTATTCTGATATTTCTCTCTCCTCTCCATCATCCTTTATCCCTCTCTTTTTTTTTCTTTTTACTTTCTCTTCTCCCGAACGGTCTTCCCCACTTTTTTTTCCTGCGCTCTCCTGTTGAACTTTCAACTCTGGCGATCACGTGACTCTCGACTCTCCTCTTTTCCCTTAAAAAAGAAATAAAAAAAAGAAAGAAAGAGTGGCAGCTCTGCATTATGTCACCACCGTACGACTCTTTTTTCTCTCTCTCCTCTCTTCTTTCTCTCTCTCCTGCAGTTTAACTTTGGCCTGCTCTACCTCTCTCTCTCTCTCTCTCTCTCTCTCTCTCATCCTTTTTTTTTCTCCTGCCATTCCATCCGTCGCTGGTGATCCTCATCCAGGGGGGCGCAGGAGGAGAGGATGAGGGGAGGATGAGGAGAGTGAGGAAGAGGAGGAGGGGGAACAGTTAGGAGCTTCATTGTAACGTCCTTGCGTCGCCTGCCGGAAGAGGAACGACCGTCGGAGAGAGAGAGAGAGAGAGGGAGAGATAGAGGGGGGTCTCTCTTCTCAAGATGCCCGGTGCTTCTAGCGTGATTTGTCCCGCAGCCTGTGCCCTTCCGGCGGTGCGCGGCTCCGTGCTCGCGACGCTGCCCGCTGCGGTGTTGCGATAGCGCGGCGGATGTTGGGAACCGAGGGAAGAGGCTCCATCATCCCAAATCAATGAGGATTCTGAGGCCATTCCTTCAGAAAGGAGCGCATATGCTGCAGTGTTTCTGTGGACAACGATCGAAGTCGACCACTATCACCAACGGTGAGGCGCGAGCACGCAGCTCGCATTTATGCATGCTGGGATTCAACAAGGGTTTGATGGGGTGATGGTTAAAGGATGGGGGGGGGGGGGGTCTTCTGTGTCTGCAGTGGTCCTGAGTGTGCAGCTTTAGAGAGGCATCTGTGTTTGTGCTGCATCTGAACCGGGCCAAAAAAAAAAAAAAAAAAAAAGAGAGAAAGAGGAGAATGCAGGGATCAAGTGGCCAAAGTCCCCCCCAAAACAAAAGCAGCATCAGCACCAGGGATGCAGCCAGAACTCCTGCCCAGAACCTGACAAACTTTTCCTGCACATCTTCTTTAAAAAAAAAATCCTGATTTACTGCCACATTCCCCAGAGGGGCCGCTTCCAGGAAGATTAAGTCAAGTCATGAGAGAGAAGTTAAGACTGTGGATAAATTATATAAGAAAAAAAGTGCATAGTTCTCTGGGAAGTACTTAAAGAAGGCACGTTTCTATGAGTCTTGTTCATGAGTGAGGGAAAAGTTTTGATTGTATTTGAAAGTAGAGCTAAGCCAGAACTCTCAATGGCCAACTTGTTTATTAACAGAAGTTGTTAAAGTTTGCTGAATCAAAAGTACAAGTCTCGGGCCAAACTTGATCAAACACTTGGATCCCATAGGAGCAACAGTTGCAGTGCATTGTGGGACTTGTAGGAATAGTCAGGATATGTTAGTTTTTGATACTAATGTTATCTAATCGGCCATGTTGAGTCTTCTTATGGTACTTTGAGTTTGTGCTAAAGTTAAATTGATCCACCTGTTTTTCTTACAAATATACCTATATTTTGTAAAATGAAGTAAAAATAATAATTAAAACAAATATTATTATAAACAACTATTTTCTATAATGAAAATGTGGCTACAAAGAGACTCAAGTTGAAATTGTTTACAATAAATACAAGAACAAAATACAATCAATGAAGGTTGGAATTAGCCGTTAGCTTATAGCAAAACTTAACTAAACATTAAATAATGAAAAGTCCCTAAAAGTATATTTGATTAAAACAATGCAGTGTAATGTTTTAGGTAATGCTAAGTTATATTATTATAAAGACATTTATAATATACATAAAGGACACAACCTTGTAAAATTAACATGTAAATAACTGTCTTAAAATACACAAACATTAATAGTATATGCATTTAAAATACAAAATAAGAAAGTAATGATACAGCAGTTAACACAAGAAATACTGTAATGTACTTAACTTTTGGGTATGGAAAATGTTGTATCAACAATAAAACAAAGCCCTCAATCAAAAAAGTTATTTCGATTATTTTAAAAGTAGGTTAATAGATTTATAATTGAATCGGTGTTAGAGAAAATAAAATGAAAAATCCAGGTGCTGATCCTCCTCCCTATCCATCTACTTCAGTGTAACAGGAAACCAAACATGAAGAAAGTTTTAAAAACTCACTAACAAATATGTTAAGTGAAGCATGTGCACATGGGGGTGACTCTATTTTCTGTTGTGTAGTTGTAGTTTGTGTAGCAGCCACTTTCAGCACCGCACCGGAGCCTCAATGACACACAGACACACAAACCCGTGCTCCCACTCAACAGTTCCTGGCATGTGGCCTAAGAATCCTGCCATGTCCTCTAGAAAGAATGTTTACTGCAGTGCTGCCGTACTTCAGCGCAGCTACACATGCATCCACACAATCGTCACACACACACACACCTAAACCAGAGTTAAGTTATGACACTCTCAGGGCACAGCTGTAGCTCCTCTCAGATTCAGGGCAGACAATTAGAAAGTCCATTAAGCACAGTTGATTCCTGGGAGGCGGTTGGACCAAAAGCAGCTCACACACTGGGATCTGTTAGACTTGAAGCTGCTCTCGCTTCTCCTGCTGCTCGTACCCGAGCGTGGAAGTCGCTGACGGTGACGTGAGGCGTGGATTCACCACGAGCCGTATCATTATGACCAGTGACGGGACAATGAGACGGATCTGTGAGGGTGGTTTGTGGGTGTTTGGAGAGCAAGTGGACATTTTGTCCTTGTACTTGACGTGTTAGACGCCGGGAACATGCATGAGGAGTGGAGTGATGTGAAGAGAGGCCAAATGGGATGAATAATCAGGCAGAAACAAAACTGTTGAAGGCTGAGAGTAATACTCAACATTTTCATTGAAACGTATCTCTCTTGTAAATGTGGTCAACAAGACATAGAACAAACAAATATATGATCAAAGAAAGATGTTGAACATCAAAATAAGTAAATGAATCAAAGTATATTTATATTTTTCTGCAGGAATAAATAAAAGGAATATCATGTTAGAAAAAGAAAGAAAGAAAAGTGCACAAATTAAAAGGTATCAGGGAAAATGAAAGCAAAGTATTATTGACTTTACAAAACAAATGTTTTATTTCAATTAAAGTAAAGCAAAAGTATGATTTTAGGAAGAAAATACCATAAGAAGATGAGTAAATTTAGAGGGACAAACGAGAAAATAAAATAGCTAATGATCTTATATATATATATATATATATATATATACACGTATAAAACATAATAACTGAGTATGGCAGTCATTTGTCACAGCTGTACCCTATGTTCAATATCCTTCATGATCTCCAATATCCTGAATCAAATAAAAGATTTTAAAGTAGGAAATGTATAAGGGAAAAATATTGCTTAAATATCATAAAGTGAAAACATAAATTATTTTTTTTTAAAAGAGAAGAAAATCGGTGGAAAAAATGAAATCATCGCTTTTAAAATATGTTTATATCTGCTATTTGGTCAATGAAGGATGAATAAATAACGTTTTATTTTAATTTAATAAAATAACTATGTGATTAGAAATGCAAGATAAAAAAAAGCTAGATAAGATATCACAAAAAAATAATCATAACTGTTTATTTCTCATTATATTCATGTTTTTAGTCATTAATTAAGAATTAAAAAGAAAAACATGATCAAGAGTATTTGTGGTTCCAGTGTGGTGTGTGTGTCTTGTCGGTCACATATCATGTGGCGACACCTTCCATCAGATGGAAAGTAAATCGACAAGAAATAAAAAAGTTTTTTATAATTAGCATTAAAGGAAAGGTGGAAGCAACATATCTACGGTCAACATTCAAACAAGTTTTGGCTGATTTGAACCTCATGAAAGAGTCTGAAAAACAGTAAAACGAAAGATCTTCTGTTATAGAGCAGCGTCATCTTGACTCCACTTCTCTGGGAGCTGTTTCTACACAGACACACAAAATCAAACACGTAGTGAGTGTGAGTGTCGACGTCTGCGCTCGCACCAAATGTCAGCTGTGACTTTCTCACTGACTTTGTAGGAGATTTGTTTGGAAATCACATGAAGTGTTTTCTGTTAGTGTAACATCAATGACCTACAGGGATTATTTTAGTTTTCTAGAAAAGATCACAGCACAGATACAAGGAATCTTGAAATAAAGTAAAAATAAAAAATACATACATATACTAGTGATGATATATTTTTTGTATTTCTGTTCTTTAACCTAAATTAAAATACAATATATTAAACAATTTGATAGATATAAATAAACAGTATATGCTAGTAATGGTCTGATGAAGCTTCATGAAACAGTGTCATGTTGTTTAGAGTCCAGTAGGTGGCGCCATCAGTTTAATAATGATGTGATGTTTCATTAGAACAGTTGTTCAAAACAAAGGACAATAGTGCAGAGACCGCCATCTCGTGGACTCGGAACAGAAAAAACCAAAATAAATAATTCCTGTTAAAAAGCCAGCAAATGTTTGGACTTGAATTACATTAAGGAAAAATAAATATATGGTCTATTAAAGTGAAATCAATATTTAAAACTACAAAAAAGAATAAAAGGGGAAAAATGGAGCATATTTTAAGAATAAGCTTAAGTACAGTTTTGATTTGATTTTATATTATTTAATTTTGGATAACTTTTTTTCTTAAAATGCCCCACATTGAAATCTTAAAATAATTATGAAAAAAACTATATTTAGTATTGATAAATCATAATAAATTCCAAAATAATAAACTTTAAAGTTACAATATGTTTGAAAACATTACAAAGGAAATAAGTAAAAGCATAATTAAGAAAGGTGTTTGAATCTACTCTGTGGTCAATGGGAATCTGAGCTTTGAGAAAAAATGATTTAAAATATATTGTGACACAAGGAAAGTTGTATTAACAGTTGAATTAAGTAATGGCTTGTAAAATAAATACTGGATCAGCTTTTGTTAGCGGTCAGAAGCTATTTTTTTAAATTTATTATTATTGTAGTTATGGTAGTAATATTTCTCTTAAAACCACCATAGAGAATAAGCAGCAGTAGTTTATAACTTAAATAGAAATAAAAATGACCATGTTGTTAGTAAAAAATAAATAAAACGTATAAATAAACAAACATTTATTATATAATATAGATATACTGTCATTAAGATAAATACTTTCAATCATTAGCAATCATTGTACATAGAAAAGTAATACATTTATTTATATTTTTTATTTATTTAATTCAAAAAAACATTGAAGTTATGAAAGTAATTATTTGCAACTATTGTACTTTTTGTATTAATTTTCAAAAATGTTTATTTTTAGGGCCTCAAATGTCTTAAAAACACAAACTATGTTTTACAATATTCAATTTTAACTTAACATTCTCATCTTCTCCTGAATCTTTAGCTTTAAAACTGCACTTAAAGGATTATTATCATCGTTCAGACTGAAGAGTCAGCTGTATTTTCTTGCAACCAGAGGTCATAGAAATGATCAATAAAGTTGTAAAATAATACATTTCAATTAACTCGGACACAGGAGAAAAGTGCTGACCATGTTTTTTATTCTATAAAGTGCATCATTCACAGAGATGTGGTCTAAACAAGCTTGTGGTCAGAAGTACCGGGAACACTGCCAGGAACACTTTCCCAGGATCCTTCATCCGTCGTGTGGTTGTCGTCCTCGATGTTCACACCTGCTGGACTGAGTCAGTCCACCTGGTGTCTCAGAGTTCATGCTAATGCTAACACTGTCAACAATGCCTTCGTTCAGTCTTGACATCTTAGGAAATGGCAGCTGCTGGAATTTTTTTTTTTTCTTAAATCTACTGTTTATGTAAGTAAGTAAGTAAGTAAGTAATATTTATTTATATAGCGCTTTTCAAGACTAGGGTCACAAAGCGCTTTAACAATCAAAACAATACTCAAAAAAGTATATACATTAAAGATCAAGATAATACTGAGAACAACACATCTGTCAATCACTTTTAATATAATCTGGAATAAAAAATGATGGATTTATTTTCCGTGAAGATGAAGAACAGATGAGCCTGGTGACGTTTATATAGGGATTATTCTCGTTTGTCCTTCTTTTTTAAAAAGTTTCTATTGATTTTGAACTACTTCTTTCATGTTGAAAGAAGTGTAGTTTGTGTGCGTCGTCTTGTGCTGATTTAAATATGGTTCTTATATTTTTCTAGCACCTACATCTTAATTCTATGCAGCACATTTGATCTGATCTTACAAACATTGCATTTATTAGCATGTGAACCGAACAGAAACTACATACAAACACATTTAGAGATCTTCAAGTAAAAAAGTGTTGAACGATAATTGTCTGAGATTTAAAAACAGTATTTTTGTGTAAACGTAAGCCCCAAATACATGCATATGTTTCTGTAATCGAGGTAAAAAAAACACTTTAAGAGCTTATAAATAATCCGTATAATCATTTTTTCCCCTTAACAAGAGGGAACAGATGATGCACTGAGAAAGGCGGTACATTTTGCAAAACTAGGTGGCGCTAATGCACCAATATCTATATGTTTAAAAGCAAATTAAAACCTGTAGAAGAAGAAAATGATAGTTTGAACAATTCATTTGTGCATCTTGTATTTACTAATAAAACTGATTTTAAGTTGAGGTTGATTAATATGGCTTTTTAAGAATAAAATGGTTGCTTCACGTAAGTTTGGAATCAATAAATTAATGGTGAGACGTTGGAGACGACACCGTAAAGAATTGACTCAATGCCGAAAAAAAAGTAAATAGTTTGAACTAGACAATGACTGTTCTGGCCTTTTATTTTTTAAAGTCCCATTATAATAGAGTAGTCTTAAGAACGTGTTCCAGGCACATTCCCGTATGTTTTTAAATTAAGAATATTTAATTAATTTTTAACTATACTATACTCTTCACTTAGAGAATAAGTTGGAATTTGTTAGTAACACAACACACAAACATTTATCAATTCACACTTTGCCTATAATAATAATAAAGAAATTGAGGCAATGTAGTCTTTAATGCACCTTTACTTATTAAAGTTCCTGCAGACCCCCTGATATACTGTAGATTGAAGGGCGATAATTTGGATCCTTGGCATTGTGTTTGTGATGTACTCTAGTGAAAGTGAAATAATATTTTTAATTGTAAATATTATGGACTTAAAAGGGATTTTTTTCCTTTTAAAAAAGCTTATATTTAAGCAAATATTTGCATTTTTATGACAATGATTCTGTCTGCGAGAACATTATTGATGAAGCATTTATATTTAGTTGAGGCAAAAGGTTTAGATTAGATAAGTTAGTGATCATGACGATATTTTTTTTTGTTACTTGAAGGATGCTGGTCAGTGTTTTGAATGTTTCAAAAGAGTCGAGCACGAGCTCATAGCTGGCCGTGGTGGCGCTGTCCAACAGGCGGTGCTGAAATGTCTCATGCTGGTCCTGGAAGGTGTCAGGACACAGTGCAGTTTGTCGAGCTGTGAAACAATGCGTCAGACTGTGCGTGCAGACCCAGTACTGTCAATAATCTGCAGATTTTGATAAAAAATAAAAAATGTATCAAACATATAAAAAGCAAGTGAATCGGTCAATGAGCTGTGATTTCCTTAAAATCCAGATTTTGCTTTGGTTTCTGTGGAGGCAGCGATGAGACAGTCTGGGCTCACAGTACTGTGTGCCGTGAGGTCTCTCAAGGATACGCAATGATGTAACAAGTTCACCCAAAATGAGACGATGATGTCACCGCACACTAGTAATTCTCTCTTCATCCGGCAGAGGGCAGCAAACGCACACACAAGTCTAATGTAGCGCCTTTGGGGAAAAAAAAAAACTGACCGCAAATCCTCGCACTCAGCATGTTCCATACGTCACTGTGATTGACAGCTCTGCTCAGAAAGACTAAAGCTAATTAATTATTTATAAATTAATTGAATGAAGTTCTTCTTGTCTTGTAAGGATGAGCGGATATTCATTAGGGATACTTTATCTTGGGCTGACAGTGATGTATCTCTCTGTAGTACACTGCAATCCCCGCTCCAGTTCTGAGAAGGCTCATTCTTTTGAACCATTTTTTTTTCTTCACAGAAGCATATATCATACCCCCCTCCCCCCACCACACACACTCACACACACCACCCCTGCATTGATTGGAATGATAAATGAGTTTGTTATCGACACTTTTCTTCTGCTGCCGTGACAAACTTGGATTAATCACAGTTCAGGAAGAATGTCTTTAAAGCAGAAACTCCTTTTAATGTGGTTGTTGAGCAGAAACACTCTGCACAAAAACACTGATAAATTCTCAGCCTTACATTTGTAACCGTGCACAACGAGCCGGGCGAACGATGGCGACGTGGATGGAGTCCACGTGTGCCTCCCTTCTCCGTGGTTGAAAGTGTCTGTAAATGTTTTATGCTCGACTGTCATGGGGAGGGTCGTACAGAGACTCACGTTTCCGTCCTCCCACTGGAGTGTTGGTTGTATGTTGGAGCTCACATGCGGCTACACATGCACACGAGAATGATCTTTTATTTACTCGTGTTCAAGTGGTGTGTAATCCTCTCGCTAATCCCAAATTACAAGACAAGGCGGAAACAATGGCTTGACCCAAATGTTAATTTAAGACTTGAATGATGTCTCATTTTAGCTTTAACTGTGCTGCAAAACTTGACTTGGTAGTTTTTTTTGCAGTTATTACTAATGGATAATGTTTATGATGCTATAGTCAGATATTTTCAATTTGATGTTGTGAGGTTTATTTTGGTAATGTGTTAGTTTGGTATCAAAATTTCTTACACAAAAAGGCACTCAGAGTGTGCACACCTCCACTAAACGGCTCATTTCAACCCGGAATATAGTTTAATTTACTCAACGTTGTTCTATCAAAAATATTTATTTATATAGAGAAATAAAACATTGATAGCAATGAGCTCAACTCGTCCCACTAGCAACATTTGAAAATATCATTTCAATCTGTTCGCTGTTTGCTCAGAAAAGTTTTATTTTTTTATCAGGCTTGTATTAATTAGTTTTAATAGGATTTAATGTAACAGAAAATCGTAAATACATTATTAGTTGAACACATGTGAAAAACACATTTTCATTTTAAATTTGTAGAATAAAATATATTTTAAAACCAACTTCTGACAATGTAGTCACACCTTGTAAATTTTAAATCTTTAAATGAATGAACAAAATGCATGTTTAACTTTTAACTTGTTCATCTATATATATATATATATATATTTAGGCTTTATGTAAAGTCACATGTTATATAAGATAATATAACACTACATTAGTCCCTTATGTATATTATATATTTACATTTTTGTATCAGGGTGTATTTTTTGCAAAGAAAAAAAAGTCTTTAATCACGACATGTTTAAGCTTCTAGTAACTGATACCTGTAAGTAAGTGTTGTGAGTATAAACATGTCTGTTGTCCTCACTTCACATCCATGACCTGTCACCTTAAACCTGTTGCATGATGGACTAAAACAAAAAATCTTGTTCTGTCTCCAAACTCTGTCTCTGCATATTCATCTCTGAAGACTATGAGCTCACCTCTTTAAGATGTACCCCCACCTCTCTCTCCTCCTTCCATCCTTTTCTTTTCTCTCTGCCCGCGGGACACGAGCTCCCTGCACAACACAGGATGAAGTGTCCAGTAATATTTCATATTTAATGCTGATGCGCGTGTTCAGAGGATCGTTTACTTCGCTCATAGGAACCTCACGCACGTATGGTTGCGTTAAAAGAGTTGAGGGGGAGAAAAAAAAGAGAGCGAGAAGGGGCGAGTGCGAGGGTGAGGGAGGGAGGCTGGTGGGAGGGGGGTACGTTCACTTTTCTGTCTCGGCGATGTAACACATCCACGGCTTCCACTCGGGACAAATAACGCCACAGTAATGCAACTATTTGTTGCTGCCGTGACTTGAGTCGCTGCCCACGCGCGTCCACGCGCAGCGCCGCAGCGTCCGCGGGAGATCCACGCGTGTCTTCCGGAGAGGAACCTCGTCTGTGGTGGACAGGATTTTTTTTTTTAAAAGTTGGTTTCTTCCAGCCAGGTATGTTTTTGAGGGAGATTGAACGAGGCGGATGAGGATCCGCGGTCTCGCGGTTCACCTGGAGTACCTAATCCATGACACACATCTGCGCCAACTTGGCGACACTGTTGCGTGTTTTTTCTCTCCGAGACCCGGGCATGAAGAGCGACCACTGGACCGGGATCATCATCATGCTCCTCTGATCAGGATGACATTTGGGTGAAATAAGTGGTTGGACCGGGACGAACACTTTAATCTTTTCTTTTTTTTTTGCGCAAAAACCCCCCCCCCCAAACACCCGCTGCGCCAGGATCCGAACACAGTCGATCCAAGACCTTCGGTGGTTTCTCGGGGGGGGAGATGGCTGCGATCGCCAGCTCCCTGATCCGCCAAAAACGCCAGGCAAGGGAGTCAAACAGCGACCGGGTCTCGACTTCGAAACGTCGCCCGAGTCCCAGTAAAGACCCCCGGTCTCTGTGCGAGCGGCATTTCTTGGGGGTCTTCAGCAAAGTCCGCTTCTGCAGTGGCAAGAAAAGACCGGTTAGAAGGAGACCAGGTCAGTGCTGGATTTCTCCCCCTCCTCCTCCTCCCTTCCTCCCCTCCCTCCCTCTCCTCTTGATGTGTGAGCGAGTGTGCGTGGAAGCGACCCCCCCCCCCCCCCCCCCCCCCCCCCCCCACACCCCGCCCCTCTTTGGAGCAGCATTTTACTGCAGTCATGGGCTCAAATCCGAACCAGAGGAGGAAGAATTTCTCCGCGGTGCTAAATAATCCACCTGTTCGTTTAGGTCCTCTTGTTGTCGTTACAACCCCTCCTCACCCCCCTGCCCTCCCCACCTCCCCCCTTAGTTTATCCTGAGAAATACAGAATTCCATCACAATAATCTATAGTTAACCCATCAAATCATTCCTATCTAACGGCTTCTTTCCCAGACTTAAACTTGAATCTGTTGCCTAATCCAATATTAATGTAGATTGGGGGGGTTCAGAGGTGGGGGTTGGGGGGGTGGGGGGATAAGTGGCACCGCAGTGCACCAAGGCTCTTTTGAGATTAAATGTTTTAATGGTAAATGTTTATTGCTGAGCAGGAGCTTGACTGCGGCGGAGGCGTCGGAGATTAATAACTAGTGCGGCTCTATTGATGGACGCACAACTCCGGGGTCTCCAGGACAGGCGAGATAGTTTAGATATGGGGTCGCTCTGACAGACGGACAGATGAGCAAGACAGTGAGACAAACGGGTTGAACCAAAACAGAGTTCTTACCTTTAACTAGAGTAATATTTAGACCCCCCCCCCCAAACCGACCCCCTACCAAAAAAGTACAACTTCTTGATGCCATCAGCTTCTAGATGTACTTCAAGATCACCGCGAGGGTGATCGCATCAGTGTTTGGGACAAAAGATGCGCTTTAAAAATATCTGAAAACGTCAGATATTTCAGACAAAACATCCCATCATTTGTCAGCTGCTTCCTGCCTCTGTTTGCTGCTAAGTTAGCTTTGCTAAAACCGTTATAAATCTTACAAGAGTCTTTTGTATATTGTAACGATTTAAACTTTCAGCCAAGACGAACCGACTCCTAAAAAGATCCAGATATCGACAGTTTAACACCAAGAATTTATTTAAAACTGTTCCGATCCTCGAATGAAGAGAACCATTCCAGGCGTATAAAAAATGTGTAAATGACTCTTGCTCCAAATGTGGTGTCCTACTTTTGTGAAAGACAAGTCATGGTCTAACAACCCAAAATACCTCCGACTATTATCCGACAGTTGAGGGACGTTATTAGGACTGACCCAATTTTTCTAAGATGATGAAGTCAGTTGTTGCCGTTTTAAACTACTAAACAGCTTATAATGTAATGACTTATTACTGGCTCGGTAAATATATTTATTTTTTAATTCAAATTAAAAAAACATGTTAGATAATTGTCTTGCAATCATCGAGTGACTTACACCGCTACAGATAAAATCCATTATCCAAAAATCATCCTCTGTATTCAAACCGCAAACCACTGAAGTAAAGACTGGAATTTTCAATGTTACTTTAAATCTTCCTTGACGTGATATTCACGAGTTTCTTAAACATTAGCACACACAGACTTGGGCCCCTATGAGTTTAAATGATGTAATAACCGAAAGGTTTAAGCGTTTTGGGGTGGAATGAAAAAAAATGCAATAAAATAAACAATAGTCTGTGTAGTATGATAAGGAATTTTGTTTAAATTGTTTTTAAATTAATGTTACAACTGTTTTATGTGGCATTCCAAGACGACATTGTTCCTTGTTACAGTCATATGTAATTCATAAACTTCAATACATTTTTATTCCCTTATAATACATTTTAATTAATATTTGAAACAATTTTAAGAACTTGTACAAAAGACACGGGTTCCAAAGACTGACCCTAAAAGCTAAATGTAATACAGACTAGGCGAGGATAAAACTATTTAACAATTTATTCAGCACTAGAAGGGATTTTAGTTCCGCCAAAACAAACACGTTTCTTTTAAGCTTCGGGACGTATCTGTGTATCTAAAGCCGCTTCACTGGAGACTTGATGAATTCTGCCTGTTAAAAGCTTGTTGTTTTTCCTTCTATCTCACCCATCCTCCCCCCTTCGTAAAGACGCTCCCTCGAAACCTCCACAGGTGTCCCGTAAGGGCTGCAGGCTAGGTCAGTAGCTCAGCCTCCATTCGTGTGTGCTGTGTTTTTTTTCCTCGTCTTCACCTCCATCCTCGCGACCATATCGACTCCCCCCCCCCCTCGGCCAGGGAGGGGTGGTTGGGTGGTGGAAGGAGCGGGGAGGGACCGGGGGGGCCCGGGGGGCTTCAACTCTTATCAGCCGACGACCCTCTCCCTCGCTGATTTCTTCTTGCATTTGTGGCTTTCGTAGTTTTTTAAGCTTACGTTCCTTCCCATGTTTTTGATTTTGGTGGGAGACCCGGTTCTCCCGGCAGTCGTCCGTCGCGCCTCAGTCTTGTCGTCTCTTGCCTCTTCCCTTTGTCATCGCCTCATTATCTTTTGTCCGTCAGGCCGGGCCTTTATCCGTGCTCGTCTGTATATATCTATATATATATATGTCACGTGTTAATGTCCCAGTCTTGTCGAGGTCTCTCTCCTGTCCTGTACGTGAATCTGACGTCCTCGCCTTCGTGCCACTCTCTGAGAGCAGGTGATCATTCGCCATTCCATGGTCATGGTCATCATTCGTCAACGTGTACTGAATGTTTTTGTCCGTCTGTTTTGGTATGAAGTACATTTATCGTCGTTGTAATACCTTATAAACCATCATGACACACACACGGCAGCGACGTGAAAATGGATGTTTTTCATCACACATGCACAACATCCACACACACACACACACACACACACATGCTAAATGATTGGAACTGATGAGCCGTGAGCGATGGCTCCACATTGAGGCTGTAATTTATGGACGAGTGGCTATCACATGTTATTTACTGATGTGTACCCTCCCATGTGCTCGCACACACACACACGCACACTGGCATGCACACTTTCACCGTACGCCTCCCGTGATGGATGACAAAGTACCAGTCCAACAAATTGATGGGCCCACCCCTGGAGAAGCTGGAGGATTGATGGTCAAGCTGATTTACAGTTCAGCAGGAGTGAAGCCACTGGGTTAAGGGTCACTACACTCTAGATATTTTCTCCTTCACTCGAGAGTCTGAAGTGTGAGTGGAGCATCTGCTTCTGTAAGTATTGCAGTCATCGGCTGTAAAGCGCTGACTTCTTTCTGAAGTTGCTACTCGCGTACCTCTCGTTTCCCAGGAATTTAAAACATTCATCTCCATGCTGATTATTCAGGACTAACCTCTGAAATAACAGCTTTATTGTTTGGCTTCATAAAACGACCAGATGAAAGGTATAATTAAAAAGAATAAAAGTCCATCCGCTCACACAAGCCAGATTTACTACTAAGACGACATCTAGAGTGAGTTGCTTACAACTACTGTAGATATTTATAGGAGGGTTTTTATAAGTGGTTCCTAAAGTCGTCCTTAGGGTGTGTTGCAATAACAGGAATATATATATACTGTATATACTCTGTTGGAAAACTTGTCCAAGGGTACCATGGTAGGTAAATTGTACTTGTATTTATTTTAAATGGGTTATTTTCTAATGTTTAATGTTGCACATTTTACCAAAATAATTTCCTTACCAGTGGAAACCCTCCACAAATAATGTCGTAAATACATAATTCTGATTCGAATAGATCATTGGAATATAGACATAATACCAGTGACCTCTAGCTGTAATTAAACCACAATTTGTAAGGAATCCAAAGTCGCCATCTTCTTCTAGTTCATTAATTCAATTGTGATTGGCTGATGAAAACGTTTAGCTCAAAGCTGATACACACTCACTTGTCAGTCAAGTCCAGGCCTCTTGTTAAGATAACTGAGGAGACTGGTTAACTGGGAAAAAATTGTCAAAAGGTAAATGTCAGAACATATGTACTCCTAGGGTTGTCACAATACCAAAATTCTAGTGGTCGATACCAATACCATTAAATTTTGCTTCCTTTAATTTCCAAATGTCAGAGACATCGTTTTCAGGTTAATAACTACTCCACGTTCATGCGCATTAAATCTAATGTATTTCCAAATGTGACTATGACTGACAGGTTTATCCATGAAATGAGTTTTCTCTCGAAATAGTAGGGAAGGTTCTTCTTCAGCGTTTCACAGTGCGCACACGTGTATACTGCTCTTGTCAGTTCCGCCAAGAACTCGTGTATACGTTACTTAAAGGGCAATTAATGTGTTGATTTAAGTGTCTCTTAAATTCATCTTGGACCTCTATTGTACTCACCAGTATTTATGTTTGAACAAAACTATCCTTAATCAATATAGTTACATTACAAAATGTGCTTAAGCCCCGCCCACTGAAAACGCTTGTTTTTTGTCAAGCTCAAGTCTTGTGACCCATAACCACGGGAACTCTGCTGTGATTGGTCAAACATCGAGGCTTGTCAGCGTAGCGCCATCAACCCAGGAAGTTCTTCGCTGCTGCAGGAGGAGTGAAGCCCATTATTATGTAATAATGTGTTCCGTTCTGTGAGACTTCACGCAGGGGAGAACTTTATAAAGTAATAACTTCAAAACATGGTCATGATGATGGACTTACTGCATCTTGGAGAGGAAGACTCTAACATTTGAAATGTGAGTCAGGAGAGATGAGTTTTCATATTAGTTGCCCTTCAATCTGGTTTCGTATTATTTTGCGTATTGGTACCGAAATATAGGTTCTTGTGACAACTCTATATAGTCCCATACAGTGTTTGCCTATAGTGATGTAAGTGTTGAAGAGCCATTATTTTATTTAAAAAAAAAAAAAAAAAAAAAAAAAAAATTATAACGACAGATAATAAAACACGATTCTTAAGATTACAACTCTTTTGTTAAATGCAAAATGTTTTTCTTGATATCTTTTTTGGGGAAACTGATAATGAAATAACCTATAGACACATTTAAAAGCCCAAAACGAACTCCAAAAATAATATAAATTCATTTCTCAATGTAAAAGGAGTATCTTACAATATGATATATTAAAATTATTAAAAAAGCAAATTAATTAAATAGGGAACACTTTTTTTTTTACGTCAACTCTTCTTGATATTTTTTGTGTTTTGAGGTGCATTCAATATTGGGGCCGCCACCCAGCTTTATTTTTGGGTGTCACATCAACTACCTTCAATATCTCTTCAAATTGAGTCCCTGGCTTGTGCTGTTGTTTATAATGGTGTCCTTCCCTGTCAATACTGGACTCATCTATATGAGAGTTATGAACGCAATATACTTTATACACATTCAAAAGTTTCTCAATGTCATGTTGCCTTTTTTAAAGGTTTGAGCAAGTGTAGCCAGGAAAATGCTCTCGGTCAAATGACCCAAACTTTATGAATCTTTAAATCTGACTCATCTGAGAGATGTTCCACCTCCCAACGTGAAGCTCTAACTGATGGCGCTATCTGCACCGACTCATCATCATTCTCACCTGCTCAAGTGCTGAACGCTTCTCACAGCTTCCTGGCCACGAGCCAGATGTCACAGCCACGGCGCTGGAGGTTGGTTCAGGGTTATGGCAGCGAAATGAACACTGAACTTTATTTACCCAACGATCCTGGAATCAGTCACTGTGCGCACACAAAACGTACATTCTGGTTCAAAGGTTCCACGGATGACACACCAACTATGAAAGGTGTAGCGAACATGGCTTCTTCTTATTTTACTTATATTTCTTTTTGTTCCTTTAGGAAATAGACACTTTGTGTTGGTATTGTGAGTCAATAATTTTAATTTATTCTGCATGTTTGATGTTTTTCCCTCTGAATCTTTCAGTTATTGTGCGGAAGGTATTTCCGATATTTCTCTGCTTGTATTCCTTTAATCTAATTGTCAAATTTATTGAAGTGTGTACTGGTGAGCTCCTAGGCTGGTGTGCTTGTGTAGCATGTGTAGTACAACAAGTAATGGTCAATATTCTGAGGCATAAATATTTCTGTTTTGATTTTGTTACAAAGGGCATTTTGATATTTATATATATATATAATATGCATTGTCGCAGGTAAACCAAATCATCTATATAACCCAAGAAACTTCTTTATTCTAGGATTATCACAATAGAAAATTGGTGTCCAATTATTTTCTTCCAACCATGATGAAGAATAACGCCGTAATATGGTCAGCCATGTAACTAAAAGTATGCAAAGAATATTGATTGTAACTGCAAAAGATTTGTCTCCCATGTAAACTTGATTAAACCAAAGTGTTCATTCATATGAACTAGGGTTATCAATTTAGCCAAAGAAGTTTCTTCGATGTGAACTTAACTTATCCTCTTAACTTACCCTAACCAATCTAGGGTTTATAAGAGAGATATGATATAGATAATGTTACGGTAAGATGGTCAACAGTATAACCATAGAAACTGAAATTACCATCATAGCAAAACAAAAAACAACAACCTTGAAAACTCAGATTTCCATTGTAGCCAGAGTATTGTCACCAAGATGAACAAGGATTATCATTATAACTAGAGAATTATTGTCTATGTAAATGCAGATGGCAATTTAGTCAGAGTTTTGTCAGACTTGTCAACTGAATGAATTGGCATAGCTAGAGAATTGTTCGCCGTGTTATTGGGAATAACATTTCACCAAGAGTAGTGTCATCATGTCAATATTGCCTTATATGCAAAATGGGATAATCAATGTGATCACTAACCAAAGGGATCATTATGACGTATGTTTTCTCTTGTTTAAATATCTTTGCCAGTTTAATACCTTAATTCTACTACATTGTTTTAGTCCTATTTTGTCATATATCAATTTGGTACATTATCCATGACAGGCAACGTGTCCACAAACACACTCAGAATGGCACACCGCTGTCTCAACAGTTTAAGGCGCTCACTGGTACAGATTATAATAAAGTTGCCAACTAGATTGAGAGTAATCTCAGGCAAGCATTGACTTTACTCATCTCCTGTTTTTTATATCTGCTAAATGTGATTTCTCATGTGTTTACGGTACATTCTAACATGTCTTGTTGTTGGGTTGGGGCTTTGGTTTGGTCGGTGGGCTTTTGTGTGTGTGTGTGTGTGTGTGTGTGTGTGTGCGGGCGCGTGTGTGTTCCAGAGCCGCAGCTGAAAGGCATCGTGACACGACTGTTCAGCCAGCAGGGCTTCTACCTGCAGATGCAGCCGGATGGAACCATTGACGGCAGCAAGGACGAGAACAGTGACAACAGTGAGTGCTGCATCCTGGCGGCTTCCGCTCCCAGTATAATACATTACATGACACTTGTAATGAGTCACTCGCTTATGTAATGTTTTAAAGAGGGTCCTTCATCATTTTAATGTAGAACCAGCGTCAAATCCTGCACAAAATCCTTTCATTATGGTAAACAAGGGCGGCTAAAAAAAAACATGTTTTTGCAATCATTGTTTGTCAGGACAATACTTGAAAGTTTCGACCAGTGCTCGAGGTAAGAGCTTGAAGTGTTTAAACGTTTGAAAAGCATTGATCATTATGTCGTTCAGTCTCTACTGTCACTGGTGGACTTGGCCAAGACCGCCTCGGCTGAGTACAAGTACCAAATCCAGAGAGAAATGAGATGAGACTAGACGAGGCAAGACAAGACTTTTCCAGATAGAGACCAAGACAGACCAAAACAAGCGCCTTTCAGATGGAGTTTAAAGATGAGACCAAAACAAGACAAGACCTGTCTGTAAAAAGACTTAGAAGGAGAAACTAGACTTTTCCAGATAGAGACCGAGATCAAGACAAGCACTTTTCACACATTGAATTGGAGGGAGGAAAACATGGGGTACTAGGCTCTACTAGAGACCAGAACTGAGACCTAAACAAGACGAGACCTGTCTTTAAAGAGACATAGACGGAGACCAAAACAAGAACAGTTTAGATAGAGGCCAGACTGAGACCAAGACAAGACAAGATCTTTCCAGAAAAAGACCTAGACAAGAAATTGGCTTTTCTAAAGGAGACCAAGACTTGGAGGAAGATTAGGCAAGATAAGACCTTTCCAGGTAAAGATCAGTACAGAAAAGACAAGACCTTTCCAAGAGACAGAGACCACATATACTCAATAACTTGCTGCAGTTGAAGAGCTTGAGGATCATATTGGAGTAGATGTTCTTCATCTCGTTCTGTCATTCTTTCAGTTTATTTGTGTGCAGTGGCCTATAAATAGGCCTGTCGTGTCATGTGTATTATTTAAGTTGCAGAAATAATGTCCTATTTGCTTTGCACTTGTCTCAGTATATGTCGATTGTAGATTATTGTAGAGCAATTTAATTTCCCAAGGGGCCCCACTTTAAATGTGAGAAGGTTGTGAGGGGCCATCAAGGTAAAAGAAAAGAAAAAGATAGTTCATTTACAAGGACGAAAAAAAGGATAAAGGACAATATGCCATTACATTACATTTGTCATTTTAAGGTTATAAAAGAAAACAACTGCACAAAACACACAGATGATATATAAAAACATTTTCTATCGAAAATTATATTCATATAATATATACATTTATTTTGAGGGACAGAAGATAATAATGAACAGGAAAAATGAAACGAACGCAGCAATAAATAACTAAAACAAGTCAAAAAGTTAATAGAGTAACAGGGGAGAATGTGGACCCACACTGCACTTGTTAAAATGTGTCAGGAGAAATATCCGGCATTATCACTGAAGCAACAATTCTTTTAACCTGGAATGAACTGGTCCAGTTGAACCATTACATTGTTGGACTAATCAAGCAAATGAAACTTTGATGGTGATCGTTTCTTTCCTGGGAAAAACCCTGAAATAATGGCTCAATCCCGTAAGTGTGTTTTGCCTCAAGTCACTTGAATGCCGTAATTCACCGTCCGATCGAACGTCGATACAGCGTACAATAGTCCCCAAGGTATCGTCGTCTTAAAGCTGCGGCGGTCCAGGAGAATAAATGAAAGAGAATGTGAAGTGAACGTAAAATCTCAAGCATATAGAAATTAAAAACCTGGAGATTTTATAATAGTTTCAGAGGAAGCAGAAGATCGAGAGAGAGATTTACATCAGTGTAATGACTCCACTCGCAGGCTGGAGTGAAGCCAGACAGGAAACCGATTCTGACCTTTTCTTCTTCTTAAGGATCTTGCCGACAGTTTTGAAAGCAACTGAAGCCAAAACTCAAGAAGATCTGCAGCGAAGAGTGAAAAATGTTTCACACTTTATCAGAGCATTTTATATCTAACAAAAAAGACAATTTAAACAAGATCATTACAGGAAAAACAAATAGTAAGTTTAAAATGTAATAACTAAATTTCATCTGATTTTCTCTTTAGATTCTAACCTAGTTATTCTTTGTTACTTAATATTACTTTATCCTCAGCCCCAAATCACCTCAACAAAGGATCGTTTTTTATTTATCTTTTTATTCTGGAGGTTATATTTCCTAACAAAACCTATGTAAAGCAAATATGCAAAACAATTCACTAAATTGATTGTCTTTGTTTGAAATAAAATGAATTATAAAATAGAAGAAAATAAGATTTTCACAAATAAACATGATAAAATGTATGTATACATTGAACTATATTAGCATTTGAAATAGAATTGCAATGAGACTAATAGTTCATCGCAAAATGTAATTAAATATCATTAAAGTTACTTCTAGCAGACAGAAACAAGCTACATCTTAAGACGTTTCTATTTGTTCAGGCTTTTCCTTGATTTTCTGGAACTCCTGTGTTGTTCTCAGTATTATCTTGATCTTTAAAGTATGTACTTTTTTGAGTATTGTTTTGATTGTTTAAGCGCTTTGTGACCCTGGTCTCGAAAAGCGCTATATAAATAAATATTACTTACTTACTTACTTACTTAAACACACATTCATGCAAAATGGGAAAAATGAAAAAAACTGTTTTAGTTTCCAATGACATGCCTTTAGTCAGCAGCCAGCTGTGGCCCACATATTCCACATGTGCACCTGTCTAGTCTCCCCCAAGATTGCAGGTGGATTCAGGTGTGGGTTTTGTCCACTGTCAGGGTTTCCTGACCTCATGGTAATCCTCTTGTTCAGCATTCTTTCCAGCCCGCAGAAGGAGG
Organism: Callionymus lyra; assembly: GCF_982586985.1. Lineage (NCBI taxonomy): Eukaryota > Metazoa > Chordata > Actinopteri > Syngnathiformes > Callionymidae > Callionymus > Callionymus lyra. The sequence continues at coordinate 5,318,365 of NC_141833.1, forward strand.
AACTCTGTGAATAATTCAGCCCGAGGAAACTAAAAATATCACCTTCTCTGTTTGTACCAGATGAATTATTCCCTCTCAGAGATGCTCGGAGCTCAGACGGTCCGAGGGAAGACGGAGAGTCTGAGAGAGGGTTGAGGGAGAAAAAACACCGGTCTCTACTAAAAAACCCGACCGTTTGTATTCATGTCAGGCTCTGGGCTATTGATCGGACAGCTGGATTATTTGAATAATAGATTGACCTTGCCCTTGAGCCTTGCCAACACTCTGACCCTGAAGAAGTGGCAGAAGAAACTGCGATTTAAACTCCGGATAGGTTTCTGCGAAACTTGTGGGGGTCATCAGCACCTGACCTTTGTTCATCTCCAAAGCATTTTTTAATGATTGGCTATAATTATGCATTACATGAGCAGGAAGTGCTGATAAAGATTGTGCACCATGAACGTGTGGCGTGCATACAGATGCTAGGTTTCTCAAGAGGAAGATAGTTTTCAAGAGCCTTTTTTTTATTATTTTATAAACTGGCTGACCTCTAACTAGCTTTACTTTTGGCAACACACATTAATAATTTATTTTAACAGTATCAAACTTCATGAAAAGTATTCATAAGGGATTTCTTGGCAATTAACTTGTGATGTGTTCAGGTTGATCTCAACTCTCCTCGCAAGTAGCAACAACAGTCTTACGCCCTCTACAGCTTCCTGGAGGAAGTAGGCCGGAGAAAAGGAAATAACTTTCCATGATCTAATTCACTAATGCCAAACCTGTGCCTCCAAGACATTTAATGTGGCCCCCGTCTGATTGTTATACACAACATCAAAGTACTGTGACTTATAAATATGTCAGTGATTAACATAAAATAGGGAACAGAGATTATGAATATCAACAATTGTACACTAAGAAGCATCTTAAGAAGGTTTGTAAAAAAAATACATTAAGATTGTTCGTACAAAAAGAAAGTTATGGGCTTAACCACCCAAATATGGGTGTGTTTTTGTCTCTAAGGGGGCCATACACATCTTACGTCGCTCTTTAATATGGTGGAAGAGGGCTATCCCAGCTACTTGGGGAGAAGGGCAGGGGAAATCCTACCTAGTTCTTTGGACGTTCGGCATAAAGTAGACTTGTGGTTAGGACTGCCTAGGCCTAGACCAAGACGAATCAATTTTAGACCAAGACTTTTCTGTGTAGAATTTAGGTGGGTTTACTCCGGACACTCTGGTTTCCTCCCAAAGTCCAAAACATACAGAGGTTGATTGAGAGTTTAGTTGTGAGTGTTTTTCTAAGTGGTTGTTAGTCTCTGTGTATCCTGGGATAAGGGACCTATTCACACACTCGTCCTAAACAATGAATATAAAAATGACTTTGAGTCTTTGAAAAGGCCTTGGAATTAGAATTAACATTATAAACAAAGACAACACAATATTATTATCACATCTAGAAAAAAGGTGAATAACAATATATTTTAGTCAAAGTGGGGTCTTGTAATGTAAGTAAGTAAGTAAGTAATATTTATTTATATAGCGCTTTTCCAGACCAGGGTCACAAAGCGCTTAAACAATCAAAACAATACTCAAAAAAGTATATATTTTAAAGATCAAGATAATACTGAGAACAACACAGGAGTTCCAGAAAATCAAGGAAAAGCCTGAACAAATAGAAACGTCTTAAGATGTTTCTTAAAGGAGTCAGTAGACTCCATCAAGCACAAAGAGAGAGGAAGATCGTTCCAAAGCTTAGTAGCAACAGCCTGGAAGGATTTCTCTCCTCTGGTCCTGAAACGTGTGCGTGGAAGTAGATTCTGATCCACAGACCTCAGAGCCCGAGCTGGGGTGTAAGGCTGGATCAGATCAGTGATGTAAGGAGGAGCCTGACCATGAATAGATCTGAAAGTAAGAACCAGAATTTTAAAGTTGATCCTGAAAGAAACTGGAAGCCAGTACAAACCTGGATGAATATTCGAGCTCTGCTGTGATCTCCTTTGATCACCGAGGCTCAACAACTTCTTTCTACATTTCAAAAGAACACTTGTCATGGTCGGACAAACAACACGCTTTCTAATTCCTCTCTAACCGCCAACGTTAGATGAAACAAGACGTAATTAATCCACTTTCATGTCCGTTTAAGCAGTTGTTCATTTGCCTGTCATCACTTCATCAACCCGCGGTAATTGCCGGGACGCGTCCAGACTTCAGAAAATGATATTGCTGGTTCGACACACCTAAACTATCAGACGCTCACACTCCATTTGTCTTCCCGCGCTCCCTGTGATGGATGGGATGAGAAAGAGTCGTTTACTGCAGAGAAGACCCACAGCTTGAGTTAATAGAGCAGCCAAAAGTAGGACCATTACTGCGGCTCAGGTCCACGCCGAAACAAGTTTCCATGTTTCTGTGGAATTCTACCCTTTTCTGTCCTTCACCGAAGTGTGCAGGTTTCTTACTGCTGCACCGCCCTTAACCTACCTGCAGGGGGTTTGACTGCCTTCTGTAAGAATCCATCAGTCTGGCCTTAAAATGACAGAAGAATCCTAAAAACCATCTCATTGTGCGGTAAGGAAGATAAACGGCCTTCAGAATAGTCATCAGGTTCAATTATATCAGTGTCTGTTATTATGGGATACATCCAGTGTCTGAGCTGAGAATAGAAAAAGGAGGAGCAGTAGGATGGAAGCGGAACATCAGTTTAAATCTGTTGTGTAATATTTTTGGCAAATGAGCGCAGCAACGGAGAATGAAACAACCGCATCATTTTTTTTGTTCGTCCTACTTATTGAGGAAGACATTTGTATGATGATGATAATAATGAAGCACCCGCATAGCATTTTCTTTTACATTAACCATAAGTTAGTGTTTAATAAATAATGAGATATTTTTTAATAGTTTAATATAATACTTATGCAAAAACAATTATTAGTATAATTACTATTGTTTGTTCTATTGCTAAGACACATTTTAAAGATTCACTTTAAATTTAAACTAAAGAAAACAGCATGACGCAAATAAAATAAAAGGTTCCCTTTAGTTGCTCAAATTCAAATGACTTTACTTGTATATTTTGGAACATAGAAGAAAATAAAGTTGATGATCTTCCTTTGTAACTTTGTCTGGAGAGTTTGTGATTGTCCAGGTGACGATCAAACACAACAAGAACCCTTTTTTTCATTTTGTAAACACGGGCCTAATTTTTTTTTGGCAGTGGGCATTTAACGGCATTGAAGTTACACAAAGGAACAATATTTAAATGTTACGTATTGTGGCTTTAATAAGCCTGAAAAATCAAACAGGACCTAGAGAGGAGGAACTTTAACATACAATTTCATGTTCTTTTATTGCTATAGCTAAGGGGCACACGGTGGCACATTGGGTAGCCAGTAGTCTCACAGCAAGAAGGTTGTGGGTTCTCTTCCCAGTCAGGAAAGAGGTAACTTGTGACCCTTCTGTGTGTATGTTCTTTAAATGTTCTCCCTGTATTGCACTGGTTAATCTGAGAACTTGGGGAAATTGTCCGTAGGCATGAGTGTGTGTGAATGGTTGTGTGCCCTGCAACAGACTGGCCTCCTATTCAGGGTGTTCCCTGTCTCTTGCCCAAAGCTATATAAGGGAATAAGTGGTAGAACATTGATGGAAGCTTATGCTAACTCTTAGGCAGCCACTCCCAAGTTTTGCAATGCAAGCTAACCACATTGGGATGGCACAACTTAGTGATTAACCCCCCAAAAACTAAAATAATGTCATCAACCGACTGCAAGTGTTTCTACATTTATGCGGCTCTAAATTTAAAAAGTCATTCCTAGTCTTACTTATGGTAGCAGACCTAAGGGAGTGGACATGGCAAAGGTTTTCTTTTATACACACAGGGAACCAGTCACCTCCAGGGTGCTTCTCTTGTGAGCTGTTCCAGGATTAATTGTGTCTCTGGGTTATCTCCCAGATGAGAGTGAAGTCTGGACCTCTTTGCTAAGACTGCTGCCCCCTTTGAGCTCAGCTAATAGTCTTCATCATGTGATGGGAATTGTAAAACATTAAACCCAAATAAACAAACATTGTGTTCTTTGATGAAATTGACGTGGTTGTTTAATTCTTCGATCGTATGGGTCTCAAGGGTAAGTTCTTGGCGCAGTCGGTCAGAGAGAAGACTTGAACCAGTTGACGGGGGGAAAGCAGGATGTCAATATTTATTGAGGGAAAAAATGAGAAGAGACAGGCGGTGTGTTGTCGAGTCTATTCTCATCCCGTGTAATCTGATCCGTCCTATCGCAGCCTCTTGACAACCATAAAGAAGGTCCCCGGGAATCGACGTGCGTGAAAGTCGCAATCTTGTCCCCGGATCCGGTCCAATGAAAACCCCAACAATTAGCATTCCGAGCTAGTAACGCGGATGGAAATGAGCCTATTAAACACATGGCCTGTAGCCGGATCCAAACTGACCCATAAAGGGCATTTTGCTGGTTTCAGATCCCGTCTATCTGTGTCATATTAAGATGCAGTTATAAAAAATATTGTTCCCTCTGATTTGCTGTGACTCCGCAGTGCTGATGGGCGCTCGGCGATAACTGCATCAAATATGATGGCGACCGTGTGGCTCCAGGGTTTTTGTGCCAACCATGTCAAATCTGATCTGGACACGCCAGCCCCCTGATAAGCAGATCCAACTGTGAAAGCTGTGCTGTAGTTTGCTTGGATGATTGGCTCATTCAGAGAAGATAAAGTCACAATTTGATTCTTTGAGAGCAAAATCCAGATCCAAGTTTTTACATCATTTTAGGCAATTATATCCAATTATGAGAGTGTGCAAGGCAAGCATGTGTGGATGGTTCAACATGAACAGTGTCTAAACTTATTAAAAATCTACATATATTTAAATATATTGATATCTGTGGTCCATTATATCCTTAAATTCAATGCATCTTCAAGTCAAGTCACTTGAGCAGAGAAGCAGAATGAGTGCACGAATGCTCCTACCCAGGTGCAAAACAAATAGACTCAGGGACTCATTCATCCCTCGGGCTATTAAATTGTACAATTCTGAGTTCGGGGGCAGGAGTGGAGTGAGAGTATCTGGATGTTCTGTTCCATGTTAGTCTTTGTATCTTTGTCTTTGTTGTTTTTCTTTCCTTGACCTATGTTCTTTGTCTTTGTCTTTAGACTTAGATTGTGTCATCTTGTTCTTCCTCTTTATGTTCTTCTTATTTTATTTTTTATGTATTATTTTTTATTGTTTATGAAAAATTGCTGGCTATTGGTAAAAAACAATTTCCCAAAGGAGACCTCCTGAGGGATCAATAAAGTTTTACCTTACCTTACCTTACTTAACAGACCTGGGTAAAGTGCCTCTCGGGGGCCATAGGTGGCAAGTAACAGGGCAGAGGTAAATAACACGTCCTGTGAATTTCCTATTTTTAATTACTATTTCTAAGAATAACTTTATTATACAGGTGCATTTTTTATGTCATATTGACCTGTTCTGTTCATACAAATTTTAGTGAAATACATATTACAATATATGTAATCATATCATTTCAGCTTACTTTTAAAAAGTTTCTCACACTTCCTACTTTCTATGCTGTTACTTTTTTATCACATTATATTTCTTCGGAGAAGTTTGCCTTGAGGCATATTTTCTTTGTTCCGTCTTTGTTTTTTGGCTTGAAAGGCACCTCAGTATATTATGTGGCACCTTAGGAAAATAAATTGCCCACCTGAGAAGACTAAAATGCACTATCCTTTGTTCATACTAAAGTGAAAAAGCTCAAAAAGAAAAACTACGTTCAGTGTTGTGTATCTGAACAAAAGCAGATCATCTGGATTCAGTATTATTATTCTACAGCATTCACCAACTAAATCTAAACTCCCACTTTTTCTCTCACCGTCTCCACCTGAGCATCTTCGACTCTGACTCTTCTAACTCCGCTATATACATGATGACAGGTCTCACTACTGTCCTATAAAATTTCGCTGGCTACCCTGGCTGCATCCTCTTCTTCACCAACCCTGATCTATGTCCATTACTCTGGGTTTTGCCACCTCTAATATTTTAACTATTTTCTTTCATTCCCAGTCTGATCATAAGAGCCTGTGCTCTAGGGGGACGTAGCTAGATCATAAAATGGTCGGTCATATGGCGATTCCTGGAAGGGGAGATGAGACTTTATCCTGCAAAATGAATGAAACCTCACCATCTGCTGGAATCACAACAGCCTGAAGCCATGTTTACAGTGACATCAGACACCAAACACGCCAAAACAACTCAGTACAACTAACAAGAGGAAATGAAGCTATGAAGGAGTTTGTTTTATCAATTCACTCTGTAATTTTTTAAGTTCATCTTAAACAAAAAAAAGTCTTAGATTTAAGTTGTCCTTCAGAGATCTAAGATGGCCGCCGTCTCCTCTGTATCAACCTTTTCAGTCTCCGCTAACTTTGTTGATGTCTTTTATTCGCCGTCTACCATTTATAAGCAGACCGTGTACCCTTCAATTACGGGCCAATTGAAAGGCAAAGAACAGAGGCTGTCGACTCTGATGGAATCTAGTGGAAAAACCCAATTTTCTCATTGTGTCTCTGATGTTTTCTGTCTCTTTATATCTGTTCGCTTGTGTCTCCCGCAGCCCTGTTTAATCTTATTCCCGTGGGTTTGAGAGTGGTGGCCATCCAGGGGGTCAAGAGTGGCTTCTACATCGCCATGAACGGGGAGGGCATGCTCTACAGATCGGTAAGACACCACCTTTACTTTTTCTTTTTGTTTTTATCACACGCTGAAGACTCCATTTCACCCCCCGGCTCTACTGGTGGGATTGTCAAACGTGGCTTTTTGTTGCCGAGCAGCAGCTATCCTTGTTAAATCAGCCATGTTCTACATCTCGGGTTCAGCCGAAACCTTTTTTTTATTCATACCAAGGCTTTTCTGGTGAGTGGAGGGATTACATAACCAGAAAAAAAATGGAATATACTTAAATCCTGCTTGAGTAAACACACAAAGATCTTGATATCTGAAGGAATTCATTTGAACCTTCAACAAGATTATACATTTCATGCTGTCATCCTGGATTCACGTCGAGGAAAACCCTCCGCCGCGATAACAGAATTAGTTTGGATTAGAAAATTCAGGGCACAGTGGGGGTGTAAACATGGCAAATATTACGCGGCAGGTTGTCTTCTGCGGCGTAAGATGTGAGGAGCATATAGGCGAGAGTGGGTGGCAGATGCCTGAGCGGGGGCGGGACGAGTCACGGATGTCAGTTGGCAAAAAACAACATAAAGTTGTTGCTGCTGCTGCAGTGAGGATGAAGATGTGCTACCGGAGCACGTTTTGTGGAAATGAGTTGCAGGGAGCGAGCGTGAGGGAAATTGGGTGGGGACACAGATAGAGGCAGCCGGAGATCCCTAGTTGGTTTGCTTATATAACCTCCAGTAGAGGATGCGGGGAGGAAGCTGCAAAGGATGGGGCCACTGCGTTACCTACAAACCTCTAAAGACACACGCTGACAGCAGACTTCTTCCCAGACAGTCGTGATGAATGACTCGCGGGAGCAGGGATTCACAAACTGCTCGTCTTTATCAAAATATACACAATGTCTCTGTCACATGTGACTTACTGCTCACCATTGTGTCTGCAACGTTTTAGGAAGGATCCTCCGAGGGTTGTGTGGAAGGAGGAGGTTTATTACGCTGCAACAGATTCTCTTCTTTTTTTATATTTCTGTCCATGTTGGTAAAAGCATGTGTTGGCTGGGCTTCTTATGGAGGTAAAGTTACATTTCTTTCATAAACAACAGCAGGATACGGAATGAATAAGAGCTCTTTGTTTATTTTAGCCAATTATGCAAAATGTTTAACTGCATTTTAAATGTCTTTTTTGTATTTTCGTTATTGGTTATTGGGCAAATATAATAACACACTTATCCACTGTTAATTAAATTCAGTCAATTATCATGTCAATGTTTACATCAAAACAGAAAAATAAAAAAAAATGTTATATTCTTTCTGTAGCACATCTCCCGGACTTTTCTTATGTTTGCATTAATGATCACAATTATGGTTGCAAAATGCAGGTTTTGGCTGTTGAGCCAGTTTTTGTGTTTTGCATTATTTAAAAAATGGAAAGGAGGGGAATAACAGTAGCAAAGAAAAAAAAAAGTCAATTATGAACTGTCTTAAGGAGCGACATGCCAAGATTGAATAATGAAAAATATTAATTAAAGCAGCATTATGAAATAAATAAATAAAGATTGGAAGTCCAAAAGTCACAAACACTCTGTTCCCCCCATTGAATGCTCATTAAATTAATCTTTATCATGACTTAACTGAACTTTTTGAGATTGAAGGGAGAGAAAAGCAAAACATTTTTTATAATGTTCTATGTTTTATAAACAAAAGTCAACCCTTGGGCCAGGACGGGAGACACTTTGCTTTTCACGACAATTGAATACACTGTTGGAATCACACTTAAGCCAAAAACAAACAGTTCGATATTCCGTGATGCTGCTCTCGTATGGCAACCACAATTATGTTGGTAATGTTGATTTGTAACCAGGGATGTTTTCCAGTTCTCTTTACCACAATATCACTGGTTCTGTCATAAACCAGATTGACAAGAAATGCATATTTTTTTATCACTGTGTCGCTTTCCCTGATTCATATGTATAGTATAGAATAGAATCATTCAACATAAACTCATTGTCTGTTACAAATTACAATTGACAAAATAATAAATGAACACTGACAAAACATACCTCAGACAGAGTCTGACAATGTTGAAACATTATTATTAAATTATTTAACATTTTAGAAATAAAAAAAGTTGTATTCAGCTTTTTGGACGCTCTTCATTTATTCTTTAAATGGCAACTAATGTGTTAATTTAAGGGTGTCTTAAATAGATCTTGGACCTCTATAATACTCATAAGTATGTTTGTAAAAACTCTCTTTTCATTTAAATATTCACATTACAAAATGTACTTAGGAAATCACTTTGTTTTTCTGTAGCTAAAATCTTGTTTATCATTACCACATCCACTCTGTTGGATTGGTCATCAAATCGATGTTTGTCACCGCGGGCCTTCAATCCGGGAAGTCTCCACCTCCAAGGAGCTTGTTGTACAAACAAAGCAGTCCGTGATTACAGCTTTCAGGAGAAGCAGCTTAACGTCATAATGTGCTTCACTCTCGGAACCTCTCGGCACCATTTTAAAAATACTAGTTGTGTCACTTACTATATGTAACACTTTAAATAAAAAAATGCAGAAAACAGTGACAGATTGTGTTTCAAAACTACACACAAAGGCAAACATGCATTATTATCCACATGTTCAGTTCAGAATCAGTTGAGAATTTTCATTAACTTGTGACTCATCCTGGTTGATTCATTCACGGTTGAAGACTGGACTGGCAAACAACCCACCCGGCTTTGATCGTAATACAACGGTTGATCTACTTCTAATTAACATCAAATACTGCAGGGACTTGAATCATCTTCAGATGATGTTGCTACCTGACCTCCACACACATCGCAACCTTCATGAAATGCTCATCTGCGTCTCAGTAAGTGATATTTAACGCAGGTGATGCAGTACCACCGTGTCAAACGGCAGCTTTCAACCCGACAAACACCGAACTCCATCCATCCTCCTAATCACCTTTTTTTTTATGGGAGGTGAATATATCTTGACCTTCCCCACCAAAGGCAAACCTAATGTTTTTCAGATGGCGAGACGTTTTTATGGCGTCTTTTGATTCGTGTGTTCTAATTAAACGGACATGAATTGGCCGCGCTGTGCTGCCATATGGACGAGGTTCAGTTGTTTGAGACGAGCTGTATTAGCATGCATCAGTGCGCCGCACGCTGATGGTGGGCCGGATCACAGCGAGGCACGGAGCTGTAAAAAAGGCAGATGAATGAATGCGTTTTCATCTTCATCCACGTCAGTGATATTTAGAGTCACCTGCACAGGGACTATAAAGGGAGACTAATTGTTTTCTGAATTTCTGCTTTAATCACAGCAACACAAAATAGATGTTTACACTCACTTCTCATTTTATTTGGATTATGAGTTGAATATTTATTCAACTTTTATTGTGGTTTTAATAAGGCAGCAGTTCTGCATCCTGCTGACTCAGGAGGTCGGTCCTGGTGTTGTTATATATGCGTAGAATTAGAAGGGATAAAAGGGCTGCATCAAATTGCCACCCACCGCAAAACAGCATGTTGTTATTGCTCAGAAGTGAATATGGTATACCGAGTCAAGAACTTAGAAGCTGATTTAATAATATAACAGGAATAAATCTCTGTACAATTTTATGATCGAACGAAAGACTTGAAAAATGTAAACTTACCTCTCACATACATATGACACATTCAATAGGTCAGGTTTGCTAAGGTGCATTCAAGAGCATAGGAATTATTCTAACAAAATGCAGGACACTATATATCTGTAATCGGTATTCACTTCAATAAACAAACTTTTACAAAGAAAACACATTGTATTTATAACACTTGTTTTTATTATTCATTATGTTACCTTTGATAAATGTATATTAATGCACTGTCCCTTTTATTATATAATCCCCTCTAAACTTTCTCTTTCTATCTTTCAGCAGTTTCACAACATACTTTGTTTAATCAGCCCAGGCCATCATGGTCTGTACACAAGTCAGGAACGTGGACAAAGAAGTTTTTTTTTATATTTTTGTGTATCATTGTCAGTCTCAATCCTTTGTCCAATTTTGTAATTCAATTTTTATTTAAAGCCTTTAAAGCTATAGCGATTTGATTGATAGATTTTAGTGACCTAAGTACACAGTCATAGCCATAAAGGGAACGGTACCAATGTGTAGCATACACATATATTCCATTGTGGCTTTGTAAAAAAAAAAAGTCATTTTGGTGCATCCCTGTATTTTCTGTCATACTTGGCTTATCATAATTTTGTGTTCATTTAAGGGTTGTCCCAATACTGCAACTGCAAACTCCATATTGATGCTGAGGAAGAAGCTTTCGCCTTTTTCGTAAACAAATGTTGTGGTGCTTGGCCTGGAGACACTTCAATTTTCACGACAATGGTATACACTGAGTCACACTGGATCGAGGAACAATTATTAAAGACTCAAACTTCTGTTTGTCATTGTACAGCATTTAGAAATGCAAGAAAATGCTGGTCTACACAAACGGCAAGGAAAAGAGGCAGAATATAAACTGATAAGTTTAAATTGTCATTATAAATCAAAGGTGAAGTCAGTGTAGAATAGAAGCAAAGTGCACAAAGAGTAGGGAGTTGGATTGTCATGGGGGGGAGTGTTTATGGGAGACGAAGTGAAATGGCCCCACCAACATTCAGGTATCTGAGTCTGGAGGTGCGTGCTTTCATTTTTTCTGAACCACTTTCCTGATGGCAGTGGTTGAAACAGTCCTTATCCTAGCTGGGATTATTATGTTCAATATTCTCTAGTGCTGCTATAATATAGAGAGTATTGGGTTTAGAGTTGTTGTGATGCTATTCAAAAGGAAAGGAAAATGTTAATTATATTATTAACCATTATTCATTAACTCCAAAATCGAAAATGTTTAATGTTATTTTCTATTTTAAAAGAAACGTTTCATGTCCTTTGAAAATCAACATAGGTGAATAATCTTTATGGGTATCAATTTAATTTCGTGCATACGATAAACCAGTGGTCCTCAAGAGCTGGATATTGATCAAATGTTCAAGATATTGGTACATATACATGCGTATACGTAAATAAACATTTTTAGTTCAAAAGAACTCTTGCTAACAAGTAACAAATCAATCTAATGTTCACTGCCTTGGTTTATTATTTGTTTTTCTGGAGAATAATCCACACATTATCAAGTTGTAATGTGTTGGTAGTGGAATTTTGTACTGAAAGACAAAACATGTTTGGATACTTGGAACTACAAACGTATTTTGTTTAAGTCTGATTCCCAGCCGAGCTTGTAAAGAAAATGTCTGATAAAATGACCCTAGCATTGATTATGAGAATTGGAAAGATGTTTTGCTTTCAAAGTCGGAAAATGTAATGCTCGAATTTAAAGGTCAAGACACTTGTCTAGGTCATGTGAATTGTTTTTCAAAAAATACTATGGATGTCACCTTTAGTTGTGACTGTCCGATCCTTTTTACAAACACGTGTCACTTACGATACAAAAAAAAGCCTCATTCCTGTCTGTGGTGCATAAAGTGTTGTTGCTGAAATAGCACTCCTTTTATTCTGTTGAGACTATTTCACAAGACGTAGATTTCACTCCCCTGTGCTCCGTTCATGGCAGAATACAATTTATACTGGCTGTAATTTGGACGAACATCTCTTCTTGGCTGGAAATCTTAAGAAATCAATGTCGGCCCTGACCAGGTTTGAACGGCTTCCACAAGCCTGCGAGGCACAATCTCTGCGAAAACGAATTAATTTAACAGGGGTCTCTCATCGGGATGTCCTTGAGGAACCATTTGAAGCCAAATGTCGGTTTAAAGGCAACAAAACTAATTCAAGATGTGTCTCTCAAGTCCATCACAGTTATCAGAGCACTTCATTACCGGCTGCACGGCAGACGAGCTCCGGTCTGTTCTACAGGCTTCAGCAGCACATATCGCGTAATTATAATTTGGTGGAGGGAAAGTGGTGAAAACATCAACCTCATTTAGATCTGAGCGCTATCAGATAAACAAGAAACTCTTTCATTGTGCTATTTGGAATGTGCAATCAAAGTTTTGAGACCCATTTCTTCCAAAATCAAATTGTGTGTGTGTGTGTGTGTGTGTATGTGTGTGTGTGTGTATACAAGCCTTGAGTGCAGAGTTGTGTTCGCCTCCTCCTGGGAAGTAATTACTGAAGGATCTGCTTCTTATCTCATCTGTTCTCACTAATTCTGTTGTCTTATTTGTCAAAAAAATGTGTTCAAATGTCTTGCAGTTAATTATGGCAGATAACAAGTCTTTATGCTGAGCTTGTGATTCTTTAAGAATGTTCTCAAAGTTGAAGAACGATTAATCGAAGTTGCTTAAAAAGTTTTCTACAACATATCTGGATTCGGTTGTTTTATTTTCGTGTTGATTAATGTGTTTTTAACACGTTTCTCTGGGCTTAAGGTAGACGACGGAATAAGACGGCAATAGCGAGTAAAAAAAACTGGATTATTTATTTTCTCCTGTTGATTTCCTTATCTGGGTTGGAGGTGGTCTGGTGCATATCCCAGCTGCATAGGGCGAGAGACGGGGGGGCACCAAGAACAGGTTACCACTGTTCATTAAAACACTTACACCTAATGAAAATTTAGAATTTTAAGGGGGAAATCTGCTGTTTTTTTAGTGTTGGGTGTAACAGTAGTGATGGTCTGATGAAGCTTCATGAAGCAGTGTCATGTTGTTCAGATGTCAGTAGGTGGCGCAATTGGTTTAAACATGATGTTATGTTTCATTAGAATAGTTGTTCAAAAAAAAGGAAAATAGTGCAGAGACAGCTATTTAGTGGACTATGAAAATAATGACACTGCTTCATGAAGCTTCATCATTCTTTCAAGATGACTGACGTATTTTAAAACCACATATTATTAGTTCTGTTTACAGGATGAAAATGTCTTTCTAGTTTAAACAGTGGATTATTCTGCAGCATCACAGCAGGAGGACACTTGTTTGATTCCAGTTTGAGGCAAGTTATTTGACAAACTCGACTGGGGGCTAAATGTGGCCTGCCAAGTCACTTTCGTTGGCCAATGGTTGGCTCAAAATTAAGATAAATGTTCATATTTGAATGGATAAACTTTTACATTGGTGCACGGTGGGGCAGTTGTTAGTGCGATCGCCTCACATCGAGAAGGTTGCCGGTTTGCTTCCAGGGCAGGTGGAGTTTGTATGTTCTACCTGTGTTGCGTCAGTTTACTCAGGGCACTCCGGTTTCCTCCCACAGTTAAACATTTTTTTGTGTGACCTGCAACAGACTGGCCTCCTGTCCAGGGTGTCCCCTGCCTCTCACCCTATGAAACTGGGATAGGCTCTAGCCCCCACGCAACTCTCGTATGGGATAAAGCGGTAGAAAATAAATGAATGAATGAACATGCTAGTGTTTAAATTAAGAAACATTTATAAAACTTGAACTAAAGGGCTTTCATGGAAAGTAACTGGATGTGTTTTTTCTTAAGCCTTGTGTAATCTCAGTGTCAAGGTGACACAAAGGCCCAAAGACGACCTCCTTGGCTTCCACGAATACATATGCAGTGGTGGAGGTCGTTCACATTGACCCAGAGACAACACAAGGGATACCTCTGCCAGTTATCTACACTGCAGTATATATAAATTCTGTTGGGCACAAAAGTGCGACCGTCTTCGAGATTTTTGACTCTTCTTGAGATTGTCCTTGGATAGATTTCCTCCCATATTCTGAAATAGGATCCATAATTCTTGAATATGTTTTAAATAAGACTTACGAGAGGGCCCTTTTCAAATATTCCTCAAAGAGGTGAAAAAGTCTTATAGAACACCAGATTTGGATCAGGGGTTGTGGGGTCAATTCCATCAAAATGTTTTCCATTGATCTGTTCTGCCTTCATGAGGTGAGATTTGTAGAAAAATGTCATCATATACACATTTCTTTCATTTTGTTTGTTTAATTATTTCTTGGAAAATTAACTATAGCATCTCTCTGTTTGGCGTCCTAATGTCTGTCACATCTATAATACCGGCCTCATATTCGTGGCGAATCAAAAACATTTCCTTTTATCGTCCCATCCTTCTACACGTCTATCGTCAAGTCACATCTTTCGCATTTATACTATACATTTTTGGGAAAAAAAACGGAATGAAATGACAGATGCGGAGACGTAAGGATGTTAAGGATGATTCGAAATCCAAGGCGGGTGAAGAAGAGAGTGCAGCAGGGTGCAATAGTTTGCAATGACAGACAGGTGGCAGTGGAGCAACAGTAGGGATATAAGTGAAGGTTTAAAGAGCAATGGTGTGACCTGCCACATTAAATGTTAAACAATATTACACTTTTAGTTCATTAAGTCCTTGTCTGAGTAAAAACTAATTAAACTTTTAAATACAACTATTGATTACATAAGACACAACGTCCTCTGTTCTACAAATGTATGGTTAAAATATACTAAACCTCATGTGAGCTGGATGCTTAACAAGAGATTCAGTATTTACTTAAATGGGCCAAGTGCTGAACCCTGGGGTACACCTTAATACAAGTTTATCGATTTAAGAATGTACAATGGGGTCTTACTCCTAAAAGGCTACATATGGAAATAGATTTTTTTTATGTACCAATAAAACTGCATTGTATTTTTAGACGTTGATATGGTCCAATTAAAAATAGGCCTCAGGTCGTAGTTGGCCCACAACCAAAGTTTGGACACCCCTGGTGTATCATAAGTGGGTTTTATAGTGTGTTACTATTAAACTTGTTTTTTTATTAGCTATGAACCAGCATCAAGTTTAAAGTTGGTATGTTTATTTATGTACTTTCTTTATATAATCAAACATGTTTACATATACACTTATGTACTTTTGGAAGCTGGAAAAATGTTGCTATAGAGATGCTATGGAGATTGGTTACGCAACTGGTACAAATAATTTCAATTATCGTAATTTTTACTATAAGGCAGATTTTCCACTGATGCCATTTGTTTTCCACCTGAGGACAATTACACAACAGCAGATTGATAGCAGAAGATAGTTTGACTGGAAGCTGTTCGAACAATGAACCCGTCTCAAAGCTAATACAATGTTCTGGTTGATCTCTTTATCCCTGATGGCCATGATGCTGTAGAGGAGGAATTTTGAGCAGGATTTTAGGCTGAAGCTGATTGGCTTGGGCTGTAGCTTCGGGGCGAGCAGGATGATAACGCTTGTGTGGAGTGTTTAGCGCATAAGCGTGTGGAGGCAGAGCATCTACAACGAAGAGTTTCCTTCTATTATTTATAACTCTCCTCAATATGACCTAGTTTGCAGCGCGGCAGCAACGACGTTCACTTTCTACTCAATCCGTCTGCTCTAATCCGCCGATCTCCTGAGAAGACGGTGAGAAGGTTAATGGATTAGTTTGAGGGACAAATCACCTTCCTAAATACTGCATGCTTCCTGAAGTTTGAGGCGCCGATTCCAGCATGTCGATCTCAGCAGTTTCATCACCGCCATATTTATGATGCTCGTTGTGTAATGAGATGTGTGAATTTAGGGCATAATAGGGCGACGCATTCAATACACCTGCTCCACCAGATCCAGTTTTCAGAAATTCTTAACCACACAAATGGTTTTAAGCTAGGAACTAAACCAACAAAGACAAGTGAAACCAGAAAAGTGTTTATAGCGTAGAAGAGATAGATTTGCGAAGTAGAAATGAAAGAAAAAGACTTGAGAACTTCGTATGACAAGACTATGTTGTCTCGAATCTGAAGTTTAACAGCGTATTCTTTCCATTGACTTGGACTTGATTGAAGTTCTGGTGACCAGAGAACCTCTAACTTGAAGGCTATAACTAGTTTGTCACTCTAGAAAGTGAGGATTTGTTACCAGGTCCGGGTTTAAGGGTTGACTTGTGAGTGGAAGGTCTAATAACGGTTTGAAATTTGGTTGCTAATCCAGACTAATGGACGAGCTTGGGTCTTCACACATCCTTTAAAGCTCAGGCGTTTCGACTTGAGACTTTTGACTTGAGGTTTTTGACTTAAATTCTAGCATTAATTCAAACTGTCTTGTGATTTAAGTTAATCTTAAAGAGTTTACAATTTTATCCACTTAACATTTGTTTTATTTTGCCGTTCGTACTTCTTTATTTTTGTCGTTAAACATGTCTCCAATACAATAAAAGGTTGAGAACCCCTGTCTTAGATAGAGAATTGTGACTAAAAAGTAAGGACTAAAGACTTACCTGTGACTTGAAGGAGAGGTGAGAAGCTATTGACTCTCTTAGCACTTGAAGTGTGTAGATATATTTAATATAAAACACTTGAAGAAACACAAAAGCATCTAAATCACATCATCACTCATTGTTTGTTATCGCTCTACTTCGACGATCAATTATAAAATCAGAGACGTGTTAGAAGTGTTAAGGGCCGGACAACATTTGTCTTCATGGCGGACGCAGCATTGGTTTTTATTAGTCTTTTAACTCTGGCTATTAATCAGAAATGTTTGGAAGGAGGTGAAAAAGGACGAAACAAACCTCGCCGGCTATTCTTCCGGCAGAGACCAGAAAGAGGGGGAGGACAAGGAGGTGAAGAATGAGAGGAAGTTTTACTGTCTAGACAAGTCTCTTCCATCCTCGACCTGAATCAAAAGCAGATTGCGGGGACTTCCACGGCAGTGCAGGGATTCTCAGATTCAAAGTTTAAATCTCTGGGCGTCTCAGGCCCAGATTCAGCGGAGTTTCTTTCTTTCCTGTCGACGGCCAGATAAAGCAAAGCCCCCCGACTTCTCATCATCAGGATTCAATATGTGTTCAACCCAGTTCTGGTGGCTCCTCGATGTCACATGTATCGCGCCTCAATCTTCTGTTTTATGATTCATCTTTCATTTGTCTCACCCGCTGCCTCACCTTCTCCACTTCAGTGTCATCTTCACTCTCAAGTGCACATCATGGAGCTTCTGATTGCAATTGAGGTTGATGAGGATCTAAATATATCCTGCACCAACAAAGTTCTCGTGTCAAGTATTCAATGTGATGAACTCACACATGCCTGTCCAGAAACATGCCTGTCCATTTATGTATCTCTATCCATTCATCCATCCATTCATCCATATACATTATCTATCTCTGTCCATCCATCCATTCATTTATTTATCTCTGTCTATCCATTCATCCATCCATCCATATACAGTATCTATCTCTGGCAGTCCATTCATCCATATACAATCTTTATCGCTGTCAATTCATCCATTCATTTATCTATCTCTGTCCATCCATTCATCCATCCATCCTTTCATTTATTTATCTCTGTTCATCCATTCATCCATCCATCCATATACAGTATCTATCTCTGTCCGTTCACTCATCCATATACAATCTTTATCGCTGTCCATTCATCCATTCATTTATCCATCTCTGTCCATCCATTCATCCATCCATCCTTTCATTTATTCATCTCTGTCAATCCATTCATCCTTCCATCCATATACAGTATCTATCTCTGTCCGTCCATATTCAGTATGTATAGCTGTTCATTCATTCATTCATCCATACATCCATCCATCCATTCATGTGTCTATCTCTGTCTATCCATTCATCCATCCATTCATGTATATATCTCTGTCCATCCCTTCATCCATACATCTATCCATAGTAAGTATGTATAGCTGTCCATCCATATCATATATCCATCCATACATCAATCCATCCATTCATGTGTCTATCTCTTTCTATCCATTCATCCATCCATCCATTCATTTATTTATCTCTGTTCATCCATTCATCCATCCATCCATATACAGTATCTATCTCTGTCCGTCCACTCATCCATATACAATCTTTATCGCTGTCCATTTATCCATCTCTGTCCATCCATCCATCCATCCATCCATCCTTTCATTTATTTATCTCTGTCAATCCATTCATCCTTCCATCCATATACAGTATCTATCTCTGTCCGTCCATTCATCCATCCATTCATGTATATATCTCTGTCCATCCATACATCTATCCATAGTAAGTATGTATAGCTGTCCATCCATATCATATATCCATCCATCCATTCATGCATCTATCTCTGTCCATCCTTTTAATCCATACATCTATCCATATTCAGTATGTATAGCTGTCCATTCATTCATCCATACATCAATCCATCCATTCATGTGTCTATCTCTTTCTATCCATTCATCCATCCATCCATTCATGTATCTATCTCTGTCCATCCATTCGTCCATACGACCATCCATATTCAGTATGTATAGCTCTTCATCCATATCATATATCCATCCATCCATTCATGTATCTATCTCTGTCGACCCATTCATCTGCCAATCCATATAAAGTAACTATATCTGTCCATTCATCTATTTGTCCATTCATCTATCCATCCATGCATTTATCTCTTTCCATACATCTGTCTGTCCATACATTTGTGTGTCTATCTCTGTCCATCCATTCATCCATCCATCCATCCATCCATATAAATAATCTATCTCCGTCCATCCATCCATCCATTCATGCGTCCATCCATCCATATAAAGTATCTATCTCTGTCCGTTCATTCATCCATCAATCCATCCATATACAATATCTATCACTGTCCAAATATATAGGTTAACTATTTGTCCATCCATTCTTTCACTTATCTATCTCTGTCCATCCATCAACCCATCCATTGATTTTTCTCTGCCCATACATTCATCCATGCATTGATCCATCCATCTATATCTGTCCATTCATTCATCCATACATCTATCTCTGTGCATGTATCCATCCATCTATCCATCTCCATTCATCCATCAATCCAACAAACTTGAGCTGACTTTTGTAATTGGAATGTCTATCATTTTGGGTGTTTCATTTTTCGCGATACTAAGAAAGACAAGTTTTACTTTTTCTTTCCAAAAGGACACAATTTATTTTGTCGGTTCAGTGAATATACAGAGCAGTTTCCACTCGAGCCGTTAGACATAATCTTATTAGAATAAATTGTGAGTAACATCCTTTCAATTGAAGGATACAGACTTAAAAAAGGCAAAACTTTTAATGACTGCTCCCTCTTGTGAAGTTAACATCAGAGAATTTAGCAAGGGGTGTCGGGAATTAACAGCAGGCCAAAGAGAAATACATGGTTTTTCCAGCTTAACTACCAGGAGTCATCAAATATAGATTTTTCTCTCCTGCCCACCAATTCTGCATAAATAAATGTGTGGTTTTGTCCTGCTGCGACACTTGAGGTGAGTTAGTTGCGAGACAATTACCTTGTATAAAGCTTGTTGTTCCAAAGTAACACAAGATATTTTATTGGTTGTTTCACCTTTCCGACTTCCATTTTTTCAGGGTTCCCACGGAAGACATTAATAAGTTCATGATTCTCAAAATAAGGCCCTAATTGGCATTAGATTGTCTTAAATCCATTTTCAAGTATTAGAAATGTATTAGTTTCAAAAGTCAACATATTACTTTTATTTATTTATTTTATTAATTGATGGGAAGGTGTACATTAATTTGAACTATCGGTGAAACCAACATTTTTCTTCAATAAATTCAAGTCTTAAAAAGTAGAAACCTTCTTTTAGAAATGAGTAGAACAACTGAAAGAAGCTGTGATCTTAAAAGAAGACTTTTTTAACAGATCATTTCAAAATGTTTTCAATATGACGACACCATCATTGGCACTTTGGATGGACTGTTGTTTATTTATGTTCCGCTGCCTACTCGGATTGCTAATGGCTGCTGTCCGTCGTGCCCAGTTTCGCTAATAAGCCGCCCACCGCCCCCTCGTATCACCTCGGAATGTAAAGAGCGTCCTTGTGTTAAGCACTGGCGACGGCAAGTACTTTTTCAATTTCCTTTGTTTTCTGGCATCTCAAGTTGATTACTTATTCTTGGCAGAGGGATGACGGAGCTTCTGGCGCTCCCTTAATGGATGAGAACATGTGTTGTGTGCTCGCTTTTTACTTGTTGTTGTGCAGCCTTTCATGCATATCGTTGAAGCACATTAGTCATGGCAGGAATCTCGCACTATATTCTAGAGGAGGTGTGTTTCAAAGTCACTTAGACATATGATACTCTTCAATCCGCGAGCAGCCTTTTCATGGAATATAATATGGCGGTGTTCTTGAGGTTTGAAGGGGAAGCGTCAGTGTGTCAGCAAAGCAAAGTGGCTGATGGTGAAGTGCACTTTGTGTATGGTGTGTGTGTGTGTGTGTGTGTGTGTTCTTGACCTGAATGGGGCACGCAGCAGATGCAGAGACACAGCCTGGAAGTGTGTAATGCATCCCAGTCTGCCTTCCCAAACACACATGTCCGCGGACACATGTGCATCCAGGACGGCAGGATGTGACCTCCGGAGCTCCAGCCGAGTGTAAGATGTCTGCGGCGTGACAGTGTGTCAGCGGGATCGGATACATTCGCCCCAACAGCTCTCTAAAGAGGTCGTCCGTCTTCTGGTTAAACAGTCGGGTGCTTTCTCGGGTGCGGACTGTGTGACCTTCCATTCCACTTCACTTCCTCTTATCCATTTCCCCGTGAAGGAGGTCGTACTGAGATGTTGTGAGAAACACACAGGCTTAAACTCCAGTCAAATGATTATAACCCGGACAGTGTTAATATTTAAACTGTGATGCTAACACAAACTTCTGTACGTCTGTCTGAAAAAACAGTTTGAAATATTGAAATGTTTTTTTCAAAACACCTAGAATTTATCTAGTTAAATTATTTAAAATATTTAATTTTGGTGGCTTTTTATCTAAATTAATAAGGCTTAGAAGCAATTGTCAGTTACTTTAGTGGCTTTTTACCATAACTGATTAAGGTAAATTTGTAAGGTGCAAACAATGTAGTTTTATTGTATCTTGTGTTTTTATAATCTTGTAAAAAGAGCCTCTTGGAGCAGGTATGCAGTGTGTCAGTGCTTAGTTATTCACTTGACTGGACGTCTAATTGAACGGCCATTTGTAACTAGGGATTTGTATAACTCACTTTTGGGTCTGATACTTGTGTGAATGTAAGTAAGTAAGTAAGTCATTTTTATTTGTATAGCGCTTTTCCAGACCAGGGTCACAAAGCGCTTAAACAATCAAATTAATATTCAATAAAGTATATATTTTAAAGGGCAAGTGAAATTGATAACACAACAGGAGTTCCAGAAAATCAAGGAATGTGTCAACATTTATTTTTTTGGTTCTTAATGAAAACATTTTTGCAAAAATTAGGTACAAACACAGTTAGTTTTGAATGCGTTTCGATTGAGTGTTGCGTTCTCGGGCTAAAATTATTTACGTGTGAAATTGTTCATTCACTAGGGGCTTGCTGGCAACTTCAAGCCCTAAAAACAAATGAGTATACCGGTTCCATTATAACACAGAATATCAATACCTGTTTCTCATTATTAACGCTTGGTCACAGTTGGTCATAGTGTCAATATCTATTGCCAAATACTGCATAGAAAATTCAGACCTTTTGGTAAGAAAACTAAAATGCAGTTTTACTATTGGTATCATTGTGTCAAGATTTTAAAATAGAAATGATCTCAAAAACTCAATTTAATTTGTGACTGAAAGAGCAAAGTTATGACCACAAGCGCAGAACTTTTGTCTTGTCAAGACGACTCCTGGATGTTGCTGAGGTTTTGTGGACAACTGTGGGGAACCACGATTGGATGGAAGTTTTTTCTCATTAGTAGTGACTCAATTATATCTGCATTGTCAGCCAAATTACCACCAATGTCAAAGGTGTGATTCACACAAGCTGTCTGCAGACAAATCCTCGGCATGCTGCATGAGTAATCCAGGCAGATAACTAGACATTAGAAAACTTCTGCATGAATTTGAGCTGTGTCTGTTGTTCTGATTGAGGATAGAGGAATCCATTTTTAAACTATTCTCGAACTGTAGGAATGAAAAGCAAAAAATGGGGTAGAAAAAATAATTTTGTTGGCAAAGAAATGTTTTAGAAGCAGGAGAGTTATCTGCGAACAGAAAATATGCACACGGTCTGGTTATCTGAATTCGTTCAAGAAATAACTGTCCTTAAAGCAGTTTTTACTCTCTATTTATTTTCAATCTGGCACACACACAAAGCCAGGAAGTCACCTATAGCGGGGAGCAGATCCGGGCGGCCTGACAAGGAGGCGACGATGCGAGGGCAAAGCTATCTAAAGGAGATCTCAATGAGTCTCATATCTAATGTTGATGCTGCAGTTTCAACAGTTTATATCAAATAAATGACCCAAATAGCTTCGACAGGATACATGTTCAGAGTGATGGTGGCTCTGTTCTGCGTCGTCATAATCGCGCCGTTATCTGGTTATTATCTGGTCCCTTTCATTTCCCCTCATTCCGCTCTGCCTCTCCATCGCGTCTTTGACTTTCTCCTTGACTTTCCGCCTCGATAATGAAGCTGGAAAAGATAAAAATTGCCCCTCATTCATCATTATTCTCAGACTGCATTTGTATGTGTGCTGATCTATTCTGTTCTCTGACATTGAGAAAAAGTTCTGGAGTAACAGAAAATATATTTTGGATTTTTAAATGTGCTTATTCTTGTCTGTTTTATCTTTATTTACCACGATTGAAATGTAGAAATGTTTATGAAGCAAACAAAAATCTCTTTTTATATATATATTCTTAATGTATTTCATATTAATTCGAAATAAAACTTGATTACATTTTGAATTATATTCATTAAAAATAAAAATGTATTTTCTAATTCTTAAAAATATTATACAATACAATTATATTTTTTGTATTGCTTGGAATAATAACACTTAATATTCTTACTTAATTTAATCTGTTCTCCCTTATTTTTCCTTTGTCACAGGAGATGTTCACGCCAGAATGCAAGTTCAAGGAGTCCGTTTTTGAAAACTACTACGTGATCTACTCATCCACTGTGTACCGACAGCAGGAATCGGGCCGGGCCTGGTTTCTGGGTCTCACCAAGGAGGGACAAGTTATGAAAGGCAACCGAGTCAAGAAAACTAAACCCTCGTCACACTTTGTACCCAGGCCCATCGAAGGTACGACAGATTTAGTTTAGGGATTTCTTGGTTTCCTGATCTTGAACAAAATGTGTCCATTTTAATTATATGCTTCTAATGAACCTTTTTCACAATGATTTACACCTAATTTCAAAATAAGATCATTTATACTCAACAATATTTATTTCCACTATTGTTTTATTGTCACAAAGAAGCCAAAAAGATCAAATATGTATGTGGAGAGTTAGATGGCGTTACAACTTTAGTGAGGTGCATCCTATGGGCTTACAATAGTGCCACAATTATTGGCTGGAAAAATAATATTGGAATTGAAAACAAAAGAAAATGGTTGAAAAAAATCAATATTGACGTGGGAAATTTAGCAACCCAAAGACAAGGCAAATAAAATAAATAAATACATTTCTTTGAGTTTATATTTTTATTAATTTTCCATTTTTGGTTTATTAACTTTACTATGCAATAAGTTGCATCCAATTTTTCCGTTTTTTTCAACCAATATTTAAATGTATTAATAAAAATTACATACAAAAAAAGAAGAAAATCCAAACTTAAGCTGCAACTAATCCCAAACATGTCTCATAGGCATACACCTCCTTTGCGATCTGTTTAAACAAAAGGTTGGCTATCACTCGGATCTGAACTCCAGCATCAATTTGTGGCGCTTTAGCCGATAAGAACACAGCACTGTTGGCCATATCTTGATGCTTCATGACCCAAAATGTCAGGAAAAAAGGAGAAGGGGAGCATAGTTTTCTTGTAATCTTAGCCTTGACTTTACTTCTAAGTAGTAAAATGTGTATTTATATAGTTTGTAAATTTAAAAAATAGAGTCTCAAGGACACTAACTGAAAGAAAATTACCTTTTCATTTCGTTAAGAGTCGCTGGAGAAATTCTTTGACAGGTTCGATGAAATGTCAAGCTCTTAATGTCTGCATCAATTATGTCTTTCGTAAACCCTTGTCCACGACCACTTACAACCTTCTGTCTCCTCCTCTAGTTTGTATGTACAGGGAGCCGTCACTGCATGAGATCGAGGACAAGCATCGCTCCAGGAAGAGCTCAGGGACTCCCACCATGAATGGAGGGAAAGCTGTCAATCAAGACTCTACATAGCAGCAGCTAAAGTGGCTTCCACCCGGGGGAGGAGGGGGATGTGGTCCTCACCTGACTTGAATTGGGGGGGAAGAAGAAACGTCCCATGCGCCCCCTCAAATATGCACCGTGACTTCCTCTGAAGAGGGGGTCGCACCAGGAGCTACTGCTGTACAGCCTTGACTATGAACACAAACTGAACTCTTGCCTGTGAAACCTTTTAGAAGAATTAATATAAGACAGAGAATGTGTGTGTTTATAGAGAGATATAATAGTATCTCTATATATATACACATTTTCAATCGACTTGACCAACATTTTATGCAAAAAAGAAAAAAAGCTGTGATAAAGAAAAGGTGGTCTCTCGTCACAAAATATATATCATTTTCCAATTTATGCTGTGAAAAACGAGCTTTAAGACAGATTTAGATACACGCATTTTAAAAATGCACTCCCACTCATTTTATTGATGTCAACTCAAACACATCTTTTTTCCCCTGATCTCAGCCCAGCTATCGTTGTTTTTATGGAGGAGAGGAAGTGTTGTCGGTTGTTTTTTCCTCCCACGTGTCGATGTGTTGTCGCACTTCCTGCCTCGGTTTTTGAGGGCTTTGACCGAATGTATTTGATGGTGATGGAATGTCATATACTCAGGTGTGTATCACCCGCTCTCGCCCTCCACGGGTGACATAAGCAATACAGGAGAGATCAGTCGAGTACGTCTGTAATAATTGTAAAAAAACAAATCGACCTCACAAATCCCAGCTGGGTCTGTGAGAAACAGCGGGAATCGGAACGTTGATCAAGAGCGTAAAAGTATGTCGAGAATAGGAGACGGAGAAGTCATTGTTAATGCCAGGTTATGGTGTCAATTGTTAGCGTTTTACCGAGTAACTTGAACGACCAACATGGATGTCTCCTTCAAAAGCTTCACGAAACAAGACACATTTGGAAGTCCTGCACGAACACGTCCTCACCGCCCCGCTGACTCCCCTGTACACCGGGTTCGAAGTGGAGTCTCTAGAATAAATCATCATGTCAGACACGTAGGTTTCAAGGTGACCATGAGCTGAAGATCAATGAGCAATTGCTCCTTCTTTTTTTTTCCTATTGTTTTTTTGGCCCGTATTTGTTTAATTTAGTCCACTTTTAATGATTCATCGTAATTGATAAATGTATTTCAACATTACACTAAATAAATCGGACTCTGTAAGAATCTCAAATAACACCCTAACCTCACCGTCCGACAGTGATCCTGGTTTTAAACCACTAGTTGTTTTATGTTAGTTAGCTTTTATCTATCGATCCAACTTACAGTGGAATAGCAAGTCAACGCTAGACGACATTCTTATCAGTAGTCGTTGTCGCTCCCCGGTGAGCTAACCGCTAACTTCTTTTCTTAGAACCGCACTGTTATAGCTTTCAACCCTTGAGTGTTAACCTTCTTTATCATAAGCAGACTTCCTACACTGACCTAAAACCAAATGATGAATTGCTTTTAACGCACAGCTGGACGACATGTACAACATAACTCGCTCTGCTTCTCTTATAGAGCAATGCTAAAGGCTAACTGAGCTAACTAAATTTGCTTGCTCAGCACATTGTGAGAGACATGATTAATAAATATCAATTTAACTGAATACATAATATGGCGTGTCTCGAGGCCTCTAAAGATGTGTTTACACCAAACGCGACTTTAAAAAATGTAGTCGATCTGCAGGGGTCTAAGGTTAATCGAGACTCAAAATGGTGGATCTTTATCTTGAGTTGATCCATCTATTATGAGGCCTAATGAGTTTCATTTAACTTCGCTTCGTGACTTTCAAATTGGACATCATATTCGATTCTAACAATCCAAACCATGAATCAATTCCAATTATTTGATTATAATGATCTACTTAATAAATCAGATTTTAAAGAAGAACTTCCATGTTGGTCGTCAGCTACATAAACAGTCCAAAAACATTCCTTTAAAGATCATTTCAGTGATCAAAAGACATTATCTACTACATAAAATATTTACACACTGTTATATGGTGTAAGCGATGGTGACTAAATAAAGTAACATTAGCAGCTAGCACCATAATTAAATTGAAGAAAACTAGAATTTCTGAACAGTGAGCAGCGATCAGGCGGACTGTTTAATAAAAAGCCCAGTTAAGCTCGACTGGCCGTCGCGCCGTCATGACTAGTTTCTGGCTGTTTGTTTTCTTTGACACAGTAATTCTCTCGGGCGGCTTCGCGACCCATGAAATGAGCCATTTGCTATATTGTGCCGGAAAAAGGCGTTCATAAATCAACGCTCCAACAGGCGTGTGGAAACCACCGCTGTGTTGCCCATCGCTATAATTAGTCTAACTCAGGAAGTCCCACGATTGTTCCGTCAAAGTGTCGCACCAAAATCTGGTTTATCGCACCAGGTGCGTCTCAGAAGGTCAGCATGGAATCAATAAAGTTTTCTTCTCAACGAGGATGCACAACGTACGTAATCCGAGGGGTCCAGAAAGTCGAAGAGAATGGTTTCAGGGCATTACCGTGAGAGCAGGATGAGTGTGGAACGTTGAAAGATTTGTTTGGAAACGCTGTCTGGTGGTACATTTAAGAGCACATTTACAGAAAAAAACAATTCCTCTTCGGTCCATATTCTACTGCTCAGAGTAGATGAGTTCGACTCGACAGCTTCATACTTGACACCGGAAGTAAACAGGCAAGACCAGCAAATATAAATATATTTTTTAAGATCTTTATATTGGTGCAAGTGAGATACATGTGGGCTTAAAGCAATGCATGAAATTGATTGTACTGTATGTCAACATTTGATGGTGTGACGACAGGATTCGGGTGAAAAAACCGGTGAGAACGACTGCACTTTGAAGTTTCCGAGGAGCCGATGAAGAATGAGATCCAAGGCTTTTTTCGTTGTATGTGATATTAAGTATATTCTTTTAATGTTTGCAGATGATTTCACTGCATCGAAACACACCCATATATGCATTATGAATTGTGAGATTAATAAAAAAAAAGATATGCATTGATTATAAAACTCAGAATGAAGTTAGTGATTGTTTAAGAATAAAGATTATGTTATCAGAATCTTTTATTGATCATGACTGAAGGCTCTGTGTCGTTTTTCCTTCATTATATCATTACATTTATGGCAGTGAGCAAAATACAACCCCTTGAGGTATTTTATTCAGCCCCAAGAGCTTATTAATGATCTATTAATGGTAAATTTAAGGAGGCCAAAAAATATATATATTTTGATATGACTTGGTGTTATCGTTCACCCAAAAATTTTACTAATTTTCTACTCACCCTCATGCCGACTAAAGGCGGGGATTGTTTTCGGAGTAATCTGTTGTTTGTTGTAGGCAACAATGTATGTACCTTTGATTGTAGGGACTGACACCTAATTGTGTTTGTGTCCAAAAAGACACAATTAAAAACATCCAATTACCTCCATACTGCTCGCCTGTAAACTCCATATTGTTGCGACTCCTGGACAAGAGGAATTGTACGAAAAAAAGTCTGTACTTTAAGCTTGTTTGTAGCTGATGCTTATAGGCTAACATGTTACACAGACAAGAAACACTCTATACTACTGTCAATACTGGAAGTACTCGCAATATCTAAGTGTTTCCTGTCTGTGTAACATGTTAGCCTTCAAGCTTCTGCTACAAACAAATGTAAAATACAGACTAGTTAAATTTTTTCAGAACAATTCCCCTTATTGAGGCTTCAATAAAAGATGGTATTTACAGACGGGCAACATGGGGGTATTTTGATGTTTTTAAGTGTGTATTTTTGGAGGAAGATGGAGACGAAGACAACTAAGCTCCAGACACTACATTAGTGTTACTCTTAAATTAATTCCTACCATTTAGTCGACATGAGGGTGAGTAGAAAATGAGTGAACTTTGAATTATGGACAAACTATCGCTTTAAGATTTTTCTTTTTAACCCTACTATTCAACAGGCTGTTTCCGAGCAAGAGGTGATGATAAATGTCAAAAATTGGAATGTCAACTTACGAAAAAAGCTGCAGATGAAAGGGAATATAATATGCCAAATTTAAATTTGTGTTTCAAGGAGAAAAACCTTGGATTGCAATGAGTCAGAATTGTGATGAAGCCGAACCATTTGAGTAAAACTTAATTTTATTAGCTTCTCTTTAGATGTATATTTCCTTTTTAAAGAACAGACAGATAACGAAAGATTTTAGTTTCTTGATTGATTGGTCTCGATTAAACCTTTTTATAGCTGCAAATCTTTCTTTATTTGAAGGCACACTGTAAAGTAATTTAATGTTTAGATTAATAAATTATTGGGTCAATTATTTACACTTTACTAATTATAATGATGTAAAATAAAAAATAAAATCATCTGATAGCATCAACATAAATTATTGAAACTTTATCGTTGAAATAAAACAAATACATAGGATATCATGTAGTGTCATATTATAAGGGACATCTTCTCCTTCCTCGTTTCCTGTCAACATAATTTGGGAGAATTAATCCCAGCTGATGCTATACGGCGCTAGCCTGCTAACAAGCTAACAGTACGACTGACTTCTGGCTCGACGCATCAGGACTGAAGACGTAATACTTTATTTTCTAAAACACTAGATAGAAGCAAATAAAAGATAAGCCTTACTGTTATTGCTTTGTTGTGCAACTTGAGACAGTTAAGGTAAGTTTTTACGCACATGTTTGTTTCGAGGGTGTCAATGCAACACATCGTATACACACATATAATCATGGAGAAGAGAACCAGGTATGACCTGATCTTCTGTGATGTAACACTTCAGTCCAATTCATCATTTTGGATGGTTCTCATTTGCTCATAATTCTCTGGTTGTCATGGAAACAAACCCTGCTTTGCACTCTGCAGAGAGAATGAGTAGCAGGAGGAGGATGAAGTCTCCCCTGATTTAAGGACATGGCCTGGTCTTCTCTCTTGTGTGAAGGCTGCCGCAGAGATCAGCAGGTCCAAAGAGGGTTGTTGATGCTTTAAACCCGTATTTTCATCTTATTTTTTGAAGGCTGGAAGGTTTTCTATAACCTTTTTTTATTTACTGTGTCCTGTCATTTCAACAACGCAAGATTTAAAATGAAAGTCAAAACAAAATGTTTCGTCATCAAACTAAACCTCACTCATAATTAGTGTAAAGGCACATAATGCACTGGCCTGTTGAAAGATACATAACAAAGTGCATTTTTTTTTGTAAAATTACCACAATAAAGTGCATTCAGAACAAGTGCAACTGCTGAAAGATAAGTTGAGCAGTTGCAGTTTTCTTATGCATGACATATGAAGACGCTTTTCCAGGATTTCTTTATAAAAGGGACAGTGCTTTAAAGCAAGACTAAGTAACAATGAAACCTTTATAGAATATAACACTTGTGATGATACATCCACTGACAACTAGTTTAATGACTTTTCGACCTTGGGTTAAGGTGATCTGAGGGTGGTAAAACTACAAATGACAAACTACAAAACTGTCAATTCCTCATTTCGGCCTCCGGTCCAAGTACGGAGGTCTAAGCGATAAACGCGTTATCACGCTCCGATGGCAGAAGCTGCTCCAAAGAAAGCAATTTTTTTTGTGTGAAGAGACAAAAGAAAAAGAATAACCGGATGAAACACAGTAAAGGATCAACACTGGCTCGACTTTCAGTCGCTGGTGTTAGTTCAGAGACGAGGAGGGATTTACGGTGATGCTGTCTCCATGTTGTGCAAGCCGGACAAGTAAGTCGTTCTTAAGTTGTTTCGATGCTTGAGTGAAAATATTTATGTAATCTATCAGAAACCGGGGTAGTGCATTATATATATATCCAGCACGTTATAGTTCTCAGTTGCACACTGACACGACCAGACAGTCTACGAGCTCAAAATATTGAAGATAACAAATGTTTAGGTTAAATATTTAAACTGTGGAAAGATCTTTGATTGACTTTAATGATAACTCTGAATATCTCCTTCATGAAATTGGGTTTCCAGTTCACAGCAGACATCATGAAAACAAATTGCAAAAAAAAAAAACAATGTGCAAAGGATGTAGGAAGTATAAAAACCTAGATGACCTAGATGAAGAAAAAGAACATGAAAAAAATAAATGATGCATACTTATACTGAATCACGGTGGAATTATAATTTCAGCTTGTATGTATGTAACAGTAGTTTGTGTCTGATAAAGTCATAGATTCAGAGAGACTGTGATCTTAGTCGTGTCGTTGTTATGTTGTTGTTATGCGTTTCTTGCTCTAAATAATCAAACAAACCTGTGTTTAATGTTTATTGAGTTGTGACTAACCTAGTCCTGAGTGTTGCTAAATGACAGGGATTGCCATGTAAAGTTTACTTTGTTAGTCCTGATGTTGTGCACTTCAGTGGTTCTTACCTTTGAAGGTAACGATCTCAGTTGGTAAACTTGATAAGATATTTTGTTACTATTATGTGTGTCTATTGTTCATTGTGTTGTTCCATATAGATAGTTTTGTTATTGTCTTTTTCCATTTCATGTTCATGTTTTATATTTTCATGTCATCTATGTGTTGCTAATTATTCTTACTTTCATCTTATATTCATCTAGCGAAACAGAACTTGCATTGTATCACATTGCGGGATGTTTATATACAGTAGTGCCTTTATTTCTAGTGTGTATACTTTTGTGTTTCTCTTGCATTACTCTTGATCCATTAACACAATTAATTCACGTTATGTCTACAGTTATAAAAAGAGTGAATAATTTCTACTCCTCACAACTGCATTTGTTTGTTCTGTGCAACGTTTAGTATTTTTCAACATGTCCAACATCTTCTTTTTTGAGTCAGGGAAGAACTGATAGAGATGTTAAAATCCTGGAAGAAGGTGCTGGAGCAGAAGAAGTAACAGATACTATGTTGAGTCTTCCTCTCCAAGATGCAGTAAGTCCCTCATCATGATCATGTTTTCAAGTTATTATTGCGTCTGAAATCTCAACGAACAATAGGTTATGAGAGCAGAGTCCATTAGTAGGTAATGATCTAATGATCATCTTTTTTCGGAGTGATTCGGAAGAGTATTAGTGTATAGCGTCATAGCTCAGAAGGTAGTTGGCTTGGAACCGGAGAAGTTGTGGGTTCCATTACAACTCTGGATTAGATTGGAGCTTTGTGCCCCCGAGCAAGACACTTTACCCTGATTGCAGTGGATGGTTGAGCTGGCGCGCTGCATCACAACCTACTCCCATCAGTGTGTGATTGTGTGTAAAGACATTTAGCTGCTGAGAAAAAAATAGTATAGAAAAGTTCCAGGTTATCTTGGTATGTAAGTGTAAGAGCAATTTACAATTTTTAAGTAATTAAATGTTTTATGGAACTGTAGGAGCAAATCATCAGATTTCTTCACAATGTGTGTGCTATACATCTATATAGGATTACTCTGATTTTGGTCCCATAGTTCCAGAAACATGCAGAGGTAATGCAATGACCCTAAATGTTCTGTTGGTGTGTGTTTGTGTACACATTGGCCACTGGGCCAGGGGCCACAGAAAAAAAATAAAAAAAATCTTTCATTTCAAACATTTTGACACGTGTTTTGATTAAGGTTATTTTAAAGAAACAATGGGTCCATCTTGTTGTGGAGAAACTAGCCCAGGCTTTTCAGTGATCCAGTCTAATGGTCAAATTTTTTTTTTTAAATAATTAATATTAGTTTTCTTTGCCTGTCATGCTTATGTATTTTTTGCTTCTTTTATCTGAAAGCCAGTTTGTGAAAATAATGCCAACAATTCACCAGTCTGTGGTGCAAAAATAGCTGGGGACGCCTGTAATAGACTGGCTACTTGTGCAGGACATTTTTGATATCATGATACATGAGCGCTTTGTGACCCTGGTCTCGAAAATCGCTATATAAATAAATATTACTTACTTACTTACTTACTTGTTAGCGAATTGAGAACTTTCTTTATCATAAATCTATAAATATATTGCACATTATTTTGATTTAGCTCTTGATAGAGGACGTTATAATGATTACAAAGAACTTTTTCAATTCAAGTTTTCTATGCCAAACATGAACAAATACTCCATAAATCGAATCAGTCCGTCACTAATGGTACACGCCACACCACCTTGAGTTGTCTATGCAGGAGATTTTTGACAGTACTTAAGCATTCTTTTCATGTAGCCAGTTAAGGTACCACAGTCTTGAGGACAAGACCTATCTTGTCTCGTCAGTTGTCCCAGGTCAGCAGACATGATTGAGTAGTAAGTAGTGCTCCTGTCAGGGCACTGCGAGTGGCGTCCTGGACAAGCTGTCCGACAGCAAGCAGAGGATTCGCGGCTGTTCCTATCAAGTCAATTACAGTAGTGGACAGGAAAGTTTCCTTGACTTTTCTTCAAGGTCTGAGAAAGTTTACTTGACATTTTGGTGATGGTCTGGAGCCGACAGAAACTTGTTATTGTGGAGACTGAGTCTATTTGATGGCTTTAGATGCTGCACGGACTCGCCTGAGCGAGTTACCAAATTTCTTTAAATGTGCTGAGTGTGACAGATGTCCAACGACTCCTTTTTCTTGCAGAGCAGCACTTTTCACAAACTACTGAATTGAAATTCTCCTTTAATAACAACATAATTTGTCTTGCATTTTTTTTAGCACTAAATCATATTTAATTCTATTTGATCCATAAGAGCTGCTCACTGTAGCAACGGAGCTTTTCATCCGCACTTCAGCCTTCAAATGCATCGTCAGCAAACATCTTAAAGGTGCGATAAATGCCGGTAGCTTCCTTCAGATTCAGTTGCAACCTCTCAGTCGCAAGGTCTTGACTTGTAATGAATCTTTCTTTTGTATCTGATGGCTCAGAAGTTGTCTGAGCCACAATACATCTTTCGCAAAGACAACAGACTTGAAGGAGGATCTCATATTGGACTAAATATTCTGTAGCTTTTTCTATCCAATTAGAAATGGTTAGTACTATCTCAGGCTTAATTTTAAGTAAAAGTTTATAACAAAGTAATCTTTTAAATTACAGATTACACTACAGTGTATAAAAAAGAGCAAAAGTGAATCACAATAAGCAACGTTTGGCAACAGTGGCGAGGAAAAACTTTGACCTCATAACCTCGAGCAGAACCAGACTCAGTTTGGACAGCCTTCTGCTGTGAGTGGGTGAGGGAAGGATAGTTTTATAGAGAGGGATGTTGATATTCCATCAGTTGTTTGAGAAGTGAAAGCAGAGAGTGATCTCATCTGACCCTTTACATTGGTTTGCAGTATATCTAATCTTTAAACAATGTTACACTTAATTACAGTTTTTTTTATATATCTTGTACATTTGTAGAATGTTCAACTTTTTAATCTGTGATTAAAACATTTAAACTGTTAGACTTGAGATTGAAATGTCACAAATTAATAAACCAAAGACCCTCGAGAAAAAGCAGTGACTTGAGTCAGAGAAAAAGTCAAACGGTGTTTAATCACAATCATATTAAGAAATCTAATAAATACGGTAAATCCAAAACATAAATGAAAAGGCAAGAATAATAAAAGGCAGCATTCAGACTAAGGGCAGGAGCACGGCTGAAGATCGGGGTCTCCCCGGCACCTAAAAAGATGGATAAAAAAGGACTCACGTGAGTAACTAAAAACACAACATCATGAACCACTGGAACCACAAAGCGATTCAGGGAAACACAAACTGGAGAGAACGAGGTGAAGCCAAACCTTGGTCAGGAGAAGCAATACTCGAGATAAAAACACGCAAACAAAATAAAACAACATGGGAAACATGACCGGAAAAGAAGAGAGGAGAGCAGTCTCACCACTATGTGTTAATACAGCGCGATTACTTATTACAAATATCATGGTAATTTAAAATGTTGCACTAAAATCACTAGACGTGGCCAGTTTACACCCAAAAAACAATCCTAATTAATGCTGTAATACAGTAATCTATTTATTTTCTGCAAGTGTTCCAGGTAGTAGCTTTGCCTTCTGAAGCTGTAAAGTAGCTGTATCAATCCTAAACTTGATCCATCTGTCCACCTATAGACACCAGACCAACTGATACTTGGAACATACGATTATTTTGCAAGACAAGGGATGTGGGACGTGGAAACTGGGTGGATCCAAATGCAGAAGCAACACGTATCGGTTTTTAATTCAATTCCAAGTATTTACTGAGGTAAAGCAGCTTAAGGAATACTTTACAGTCAAAAATAGTTCAAAGAATATCTGCTGGGAGGGATTTGAAATAATAATCCGCACTAGTAGTCCAAAAAAGTGATGATGAGAAACACAGGGTGATTGCAACTGGTAGATTTTGTTCAATGCAAGCTAATAAAAAACAACCCTATTGGAAGTGATTCTGCAGGAAGTATATATTAAGTATATAGCCATGTATTTACATATGTTCAGCTCCCCCACACAGGTCAATATATCGCCCGTGACATGACCTCTATGTACCTCCCAATCAATTACGTCCAGGGGTCAGTTTCTCTGGCAGTAAGTGAGAGTGTAAATATAGATTGAGAACATACATTGTTGACAGAGACAGGAGCATACTAGGGGGAGAAAATGTGCAATTATAAATGTGTGTGCTTCAGCATCATGGATTATCAATATCCGGCAGAGAATACTGATATCTTCCCGCCGAGATTTACGTTTACTTTTTCATGTCTCACATGTCAAGAATTGATGAGTCAGCGGGAATGTTGACTTACATCTTCAATGATCTTGAAAGTGCAGGTCAAAGAGTGACACTAATCTAGTAGAAGCTTTTGGTTTTTGCGAATACTCTTATTCTACTTTCTCATATTTAGGTTTTTTTAATCCTCTATATCCTAGACTCCTACTGATGGTGGTTTTGTATGAAGACGATCTCAAGAGTGATGTTGTAAAATACTTTTTCCCCCCTTGTGGGAAAGAAAATGGACAAAGGGTAACTTAACAAACCCATGATGATAAAGACAAATGGAACATAGGTTACCTTGCCAAGAGGCAGGATGGGTTTAGATGCAACCACAGGACCTGTTTGTGCACATAACCAAGAAAGCAATATATGACCCCCTTTTCCCCTGGGATCGCCCCTCGTGGCCGGGGCTAGAAGGGTAGGTACCAGGGCCGGGTCTAGGCAGGGGCAAGAGGGGGCCTGGCCCCCTCAAATAAATGTTGTGCCCCCTCAAACTTACATGTAAGTAAGTAAGTAACAGCACGATGCCCCCTCAAGATTTGTGGCTGCCCCCTCATACATGCCTGTCTAGACCCGGCCCTGGTAGGTACTGTGGCAGTCTGATCCTCAACTGCACAAGTTATTAGCATGTCCACAGGGGAGAGACATTTAAGCTGGGGACAGAACTATTTAGATAAATGGGACAACTGTCAGTAAACTGCGCTGTTCCTAGGATAATATTAGATCTCCAGCATTTCCTTTCCCAGTCTCTGGGACTCCTCCCTTCATAAGCTTCTGTCAATGGCGATGATTAGCTACTTGGAGCCCCAACCTGTTGACTAAGACACCCTGTGGATTACATTTACATTTTAAGACTTTCTTATTTGTGCAGGCTTTTCCCTGATTTTCTGGGACTCCTGTGTTTGTCTTGTGTGTCTTGGCCTTTAATAGTATATAGTTTTAAGTGTTTATTCTTTTTGATTGTTTAAGTGCTTTGTAACCCTGGGCTAGAAAATGAGCTTTACAAATAAATGTTACTTACTTAATAATTCACTTACTTACATTTCAAATCAAATTTGAAAGCATTAGTGAAATACATTTTATAATTTGTACTTGAATTGCACCTCTAAGATGATCATCGATTACCAACACTCTTGCGATGCACAATTCTTTTCTTGGACAGGCGAACAAACTAGCCGAAACATAAACAACATAACTAAAGCTGAAAAAAAGAACTTTATATGTCACCGAACATTTTAAATACTTGTGTCAGATTTGAAAAAGTACCCCAGCCTGAAGGGAACTTTAGTGCTTTGTAACAGTGTAAACAATGCACAAGTCTTCTGCAGACACAGCACGAAATTCTTCTGTGAATTTCTGCCTTGTTATTGTGTTACAAGCCGGCACTACTGGGACTTGGCTGGTTTCACATTTCACAGCGAGAGAATGAGGAAAGACCTCGTCAGAAGTAGGCCATTCACTCATACTCATTAAAAATAATTGGTCTCAGTTCAATTTAAGCACAGTGATGCGTCTTTTGATCTGGCTGCTTCATTAGTATATGTGCATCATTTTAATTCTAATCCGCTGTTTAGTAAAAACAAAAGTACACTTTTGATCCATGGTCAGATGTTGGGAAAAGAAGTAGGATTCAACGATGAAGGAAATTTGCATCTCCAGCGAAGGGCGCGAGACAGTCAGCGTAAGTTATTGCGCACACATGTATCTACACACACGTGAGCTTCCATTCACTCGCCCACACAGTCGCTTTTCTCACACACTCCATCACTTATTCAACGACCTCTGCAGCGTAAGAGTGTGAATGCAGCGCTGAGGTGGAAAGTTGTTTCTGCAGATGAAGATCTGAGTCTCACTGCAGACACGCCACTTTGCAGCTTTTCATATTATCCCGACATTGACATATATTTCTGATCTCTAGTCCCTTTTTCTTTTTTTCTCAATTTTTTAGTCAAATAGATGTGGAACTGGAAACCTTACATCACATCTACGAGGAGACAAATCCAGAATTTGTTGGAGGAGGTCCTTTGAGATGTTCTGAATATATGGTGAAGATAAATGATTGGCAGGATGGAGGTGATGGTGCGTTAGATTTAGGTTCGATTGAGAGCATTAGGACAACAAAACAATCTGTCTCTTAATAAACCTACTTGTTTCCAACTTTGTTTGTTGCTGACTCTTATTTTTCTAACGTGTCATGCGCTGTGATCTAAAGATTTATTTACTTTATTTCTGGTTCCGATATATTCTAAAAGTCAGCCTTGTTTTGTTCCTTTTTCATGGATATTTTATATTATGCATATTTACCTGAATATATATATAGTTTGTATTCCCTGTACAGGAAATAACATTTGTTGTTTCTGATTTATTTTATTATGGGGTTCCTGTGGCAAGTTTTCTTTTTTTTTTTTAGCATCATCATTTAGAACATAATTAAGAAGAAATACATAATTCATAAAGTCATTTAATGTAAAATAAATGGTAAACAGGCAGTTTGAACAGAGCAGAAAACACAAACATAAACCAAAGTTTGAGAATTACATTTTCATAAGCTTTAAAAAGATGAATAAGCAGGTGTTCATTGACATTTTAGAAGTATGCACTCGACTGTTGTTGAGGGGTAGGCATGAAGAGATGAGTCCATTTTTCTGCCAAGTCAACAAGCAGTCCAGGTTTTCCAGTAGAAGACTCGACAGCCGACTTTACGAGTTGTCGGCCAAAACCAGAGGTTACTTCTCTTCTTCTCCAGTTTCTCTGTAGGATTGTCAGGATTGTGGTGGACGGCTTCATTTGAGTATTTGGAAAGTTCACTTAGTAGCTGGAACAAGTTCTTCTTATCCTCCTGTAGATCATACAAAATAATGAAATCAAGAAACTTTAAATGTACCTTTTGTCTTGTGACAAGCACAAGTGAACCAACTCATTTTCAATGATTGAACACATTTTATGTGTTAACAATGTTATCAAAGGTATCTCTAATTCTAAAAAGCAATACTGAAATATATATTTCCACAAAAGGTAAAACAAAAAAGAACATAACAACATGGATGTAAATGGTTTACTTGACAGAGGTTTTTGGGTTGTGGGAGGAAACCTGAGTGAAAAAAAAGTTATCATTTTACAAAAGGGTTTGCCTAATGGTTCAATTTCTCTTGAGCAAATAACAAACATTATGTTGCTACCTCTGAATGCATTCTAATGTGCAATCTTCTGTGGTGTCACTCACCACATCAATCTAAATGAATCTTACCTGTTTCTCTGATTCCTTGTCGAGCTTCTCATCCTGAAGTTGTGAAAAACGAGCCTCCACACATTCCACTTGTCTCAGCGTGAACAACAAAACAGCCAAAAAATGAACAACGAACGCCATTCTTTCTAGCTGGTTAGCAAGCTTCCACGTTCACTGATGCACCTTCGATGGTCTGCACTGCGAAGGTGTTGGGTTTTTAAAGTCTTCTTCGAGCCCCCCAATAGGGCGGGAGTTTATTTGCATCTCGATTTTATGTCCCCACAATTAAAGCGGTGTACCGTGTAATGACGTTGGAAGGAAGTGAGACACTGTCCCGGTGTGTCCTGTTGTCAACACACTGACACACACTTGAATGGTTGAAGACGTCACACTGACTAAAAGCCGAACGCTGTAACAGATGTCGAGCAAAACAAGACATCACCCTCACTGAGGAATGGAAACAAAGATGTCATTTATCCCAAAGGGCCATAAAGTGGAAGTAACCAGCAGACCCGAGAATATCCAGAGGCCATAAAGGTCAACTTATCATTTGTTACAGTCCTGTGACTTTGTTCTATGCATCTCTTTAATGGGATTTCTGCTCCGTTTAACTTAACCGTTTCATTGTTTCTGAATTAGGACGTACTTGACAGATCCTAATGAACAAGGGAATGAATGTGAATTACAATTGCAGTATTAATGAGTATTAAAACTACAACATGCACATTTGAACAGGTTAACCTTTCAAATTGGCCTCCAATAATCAGCAAAACCAAGAAAGGGATAAAGACACTTTTCACTGTTTCAATTGGACTAGATTCCCAAATTTGTTAAAGCCATTCGTTCATCTGTTCCTCGGTCCCTTCTACAGCTTATCACTGCTTCACTAGATGAAGCAAAATTTTCCAGTTCCTCTCAGGTGAGGGAAGACAGAGTTTCTCCAATCTTTCCCTGGCCATAAGGTCTCTACCCAGCTGAAAATGCAAAAATGGAGGCGTCTAGGAGGGAACTCAAAAGACCTCATGACGCTGAGAGAGGGAACATAATGGTGCAGCTTAATTTTTTCCAACCAGCCTGGGGAGGAGGCTGACTCTTGGAAGGCAATGACTTTATGGACGTGTACAAAGCCTTACAAAGATGAATAAAAAAAATATAACAAAGACATCAATATTTTTTATAAAATAGACACAACCTCCACCTGCTCATCAATGCTACCAAAATGTAATCACCTGTTAACTTGTCCGATTAAAATTGTGGAAAAAAATAATTGAGTTTATGCATGCTTAGCCCCTTAATAGAAGCTTAAATATCAAACTAAGTGCCTTGTCAATCTCCATTTTAATTGCAATAGGCTCAATTTAGCATAGAATCCCTCATTAGTTGGAGTCCTAATACAAAATCTGGACTGAAAATGAGTAGTTTATGCTTTCAACCCTGAGTCTTGGCAAAATGGCTTGTTGAACTGCATGTTATCGCAGGTTGTTACTTTCTAGTTTAGCATACAAATAGTATTCAATAGTTGTTAAAAGCTCTTGTATTAGGTTAGGAGTCTGGCTTAAAGCCGTCAATTTTGACAAATAAGAGGCATCAGGGATCACAATTGGTTTAAAGTCGATTTTACTTGCAAGGAGAGTTTAATACAGAACCTTCTCATGGCATGTCCCGTTTTTACTCTCAAGCGAGCACCTTTTTGGTCTCATCTTTATATTCCAGCCTAAGTTATTTATCATGTGAGAAATATGAACTAACTTAAAACACAAAACAGATGGTGCTAGATAAAGCAAACGTAGATCAGTATTCTTCCTGTCTCCTTATCTGATTGAACCTCTCGTGTCTTTTTGCGACTTCCTCAGACATTGGAAGCCTGATAAAAACACAAGTATTGATTAACATATAAATACCTGTGGTTCAGCAAACACTCAACACACTCGTAATTTTCCATCAAAAACATCCACTGTTTCTTTTTCATTCTTTGCCATTCTACCCTACCAGGCAATTCATCTTGAACATTTCAAAGTTGAAACTATGGGCTGTATAGAGCTATAAACATGTGAGACTGACATACGACTTCTACCATAAATTGTGTGCATAAAGGACGTACGTTAAACTCATAGAGTATGTCTCCGTGAGTCAACCTTGGAGCGTATCAATCTTTCAACAAGTGGCCACAAACCCAATTACAGAGGTGTCGCCGGCTAATATAGCAGCCAGAACAATTAGCGAGTAGCCTGTTGGGAGCAGATAATCCTGTTACTACAGCGACAGAAAGCTATCTCCAGCCGACGACTAGCTGTCGGCCGTTGAAAGACACTTTTAATTCAAGGTGGCATTCATGCACTTTCAACGAGAGTTTTAACAAGAAGCTCTTAAAATGTTCATGATGGAAAACGTCGACATGTTTTTCATTTAAAGAGCAGCTTCGATCTCTGCCATTGTATAAAGTTTGACTTTGAAATGTGAAGCCAAAAAAAACCTTTTGGATTTCAAAGGGTTTTTATTCAACTGATCCAGAAGAGAGCCTGAAGTGCCTTCAGGTGTTTTGGTTTTGATTTTCTGCATCGATACAATCCTTGAATGAGACATACATCAGCTGTCGCTATATGGAGCAGAGAAACTGTCGCTGTAGTCAACTCAGGCTGGAACAAGGAACAGGAAAGCAGAAAAAAAACAGACATTTAGATTTTTTTCACTTCAGAAGAAAAGACAGTGGTGTCACCCTCTCACAAGAAGAACAATGGTATAAAGATTCAAATGTGACCCTTTGGCTAAAGTAATGCAGCCTGCAGTCTCCATTATAAACTGTATTCAATGTAAAAATATATTTTTTTAAATTTCACACAAGCTTTGTGCTAGAACAGTGCCATCTTAATTTACATTGAAAAAATAAACATCCAATCAAAAGCAATTACATTGTAACTTGTATATTTTTATTGATTTTTTTTTTTTCTTCTTATGTCAATTTTTATTTTATGTACCATTATATATATTTTTTAGTCGATATTTATTGTTTAATGCTACTTCCAGATGCGCATACAGCCAATGTTTATTTCTAAAAAATGAAAATATTTATTGTCAATTTGTTGTTGAACGGGTTGAAGGTAACTGTTATCTTGAAGTTCTGAATTAGATAACTATTGGTACGAAATTACTTTTCACATTTCCCCCCTGCTTGTTTTCAATTGATCAAATGTGACCCTGATTACGGATAAAAGGTAGTATGAATAAATAATTCAACAGCAGTACTGTAAATCAGGAGGAAACAGATGATAGATCAGCCACAAGACACATGCTTACCTGAAGTCAAAACAGACCATAAAAAACAGGTCAATAAAAAAAATAAAAATAAAAAGTATTGTAGAAAACAGTTTGAATTAATGAATTAAATATACTTTATTAATCTACACAGAGAAATCCACAATACATTCTTTCAATTGTATTTATAGGATAAAGATTAGAAAACTTCATGATATAGCGTTTGAAACTGGGACTTGTCAAGTAAAGCCATCCATAAAAATAGATAATCTTAGTTTCTTCTCAGACTGTGACAAAAAGGGGGGAGGTGTCTAGTCACAAGGAATGACAGAAAAGGTTGAAGAAGGACAATCTTTTTTCTCCTAGTGATTTTCTAAGTGACCCAGAAGCAGCACAGGACTGGAAGTCATAATACAGGGAAACTATTGAGCAAGAAGTGAGACGGACAACCCAAAAAGACACCCGACGGCAACCTTGAGTGTATTTGATTTTGAAAGTAACTGGATTTATGACAGCGAGATCAGAGTGATAACATAACACAAGCAAAGAGTTGCAACAAAGTCTACCAGCAAACTGAAAAGCTGTTCAATCTCTATTTAAAGTATCTTGTAAACGTACCACTGTGGATTAGAGTGGGCAGAATGTGACGCATGAGCGGGTGATGCACACTCATTTATTTTTAACAGACAAGAATGACATAATAAAGAAGATTTTTTATTCAAACAGTAAGAATTTAAATATGAACCATTATTTTCTTCTTTTCATGTTGTTTATCATTTCCAAACTCTCAAAATCAAAATTACAGATGAATATCAGGGACTAGCAGAAATATTTGAAAAGACAATTAACAAAGAAAAAATTGTGAAAAGAAGTTGAAACATTTTTATGGTATTGAAATTGGGGCTTTCAAAAAATGTTGGGGAGGGGAGGGGGTTCTGCCCCCTTTGCACCCCATAAGAAAATACAACAAACAAAAGGGACATTTCCCATCTTGGTATATAAAATATTGGTTCGAATGACATCAAAATTGCATGTTTTTACTTTTTTATGTTGTTTCTTTGCCCCTTTATACCCCATTTGCCTTGACCTGATCGATTTCCTTCCTCACTAACACCTTCACTCAGAGGTCAGTATTTTGTTCTGCGGTGTGTCCATCTATTTATTGATATATAGATTGGTAATTGAGTAATGAAAACTTCTGTTGAGTTTTGAAATGTTGAATTCAATGGATTTTACTTTCATATATATTTAATAACAAAAAATATGCTTTCACTCGTGGACTTTTCACACACATGGACTTGGTCGATAAAACTCCCTATTAAAACATTCAATTGTCACCACGATTTCCTCCTTTTCTGCAGACTCGACACCGGCTAATGATGCTCCGTAGAGAAGGTCCTTTTACTGTCTGGGGAGTTGGTTTGCTGTGAAGACATGTTTTGAAATAATGACTAAACACTGTTTCTCCTAAAAAGGTTACAAAAATTTTACCTGAACATAAAGGGGTTTACAGACGACAGCCAGTAACTGTAGGAATCCGGGAAGTAGTTACACGTCCCCCTGCCGTGGCACTCGATGAAAGGGACTTGTCGGAAATGTTCAAGGCAAGATCCTGGAGAAACAAGGGGTTGGGAAGATCCCTCTGATCCGGCTCCTAGTTGCTAAAACATGAATGATAGAGTTAGTAGAATAGAAAGGCCCAGGTATAGTATGGAAACATCTTTGTGAGCTGTGAACTGTTGATACCAATCCCTACCACACTTCTTATAAATCCCGTTATAGGCACTTCTTTTCTAGATTCTTAGTAGTACTTGCAAAAGTCAATGCCCTCTACAAACCTAAAACTTTATTCTTATCATCCCTTGCTTCTTTATATGTAATAAACACTTGTTTTTTTTTACCATGACAAATGAGTAACCAGCCCAGAGTGACTCCCATCCTCTGGGGCAATTTGGAACCAAAGTTGTCTGACTGTGGACCGCTATGACATTTGAGGTAGCTTCACACACTGAGCATCTGTAACGCAAACATATGAGATATATTTGAATCCTCTTT
This sequence comes from Callionymus lyra, assembly GCF_982586985.1. Lineage (NCBI taxonomy): Eukaryota > Metazoa > Chordata > Actinopteri > Syngnathiformes > Callionymidae > Callionymus > Callionymus lyra. The sequence goes on from NC_141833.1 coordinate 5,362,316, forward strand.
AATATTCCAACGTGTTTCTCCGTCTTCGATCCTGAGTACAATCCCACCTGCTGATGTAGTTGGCCAATCTGTCCCCAGTTATGGACACCATGTTGGGAGGTGTTGGCGTCTCCGTAGACAACCAGTAGGAATAGTCGTTGCGCGAAGCATAGCGACAGTTGGATTCCGTATCGCAGAAGAGATATGGCATGGTGGAAAATCGGGCAAGGCAGCTCCCCATGGTGCCTGAGCAAGCATTTAGAAAACATCATCCAACACTGAGTTACAACAACACCTGAAGAAGAGGTTTACATACCCAGGTCCTGACCATGAGCTTTCTCATTTCCATTGATAAAGAGAAGGGAATAGCCTGAATACATCTGGCTTGTTCCTTCAGGGCAGGCAGGAACTTGTGTGCTCTGACTGTGTCGAGCAATAAAGAAGCTACCAGCATGACCAGGTCCACCTTGACCAGGCAGCCCTTGAGGGCCTTTATTACCACGGTTTCCAGGAAGACCTGGTATACCTGCAAATATGATGCAAGGTAAAAGGATGAATTTATTACATTCATAACAAGAGGTTTTTTTTTTTTAATCTAAATTATTTACCTTTTTATCTATAGCTTTAGCAAGTTTTTTTTGTTGTAATAATATATTCATTTTTTGCTGGTCTTATTGTGCTTGAGTTGTCGGGGTGAAAACCATGGTCAGTCACACACATCGATTGGTCTTGTGAATCATATAATACTTGTTATTTTATGTTTTAATATACAGCACTTTATATAAACCTGATGTATAGTTTTTATTTTTAAGAATTTGGATGAAATAAAAACTTACAATTGCAGGCAACACTTGGGACTAGTCTTAAATACTTAAATACAAAATGACTAGAACAACAACTGTTTGTAAAAATCTTTTGTGAAAAATAAGAGAGATTAATCGGATCAATTACCTTATGATAATAGTTTAGTTCATCTTATTTTTAAATCTCTGAACAGCACTAACAACACAAGTAAAATACCATTTCAATTATTCAAGTCCTGTGGCCTTAACGAGACTCTTGATATGGCACATTTTCCACCACAGAAAAAAACAAGCTAACAAAACACAGTGGGATTCATCTGGATTTATTGCTAAACATGCAAATACCTGGTAATCCTGATGATCCTTTGTTTCCTTTTGGTCCGGGAAATCCCGGAAGTCCACTTAGACTGCCACCTCGAACCCCTTTTAAACCTGGTGGGCCTAAAACACAAATGGTCAAGTCGAACCAAAATTAATAAATGAATAGTTGCATGAAGCAAAACAGCTTCTCATACAAAAACTAAATAAACAAAAACATAATTGACCTGGTTGGCCCGGTGGTCCCAGGGGTCCAATTGCACCTGGGAGTCCCCGATCACCATTGGGTCCCCGATCGCCAGTGTACCTTCCATCTTCATATATCACCTCACCATATGTTGGTTCACCTTTACGCCCTGTTGGTAGGACATGCATTGAAAATGATGAATACAAATGTGGAGCAACATCCAATAAAATGTTTTGCAAGAACCATGGATACACCTTGGGGTCCTGGAAAACCTTTTACACCTGGTCTCCCTGGAAAACCTGGAACAAATCCTGGGTCTCCTTTTTCCCCTGAAAACATGTGTTGTATGCAGATATCAGATATATTGTGGAAACTCATAATACATTCTTTTCACCACTAAAGTCAAAAGACAGACTTATATGCTCGTATAGAATGCATGGTCTTAGCTTTACAATAAATCTCAGTTAAAGGCAAATAAATCACTTTTGCAAGACTGTTTTCCCTACTGATTGATGTTCCTTTCTCTCAGAGACAGTATCTAGTCTATAAGCAATTGTTTGGTGATTTATGGCGACAGATTACCAGGGGGTCCATGGAATCCAGGGGGGCCCATTTCACCTACCGGTCCTGGAGCTCCAGGTATGCCTCTCATGCCCTTTGAGAAGCAAATAAAAGATGAATGTTCAAGGTTGGATGTAAATGCATGCAGAATAGCGCAAAGCCTTGAGAAGACTTGATTGAATACATGTGCGAGGAAGAGCTAGAAACGAGAAGATCCATTGCTCAATTCTAATGAGTGCACTCTCTTGAAATAGGGTTTTTCATATCCTATAAATTGTCACAAACATCTAGAACGTATGTCTTTGCTAACCATTGATTAACTTACCTCTTATGTCTTACTAACATTATCTTTTTCAATATTTATAGAAAACTCACAGGCTGTCCTGACAGACCGGGATCTCCTGTAGCACCGGGGAATCCTGGATTTCCTGCAGGACCTGGGTCCCCGATATTTCCCTTTAATCTAGACCATGCGGGACCCGGTGGTCCAGGTGGTCCAGCATAACCTGCACGTCGATCAATTAGCTTTCATGCTAGTATTCAGGCTGATAAATTTTAATTGTGACCGTTTAAATGCAGCTGAAGAGTATTAGACGTATTCACGACATTATAACTCAAAGTAAAGTAAAGTTCTATTCTCACCTGGTCTGCCGTGGCTACCCGGTAAACCACGATCCCCTTTTAACCCAGGTGCACACCCATCTTCCCCACCAGGTGGTCCTCGAGGACCAGCAGCCCCAGGTTGTCCAGTTGGTCCTTTGTCCCCTGGTTGTCCAGGACTCCCAACACTTGGGTAACCAGGAGAACCGGGAGACCCCTCTGGTCCTGAAAAAGTAAAAACCCAGTTTAAATGTTAAGTATATTGTAATTCCCTTTTCACCAAGAGCACAGCAATTTCTACACAAATTAACATCTAAAATACAAATTCAGAAATCTAAAGGGGACATCAACAAAGACAGCAGATTTTGTAGAGCCTACATTTACCATCGCCATTAACTCTAATAAAAAATTGAGTAGATTTAAAAAATGAACTTAATAGTATACTGTACTTGCTAGCTTAGCTCGTGGATGAGAGTGCTACCTGCAGTTACTGTGAGGTGAATCTTGCCACTAGTGATGTGTTGATGAGGCCTCATGATGCAGCATCAGTTGTTGGAGCTGAATCATGATTCAGTTTCATAATTTTGAAAGACCACTAGATTGCGCTCTCAGTTAAAAGAAATGCCATGTTTCATTGAGTTTACAGAAGAAATAAAGTAAAGCTGGAATCACCTTCTCAATGGAAAATGGTAACAGGCCAAATAAATATTACAGATTGAACTGTATCTAACATTATGTGAATGTATTTACAATGGTTTGTCCAAGAGGATTTTATTTAAAAATAAGGGGTCACAAATGTGTGAGAACAAAATAATGGCAATGATGTTTAACTCACCTGGGGCACCTGGTGGTCCTCGCTGCCCAGGTTTTCCTCCATAGACATCTAGTGGAAATGAAATTAGTTAGGTGTAAAGCGATTGGGTGGATGCCTTATGAAAAGATTATTTCATTTCCCAATTATCACATATAAATCAGAAAGACAAGTATATCTATGGTCCACATTTCAAGAAAAGCTCCCAAAGGAGTAACAACCATGGTCTCTCACAATGTATGAGGATTGATTTTCTTCCCTCAAGGCGCAGAGTCATTGATTCTTGATTTACAGAGAAGTGATTAAGGTGGTTCGGACTTAGGAAATCGTAATAGTGCAGCAGAAAAGTCTGACTCTGCATATGTCTCAAGGTTTTAGGTCTTCTTGATGAAATACAAACTTGCCATGTGCACCCCGACATGACATCTCTTGAGAATTGACCCTTTTCTTTTACTGTATTTCAAACAAGCAACACTTTTTTCATACGTGTCTCTCCTTTTTGCCCAGGAGGTCCAGGAATTCCATCTCGGCCTTGGTCTCCTTTAGGACCTTGATAACCTGGGGCCCCGGTTGGTCCTTGGCCACCTAAAGGACATATTAAGGTATTAAGATATACCTATTAAGCTGAATGTCAGAGATTGATTATGTCAAGACCCAAAGGCTGTGTTCTACCTGTTTGTCCATTAGGTCCTGGGTATCCTTTTGGTCCTTGAGGCCCACTTAAACCTTTAGGACCTGGGTAACCAGGTACTCCTAAAACAGAAGTATTTGCAAAATTGGGTTTGGAAATCCATGAGTAGAAACATGTTGAATTGCAACAAAATGATTTAGATATCAGCAATAGTAACCATTTGGCCCATCAGGTCCTCTGTTTCCCTTCGCTCCTTCATACCCTGGGATACCTGCTGGTCCAACATAACCAGGTTGGCCTTTCTGACCCTTCATTAAATTGGTGTTGCTTGAGCCAGGTTCACCCTGAGAATTCAGAGAAAATCAATATTAATCGAAATATGAATTGTTAATTTAACTCCTCTTTATTGTAAAACCTTTTGCCCAATTGGACCAGGAGTTCCATATCCTTCATAATTTGGTTCTCCTTTTGCTCCTTTGAAACTGGTTTGCCCAATTGAACCAGGTGCCCCAGGGCCTCCTGGTCTGCCAGTTTCTCCTTTGTCCCCTTTCTGACCTATTTGTTTAAAAAAGGTTACCCTTACAAGTTCCTAAACATTTATATTGATTGTTGTTTAACTTGCACCTGGATGTCCCCTGAAACCTTGATCTCCTGGAATCCCAGGAGGTCCAGTTGTTCCTTCTTTTGAGCAATCTGTACTTGAATCCCCTGGTAGTCCTTTAAACATATTACTCGTTGGTAACTTTTAGTGCTGACAGACTAAAAGGAAACTATGACCACACCTCTCTGTCCAGGCAATCCTGGTGCTCCTGCTCTCCCTCTAGCTCCTTTTGCTCCAGTAGTTCCATCATTTCCCATAGGCCCATCAGGACCCGAATAGCCTAAACAAACCATATTGTTTCAACTCAAAGACAAAGTAACGACAACACAATTATGAAAAAGTGGGATTTGCCACAAACCTGGTACACCAAGATCCCCTGGGGGCCCAACTTCTTCAATTGGTTCTGCATAAGGGCCTGGAGGACCCCTATGACCTGGTAGGCCAGGTGATCCAGTTTGCCCAATCAAACCTCTAACTCCATCTAGGCCAGGATCACCTGAAACAAACATTGCAATATTTTTCAGTATCTAAATTTACAATAACTGAAAAAAACGTTCTATGGATCCTTAATATATATCTGCTATCACCTCTAGGGCCCGGTGATCCTGGACCTCCAGGCAATCCCTCTGGACCATATCCTGGTAGGCCGTCTGGACCGGGGTCCCCTCTTTGCCCTGAAGAGTTAGAAACCATTTACTCATGTCGTCGTTTAATTACTCATCAAATAATTGATACAATAGCTATGAGCTCCAACTGTATTAGATTAATAAAATCATTAGCATTAAGATACCTGATCGACCAGGACTCCCACTTTGTCCTTTAAGCCCTTTCTGTCCAGCAGGCCCAGGAAAACCTTTCAACGAGACCCCAGGAGGACCAGGCACACCTACAGGGCCGACCTGACCAAATCCAGGTAACCCTTGATTTCCCTTCTCACCCTGTTGTCCATGTATTCCTTTTGAAAACATTAAACACTGAAACTATTAAAACTCAAATGAAGTTGAATTAAAACTCGACCCACCACCAACCTGGCTGTCCTGGATATCCTGCAGGTCCCGGGAGCCCAATTGCTCCAGGAATACTCCCTATACAAGAATCTTTATCACCGGGCAGTCCAGGGAGACCAATAGCTCCTTTTGAACCTTTCCAAGTTCAAATGAACAAGATCAAGCAAGAGAAAACTATTGCTTTATTTCAGTTATTGTGGCTAAAGGTACCTTTTTCGCCCGCTAAACCACCATGCCCAGGTAATCCTGGAGTTCCAGGAAGACCGGGACGTCCAGGATCGCCAACTGGTCCTTGAACTCCACCATCTCCTGGACGGCCAACTGATCCTGGTGTTCCAGGATAGCCGACACCTCCATCCCCCTTCACAAGTTACAATGGTAAAATTATTTAGATTTTTTTTATAAAATATAATTAACTTTTTGGAAAATACAATACCCAGTACAGACATGCTGGTCATTAATTATTTCTAACTCCCTATTATTTAATTAGCTGGAAAATTTCCACATAATTTTGCCACTTTAAAATGTAACATTTAAGATTCTGAGAAGTGCGAAAACAATTGCAAGGAGAGAAATGGCAACAATTACCTTTAATCCTGGAGGACCAGAAAGACCTGGCTGACCTGGTCGTCCAGGTGAGCCTCTACCTGGTTGTCCTGGTTGTCCTGGCTGTCCCCTTTCGCCTGGGAAGAGTGACTTTTTATTTGCCTCCAATAATTTTGATCGTAACAAATTTCCAATGAAAACTTTGTTAATAGGCAACTAATGTCAAAACACAAAATTGTGAAAAATGTAGTGTTATAAGTTTAAGGGTTTAAGCACATTTTCTAATGTCAATATCTCAATTAAAATTAGATTTTGTACAAACAGACACATACTGATTAGTACAATACAGGGTCCAAGATCTATTTAAAAGACACTTAAATCAACATATTAATTGCCCTTTAAGTAAATAATGTATTCAATGACACATGGACTGGGTTACTTTTTAGCGACAGAAATAGGCCAAGTTATACAAATGTAATAAAATGTATTTAAATATAAACAAAATTCTACCTTTCAGTCCTGGAAGTCCCGGCCTTCCAATTGAGGAAGTGTCACCTCTGTCACCTTTAGGCCCTTGAAAACCTGGGCTACCAGGGATACCAGGAACTCCATCGTCACCTGATGGTTGTTGTAGTTGACTTACATATGATCATCCTGACAAATAGTTATTGGAACACAAACTTAAATAGAAATACCTGGTCTTCCTGGTGTACCAGGTAAACCTGGAAATCCGGGGGGTCCTGGTACACCTATTGTATTGACATGACCTGGCTCTCCCTTCTGGCCTATAGGGGGATACAATTAATATACCGGTGTAAACCTTTTGAGTTCATCACCTTTCCATAGCTGTTAACCTGTTTATTTACCTGGAATTCCAGTGGACCCAGGAAAACCAGGTACACCTAATTCTCCTTTAATTCCTTGTGTTCCAGCTGGTCCATATCCCTCTGACCCAGGGTATCCAGTGGGACCCTCTCTGCCTCTCAACCCAGGTGGACCTGGGAATCCCGGTTCTCCTTCCAGACCAGGTTGGAAATACTAGAAAGTAATTTAAATAATTCCCTTTGAGGCCATGCTATGCATGTGATCATCCAAATAGCATAAGAAAATAATTCTCACATTATCTCCAGGCGAACCTTGATATCCCTTTTGACCAGGTAAACCATCTGATCCTGCAAGTCCAGGAAATCCAGGTCTACCCGACTGACCTTGGTCACCCTTTTCACCCTTGATACCAGGTGTTTGAAAAGAAAATGACTCTCCTTTTGGTCCAGGTGGGCCTGGAACTCCTGATATTCCACTTTGACCCTTGAGAGAAACATTGTTGTATCTGATTTTAAATGGACTCAAATAATAATAACATATTCATGTCTACCTGGTCTCCGGGTCGGCCCATGAGCCCTGGATACCCTGGGTCACCTTTTCCTCCTGGTCCTTGGTTATATCCTGAAGAAGATACATTTTCTTATTATTCAGCATTAACTTAAAAAATAACAGTTGTGAATTTGATGAATAGAAATACCAGGAATGCCGGATGGACCAGGTGGACCTGGAGGTCCAGGCAATCCCGTTCCAGAGCAAACATAACAAGGCTCCCCCTTTTCACCTGCAAGGAGTAAAACGTTGATTGTTGTTGGATGTATTACTGATGATGTGCTGAAACTCAAAGGGTTGATCAATAGAAATTTTGGGTCAGGGTTTTTTTTGGCATCAGGAATTAATTTAAGACAAGAAATTTTGTATTTTGTATTGTAGTTAATTCCAAACCTTTCATTCCGTAGATCCCATCATACCCCATTGGTCCAGTGATACCAGTCATTCCTTTTAATCCAGCAATGCCTTTGATCACCTTGTTACCTAAAATAAATGTATTGTTATTAAAATGTCACAACAGTCCATTGATTTTCTCAGATCATTTCTCTATACTTCTGTCTTCAGGTGGTCCTGGTAGGCCACGGTCTCCTTGAGGACCTTGGTCCCCAGGATCCCCATCTAATCCTCTCACTCCTGAAAAAACGTCCCCTGGTTCTCCAGGGTCTCCTTTTGGACCTGGAAAACCTATGGGACCTTGAGGGCCTGTCAGATAGAGTCCAGGTTCACCTGTAAATTCAAAAAGTAAGATATGTTGTGGTTACTCTTTAAATGTTTTTGAGAATGAGCATATTTTCCTCACACCTGGTGGTCCATCAGGTCCAGGAGACCCCACATCACCTGATACGATTGAAAAGAAACAGTCAATCCTATTTCATTATTCACTGATTCATGACTTGAAAATAATATAGTTTTTATTTGCAGTGGAACTTGTCTCATTTCTAGCTTTATGTTGCCTACCTTGTGGTCCTGGTTGACCTGGTAGACCTGGGAGACCATCATCTCCACTGTATCCTTTAAGTGGTTCAGTCACATAATCCAATACCTGAACAAGAGAAATAGAAATAGTAGAGTAAATAAATCTGCTATTTTCCTGTATTTGTGTCTTTAAATTGCCCATATTTGTGTATTTTCTGTCACTATGGGCCTGATGGAGAAATTACACCTATCTCAGGGTGTTTCTCACCCTTGAAGCTAGGATGAACCCACAACCCCTTAAAGGAAAATAAAATGATTTGTTGAAATTGTTGCCAATGATAAGATGCCATGAGCTACAGTTAAAACCATTCAATGACACTCACATTTCCTGGTGGACCAGTGACACCAGTGTTCCCTTTCTCCCCCTAGATAACAAACACAACAAAATTAGTTTTGAATGTTTTTTTGAACAGAGAAAATCCATCCCTGACCATCACTCCTGGCGGGCCTTGATATCCCGGGTCACCTTTGGGCCCAGGTCTTCCCTAAAGACAATTGTTATTACAAAGAAGTCCACATCAAGACAGACACAAACTATACACACTACCCTGTATCCCTTTTGACCAAGGTCACCATCCTTTCCTTCCTTTCCCTGCAAGCAAAGGGTAAAGGACAGCTGTTAGGACATTCATCTGGGAGTTGATTTATTTGGTTGTACTTTCCAGCAGAGGAGATGGCCTGAGGTGATCTCTAATTTATTTTTCCATTATAAGGTCATTTTTGTTGAGCCACATTACAAGCCAGTAATCATAAATGCAATCAGTAGAGTAGACTGAAGGGGAAAGACGTTCCAGTTCCCATTATCCTTGCAAGGAACGTGACCTAGACTAGGCTTTAAATGAAAAGTTTATACTTTTGGCATTTGAAAAAAACAAGATAAACTTTATTTATTTTCTAAAGGTTGGCCTATGAATGATAAAAGAACTGACATTTTCCAGTTTGGGTAGATCTTACAGTATTTCATTTTTTCAGCACGATCATTCAGGTTTCCTGTTAAAACACGGCCAGTTCATAATCTATAAATACAGATTTTGCGTCAATGTATTTTGAAATTCATCCCCTTGTTTCAGTCTTACGCCTTACTCCTGTATACTTTTTTTTTTTGCTTATACTACCATCTGCTGGTCATTTTTTTTAACCATAAATTTGGGATGCAGAATAACGTTTCGAAAGAATCACAAAGTAAGTCAGTCTCACCTCCGGACCTGGAAGTCCTTGGTCGCCCTTCTGCCCCTTTTCATTATCGCCATAACTGTCTCCCTAAAGAGAACCGAGGCAACAGTTGCATAAGATATAAATATAAACGTATAAAATGGGTGTTTACCCAATAAACTCACCGGGTCTCCTCTGCAGCCTTTTTCACCAAAATCTCCCAGTTCTCCCTTAACGCCCTAAACAGTGGAAAGATAACCGATTTTTTTTAAATAGTGTAGATCGAGGATGAAGTAAAAAAGATTTTATAATTGAGATTATTGTTTTGAGTTTGACCTTTATCAGAAGATTGTCTGAAAAGAAATCCTTCACCCGGCCTGGTGGCCCAGGAGGCCCTTGAGGTCCAGGACGACCCTGAAAACAAGAAAACTCATTATAAATGTGTCACAACAGACAGAAACCAAGTGCCTGTCGTTTCCTAGATTGTTGAGGTCAAAACGTTCCCCTTTCCTCTGTCTTCTTTGTCATCTACTGTGTTAGCAAGGGGTTCAACACTTTCCAAAGTTACACATCCTTCTTCCTCTTGTTCTACACACACAAGCCCAAATTGTGTTTATAGTTTGTCTAAAGTAAGAAAGTACTTCATTCATTCTGTAATCTAAGAGAAGTCAAATTTCAATGCTTGGTGGTCATAACATCTTTATTACACTGGATATAATAACTGGCCCATTTGCTGTATTGATGTGAGTGTGTTAGCTTTCTTGCCATTAACTATGTTGGGGATTTATTTGCAACAAACAAACTATAAAACATACAAACAACACCACAATAAGCTATTCTAAAGTTTTTAAATCGTAATATATTTATTTAGTTACAAATGCTTTTATATCCAAGTCCGATTACTAAGAAATTACAAAAAGTTATACGGTAATAAATCTCCTATCACATTTAAAAACTCACTTTCCCCCCAGTTTTTTAAATAAAAAAATGTGTTATACTTTAAACCTTTGCAAGATCATCACTAATTTTACATTATGCATGGTTGTAACAGTAAATATTTAACCAGCCTAAGGCTTATAGACATCACATATGTTGGTACTTACCCATAGTTGGTACATGTCTTTATCATATCAACAATAAAACATTTTTCAACACAGAAGTTTGTGCTTTTTTCAATGAAGTTGTCTTTTTTGTTTTTATTTGTGAGTAAATTAAATAGTTTGATGCTTATAGTCATACAGAAGCTATACAAATTGATGCAAATTCCTACAAAACCACCATTCATCTCTTCTCTGTAAGATAATCACAATGTCTTGAAGGTTTCATAAGGGTTTATTAATCAATGTTTGACCTATTTAGCTTAACCAGCCGTGTGCGTTTACTTGTATGACTTGCTCTATTAGACAAACCACTATTCACATGTTGTATCTTGAGAACCTTCACATGTTTACCTTTGGTCCTTGACTTCCGGGTAGAGCGCCTAAGCCTTCCTCGCCCTGTGTGATAAAAGTCATAACACCACAAGAACTATGCATGTAATATGATAAAATAATAATAATTATTAAATAATACAAGCCTTTGCACCAGTTGATCCTTGTTCACCAAGAAATCCCTGGAAAAGAAATGTGATAACATAATCTACTATAATATACCGTAAATGATAAACTTACATTGTGGCCTTTCGATCCTCTATCACCTGGTAGACCAGGCTCTCCAGGAACACCTGGAGACCCCTAAATCAAAAAGGAACAATTAAGACTCAGTGGATAGTGTTAAGAATGATTGGTTGAATTTTTTTTTACCGTTCTTCCATGTTTTCCAGGAGAACCTATTGGCCCTGGCGCCACAATCTGGGATGGCCAAGAATCCCCCTTATTTGAAGATGAGATGTTACAATACTGCTCACGATAAGGATCCCTTAGTAAGGTTGTCCTACATAGTCTAAATGATCCGCTGCCGAAGCTACTTCATTAATTTCCTACTTTATTTGGTTACTTGTTTTTAGTAAAATAGCTTTGCTACTCGTTCAGTTCATCCTGACAACTTTAGAATAGAGTAGTTTACCTTTGGTCCTGCTGGTCCCGGCTTACCCTACAATTTCATTAAATTGTTATAAATATGAATTCAAAATAATTTTTCATTGTAATTGAGGATTAATTACTAGTACTTACATGATATCCATCATTACCATGATCTCCTGGAGCACCAGGGGATCCCCTGTCTCCCTAAACATAAACAGACAAACATATTTACAAACTAAAAGGTCATTTCTGGGCAAAAACATTTGAATAGGACTTACATCAGTCGCATTGCAGCCTGGAAAACCTGGTGGTCCATGTGACCCTTGTAATCCTGGCTCGCCCTGTAGAAAACAAAAAATTAATACAAAAAATGAAAAATTCTACAAGAGAAAATCTAAGTGAAACACCTCACCGGGAAACCATGAGACCCATAAAGTCCATCTTTTCCTTCGGGACCCTGTTGTAAAATATGAAAACAGACCTCAGATGTTGTCCCCTGAGACTTTACTTTTTTTCTAAAAATTAGTCTCTCCATCCAATACATCTCTGGTATCTTTTAAAATAGTTATTCTTGTCGTACATGTAAGTCCCACAGAATTTGAACCCTTACTAGCTCTTAGGTTTCCGTTCAGTCAACCATGAGTTCAATTGAATACTATATTGAATTTAATAGTAAGTCAATTAATTACCTGATCCCCTTTTACTCCCGGAGCTCCAACAGGTCCCATGTTTCCCTTTTCAGAACAAAACATGATGAATATTTGTGATGTATGAAATGAAATCCTGAATCATAACAAGTTTAAATTCTCTACCTTTGGTCCCTTCGGGCCAGCATTGCCATTAGACCCTGGTCTACCCAGTTGTCCAGGTGGACCTTCATCTCCTGGAATACCCCGATCTCCCTGTACATGAGAAATAACACAAGGATTATACACAATCTCTGCATGTGAACTCTTGGGATTTTATTTTTCACGCTAACATCGCCTCATCATCAATTATTCCATGTGTTCTTGTGTAAGACAAGATAAACCATGTCATGGTTCCAGGTCATGCGTACTCTATATGCAAGATATAAAGAACATAGAATTGACATTACAACGGTTGTTTCACGTTGAAATAATTCATATGAAAACAGGAAAATACCTAAAACAGTTTCGAGTCTTTTTTCGAAATAAAAAACTGACATACTCACCCTGGTTCCTTTCACTCCAGCACAATGGCATCTTGTCCGTCCGGTGCAAACACACTGAGAGATAATAACATTATCATCACTTGAACAAGTCTTAAAGGGTTCAGTCCGGAATACGTTGTTTTTACATCTGGGTCTATACATCTATCGATATCCGGCCTCAACTATCTCTGTACATCACTCCATCTCTGGCCCTTTACCCATCAAACCATCTATCTCTGTCTATCGATTCATCTCTGGCCCTCTATCCATCCATTTATCTTTTCCTGTCCGTCCATCCATCCATCCATCCATCCATATGTCCATCCATTTATCATCCTTCACTCAGCCATCTATAAATCCATCCATCTGTCCATCAATCCATCGATATCTGGTCTCTGTATGTTCATCCATCTATCTCTGTCCAGCCCACTTTCCATCCATCCATCTACAACCTTCACCTGGCCATCCATCGATCTCTGTCCATCTATCCATCCACCTTTCTCTGTTTTTCCATCCGTCCAATAATTTTTCCCTGTCCATCCATCCTTACACCTATCTCTAGCCCTCTATCTTTACATCTTTTTCCATTCGTACTGCCATCCTTCTGTATGTATGAATGAATGAATAAATGAATGAAAGATACTTTATCGATCTCCGTAGAGAAACTGACAGAGAAATTTACAAGTGGTGCAGTGGAAAAAATTGAGGCAGCCATGACAGTGCCAAAAACTTGTCTTTCAGAAGGAGAGAGGGAAGGAGAGAGGAAGAGGAGAAGGGGACAACGAAGGCTTTAGTCTTTGTAGCACGAGTCCATGATCTTTCTCCCAGCCATTGTCCCAGTCTCCGCCTACAGGTGGTACGCGGCCTTGGGAGCTGGTTCAGAGAGGAATTTAGAGTCGTGGGGGGACAGTGGCGGTGAGCATCAGTCTGTATGACCTCACAGGAGACTTTTTAGATAACTGGCCTGCCAAGGCTAAACTGGGGGAGTTCAGATTGAAAAAAAAACTTTTGAAGACAGGCTAGAATCTTTTATTTTTCAACCTTGAATCTCTGAGTAGCCTCGTGGCGATTCCAAATGGCCGAACTACGCTTCAAGCCGAGCGGACACCCTCTGCAAGGTGGCACCTGATGAGCGGACAAGGTCGTGAACCGCAGACAGCTGACCATTCTGAGAGAGAATGGCGTCCAGTCTACGGCGATGCTCCGTCAATGCTTGAGTCAGAGTCACGTCCGCACGACGCATTGCATCCATGGTTCGAATCAATTGTCGAATTTTGCGATACACCAGATATCCAGCAGCTCCAAACAGCAGAAAGCCAGTTATCATAAATCGTAAGAGGTAGTAGATGTCTTCCTCGTCCTCGACAGAAAGAACCGACAGACACATGATCTTCCTCTTGCCCAAGGAATCCATCATGTATCCAGTGTGTTCAGGACATGAGGGCTTCCCTTCGTCAGCTCTTTGGGGTTGAAAAAATGTCATCCATTGCATTGAGAGACCAGATCCATAGTTTTAGGAAGAAATATAGAGTCAGTCTCTGACAGATAACACTGGACAAAGAGCAATAGGTAGATTGTGGGAGGGGAGTAAAAGAAAAACGACTGCCTTCGTCGAGAGCTGAAGAGAAAAAAGATCTCCATCCGTTCATCTATCCATCCTTCCATCCATTCTCTTATTAAGTGTATTAATCAGCAAAAATCATTCATGTAATTGGTAATAGTTTTTTTTTTACATAATCAGAAATGGTCTGGTCTATCACCTGGAGACACTGACCAGACCAAGATAAATTAAAGTAAAAAAAAACAAGAATGCCTTTAAACTTGTTAGAAGTATCATTAAGTGGCTTATAATGCATTCCAAATTGTAGACATACAATAGATTTACTTTTTACTTTATTTTTATTATTATTTTAAAAGTAAACAGTCAAATGAAAGGTTAATATCAATGGTGGACCAATACTTTTGTTACAATCCACTCTGGAAATTCCACTATTACTTCTCTGCAATCATCTGATTGATCTTGATACCAGCCGGGCCGTCTTTTTAGCACTAGCTGGATTCCTTGATATTCTCTTTTCTTAGCATGCACTGTTCTTCATCATCTCTCACTCCGCTTACTCAGCTAACCTGCGTCATCCTCGTCCCCACTTCCTGCTACTCAAGTCTGTCTTCAATAAACAAATCCAATCACTCTGGTATTGTTCATCTCTCTCGTGTTCTTGTCGTAGCAGCATTTTCATATTCAAGTCTCACACCTAACAGTCTTGTAAACAAACGATTTCACTTGGTAACTCTTGGTTACTCTTCATTAACATTCACGCCCACCTCCTAGTTCCAGACCTCCTATTAAAGGCCCACCAAGATCTTGCTGTACACACTTGAATAAAGTTGTAAACAAACTGTTCCTGGATGCAAGATGTTTGAAAAGCATGAGCCCCGCAGACACAAACATGCCTGTATTTGTAATGCACAATTGCTTTAGATCTAAATATCCCTTCCATGATTATAAATGAGTGTTGCCTTTATTTATAAATACTTTTAGTGTTCGTATTATAAAAGTGAAAACAACATCAAAGACTACTTTTAAAATTGAGGTTGACTTTTTCATTTAGTAGAAAATGAACAGCCAAAAAAAAGATTTTAAATCACAGTATAATGTTGACTTGCTAAGAAAGACGGAAAAAACATCTTACATTCTTTGCTCCAGAGCCCGTCAGAAGTACAGCCAACACCAGCAGAGAAACAACGATCACTCCTCTCGCCATGTCCGCTACAATGTCTGCAGCCTTATCATCCTCGGGCCAGGCTGGATGTTAAGTCCCCAGCTGTGACGAAGCATCATCATGGAATCGAAAGAAAAAGTTGTTTAACTTGACCCCGGGAGAGGCAGGCCGTCCACGAACATCCAATCGTTTCCTCCTTCTTGAGTCACTTGACTGTGACATAAACAGATACTGAAGAGCTCACGAGGGCTTTTACCATCCCAGATGAGATGGAGGAGAATCGTGTCCCATGTTGAGACTTCAGGAACATATTGGGTGAGTTTTAAAAGATCAAGGATGACTGGATTTTACACTTTGTCATGATGTATAAGTGATGTTTTTGCCACCACAGGGGGAAGCAGTTGAGCGTGTGCTATGAAGATGTGGTCCTTGAATTCTGCATTGAATAGCCTTCTTAGGTAAGACAAGTGCTGTGTTACGTTCCCTTGACATCTGCAATGTTCCCTAGCTAGAGTGTCTCATTGTGTACTTTGTGGCAATCTACATGCTGGTAACTACAGTAGAAGCTAAATACCCTAAAAACTGCTCTACTTGAGATATATCATCTTCATTGTGTCTATAAGAGACACAAAAACCTTTTTTTTTTTCGTGTCAAATTCAGTTTCTTTAGCTTAAATTCCTTTTTCTCTTTTTTTTCCTTCTTTTTCTTCTTTAGTTCCCACTTGTAGTATGTTAGCGTCCAATACCTGTCACTGTTTCTGTTATCGTTTACCACATCTATGAGCCTCATTAGTTATTTTCTTCTTAACTTATCTTTCAATCTGTAGCTTATCTTTTACTGGCACTTCTATAGAAGGTACAAGTGGCTGTTTTTCCTTGAATAACGTTTGGTGTAGAGGTGTCAGGCCCAATCTGGGTGAAGGCCAAACATGGACTTACAACCCAAAGTCACCTTTCTCAATTGTTGCTGTGCATTATGGCGGTGGTTCCGACCACCAGGTTTTGGCCTTGCACAAAAAGTATTTAAGATTTCTGTTGTATTCACTATGACAGTCGGAAACATGTTTTATTTTGAAACAAACTGACGGATAAACGTCACAAACCTGCAAACTAGCAAGAACCAACAGTCGATGTGCTACTGCTGATTTAGCATTATGGGTTTCAATTAATTTTTATGTGTATCATGGTCCATTTTTCAGCACAACAAGTTAAGGAACCCTATCTTACAAGACATGCAACATGAGTTGTGCAAGTTATATTCTGCTAGCATTGTTTTTGGGGCATTATTTTAGTGTGTACTTTGTGGCAATCTACACACTGGTAACTACAAGCTACAAGAAGCTAAATACCCTTAAAACTGCTCTACTTGAGATATGTCAGCTTCATTAAGTGTCTATAAGAGACACAAAAAACTTTTTTTTTTTCGTGTCAAATTCAGTTTCTTTAGCTATAAATTCCTTTTTTTTTTTAAATGTTCCTTCTTTTTGTTCTTTAGTTTCCACTTGTAGTATGTTAGCATCCAATACTTGTCACTGGTTTGAATTAATTGTTTTGTGTATCATGGTCCATTTTTCAGCACAACAAGTTAAGGAGCCCTAACTTATGAGACATGCAACATGAGTGGTGCGAGTCCATTTACATGCAGCCATCAAGCACGTATCACTAGGCCTTGGATGACCTCCATTTTATAGACTTTTTTTTCTAACGTTGTTTAGATTTATGTTAATCCACTGTACCATGTCTTCACGCCTGAGCTCTTGTGAATCTGTTTATGAGAATGCAAACACCCTTTAAATGTGTTTACACCCATTTTTAACACATCTGCATGTGTACATTCCAATCAGGCTGATTTGTAATACATTTTCTCACACTGGCGCCAACCCGTATTTTTTCACTGGCTTGAATAGTGACAGAAATGGAATAGAATAAATATTGTTTTGCCTGAAACCTACATTTATTTACTACAATGTTAATAACATAAATCCATTAAACATGATTCCATAGTAATACACTTGTCGAAGTTAGGTTCTGCTAGCATTGTTTTTAGGGCTTTATTTCGTCAATTTTGCCAACAGTAGGTGGCGCCGTCAGTTTAAAAATGATGTGATGTTTCATTAGAACAGTTGTCCAAATCAAAGGAAAATAGTGCAGAGACCGCCATCTAGTGGACTTTGAAAATAATGACACTGCTTCACGAACCTTCATCAGACCATCACTACTGAGAATCACTGATATGACTTTATTTTTAAAAACATCATAAATCTGCTTACTTAAGAAAACAATTTCAATCAGATAAGAAAGTTTTTGTAACAACCAATACAGAACCAAGTATCAGGACCATGGTCACAGTTCTTATGTTAAACTATGTGAAGATCAGAACAGTTTGTACTAAAAGTAGAATCTTATTTATTCACCATTTATTGTTAAACTCAACATAAAGCTTAAATTAATATTTCTTTGTTTTGCAGGTGGAGTCTGATTCTTGTCATCTTTGTGCAACAACTCCAGACAGTAAGAAGCTTGTTCTGACAACACACTTCCACCATTGTGTGATAATAGTTTTTATTTGATCAATTATACTTTGTATTTGTGCATGTGTGTTTTCTGGTTCAGTATGAACCTTCATTTGTTAAATGAAAAATTCAATTCGCAAACTATTTTTTGGCGGCCAACAGGAGTTTTGTCCAGAGTCCGAAATTAATCATTTCCAAACCAGCAGCTTTGACCTCCGTGCTCTCACAGTAGAAGCTCATTTGTTGTATATAAACATGGGCCGTAAAACCAACAAATGCTGAAACTTTAAGTAGATTTTGGCAAAGCTTTTCTAAGCAAATAATTTGATCCACTTGATGCACCTGGTAGATACTCGGTTTGATTAAACTTCGACGGAAACATCTATAGACATAAATCAGCAGGTTGTCTAAATATCTACACATAAGCTAATGTCCTGACAACAGTGTTGTCCTCCTGGATGTGGTCCAGATCAACAGATCAAGTGCACATGCAGGTGTTCGGAGGTTCCTGATTTCATGAAGATGAAGATGTGTTCCTTTGGTTCTTGGTCCTACAGATGAACCAGAAACTAGTGAAGGGTTGATGAGGCCACAATTCACGATTCAAAGACCTCCTCCAAGCAGCTCATTTATACCCAGTTTGTGATGTTTTGGTCCTATTTTTATTTTATCCAATATTATACACTTTTTCCCCATTGAAATAATATAATTAAGGCTTATTTATACATCACTTTTTGACAAATAACTATATATATATATATATATATAACTATATATCAATGAAGAAACAGATTCCTATTGGTTGAAGTTTATTTGACATTTGACCATTTCATGTCGCTGATGGCTTAACTACAGAATATTATTGAGGTCCAGTAAAAAGAATGGGACAAAAGTAAACATGTTTACTTCCAATATATTATATATGTAACATTTTATTGTGCAATTAAAACACACACCTTACCATAACAGTGCCCTTTGTTGACCGCCACTACAAACTCTTCAACCAAAGCATTTATACTCCTGAGAAAATTATTATTTACATTAATAATATAAATACATCAATATAAATGATTGCCTTTTAAATCTAAAATGTATTCATACATAAGAGCTACTTTTCTTCATCTGATACATGAGTGCCACATTAAGACATTTTATATGTAACAAAATGTATCTTTCAAAATGTCTTTTTAAATTGTCGCAAAAACACTTTTCCTCCACTCATCAGGCATCCTTTCGTTCTTTCTTGCAAAAACATTTCCTTCCCTCGTCTGACTACATCTTTCTCTCCTTCTTTGCTATTCAGTGGTGATGGTCTGATGAAGCTTCGTGAAGCACTGTCATTATTTTCAGAGTCCACTAGATGGCGGTCTCTGCACTATTTTGCTTTGTATTAAACAACTGTTATAATGAAACATCACATCATTTTTAAACTGATGGCGCCACCTACTGACCTCTTAACATGACAATGCTTCATTAAGCTTCATCAGACCATCACTACTATTCAGACTCTCATACAAAACCGTAAGCCTTACTATTATTTATTAATTTTTTTTTTTTTTTAATATGAAAGCATTTCAAAGAAGCTTTACGTTTTTTTTAAACACTTAAGTTTTAATAATGTTTTGTGTCAATCATCTTTTGTTTTAGGGAGAAATTGACGAGCCATGCCAGGGAAGAAACTGCACCGTTTGTCAGTGTTTCCCTGCTAAAGGTGCACGGGTAAGTATTATGTTCTGTCTTTCTGTTCTCCCATTTTTATATTTATAAAAGTTGATTATTATTTGTTTTGAAGGGTGCTCCCGGGGAAACAGGCCCTGTAGGAACCCGTGGGGCGAGTGGTTTATCTGGGCGTCAGGGGTCTCCGGGAGAAAAAGGCAGTAGAGGAGCAGAAGGATATCAAGGTCCAGATGGACTGAAGGGTGAACGTGTAGGTACATTAATATTAATAGATATAAATAATTTGTTTATAACTGTTTTGATATGGATGATTCTCTTTTTCTCACATTAAAGGGGCCACCTGGTATTCCAGGTTTTACTGGTAATAATGGGCTACCGGTGAGTGAAATCCTTGTCATTTTCCCACCACATATTAACTTCATACTACACAAATAACTCACCATAAGAAGTGACAAATCAATGCTTTTAGAATGTAACATAGGCCAGATGGAAACGTTTAAAGAAGTTTTGAACATTATTGAATAACAAATGTTGAACAATTGATTGTCAGCACATTACTCATATTATTTTCTCTCTAAACTGTTTCTATAAATTGTATTTTTTACTTTTTTTAAAATGACGTCATAATAACTTTTTTGTATACCATGTTCCCTTCATTCATGCAAAAGATGGCTAGTACGTCCTCTAGTGGTCTTGTCGTGAATGACATATCTTTATCGCATTTAAGTTACATTGATTATTGGGCATAAGTTCAACAAACTAAGTCGATTAATACAAATTAATGATTTCAAAGAAGCAAAGAAAGTAACACAGTTAAATGGTGTAGAAATACAGGGACAACTATGAAAATAACTTCAGAAAAAGAAGGAAATATGTGGAAATGTGAACTGATAAACCTAACCAGTGTGAAGACACATCTGACATTAAAACTTGAAGTAAGAACAGAAAGATTAAAAAAAAAAGAATTTGGAAATATACTTAAAGGCAACTCATGGGTTGATTCTAGTGTTTCTTAAGTAGATTTTGGACCTCTATTCTAGTCATCTAGGTGTATGTGTTTGTCTGTACAAAACTCTCATTTCATTGAAATCTTTACGTTAGAAAATGTACTTAGGCGCCGCCCACTGAAAACATTATTCTCTCTTCTCCTTTTTAATCTAGAAAAAAACAAACATCTTATCATCTCATCAAACTTGTTCAATTAAATTTGTCAAATGTTGGTTAACAATTCTACAATTGTATGTGAAAGATGAATACAAAAGAAAAATGTGTACGACTCAATGTCTGTACAATTTACTGAAACTAATGAATAGGAAGTAGCTAGAATAAAACATAAATAAACATAAATACAAATATATGACATGAATGTATTAAACTTGTTCGGTTCTTCAAAAACTACTGCCATACACAATGAAAAAATGATTTTCAGGGTCACCCTGGAACAGCTGGAGAACCTGGTCTGCCAGGGGTGGATGGATGTAATGGGACAAGAGGGAAGCCTGGGGATCCTGGTCTTCCTGGTTTGGATGGGCTGCATGGTCAGCCAGTGAGTACCAAACTAATCATTCATTCATTCATCTCCTTCTAATTATTCCTTTAAGAAGATTGAGGTCCATTAGCCATCACAGAGCATACATTGACATTTAATAACAATTTAGAGTCAGTAATTGAACTCAGGAAGTTTTCCTGACTGTTCACCCGGAGAAATTACCAATGCCAATATATATGCAGAGTACAAAGAAGTAGAAACATTTTTCTTACTTTACATGGAGGGATCTAATGAAGTTATCTATATCAGGGATTTCGTGGACCTAAAGGAAGCAAAGGAGAACCTGTGTACAACGCTGCACATCCCGGTACACGTGTGAGTTAAAGCACCTTTTCACAGTTTTGAAAGTTTTATTTTATACATATATTTAATATTTATGTTGACTTTTATTAAATTAAAGGGAGAGCCTGGACCTGATGGATCCCAGGGTCTACATGTAAGTTGTTTTTTTTCTTTAATACATGCCATCAAAAGTATTTTTTTTCTTAAAGATGTCATGTGGATACGTTGGAGTTTTCATTCATTTCCATATTTGCTAAAAAGATGAATTTTGAATCTTATTTGTAAACGAATGCATATGCTAGTTTTACATTACCTTGCAATGACATTTTTCTGAGCTTGTGACGGCACAAGCTAACATATTTCCCCCCCACAAATATGTTAGCTTATGCAATAATAATTAATAATGACACACATGTCTAACGTTAAATTTAGGGACGACAGGGAGAAGCCGGTCGAAAAGGGTTCTTTGGTGTTCCAGGACCTCACGGCATCAAGGTGATCATATTCAACATTCACTAACACAAATGTAAAGCTCTTTTTTTTTAAAAACAAATGTTTTTGTGTTCAGGGTTTCCAAGGAGGTCAAGGTTTAAGGGGAGCTCCGGTAAGTCACACATTAGACACTCATAAGGGTCTACAACATAATCTGATTCAATGTTCGTTGCAGGGAGATCCTGGACGATCGTTATCAGGTCCTCCGGGTGAAGATGTGAGTGTCATTTTTTTTTAAAAAGGGTTGCTGATGCAAAGAGTCCATTTTAAACCACTCTTAGGGTGAACAAGGTACACCAGGCCAACAGGGACCAGAGGAGGTTGTGGAGTACCCAATAGGTGTTCTTCCACCTAAAGGTTACAAGGTAAAGACTTAACGGACACTCCAACTATTATATCGTGTCTTTTATTGTTTTTCTTTACATCCACACATTCCAGGGGGAACCTGGACCCCCAGGACCATGTGGACCGAAGGGCTTAAGTGTGAGTTTGTTTACAGTTTATATGAAGTTAAAAATAAAACCTGCATTAACTTTATTAGAAACAACTATTTGACAGGGTCCATGGGTGAACTTCCCAAATCAAGGAATTAAAGGAGAGCAAGGAATCCCGGGTTTTCCTGGGAATAGAGTAAGTGACCTAAAAAAAAGCAACAACTGCAAAAACATGTTTTATGTTCAAAGAAATTAAAAACTTAAAACATGATTTATTCATTTTATTGGTATACAATGTTCATTAATGGGTTAAATATGACAACTGCAAAACTCTTAAATCTATCTCTATGAATGTTGTTCTACTCTTGTATAATAATATGCCTTACGTTTTATTATTTTTAAGGGTCTACAAGGAATTCCTGGAACAAATGGTCCTATTGGCGCAGAGGTCATTAAAAAAGATTTCTCAAATGTTTTATGTTTTATTTCTTTTTAACTCAATATATTTTCAGGGACTACTTGGAGTCCTAGGATATCCGGGACCTCCTGGAATAAAGGGTCTAAAGGTCAGATAAAAAAAAAAGACATTAAAACTAATGTTTGGAAGTGATATTTAGTAACTTATTTGTATTTTACAAGTCTTGTTATAATTTATATAGCTATTTGTCTAATTTAGGGTTACCAAGGACAGCCAGGGCATCCTGGACCTCTTCAATACGCAAATGGCTTTGACTTAAGAGGCAAGTTTTTGGGATTTATTTTTATATTTTTACAAGCGTTTACTGGACTTAAGTATCTGGTTCAATTGAATTTGAGTGTTATCTTACTTTATTCTTTTATTATGTACTGCCACAGCTATGTTTCGTTTACACTGGCAATAAATATTTCTGATTTTGATACTGATATATTATTAAAGGCACGAAAGGTGAAATGGGTCATTCGGGACCGCCGGGAACTCTAGGAGATCCTGGCTACAGAGGCCCAAGTGGACCTCCAGGTCGTCCAGGATCAACCATAACCGGTAACACTTTTGTGCAATAAATAAGTGACTGTTTAATGCTTAATCTGTAAATCTGTTGATCAAAGTGTATAACATTATAATGCCATGAATCCCAACAACATAATAATTATGAATCATTGAGCTCAGTTATAAATCAAGTCTTTAACCTCTTCACTGCTAGAATTAAATACAGGTCACTTGGGTTTATTTGGATTTCATGGCTATTCAGATGTTTAAAAAACAAAACAAACAGCTCTCTGAATTATGATATTTACCTCTGATCTACAAACTCAATGAAACCTGGAACCTTTATTAAACTGGGAGTTCCATCTAGTGGCCTTTCAAAATCATGACATTGAATCATGATTCAGCTCCAACAACTGATGCTGCATCATGAGGCCTCATCAACCCATCACCAGCTGTAGATTAACTGCTTTTTCTCTTAGATAAATTGCATTTTAAATATATTTAAAAAAATAATAAAAACAACTGTGTGGTAACAGTTTATATGTTAATAAGGCAAAATACCTAACTGAATTTTTTTTAATTTTTCTATTCATGGTGTGATACGTACAAGCAAACTTGGATAAAATAAATAAATAAAGGTTTAACTTTTAAAAAAAACGGACCATTGTTCAGTATATCAGCCTAAAATCACTTTTCAACTTGGGCTCCAAATATAGGCCTTTTTTTCACGATCACACAAATGATTCACAACTTTATTTTGTGAGAAACCTTTGTTACTGTTAACATCTGGCCTCCTTTTGGCTGAATATTCTATAGGAGCTCTTTTAAATAATGGAATCATTTCTTGATAAAATAAACCTTTACAAAGTCACTTTCTCATGTCAAATCCTCTGAGGAGCTATGGAATGGTAAATAAATGGTTTTAAAGGCTTTTTGTAAATTTTACCTGCTCTCTTCAAATTTTTTTTTGTCTCTCCTTCCTGTAGAATTTCCGGGTCAGCCAGGTCCAAGGGGGCCAACTGGCCCCAATGGTCTGAAAGGAGAACAAGGGTTCTTTCACAACCTAATAGAAAATCCACTTCCTGGACTAAAGGGAACCAAAGGTTTTCCTGGGCACAAAGGAATTACAGGCCTCCCTGGTCCTCCAGGTGAACATTGCAAGCTTGTTAACATGCTAATGAAACATCCTAACACTCTCTTGGCGCTGCTTATTTTCCCCTTCATCTTCTAATGGGCTCTGAATAGGATGTGGAGGTGAGTCTGAAGGATGTTTAATATAAATGTCGAATAAAAACAAACTCAACTTCTGGAATCTCATAGATTACTCCTGTGAGCCTGGTTACCCCGGCGATCCAGGGGGAAGCGGGCCCAAAGGTGTAAAAGGAAGTAAGGGACTAATGGGAATTAAAGGTAAAGTCTAGTTTTGTGCCACTTTTGAATCCTCACTTCAAATTGTTTGACAATATTTCGATCAAAATGCACCTAGTGTAAGACAGCAGGTGAAATACTTCAAGCCACATCCAAAAGACAACCAAGCCAGTTAAATTACCTGCTACTTTCTGTTTTTTTCCAGGATGTCCAGGAGAATGTTATTGTACTAATATTGGTGGACCAGCCGGGCCTCCTGGTCCACCTGGTCCATCTGGGTATCCAGGATCACCTGGGACGAAAGGAGTACAGGGGGATCCTGGATTAGATGGAGAAGAGGGACTTGTTGGGCCACATGTGAGAACAGAATATATCCAAAATACAGGAGAAATTTCAAATTTACCTGTTTGATCAATAAAGCACATTTTGCATCTATATTGTTTTGTCTCAGGGCTTCTCAGGACCCTCTGGTTTAAATGGTCCAAAGGGTCAGAAAGGGGAATCTTATACCACTGATGTTAAAGGTAAATGGCAGTTTTGTTTTGAAATTGAGGTGATTTGCGATTTGCGGTTCCAGGCAAATTCAAGGCTAAATATGTGAATTTTCTAGGGAGAAAAGGTGACCCAGGAGATTTAGGTTACTCTGGAACTCCCGGCCCTACAGGAAGACCAGGTCTAGATGGACCTCCAGGCCATGTTGGGGATCCTGGTGTGCCGGTAAGTTTTTATTATTATGATAACTTTTACTGTGTATACGGGAATAGATGTCAATTTGGAAATCAGGGTTCTGGATTTGCTGGAGTACCTGGTCCAAAAGGCGTAACTGGTTCAGCTGGACCAAATGGACATCCAGGCCTTAGTGGCCCTCCTGGTCCAGGTCTACCAGGCCCTAAAGGGCCACCTGGCATGCAGGGAAGTCAGGGTCCACCTGGCTCTCCTGGTGTTCTAGGCAGACCAGGTCCTCCTGGTAGGACACTATACAAACATTTGCACTTTTCCTTAAGTTTCTGCAAACGTTGGCAATAGAAAAAAAAAACATTTCCTTTTGCAAACAGGTGACGTTGATGAATGCTGCGAGAAACCTGTTGTTGGATTGCCTGGTTCAAAGGGAGACCCAGGTTTACCAGGTGAGATTTCTATTTAAAAGATGGTAAATGTAATAATTTGTAATCTGTAATTACAATAACCTAAGCACGATTTATTTTTGTTTGATGCAGGAAATCCAGGTGGACCTGGTAGATCTGGGTTTTCTGGAAACCCAGGACCACCGGGGCAAAAAGGCATTAAAGGAGATGATGGGCATATTGGGGGAACAGGCTTGCCAGGTTGATGAGAAGAATATCCAGATATTCCCATTTTAAAATATAATTTAATAATGTTTTCTCTTGTTCATTTTGACATTAACAGGACCTCAGGGAATATATGGAGAACCAGGGAACAATGGCCCTGATGGAATTAGTGTGGATGGACATCCAGGGTCCCCCGGACTACCTGGACCACCAGGACAGAAAGGCTACACTGGGGATATCTATAATGCCTTGCCGGGTACACCTGGTCCCCCTGGTAAACCTGGTGCTGTTGGCTTGAAAGGATTACCTGGTAATCCTGGAAATCCTGGCTATCCAGGTATATAAAGTGACATTTTGCGATAATTATAGTTATAAATAAACATAGAAATCCTGAATAAATCGAGGCTATTTTTTTTATTCAAGGCCCACATGGACAGCCAGGTCAGGCAGGTAGAAAGGGAGAACCAGGAGACAATGGTGATCATGGTGCTACGGGTATTCCTGGACCACCATGCACAATATGCGATCTTAAAGGACTTCCTGGTCCACCAGGACCTCCAGGAGACCCAGGATTGGGAGGAGCACCAGGTAAAACATCTTTTAAAGATAATTAGTCTTATTATATTCCCCTCATTAAAAAAAACAATATGTGTTCCAGGATTTTTTGGCCAGAAAGGTATTAGGGGAGATATTGGTCAACCTGGTTATGGACAGAAGGGACAAAAAGGTTATCCAGGTCCTACAGGTCAGCCAGGGCCACCGGGTGATGGCGGCTTTATTGGCCCACCTGGAGAACCTGGCGATGCTGGCTGGCCTGGGCAAAAAGGTGAATCTCAATAAGCAGAAGACTAGCCAATTGAGGACTCTATGAGAGTTAAAGTAAAATGAGATTTGATTTACTTCTAAAGGTGATCTTGGATACCAAGGCAAAGGAGGGGCCAGAGGATTACCAGGTTTTCCTGGACCTCCAGGACACCCGGGAAGAAAGGGAGATAGAGGAATGGATGGGATTCCAGGTGCTTCAGGAAGACATGGGTATCGTGGTGACAAAGGTATTCATGTTATATGTCATATGTGTTCACTAACGTAAAGGTTCATGCTTAATATTTTGAATGTCTTCCATTACTTATTTGTTTTTCACCAGTATTGAATATTTTATTTTGGCCCATTTTGAAAAGGTGAACACAACTAAAACTCGGTCTCTTGTCCATTTAGGAGTACATGGTCTGCCAGGTTACCCAGGACCGTCAAAAATTATAAATGCTACAAAGGGAATACCAGGACCTCAAGGAAGAAGTGGACAACCTGGCCAAGAGGGACCCAGAGGCACATAAAATCACATTATCATAAATATCAGAATTCTATGTTTAATGGCGGTATTTTTCAGGATTCAAGGGCCAAAGAGGGTTTCCTGGTGATCAAGGACCTGATGGATGGCCAGGTCCTCCAGGACCAAAGGGCCTTCCTGGGTGCATAAGCCATACTGCTAAGCCTGGCTATCCAGGACCACCTGGACCAAAAGGGTTCCCAGGTCCAAGGGGATATCCTGGGCAAAATGGAGATCAAGTAATTAATTTAACCTTATATATGTATTACTATGAATAATTCTCATTTACATTACAATCATTTTTTACAGGTATGTGTGAGAAATTGAGAAGTGTGTCTTAATCTGTGTATCTGTCTTGTACAGGGAGATATTGGATATCCAGGACAACCAGGAAACTATGGCTCACAAGGATCCCCTGGTGTAAAAGGTAGTTGATATGATGGGACTATTGCCAAAGAGCTGGTTTACTCTGTGACTGAGAAATGATAAATCCCTCTTAGGTGAACCGGGAGAATCGTATGGACTACCTGGTCCACAAGGACCTAAAGGATTTCCTGGCGACAACGGACAAAGCGGTAAAGTAATGGAATTTGTGTCCCTTTAAAAATATACAAAGGCATAGGATATTAGCAGTAGGATATTGGGTTGAAATTACTTTTTTATTCCATAAAAAAAACAAGGTCACTATTTTATAACTCATTATTCTTTTCTTTCATTCTTTTAGCACCACAAGGACAAGCAGGAGATCAAGGCGATCCTGGACCAAGAGGGTTACCTGGGCTACCTGGACGACCAGGACCTTCTGGAGAAACTGGAAGAAACGGAGGGCTTGGTAATACCATGAAGACTAAACTGATACATATATTTCTTACTATCTCACCCCACAAATGTTAAGCAGATTATTATTCAAGCTACGCTGGGAGAGAATTTACCAAGTGGACGATAGATGAATTTACTATACATTTTTTATCAACCATCTACAGGTTTTCCTGGAACACGTGGCCCATCAGGAACACCAGGTCCTCCTGGAATTAATGGTGATCCAGGGGGTGTGGGAGCGGAGGGTCCACCGGGGCCATATGGACATGCAGGTATTATTCTGTATTGTTTGTATTTTCAGAATGATCTGTAATAACTCCATCACTGCATATTTGAAATATTTATTCTATGACCATGTCCATTTTAGGTCCCCCTGGTCCTCCTGGTATTGGTGGACTAGATGGCCTTAGAGGTCCACAGGGAATGAAAGGAGCAAGTGGTAATACATAATTTAATAATATTCACGTAATAATTTAATCATTTTATAAGGATACACCTAATACTAGCCAGCAGTGTTATGTGTCTTCTCTGATCATACTGAGTTATGTTACCATTAAATTACTTTTAGGAGCAAACATTCCAGGACCTGCCGGACCAGATGGATTCCCTGGAATGAAAGGTTCCATGGGTCATCCAGGACTTCCAGGTGCCAGTCTGACTGGACAAAAAGGCAGGCGCGGCCTAGATGGAGAGACAGGTATCCTTGTTGCTAGGTTTTCTTAAATCAATCTAACAAATGTTTAAGATATACGGATTTGCAATCTTGGCTATTCTAAACTGTAATCCTGGGTACAGACATAGAAGAGGAATTTGAAAAATAGGTTTGATTCTCTGTCTCTCAAATTTCCCTTAGGATATCCAGGCAGTCCAGGTGAACCAGGTTGGCCTAGCCAGCGTTGCCGTTTCCCAATTCCAGGACCCCCTGGAGATGTTGGAGTAGAAGGTTATCCAGGACCTGCAGGACCTGCAGGTGGATCTGTTTAGGGAATTCTTAGATCACCATACAGTACCATTAAAACTCCAACATGTCTCTGCTTTGATATATAGGTCCTCCTGGGGCTCCAGGCCCCACGGGCGATTTACATTTCTCAAAGGGAGACCCTGGACCAGACGGCCCTCCTGGATATCAAGGTCGCAAGGGAGATAAGGGCCTTTCAGGACCTCCTGGATCTCGGGGCTATCCAGGTTTTGATGGACCAAAAGGTAATCAAAATGTAGATGTCTCATATGATTATTGAATTTTCTTTTTAATGATTAGTAGTGTTTTTTTAGGCAGGAGAGGTCCTGGTGACCATAGAGGTCTTCTAGGTCGCCGCGGTCAGAATGGTGATCATGGGCCCAGTGGTGGAAAAGGAGTAGCTGGCCCACATGGGGATCCTGGTCAGTACTATAAGAAGATAAGAGTGGCTGATGAAATTCCCAAGCATAACCACAAGCGTAAATGATTATGGGGTGTGTTGTACACTTAGTCTTTATATACAGGCATTTAAATTCATCCGCATAATGTAAATTAAACATAAAAAACAGAGATTTTGTCACACAATCTAAAATGTTATGGTTATCTTTGCCATTTTTGTTTCGTAATGTGTTTTTTCCTTTTACATTTTAATAATAACTTGTGTGCAGGAGCTAAAGGTGCCCGTGGTGATTCCATCCCTGGAACTCCTAAGGTGGCTCCCCGAGGACCTCCCGGGCCTCCAGGTTTACCGGGACCTTTGGGATTCCCTGGGGGTTTTGGTCCTCCGGGACCTCGTGGACCTAATGGTATGAGATATTATTGTATATGTTCTTTCTCGTGTGTTTATTGAGGATTGTGTGGTTCCAGGAGTAAAGGGTCAAATCGGGTTCATGGGGCCTCCTGGCTCAGTGGGCCCTGATGGTGATTATGGCTTCCGAGGTGACCAAGGCAATGCTGGACAGACTGGATTCATTGGGCCCCAGGGTTTGTAATTTAGTCATTTAATTTTCCGGACTATGTAAAATGTATTTATTTATACCTCCCATTTTAATACTTTCTCTACAGGTCCTTCGGGTTCACCTGGTGACCGTGGTGAACCAGGTCATGGCACTGTAACCAGTTCAGGTTTCCTACTAGTGATCCACAGTCAGTCTGTTGCTGTACCACAATGTCCTGTTGGCGCAAGTCCACTCTGGTCAGGCTACAGTTTAGTCTACCTAGAGGGTCAAGAGAAGGCTCATGTACAGGACCTTGGTATGTGTTCTCTGTCATTTGATTCAGTTTACTTTGTTCCCCTTAAAAAAATGTACATCCCTGTTGTTCTCTTCCCATCTCACAGGTCAGGCTGGCTCTTGCTTGCCCGTGTTCTCCACCATGCCGTTCTCTTACTGCAACAAGGCTGCGTGTCACTACTCTGGACGGAACGATAAATCCTGCTGGCTCTCCACCACTGCTGCCATTCCCATGATGCCTCTCTTCGGACGGGAAATCAGTTCCCACATCAGCCGCTGTGTTGTGTGTGAAGCGAGTTCACCCGCTGTTGCTTTTCACAGCCAGGATCTCATAGTTCCAGCTTGCCCCTTGGGTTGGAGAAGCCTTTGGACAGGATATTCTTTTCTCTTGGTCAGTTTTCTTTTTTTTTTTTGCAATTCAATAAGAAGTTGTCTGATTTTTTTTTCTGCTTTCAATCCCCAGAATACAGGCGCTGGTCACAACGGCGGGGGGCAGTCTCTTACTTCCACTGGGAGCTGTCTTAAAGACTTCCGAACTCACCCTTTCATTGAGTGTCAGGGAGCGCGCGGCTCGTGCTACTACTTTGCTAACCTCTTCAGCTTTTGGCTAACCACTGTCAATGAGTCAGAGCAGTTTGTAACCCCACGGTCCAGCACAATTAAAGCAACGGAGCTACAACGGCGCAAGACAAGTCAGTGTCACGTCTGCCTCAAAAACTGACACTGTAAAACTTCACTGAGAGTCTTATTCGAGGATCAGCAAGTTCTTTCAGCTGTTTTTCCTGAACGTCTTTGATAAAAATTTGATTTGTATTTCATACTTAAATGTTTTGTGATATTTTTGGTGTGTTTTCACTGTGAATTTCAGGCTATTTCAGGGTTTTTTTTATCTGTTCTATCTTAACAACATAATCAAAGCTATATAAATGATTTGACATGAGGATTTTCATCCCTTAACCATCGGAGTTTTAACTCAAGAAGACTGATTTAGACCATGGACCATTTCTGTGTAACACTGGCACTCATAAATAAATGTGCTTCTTACTTTGTCAAAATCATTGTTGGTATTGATGGTCAGCTGTACATTTTTTTCACTATATCGCTTAAAAATTAAAAATTCATTGAATGCACAACAACATTTTGGATGTGTGCCATCAGACTTAAAACCCTTTACATTTCAAGCTCTGTCTATTTTTGTTTCAATGCATCACAAAACTGAACACACACAGGTAGCAGATTTCAACTTCATATTTATTTACTTTCTCCACGGAACCCAAGTGACAATCAGTATACATTACTCTTTTCCGCATATTTTTCCCTTTTCCATTTTTTGTTACACAAAACAAGAGAACACTCAGTGCAATAAGACAGAGGACTCTGACAGTGTGGTGCTCTCTCTAACTTTTTCACAGTGCACATTTATACACAAGATTGTACATCATCATTATTACATTTTCAAGCTTCACCCACCAAGAAAAAAAAAAAGTGGCTCGAGCAAAGTGAATATCTTCAAACAATCATATTTATTTTCTTTTTCTTTTTTTTTTTTTTTAAATATTAAACTTGCATACAGTGTTGCTTGGCACACACTCTTTCTCCCCGGCACACACAGACTCACAAACAGGTACAACACAAACAGACCTCTGTAGAGTCTCACCAGAGTGGGGGGGTACTGCACTTGCACATCCGTCAAGCCCAGACTGTTTTGGCAATGTTGACATTGCATTTCATTGTGCAAAAGGAAACTGATTCAGGTGAAGTAAGAGGTTGAGGTAGAGGGGGAAGCGCGGCGGGGGAGTTGGGGGGACCGGGGGCAGGACGTTTGATGGATGGTTATTAGTAGTGCAGATTTTTATTTATCAAAGCCAAAACCTAATTTTAGGCTCTTGTACAACCCCCTTAACTTCTGTTGCAACGCTGTAGGTCCTTATACAAATTAAGCTAAATAAAAAAAAGCCTGCTAGCCAAATCTGGGATATTTTTCAAAATGTTTTCATTTCCTACAAGCCGTTAAACTTTGCTAGATTCATTTCAAAAATATATATCTAAAGCATAATGGATGGAGTGAATATGGCTCTTATAATCTGCTATCGGAATGAGGAGATGTTGTAAAAGCTCGGGTGTTGATTGTACAGGCTGGATGTTGGCGTCAAGTATTTACACTGTGTAACGGTGCTTGCAGTGTGCGAGGCAAGGTAAGGACACTAGTGTTCACCAGCTATTGCCACCAAGCCCATATGTAATATATGCAATCACACCATTGTCTTCCTGTAGCATGCTTTGGCTAGTATTTTTGGAACCTTAATTGTTAATACAGTATGTTCTAATTTACTACCCACACCCACCCTCCTAGTCAGTATAAAGCTCTTGCAGGACTTTGACGGGTGTTTGATTTCAATAGTTCAGAAGACAAAGCAACAACACATCATCTCACTATTCACGGTGAACATGTTATACGCAGACACAGTAACACTCTCGGTCTACGCTTGCGTGGCGACAGCTTCGATAGATTTATGCTACACGACTTGATTGGTTATGCTTTGAATTGAAAGAACGGAAATGCGTTAGATTGAATCTACTGTACATCAGTTATGCTGCTTGTAACTTCCATGTGATTTAGAAAATATCTATTCATCAAATATCTATTCTACTTGTTTATGTTACAAGAATCCAGTCACAGGAAATATAAAAATATCAAATATCACCAGCAATGATAATAAAAACATGACGACCTGAACAAGCAGATATATTGCTATGGTTATCACCATTTGTCCTTTGACATCAACAAGCGTCGCCCCTCTTGTTGTACCGGCCATTCAGATGACCCAAGTGGGGGGTTATTTGAGGGGTGTGTGTTGGGGGGTAAGATTTAGGATGGAGTGGGGAAGATGTGTTAGATGGCGGTGTCCCAGAATACAGTTTTCTGTGTAGGATAAGGAGGGGGTCGAATCTTTTTGGCCCCACTGTGTTTGCTCCAGGGAGGGAGCACGGCAGCGCTCTCTAGCTTGCACTGGTTCTTCTCCGGGTGTCGGTCTTCATGCTTGTCCGTGGTCTGAGGCTTCTCCTGGAACTTCTGCAGGTGAGGGTGTTGTTTGGAGCAGATCTCCATGCAGAGGCTGCGCTTTCTTTCAATCTGATCCAACATGGTCGAGTCACCGCACATCCAGGGCATCTGAGGAATCTGTGGAGCAAAAATAGATTTGTTAAAATGCGCCCTTGTTCAAAGGTTTCTACAAATAATAGATTTTACTCTCAAAGAGATGTAGTTACACTCTGCGGGCTGCGAGTGGCGCTGTTGGCAAGGCTTGCTAAAATCGAATCAGATGAACCTGTGCAGACGTGATTGATTTCCGCTTTGGAGGCAACAACGAAGACAAGGTAAATAAATGGAATATACTCTTATTAGTGTTGTTTTACACAAGAAAAACCCCAACTTTCTACACAATTCTTAAAATAAATAAATAAATATTTTGTGACGGAATGATTGAATTGAAAATGTCATACGATGTTTTTATATTATATAAATGATGACATTTCCAAGGATTCATACAATAATGAATGGATATCATTTTCAAAGATTATATTTTCGTAAATGCTTTTTAAAAGCTCTTGTTGCCAGTTTTCACTGCTGTGTTGTTCTGTGCAATGACCATAAAGAAAGTCTAAAGTATACAAATGATCTTAATGACGATATAAATGCTTGAATCTGTTCATGTGGCTCTTTGTTACAATTTATGTTCCATTACAATATTTATTTATTTGTCTATACATCTTATGATTTTTTTCCATTCACATTTTCGAATTTATTTCTTCCATATTTATGTTGGTTATTTAATGGAGATGGATTGAGCGATTGAATTTGCTCATTGACCATATTATATACTTGGGCTTATCCCGACCATCAATCCAAAAACAAGATGGGAAAATTACAAATAAATAATAGACAATCTAAAATAAGATGTAGTCTAAATTTCATTCTATGCTATTTTATATATAAAAAAGTTTTCAATACAAAAATACATTTAATTTATTTTTACATTTAGATTAAACGACATCAAATGCAAATTAAGGAATTATTAAACCATAAACATAAATTGTGTATTTTTTTTCATTTTTATATACATTCTATTTTAAAATATGATGCTTATTAAAGCACTTTATTTCTGTTTCTGTTTATTTCTGTTCCATATATATTTAAAAAGTCTTATGTCGAGTTGAACTAGTATTAATAATTAGAAATGTTTCTAAATGGTGTGTAAACGTCTCAGGATAAATACCTGGCTTTCGTGTGACTCTGTGGCTCTTCTTTGTGGCGTTCCCTTCGGCGACGGATTGGCTGTCATGGACGGCGAGCGAGCATACTTTGGTGCTGTTTTCAAATCTTAAGACAAAAAAAAAAGAAAGTCAGGAATATTTCAAGGCAACACTTTGTATCTCGGGAGATTAGTTGCAATGTATTTTTAACTTCAAACACTCACCATTTCCTGTTCCCACAGTCATTGGAGGACTGCCAGAAGATCTGACGTGAGTAGGCGTGGTGGTAGTCGAATGATGTCCCGACACTGTGCTTCCGTTCCTGTCTTGTGCTTTTGACTGGTCCATGCTGAAACTGGGTTTCTTGTCTCGCCGAGGTGTGCCGTCAGATTTATATCCTCGTTCCTTGTCACCCGTGTACTCCTTTGATGTTGGGCTCCTGGTGCTTTTGACGTCGTAATGATGATTATCAGAGCCGTTCAGGCTCCTGTCTTTACTGTCTCTTCTGACTTCAAGGCCAGTGCGACTGAGGTCTTTGCTGTCCTGTCTGGGGAGGAGAGGAGGAGGCAGATCTCCGTTGAGTCTATCTCTTCCATCATGTTTGGGTTCGAGGATGAATCGGTCCTTGCCGTTCCTGGACGTTTCTTGTCGGGGAATGATCTCGGGCGGCTGGTCTATCCTCCCGTTATGCCTGTGCTCGTTTTCATTTCTTGCTCTTTCCTTGCTATCCTGTCTTGGCAATAAATCGGGGTGGTGGTCTTTGCTATCGTACCTGAATTCAACTGCCCTCGCTCGGTCTGTGCTATCTTTCCTTGGGAGAAGCTCAGGTGGTCTATCTCTGTTCTCATGTTTCGAGTCCAAACCATTCCTGACTCTCTCTTTCCCTTCCTGCCGAGGTATGAGTTCCGGCGGCTGATCCAGAAGCCTCTCTCTGCTGTCCTGCCTGCTTTCTAAACCGTTCCGGGACCTTTCTCTGCTATCTTGTCTTGGTAGCAGCTCGGGGGGTGGATCTAGAAGTCTGTCTTTGCCGTCTTGTTTTAGCAGAGACTCCATTCCGTGACCTCCTGTTCGATCCTTGCTATCTCTCCTCTGCATCAGCTCCCCATTGCTCATCCCTCTGTCTTTTGAGTCTCTCCTTGTGGCCGGGACGGGATCGGCCGGGCTCCTATCTTTGGAATCTCGCCTCACAAGGATGGGTTCTACGCTGCTGCAACCCTGGTCCCTGCTTTCCTTCCGGAGAGATGGTCCTTCAACGTCACCCTTGTGCTCTTTGCTGTTACGCCGGTGGGAGACTGGCTCTGAAGTGCTCGATCGCTCCTTGTCTCGGTCTCTGTCTCGGTCTCTCCGGTGAGACGACTCTTTGCTGTGCCGATCCTTTGACTCCCTCTTGGACTCTTTGCTGTGGCTGTGACTGTGGCGGTCCTTGCCTTCACGCCTCGACTCGCTGTGGGACTTGCTTTTGGCCTCACCTTTAAAAAAAAAAAAACACATCCATCAATTATAAATGAAGTTCACCCTTGCATAAGTTATACATTGTCAATGCTGCGCTGCACAATTGGTGATGATATAAATGATTGTGTCGGATATGCATTACTTCAAAATGGCCACTAGATGTCGACAGGAGCTTACTTTTCCCAGATTTTGCTTCTTTGACAGCTATTATTTCGGAACAAATGGATGATGAAAGTCAATTAGATCACTGTAATCGTCATTTTTCTCTTGAGTGAGTGCAGCAAGACATTGGGAATACCTTTTATGGACCTTCAGTCCACCATAAAGTCAAGACTTGATTTATATCTTTTTATTTTTAAGTGGATTTTCATCTAGAATAACTACTCACTATTTTGCAATTTATGTTAAGGACTAAAATGTTATAAGTAATACTTAACCCTTGTGTAATCAAGGTGACCCGAAGGCCCTAAAATAAATGTGTCTGTTGTATCCCTTGCGTTGCTTCTGGGTCAATGTGAACAACGTTCACCACTGCATATGTATTTCTGGAAGCCAGGGAGTTCACCTTGACCCAGAGACAACACAACGGATACCTCAAACACATTTATCTAGGGCCTTCGGGTCACCTTGACCCTGAGCTGGCTAAAGGGGTTAACTAGGATGTAAAGTAGGGTGCGACCTAGAAACCAGAAGTCAGTGTGAAGTAATCTAGTACATTTTCGAAAAGGAGCGAACAAGTTAAACGGTAGTTAGTTTAAGGTCATTGCCATAAATACATACTTTGAAATGGGTCATCAACATTTTGCAGACAAATTACCTTGTCTTCTTCTTTTAGAACATACATGGAGGTGTATGAACATTTAATCATTTGTTTTTTAAATGTTTATCACATCAAATGTTGTTAATAAATAACGTGATGCATCACATTCATTTAAAAGTTTTACATTATCTTCCTGTGACATTTTTTGTTGGTTCAACACACAGGATCTAGCCGGCGGCCTCGTCCCTGCATGAGTCATACATGTTATTAGAATCTGTGCTCGTGTACGTGTGAAAGAGCGTGAGTCGGATGAGCAGCTACCCACTAGGTAAGTGGGTCAGCTCGGCTCTTGCCGTTTTTCACCTACTGAAAAATATGTCAGGTTCATGAATGAAGTATTTATTGCGCGAGGTGTGAACGCCTTGCTTGTAATTACAACACTTATCAGCCGAAGTCAACCCCAGGGTTGAAAGAGACGTGTCAAATGCCATATGGGCCGTAAATATTTAATTGAAAATCCTCATTATTAGAGGCGATATATGGAGCAAATTGTTTACATAAGCCTTGAAGGTCTCATTAGCAAGTCACTGGGGATGGTTTATATTGTAGTTAGCATTCATATTCAAGTCGACAAATGAATCCCGTTTGTCAGCTTCTGCCTGCTACAGCTACGCCATTGGCTCGGCCACGAGTAGGAGTGAAGGCTAATTGGACAGAAAAGAGTGTGTGAATCTGTGATCAGGTGTGGATACGAGTGGAGTCCTCACGAGAAGCTCATTGCTCAGCCTGACATGCCCTGAGTTCTGATTGGCTGCGCCATCCAAAGGGAGGAAAACCGCAAATAAGAAACAAGGATTTCTTCTTCTTCTGCTGTTGCTATGTTGTAGTTGCTAAGAGGATTCAGTTCACATACACTTTTAAATGATCTTCAAAAGGCTCTTAGAAGAATACGTGTCTGTGATCATTTTTATATATATTATAACTTCATTTATATATT
Organism: Callionymus lyra; assembly: GCF_982586985.1. Taxonomy (NCBI): domain Eukaryota; kingdom Metazoa; phylum Chordata; class Actinopteri; order Syngnathiformes; family Callionymidae; genus Callionymus; species Callionymus lyra. The sequence continues at coordinate 5,400,146 of NC_141833.1, forward strand.
CTTATATATTTTTATATTTTAAAAAGATCTCTAACTATTCTGTTGAGCTAGAAATGACAATGATTACAAACATTGAAGACGAGGCGACACATTAACGGCAGTTCATTAGATGCATTTTTATGATTATTCTTTTGAGTTTAATGGTGCTTTTAAAACATTAGCAAATGCTTTTCACACTGTAAATCCAAATTCATCATGTAGAGACCCTAAATCTACATTATGTTGACTAACATTGATACTGACACTGCACTTAAACTTTAAAAATCTGTATTTAAAGAGTGATTTGTTAATCCTGCTGGATTTAATTTGCTGTAGTGTGTGTTTAAACCAGACAGTTCCATTTGCTAGTGTCATTGATTCTGGTGTGGTGGAGGGGGCCATCAGTATTTAAAGATGGTGTTTTGCATTACATATTTAGAAATAATGCTGTCCGGTGGACTAATGCCATGAGAGGGTTTGACATGACTGCAGTCTGCTCAGACCTCTAATCTCTTCAGATTTAATGATAGGATCTGTATCCGACTTGGCTCCCAGGGTCTAGATTAAACCGGTGTAAGGGTGCAGACAGACACCAACATTGGCATGCTGCTGCTGAAAGTGATTCATTTGGCGTACAGCCTCCTAATTTACTTGCTTCTCTACTCTCTGATGCAAAACAGGGATTTGCAGGGTTACTTGCGTTTGGTTAAATTGTGTTTGCATAGGCTTTTTTTTTTGTCTTGGGGAAACTGCATCTGCACAGTCAAATGTTGAACCTTTTTGACCCTTGAATGTTTCTACCTAAACTGTAAATGGATTAAACACGAGGTGTGTGTATTGGAAAGAATCTGGCGATACTACACATATATGTATCGTAGAGTTACTGATTTACCGAACAGGATATCCAGAGGGATTAATAAAGTTTTTATCTAATCTGATACAGGGGCAACAATAGGATATATTTTGATTCTTTAGGAACATAATATATTTGTATTATTGTCTGAGTACTTGACTCTGGTGTTGCAGAATTTACAGACCACATGACTCTTTATCAAGTCACCACTGCTTTCATTTGTTTTGAAACCAAAATATGTTCAAACACCAGGTTTAAAATCTGATGAAGTGGACTGTATCCTCTCATCCTCAGTCATTGGATGTAATGACTGTTGCCATATGGCAATGATTGATGACCTATGATTAGCCTTGCCAAAGGGTGGACAAGATTTTTTTTATTGTTGCTACTTAACTGGATTTTCATGTTCGAACTAGTGAGCTTGGGTTTTGCTGTAAGACAATACAATTAAATAATAAGGTTGCTTGCTCATATTGTTTGTAAGTCTTTTAAGTCTGAAAAGAGCTCATTGGTGGAGGTATGCCCTGTCTCAGTGTTTTTATAGTTTCACGGTTTATAAAATAAAGTCATAATACAGTCATTGGAATTCAAATTGTCAATACAGTTGGCATCAAATGAAGTGAAATAACTTACTCTCTCCAGGCTCTTTTGATTTCCGTCCACTGCTGTTCTTCTTCAACATGTTCCTGCCAGTTGTGAACAAATTGGTCAGTTCATCCAGCGGACTGGTGGGTGTTCGTGAACGCCCCGTGGACACATTCTGCATTGACCCGTGTAGACGTCCCGCGCCATCGTGAGGCGGGGAACCTTTTCCGTGCGGCGTGGCCGAGGCACTCCGGGGCAGACCTCCCGGGAACGGCATCGAAGCGTCGAACGGAGGTGTGCGCATAAGGCTCAACGGCGTGAGACAACGTCCCATGCTGACCGGCGACGGGCAGGCGGAGTGGCTGCGCTGATACGAGGAGGATGAGGAAGATTTGTAAAGCGTGCAGGGCAACGGAGGCGCCGAGGAACGTCCGGAGACGGTCAGGGTCGGCGTGGCTGTGAGCTCCCGGCGGAGGTGCGCTGAACTCGGGGGCTCGTTCGAAGAAGTTGGCGATTTGCTGTACGATTGGTTCTCCATCATCGGGAGTTTGTTTACGTCTAAAGGGGTGAGGGGGGACTCGTCCGAGTTGGGTGAGCACTGAGCGGGCGCTGGGGGGAACACCAGCAGAGGAGGTCGGTGTGTGAGCAAGTTAGGAAAAGGCGCAGGAATATCGCAGAGAGGAATGTTCCGAGGTGTGGAGCAACGGCTCAGAGGTTCAGGGTCATAAGGTGCAGGAGTGGGACACGCCGAGCGACATCCAATAGGGTCAGTGCGGTACTCCATATCGTCAAGAGCGGGGTACTTCATCTCCTCGTACACCGACTCGCCGGGCTCTTCGTCCTCACTCTTGAAAAGTTCTCTAGAGCCGACGTCAATCCCGCCCATCTCTATGTAGACCGGTTCGTCTTCACAGTCGTCGGTCGGGCTCTCATCACTCTGCGGTGGAGAGCAGTTGCGTTCAAGCGGGGATGTGACTTGGTGAAGAGGTCTTGTTGGGCAAACTCCACCGCCCCCATGTGTCTTGATGTAGGACTCGTCGAAGGAAACACTGAGTTGTGTGTTTGGGTTCCTTTTGGGCTTGGGCGGGGGCACCCTCCTGCAGTCCTCGCTGCAATCTTGAGCTGGAGAGACGATCAGAATGACAATAGTTATTTTTAAAGGGCATGTCATGTTGCCTAAAACTCTGTTTAATATGTATTTGGCTCAAGATTGGACCGTGGAATACATCGCAAAAGATATGGAGCCCATTGTTTTGGTAGCCCATTGTTATCCCCCACAAAACAGAGATGACACGGGCAGTTTAGCCACAGTGTCACCGCAGAGAAATCCTTCCAGGCTGTTGCTCCTAAGCTTTGGAACGACATACATATATACTACCTTGAGAGTGAGTATATATGTGTGTAAGCGTGAGTATATATGTGTGTAAGTAAGTAAGTAAGTAATATTTATTTATATAGCGCTTTTCGAGACCAGGGTCACAAAGCGCTTTAACAATCAAAACAATACTCAAAACAGTACATACTTCAAAGATCAAGACAACACCGAGAACAACACAGGAGTTCGAGAAATTCAAGGAAAAGCCTGAACAAATAGAAACGTCTTAAGATGTTTCTTAAAGGAGTCAGTAGACTCCATCAAGCGCAAAGAGAGAGGAAGATTGTTCCAAAGCTTAGGAGCAACAGCCTGAAAAGATTTCTCTTCTCTGGTCCTGAGCCGTGTGCGTGGAACCATAAGTAGATTCTGAACCACAGACCTCAGAGCCCGAGCTGGGGTGTAAGGCTGGATCAGATCAGTGATGTAAGGAGGAGCCTGACCATGAATAGCTCTGAAAGTAAGAACCAGAATTTTAAAGTTGATCCTGAAAGAAACTGGAAGCCAGTGAAGAGTTTTAAGGATCGGAGAAATGTGAGTTCTCCTACTTGAGCGGGTCAGAATTCTCGCTGCAGAGTTCTGAATCAACTGCAGACGAGACAGCTCCTTCTTGTTAAGACATGTGTAAGAGTGAGTATACTGTATATGTGTGTAAGAATGAGTATATGTGTGTAGAGTGAGTATATATTTATGCGAGAGTTGATATAGATATGTATGAAAGTCAGTATATATGTGTGCAGAGACTGTGTATATATATATATATATATATATATACATTATATGTATGTGAGTGGGTATATATATGTGTGAAAGTCAGTATATATGTGTGTAAGAGTGAGTGTACTGTATATGTGTGTAAGAATGAGTATATACGTATGTGTGTAAGAATGAGTATATGTGTGTGTAAGAGTGAGTATACTGTATATGTGTGTAAAAATGAGTATATATGTGTGTAAGAGGTCTAGAATGAATTTTGTCCCGTACAGCCCCTTACAAACTGGACTATGTTCTGGTTCCTTCAGTTCCTAAGAGGTGAAACGTCTTCCTAGAAATCTACACAGTCCAGTTGACTCAACTTTAAACCACTTGGGTAACCATGACCTCGGTGAATGACAACCATGATGGACATTCATCTCTTGTAAACTCTTTTTTTGAACGTCCAACAAATGGTTAATGATAATAATGCAGTTATTTGGATCAGATTCAGGTCAACATGTTTTGCTGAGAGCATTTTCTTGAGTCAGATATGTGGGAATAGTTGAGGCATATGCATGTTTGTAGGTCACATATACAGCAGTAGAGCAATATGAGAGTATTGTATCTAGGTCACACACACACACTGTGGAGCTTCTTTCCGATAGTGGTGACGTAGCACTGCAGAGCGAATCTCTTTAGATGTGGTGCATTGACGTTAGCATTCAGCCGAATACAGTGGAAGGGGAATTATAATAAATTCCTACTCCAATAACACTTTACTCCTCTCTGTAAATTTCTAGGTCAGGAAATGGATTTGTTGTGTCAGTGTGGCCCTATATATGATTGGTGGTTGTGAGGAGTTAAGGCGACAGCCCTTGTCTGAAATCTCTAGGCAGCAGGTTTTTAAACTTTCAATAATTCAGCCCACAGATGGCCTAGACGCACGCATGGACTTCCTGTTACTGCATGACTCACCAACATCCCAGACATGCTCGGGTGCTCATGCACATACATGATTTTTCACATTTGATCATGTTGGTATCACAAAATTAGGACAAGCATGTGCACATTCCATGCCACACAGTCAAACTAATTCGATCTGTGTCCCGCTTAATGTTGACTTCACTGCTGTCGGTTGGAATTCTCGACATGATTTTGCGCCGTTTGATTAAGCACACGGAGACAACAACCTTCATTGTGTTATCTTGAGACCCAAAAGGCAGTGAGAAATGAGCACAATTCTGGTTGATTCTGTGCTGTGGTACTCCTGGGAAATATATCTCTTATCATAGGCTTGGAAGTTATTGGTCAACGGTTGCTTTTTATTGGATTTAAAAAGACTTAAGTAGGGGCTGCACTGATTTCCTTTTCTTTACCTAATACAGATGGTAAATTGTATTTTTAAATTAAAGTGAGCTTCATTTTTAACAGGCCAATAATGTATCTCTGGCAACTTAACTATGCTATCAGCTCATTCTGTTTAATTCAACAAATCTGTCAGATTTCAATTTATAACACTGAAGAACCTTGCATAAAGTATTGTATCTTTTAAGCCTTGTGTCTCCCCTCGGTCAAGGTATTTGAAACAAATGTATTTGTGGTATCCATTGTTTTGCCTCACCTTGACCCTGAGACAACACAAGGGTTAAAGGAAAATGAATGAATGAATGTATCTAGGAAATGACTTTAAATCCTATCGGCACCCTTAGTTTACAGCCTTGGCATTATAGTCGTGTGACATATTGGCAATTTTGTCAAATGGGGAAGGCTGTTTAATAAATGAGAGATAATTAAGCCACATTATGGCATTATTTTAAAATATGTTTAAAGTTAAGAAGATTATTCATCCTGATACAATTGTTTATTTAGATGATTAGGCTGTGAAAAGAAGAGGATATAAGAGTAGATACGAACTGTGTCGTGACTCCATTCTAGCTCAAGAGGCGATACCGGTTAGTATTAGTCGTAACTACTTATCAAAGACGAAAGCTTCCATGTGTGAAAATGTCTTTCACGTCACAAACTGCTCTAAAAGGGCATTTGTGCATGAGAGGAGCGCAGGAGCTCGACAACAACAACATGTGTAGGTGTTCTGTGAACCGTTTTGTCACAGTTTGTGTTGCTCCTGCTTCGCACTGGTAACATGGGCCTTAATCTGTCACTTATTCTAATCTAGGACTGCAGTACAACCGTTATTTAGCGATATATTCAGGTTTTTTTTTCATCTTGCATCTATGAATAGTACTTTGAGTCAATTAGGAAACATTATATCGAAATATGATGTTGAAAAGTGCATAATATGTCTAAAATCTATTATGTATTATAGTTAATTTTAAAGTTACAGTTTTAATTTTATTTATGGAATGCCTGCTGCATTTTTCCTTAGGAAATCATGATCTCAAGATTCTCAAAAATCTATGCATTGTTTTTATTGAATAAAAAAATAATGTACATTTCTAGGTTACCCAGATTTGTGCTGCAGATCCGTTTCAGCACCACTGATGTTTCCATCCAAACATCTTGTACACCTCATCCTTCCCTCACAACTGCCCCCCACCACCCCACCACCCCCTGTGTTGAATGTGTTTACCCGCAGTAGCCCACCCCACCCCCCCCTCCTAGGGAGGCAGAATCTAGGTCAATCACTCCTCCTGAATGAATCCTACTCAGACAAGCTCCGCCCCTTCCTGCCACCGCACCAGCTACAGCGCGAGCTACCCTCCTCTCACGCAGGGACACCCCCACAGTCGAGCCGCCATTGGCCGCCCGGGCCTCAGACTTCGACCGGCTCTACGCCGCCATTGGGTGCCGCCGCTGACGTGCGTTCTGATTGGCTGTGCTACGGGGGGTCTTGTTTCTAGTGGGATGGTTGCCGTGGTGCCCAGGAAGATCTGTGTGCACATGGAAAAAAGATCCCCACCAATCTGAGTCAGAGCTGGGGCGACTCCCTGCACATCAGTGCTGCCGTGATGAATGTGAGCGGCTGCTTCTGTAGACCCTCATAACGTTTATATACTTTTTATTATTTTACTTTCTAGAGCACAATTCTTCCTTTTAAAGTAGAGCTGTTTGCAGTCCAAAGCTGTCTGGGGACACATCTCTCTGCTCAATTAAATTCAATTATATTCATCAAAGAATGTATTCCGCTAAATTAATGCACTTTAATTATGCCCTCGTTTCCTTCCATCTCCAAATAGGCATGCCATGTTTGTACCCTCAAACAGGCCACATATCGCCGCAGGGGGGGGTCTTTATTTTGGCATCTCTTAATCTAGTCTTCCCACTTTTAAGCACCGAGTCGGGCCACATTAATTACAATACTTTGCCACAGCAGAATTTTTTTTTTTTTAAGTGTAATGAATGTTAACATTATGCAACAACTCCTTTTTATCTCTATTAATCGAGATAAACACTTGTGACTGACAAATTTCTGAGTTGTTTCCACAAGTCAAGCAGCTACTGAGGATTTTGTAGCTTCACAGAATTTGGTATTTGATCTTTAAGTGTCTCTTAAATAGATCTTGGACCTCTATTGTACTCTGTTTCTAGAGATTGAATCCAATTTGACATAACTCCATCTACTCTACTGTGATTGGTCAATCATCGATGTCTGTCACCGCAGGTCATCAATCCCAGAAGTCTCCACCCCCACTCGTTGTATAAACAAAGCCTGGCATGATTACAGCTAGCTGGAGGTGGAGTGAAACCATTATTATGTCATAATGGAGTCTGCTCTCGTAACCTCTCGTTCGATGAGATTTCAGAAGGGGGAAACTCAAAAAGTCCAAAACATGGTCATGAGGGACTCTTTTGAAACATTTGAGTGAGTCAAGAGATTTCGGTTTCCACATTGGTTACCAAAAAAGAGTATATTACTTTTAATTCGTACCTTATGTGTAAGTAATCCAATTCTCAACACCCAGTGATGTAAGATAATATTTTGGGGGGACCATCTTAGGAAAGTTTGAATAGTAAGGAATGTTTGTCAATTTTGCGTTATCAGTTAATCAGGATATTGTCAAAATATCAATATAAAATGTGATTCCTTGTCAACACATTTATTTGTAATCTCCTTGGCAGAGGTTTGTACTATTGAAGTGTGTTTTATTTTAACTGTATAGTAATGAGTATATTCTTTCAACTTTAGCAACAAACCATGATTCTAATTCGTATGAAAAAACACAAACTGAATTGATTCAATAGTATAAATACACAAGCCTTCTCTTGAGCAATCCATTAGAGGTTGTAATTGTGTTGTGTTCTAATTTAGTTGTCAACGTTTATGCAAATTCAGCTTCTTAAGCACTGTTGTGTTTTGGGAGTCCGTTCAAGTGTTCCAATTACAAAAGGGTTTAATGTAACGTCATTGTCACGGGGCCGGCCTCAGCGGTGAGGAGTTTGGACCGAGCAGCAGTTGTCATTGTCGGAGCACCCGAGTCGAAGAGGGCACTGCAGAGAGGAGCTATTTATAGCCCCACAGTCGGGTGTGAAGTGCCACCAACACTCACCGTCACAGCGCTCCCCTCGGCAGGTGGACACGGGACTGTGGTCCACCGCCTCGGACGACATGCTCAGCTTGGTGGCCGGGTCCCTCCTGGGCTTGGGCGGAGGTTGTTTCCTCGAGGTCGGGCTCCCGACCTCCTCCTCTCCTCCCCCACCGTTCCCACCGCCCACCGAGTGGAGGGACTGGGAGCGCACGGAGAAGCCCTGACCACAGGCCAGGGCGTGAGGGTGCGGGATGGGCATGCGTTCCTGCGGGTCCGGCATGGTGATCGAACCCATTCGCAAGTGCTTCCCCTCGATGGTTATGTCCTCACCCGTCCTGAAAACACACAAAAAAAACCACAAGATGTATCATCCAAGGACTTCTGCATTACATATAAGGTATTTTTATATATTTAGAATTGCAGTTTCTAGATGGAATTACATACTTGCCAGACCTTACACAAATATTTTGACATATCTTATTGGGTCGTTAAAAATAATATAACACTTCAGTACATCGCAATATTTTTTTTAACAATATTCTATTGATATTCGACAGCACTGGATCAATTGTATAAATGTTACTCAATTAAAAAATATTAAAACTTTTAAAAATATGATTTATTTTTTACCATAAATTAATTATTTACAGTTCATTTAATTGTGGTTAATATAAAATAATTCGATTTTTTATTTAATTTATTTACAATGAACTAAAAGAATATTCATAGTGTTTTTTCCTTTTTGTGTCGAAATTAAATTTCCGGGTACTAGATGTCAGGAGTCATTACGTCCTCTGCAGCCAAAAGAAAGAATCAAATCCCGCCAGATCCCGGCGATGACTGAGGATGAGAGGATACAGTCGACTCTAGCAGCTTTTAATGCTGCTTTTAGTTTGGACATATTTTGGTTCCAAAACAAATAAAAGGAGTTACAACTTGGTCAAAAGTGATTTGGTCCGTGGATTCTGTAACATCAGAGTCAAGGACTCGTACCCTAAAGTATCACAATATATCCCAATATATCATATCGTTGTCCCTGTGTCAAAACGCACTCTTACTATCTCACATGCTGTTGTGTGTGTTAGTGTGTGTAGGCATGTGTGTGTGTGTGTGTGTAGACATGTGTGTGCATCAGTCCTAAAAACACTTCAATTAGCGTCATCAGATGTGTCCTAGAATCAGGCTAGGTCATTGATTTGTGTTTAACCCCAGATGAGCACGGGGGCGAGGAAGGACACACACACACACACACACACACACACACACACACACACACACACACACACACACACACACACACACACACACACACACACACACAGTGACAACACGGAAGTCCGCCTGTACACAATCAATCTCTATAAATGGATGAATGGATTGTTAATGATGTCTGAAAGCAGGGGCAGCGGAGGAAGGTGGCAGTGTGTGTGTTTGCGTGTGTGTGTGTCAAACCTGTGACGGTTTCGTGGAAAGTTGTGTACTCGTCCAGCAGGTCATGTTTTTTGTATGACATCTTCGCACTCGCACGTCTACTTGCAAACTCGCGTCTTGGCATGTTTCATGTATGAACACATGGGCTTCCATATGCATGCGTGTCAGAAGAGTTTGCTGACAGAGACTCCCTCCTGGCCAGCTGCTGAGCAGAAGGTGCTGGGACTTGTTTTTGCCTAGCAACAGTTGCACCCGGCAACAATAACAAAAGCACACGTGTGGCTTGTAAAATAAGGCGCACCTGACAACCCACTTTGTCGGTTTACATTTGCCTGCGGTCTGCTGGAAAAAAAAAGCAGGCATTTCAGCCTTGAGATAAGCGGTGAATATAATTGGATGATTCAAAATGATGCATCCCTGGGGAGTTTTATTTAAAGTGATCCTGAGTGCATTACTATGGTTTAGACTCGAGTTACTGAGCAGCGTTGAGACGTCAACCCGTTTCATATTTCTATGAGTCATTCTGTTAAAAGTGAAGAAAGAGAAAAAGGAAGGATGAGGAGAGAAAGGCTGTTTATGAAACTAACGTTGACTTTGTGTATCTGAGTGGGTGTGACTGGAACGGTGGTGACTTGGTTATTTATAGTGTATTTGCCCAGTGATTGGCCAGAAGACGGACCATAGGTGGACCAGGACCACTTTGGCTCTATATGTGAACAACAATCACATAAAATAGTCTGAATCTCTCTTTTTTGAGCTCCCCAATTTTCCATGTTATTACATTAAGAGGATTTAATAAAGCTGAATTGTAATTGTAAATTACATTTTTTATTCATTTAAATACTTAAAAAAAAAAAAATCGAAATGAAATAGCATTTAATGTTTTAGCAATCTTTTTAGATTTATCTTGATTTTTAAGCAATTGTCCATATTACTGCCTTCCATTTGATGAAAACTTCTAGCAAAGCACAGCCAAAGTAAATGTTCTGCTACTTCTGATGTATGCTGTAAAATAAATGCAATTTAAAAATATTTGAATAATAATAACATTTATATTGACAAACATATTTTTTGCAAATTATTCAGAAAGGTTTCACAATAAAACAATAAAAAGTGCAATTCAAGTTAAAAAATAAGTGTCAAAATGAATAATAACATTTGGGTAATTTTGTTGTAATGCAGGTATTGCTATATAAATGAAGTTAAATGTTACATTTTCTTTGTTATTAATCCACAATAGTAAACTAAGTTGTAATGATTAAGTTCACATAATGCACCAAAATATTTAAAAACATTTAAACAGTATTTTATTTTAATAATGTGATTCATACCTCTATATATAATCATATTATTCAACGTATCTGGGTTTATTTACTGATAGTCTTGCAGAGCTCAGAGTCGGCAGCAGACAGGAAGACCCGCCTCACTCAAACATAATTCACTGATCCTATTGGCCGATGTCTGCCCCAGCTGTCACCAGGCAGAACACATCTTCTGCAATCGAGCTCACACTTAATCTCCCTCTAAAAGCTTTTTTTTTCTTTCCCCAGACTCTTAAACACATTTGCTCCAAGAATCTGTCTGCCTAACACAATCACACAGTCAATTTGTTCTTTCACACCCTTTTCCCATCTTCCCTATATTTCCTGCTTCCACAAGTAGTTTCTGACACTTGGCTCCTGCAACATGCATTCGCACAGATGAACACGTATAATTCCCTTTTGCTCATTCTTCTTCTCCAACTTGGAAAAAAAGGGGGTCATCTCATTGACCTACTTACTTATGGACCTCATGAAAAATCAAGCTATTTTTCCGTCCATTTCTCTAGTGACTATTAATATTTCAGAGTTGGCTAGAGCTCACATTTATTGTAGAGCAGGACGGATGGAGGCCGCTTTCCATGGACGCCGTCCTATATTTGGATCAATACCAAAGTGGTATTTTTAAACAGTTGTGTTGTCAGCATTTTTTTTTTTTTGCAAAAAAGTTTTTGGGTTGTCACTTTGTGTAGAGTGATGTTTGACTTCTTAGATGTGTTCTTTATCTATCTATCGACCATAATCTTTAGTCACAGCTTTCTTCTCTTCACAACACTATGGACCACCTTCATGAACGTCCACATTTGATATCCTTAACATTTTTATCCAAAAAAGCTGTCTATCTGTCCAGTCCACATGTCCAAAAAAACATAAGTCTGGAAAGGTTTTACTATTTGACTATAAACTTCTTAAATATTCCTTTTCACAGTGATGGAGCATCTTTATCAGGAAAGGTCTAACTACGAGTGGTGTTGGAAAATATCAATACAGCGATAATTTGTGATGTTTTTTTTTTACTCTTCCTGACATTGTTTCACTATTCTGCAGCACTTTATCGATTTAAATATTCATTTTAAATCATATATTCTTTTTTAATTTATATTTTCATTGCAATTAAATTTCCTGCGGCTAGATGGGGGGCAGTCATTTTAACCCCTACAGTGAAAAGAAATGAGATATTGTGAGATCCCGACATTGACTGAGGACAGGAGGATACATTGATAGATAGTTAGATTGATACACTTCATTAATCTTTAATTAATTTTGGTTTCCAGTTTAGAGCCGACAATGGATTCATAAAAACAAGAACAAAAATTGAACTCCAGATGTTTTTAAAGTTGATTTTTTTAGTTTTCAAAGCTAATCAAAGCAGTTAAGACTTTGTCAAGAGTCATGCTGTCCCTAAATTGTAAGTATTGGACAATACTAGAAATGTTTATCCATGTTCCTACAGTACGCAATATATTGTAAATTCATTTATGCTTTAAAACAAATACAATTCAGTGATCTTAAAAACAAACTGGTGCATTCATGGCAACCAAAACAATCTTCTTTTTTTCCAATTATGTTTACGTAACATTCATTTCGAATTTTTCAGAAACGTATAGAAGTTGTATATCGTATCCCCAGATTCTTGCCCAGCTACTAACCGTTGTTCTGTAAAGGTTACCTTTACATATTGTCCTCTAATAACCTTTTATGCTGTTTATATAGTTGCTTTTTGTTTTTTATAACAATAATGCGATTATATGAAAATGCTTTTTCTCCATCTTAACGTTCATGTTTAAGCTTCATTTAGGCCTGCAAGTGAAATAATTAAGACACATTTAATCTTGGTTTCCAACCAATATTTCCCACGATGCATTAGGGAGACTTGAAGTGCGTCTGACCACAGACTGCGGTCAGTCTGACTTGACAACTCAACCGCCGACCGGCGTGAGCTCAGGAGTTCCTAATGCACAAAATACGGTTGAGTTGATGACATTCCATTTAATCACACTCTTTCACATCTGCTCCCTATTCTGGAGCTCATCTCTTTAATCTTCCTCCAGTAGTCACAGCTGCAAACAAGCTCGACAGAACGATGAGTTGGAGATTTCCGAGTGACCTCAACTTACCTTGGATGATGCACTTCAATATTGCATACGTTTGTTTTAAAACTGAACGTGTATCCGTTACATCAGAGCTAAGCCTTCCAGGCAACACGTTCAGGGTGCGATTCCCAGTCGGAACAAATGAATAATGGAAATCATGAAAAGGCTTTTGTGTAAATCTGGTGCATGAACACAAACATACACAATGGCGACCTCTATTATCGCTCTTTTTTAGGTTTGTTTGTTCATGTCTTTCATTCACTTTTATTCACCCCGAACATTGGACAACTTCACAGAGTGCATGGATTCATTGATTTTACAGTAAAATAAATGATTGTTAAATCAAAGTCATTTGGGGTTAATGTTGGTTTGCCCAAATAGATTAATGTTGTTTTTCGGTCACACTAATATGTTATTAAATCCACAATCTAAGATCTGTACTGTTTCTTATTGTTTTAGTTGCTTGAGACTTCATTGTTGCCGAGAAGGGTTCTAGAAATTCTAAAGGCGGTCTCCTGCGATGGCTTCAACTTATCTCAATGCCGATAAATCTCGATCCTGATTCCCAGGCTAAGCCCACCCATTGTCTTTGCATATTTTTTTAATCTTCTCTGTCCCAAAAAAAGGAGCAGCAGTGGCCTAAATCCAAGGATAGTCTCAAAAAAGAAAGAACTGAAAGTGAAAATTTAATTATCCTCAATAGATCGTGAGTCTAAACTTGCGATCCTCAAAATATGGCATCAGGCCCCGACTACAGGGACCCTCTGGCCACTTGTCCCAATTCCTTATAACCTCTTTTGCGTCTTCTCTTCTCCTCGCCCATGTTATTTTTATTTTTAGGTCCTAATCCTCTGGCGTTTTTTATTCATAAAAAGAAAATGCTGGCTTAGTTTGTCACTGTAGCGATGAATACCATTGGTCAAGAACTTATTTTTAACCGTCAAACTAACTTTAGCTTACCGTTTAATTGCTTCCTCTTGTTTTCGCTTCTTGTCGTTTTTCTCCAGCAGGAATAACTTGTTTTTCTCATTCCTGGCCTGGTCCAAGTTCTGAGTTACAAGGCCGTTGTAGGCTCTCAGCCCGTTCTCCTCGACATACTGGAAAAAACGAAGCGTTTCCTCCTCTCTGGAACTCTTCATTCTTCAGCTTGTAGAACTGTGTCAAACAAAAATCACATTATGTTAAAACTTTTATTTAAAAAAAACAGAAGAAAGTCATCGACTTATACAACAAAACTTTTGAATCATTCTTGTGACAACAATATTAATATGCTGGCTGACTACTTAGAAAAAAATTCCACAAGAAGTGATTTATGGTTGATATTAAGTGGTTTGCCAACCTTGATTCCGAGGACCAAAGCAGGTAAACGAATGTAAACAAATGTAAACACCTGAGTCTGATGGTAATTGGCGAGGAACAATCTCATTAAACCATGTAAGCAAATCCACTAAAGTGGTTTTCGCATCACGCAAACCCTGAACCAGCCTCTTCTCATGGTCTAAGCTCATTTAAGTGGAGAATCTATTGTCATACAAGTTCATTAGATGGAGAAAATACAGGAAGTGAACTTTAAGTTCAGTATTCAATTACAGCTGTACTAATTTGGAGCCTATTTTGTGACATGAAATAATCATTTTGTTAAACCCCTGTCTTTGACAGAGATGCTTATGAGTATATATATTTTTTCTGTTTGTTTTAATCTTAAATAGTATCTATCACATCATCAATTTCTCTCCCCACTACCTATTTCTAAGCTAAATGTCCCATAAATCAACTAAAATAGTCCTTTAGAATTTCAGGATTGATTCCCTTTGTCCTCTTAAATATCTTTCCCTCTCTTTTCCATTACTAGAACTCTGGAGCTGTTGGTAATCTAAAGCTGTTGTGTCCTTGGATCTGTTGCTGGTTACATTGTCATCGCTGCACAGATCACTTTCCGACCTTCATTTGTCAGAGTCGACCTTCCTGAGATAAAAGCAAAAGATTGCAACAGATTTTTCAAGGTTGCACCAATAGTAGTACATGAAGCAAGAGATTCTTGCATCATGTCTTAAGAGTTACCATTGAATTGTTTTCATTATTAGACTTCAATGTGTAAGATGTACCTTTTGAAAATAAATGGGTTACATGGAAAAAAAAGATGAACATAAAATAGTCCCTAAAATACACACTGTTTTCTTGTGCCATGTAAACATTGCGGAAAAATGCTATTGGTCTTAGCTAATAAGTGGTCCTGCTGTTACCTCAAATCTAGAGTAGTTAAAACATGTGGATAAACAAAAGGAAAGTGGTTTCAGAAATGTTGACTCAACAACCCAGGAAAGTAATTGCTAACTCGTTTTAACATTGTCTTAATATGTAGCATTTTTGAGGAGATAATAAACTTAAAGGGTAAATTGTAAACCTGCAAAGATATCAGAAGGACCTTTTTATTGTCCCAATTTAACCTTTTGCGCACTTTCTTCATGATGTTTCGATGTGGAATACAAGCATCTAAAATTGGCCTTATGACATGAGTGCAGATGTGCACAGAATTTAAAAAAATGTTTGCTTATAATGCAAAACAAAAAAACATGCAAACAACAAGCACATTGCATTGTTAGAAGCCACTTCAGGTGCAGCTGATGATGTGAACAGGCATGCATGCTTGTATAGTCCAGGGACATAATAATGGGAGGGAATATAAGAGCATTTATTATTGTGCAACTTCCTATTGTGTTTTTTTTTATTTTGGAGAGGGCAGTAGAAGACGAGAAGGAACATTGCTCTTGCTTTAATGTAGGTCAGTGTTTTCAGATCGGCCTAAGACTCATGCTTGTTTATGTGAAATGCACTGGGTGTAATTGTGCATATGGAGGGGGAGGGGAGGGGGTCTGCCATGGCTGTTTGTGTGTATGTTTGCGTGTCTTTTCCTGCAAGGGCAAGAAGCATTGCATGGTGAGTGTGAGTAGGTGGGGGTGCTTGGAGGGCATCCAGAGAGGGAGTCTGAACGTCCAACTGAGATTGATCATTGTCTGGACATCCCATGTGCTGTTCTCCAGCCAGGGTCCGAGGTCAATGGGTTTATCTTTTACATTTTTTTTACAGACATGAGCAATAGCCTGATAAGAACTCTTGAGTTCAAATGAGGCAAAGCAGCCGGCTGCCAGGTGCCGCTGAAATCTGTCCGCTGCCTTTTTGTGCAAACCTTAAAGTGCTGGAAGAAAGGTTTTAATGACAATGAGGTGCTTCATTGCGATGTGTGAACGTTGCAGCAATAGGAAGGTGCAGTTCAGTGTCGGAGCTGAATTAAGCCTGTCTGCCTAATCCCTATAAGCCTGCGGCAGATCTCTGCACCGGCATCAGCTTGTTTATCACACTGTTTTGCAGGCTCTCACATTGGATGCTCCTCCCGAAACTCATCAATGTGAAATACTACTCATCTCTAGAAAGCCAAAGTCATTTCCGCATGCTCTTCCGTTTGAAGTGAATGTGAATCTCCATCTTCCCAACGCCTGCTTTATGAAGCGTCTTCCCCTGTTGTTTACTGCCTCAGTGCCCTTTAGCTGCAACAGTTGGGTCACAGATGTGCAATTTGCCTTAGAAATAAATCAAAATGACACAGTGTTTCTGTTTCCAGGCAACACTGTCTCAGGAGAGGGGCAGCGTGGACATGCTCCTGTCACAAAGTCAAAAAGATTGCTAGGGCCACTGCTCAGATGTGTGGGCGCACACACACACACACACACACACACACACACATGCACATGCAGACACACACTGCAGTATGACAGACCGGCTAAGTGCAACTGGGCATGAATGAATGTCGTAAAAGCTCCTTGTATTCATTTGCTTTATGCTAGTAAATAAGTAGGTCAAACTTTCTCAGAACAGTGATAGCAGTTGGAATACAGTTTTTTATGCACAGTATTTGGAGAGGATAAATACTTACAGTTGTGCTGTGTCTCTGCCAATGTGTCTTCTGTCTTCTCCCAATCGGTCCCACACACGCTTGTGAACTCTGACCTTTGCTGGAACACGCGTTTACGCAAAAATCCCCGGACACCTTCATCCATTGTAAAGACTAGTAGAAGTCAGAGTACCTGTGTCCAGGAATTGGGCTGCTGGTGTTAGGAACCGGTGCCATTGGATGCCCACTTTGGTTTCCCCTAGGGGACGCAGCCCTCTCCGGTCTTGAATCTGCCAACCTCCCAGTTCCACTTCTGCTCCACGCATCAGCTCATTTCGGAAAAGATGTGAGGCAGAACAGAGTGGAAGCAAAGTCGGACCTCGGATCGACACTTCAGCTTGCAGTCGCCTTCATCTTTCCTTCTAATAAATATTTCCATATGCAAAAAAAAAAAAAAGAGTCCAGTATTAGTGAATCCTCATCCAAAGATGTGTTGTTTTTCCGTGGATCACTCTGTGCCAACTCGGTCCTCCTCGTTCTCACCGGTCCGTACAGTCACTCAGTGCTTAAGCAGATGACACCGGGCTTCCCAACTACAGATCACAACAAGAACACGCCCACCGCTTTCGGTTGCCACCTTCCACAACAACGTCAGCTCCTCTCATCTTTCACTCCTCATTTGACACTATTTTCCCCTGCCAGGAGCTTTCCAAGTATCTCTTCGCATCTCCGTGTCGCGGCCGATTTCCGATCCCGCATGAGCGTCTAATCTGCTTTTGCCGCCACTGTAGCTGAAGACTGGATGTTTTTTTCCCTCTTTCCAGCACCACGGAGAGCTCTCTGTCAGCGAGGGGGGGGAGGAGAGGAAGGGGGTGGTGGGCACACACGGAGCTGAGTGGAGAGATGGGGGTCTAAGTAGGAGGAGTCAATGGGTTGCCAGGGTGTGACCTCATTAGACTCAGCCTCCTCTTCGCCTGGCAACCACCGCTCCCCCCACCTTTACGCCTCAATATCTCCCCCCTTCCCCGCCCCCTCCCCGCTCCCTCGGAGCTCGTAAACAAGCCCAGGACACAAAAATACTTGACTACATAGTGTTACTCTTTTGTGCGTTTAGCAGGAAAACAACGCATGCAATGAACATCAAATGGGTTATGAAAAAAATTGTGCATGATGATCAAAGCAAGCAGTCTTCCGAAAAATAAAAAAAAAAGTGTTTTTCCCCCCAAAGGCAGGGAATGTTTACCAGATGAAACCGGAGTTGAACCAGAGTTGCGCGTCTGTCACTGCAGCCACTTTGCACTTTTCACAGCAGGGTGCAATTTGGCATTGTGTTTACCTCAAATGTTTGGGGTGATGTTGAAAAAGGTGAGCAGTCCAGATAGACTTGCAGTGTGGTGGCGGTGGTGGTGGGGGGTGGTTTTTACGCTAGTGGATTAACACAGTTGCCACAAAAGGATTAGAGCCGATATCTGTTGTTTTCATCAACCCTTCCCTCCGTTCTCTTAACCCCCAACCCCTCACTTTCCCTCTTCTTGTCACACTAAGTGAAAGGGAGAAGGTGTAAAAATATCAAAATAAGGTCATGGTGGTGCAGTTTAGGTCGCTTTCTGGGGAAGAAAAAGAGCATCATCAGCAAATTGCTATGATATCATTGGGATCAAATGGTCCGTCAGAAGGTACTGACCCCCCCGTTTTCTTCTCCATTGTGCTGGTTTTGGTCGACTGACCATGCACAAAGGAGATCAGTCTATCCGGACCAAATCGGTGCACATGCACACAAATACAAAAGCTGTGGTCTGACCTTGGTACAGCGACCCTGTGTGCACTCTCAAAGGAAGTGTTTAGATCTCATCAAACTCACTGAACACAAACAGTGAAGGAATCTCAGGGGTGACTGGGTTAAACTAATGTTTCCACCTTCATGGACAACAGCCCTTGTAAACAGAGCAGGACTTCGCCCAAGGGGCCAATAGAGGAAGGATTATAAGGCTTGTAGGCTTTTCCTTTCCCTTTCAGGTTCATGTAAATTTTTATGCCAAGCGTTTGGATTTATTTGAAAGGAAAAAACAATCTAGTTAAAGTTGGGTTTCCTCCCTGTGTGCCATGTTGTATTTTAGAATGTAGCACATTTTCTCCAGAATAATATATGGTACATCAGACACTGAACATCTTTGTTTGCATGGATAATAAGGCTGTGTATTGGCAAGAATCTGGCGATATGACATGTATACAGGGACAACAATAGGATATATTGCGATACTGTAGGAACAAGGATATATTTTTAGTTGTATAGTATTTACAGGCCTCATGAATATTGATGAAGTTGTTACTTCTTCCATGTGTTTTAAAACCAAAATATGTCCAAACATCAGCTTTAGAAGCTGCTAGAGTCTAGTGTATCCTCTTGTCCTCAGTCATCGTCTGGATTTCGCGGGATTTCGATGTTCATTTAGCTGCGGAAGACGGAATAACTGCTGCCACCTAACGGATAGAAGTTTAATTGTAACAGAAAAATGAACAAACGGCATGAATATTGTCTGCGAGTAACTGTATCTGCCCGAACTAGTCCTGGTTTTAACTATTAATAACAAAAATTAAAGACAATTAAAACATGTATAACACCTAATTAGAATAGTGTCCCTAAATATTTTTATTAAAAGTTTTAATTTGCACTTAAAGCCCCTACATGTGTGCATTTAACACACATGTGTAAAAATCAAATATACAAAGAGCTTTCAATAATGTTTGTTAATGAATATTGCACATCTTTTCAAATCATGAAGAAACTTTTCTTTTATATAAGAAAAAAATTCTGACATATGTTGTTATGCCATGTTAACTTTATCACGAACTGTAGAACCATATAATTGTTATTGTATTGAAACCACCTCCAATCGTTTTTTCACTTGACTTACAAAATACTATCTGTCCAGCTTTGATACATAAAAAAGCATTAAAAATGATTTTTCTTTCATGATTTTTTTAGATTTTTTGATTGAACATTTTGACTTGCAGGCATGATTCATTTTTTTATTTTTACGATAAACATACACGAAAAGTAATTTACGTTAAACATCACACCACACAATTACTACATGTGTAACTCATATACGCAATAAAACACATTTCTCCCTCTTTATACCAAAAGCAAAAATGATTTTCTTGTAAAAGCATTTTTATTCCTAAACAAAGCTAATACTGGGTTTATTATTGTTAAGCTAGCAAATGTATAACAAGTACATGAACCCGCAGGTGAATCTCATTCACAGAACATATCCATCTTATGATGAAACACACAATTTAAAAAGCATGTACATGGCAATAAGCTTATAAGTGTTATAATTGACCAATGAAGGGCCAGTTTCTGCAATCACATGATGCTTAAATTGAATGGCTCTTGCCACACAAAACATTCCATTCAATATCACTTGGTTGTTTATGACGACTGTTGCTGTTACTGATGGTAATTGATCAGTGTAATAGCTTTTATAGACTCCTCATTAGTGTCTAACACTGCTGGATCGATAAGTGCAACAAGTCATTTCACGCATGATCGGACATCCTACCAGCAACATCCCGAGGGCCTATCGCAGATTCAGTAAAACACCGTTAATGTCAGGGTGTTCTATTGGATACCTAGAAGGAATTGTTAACTTCAGACAAAACCTGTAATTGTGTTACTGTGTTTGTTTCTGCTGAATGTGCCTTTAACTCTGGCAAGTGCGTTCTTTTAGAGGGAAATATTAATGGAATACGTCCCTCAATTTTTTTTTTTATAATTATTTGAAATTCTTGACTTTCTCCGTTGCACGACAGATGGCAAATCCTGGACGCTGAAGGGATGTTTACTGACTTTATTTTGGAGTCAGTGGAAGTCATTAACGTACTGTCAGGTAATCCACTTGTAAGATTGTATGATTTAAGCTCAAGATTGTTCATGCAGAGTATTTTGTACACGCACAACTCTCAGCTACAGTAGCGACAAGAATAGGTTCCAATCCGATGCTTCATATTTGTAATCCTGGATGCAGCTGACCTCTGCATTTCCCCTTGTGATCCCTCAGTTTCATTTCCTTTCATTTCTATTTTTTTTTCATTTCTTTGGTTATTTCTGTGGCAGTGCAGGACACATTTACTTTCCTATAGAAATCGAATTGTACTGCTTATTCCCTTATCAGGGCCGAGGGGGCTGCAGTCTATCCCAGCTGCTTCAGGACCCCCTGAACAGCCTTTCTCATGTTTGCTTTTTGACTGTGGGAAGAAATCGGAGTGCGGAGTTTATCCAGGCAAGAAGAGGGATTTCATACAAAACTCCACATAGAAAAGACACAGGTTGCCGCAAGCTGGAAATTAACCTGCAATCTTGCTATGAGCTTTTGTAGCGTTTACCACTACACAACCATGCGCCCCGAAACTATAGCAAGGCTCATCAGTTACATTTGTCCGTGGGCCAGAAGAGAGACGCCAGGAGGACCATAACATTTTTTTTACTGTATATTAATGCTTTGAGCTTGTGCTGCTGTGATTGGTAGTGATGGGCTGATGAAGCCGCCATTATTTTTAGAGTCCACTAGATGGTGGCCTCTGCAATATTTTCCTTTGTTCTGAACAACTGTTCTAATAAAACATCACATCATTTTTAAACTGATGGCGCCACCTACTGACCTCTAAACAACATGACACTGCTTCATGAAGCTTCATCAGTCCATCACTAGTTCTAATGAAACATCACATCATATTTAAACTGATGGCGCCACCTACTGACCTCTAAACTACATGACCCTTCTTCATGAAGCTTCATCAGCCCATCACTAGTGATCAGTAGGTGGCGCCATCAGAACATCTAAAGTTAGCGTGTTTTGTATTTTTTAACTCAGCATCTGCTCTTTAAATATTGCATTCTATTAAATACAAATCACATATCAGAAAAGGTTTTCATTATTATATGTATTAATTAAATAGAAAATGTGCATTAGAATAGTAAAAAATGGTTCAGCCTTAGGAAAGATACTTTCTTCCATTTAAGAAACTGTTCTTTATCTTTAGACTTAGATTGTATCATCTTGTTCCTCTCTTTATATCTCTTTGTTCTTGTTCTTATTTTATTTTGATTATTTTTTATGAAAAATTGCTGTATTTTTCCTCACCTAAGATCGTCCAATCCCTAGTATAAATAGACAAGTTTCCCGGGCACAGGCGAAGGTGAAAGTGCTACAGCTAGTGATGGTCTGATGAAGCTTCATGAAGCAGTGTCATGTTGTTCAGAGGTCAGTAGGTTGCGCCACCAGTGATGTTTCATTAGAACGGTTGTTCAAAACAAAGGAAAATGGTGCAGAGACCGCCATCTAGTGGACTCTGAAAATAATGACACTGCTTCATGAAGCTTCATCAGTCCATCACTAACTGCAGCTTTTTATCAAGGGCATAATTTTAGGATATTAAGAGGTCACCTTGCTTGCTTATAACCATGTGGAAGGATTAGACTGCCACTTCTGGTTGAAGCTTTTGGAGTATTCAGCAGTACAACTGTTACACTGATAATGTTCAAGAGATAAGAAATACATACAGGAAAAATGGATTAAATGTTACAGGTGCCTAAAGAAAAATATTATTGGCTAGTGTTCTTAAAGTGAATGCAAGGACAGCTGCTGAGGAAGACGTCAGACCATTAAAGTTTCAGCCAGAATCCTTATCTCCACTTCTGAGAAATGGAGCAAAAGGTTCTCTGGCCAGTAATGGGCGAACACCTCCGACCGCTCCGATGCACTGATTGAAATAACATTAACCCACTGAGTGCACTTCCAAACATCACCCTTAAATGCTTCATGGGGCGAGCGTTGTTTGCTTTCACGTCCACCGCGGCTCGTGGTGATGTGTTTGTGTTCAATTAAGCTTCCCAGCGCTCCTCGGGCAGGGGCATGTCTTTAACTTCCCGCTGTGGCACCGAGACACCGAGGTGAAAATGAGAGACTGAAAAGCATAATCTGTTAAAGAGGCGGGAGGCGGCTCAGATCTTGAGGGTTTAACCCTCTGTAAGCCTTTTAAATCCCCAGTTTACAGGGCCAGGACTGATGGGACTACGGTCCCGGGGATCGAGGAAGGACTGGACAGTCTGATAGCATCAACTAAATAATCATGCATAAGTTTTGCTGTCATATTATAACATTGGAGTCACCAAATTGGCTTGAGAGATCTACTGTGATACTGTGGTAGACATGTTCCAAAATTCTCTTTTCATGTTAACGTATAATTTCTGGTAATCTTAATTGTTTACTGATCTCTTGCAAATATTTATTCAAACTCATTCGTCTAGTTTGAGAAAATACAATGTTTTCATTTGATCAACTTGAATTTAAACAGGAGAACCTGTGTATTATTGATTGATTTATACATTTATTATAATGTTTTATTTGTTTTTAAGGGAATAAAATTGATTGTTTATACAAGAAGAATCCGTGCAAACAAACCTTGACTTTTTATGTCTACCTGATGACTACACTTAACCCTTGTTTTATTTTAGGGCCGAGGTGACCCGAAGGCCCGAAAATAAATTTGTCTGAGGTTTCCCTCGTGTTGTCTCTGGGTAAAGGTGAACGGCCTCCATCACCGCATATGTGTTTCTGCCAGCAAAGGGGGTCGTTAACCTTAACCTAGAGACAACCAAAGGGATATCTCAAAGACATTTGATTTCAGGCTTCCGGGTCACTTTGACCCTGAGATAGCACAAGGGTTAACAGTCGGGACATGTTTAACTGCTTTTTTTTTTTTTAATGGCTACTAAAAAGCTTGTCAAAACCCAACTCTCCTGACTTACTTACGTTTCAAATGTTGAAGTCTTCCTCTCCAAGATGCAGTAAGTCCCTCATCATGACGATGCTTTGAAGTTCTTATCTCTTATCAAGTAAGAGGTTATGAGAGCGGAGTCCGTAATGACATAATAATGGGCATCACTCTTCCTCCAGACCGCTATAATCTCACACAGCTTTATTTATACAACGAGTCCCTTGGAGGTGGAGTCTTCCGTGATTGATGACGCGCATTGACAAACCTTGAAGCTTGACCAATCACAGCCAAGTGGATGGGGTTTTTCATACAAATTCTATCTCCAGAACAATTAGTTTCAGTGGGTGGGGCCTAAGTACATTTTCTAATGTAAATATTTCAATAAAACGAGTTTTTTTTTTAAACAGACACATACTGATGAGTATAATAGAGGTAAAACATCTATTTAAGACACACTTAAATCAACACTTTAGTTGCCCTTAAGGAAGTTATAATCACAGACTTGTGTTATAAAAATTGAAGCATCTTGTTTGAAAGTCACCCAACAACAAATAACTAGAAACTAACTCGAAATAGTAGTGATATCAAACAATAACGTCTACACTGAGAACGATAACAGCCAAAAAACATCCCCTATTCAAAATCGATTTACCTTTGTCAGCCGTGCGCATAAAGAGCAAGTAAGCGGCGCCATCTACTGTTCAAATTTAGAACAACGTACATGAGAAATCTTACACTCATATTTAGTTGCTGTTGGTGGAAGCCATGATTTATTTAACACGTATGCTTTCTTCTTTGTTCATTCAATTATTCTACGGACGATATAAAAAATCAGTCCCATCATCGAATAAAGCACCCTTTTAATGTTTACTTTTTAGTTTCGTTAAATATTTGTTTTTTAATATGCTTTATCCTTTTCTGGATCCTGAAGTTCAATTTATTGTTTTCTATCTCAGCTGTAATAACTGCAGCTTCTAAGACTATAGAAAATATGCTGTGTTAGAAACATGAGTTAATATTTTGTTAGGGATGAAGATTTCCTTTTTTCTTGGTAAATAAAAACTTGGCTGGACATGTAAATTAAATGTTTAATTGAATGATTCATATGTACAAGTAGGTAATTTAAGAATTTATTTATGACTCAAAAGTCTTTATAAATCAGACCAAGTTACTTAAATGCTGCATATTCCAAGTAGCTAATGGAGAAACCACAACAAAAACAAGAAAACGCTCATAATTTGATGCATTTTATGATGGAAAACATCTCATAGCAGAAAATGCCCAAGGAGTGGCTTTAAAAAACACAACAAGTTTGAATCTTGGATTAAAGAATGAAAACAAAATGATCGTTCAGTCGAAGTATTTAGTTCGGTTACGCTTCAAAGGTGAGAAGATATGCTTTATCAACACTAGATGGCAGCATTGTAAAGTTGGGGGTATTTGACAGGCAGGCTTCTAAAACCAAATCTGTCCCCGGGATTTTCACCAGAGTGTGATTGGCTATATTTAAACATATGATGTTTTTGATTTCAATCCGTTATTAAAAGGTATCTTCTCTAAATATACGCTGGCTATATGTTAAAAGACCAATGATGTTTGTTAACATAGATAGATAGATAGATAGATTATTAATCCCTCAGAAAGTACAATTTCAGCAGCATCCATTTGCAAAGCTACATAGCAATGATCTTTAAAACTAAGCATCAAATAGCATCTGAAAAATATATGTTTCCGTCCATATTTTTTTTTTACAGAAACTGGAACTTAAGATCGGAAAATAAGTAAATTTAAATAATAATAACTAATTTAATTTTGAATTAATTGTTCTTGATTAGAAAATAATTGGGTCTATTTACATGACACATTTTCATGGCGCATATAAATCTGACGTTTATCCAGTATATATACAGTATACGTCTTTTTCTATGTATATTAAGTTTTGATGTCGTATGTTTGCAATTAAATACTGGTTAAAAAATCTATCTGTTGATGATATAAAGTAAATGTTTTATCTTATTTGGAACTAACACTGGAAATAAATGTTTCTGATTCTGATATAGTACATTCTGGGTTGATATATTATATATATATTATATATTATATATAATTTTATATAAAATAAACATTTTGATTGACATACTCTAAATTTAGTTTGATAAACTCAAAAAACAAACACTTTTAAAACGTTATTTTTGAAGATTTAAATATTCTGCTTCCTATATTTGTGCGTAAATAAGCCTTTTTAGACTTTATCATCAAGTTTCAATAACAACTTTTTGAGATTTCAGATAAATCTCAGCAACAATACAAGCCTTGTCATGACATGAATCATCATTTGAACTTGTTATCAATTCGTTTATTAAAGGTTTTTTATCAGTAGAGTCTATCAAAAGTTCCTGCAGGCACACGAGTCTAGGGAGCTCCAGTCGGGCACTTGGCTGCGCGCACAGTGAGGGAGGGGAGCGTCAGAGCCTGCAGACACACGACCACTGCAAAGTGCCGAGGACAGACCAGCGCAGACCACCGCACTCTCACTCCTCCTCTGTCAGAGACGAGACCCCCCAAACACCCTGCACCGTGAGCAGCTCCCGCACGCATCCCCGCCAATAATGTGAAAGTCAGTGGGAAGTCAGATGTTTGAAGTCATCGTCGCTGCAGTGAACTTCGTCAGTTTCCAACAGATCCAGATCCAGGACACTCGGCGTGAGATGCGGCAATGTCCCGAGGATTGGACCCACGTGTAACTTCTTCTCTCGGTCCGCTTTGGATTTTGCCAGTGGTCATCCTCGCGGCCAACGTGGTGGACGTGGACACGTACAGTTGTCATGAAGTGAGAACCGCCTTCCAGCTGCGCCAGGTCGGGCCACTGCACCGAGTCCCGGAGGCACCTGGGACAGGTGAGGCGCGCCGAACCCGCTCCAGGCTGGCGCTCAGTGCGCACGTCTGTTCTTAGGAAATTCTCTGGAAATCAAAGCTTATATAAAACACGGGTTGATTTAAAATGATGAGAGTTTGAAAACTTGTATTTATTTGCAGTTTTATAAAAGTGATCAACTTTAAAATAAACTGTATATAAAGTTACATATTATGATTTTTTTTAATGAAGATTCATGTTCATGTTCATGCCATAAATCACTGGGAATATATATATATATATATATATATATATATATATATATTATTGTATTTTATGTTTTATATATAAATCATGATTTATATTTATATATATATATATATTTAAAATTTGAATATATCGTCTTTTTCCCTACCTAACTTGTCTTTGTATTTAATTGACATTTTTGGTAGTTAGGGAAGTTTTCCAGCATGAGACCTTGGCTCCTGGGAGTGTTCGAGTAATGTGGTGTAAATATATAGTGACTCTGTAATAACCATAACATGCAGGTACAATGTTTATGGATCTAAGCTTTGCATTTCTTTTAAAGCATTTAAAAGGTTGTTATGGAAAAAAAAGTTTTGTATCTTCTCTATAATCTTAGAACATGATGAATGAAAATGACATAAACCATTGTTTGTCATTTCTAGACATTAGGTTTTGTACATATCCTTATTTAACATTAACAATTTATTTGACATTCTTGAATATATTTAAAACATAGGACTACACCAATGTATTCCGTTGGACAGTTTAACAACATGCATTTATTTGAGACACAGAGCAAGACATCTTTGTTGTGTTGCAGGAGCAGGACTTGCCAGATATTAATACCTTAACTTTGATTCCTCTTCATCCCAATAATCTCAGCCTTAGTTGTAGTTGTAGTCTGTGGCCAAGGTTTTTCAATTGATTGAATTTGACACCGGCTACTTTTTGTGTGTGACTTGTGATTTATTAACGTTCACTTGGGGTAAAATAAAACTTAATACGAATTGCTTTAATGATATGATCTATCATGAAGATGAAGTGGTCAGGTTAACAAGGGTCTCGATGGTCAGATAGCATTTAGGTCAGCTAAACTTATAATGTGTGTGGCCGTCAGCTTGCTGCTCATCTGTGTGATATATTTTAGGAAAATATCCAAATTACAATAGTCCAACTTCATATGTTCAATATTAAGGTAACGATAATTGAGCGTCTTTTGCTGTTTAAATGTTCTGTAAGGCAACATGCTAAAGTTCTGCGATGTGGTAGAAATGAAGTCATACCTTACAATTATTTTAAAACTGTTTTAATAATACATTATTTGATTTACCTGAATGTCATGAAAGCAGCTGCTGATCTAGTTAGAAACAAGATTTAACACATCCTCACAGTTGTAAATGAATCTGTAACCTGCTTCAGTAACCGAAGATGTTAAAGCGCCACTTGATCCTCCTGATTTATGAGCTCCTTCATTTTCCTCCATGACTTCAAGCTCAACGTGTTAATTAGCGTCTACAGATAAAAGCAACATCCATATGGATTTATTTTCTGTTCTTGCTGCTTAGCACTGATTTATTTGGATTGTCCATTTCTCAAGGTGTGGGCATATAATCCAATACTTGTTTCTTTCTTAAAGTAAAGTAACGTTTCTTAAAGACATTGTACATTTCCTTTGTAGGAAGGTTAACACTGAATGATAACTGTTTTTTCCACCAGGAATAAAAAATTTGTTTCCGATTGTGTTACTTGTTAGGAGTAAAATCTTGGTTGACAGTTTGAACAACTTAAGCTACATCAGGTTAAAAATAAACCTATGATCTATCGACTTATTTGTGATCCGAAGTGTCAAACAAAGAGGGAGCCAGGAGAATAAACAATCAATATACAAACAACCTTTTTAAAAATAACATGAATATTTTATGACACTAACCACATCAAACCAAGACTACAAATTAAATGTAAACCTTTTGTGTTATGATGTTGGCAGTACAGAATTATGGGTAGTTTTCCAAAGTCAAAAAGTTTATCAATCTATAAATCTGGGTGACTTTTATATTCTTTTGAAGATGTTTAGTTGGATGAGGAATACTTTCAAAATCAAAAATAACTGATGATTGTGATTTTGATCAAGACTTAAATTATAAAATTGATTTTTCGGGGCGACAGAGCGATCGAGTGAAAGAGGTTTATTGTTTGCATTAGTGGGACATTCTCCTGGAGCTCATCATCATCTGATATATATTTTATTTACTCATTTTATTGAGAATTAATTTAGCTTCTACACAAGGAAAATACCTTTAGCTCCAAACACTGACCTCGCGAGGATGAAGTTCGATCGAACATTGTTCCACCGTCTTTTGGCATCTCTGCCGTCATGGTTCCCAAATCATTCCTCCCTTTGTCGGATTATTGGCTGAAGAACTTTTGAATGCCTGTAAGCTTTTGTGGTATGTGTTTCCCTCTTGCACATTTATAAAGATAAACATTTGTTCCAACTCCGTTTTGGAGCCAATGGACATTTTCAGCGAGTTTAGGCTGGAGTTCAAGTATGCAGCACACACCGTTAGACCCTTCAACAGATATTTCCTCCATGTTTATCCATTTATTCCAGCTGCCCCGGTGCAATGCAGTCGAAGAAACGTGACACTGACCACCTATCATACATTTTGAAGGTTTTATGGCGAAATGTATTGGAAGTTTAAAGCTCGACGAAGGTCTTTAGCCACATTGACTCATGCAGATATGTGCAATATGTAAATCAATTTGTGAAACCGGTGTCGTGTGTTGGATGGTAGCAGCTAAAGTATCATCCAGTCTGACTCTGCATGCTGTCGCAGTGAGAAGAGCAACAGATAGCTGAGTGGGAAACATACCTAGCGGTGCATCCGAACCATCCGATATGTTTGTTTGGCATTCCGTCGCTAGTAGCAACAGATGATGTCAACTTTATTAGTAGTTTGCTGTTTGCTCCATTTATAAAAAATAAAAAAAAGACACAAGGACCCCGATCGGAGAAGGACGTCAGGGTGTTGGAAATGGTTTTTATAGTGCTGAGTACATGCGGAGCAGCTCTAGTGAGTCATAGCCTGGTTTGGGAGGATTGAGCGACCAAAAGCAATTTTAATACTCGTGGGCTGCCAACGGTTTATGTGAAGTTTCCTTTGAAGGTTGAACCGATTCCATTTGGATTTAAAGATGAAATTGCAATCATTTGATCCTTGTACATGTCCTTTCTAGTCTGATGTATACTTGGAAGTGTGCTGGTGTTTACTTTAGCATCTATTGGGAAGTTGTTTTGCCAATTTTGCAGCTGGGTGTGTTCTTCTCCCTGATCATCTGGGTGAGATGTTTATTCAAGGTTAGGGAGTTTATCATTAAGTTGCTTCCTCAGGGTTCTTACAAGTGTGATCTTGTTTGGAGATCTGTCTTCTTCAATCACTCCTTATTTCCCATGTCTTTTTTTTTTTCTTCCTTCCTCAAAAAAGTCTGCTTGTGAAATAAAAACAGCCCCAAACCTTCAACAACAAGTCACCTGCAACTTTCTTAGGTAGATGAACTTGGAGCTGACTTCTGATCAGTTTGCTAGTGTGCTTCCTAATGGGAGCAACACATTTAGGACTAGTTTCTTCTCACAAAAACATTAGCTGGAGCTTCCAAAAAGTATCTCCAAAATATGGTCTTGTACCTTAGATTGTCACTTAGAAAGAACTGGGATTATGTCTGAGTGTGGTTTCTATACTCTCTCAATGCTTGTGTAGATGTGCTCTATACACTGATTTCCTCCCACTTTACAAAAATACCCATGTCATAGTGGTGAGCCTGCACACAGGGATGTGTTCTTCCTGCCATCTACTGGTGACCTTGATACCTGTCTGCTGCCCTATGTAGGTGGGATAGTCCATACTGATTTCATTGTTTATGTTGTTGAATGTAATCTATACTTTACTAGAAGGTTTAGAGTTGGTCTGTTTGAAGTGGTAGCAAAATAACTTTTCTTTCAATGACGTGTCAAGGAAATGTTGACAGGTCAAGGAAATTGATTGGTCATCATATGGATCTAAGAAAGTTTTGAAGGACATGACTTGGAAAAACAATGGATGTGACTGAGGTGAAAAAATGTTTTGCTAATTATCATTCAATATTGTTCATTCCATACAGTAGTTCCAGAAATGTCTTAAATCGTGGATGTTTTATTATTATTATTTTTTTTTCATTTATTTTTTAATCCTGTGATCTTGTTAGTAGGGAGTCTGCTTTAATGCTTTTCTGTTAAAAATCTAATTTCTGTTAGTGCTTGATATTTCAAACAATGTTGACTCTCTTTTGAACTATAAAACTAATCTTTGATCGGATGTTTTCTATTTTTGTTCTCGTTTTTCCAAGACTTTGTTTATTTAAAAGGCATTCTTGAAAGTGTTTGGGTATTGTACGGTTCATATCTCGGTTTAACTTTTTTCACCTCACTCATTTTCATTTCATAATTTTTTGCATGCTGTCACTCGTCTAAAACATTGCCTTGAAGCAATGTCTACTCAAATTAACCAAAAACATTTGCCAATCCCCCCCAAAAAAACAAGTTGCCATGTTTTTGCTGAGGCTGCCAAAGTTGGTTCTAACTAGCATTTTTCATTTGGCAAAGCACACTGGACATTCCTCTTCCTCGAGCTGGATTTGTAAAATTCCAGTTGACATAACTTTTATAGCGCAAAGGAAAACAGGGACCACAATTGTTTCTTTAAGGGAGAATTCTGCAAATTCTTTTTATACCAGTTGAACAGGCAGCCGTCAGGTCAGATAGTCTGAGATGAGACTCAGGCCCGGGACTGATTTCTGTTGGATTCTTTCATGTAGCTTGTGACTTCTTTGGTGTAACCGAGTGTCTACCTTGACCTCTACTTAAGTTCTTGCGTTATTGCTAACAAAGAGTTGCAGGTAAAAAAGGAGGACAAACTTTGACAGAAGCTTGAAGACAATGACGTAGCTCGGGCTCTGAGGTCTGTGGATCATAACCTACTTATGGTTCCACGCACACGGCTCAGGACCAGAGGAGAGAAATCTTTTCAGGCTGTTGCTCCTAAGCTTTGGAACGATCTTCCTCTCTCTTTGCGCTTGATGGATCTACTGACTCCTTCAAGAAACACCTTAAGACGTTTCTATTTGTTCAGGCTTTTCTTTGATTTTCTGGAACTCCTGTGTTGTTATCAGTTTTATCTTGATCTTTAAAGTATATACTTTATTGAATATTGTTTTGATTGTTTAAGCGCTTTGTGACCCTGGTCTAGAAAAGCGCTATATAAATAAAAATTACTTACTTACTTACTTACATTAACAACCAGATCCACTGGACGTATAGGCAAATCCTTGAAAAATTACATATAAAAGCCGCAAATTTAAGTCACTAAAACTGTGTCTGGACTCATTTGTTCTTTTGCAAAATGTTTCATGGCGTTGAGTTTATGCTTCTCTGTTGTCTTGGGTATTACTTATCTGTATCCACATATACTGCTGGGTATCGAACTTTTGTGGCACCAAACATGCTTCGATTGTATTGATTTTCTAAAACGTACTGCATCTGTTGGTGCCAAGTTTCGATACCCAGGTGTGAGCGTTTGTTCTTTTGCACTGGAAATTATTTTTTAACTGTTTTTTTCAAGACAGTTGAAAGTGGAGTGGAACAACATTTGAGTAGTGGCATTTATTTTTCTGATAGAAAATAGTTAAGTAAAAAAATTGTATATAAATTGGTAAAATAATTGTATCGAAAAAAATATAATTCAGGAACCGGTATCAGAGGGAAGGTATTGTCGTAGGATCAACAATTTTCGAAATATACTCTATCCATATAGGAGCTATTGATGGTTTTTGGGGATATTGTAGGGAACTCTACTGAGCTAGGTGTGTTTCCTCACACCTGGAAGTTTATTGATGTTCTTTATTTCTTTATTCTTTATTTCTGGATTCTGAAAGGTTTTTTAAGGCTGAACATAGTTTGCCTGTACGGGTCTTCACCACTAATGCTTAAATGACTGTTTTAGAAAATAAAAAATGATTAATATTATTTTGCCATAAGAAACACAAAAATAACAAAAATGGGTTTAAAAAAAACATATTTTAGCCATTCTGGAGCAAAACAATTTCTGTTACTCTATTGCATGGGTGATGATCTGCATTTCTTGGGAGTTGAAGTGCCACAGGCCAATACTAACACAGTCTTAGATCTTTTCTAGGTAATAGTAAAACAAATATTTTCAATCAAGATGTTGCATGTTGAGATCTTGATCATAGTTCCTCCTCATGGTGGATGAAGTTTTCTTCTAAAAGTATTTCTCTGCCTTTAATCATAATTTATTTGAAGCTCAGAGAAGGTTGTTTTGGGTCAAACCCGTCCTGGTCTTCAAAGCGTTGACCAGCGGACAGGGATGTTGAAGTGGGAGATTTGGTGTATAACTGAGTGTGTCCACACGATTATGCGACTCAGCTTCAGGTCTCAGATCGAATGCCAATAAAAGCAAGCCCTGAAATCTGAAGTGGCCAAACTTCAGCTCTTTTCACAGCTCTGGTGTTTGCTTTCAGATACAGAGCAGCGTTTCATTCATGTGGAGGTCAAGGATTTTTTTTTCTTAACTTGGCTGTGTTACAGGCAACTTCTGGGTTGTAAAGCGTATTGATGCCAATTATTTAAAAGTTGAGATATCAGTTTGTGCCTGTAAATGACAAAGATGTTTTTGACTATAGCATCTGACGATGATAAAAACATTTGATTCATTTTTAAATTTCATGAACCTTCACAATTTAAAGTGAGTGATCATTTTCTACTTACTTCATGTCGACTGAGGGTTGGGATTATTATTATTTTCTACTTTAAGAGTAATCCATTCTTTTTTATATTTATAGACAAAAATGTAAGTTAATTTAAACCGAGCGACTTGAGCTCAATTGTCTTCATCTTTGTCCAAGAAGACACACTTAAAAACATCTAAATACCTCCTGGCAATGTCTGCTAAAAACAAGGTTAAAATGTTT
This sequence comes from Callionymus lyra, assembly GCF_982586985.1. NCBI lineage: Eukaryota > Metazoa > Chordata > Actinopteri > Syngnathiformes > Callionymidae > Callionymus > Callionymus lyra. The sequence goes on from NC_141833.1 coordinate 5,433,537, forward strand.
GTCTTTTCCAGAACATGTCCTCTTGTTTTAAGGAAGATGAACCTGAGCCCTCAGTTAATACAAAACACTGCAGCGAGAATTCTGACCCACTCTAGTAGAAGAACTCACATTTCCCCGATCCTTAAAACTCTTCACTGGCTGCCAGTTTCTTTCAGGATCAATTTTAAAAATTCTGGTTCTTACTTTCAGAGTTATAATTGGTCATGCTCCTCCTTACATCAATGATCTGATCCAGACTTACACCCCAGCTCGGGCTCTGAGGTCTGTGGATCAGAATCTACTAATAGTTCCTGAACACACTTCCGGACCAGAGGAGAGAAATCCTTCCAGGCTGTTGCTCCTAAGCTCTTGTATGATCTTCCTCTCCCTCTGTGTTTGATGATCTACTGACTCCTTTAAGAAACATCTTAAGACAATTTTATTTGTGCAGGCTCTTCCTTGATTTTCTGGGACTCCTGTGTTTGTCTTATGTGTCTTGAACTTTTATAGTATATTTTTTAACTGTGTATTTTTCTTTGATTGATAAAGCGCTTTGTGACCCTGGTCTAGAAAGATGCTTTACAAATATCATTTTCTTAGTTACTTGCTTACTTAGTTACTTACATATTACTCTTAAAATGATATCAACCTTTATCGACATGAGGCTGAGTTAAAAATTTTGTGTGAACCATCCCTTTAATCACACAAGCTAAAAGCACTTGTATCAGGTATAACATAGTTGTTTTGGTGGAAGAAAAGTGCTGCATTAAAAGTTCAAAGTCCTATCCCGGTATTTGTGGGTATTGAGCAACTGCTGAGTATGTTAAATGTGATGTTAGTGGGATCTAAATGTACTTGTATGCAAAATGCAAATAAGATTTAAATGGTTTTGCAAAAGTCAAGTCAAGGTCCTCTGAAAATATTGCCTTAGTCAGTAGATATTGAAATTTGTTGGTAGTGCATTTATTTATAAATTCAAATCAGTGATCATTTACAGCAGCTTTTACATAAAATCCGGATAGTTTTAACTGATTTATTCCTTTCATGCGCAGCTAAAGTGAGATCAGAATAAAGTGCTGATGATGCTGTTCAGGGAAGCTCGGACAAAATGAGCTCATGGTACAGTTCCATTTTAAAGATCTGATTCATTCAAGTGCATCAAATCCAAACACGCTGCACGGAGAAGCCGCTCCCGCACTTTTTAAAGAACGTTTTTAATTAAAACGTAAAGCGGCTACAAGGCGTGAAGATCATGTGTTAATACCAGAGGAAAGGGAACACGTTATGTTATCACATGTCACCACATCCTTAACTAGCACAACCCCTCAAAAGACTTGGCAAACACTCTAAGCCCAACATGGTCTTTGATTGGCTGCAGTTATTTTGGTTCTCTTTTTAACTCTGGAGAGCGCAAACACATGGCACACACCTCTGACTTCACACGTACAGGATATCATTTTACCTCGGTGTTTACCGACACAAATCCACTGTACAATTCTCAAAGGAAATAAAGGAACGAAAATCGAGATAATCTATATTTTAAAATAATTCAAAAGATATTATTTAAATTAACAAAACAACATTCAAGTTTAGAAAAACGGTGTCATTGGAAATAATTATACATTTTTATCTAACTTAAGGCCTAGGGGAAAAACTCATGGGGCCCATTGCAGCTTAAAACGCATATTACCCACATTCAAATTCATTTGTATTAGTTTTAAAGAATGTATCGACCAACATATATAACCCACTTAATGTCTCTGTTGATATTTATTCATTTCAAAACATGACGCAATGAATACACTTGTTGGATCTGAGAAGTTTTGGCCCCTTGGTCAAGTATCTTGGGCTTCACTGAACGTTCCCTAGTTAGAAAAAACGAGCATGTGGTCTCTTAAATAGTCATTGGCTTACCTTTTTCGGAACATTTATTAGGGAGTGGATATTTCTAACAAGCCAATGGAAAAGGAAGACGCGGAAGGAGCAAGTCATCCAACACACATTTTCTCAAGCATTTAAAATGACTTTTTAGTTGTGTACCAGAACCAAAACACTAAATATAGGGCCACGTTCTACATGCCTGTCCCTGATTCTAATGTGTACATGCACTGCAGTACTTTTCATTGTCATGCTTCTGCCCTGTGTTAGCATTCTAGCCAAATATAACTTTTACAATGGATTTATTGCTGCCATTTTGCTAGTTCTATTAATGGATACTCGATGTCAGTTGTGCTTGGGTGGTACGTGTAGTTCAGCTTAATATTCCTGTTTGTATAAAGATAAAATGATTAACCACATTAAAATAGACTTTCTTTGGGAAATGTATCTATGGCCTTATCTGCTTTCTAAACACAGAACACATTTTCCTTTTTTGCTTTGATGTTATATTACTTAATTCCTTGTGAAGTTGATATGATATAAAGAAAATGGTGTTTGTTCTTCTCCCTGATATCACCCAGTCTTAAATGTACTACTAATAATTAAGTTCTCATAGTGCAAATCCTACCTCGGTTGTGATGAAAGCATTTGTCAGACTAGTATAATAAAAAACATACTTCATTTTCAGTGTGACACATCCAAATGCCCATTAGTGTTCCACTCTCTCACAGTCGGTTTGATCCCCCCTCACTCCTGTCATGGCTCAGTAGCACGTGCCAGCAGTCAGTGATGGCCGTTCCAGCTCTGGGACTAGGAAAGGTAAACAAAACCGTTTAGTTTTAAGGTTTTCCAAAAATGTGGGTATGCACCAGAGACCTTTTGAACCGTGTTTTCGTTCCGCGTGGTTCATCTCGACCACAACGAATCTTTAAATGCGCATGTCCTGCACATCCAGTGGATTGCCCGAGTTCAAAAGCGCTTCCTGACTGAATTAATTGACCGCTCGCTAACAAACGTGCCCTTGTTTTTAAGTAATATATATATAAAATATTTTTGAAACGGCATCATTAGACAACCACATGCAATCTCTAGTGTTTTTAACATCCAATTAAAATAGTAAAAAACCTTAAAAATGCCACTTTAACAAGCCCTGTGTTCACCACAAGGTGGGCTGTCAGCTGCTGGGAGAGATCAGATTCACAGACTGGGCATCATCTAACAAGGAAAACTACCAACTAATCCAGCCAAAGATCGTGGAAGAATATTCCAATTACTAGAGGGTCAGAGGAAAATATTAAATTTCTTAAAGTTCAGTCAAGGTCCTCTTTGGAATATCAATGTCATGGAAGATCGCGGACATGCTAGTTCCAACGATTCTCAACAAAAGACCCATGTTTATAAAAATAAAAGGGAAGTTTAATGTGAATCGAACCGCTTGACTCAGCTTTCTTTAAGCAGAAAATAATCAAATTTCTGTTAAAATCAGAGTCACTGCATCCGCTTTTCAAGAAGAGAGTAAATTACATTAGCTTTTGCTTGGGTGGAAACACAATGCTGTATAAAATAGATGCAGTTTTTGGATTAAAAGCAGCAACACTCAGCCCTTTTTTGTCATATAGGTTCGCAGCACCCTCAATCCACTTAAGAACTCGCCCTGCAAATCTCCTCATGCATCTAAAGCACACAATTGAGTCCCAAATTATTCTGACAGAACTCTGAAATATGATCTATATATTTTAGAAAAATCGATTTTATTTCTGTTTTCGGCATAAATTTACATTCTGTGTTTTACCACGTTTTTAGTTAAGGCGTAGTGGTTCCTAATGATCCCTAGTTACCAACACATAAGAGACGTGACAAATTCTAGACGAAAAAAAAACCCATTGGAAAACAAAAAGTATTGTCTTGTGACTTTTTTTTTTCCAATGATGAAATACTAAAGCATTCTTCTCAGAGGAATTCAGATTGAGTGGAGTCTGAAGCCATGTGGAAGGGAGTAAACCGAAAATATTTTATTTCAAACATTTGTCAAACTTCTTGAGAAGTTTATAAAAGGTCAAATACAAGCAAGAATGTGTTTATCCAGTGAGCACTCATAGCTTCATTCACAAAAACATGAAGACATAGTGAAGATGTAGAAAAAATGAAGAGATAACAGAAAGTTTGAGACGACATGCAGACATAAGTGATTTGTTACCTAAACTGGAGCAATTTTAGGTTGTTTTGTCTACAATGGTTGATGAATAAACTCTTATATTGAAGTTTTTAATTTGTCTAAGAATGCAAGTAGGTACAGACAAAACAACAGAAAGATGGTAAGATGAAGAGTCACATCGTTACAATTGTTAAGCAAATTACTTTATTCATAATCATAGTCATGCTTATAAAGAGGCTAAAAAGCACCTAAAGACTGTTAGTAACTGGCTAAAGCTGCTAATACATGACAAATAAATAGTGTATAAATGGTAAAATTTGTTCATTAATCTAAGGTATTACCACAGCAAGGGTCCAAGACGGTCTAAGTCCTGACTTCACCATTACATTTGACCAGAACACACTGTTCCAAATCCCTTTTTGTTCCCACAGATCCAAGATAGTAGACTAACAACTAAAACAACACACAATACCTGAAATAAAGCGATAACTGGCTAATAAAGCAGCAAGGTTAGGGCGTAGACAAAATGGTGATAAGTGCGTAGCTTTGTAAACATGGTCATAAAATCACAGGAATTCAAAATCAAAATTAAAGGCGGCGCTTTTTGGTGAGAGGTCACGAGTAATAAAATGAAATGTAGAAACAAAGCTTGACAGTGTGGACGGGCTGGACCCTGGAAGGGATGGAGATAATGAGTGCTCACCGGCCAGTTATGACTTCACTGGTCTGGCTCTGGGATGGGAACAAATGGAGCCTCGCCGGGTAATTAAGAGACACCCCGGCCTCACGAGGATATGCCAGGCGAACGGGAGAGCACGGGGTGGGTGAGGGGGTGCGGAAAGGGAAAGAGGGATTGAGAATGCTACCCTATTGTGTTTCATGAAGGGATTTGGACAGTGAGGCACTGGTCTTGCGGTCTGTCCAAAGGCTGTGCTTTCGGGTCCTGTTACAACACCTGCCTACCAGCGACGCTCCCAGACCTTCCCCCTCCAAAATGAGTTATCATATCAGACTACTGCATTATCGGATTGCTCATGCGCCACTGGGTTAGCGAAACTTGTCGTTCGAGAACGTCGGTGATGTCATAAGCGTTTATAAATGTAACAGGTGACACCAGCAGCACTTGAATGTAATGGAGCCCGATTATGTTGGGGACTCTGCATTTGCTGTTAGGTCTTGCTTTCATGTGGTCATGGAGAACTGCCGCGCTCGGGTCTGGTTATGACATGCTGGTGCTGTTTGTTTGCCTTGAGTTTGGATGCACCAAATATATCGGTCCTGACAACTCTTCAGCTCAGAAGCTGGAGCAGCAGATATTTATATATTTAGCAGTGACTGTATTTATAGCTGGAAACGTAGTTGGATTCTTGGTCTACTTTCTCACCCTCCCATGGAGCCTCCGCTGTCTCCCGCCGGAGTTATGTCCTGTCTATCTATGTGCATTCTCGGGACACTAAACATACACCCGCATACTCGGGTGGAAACCCAAAATATAAATGGGTGTCTTGATCAATTGCTCCCTCGTTTTGTAACGGATGTTCTCGTCTCGTCACCAGATGTTGACTTGCTGGTCTGCAAGCACCAGGGCCCGTCCTGCTGCACCCGCAAGATGGAGGAGAGCTACCAGCTCGCCGTCAAGCGAGAAACCGTGCACAACATTCACTCCTACAGCTACGAGCTGGAGAATCTCCTGGCTGGACACTCGGACGCTTTCCACGGTGAGTTGAGAGTTTCCTTCGGTTGCCCTTGAAGACTGGTTTGAATTTTACTGCAGGCATAAACTGCTGACAGGTAAACCAATTTTCAACACACTCTTGTGTTGCCTCTGGGTCAAATTGAACAACCTTCCTAGCTTGTACAAATATATATGCAGTGGGGATACCACAAACACATTTGTTTTCAGGCCTTATGGGCCACCGTGACCCTGAGACAACACAAGGGATACTTCAGACATTTCTCTACAGGCCTCCCGGTCACTTTGATCCAGAGATAACACAAATGTTAAAGTGATAATTCAACCAAAATTCCCTCATTTTCTACTCACCCTAATGTCGACTAAGGTTTGGGATCATTTTCAGAGTAATCTGTTTATTTTTAGAGTTATAGGCAAAAATGTATGTACATTTTAACGATGCGTCCATAGTCCAGTGGTCTTCAGCTTCATCTTTTTCCAATAAAAACACTCTTAAAAACATCTAAATACCTTCATGGTGCTCGTCTATGACTCGTCTTGTTTGGTATTGAAGCCTTGACATGAGAAGTTGTTGAGGAAAAACTTGAAGTCTTTATTTTAGGTTAAATAAGTCCTGATAAGTATAAGTTACATAGGTATACATTACACTATTGTCTTGAGTCCTTTTTAATTTATATAAAATGTATGGAAATTCAGTTTTGGTAAGCAAGAAAAAATGATGACATTAACTACAGTATTGTCTTTTCGTACTACTTTTACTGTCAAATATTGACACCACATGAAGCTACACACCTTTTTATACATACATTGATTAGTTGTTTTTTGAGAATTCAGAAAAAAAGGTTAACATTTTTATTTAGTTGCTGACGTAAAAGTCATTCTTGCGATTAAGTTGTCATTGGGAAAATGTTGTCATATCACTTTAAAATGGTGTAAGCAGTCCCAAAATGAGGCTAATGGGTCAAAGTGAAAACTAGGCTAAACAAGCATTATGTAAACAAACACAGGGATTAAATATGTTTTGAAAATAATGCTAGTATTTGAAAAAAATAAAACAAACAAAACTTTCATAAAAACCTAGATTCAGTAACAAATCGCACATAGCATGACAAATCCCAACTTTCTTTATAGCTCTTGGAGCATGTTGTGATATTTCCGACAATTCTGGCTGCACCTTAACGCATCATCCTCGATCAGTTTTATCATCAGTCATAAAACAATGAAATAAAAGCTGCTGACAATACTCTCTTAAAAAGAGAAAGGTGATTTGATAGCCTTCAGAAATAGGAAACGTTGGATATAAATTATCAAATACATAATTAAACTAGAAAACCACTGAGAAGGCACATACCAAGAAGCTATTTTTGCAATTCCTATAAATACAAAGCGTACAGATAATTATTAAGCATACCATGATTCAAGAATTTAAGTTCAACAACACATTTATCAACAGTTACATCGAAGTTCATTGTTTTCTGTAAGTTTTTGCTGATCACCTTGGAAGCGGCTGCGAGTAAAGTACCTATTTCCAAAATGTTCTTAAATCCAGATGAACATCAACAAAAAACTTATTGAAAATGAAAGAGACCAATATTCTCAAAAAGAACCTTCTTGGTGGAGGTAATAAATACAACTTTAATTTCAAGTGTTTCAATTGAGGATCATAAAATGTGTCAGAAGATGTCTTCATAGAAAGACTCTGTTTTTCCAAGTGCTTCTTTTAACAGCCTTCATAAATAAAGTAAAAACATAATTAATTTAGGTTTTATATTCCAGCTAGAAAAAAAGGGGTGTTTATATTTCCAGCACTTGGTTATGGTTTCTATGTTACCCAGTGCCTGTTGATCTTCTCCTGGGTTTGGCAAGGACACAAGTGTGGAGCTGGATCAAAGAGGTTACGAGCGGAAAGTAGGCCCTGGAGGTTCTCCTCACCGCCTTGTCTGTTTTATAGACGATTATCAATTTTGTCATTATCTGATCATGCGTTCGGGTCAGCCAAACATTTACTCAAGCTCCCGAATAAATGATTCCGAGTGGAACATTCTGTGCTATTGGACTTCTTTCCATTTACCATGTTTGATTTTCATGTATTGCTTTTTTGGATCTTTTATTTTATTTTTTTTTGGTTTTGATGGCTGAAAAGACTCTGCTGTCGATTCAAAGCTTCGTCTCAGACGGCCGTCGCCTGCCAAAGGGCTTTGTCCTCCACCCAAATGAATCAAACTGTGCACTTTAGTCGCCCAACCTTGTCCTCCCTTGTTCCTTAATTGCAGTGTCATTTAGATTTATTCTGCACTGCAATGACCACATTTTCCTGCCTTAAACCTTGAGTGCACTCGCATGGCTGAGGAGATATTTTGCATGTTTTCAGCGTTCCTGGAATTTTGGTACCATGCAATTTGTTTCCCAAGACAATGCAGAGTGTCGATGCTGGCCAAGATTTCTTCTGTGATGGATGTAAGCACCGGATAGGTCTATAATATGGAAAATTGACTTCATATGTGAACAGATCAGTCGGGGAAACCTGAAGTTAGATTTTTATGTTGACTACCACTTGTACCGTATTTTCCGGACTATAAGTCGCTCCTGAGTACAAGTCGCACCAGCCATAAAATGCATAATAAAGAAGGAAAAAACATATATAAGTCGCACTGGAGTATAAGTCGCATTTTTGGGGGAAATTTATTTGATAAAATCCAACACCAAGAACAGACATGTCATCTTGAAAGGCAATTTAAAATAAAAATAGAATAGAGGCAACAGCAGGCTGAATAATTGTATGGTATGCTTACGTTGCATGAAACAACGGAGAACGTGCCTGGTATGTTAACATAACATATTAAGAGTTATTCAGATGACTATAGCATAAATAACATAATAAGAATTAGTGTAACTCCAAATAACTAAAATCCAATGAAAGCTTCATCCTCGGTGTCACTTTTAAACAACTCCGCTAAGTCCTGAGGTAGAAGATGCGGCGCTTCCTCTTCTACGTTGAAATTATCAACACAGGTCTAGAGCGCCCTCTTGCGGTTTATGTGAAAATAACATGTGAAATGATATACCGGTAATAATGTGTTAATAATTTCACACATAAGTCCCTCCAGAGTATAAGTCGCACCCCGGCCAAACTTTGAAAAAAAACTGCGAATTATAGTCCGGAAAATAAGGTAATTGAAATGTGTCGCCTTCACAATGGCAGGATTCTTGATCCAGAGACAACAAAAGGGATACCTCAAACACATTTGTTTTCAGCCACCGGGTCACTTTGACCCAGAGACCACACAAGAGATACCACAAACCCATTTGTTTTCAGCCACCGGGTCACTTGGACTCAAGGACCACACAAGGGTTAAAGAGAGTCACTTGGACAGCATATTTAATGGCAGCTGTGTGCGTGTAGATGAACGGAATCGTGTTCCTAGTCATTCCTTTCATCATCATTAGAATGGTTTCCTTCTTACCTCATGCCCCAGACTGTCTGGAGGATAAAGATCAGGTGTTCCACATATCCTGAAAAGGCCCTGATGGAAAAATAACAGTGGAATAACAATAGATACAGAGGTCTAACGGTGCAGAAAACGGTGATGTCACCAATCTGCAAAGCCTTCTATGGACCGTCTCCGAGCGTCTCAAGTGTAATCTGAAGTAGCAAGTGGCTCATATACGCATGAAGTAATGAGAACATGATTTTGGCAGATTCTGCTGGGATTGTTACTCGCATGCGAGATGATGGAAAATTGTTTGTGGGTTTTCTCTCTTCCCCCGTCTTTTACCGGGTTTGTTTCTTTTCAATTGCATCCCATGAGACTCACCACGAGTTGTCTGCAGGCAAAACCACTGCGCTCCATCATTTCACCATCAATCTGGTTCTTATTCGATTTGAACTGTACATTTTGTCTGTGTGTGAGGAAAGGCTTGTATTTTGTTTAATTCTCCAAGGATTCCTGTGTCAACAATCCTGTCAAAGTTTTCAGTCGTTTAGTAACAATCGTAACGACTTGCGACAACATCCTCTCCTAAACATAGAACCCGATACAACAACTGAAAGTTTGAACAAATCCCATCAGAATAATTTCACAGATTTCTTTGAAAGTTAAAAAAAATCGTCTCCTCTTTCCATTGTACTCGGTTAGAAAACCGTAGAATGTCCAGTATGTTGCTGCAGACATCCTTTGAAAAACACAATACATTTTTTAAAAGCCTTTATGCAATTTCAATTAATAAAAACATTAAAAATGGCTTAGAAGCAAAGGGAAAAACTACTTTTATTTAAGAATATATATATAATAAAAGGCTGTATATATACAACATTATTAACTTTAATGTAAAAAATAATAAAATGTAATTAAAATAAAAAGATAATAAATACTCACAACAAAGGCATCACAGAAACATCTATTCTATTAAGCTAAAACTTCAATTTATCTTAACTTTTTTTTCTATAAATCACAGAGTATAAAAATACTTTTCATTATTTTTTACATATGATAGAAACATGAAAAAATAAATGTTCATTAAAAGTTAATGATGAAAAACAGAACAGAAATAAACCACTAAAAAAATAAGTAGTAAGGAAGAAGACAATGACATATATTTAAAAATAAATTGTGAGTAACAAAACATGTGGACAGTCAAAGATTTGATGTGGCCCCGGAGCCACATCTTATAATCAATCCTTTCTTAATGTTTTAATCTTCCTGTATCCATACTGCTTCTAACAAATCACCTGGATCAACAATGTTCCCTCTACTACACATAACTAATAAACACATTCATCATCTTGAGCTTGCATGTTGCAGCAGCAATGGTGTGCACATTGTCGCTCAAAAGCCCAAATTGGTCCTGCGGTCCATTACTCTAATGTTCTAATGTCCCACCTTTTAACTAGGCCATTAAAAGCCAGCAGGTAGCACTTACTTACCAAAGGTTCTTACAGCCTTTTATAGACAGATGGACCAGCCTCTAAAAGAACAAAAAAGAAAAACTCCCGTTGAACGTCAGCTAATGGCTTTCATTTAAGCTAACTCTGAGCTACAAATGTTTATTAAGTCTGAACACAGTCAGCGTACTTTTATTGATTTGCAGATCAATACGACTAGAACTTAAAAGACTCTAATCACATAGACATGTCAGTGGTTATGAGTAATAATAAATAACATGTTTTTTCCTGAACAATTGTTTTAATTCAGTTTTTTTAATTCATTAATCTGAAAAAGAGTTGTATATTATCCGAATGTTTGGTACATGCAGATTCTTACTGTCTTAGCTCCAAACCCATGTTGTTATTGGTGAGCTGACATACCCATCAGAAGACGGTTGTTCACTTGTGTGTAGTTGTGTGTGTTTTCGTTGGCCTGCCCTTGTTTTGACAGCCCTTAAGGCCTACTGTGCTTTGTCTTGTGTGGGAGTTGCCATGTCACGAATATGACCCCAAAAACACAAACCACATTTCCAAACTCTGGTGGGATATATTCCCCATTATTTCCTGCCTTCAGGAGATATTTAATAAATATGTATGAATCAACTAAATTTGTATTCAGTTGGAAAAAGATGCAAAATAGACGGCTCGAGTATTTGCTTCAAATGGCTTCATCTCATTTGTAATCTCAACCTAAATTGCTGAGACAAGGCACTCGACTTTTTATTTAATTTAAAACGTCATGGTTTTTTTTTGGTTACACATGAAATAAAGAGATGCATTTCCTCGTCATTTACATTCTGCTGTATTTGAGAGTAGTCCCAAGTGTTTCCACCAGCAGGTCTGAATATGGCTGCGTTCTTTTGTCTAAATCATTGGAACATAAGAAATAAAACATCAGGTCCATACAAAGCGTTGCAAGTGAACACATCCAAAAACCAGTATAACAGTATTGTTACAGTTTATTTTCATGTCTAAACAAGCAGGAGTTGTCTCGCCTGCAGTTAATACAAAACTCTGCAGTGAGAATTCTGACCCGCTCTAGTAGAAGAACTCACATTTCCCAGATCCTTAAAACTCTTCACTGGCTGCCAGTTTCTTTCAGGATCAATTTTAAAAATCTGGTTCTTACTTTCAGATCTATTCATGGTCAGGCTCCTCCTTACATCAGTGATCTGATCCAGCCCTACACCCCAGCTTGGGCTCTGAGGTCTGTGGATCAGAATCTACTGATGGTTCCACACACACAGTTCAGGACCAGAGGAGAGAAATCCTTCCAGGCTGTTGCTCCTAAGCTTTGGAACGATCTTCCTCTCTCTCTGTCTGTGTTTGATGGATTTACTGAATCTTTCAGGAAGCATCTTTTTTTTTTTTTTTGCAGGCTTTTCCCTGATTTTCTGGAGCTCCTGTGTTTGTCTCCATGTTGTCTTCGCCTTTTAGAGTTTTTAAATTTGCAGATATTTTTAACTGTGTATTGCTTTTAATTATTCAATTGCTTTCTGACCCTAGTCTAGAAAGGCGCTTCACAAATACTTACATTCACCAGACTAGTCAATCTCCACTTCAGGGTGTGACTTGTTTTCGTCCTGACAAATCGGCCAAGAATCACAAAGGTGAGATTAAAAAACAAAACTGTTTCGACAGTTTTATTTAATCTCATAATTGGACACTCATGAGTAAATAAATGATACCATGGATCTATTGCCAGACGTTGCTTTAGTCACTTAATATTATTGAAGATTATTAACCATTTTTAACACCTTGGAAGCCAACATTGTATCATGTTGTTTGACTTTACATATGTTAATACTTGATATTGCACCCATGTCCATCTTAATCACAGGCAGCGATCACCTCTCACTATTCACAACTAAGTCGGCGTGATCAGGGGAAGAATACATTGAAAATTCCACTGTAGTCCAATTCAAATAAAAGACTCTGTAATTCACATTATTTAGGGGTTTAAATCAAAAGTGTCTCCTTGGTTTAACTACAAAACCATTTAAAAAAAAAAAAAATCAATAAAGGTTCTTGCCTGGTTTTACTGTATTTTTTATGGCCCACTGTGGTTGAGTTGACACCTCTTTATTGAAACTCTACTGGGTTATTTGTGGTTTGTGGTTAACTACAGAGACTACTTTCATCCTTGATGGATTAGAACTCCTACCAACACCTGTTTAAAGCGTTAACCTTGTGGTCCACCAACAACGAGTCCCTCTTTTAACGTTAATGTCAGCGTCAATATCTGTCTTCCGTCCAAATAAAAACAAGTCTTATAATGCGGGACAGCAGAAAAACCCCTCCAATGTTCAGTAAAGTGTGTGTGCAAGCACTTTTCTGTGCAGGTTTGTGTCCAAGTGACAGGTGGAACTGATGAGCCAGGAACCGAGTACCTCAGTGTAAACTCACACTAGTGCAGACCAGATGTCAAGAAAAACGCTGACACGGGCAGTCTCTAGTGTCACAGACAGAATAGGGAGCTACGCTTGATAGCGTGGGCATATGAATGATATCCCCCGGGCAGTTTTTTGCGCAGTGTTATCACCGCGAGGGTGTCGGTGTACATCAGGTGTTGCATGTCATGTATCTCTAACATGTAAGCGGCAACGGGTATCGTCTGCGCTCGCCAGTCGCTATGACTGCATCATGGCTCAAGTTGTCTTCACAGGGCTTGACAAATGCTTCTTAGAGAAATGTATTCTGCTGGCCTAGATATTTAGCAATCTTCATGGAGAGGGTCCGTCATTCAAGACCATCGGTGGCCTTCAATTAAAAGAACAAGGGTTAGCTTGTCAAGGTTTTCTGTCTTTAATTAGCTGAGCATTGTCTGCACTTGTTCAGTCACTTGGGTTTCAGATCATCTAGTTATATAAGGGTAAAGCCTTATCGCTGAAAACTATGCTCTACACTTAGACCTGAATCTGCATTGTTACTCTTCTAAAAAAGATAAAATCTTGTTTACCATAACCACACCCACTCTGCTGTGATTGGTTTTCAAGCATCAGGGTTGGTCACCGCACGTCATCAATCCCCAAAAGGCTCCACCTCCAGGGACTTGTTGTATAAACAAAGCGGGGCATGATTACAGCTGGCTGGAGGAGGAGGGAAAACCATTAATTAACCATTATTAAGTTGTTTCCGCTCTCGAAACATCTCACTCGCTGAGATATCGAGCGAGGGGAAAACTTTATAAAGTAATAACTTCAAAACATCGTCATGATGAGAGACTTACTGCATCTTGAAACATGTGAGTGAGTCACAAGAGTTGGGTTTCCACATTAGTTGCCCTTCAAGCCTGTTTTTGTGATTCACTTCTCACAGTTTTTTTCCGGAACTTTCACCTTCCCACTTACATCCCTTTCGTAGTCCCTTCCCGATTCCATCATGCATGAACGCTACACAGAATATGGTGCAGATATCCCAGCGTCAGTCCATGTGGTAGGTCTCAGAAACTTTTGATCGCTTCTCTGAGATCACTGGTCCCCCGTGCCTGTTCGCCAAAGCCATTGTCTCGGGTATTTCTTTTATAAAAATGTGCAAGTTATCAAGCAGTCGGTCTGATCGTGCAAGTGACAGACATCAAAGACACTGTGCATTATGCATTCAATACCAGAATATGCCTTGAAGTTCTCACGCTCGTTCCGCCTCTGATCTTTCTCGTCTAGCCTGTGCCTTGCCATGACTTTTTTTTCTTCCCCCCGTACACTAAATGTCTGCTTGTATTCCTCCCTGCAGATGTTTTGACCGACAGAGTTATTGCTCTGGAGGCTGGTGCTTGGACGAAGAATGACATCGCACTGCGCCATGAGCTCATGCTCAAATTAGGGAGGATATCCGGAATCCATCCCTACACGTCTCATTTAATCACACAGGGTGGAGAGAACGCGTGTTTATGGGTCTAATACATTGCGTGTGAATGTGTGCACCCTTGTTTGTGTTGCAACAACGCCTTCCTGGTGGAGTCGTACATGACAACCTAAGGGCAGGATGAGTTCTCCTTAGAGTCGGCAGGTCTCTGTAGACAAGCAGACAAAGTGAAAGAATAAGGAGAAATGGAAGCTCAACCACCCCCCATAGTCATAAAGTAACACTTAAAACGTCCCTAATTGCATCTGCTTTTCATCCTCCCCCTCCTAACTTCTGTATGAATGTGTGAAAAGCAGAGGCAAAGTGTCGTCGGGCCTAAACTGAGGTGAGAAAAGAACGGACAGAAGGGAATGGTAAAGCTGGATAAAAAAAGGTTTGAGTGAAAGTGTACACAGGTGTGTTTGAGTGTGGTTCTGTCAGGTCGGTGTGTGTGTGTGGTGAAGAATGTTGATTCCACGAGCATTTCCCCGGCATATGCACCAGGATGTTGATAAAGCTAGGCCTTCAGTGAAGTTAAATGTCTGCATCTAGCTTAAAAAACATTTTTTTGGTCGACATATTTTACGCACAAGGTTACGTTTAACACACCAACAAGTGGTTCTGTTTATAGTATTGTGGTCTCTGATACTTTATGGAATGCTGTTGACCGATTCCAATCATATCTTGTATGCGAGATATGTGAAAGGCCCACTTCGACGTGTCAGTGATCCACTTGGCTTTTGGCTTTTAACAGTTCGCACATTTTCCAAACACTGATTAACAAGTACCCTTTCGCCAAAGATCTCAAGCGTTCCTTCCAGCAGCTCTGGAAGCCATCAATGAATTGTATATGAATTTTATTAGTAAAAACGTTGACCTTAAACCTTGTCAATTACAATAGTTTTAGAGCTATGTTATTGTTGCATATGACTTTAAATCTGTGTTAAGACACTCTCTAACGCTGAGCTAGATTTGTTTTCAAATGTAGGAATGAGTAAGATACTGATGATAAAATAAGCAATGTTTTATTGACAGTCGGATTTCCTTCAAATCTGGAATGTGTAATAAAAAATGGATTGTCTTAAGAATAGCTGCCTAAAATCAGGCTACCTTTAAGGATACGATCTTTCTCTCACAACTGTTTAACTGACGAATCAGAATTCCCAGTGACTTTCTATAGCAAAAGTTTAGATTATGATTCACATTGAGGCTCAATTCCATTTATCTCGCATAAAACATTCCTCATTTTTTGTCCCTGAACTGGATATGGGACCGTGTTAAATCTGCAGTACCTAAAATTTAAGGAAGAAAACATTAGTTTAAAAAAATCTGTAGCCTACACGTAACTTAGGTTTTTACAAGTAACAACGGGTATTAACCAAGTAAGTTGGGTTTGGTTTTAACACTAAAAGTCGATCTCTACGTCTTTTTAATGTTGGCTTTATCTGGTAAACGAAAAGCTTTACCACCAAGGAAAAATATATATACATTTTACACTACAAAGAGGCATGTTAGCTATAAAGTGACAACAATTAAATTAAGTCAATCATATGGTTTTCGTATTTTTTACAATTCTTTTAACAAAGAAAATTTGTAGCTCGATGTCTTAGCAGTGTACGCTGCCATGAATTCAGACAAATAAATGCGCAAGGCATTCTGGGATACCACTTATTGCCAAGGCAGGTCCTGAATAATACCAAGGCTGAGGAAGGTAGGACCCTTATCCTTGTCCCTCATTCCACAGCTTTTGAATATTGGGACCGCATCGCTTGATGGGGGAGAAAGTATTTTGAGCTTGATGAATGAGTTTGAGGAATAAGAAGATTAATGGGATGCAGCCAAAATGCAACAATATTCAATTTATCTAATGTTTTGAATTAATTACGAGCAAGCTAAACCAAAGTAGACATTGCCAGGGATAATAAAATCGTACCATATCAAAACAAGGCTATTGTGTCCTCAGCACAATTTTCAAATGTATTTTGGTATGTAGTTTACTCTAGTAGAAGTTGTGGAAATATGTCTGAACATGGATTCAGAAGTTCTGCAATGCCCTCTGAAGTGAGATGTTGATCAGGCAGCAGAGCTGAAGGTGATGAAGGTTCATCTGTGCATAGAGGACTGACGCCCGATTAAACAGATGACTGGAATTCCTGACATGGTTCAAGCTGTTCCTGATAGAAAGGTGTCAGAACACACAGTTCTTTGTCTGGACTCATGTATGGGGCAGTCTTACTACAGACAAGTCAGAGTGCCAACGCTGGTTTGAAGCAACAGCCAGGAATACTTTCCTAATATCAAAACCAAGCACCATTCAAATCCATTTAAACCCTTATTTTGACAATGCTGTTTAAAGTGACCAAATATTCAAACTTCACTAATTTTCTACTCACCCTAATGTCGACTAAGATTCGGGATTATTTCAAAGTAATCCTTTCCTTTTTATTTAAAGGCAAAGATGTATGTTATTTTAATGTAGCAACTAAAACTCAAATTTATCTTCTTCTAAAAACGCACTTAAAAACATCCAAATAACTCCGTGGTTCCTGTCTGTATCCCTTGTTATTCTTTAAACTTCTGCTTAAAACCATCTTAAAATATAGACTTATGTAAGTTGTTCTGGATCAATTCCTTTTGTTGAGGCTTTAATACAAGATGGACGTTACAGACGACTATGCTATGTTAAAATGGATGTAAATCTTTGCCTATAACTCTAAAAAGGAACAGATTACACTGAAAATGATCCCAACCCTTAGTCAACACAAGGGTGAGTAAAAAATGTTGTGTGAACTAACCCTTCACATATATACTAAAATATTCCATATCATCCACTAGAAATGATAACAATAGTACAGCGGAAATGTGGCACTTTTGTACCTGATAAAGACATTAAGATTCTGTGAACACTCTCTGTGAACACATTATGATATCCGGGACGTTCCTTGGCAACAGAAAGTCATTTTTCTCCAGAGGCTCGTTCTCTGTCCAAGAGATTTGAGCTTTTCTGGAACCGAGTCGGTTCGCCTGACTGATGGGATTTGTACTCTTACTGCTTCTGATTAGTTCAGTCTGGCCTCTTCCTGTGTCCTGTCTCACTGCTGCACCCGTCCTTCCTATTTGGATCCCAGAAGACGCTGGTGTGTGGATCTGCGCTGCATCAAAGGAACTCGTCG
The DNA here is from genome assembly GCF_982586985.1 of Callionymus lyra. Taxonomy (NCBI): domain Eukaryota; kingdom Metazoa; phylum Chordata; class Actinopteri; order Syngnathiformes; family Callionymidae; genus Callionymus; species Callionymus lyra. The sequence continues at coordinate 5,451,182 of NC_141833.1, forward strand.
CAAAATCCAACTCCGACAATAGAGAACTGGTAATTTGAAGACAGGGGGAAGTGGAGATTACGAGCTGTCAAGTTTGCATGTCAGTGAGTGAAATTGGGTCCTTCAGACAGCTTTGGGAACTCCGGGCGGAACGTATTATGTTTTCAATGCATAAGTAGACGGGGCTTTGTGATATACGTGCCTCTGCAGTGACTCACACACTTGGTTCGACCCAAACTAGGTCGGATTTGGCCGTCTTTCCGTCTTCCTCCCTGGTTTCCACACCGACTCACTTCATCACCGGTACATTCATGTCCACTCACTTTGCTCATTACGCCCAGTGTTGGAAGCTCCTCCGCTTCCTCTCTCCTCGCCTCCGTGACTTCTAGCACACCATTACAGCGTCCCCGCGGTATTCACCGATCCTTCACTTATTCATCGCCTTTGTTTCACTGTGTGCGGAGAGGAAGCACCGTAAGTGATATAAATGATCGGACAGAAGGTAAAATGCTAATTTGTCCTCTTCCGTGTGTCTGGTCAGTGAAGGTTCATGAAGGAATCATCTTAATATATAAGTTATAGTGAGGTTTCCTAATAAAAATCACTTTATTTCAACCTTTCAGCAGCAGCACTTTTTTGTAAACGTTTTACCTGTTTTGGAGCTTTACATCAAAATGGCAGTTTGTTATTAACATCTGGAACTAACTACCCACTATAGACCCCGGGAACTGCTGACTCGTGCTATCCAACTATGCAGTGGTCACTACCTATCAAAAGGGGTCCCACTGTGGGTGAAAATGGTGAATCAGCAGCAGGATTATAGATTTCCAAAGCTTGTGGGGAGAAAGTTTGGGCAATTTGAGGTCCGGCTCCAGCAAACAAGCCACAGCAACTCAATCATCGCTCAATTTAACGTTGGTCATGATAGAAAAGTTGGTTTGAAAACTGTAATACATCACATATTGAAGCAGTGATATGAGGGTTTTTTTTTTTATTTCTTTCATACTTTCTGGAATGATTGGTTTCATTTGAAGCAGTCATGACTGAAGAAGTTAAACTCTTACACTCATTTTGTTGCATAGTTCCACTCTAATAAAGTTTTTGTTACAATATTTATTTACAAGAAGGTGGGCTACTGAACAACCTTACTCAAAATACATTACATTAAATGAATGTAAAAATAACTGTCATAAATGCCAATGTGTTTGAAATCAACTGTTACTATCTTCAACTGAGAATTGCATTGAGTGTATTCTGTGACATTTAGAGTAATTCAATGGATTTAAACAAATTAAAATAAGGACAATAATTAAACTACAATAGCACTAGCTTAACCTCTACCAAATTGCCTATTTACACTTTTGTATTTCCCCCACATTTTTTATGCCATGTGTTGTCTCTGGGTCAAGGTGACCCAAAGGCCCAAAGTCAAATGTGTTTGAGGTATCCCTTGTGTGGTCTCTGGAAGCCAGGGAGGTAGCTCACCTTGACCCAGAGACGACACAAGGGATACCTCAAACACATTTGTTTTCACATTTGACCCTGAGATAACATAATGGTTAAATCAATACTTATACTTTTTTTTAGCTTTTAAAATGTCATTGTCCTATTTGTCAGCATAACACACTGCATGACCACAGAGAGTGACAGATATCGAAATGGTTATTGAACCCAGATGTTAGTGGGAATGCTAGGAAAATAAAGATATTTTTCTTCGTCCAAATATCAAAATGTTTTGAATATTTCGTTGAAATCTGTTTTTGAGTTATTCCGCTGAAAGATACTGACAGTTGGACTGATAAAGGCAGACAAATAACCTTATTGGTGCAGACAAATGGGTAATAAACAGCATAGTAACAATACAAAGGGGATAAATGGCAATGTTGGAAGGATGGATAGCATGAGGAAGAAATCATCCTGCTTGTTATTTCTACATCAGAGCTTTAAGAAGGAGCTTCAATGATTACGTCTTTTGAAGTCTTCCTTATGATTGTTGAAGTGGTTGTTGTGGATTGTCTATGATGGATGGACGTGTATTGACCTTCCCACCTCAAACCCAGGGGAAACTGCAAACAAAAACGAGCTCAAATGCAAGCAATTATTTAATAAGCTCGCCAATGCTTATTTTAACTCTCACTTTGACACGTTAAATCTGTTTAAAGGACTGTTCTGTCTTACTTTATGTAAACTAAAAATAACTTCTCTGGCCTTCAATAAAGTTGTGTCCCAACACTCACCATAGTTTACCACTGTGTTTCTAACAAATGTCCTTATTTGATTTAATCTGCTAAATAAACCTATAGTAGCTGTTTTACATCAAAGCTGATAGAATTATGCTGTGGTGGTTAAATAATCAACACTAATGGACGTTTATCTCAAACTGTTGAACTTGGCTTCCACTCCGACTCAAGCTGTTTTTCATCAAGTTTTCAGGTCTATGGATTTTTCTGATTACATCACAATCGCCTACTATATCTGTGCGGTGTTTACATTGCCTAAAGGTATTTGTCTCCCCAAACGGGATCGGAGGTTTAGACATCTGACTTCTTTTTTTTTTTATTAGCAATTTCTCTTCACCGACGGCCGTTTAATGTGGTTTGTAGACGGATAACAGGGGGTTGGAATGGATTTTCTTTGGTAATACAAGGAGCTGTGTCAATAATCACAAACTTTATTTAAGAGTTGATGAGGCACAATTAATTGGTGTGAGGAACTTTTCAAATCTAAACTATGAGATTAGATGACAGTTGGATCAAGTACCATGTGGAGAGATTACATATTTCTACATCAGCAATAAGTGTCTTGTTGAATCACAGATGTATGTAGGGTTGGGAAAGTTCACCTTCTATGTGAACTAGTTCAAAGTTCAATTCACTTTTAAAATGAAACAGTTCAGTTCTTAGTTCATAATTTTTAAATTGTCAAAAGTTCACTGTTACATTACATTGTTCCTAATCCGGACTTCTAATTCTAACCCTAACGAACCAGGTTTCATTTCTGTCTATTCACTCAACAGTAGCAGTGAAGCTTTTCAGTAACAATACAAAACGCCCAATTTTCTTTTTTTTTTATGTGCAAATTGTCTTTTTTTTTTAATTTGGCGGGCAATTCTGCACAGTAATACAAAAGTTTTCAATCCTCGTCGACTTTGTCATAAAACATGTTTAAATTATACTTTGTCAAGTCGCTCAAATACACGCGGCTGTAGCTTCACCTTGTTGCTCTTTGTTTTGATGACAAAGGCAGTTGTGCTGTTGTAAGTAAGTAATTTTTATTTATATAGCGCTTTCCCAGACCAGGGTCACAAAGCGCTTAAACAATCAAAACAATACTCAACAAAATATATACTTTAAAGATCAAGATAACACCGATACAAATACAGGAATTCCAGAAAATCTAGGAAAAGACTGAACAAATAAAAATGTCTTAAGATTTTTCTTGTGTTGCCAGATTGGGTGTTTTTCCACAATACATTAAGAACTGTTTACAGTTTGATTTCTGCATCTAAATCTCTGTAGAAATCTGGCAACCTACTAGACGAAGATGAACGGATGGTTTGAGACATTCACCAGAATGAAAGTGTTCACAAAAGGAAAAAAACACTATTATTTTATATAATAAGTATTGTTCAATGAACCCTTTCAGGCACAACACTGCAGGTAGGCATGTGACTATCCGCAAGGCCTCTAGTCCACCACAGGTATACTTTAACTTTTCTGTGGCATAAAAGTGCACCATTGAAGGATGATAGCTATAATGTTTGTGTAGACCGCGCCGATTCTGACAATAACTGAAAACAGCTTTTGAATACAGTTAAGTTCTGTGTCATATATACAGTAAATAAGGATGATTTAATCACAATCTAACGTGTCAATGTATTCCAAAAATATATTTTTGTTTCCTCTCGACACAGAACATCTCCGCCGCTGTATTTAAACTGTCTGAATACGAGCAATGAAATTTATGGCTTATTAATTTTTAAACATGGTGAAAAATGCCCGAGTCTTGCCCATTAGTTGTGGATTATATATCAAAATGACATCATGATTTATGTCTCGGAACAGAAAAAAATGGTAAATTATTGTGGACCCTTGGCCCCATTAATGCGGCGGACCAGAGGTGCTGTCCATCAGTCTGTCAGCGGTCTGCCCCCGGGGTGGCCTTTACATGCGCCCCCATCCTCCCCCTCTATTGGCTCACCCACCCTCTACCCTGGTATTCTGTCTCCTCTGTCCCTGTCCTTCTCTCATCTGCTCATTCCCCAACCTTCGATCATGTTTCGCACTTTAGCAAGAGTGGAGAGTGTTTGTCCCCCCCGTCCTCCCCCCTCATCGCCTCGATCTCCATCAACCTCACCGTAACCCCAGTCCACCCTAAACACTTCTGGCATCCACGGGATTGTTTATGTTTCCACATTGTCATATAGCCAGGCCGTCCTTTTTAATTACCGCATTGCTGATGGAGAGATGAGATGCTGGCATCAACATCCTCCTCCTTTTTTTTTTTTACCCCTCCTCAGCTTCCTTGTAACATTCTTCATAAAGTCATCAGGGAAGATTTGGACCGATGGCTGGAGTCACAAGGCATGAGGCCCAGATTTGACCAACACATGTTGATAATAAATTATCACGGGGGGTAATGAAGATGTTTGAACCTGACTACGAGAAGTAAAAGTCTTGAAAGTGGCAAAGGAAAGTCACCCTTATCTGAGGCTTGTATCTAAGTTTCCAAACTTTGACATTAACTTTTATGCTCTTAACAAAATAATAAGCAGAAACCAAAAAAGCTTTTAGCTCATATAAACAAAATCCAGACACAAACCAAACCCATAAGTTAATTCTGTTTAAGACTGGTCGTGACTCAAGATCAATGTTTACAGGAGTGTAGATATGGTGTCGTTAACTCAAGGAATGTTGCTTTTAACATCAAATGAGGGACAGGAATGCAAGTCTTGGTTATGTATACATTCTGCTAATTGCTTGTCAAATATGTCCTTTGAACCCACATGTATCAAACTCAGGGCCCAGGTGCCCAAGTCCTTGTGTCATTTAATGTGTCTTGAACCCGTCGTTTGACTCAAAATAAAAAGTTTAGTACTGATCATAGTGTACCAAAAATGTTGCATATTTTGACCTTTGAAATGGATCCATTCAATAGAAAGTGGGAATTATAAATACAATTAACCTGGAAAATCGATGTAGATGAAATGGAATTCCACACATTGGAAATTGAATTCCTTACATTTAACATGTATAGGTTTTTGTGATTTAATAAGAAATAATAATAATCTCTATTTATATAGCGCCTTTCTAGACCAGGGTCACAAAGCGCTTTGACAGCCATTCACACATACTGATGGGAGTAGGCTGCACACCTGTGCCAAGTCTGCCATCAGGAGCAATCAGGGTAAAGTGTCTTGCTCAGGGACACAACGACACAAGCTTGTCTGGAGCTGGGATTGAACGTGCAACCTTTTGGACTGCAGGCAACCACTCTACCATCTGAGCTATGACGCCCCCAACTGCACGATTTGTCCTTATCTGATTGCGAACCAAAGAGATTCATTTTGAGAACTCATCAGATTTGATGGACTTTAATGTCCAGTTATAGATATATATTCATTAAATTCACTGAGTTGAAAGGGCCACTAATGTGAAAACCCAACTCTCCTGATTTCTCACGTGTTTCATATGTTTAAGACTTTCTCTCCAAGATGCAGTAAGTCGCTCATCATCATGATGTTTTGAACTTATTACTTCATAAAGATCTCCACCGTCTGAAATCTCGGCGAACAAGATGTTACGAGAGTGGAGTCTATAATGGCTTCACTCTCTACTCTAGCCAGCCTTCCAGTGTGGACTTCCAGGATTGATGACGCGCTGTGACAAACGTTAGTTGACCTTTAACATTTTAACATGATGAAATTTGCCCTGATCTGGGATAAGCAGTCATTTTAACCCATAGAGCTTCCGGAAAAAACAACCCCATTTTTGAATGAAATGTTACCTTTTCCTATTTAGCTTGTTTCAACTTCTTTCTTCTTTATTATTTAGTCAAATCTTCCTTATTGCTGTCGCTGCAGCGTTCACAGTGTGTACGAGAGACTCTCATCCAACCATTTGAGAAGTCTCCCACAGTAGACAGTAGAGTATAGCATCTTAATGTGCTTATGTAGTCCAATAAGCAGTGTTATTTTGACAGCATGAAGCGATCCAGTCCTCGCAGGTCAACTTTGTTTATCAGTGCTGTTGCCTGCAAGGCGAGTCATGCTCCTCATTTAGAACCCTGACATTAGTTATAGCCACGCAAGTAGTGAATCAACAGATTGAAGCTACGGCTTATTAATAGTTTATTACCGACAAACTCTTTGCCGGAAGATTAGAAGCTGACGGGTTGTGTGACTTCGCAACTCTCCCTTGTAACCGGAGACGACCGATGCAGAGAAGGACATGATTCCATGTACTGTATTTCTACTAATTAAAACACGGATATGTAATACACACATATGTCACTATCCCACATATGTCTGGTGACCTGTCTGTAACAGAATCCCGCGGCAGGATTAAAATGTGTTGCCTGAGAAGGTGCAGTCGGGACTGATTGGCAAGACAGGAATGGCTCACGGCTCCCTGGTATTAGATGAGTGTCTCCAACCTCATTATCACAGTATTAAAGGCATCTTCAAGTATGTGCAAGCGTAAACAGACTTTATATAAACAGTACCACAATTACTGATTCGCTGTCATTCCTTTTCCATTTTAAAACTAAACTGTTTGACTTTGTCTGTCTGTATCATTTAAATAAACCTGTGTATTAATACACTCTTTTGCCCAACATTAATTCCATAAATGACCAAAGTGTTGTTATGACAACTTAGATTAGGGTTTATGAAATATATTAAACATAGTTTTTAGGTTGTAAGTGAATATTCACGTTGCAATATTGTTTAATTTCATGTGTTATCTCTGGGTAAAGATGACCCGTTGGCGTGAAAACATTTTTCCAGCATTTACTTTCCTCAGTTCTTCTGGTAGAATACCAAAGTGTTCTCAGGTCAGGTGGAAGACATAGACGATATCTCTTGAGGTCTCTTTTTAGGGGTCTCTTCCCAGTAGGACATGCCTAGAAACGCCTCCTGGAGTTATCCTTAGAAGGTGCCCCAAAACCCCTCAATTTGTTTCTCTCAATGCAAAGAAGCAGTGGTTATAATTTCAGTTTTTCTCCTGAAAGATGATGAAGGAAGAGTCCAGACATCCTCTGGAGAAAAGTGATTTTATCTTGTTTTTTGGTCTATACCCATCATTTGTGATAATAGATGAAAATGGGGGCCTAAAACGAACCATAGTTATTTGAGAGCTTTGGCTTTTGCTTCAACTCTGTCTTCAACCAACTGGCTGGAACCTCATGACCGAGGAAACTGCACTGGTTTATTTCAGGCTCAATTTCCCCACAATCCTGATCTAGACCAAGAACTTATCCAACTAAAAAAAACGACCTGGACAGGACATTCCCTTCTTATCCATGAAACTTCAAAGACCTAGCTGAGGTTGAAAATTTGTTCCAGAGTCCCATGACCAGGATGAAACCTCTCTGCCACCTTTGAGTCTGAGGTTAAAGTATCTGTCCGATGCGCCTCTGTGGTTATCCTTCATTGACCCTTTATAGGATATGGTATCATTTTAAAATATAGGACCACCCCCTGGTTGCTTGTCCAGCAGCACATCTCTGGACTGTGCTCCTTCAGTAGATAGTGTGTAACTGGTATTGAGTCCTCCAAGTATCCCTTCCACAAATCAACGATGTTCCTTTTTGAGGGTAACAGTGCTCCGTTTGTACTGCTTATTCCTTCTGAGCTATTGAATCGTGTTCCAGGAATTCTTTTTGGCCAACTGAAGCCCTTTCCCATGATATTCCCAAACCACAGCCGCAAACCTTGATATCGTTTTGTCTTGCCACACTTTCTTTTTCTTCACTTCATGATTGTCTATTGAGCCAAGTGTTTTGTACATTGTTCAACACGTAGAACACAGTAACCTCCATAGACAACACACAACAAAATACAATTTGAAAGAAATGTATGTTAAAATTGGAACGTAAAAAAAAAAAATCACTAAACAATGACACTTTTCTTTTTCACTCCAAATTTTCACAGCAAATATGACTCAAATGCTATGAACTGTGTAAAAATTCTCCTGTGATAAACATTTGTTATCACAAGCTCGGATATATAAACAGACTTTTGCTCCCCTGATTAAATGATGTTGTAATGCACTTGGAAATGTGTTTGTGTCAAATGTTGGATTAAAGAATAATAAAGTATAATTGCTTGGCATTTAGAAATGATTTAGCACATTACCGTTATCTGATGCTGTAGAAATATGAAAGTGAATTGTCGTATCATGATCGCATGCTTCGGGGAATGCTCTTTTTTTTTTACCGGAGTTAGTGTGTGGTCAGCTGATACACAGCAATCCGTCTGTCACCCAAAAGTGTTGAATTTCTGCGACCCCAGAATAAGACATCGGCCCTTTTATTTGTTATAAATGCTCAGACGTGCAGGCATCTCTCACAAGACTGAATTGGACTGAAAGTTTAGACTTAAATCAAGACGCCGTGGGCTCCTATTTTGACTTCAGAGACAACTTCTCCATGGTGACAACTTAACTTCCATCATGCCAGAAAAACACTGAGTTGCCAGGCAGAATGTAAAGTGGAAATAACTTCTTATGATGTAAAACTCTGAGCTCAGCGAGTGGCCTTGGCATCGTATAGCTGGAAAGGGATAGCCTAATTTCCAAACACTGGGCTGAAGCAGAACATTCTGTTACATTGCATGTCAGGGTGTCTGCTTTTAAATGTGATTAAGAAACCCGACTGTTACCCATCCCTTACCATTTGTGTCCTAAGGGGCTCATTTTAATTCCCTTTTGAGCAGTTAGACAGAAGTGAGATGTTATAAAAGTATGCTGTTCCCACCCAGTTCCCAGTACTGGTAATTGCGGAGAAGCCTCCAAAAGTGATATTGATTTATCATCGTTGGAAAACGTGGGAGTAAGTGGGACAACACTTGATAGAGAACAGATCAAATCCCGAATTGAATTAATCATGAGATCCTCTTTGTTTCCATGACAAATAGATGTGACTCTGCTCTCTAACACTTTTGTGCGGTGAAAAAAAAAATCATCTTTCCCGGGGGTCCCGAATGGTTCCAGATGTCACGGCTCCTTCACTGGATGAAGCTCACTTCTACAGTAGTCATTTCGTCTTGTCGGATGACACGAAATGACAGAAGAAAATATGTCTTTATTCTCTTGTAATATTCCTTATTTCCGACTGTGGGCCAATGCCTTGTCGACAAGTCTCGGAGAATGTCTTCAAGACCCGCTGACAGGCCTCAAATTGGCACTGTAATCCCGGAGGCTTAAAGTCTGGCAATCACCGCTTCATTTTGGGCAGTCGAAACAAAGTAACATCATTTTGCGGGGAAAATATGAATATGCCTTTGGTCTTGGCTCATAACTGAGCCTCAATGTGATACCGCGAGTCCAGTTCAAAGACAAATATGAGGCTTGGAATGCCGGGATGTGGAGTATAAAAGTTTGAAAGTATACTTTGCTTTGGCTTCAGTCAATCTGCAAAGTCTCGATACCAAATATGTTGCAAATGATAACGTGGCAGAGTTCCTTCTTTTGAATAATAAAGAGATAAGGTTTTAGTTTGTGCTTGACAAGAATAATTAAACAAAGCACTTAAATTCACGTCATCGTTCGAGAAGAGCATTTGTGAGTAAGAGCTTTGGTTCGACTGCATCACTGAAAACTCTGTTTCTGACTTATTTGTTACTGAATATATAGTATGATATACTCAATCATGAGCTTCATTCAACTGACAGGTTAATGACTGGTTATCACTTTAGATATCAACCAAAAACTACACCAACATTTCTTGTTAGTTTTGTTTGTTGATTCTAATAAAAGGTACCAACATAACTTGTTGTATTGAAGAAAAAGAATAATGTAACCAAGAAAAGAAGATGTATTTTCTGCCCCTTTAGCAAGATTTCCTCCTTTTTTTTTGCTCTTGACAAGCAATCCAGGAGTCATTCTTTATCCCACAACATCAAAATAATTTTATAATTTCTATGATAATTTTATCATAATAATAAACAATTTCATAGTTTTAATAAACGTTTTTTCTGGTATTAAAATCAGCATTTTCTTATAATGTACTTTTCCTTCATTTCATACAATGATTCATTATCAGTTAAGAATTGATGACTAACGATTGATATGAACAAGGGCAGGAAAAAAGAAGAAAATATTTTCAATATCCATTTAAAAGCTAATCTTTCACGGACATTAAAATAAAACATCCAGCATTTGGACCGTCAAACTTCTCATCCTTTACTTTTATTTCCCCCAAATGAGCAATAATCATGACGCCTGTTTCCTCTCACGCACTGTCGAGGTCGGAATTGATCATGACTGAACGTTACGTATTTGGGAGCTGCCGAAAATGACGGAGATGTTTGCGGGTCAATTACAAGTGAATTGTGCTTTTTACTGGTCAGTCGGGAGTCCTCGTGTGTTCGAGACAGCAGTCGTATTAGTGCAGCTGTTGAGCCTAACTGTTGTTATCCTTCTGTCTGTGAGCTTCTACAGGCCGACACATGCATATATATATATAAATATATAAACACAAGAATCACTATTTAATACAGAGGATACTGTTACCAGCTCTGTAAATGTGTGTGATAACATCAAGCAAATTGATTTTTTTATGAAGTAATTGCTATGCTACGTTCATAAAGGACATGGAGCCCTGCCAGGGCCATAAGAGGAGAGTGAGGGCCGGCCTCTACTCTCCATTTCTGTACAGTTGCTACCGCTCCTTCATGTCCTAGCATGCTTATAAGCTGACATCACTGGCCAGACAGAGTGCTGGGTCCATGGTATGGACATATGCAATCACTTGGTATATATAAAAAAAAATCCCCTCAAAACTTTCATCTTACGATGTCCAATATCGTAAAATAGGAGCTCCCTCTTTCAATCTAGCGTACGGAGAAAAACATTTAATCCATAAATCCTGCTGAGCTTTCAACTGTAAATAACTTAAAGTATTAGAGTGAGATGCTTTATCCTCCTGGCACCGGCACAGCACGGAGCAGGTAGATGGATTGATGGACTTAATGGACCACAGGTGCGTATTCTTTTGAATCCGCGGAAGAATTCTCAAACGATTTCTGATTTAACCACGTTTGACCCTCGTCCACTTGGCCGATGCACCGAAGGTGGGGCAGATGCTTAAAGAAGCTCAGAACAACCCAGGGAACAAAGACTTGAGATCATTTTTGATGATCTACACACTGATTTATGGTTTGAAGCGCGCTGTTATTCAGCTGCATTATGTGACGTGGGTCGAAGGATGAAAGAAAAGAGACCAATAAATGAGGCGGTGAAATGTGAGACTGGTATTAAGCTAGCCAAGAAGTCAAACGATACGTTATGACTTGTCACGTTGGTTCATGTCTTATACCTACAATTTAGTGTCTCCACCCAAAATAAAATATTACATAACAGCCGTTAGCTTTCAATCAGATTTTCTTTTATTAATATTGATATTTCTGGGAATTTTATTTTTAACACTTGCTCTCTGAGTCCAGACATATGTATTTTTACTAATAATTTACTAATTTAAAAATAAGTGTGTCTGAACTCGTAGAAAGAGGCGTTGTCTAAAAGAGAAAGTTCAAACCTCAATGGCTTTTTTTCAGGTGCACTTTCCTTTATAGATTTATAATTTAACTAATTCATTTTTTTTTCTCTACCAAGAAGTTATTGTGACGGTTGTCATGATGAACATGTTTCAATGAAACATGGAAATATTGATTATTTGGCAAATAGCAGGTATTTAAATATTTTTTCAATAACTTAATACTTTTGGAGGCTTGTATAGCTCATTCAAAGCACATCTTGTAGTAGTAGATTAGTCCCCTGGTGGATGTATGAACTTGTCTCATTGGCTATTTATTGGGTGAAAAAATACTTGTATACTGTATAACAGTTTTAAAAGAAAATTCCACTAAATCCTTTAATAAATCAGAAGGCCTTTAAAAATGTTGAATATTCACCAACAACACCTCTGACTGTCAACTGTATTTCTTTTACTGCGTCATTCTTCTTCTTCTTGCACAGTCCATGCAGTACTGATTGGAGGTCAGTACTTCATCAAGTATCGAGCGCAAACAATGTCCTTATTTTTTGGTCTGAATTATATTTATTTCTTACCAGCCAGTGAAGAAAAAGAGAGGAAAACAAATCTTATTTTATGTTTTTATTTTCAACTCTAATTTCTGTTGGTTGGTTAAAATTAAATGATTAAAATTGCTGAAATCCTTTTTACTGGAAAGGTTGTTGAAAATTCATGAGTCTGACGGGAATCAGCTTTTTTCTTGAATAGGAAAGAAAGAAACCAAAGCTCCAGTATGTATCCGTGGATTTCAATAAGATTAATTATACCTTCATTGTTGCGCTCCCCGGAGATGTGATTCATCTAGTGAGAATTTTAAAAATGGCATACGCCTTGTTTAATCAATAAAAGCATCTTGACAAGAAGCATGAATTTATTTTTCGTTTCTCTTTTTCTCCTCCAGATATGTTCCAGTACCTGCTGTCTTTCTCTCAAGGACACCTGAGTTCTCTGCTGGAGGGAAGCTACACGTCTCTCTCCCGACAAGCTTTGCCCAACGTCAACCAGCTTTTTTCCTCGCTCTCCCTCTATCTCCGCGGGGCCAACATCTCCGTGGAGGCCTCGGTCAACCAGTTTTTTAACAACTTGTTTCCGCTGGTCTACACCCGGCTGATCAACCCGGGCATCGAGGGCAACATGATGTCCCTCAGCCAGATGAGCGACTGTCTTCGCATGATCCGGCAGGACGTCAACCCCTTCGGGACTCACCCCGCCGTCATGGCGCAGGAGCTCGCCGGCGCCATGGCGGTGGGTCGGCAGCTGGGCCTGGCGCTGGACGAAGGCGTGGAGGTGATGAACGCCACGGAGAACGTCCTCCTGAGCAAAGAGTGCGTCAAGGGGCTGGTGAAGATGGTGTACTGCTCGCACTGCCGAGGCCTGACTCTGATCAAACCCTGCGTGGGCTACTGCCTCAACGTGATGCGGGGCTGCCTGGCCAGCGTGTCGGAGCTGGACCAGCCGTGGAGGAGGTACACCAGCCTCCTGGAGCAGCTCACGCACGCCATGGCGGGCCACCACAGCTTGGAGCTGGCGCTGCTGGGAGTCAGGGGCCACGTCAACGAAGCGTTGCTCTACGCACAGCTTCACGGTCCGCTCGTCACGGCCACGGTGAGTTCACCCTGGACAAACACGCATCAGCAAGTCAAATGGCACGACTCTTTTTTTTTTTTTTTGTTTGACTTTTCTTGTTGCAAACATATACCTTGGCAACGGTTTCATGTATTGATTGGAACAGTTTAACAGACGGGCTTGTGGTTAATGACCGACTTCTTTCCTACATCGCAACAAAGAGCCCGCACACTACATTAATGTTTGCATAGCGGCAAAATTATTCAGTGAAAATATTGTTTATACTGAAAAAAAAAACCCTCGTCCTGCGCATATAAAACGCAGACAGCACTGAGGTTACAGGAGTCGTTTTCCAAAAACGTCAAGGCAGCTAAACATCAGCATTGTAGTTAAGGTTGTGACTGGGGAGGAATACTAAAAATTCCTTATTGACTTAGTGGATAAAATGGGGATTGGGAGCACCTTCACACTGTGAGTGCTACCACATGCCTGATGTTATACGCACTCATAAATTGTATGTTTGAAACACGAAGACAGTTTCTTGAACCACCGCCAGGCAAGCTGCGGTTGAATCCAGAGTGAGGAGGTTAGACTTAAGCGAATTAAAATCAACGCCGGAGTCTTAGATTTTCGGGCCAAAACAAATGATTAAATATATAAAAAGTATCTTCTTCAGATTTCTACTGCAGTCGGTTAATCAGAAGTGAAGAATGGATGAAAAAGCATGGGGTGGAAAAAAAAGCATCTTTTAAAATAGTTTACAATTGACAAGCCTTGGTGATGAGAATATTTGACTCATGTGCATGAATCACTTTATAGACAACATAAACCACAACCTCAACATGCCCTTTATGGAGGAGGAGATAGTTCCTGATAATAATGTTTCACAGAAGGATCTTTTCTTAGGTTTTTCTCAAGAAAGTCTGTGAATTATAGACGGATTCTTTCAGGGTATTTTGGCAATAGCACTTTTTTTTTTCTCTCAAGATACACGATAACTTATCAGGCCGATGTGTTCTTAAAATAAACTTACATTAGAGCGGTTTGATCTTCTGTGAATATATATGGCATCCTGAATTGCCACCCTGGTTACCCTGCACAAACATCAAAGAAGACTTATAAGCTTTTGTTACAAAAATGAATAAAGCTAGACCTTTATTATCGCAGTACAAGATCTTGCATTACTAATAGAATACAAAAAGGATTATTAGACTTAGAAATACAGTAGACTTCCTTTTATTGTCATTGCATAGAAAAACACAACAGAGAAACCTGCAACAAAATGTCGCTAAAAAAACACAGCATTGAATTTGCTGTATAGAATTGGGATATAAAAGTAAATAACTATAATTATAAGTAAAGGTATATAATCGTAGGTGCGATAAAAGTAGTGCAGTTAAAGTACGACTTCAAGTGTAATGAAAATGACAGTAAACAATATTAACAATATAACAGAATACAAACGAGGAATATAAAAAGCTGTGTAACAAGAGTCGTTTAATTTGTATAACTTAATTCCAGGTGAGACGGCTTTGGACTTTTTCTTGTACGTTTATACAATACTCAGCTTTGCAAAACTAAGCAATAGAGAGTACTTTCTATACATCCTTGATTTTACATGTTTCAACATTTCAACTAATTGGATCTCGAAAAAGTAGGGGTGTAAGACAGATAAATATATATATGTATTTTTTCACCATTCTATATCAATATTCAAACGAACTCTATCAAATGTATTATTTATTTTATTTTTAATATTTGTATTTTTTTGCTTGCAAGTCATTTTCTGCTTTGGTTTATTTATATTTAATTAGATGTAAGTAAAATAACATTTACAATAAAAATGCAATTATTGATGACTTTTGTTCATTTTGGTGTTGCTGACTTTTGAGTTGATGACAGTTGAGGACGAGAGGATACTTTACAGTCGACTCCAGATTCTTTTAATGCTGATGTTTATGCATGTGTTGGCTTTAAGTTCAATTAATTCAACCAGAAGAGAGTGGAACAATCGCAAGATGTCACTAAAATGATTATGCAAGTTTGTTGAAATATATCTTGTGGCGTCATAAGCTTAGTATATATTATTGTTAGCTGAATATGTCGTATCGTGAGCTATATTAATACTGTTAAATCGTATTGTGAGCTCAATATATACTATCGAATCGTATCGAGAACTGAATAAATCGTAACCTGGACTATATATATATATACTCTATATATATACTCTATATATAGTGTTGAATCGAAAATCGAGCTAAATATGTCATGTTGAATGGTGACCTGAATAAATCATATCGACAGCTGAATATATGGTATTGTGAGCTATAGATGTAGTGTTAGTTGTATTGTGAGCTGAATATATTGTATTGAATTATATTGGGAGCTGATTATATTGTATCGTATCGTATTGTGAGCTGAATATGTTTTATCGTATCATATCGTATCGTATTGTGAGCTGAATATATCGGGAGCTGAATATATTGTATTGTATCGTATTGTATTTTGATCTGAATATATCATATCAAATCGTATTGGGAGGTTAGTGTAACAATGCAGCCCTACACTACTGCTATTTTTTTTAATCCTGATCACCAAAATCCAAATGCAAACACACAGCAAGCTGAACCTGACAATCTCTAGTTTTGCCGAAGAGGTCCACCAAAGTAACCAATTATAAAGCAGATTAGAGGTAAATTAAATTTACTTTTTACTATCAGTGACGTCAAAATTAATATTAGAAAATAATACAAGTGTTGCTCTAAACCTGATCACACTAACACAGTTGAATTGAAGTTGAATTTACGATAAGTGGGTAAAATGAACGTCCATAATACCATTATAGTCACTCATCATTCGTCCACTCTTGAAGGATGTTACAGACTTGTCTTCTTCGTCTCATGCTGTATTTTGATATTTTAATTCATGTTTTTATCACCTTGTCCCCCCACACAAAAGTTGTATATCCTCTAGCATTTGAGCCAAACTTTCCCTCGCACCCATTAACTTGCCTTGTGTATCCATAGTGATACCTGAAGATGTGGAAAAAATGTCCCTGCCTAAAACTTCCAACCACTGTTCGGTTGCATTTTAATCAAGTCTCCTCTCCCGCATTTAAATATCTCCTTCAACTTGGCGCCAGGAAACAAACTGTCGACGCATTTCTTCATTGGCCTAAGACTCCTCATGTTGTAACTGAGCGTGATGTTTAGTGCTCTCGATTCATTCAAATGTCCAAGTGCGATATTCAGTGTCTGAATGAGTCACAGAAGAGTGTTGGCTGCACAGAACAGTGACACAAACCTAATTTGTATGTCGTGTGTGAGTGATTGTGCGCATGTTGGACTGTTTAGAATTCATGGCGTGGCAGGAGGGGACAAAGCAGAGATCCTCTTCCTGCAGGGAAACACAAGCATCCACTTGGAAAGTAAGAAAGTTGGTTCTAGAAGAAAGCGGACACTTTGCCGACCCTTATTTTCTCCCGTCTGCTATACGTTTCAACCGTCCGTCACACACCTACACACGCATATAAAAGTGTTACCAATAACCCCTGGCCTTTTTCAATTGCGGTGTAGTTTTATGAAGCCTCTGTGGCCTGTCAGGGAAAACTGTAAAGCATTCAATGAACAAGTGCAACTACTGTTTCAGTGTGGACTCTTTGACCTACTGTATATGCTTCTGTGAGATTCTACTGCCGACCAGGGACCGTCTTCACGGTAATGTCAGTTCGATACACTATAGCATGAGAATGACGTCATCACGATCCCCTTTGTTGGAGTACAAACAACCGAGTAGAGTAGAGCAGATGATCTAATCTAATTTCTTGATTTAACTCCTTGTAGACTTTTCCGGTTTTGCTTAATACCTGTCATGAAAGGTTTTTTTTTTGTTAGGCCATAATCCATTGCCTGGTCCCCAAACACTGGGCCTTGGCCTGGTATCAATCTTCATCAATCTGAAGCAAAATAATCAATATTATGTCTTTTGTATTATTGCTGTCTGAGGGGTACTTTAACTTTCTTGAATCCGAAATGAGCCTTTTCGCTAGCAAAAAATGAGTATAACACACATTTTATGAGACCATCTTGTTGCAGAGAAACCAGTCCGGAGCTCCCCCAATTTCAGCGTTGTGGTGAGATGTATTTTTCATGCACTCAATGTTGTTTTTTTGTCTGACCAGTTGTTTAGTTTTCTTTTTTTTATGTGAAGGCTGGTTCATAAAAAATAATGCCCATAAGAAAAGGCTACGTCATGGTCTTCTCAATTCAATGTAACTTACCTGGACCTCATAGTGTGAAGTTATGAGGAAAAAATTCAGGAATAGTCAATAACTAAAAAAAAAAATAATAAAAGGAAAATCTCAAGATTGATATACAATTATTTTACCAGTTGATTGACAAAGAATGTACATTATCTCTTCTCTTTACACACAGAACCAATGAAAAGGGGAATTTTGAAAGCTTGAGCTTTTCATCATTAAACTTAAGACATAAATGCAGGTGAAAATTATCTTTAAATCTCTATTTAATTTTACACGCTTAACTTCACCTGATGCACAGATGCAGTACCTTCCGGGCTCATTCAAAGTTTTTGACTGATCTTTATTTTTAAAGTAATGATGGCCACTCATTTCTCTTTCCATTCAATGAATTATAAGGTTGTCCAATAGGGCTGTTTCAATAAAACACAACTGATGGTCCCAAACCCATTAATAGGGCAAAAAAGACTCACATGTGATGTAAAAACCACTTCAGGTGGATATATTTTAAAAGTCCTCGAATAAATTCCAAAAGTATAGCGCAGTCATCAGAGAAAAATTTGGCAACTTTGGCGGAACTAGAATATAAATGTTATGCCTTCAGTGATAATCTATCATGTAAACAGTCCTGAAAAGAAAGAAAAAGCATTTAACGAGAATCTATGTCCAAACTTTTTGTCCTGTACTGAATGTTAACTTGAACACAAAAACCATCACGACCATCCATGACTATATTTGGCCCTTGATGAGCAGAACCAGTTATAGTTCATCAACTTCCACATACTACTGTGAGCCTGCAGTTCAGAGGAATCTAAACTATTATTTTGACAAGTCTTAATACGTTTAATGGGCCTTGCCTGATGAGAAACGGTGTTCTATATGACGCTATATATATACCATGTGAGTCAAGTATGTACCTGCACCTTTGATTTATTACGTTTAAATTATAGCTCAGATCTTTATAGCTTAAATCTTTGTTTAATGATGGTTGGTTCAGGACTAT
Source organism: Callionymus lyra (assembly GCF_982586985.1). Classification (NCBI taxonomy): domain Eukaryota; kingdom Metazoa; phylum Chordata; class Actinopteri; order Syngnathiformes; family Callionymidae; genus Callionymus; species Callionymus lyra. Next base: position 5,469,742 of record NC_141833.1, read on the forward strand.
TCTTATGGGTCATCCACTGGTTACTATAGTATTTTTCTGTGTTTTGGTGATGCAATTGGTTAGCCATCTTTCCGTGACTGACTAAAGCTTCAGTACCATCAGAGCCCCATTTGTCTTCAAGTTGTTATCAATGTGGTTTTGCACTCTGGGTCCAGCCCCTCCTCTGGCCCCCCCGGCTTTCCACCTCCACGTGCTTGTACCTAATGTTATTGTACGTCATGGGCTGGGACTCAGGTCACCAAACCAACATGGGCTTATATACACACACGCTCCGTTTGCAGGTATCAGGTTCTGCAATGTCCTATAAGGAGCGTAGATGTGCGGTTCCTCCCAGAGTGACAATACTGTGGAGCGGCTCTGAAAGGCTGTTATTGATAGCTATGTGGGCTGGCGGCAGGAGAGATTTATTTTTTGACACATTCCTCGACATACTTACTTGGACTTGGTTTGTAAGAAAGTGGTTATGGATATTTAGGGAGGTCTATCGGGCTGGATTTTATTAGCAGGACACAATTAAGCATTCAAATGATGAGCAGGAATCTCATGATCATTCTAGGACAGTCAGTTTCCCCCCCTCCCAAAAAAAATGGCAATCCATTGATTTTATTTTGACCTCAATATTGCATCACATTCCTGAGGAAATGTGTTGAACAAGTGTCAAGGAATGTGACTTATTGCAAGCTTTGTTTGGCAGCTGAAAAAGGAGCGGTGATCCACATTAGAGGCGTCGAGCGAAGGTTTGGTTTTACCTCAGCTTTTCATTACGGTCTTTATAGAGGAACGATAATAGCCTTTAGATAATGGAAACACACTCTCGTGGCTTCACTGGAGCGCTTCCATTCACCAATGCCGGCAACTTAATAAACTTCTGAGGCTTTTAACACCATTTTAATTTTTGGAGTTTTCAGTGTTACTGGAAAATCATTATAAGTTGATTTCACGAAATGCAAAACAGAAACATTAAATGTAGTAAACCCTTGTTTTATCTCTGGGTCAAGGCGACCCAAATGTAATTGTTTTACCCCTTGTGTTGCCTCTGGGTTCACCTTGAACTAAAAGAAACACAAGGGATAAAGATATGTAATTTGTTTTCCGGCCTTCGGGTCACCCTGACCCTGAGATAATACAAGGGTTAAAATAATAGCTGAGTTAGGTTTAATTGACTGGCGTAATTTGAAGTATAATTACACTTATTTTATTGCACCTATGAAAAAAATTGTTTGATATTTATACCGATTACATCATTCCAATCCCATTTGCTTCATTTTTTCCTTAACTCTTGTGTTGTCTTAGTGTCAAGGTGACCGGGTGGCTCAGTAACAAATGTGTTTTAGGTATCCCTTGTGTTGTCTCTGGTTCAAGGTGAACAACCTCCACCACTGAATATATATTTCTGGAATGCAGGGAGGTTGTTTACCTTGACCCAGAGAAACCCACGAGGGATACCTCAAATACATTTGTTTCGGGCCACTGGGTCACCTTGACCCAGAGATAACAACCAAAGTCAAATGTCTCCCTCCAAGATGCAGTAGGTCCGTCTGTAATTAAGATTAAGACTAAGAAGTAATAATAGTCTTCACTCGTCTTCACCCCTCCTTTGTTTATACAATGAGCCCTTTGGAGGTGGAGGCTTCCGGGATTAATGATGCGCAATGAAAAATTTAATCTACAGAAAACCACATTTCAGTTGGCGGGGTTTACGCACAATTTCTAATGTAAATATTTCAATAAAAAGAAAGTTTTGTACAAACAAACACATACTGATGATTACAATAGAGGTCCAAGATATATTTAAGAGAGACTTAAATAAACACATTAGTTGCCTTTTAAAACATTTCATCTTAAAAGAGCAATTTAAAGATATACAACACTACGATGTTGATTAAAAGACAATGATTTTACCTGCAGAAAATGGTATAAAGGTAGCAGTAAAATGAAAAAAATCTACCAATAAAGTGCAGACATTTGTTCAGAAGTGTATAATGACATCACCTACCTTTGTACTGTGATTCAGTGTAATCTTCACGAAGCAGAATTGCATTTCACAAAGAGAGTAATAATGGAATGGTGGTGCTACATCCTCAGCTCACTGTATATTCATATTGACCAAGTGTCTCAGACTCTTTACGGTCGGCCGTTTGTCTGAAATATGGCTTCGAGCAATTGCTTCACATGCATGCGACGATTTGAAGCAGCTCAGGTACTGAAACCGACATGTAAAAATGGCGAAGCTAATATTCTCTCACAGGGCTTCAGAATCAGATATTTGATATTTGATATTAAAAAATGAAACTATAGATATTGATCAATATTTTTAAGTCCTACAATAGGATGATTTGCTCAGCGAAGGCTCACAAGGTTCTGCACTGCAGATCTGGAGCGGCCGGTTACCACGTCTGTGTTCTGTGGCTGCTCCGTACACTTATATCATCTTTATAATCCCTGCACGCCTCTGGCACCAGCGCTCACCCTGACGCTGCTGCTGCTGCTGCTGCTGCTGCTGCTGTCCGTCTTACTCAGCAGTGCATTAGCTAATGATGGCCGGTGCAGCCTCTCCTCTCGCAACATGTTCCCTCTTTTCTCGTCATATTTCCTCAATAAGCAGCCGCCACATTTCTGAAGGACGTGGTAACGAAATGTATTGACACTGTAATGAATCCATGTGTCGATATGAACTCCGTGCGAGAAATAATGTCTCAAAGTAATCTCATGTTATTGATCCGAGCTGTGGGATATAATAGATGTGTAATTATATTCTCTCATGATCATTTCAATCCTTACGTTACAGCCCAATGTCGTTCGGTTCTTCCTCTCGCTTCCAATAGTTTAATTGTTGGGGAATTTTCTTGGCACTTGTGTTTTATTTTGTTAAATATGCAGTAATATTTAAGGAAGTATTATTGTTTGATGTATTTGTTTTTTGTTGTTGTTTATCATGTTATAGAATCTTTTAAATATTTTCATTAGCTAGAACTAGCATCAAGCTTCGCTACTTTTACTTTATTTTGAAACCAGTAAATGTAGCTACAAACAATAACAAAATAAAATGATGACTTACTTAAATACATATATATATATTTTTATTTTGAAACAAGCAACACAGAACTGATGAAGACAGTTCTAATAATGTCATCGATTTGTTGATAAAAAAGGACAATTGAAATTTGTTTTACTTTAACAATTCCAAACTTCACTGAGAAAGGTTCACTTTATTTTTTTATTTTTTTTTTGACAGCACATCCCTACATCCTGAAACACCGTCACAGTTGTGGCACATCCTGAACTGATGCTTTTGCTGCTTTGTGCTGGCGTTTTTGCAATACTTAGTATACTATTTTCCCAAGTACACTGCTCTTAAACTAATAATAATGTCTAGTGTAAGTAGATGTGCATGAATGCTCGTCCCTAGATGCAACACTAATAGACTCAGGGACTCATTCATTCCGTGCTATTAAGCTTTATTATTCTAAGTTTAGAGCAGGAGGTAAGTGAAAGTATGACGAATTGTATTCCATATTAATCTTTGTATCTTTTTCCTTTGTATCCTTTTCTTTGCGTTATTTCCTTTTGACTGATGTTTATTTATTTTTGATCTATTTTCTTTATACTAGTCCTTTGTTCTGCACTTTGGTCTTGTTCTTGTTTTCAGTTGATAATGCCTTCAAAACTTTTTTTAGGTTTTCAATTGAACGATTTGTAACAGTTTCAGAAAACTTTTATTGCCAAGGTTGTAAAGACAAAACAGGAATTTGTTGTGGTGGCTTTACCGAATATAAAAATGAAATAATACAAGTTAAATAAGATAATTAAAATAAAACTCAATGAATTAATTAAATTAAATTAAATAGAGACATTACCTTAAAATTATATGTAAATAAATAATTAATAACAAATAACAAATAAAATACATTACATTTAATTAAACCATATTCATTATCACACAGCTGACGTGTAGAAAGAGTTTTTTAACCGGGATCTTCTGGTCTGATTGATTAAGCGGTTGGAACATGGGGTGTCCTGGGTGATAGGGGTCAGCAGCCAATCACCTTCTCAGCAGAACGGATATTCCGCTGATCCACACGGTTATGGAGGAGGTGATAATGGACTCCACAATGGCAGTGTAAAACTGCACCAGCATGGTGATACTTAGTGATACCACACGTGAAAATGTATTTAACAAGTATATATAAAGTATGCACCACTGAAGATATTTGAACGTTTGACTTGGATTTTCACCGTCAAGGAATCTATCCGATGACATCGCTGACTGGCTTCACCATCAACAGTGATGAGTGCAGTTATCCTACTATTGCCACTGTTTAAATGAACTAGTAGTGATGGATTCAGTGAGACCAACACACTCTTTGTAGCCACACCTGTTGTTACGTCTGCACCTGTGTTGGTATTTTCCAGTCGTTTTCTGCCCCATTGCATTCTTTCAAAGAACTCAAGAATGCTTCCTTTCACACCGTTTCTTAAACATGGTGAACACGCGTCACATACTTGTCAGCAGGACTCTTGAAACGCCAACACTTGAATTACGGTGTTAATTGTCACAAGAATTCACGTGTAAAGACCAGCACTCAACACTGAAGTCATTCCAGGAGACAAACGAGGAGGGATTTCATCGAAAGTAAACACGTCTGACTTTGGTGTGAGAAACGTCGTGTTGACTTTACCTCAATTACCAGTGACATCATTTCGATGAGAGGGAAGCAAAACAAGCGGACGTTGAAATGGGCAGATGGACCGATATCTTGCTGTGGAGATTAAATAACCTCAGTTGTTACAAAGAAAGACCATGAAGAGAAAATAAATGATCAAGCGTGAGAGAATGTTTGTTCAAACGTTTGTCGTTGTCCAACATGACTCAGCAAAACAATGGATTAAAAACATTGACTCATTCGTCCTCGGCATTCCAATCCTTTACATGCTGAGCACATTCATGAGCCTCATTGGTTGTTTTCCTCCTCTTTTGCCTGATATCTCCAACATTCGTACGCCAACATGTCCACTATCTCTCCTCTTCCATTTATACCTGCCCCCCCCTCCCGACCCCCATATTATAGTTGGAAGTCCTCATGTATTTATTTACTTAAATTGTTCTTGACCTGAATTAAAACATTTACAGAAAACAACATTGAATAATGTAGTATTCAAATGCCTTGTCGTAGTTTACACTAAGTTATATGACATCACATATATTATTTTTAATAATAATTATAATAATAATAATAGGAGTGATAAAAGTTAAGAAAGTCAAACAAGGGAGCTAAAACGAGAGTTGTAGTGAATAAACCAGTTTAATAAAAAGTGTGTTTTTAGCCAAGTTTTAAAAATGGTGGTTTAATAAAAGGTGGATATTGAGATCTTCACTTAAAAAGCTAACTTGTTTCTGTCGTCCCACAAATATAATGATATTATAAATTCTTCCATTTCCACATTAAAATAACCATGAACTCCAAAATAACTAACATTTCCCAGATTAAAGTTGATCAACATCATTTTGTAGACAAAATAAATAAATCTCTCACATCCTATAACTAACTAAGACTAATTTCTGAATGACAGAGTTTAGATAATTTAGCTAGCAAGTTTAGCATTTAACCAAAAAATTCCTCACATTGCTGTTGAATTTTTTTTTTAATTAAATACTTTATCAGTATTTTTTTACAATCAGTTAAGTTGTAAAATCAGTTGTAAAATAGTGTATTGAAAAGGTTTGGACCCAATTCTTAAACTGTTGATTTGTATTAACGTTGACAACACTATAGAATTCACTGAAAATCGGATACAACAGTCCACGTATATGATGTGATCTCTTCTGAAAATGTTTTGATCTAGTTTACAGTATCATGCAACATTTTCTGCCATGAAACCCAAATAAATAAACAACCTCTCATGACACGGATTCATCTGCCTCTAAGGAAAGAAGCCAAAAGCTATAACACTGTTTGTCTAAATGCCTTATCTTATGCATATTTGAACAAAAAAAGATCTGCTCGCTGCTGGAATGAAAGTATTTATTAGGAAGTGATGTATTTTAAATGTGAGCGTTTTATTAAAAGCTCAAAACGGTTCAGGTTCAGCACAGCTCTCATGAATCACGGTAATGGAGGTGGACAGTTCTAATGTGGCTAATAATCAGAGTCATTCATCACCAGCGAAATACTTTATAGATCTGTCAATGCAACAGTTCGGGCTCCAATAAAACTATTGTTCACTTTGGAAGAGCTGGAATTTTAATAAATCAGTGGCTTAACAGACTGCATTCGCTCACTGACATTTAGTGCACGAGTGGGAAAAGAAGTACTCTCGGAAAAGTGGGCGAGCGCAGTTGTTGCATCCTGCACACCGCTGAGCTCTGGGGGTGAAAGGGGGCTGAGAAAGTTCCTTTAGCTTTACTCTGTAATCCCATGATAAATAAACTGGGAAGACAAGACCACCACTGGTATCTGTAAGCTTATACTCCCAGAGAGCAGGGATGGCCCTGGGCCGGGCTCGCTCCAGCTTTTTCAATGTCAGGATTTTTGCTTTACACTCTCTTGAGCCGGTGTGAGACATAGATAGACAAGCATGGATACAGTTGAAGCTAAACACATGCATGTGTACATTTGAGGTCCCTCTTTAGTTGTGTAATCCTGAAGAGAACCATTTAAAATATATATAACTTGTTTGAAAATCTTTTGGACGGTTGTTTGCTTTAGTTCTTCTGCTTATTTGTCTTCATTTGTTGCCTCAGGGTTCAAAAACAAATGAGTTCTCTAATGAAAATATATATTTTTGCAATAATATATATTGATATACAACTATAATACTATTTCATCCACTAAGGATTACATTTAACCTGCCAACAACATTAACATCATCTGAGATTCACCTAAGTAACTAAGGGTAAGAGTCTCAGATCGTATGGATTTCAATAGAATCAGAATCAAAATTATTTTTACTGATATTATAAGTTGAAGGTTCCACCTATTAGGAAATTGCTTACTGTACTGTACTGTATGTGCCAGGTTAAAAATAAATAATAAAAAATAACGCAGATAGATTATATCTTAGTTAGAAATGATCAGGGTTTTCACAATGCTGAAATTGTTAACCTAAGCAAAGATGAAAAATTTAAAGAAATAACATGCTTAAAGTCATAAGAAACATTTTTATTAATAGTGAAAACAAGACCACATCAATGCAAGTTACGAGCCAGACTAACAGTAAGAGGTGGTTAAATACAGTTGGGTTTATGATGAACAGCAGCTTTACTAACCTAATGGAATCCATTATGAAAGCCCAGGTGGTGGTTCTGGATGCCAATGGCGCCACCCAAAGTAGACAATGTAATATCATTACCATGGCAAAAAAGTGTCCTATCCAGATCTTTTCAACCCTTCTGTGGTCTCTGGGTCAAGGTGACCCTGTGGCCCAAAAAACAGTTGTATTTGAGATATCCCTTGTGTTGCCTCTGGGTTAAGTTTTATTGGGCCACCGGGTTCAATTCGACCCCAAGACAAAACAAAGGGTGAAGTTATTAGTTAGCTTTAATTTTGTCACCTTGTAGGGGCTTTGTTTTTGAGTGTGTGATTCAAACATAACTAATTTCAGTTTACTCTGCAGTCGTTTTACAGATTTGTTTCATGTTATTTTACATACAAGAATCTGTTTGGTGTCTTGGGTGTTGGCTGCCCTCCAGTCCTACTGTTTACACGATAATATATATCACAACTTGGTATATCTTAACTAGTAAATGACCAACAAAAGTAACAAAAAAGTTAAAGAAGTTAAAGAAAAACAATGTTTCGAGTGGCCGAGAAAACAGTCCTGAAATCAAGCCAATCTTATCATGATACTTAAATAATTCTCAAGTTGACAGAAACTAGAATCTAGTATCTGATTCTTATTTTACTACTAATACTGGACCATTTCCTTCGTCATACGGAGCATGTTCATGACCTAGCCGCTGAAATGTTGATCCTCCCTGGCTAAAGCAGTTGGAATCGTATGTCCTGGAGGAGATCAAATGTACTCCGGGTTCTATGACTTTCCCATACGGACATTGTGTCACAGCTTCTCCCCTGGTCATCAGTCTCTGTCCGAGAGCAATCACATAAGGAATGCTCCGCAAAATAGCTGAAATTGTAAAGGTATAACAAGGACCAACAGGTGGTCTGACGCGCCCACACACGCGCACACAGACACACACACACACACACTTATAAAGCAGAGCAAGTACTCGTGCTGTGCCCAATTGGGATTTCCATTCTCACGCCATCATCAGGTCAAAAGATAATTGATTCACGACCACGTTCTCATCCTCCCAGCCTGTCATCTGATTGGCCCTCAGGATGCAGTCATATGATCTGACCTACAAGGGCATGTGTGTCTCTTAATCCAGACCAAAACAAGAGGTCTGTTTATTTTCCCTGCAGTGACCTAATGCTACATGTTTATTCAGGCAGATTCTAGTCGATGTCATTGTCTTTTAATCTCCCAAATTCACAGAGTTGTCTAGAATAAAATGAGTCTTTTTAAGTGTGGGAATGACTCACTTCTTATTTCTTGGCCTGTTGGACTGTAACTTACAGCTACAGCATACAGAGAAGCAGCTTATCCTTGAAGAGGAAGTGCTGACCGGCACTTTTCTGCAGAACTCATCTGCAGGTTCCCACTCACCGCGGCGTCTGTAGGAGTTAACAATCCTTCCTCCTCACCTGATCAGTATACCTTTCAAGTTCCCTTCCTACGACATATTTTCGTTGACCCGTGTGGTAAGATGAGCCTGATTATAGGAAAAATGACCACGCTAAAATCTTTCCTCGCCTCCTTAAAGCAATAGTTCAGCCATAATCCAATCTCACCTTATTTTCTACTCACCGTCATGTTGACTACTAGTTGGGATTTTTAGAATGATCCCTTCATTGATAGAGTTATAGGCAAAAATCCAAATACCTCCTTGGTGCTCGTCTGTAACGTCCACTTTGTATAAAAGCCTCAGCGAGAGGAATTGTCTGGAAAAAAGTCCAATTTTAAACTTGTTTGAAGCAAGAGTTTAAAGAAAAACAAGCGATACTGACAGGAAGTAGTAAATATAGGGAGCGCTTACACAGAGAAAACAGTTTGCTGTCTACCCTGCACCACTGAGCGTCATTCGCTTCATTCAAATTGACATACATTTTTGTCTATAACTGTAAAACGAAAAAAATAAATCCAACCCTTAGTCCAGTGATTCCCAACCTGTGAGAGGGTGGATGTAATTAAATATAAATAAATTAAATGTTACATATGCTGTGTTAGTGACTGTGCAGCTTCAAATATGTTTCTCTTTTTATTTCAGTCCTTTATGTTCAATCTTCAATAAAAAAAGTGCTCTGAGAACGCATTAGAATGCCTTCGTATTTACGGGGTCGGAGGTGGGCCGCAAAGGTTTTTTGAGACTTAAAAGTGGGCCCTGAGTTGGAAAAGGTTGGGGACCACTGCCTTAGTCGACATGAGGGTGAGAAGAAAATGAGTGAAGTTTGAATTTTCTGGTTGAAGTACCCTTTAAGATTCAATTATGGACAAAGAAAACTCTAAATGTATAAAAATAAATGTAAAAACCTATTAACCCCTCAAAAAACTATAAAGAAAGATAAATATTTTTAGCCATACAATTCCTAAAGTAACTCAAATTGTGGACATAATGCTTAGTAATATGTATTAATTATGGTATCACTTAGTATGTAAAGACACATTCTTTACATACTATATATAAATCTCATGTAAATTGGAAATAAACATATTTTCATGAGGGTCTTCTGCCCCCCTTTTGCCCCCTTTCCCTTGACCCCATGTTTAAAACGGTACTCCACTTGCCGTTGAATTTGTTTATTTGCACACACGCCAACACACATTGTAAAAATAACTTTATTGTCCAAACACACTTCCTGTATTTACTTACTTACTTGGGATCTCTGTTTATTTGATCATGAACTTTCGCAACAAACACTTAAACTATGTTTTTTTTTCTTCTCCTATTAAATTTCAATTTTATAAGGTTAAAAACACTGGCAGTATGTTGTGCCAACACAAAGTGAGGTAAATGAGCACATGTGAGAAGCATTTGTCCAAACACAGATATAGAAAACACACAGCTGCTATCTCTCCTCAGCACAATGTGATGTGTGAGTGGAATGTTAGCATGTACATGTGTGGCATTAGCATGTGTGGCAGCGCACCGCCCGACCACATGTGAGTGTGTTTTATGGGTCCAGTGGGGGTTAAGGTTAATGCAATAAAACAACCTTCCCCGTGCCGCGCGTCTGCCGTCGGACGATTTAAGAGCAGAAACGAAAAGAGAGTTAATGAAAGCGGTACATTAATGACGACTGCTCTTATGCTGCGTCGGCATTTTTTTTAATTTTTTTTTTTCAAAAAGGATTGATCCGTATGCCGAGCATGTTTAATGACTTATCTCCTTGGGCTGGCGAGGTGGAAATGTTTTTAGACGTCTGGCATGACACATTTTCTGAGCGGTAACACATTTTTCAGCTGCTTATCGTCAACACACCCGGCTGTTAACTGAGCACAAAGTGTTTTCCACCTCCCACCTTGTGTGCATTCCATTGTTTCGGTTATTCTCGATGCATCCGGCAGTGCATGTGTCCGTCTAATTATTGACTACAATTCAGAGTCGATTTTTTTTAGACCTTTTCTACGTGGTATTGCAACTTCAAACAAAGAATTTGAAACTTTCTGTTACATGCATGTAACAAGTGATGGACTGATGCAGCTTCATGAAACAGTGTCATGTTGTTTAGAGGTCAGTAGGTGGCGCCATCAGTTTAGAAATTATGTAATGTTTCATTAGAACAATTGTTCTAAACCAGACCTGGGACAAGTGCGGCCCTTTGACTATATTTATGTATTTTTTTTAAGTTAGTTGATGAAATGTTTTGAAAAAAACTCGATATATACAGGAACAAAATTGCATCTTATTTAGCTTGATAAATGTCATGGTCTAATGACGAATGTGCTTTTTTCTTTTAGGGATTTTCTCGTCTATTTTTTTGCTTGACGGCCCCTAACAACATTCACAGAATTTAATGTGGCCCTTGAAGAATTATAATTGCCCCCCCTCCCCCCCTGTTCTAAACAAAGGAAACATTTTTTGTCAGTACCTCGCGAATAGCGGACATGTGCAGGATATTAATTCTTTCCCTTTATATATCAGTACTGACGTCTCGATTATAAGATGTTTCTATTAACATTGAAAAATCGGAAAGAATGTGATTTTAAGTGTTACGGAATCTATCCAGGCTACTTAGTGAGTGGCTAAACTGTAGTCCACGGTCCATCTAATCATTTGACCAGCGGCAATATTCAGATTCTGATAATCTTTTACATTTAAACACCTCACTGATAACTAATCTTTCTATTTTAAATATCATGGTCACTGCTTCATTGTGTTCACTGTCATCCCTCTGAGCTGAACCAACCATGTACATTCATACAACTTGATTGAAAGACATCTTAGGTCTTCTTGGATACACCGTCGCCACATTGTGTTTCACATTGTGTTTCATATTGTGTTTCACATTGTGTTTCACATTGTGCTTGTATTTTCCAAAAGAGAATTTTCTGCAGAGAAAGTAGACAAAAGAAGGATCATCAGATAATGTTAATTTTATGAAAGAGTTTGAGATTATAATGCCGAGGTCATCCCTACAGATCAGATTAAGATGTGTTGGTAATACATAAGAAGCATAATGATATAAATATTGCATTATATTTTTGCAGTACCTTCTTTTTAATGTATTTAAACAACGTCTGTTTTGAATGAAAAGTCCATTTTATTATTTTAATGAATTACCTATTAAATATATAACTGTTTTGCTTGCAGGCCTAGTTTGCAATAGCAAAATGTCCGTTGAGGGAAGATAAGATTAAGACTGGGTGTCAATTGAAAAAAAAAAAACAATTTTTGGTACCGATACCTGTTCCCTAACTATACTTTTTTGATTATTTTTTTTAAGATCAATTCTGACTGTAAGAAAATTAAATCACACATAGTTCAAATATTAAATTACATTTTTATAGCACCGGAACACCACTCCAAGCTCTAACAAGTTACAATTTAATCTGATGTTCACTGCTGTCAGTTATAGGTTTTTCTTCAAAGAAATCCACACAATATCAAGTTTATCAAGTGTGGGTAGTGATGGTCTGACGAAGCTTCATGAAGCAGTGTCATTTTCACAGTCCACTAGATGGCGGTCTCTGCACTATTTTCCTTTTTTTTAACCACTGTTCTAATGAAACATCACATCTTTTCAAACTGATGGCGCCACCTACTGACCTCTAAACAACATGACACTGCTTCATGAAGCTTCATCAGGACATCACTATGTGTGTGTATCAAATTTTGACACCAAACGGCGAAGCCCGTTTCGATACTCTGTACTACAGAATCATTTCAGTCTGTGACTCAAAATAACCTCAGTTCGATTCCACAGATGACATTGGTTTCCCTAACATTAGTGTCAATGATAGTAAAATAAAGTATAAACAGTTTCTTGTCTTTATGCACCCTAGTATGGGTTACATGGAGACAGAAATAGTCGCACCCTCACTCACATCAAGGGACAATTTAGAGTGCACAAAGTATGCTGTACTGTATGTGTCAGTGGGAGGACACTGTAGTTGTCGAAGGAAATCGACCCAAGAACAATGTAAAAATGTACTTCGTTTTTTTTCCTGTTTAGATGGAGTCAGTTGTGTAACTGATATCCGAGCACGGCCAAGGATAAAGCCGCCGCCATCGAAATCACTTACTACAACTTGATACTTGTCTCTGTTGCACATCCTCACAAGGAAAACTTTAAAGACTTCACCAATAACATGGCCTCTTCATCAGATCCCTGCTGGTGTTGGATTCACTTCCACACCGGGATGACTCATCTCAGCAGACTAGAGCAGCACTCAGACATCGATCGCGATGGAGATTTACTTGGCTCAGATACATTATACTCCGGCTAATTGAGAGCCGCTAAATAACGTTACCTAGAGGCTTTTAAGCCAATGAAATGTGATTGATTTCGCCTCTCGGTTTGGAGAACCTGCCCCCTTTTTTTTTTTCATTCTCGCAAGCCCACTTTCTCCACCTCCCGGCTGCCGCCGCCGCTGCCGGCCGTAATAGCCTACCGCAGATACTTGCCAACTGTGAACACGTGCGTTCACTTCCATGAGGTAGTGGAATGTTCTGCATTCACAGTCGGCTCTGCTTGCAATAACTCACTCATCGCAACCTCACTTCTATCGTGTCGCTTTACCTCGCGGGGGCCGACCATTTTTTCCTACCAGATTTTCTCTTGCGCGATTTCTCGCACCTCCCGCCGCCTTAGTATTCCTGCTCAATTGTGGTTTTTCATCGCACCAGTCGGATGGAGGAATTTGACCTTGAGTGATGTGTGCGTCCATATGCTTTCAAGTAAACAGGTGTCAACTGGTTTATGGAAGTCACTCACCTCTGCACCGACACCCTTCATGTTTGTCTTGCCTAACAGGAGTGTGTTTATATATCTTTGCGTGTGTGTGTGTAACCCGCAGGTAGACAAGGTGTGTGGCCTGTCTACTGGAGAACCTACTGGCATGCAGCCTCCTGGCCCCGAGGTCACGACCTCTGCCGTGACCTCATCAACTCCGTTTCCATCTGCCGCCCCTTCCCAACCTTTGCCAGAGCAGTGGCTCAGCCAGCTGGCCCATTTACGGAGGTAAGAGGGGAGACTGCGATCATCTGCGATCTATGACTAATAAGAAATAACATTGTGTGACGCTAAATATTGTCGGAGATAAAATAAATATTCAATTTAGGTTTATTAATAAAAGTACAGATTCTATATGATACAGGTGTCAAACTGGTCCAGAAAAGGGCCGAGACGTTGCAGGTTTTAGATCCAACCAGTCAAGCACATACAGTTGAACCAATCCGGCGTCTGAAGACGGTAATCAATTAATTGTCAGTCAAGTGTTGCTTGGTTCCTGGTTGGAACAAAAACCTGCACCGTCTCGGCCCTTTTCTGGACCTGCTCTATGATATTAATTGAAAGGATTTGAACGTGGATTTTTTTAAAGAGAATTGTTTAATTTATTGATGTATATTCTCTGACCACGCCTACTCAGTTGCAATGAGTCAGAGTTAAAGTTCCACTATTTTTTATTTTTGTGTCGGAAACCAAAGTGAGTTAGTATGAACCTTAAATGCGTTTAATCCAGTGACTTTTCCAAGAAACAAAACAGGATCTGAATATACTGTGAATATACTATCTCTACTAAATTCCTTTTTTTTTATTAAATAAAAAAATAGTTCAAAGCTAAGATTACTTGAATGAAGTCACTGAAGATTTTCAAGTAACTTTTAATCATCAATTTAATCAAAGCTTTTTCATCCCAGAATCAGAAAACTATTGCTACTATTATTGTGTTGTTCACAACACATGAATTTGTTGCGGTGACACTGCATAAATAAATATAAATATAATGAATTTAAGAAAGAGATTAATATACTAAAATATAATACATTAAAAATAAAGTAAGATACATTCCTAGTGATGGTCTGATGAAGCTTCATGAAACAGTGTCATGTTGTTTAGAGGTCAGTAGGTGGCGCTATCAGTTTAAAAATGATGTGATGTTTCATTAGAACATTTGTTCAAAACAAAGTAAAATAGTGCAGAGACCGCCATCTAGTGGACTCTGAAAATAATAACAGTGCTTCACGAAGCTTCGTCAGACCATCACTATACATTCCCATAAAATGGCATAAAAATAATTAATATTTAAATAATATACCATTGGTAGTCAATTATATATTGATAAAGTAAATATTGAGTCTCTCTAATATCTTTATTGAGAGGTTTTTTGTTTTTTATTAAAATACATTTGAAAAATGAAATTGAAACCACATCACGTCATTTAAAAAAAAGACTGAATCAAAACATTTATAGTCGGATAGAAATGAAAGAATCTTTTTGTATTTACTACTGAAACTGTGTTTATACAGAGAAAATGATGTTTACAGCCTGAGTTGATTTAACAAAGACTTGAACTTTAAAATGTACTAACATGAACTCTGATGTTTTGATTCCATCACCAACTACTTCTGAATATTGGATTTTAAATCAACTGCATTTCATATTAATATGAACAATTTTAAATTCTATACATTTCCTCAGATTTTAAATTATTTCAATACTTTAATTGTCCCCCAACCTAATGTGGCATAAACGATTATTTTGAATTATTTAATTAAATCTTGTTTTACTTTAGTCTAAATCTAATCATTCTATTTAGTTGTTTTTTTTAATTAAACTCTAATTCCAACCTTCCGTCGACACTTCCGAGGCATAGAGCCACAAACACTTTTAAAAAAGTGTCCCACAACATCCTGGAAGAGTGAGCTGGACCATTAAACACCCTTTTAAGTGTCTCCCCGCTCACATTCAGACGCTCAATTTCCCGGCAGATGATCTTGATTTCTAAACAAAAGTCAGATGTCTGGACCAAATGTTCAAATAAATCCTACCGTCTTCGTCTGAGGTCGGCCCGACTTGTTTTATGGGAGTCAGAAAGTATTTCGGTTTACTGGACGACACACCTCCACGCACACATGTTGAAGATGAAGGCACCACAGAAGGGCGCTATGCCCTCCACCTGGTCTTTCAGGCAGTCGGCCCTCGCCCACAAACGCTGGCAGTAGCGGAGTGGGTGAGGGGGAGAATTTGTAAACTTTAATCTTGACACACCAACAATTTCCTGTTTACCCAGACGTCTATGCCACCAAAGTTGAAGTCCAGCCCACTTCAACTTAAATAGTACCACACACATACACACACTTGAAGCCCGTCTCGCCGCGTGCCAATAACTATGAATAACTGTTATAGTGCCAGCTTCGCCTGGCAATGCCTCCACCATTCATGTCCACATGATCCATCTCTCAAACCAGAAGTTGTGAGGATGGATTGCTTCGGTCACATGGCAACAACAGCGGGAAAAGTGGAAGATCGTGTAAATAAAGCAACAACGTTGATATATTAGAGGAAAATTATGTTTTAAGAAAAGAATGTTTTAATAACAAGTTTAACTGTCCCAGGTGACAACTGCATAAGACGGAGTATTTTTATGAAGCCAGTTCAATGAACAAAGGCATATATTGAAGAATATTATTATGGGAAAAAATGTTTTACTTCAGGAAAACATCACATTTCTTAGTTTTATTTAGAGACTAAATACATACATAAAACTGCATTAGAAATTGTTTTTTTAACATGTAAAAAATGAGATGTTATA
Organism: Callionymus lyra; assembly: GCF_982586985.1. Taxonomy (NCBI): domain Eukaryota; kingdom Metazoa; phylum Chordata; class Actinopteri; order Syngnathiformes; family Callionymidae; genus Callionymus; species Callionymus lyra. Next base: position 5,486,062 of record NC_141833.1, read on the forward strand.
GATGTATAAATTGATAAAAAATATAATAATTATTGTAATGTATCGAACAGCTGTGCAAATTAAAAAAAATTATAAATTTAAAAAAAATAAGTGCATCTCAAAGTTTTCTCTGGTTAACTCTTAGCAGAGGAATATACATTTTAATAGCATAATCTACATTGTCATTTAAATGTAAATAAAATACATGTAATTTGTAAAAGAAAAAATCCTTTAATTTATCATTTTACATTAAAAAATAGTATGGAAATATAGTTGCTCTTTTTAAGACACTGGGAAAGTTCCCATGTGAAAATAATTGTTCCTTCTTGAACGAACAAAGAATAAAAACTCTAATGTCTGTATCAACAATGTGTGTAACGTTTGCTTCACACTGACACAATGTTGTGTTGCTGTTGTGCACAGGGATGACTGTTGTGTTCCAGGCGCCGCATGTGCATGATTGATCATTCTCTTCCAGGGTCAAACTGACTTTGTGTCTTTTTTTTTTCTTCCCTCCTCCCCACATGACGTCTTTTTTTTTTTTGTTTCTTTGTTCTTTCTCTCACCCCTCCTTTCACCTCACTGCATCCTCCCTGCTTGCAACAATGTTCCCCGGACTCCAACTCCCATCATTCCCAGCTCGCTCCCCCTGAAACCCTCCAAGAACAATAAACATAGTCTGAGAACGCTCTCTAGGTAAGCATGTCCCCGGGGGAGACATCACTGCATATGCCTCACACACACAAACACACACAGTCTCATGTAACTCATCTTTGTCAGCACATGAATCCAACCAATGTTTAAAAGTAGATGTCTTGTTAAAGAAATGTTTAAATGTGTTGCAAAAGTTGCTGTTTTTTAAGGCTAGTTTATGCTTTAATGTATCAATTTTATTAAGTTTTAAATAGTTAAACCTCATTAAATAATCATTAATTGACTGAATTTTAAGAAAGGGATACATTTCTGATGAATCATCCAGAGTTATGGACAGAGAAGAAAGGTGAAGAAGAGAGTGAAGGCAGTGAGACCAGTTGTGACAAAAGAGAGAAGAGTCAGAGTTTGAAATGCTCCTGATAGAATATTAGTTTTTCTTCCATTAATCTAATGAAATGAAAAATATAATTCAGACTCAGGGTGGTATTCATTGGCCAGGACTTTTTAATACATGAGTTAAAGTCATATTTTATGCAGCAAGAACTTTAAACACCTCCTCAATACTACTTTGATGCTCAACAAAAAGTTATCTACACTAAAAAACGGTGATGGTTCTGTTTTTGGTTGTGGTGGTTCTGTAAATTGTAACAATTCATCAGGAGAAAAAAGATGAGGTGTGGTAGAAAAAAACATTTTTTTTTAAGCATAAGCACTTATTCACTTTCTAATAATTTACTATTTCAATTACTTTAATACATTTTGTTTGACCGAGAATTTGAATTAACCTTAACATTGAAGACATCCCTGCATACAGATCACTATCAAATCAGCCCAAGAGTTCTGTGTCGGAATTAAAGTATTCAACATTGTTTTATAGTTTCAAAATAAGTTTTCTTTCTGAAGAAAAAGGCAAAAAGAATGACCTGATAACTTAGAAGTGTAATGATGATGAGATATAAAACCTTTATGAAGCAGTTTATTGGAAAATAAGTGTATCTTATGGTTAGTATTTTGTCAAATAAAAAATGACACTATATTGCTATTATACACAAAATAAAAACATTGAATACCAGGTCAGAACAAACACGTTCAAAATCACACAGCATTAAAATCCATTGTGTTTTTTTTCACATTAGATTATCACCCATGGTGGTTGTAACATCAAGTACGAGCAGGAAAAATGTGTGTTTACTTCCGTGCTTTCTTCTCAGGGACTTTTTGATACACCTGCATCGCTACAAGTCCTTCTTTTCTCTGCTGCCGGAGATGCTGTGCGAAGGAGAGAACGTGGTGGACGACGCCACGTGCTGGAGTGGAGACGGCGTGGTGGAGAAGTAAGACCATTAAGTTACGAATTACATGGTGAAAGTGGGGAAATAAGACGTGATGAAATGATTAAAGATGAGTCTTCGTTGACAAAGAGGAGGCTTTCATTTTCATTCCTAAAGAATGAAGATTTGTGTGTTTGTTCGTCCCTGATATTCATTAAACCCGTTTCTGGCAGCATTTAAATCGGATTATTTTGTCTGAACCTAACAAGATTATTGTTCGCACAATTTGTGCAGCCAAGTTCTCTTGATTGAGCAGAACATTTGATATATTATAGACAGACGTTCATTACTTCTGTTTATTTGATCTACTTCTTCTAGCTTGAAGGACTGTGTTGGCAAGACAGCTTGGATGAGCAAATACTTTTACCTGCCGGGCTTAATCAAGAGTCTTTTCCGAAATGATTGAACCCACATTGCAAGACTTTTAAAAACTCAATAACAGTAACTTGAGTTTATTAAAGAAAACATTGAAACTCAGGATTTGATTTGTTTACTTTACGGTAGTGATGTGCTGAAGAAGCTTCCTAAAGCAGTGTCATGTTGTTTAGAGGTCAATAGGTGGCGCCATCAGTTTAAAAATGATGTGATGTTTCTTTAGAACAGTTGTTCAAAACAAAGGCAAATAGTTCAGGGACCGCCATCTGGTGGACTCTGAAAATAATGACACTGCTTCATGAAGCTTCATCAGACCATCACTACTTTACAGCCATTGTTTGATACATTTTTGAAAGTAAAAATAAATAAATACAAGAATATTCTTTGTGTGTAGTTTACTAAAATTACAAACTTCTGTTTCAACTTTAAGCCTAATGTGCCTGGTGCAGGTAAACCTAATATTCTGCTGTGGATCAAAAACATATTTGTAGGAGAGTAATATACACCTTTAATACATAACATACATTAGATTTAAATATACATAAAACATTTTAAAGCATTCTTGCAACACAGTAAAAAGCAAATAAAGCACTGGATCTGGATTTTTTTTTATTTTACAGTTATAATATAAAACAAACTCAATTCTTACCATACATTTATTTTAAATTCAACTCTCTTGACTCACTCACGTGTTTCAAATGTTGAAGTTTTCCTCTCTAAGATGCAGTAAGTCTCTCATCATGATCATGTTTTGAACTTATTACTTTATAAAGTTCTCCACACGTCTCAAGAGGTTACGAGAGTGAAGTCCATTAAAACGTAATAATGGCTTTACTTGTCCTCCATCTAGCTGTAATCACACCCTTTGTTTATACAGTGAGTCCCTTGGAGGTGAAGACTTCTAGGATTAGGCACACGCGGTATCAAACCATAATGCTTGACCAATCACAGCATAGTGGGCGTGGTTATGATAAACCAGATTTTATCTCCAGAAAAACAAAGTGTTTTCAGTGTGCAGGGTTTAAAAAAAAATTCTGATGAAAATATATTCAAAAGAAAAAAGAGTTTTGTACAAACAGATACATACTGATGAGTACAATAGAGGTCCAAGATCCATAAGACAGAGTTTGTCTTGAGAAATCCCTAGTGGACAAACCATGAACATCTCTTTGACACATTAACTGGATACTGTGGCTAGCATGTTCCTGGCTAACCAAGCTTCCACAATTTACTCCAAGAATGTGTAGAAAACTGCTATAGTTCGTTCATCAACCAGTAGATTTATTTTGGCTTTGATGATTAGCTCGGCCCTTCTTTTACCACGACACACTGATGCACAGTTTTAGTTAAAGAATGACACCATCTCGCACTAGTTTTACCTTAAGATACACCATGTAGGGGACTCGGCTCCGATCTAGGCCAACTCACGCTGGACTAGAACCAGTGACCTTCCAGCTACGAGGCAGGACAAAGCCCTGTGGTATGTCTTTGTACAAGCGAGGGTTGTGGTCAGCGAGAGCCAGAAAACAAATCAAGTCGACTCAATGAAAAGTCAGTTTTATATAATAACATTTAAAAAAACAAACTCTACATAAGCCTTAGAAGATTTAATCGTTTTTGTTTCTGCCCTCGTAAAACTGTGTCCAGAAATAATAGTATGAGAAAGTGATTGAGTCATTTGGAGTTTGCCACAAATTGAAGTGAACATCAGTTAATCGACGAAGCATTTGACAGCTGACAGGCTCTTTATGGAACTCTATTTTGTGTTTCTTCTCTTGCCCAGTGTCCTCCGACCCTCTCAGTAGCCCGAAGAATCGAACAATGAGTCATACATATTAAACAGACCATTTGTTATCGCCTTTGACAGTCTTTAAGTGTTCTATTTCAATGGTCGACGCTCAATAACACACTTTTATAAGAGGGTTTTGTATCTATTTATCACAATAATATAATATTTTTGAACAGTTAGGAGAGGAGCGTTCCGTTCTATTTTATTGAAACTATCTGAAAAATGTAAAAAGATTCAAGTAGTCAAACACTTACCTGCACGAACGCTCTGTATGTGAACCCAGGGAACAGCTGGAGAAAGCATGTGGGTTCCTCTGGGCACTCCAATTTTCTCGTGCGGACAAAAACAGACGGTTTGGTAAATTGGTCGCTCCAAACTGCCCACAGGTGTGAATCAAAAATGTGGCCATCTGTTTGTCCAAAGTGCGAGGCGAGTAGCCAGACCTTTGCTGGAACAGTGACAGCGAATGACTCCCAGCCTCTGTTCGGCTTTGAACCATGGCTTCCTGAAAGAGTTTCATTGACCTCAAAAGACCCTATGGCACTAAAATAACCAACAACAAACCAATGTCAGTTATATCGTCTTGTTTCATCTTTAGAAATGGATACAAGTTAGAATAGTATGAATGGATTTTTGATTGTATCTTGTTTTAATAATGCCTAACTGACTCATAAAATGTATATTTTTTTTACATTAACCTGTTTAAAATGAGTTAGTCAAACATAGTGTCAATGTAAATTACGAAGTCTCTTCTAATGAAATAAATACACAGTCCATTCTGATTTTTAAAAATGATTACTGGCCCAATTGTTGTTAAAAAGATGAACACAATATTAAAATAAGTCTTTATTGGAAGGTAAATATTGAAATATTTATTTTCGTTTTTTTAACATTTCAACATTTTAGTACACAAAAATATAAATAGATGTTGATTTTTCCAAGTAAATTTAGCAAGGATTTGTAAAATATTTGCTAATATCGACAAACATTTATTTACTGTGATAATGTATCAAATAAAAAATGTTTTGAAAAAGCATATCATAGTTTTTTAATTGTTTACAATTCAATAGTGTGTTCAAAATAAATAATAAAATCTTATTTTAAAACAATTAGCATGCAAATATTCACAGTGTGTGTTAATTTTTTCATGCAAGTAAACTTTACGCGACTAGGGGAAATTAAAGTGTGTGTAAATTATAATAATTTGATCATTTTTAATTTTTTAATTTAAAGGAAAATAATTACGGCATTTAGTTGCATTTTGGTGTCGCAAATAAACATTTGGCCGCTAGAGAGCAGAAGTCATTGCGTCCTCCGCAGCTGAAGGAACAATTAAATCCCGGCAATAACTGAGGACGAGAGGATACGGTTGACTCAGGCAGATTTAAAATCTGCAGTTATGCTATTGCAAATTCTGCAGTAGTACTTGGAAAATACTACAAATATGTCCTTGTTCCTACAGTATTGTAATATATTGCATTGTCGTCACTGTATCGTGATACGTATGGTATCGCCAGATTCTTGCCAATAAACACCCCTCATATTTGCATTGTCAGTGTCAACTTCATCTGACTTTAATTTATCCATATTATTCTTATACGTTCCACATTTATTCAGCAGCGTTAAATAAACGTATTTATTTAGGCCGACTCGACTTCCTGAAGCGGGTACCTGCTGCGACTCCGTCGGTTTGCCAGTTGGCGAAGTTCAAGTGGATAATGCGCGATAATGTGATAATGGCATTACGTGCAGTTCCTGTTTTCACTTTTAACTCTTTTTTTTTGTCTTCGCGTGACTGAGAGCATTTGTTTCGCGAGGGCACTCGTTTTCCAGCATCGGGGGCTAATGGTCCGCATGGTTGTGTTGTCACACACACTCGCTCTCTAATGAGAGCCAGGTATTGGCTGGTGGAGTCGGGTGTTCTCGGGTTCAATAAGAAAACAGATTATGGCAGAAGTCATAAACTGTCGGGACTGGATTGTGGTGAGAGAGAGAGAGGAGGGCATTGAAAGAACTGCTGTACAAACTTCTGTAGTGCCCCCTTTGCCTCCCTGTGCCCCTGATGAGGGAAGCATAGCTGTGTGTGACGGGGTTGGGGGGGTGGGGTGGCTTGGCAGCATAAAGACCTATTGTGGAGTCAGTGGAGTGGGGCACTGCCCTGCCATGGGGACCCCAAAAAAGCCTTGAGGGAGAACAAAGACCCTCCTATGAAGTTGCATGGGAAAGATTTGGACATTTTCTGCTAACCCGTACCGTCCGCCGTCCACGCTGCGCCTGGGAAAGTCGAGCGATGATGACTGCGATGAAAATATGAGATGTCAGCAGAGATAAGCGGGAGGAAAAAAAAAGTTTGCCAGTAATTGGAAATGCTCAGCTGCTTAAGTGTCAGTCCTTGTAACAGTCACACTTCCTGTGTAGTGGGGGGGGTGGCACACAAGGCCTGTGTCGGGTTTCAGGCCAACAAGCAAACACACTCCCGGATCAATCCGCACTGTAACCATATGCTGTTCAACAGCTGGAGGCTGATGTATTTAGAAACGATCACGCTCCGAGAGACAATAGAGGCGCATACTTGCTGCTCTCTCACCTAACGCTACATCGCTGATGGAATTCCTGGACTTTTTGAACTGGACCTGATGACAGAAAGTGGGCAGTTGGAAATAAATAGAGGACAAGAATGTACACATGTTGATGTTGAGATGTTGTGTAACATTGCATCTGTCAATTAATTATATATCCAACCCTATACAACTTTTATAGGCAATCCTACATCCGACACCATCTGTCACCTATTCTATGTATACACCACAGTCATAGAGAGTCTTATATTTCTGTTATTGTTAAAAACAGATTTTATTGCTTGGTTGATTTTGTTCCACTATTATTTTTTGTGATTCTTTTTCATCCCACACTTTTGATTTTCGCCAAGGCCTTGCATTCAAGGATCTTAATGGTCAAGTTTGTTTCTGTTAGTCTTTAGCAAGGTATACAGCTCCACAAAAACAGTTTCTTTCAACATAGTAAAATCTCTAAAACCAGAAAATGATGTCGAAGTACGACCTGGACCTTGTTATCCATGTGTTTGTGTCTTCTCATTTAGAACAGTTTAGTTTTGTGTCTACTACTACTAGAATATGACCCGCTCTAGTAGATGAACTCACATTTCCCCGATCCTTAAAGATCTTCACTGGCTGCCAGTTTCTTTCAGGATCAACTTTAAAATTCAGGTTCTTACTTTCAGATCTATTCATGGTCAGGCTCTTCCTTACATCAGTGATCTGATCCAGCCTTTCACCCCAGCTCGGGCTCTGAGGTCTGTGATTCAGAATCTACTGATGGTTCCTGAACTGAACACGCTTCTGGACCAGAGGAGAGAAATCTTTCCAGGCTGTTGCTCCTAAGCTTTGGAACGATCTTCCTCTCTCTCTGTGTTTGATGATCTACTGACTCCTTCAAGAAACATCTTTTATTGACATTTTTATGTGTGCAGGCTTTCTCTTAACTTTCTTCGGGCTGCTATGTTTGTTACGGTATTGTCTTAGACTTTTAAATTTCTATGTATTTTAACTGTATTGTTTTGTTTTTCAAGCGCCTTGTGACCCTGGTCTGTAAAAGGCGCTTTATAAATCAAACATACTTACTTACTCGCCACCACTGTGATATAGCTTATGTCAATAAAGTTTGTTTTCGAGCCTCCGGTTCACCTTGACCCAGAGATAACCCATAGAAATACAGATTTACGGATAATATATTGAACTGAATTTTTTCTTTTTTTTCCTAATTGAGGAAGGCCAGTAGTTTCCCACAACCCTGAGAACGCTCCAGTGGAATGAAGTATAAACTGTTGTATGTTGGATCTGCATTCTCCCTGTGTGTTCCTGCTGCAGACTGAAACCGTAGACGAGTCACATAAACGTACAAACTCTCAGACATTCAAATGTGTTTTTATTGTGTACGGCGTGAAAGTCTAGAAACATGTCGTTTTCCAGAGCCTCGTTGGCTTAGCTACACAATTATTTGCCAATTTGGGACTTAGCATGACTTTGACGGAGGAGTGTTTATGTGCATCAGGCACTGCGAGTTTTGATTTTATGAAGTGCCATGTAAACAGTGGCTTGTTCTGGAAACTCTTGCCAAGTTTTTTTTTTTCTTCCTTTGACTCACAAGAAGTTTCCTTTCTTTTTTTTTAGCCAGACATACAGGGCTAAGACAGTAGCTAGTTTATTTTTTTTTATATCTAAATATATACGCAAACATTTCAGTTATTTCACTTCCTTATTATTGGTTAACATGAGGACCGGCTTGATAATGTTGTGCAAGTGTTAAATAAAGTCTGCCCTCGAGATGATGGTGTTGACATGATGTCCTCCGTCACCAGAACAAAGCCAACCGGTGGGAAATGTGGGCGTCGTCATGTTGTGTTAAAGGAGGCCGACAATGAGTGAAGGAAGGCGAGATGTTGATGGAGAGGAGAGGAGGGATGTAGGTCAGCAGCAGCAGCAGAAACAGCAGCAGGGAGCGGCGGCTTTAGAAGAGCCGCTGTCTCACGCTGGCTTAATTGACGTGACGAGGTTGTTGGGAGTCCTCACGGTTGGCGTGTCTGGGTGCCCGCCAATACGTCCTCCACACCAATTTGCTGCACAACTGTGTTTGCAGGAGGCGAGTGTGTAAGGTGTTTGTGTGAATGAGTGTAACTCACAGTATTTCTTCAGTACTCTATCTCATAAATATTTATCATAACAAACCTCCCAGTTTATATCAGTTTGTTATAGAGATGTTATGAAACACTGATAAGATATACTGATATTTTTTCCCCACAATATTGTAGTTATATTCAATTGCATTTTGTTGATTTAAAAAGATGTGGTTTACAGTTAAATAAAGTGCATTTTTAGTAATCTATTTAAGTACTTCGTTTACAAGTTTAGAGCGTTTGTTCATTTTTGTTGTTGCAATTAAAGTCCCGGCCGCTAGATGGCAGCAGTCGTTATTGTCCTTCGCAGCTAAAGGAACATTTAAATCCTGTGCGACCCGAGTGTTGACTGAGGACAAGAGGATACAGTCGACTCCAGCAGCTTTTAGAGCAGATGCCTGGATATAGTTTGGTTCTAAAAAGAATGAAGCTTTTAACTCTTTTTTGTCTTTGCGTGACTGAGAGCATTTGTTCGCGAGGGCACTTGTTTCCAGCATCGGGGCTAATGGTCCGCATGGTTGTGTTGTCACACACTCGCTCTGAGGACGAGAGGATACAGTCGACTCTAGCAGCTTTTAGAGCAGATGCTTGGATATAGTTTGGTTCTAAAAAGAATGAAAAAAGTTACGTATTCGTCAACAGCCATGTGGTCTGTAAATTCTGCAACACCAGAGTCAAGTACTCGGCGAATACTACACATATATCTTAGTTTCTTCAGTGTGACAAAATATTTGCTTGAGTTGTTCCTTTATCTTGAGACGTATTGTATTACCAGATTCCTGCCAATACACACCAGTCAGCTACGTGCTACATCTGTAGATGTAATAATGCTTATTAATTTAATTACCCTGAAATTGAAAGAGACATAAAGACCTAGTAATTAAATGTAATTGTTTTCATTTTATGTGCTTTGATAAGAAGGATTTTGTGTGTTGTAACATAATATTGCGTGTTAAAAAAAAAAAAAATAATATAATAAAATTAACAAAATTGTATTATTTATTTGAATGAAGAATTACTGGTTCAAAAAATGGTAGAAAATATTAACTAATTTGTTTCATTAACATTTTTCAGAACTTAATTAAAATGAATATACTCCAGAAATAGATTTCATTCATTCACAAAACTTTAAATATAATTATTTTACAAATTATTCTCATGAATCACGTTTACAGGATTTCAATTTATTCCTCTTTCTTTCAGCTTTATTTTTCATATTTATACATTTGGTCTTTTATTGCCACTGGTGGGGAACAAATACTTCACAAGATTTCCATAATATTTTTAATTTGTTAAGATTTGACTTGTAAGCCGACCTACAGTAAGACAGGCAGATTCATGAACACTTTTTTGTTGTCGCTTCATGCAACACGTGTAATAATAATGAAAAAGAAATTGACCTTCACTCAATTTCCAACTGCACAGTGTGCATTTGTGGCTGTTGAGAGACAAAAAGCCTTTTTAATGTGTGGCGGTGAGAGGAAGGGGCTATGCAAGTTGAGAAGAGTGATGATGTCACTTCCTGTTCACACCAGCAGCCAACTATTCTGCCTTAATTTCAACAAAAACTTTGTATGTTTAGTTTCCATTTTCCAACTGGCTTATATTATGAATGATACATTTTATATTCTGATTATTTACTCAGAAATGCTGATTGATTCAACATTGCTGGATATGTCGATAGATGTTGTTATGATGGTTTATAATAATCTGTAAAGTTGTTTAAAAGGTTTATTGTTGTATAAATTATAAATTGTTATAGTAGAATATAATTGGGATTAGTACAAGAGTTTTGATGAGTTTCATTTCTGAAAAACTAAACATTAATTATATGTTTGAGTAGTTTTTTGAGTCAAATTAATAGTGAAAACATGTTGATTTCAATCTGTTCTCTCGTTAATAATGCATTAGCTTCACCTTTTATGATACTTGAGTAACTTGTTATAAGATTAACTACATTAATATAAACCAACATAACTTCATCTGTAATTGCACATTATTGTCTTATGAACGTTTGCATGACATTTTACGTAAGACCTTCTCTAAAGTACCTTTCTAAAGGGTATTTTCATTTTACTTAATTGAACAATTATAAATAGTAGATGCAATCGGTTGCTGAGGTCCCACTTTCTATATTTAGTGGAATTTCACAGCATTTCTCATCCAAGCTCCTATAGCTGACCTTTAACCCCTGACCAACTGTTAGAATCCAGTGAGGAAGCTTCTGAATCTGAACAGCCTTGAGACCATTTGACAAAATAACTATAGTATAAACTGTAACTCACAGACTGGAAGACACAACTGTGGATAAAGCTTTAGAATCTGATTTTACCGGTGAACTGCCTCCAGGAGGCGCTCAAGTGGATGTTAAAGAGAGATACTAGTGGAAGATTTAAAGCAGAGAGGAAGAAGATTGTTTCAGGAACAATAGTCGCAGTCATGCATCAAACACTGGATGCTAGCCGTTTCTAAACGAGAAGAAGAAGACAATAGTTTGTTTTAATTTTATTTTGATCAGTCATTTTTTGCTAAAAAAGACCGAGGGGTTTAGTATTATTATTATTATTGTTATTATTAGATTTAAATGTGATCGATTTCGAAGAAGGAAATGGAGAACTGTAGTATCCTCATGGATGAGAGGTGAGAGATCTTCCCAAAAATCAGTTAATCAGTGGAGACGGCAGCGTAAAGAACTAGTTTAATGAGAAAACTTTTAGAAGAATCAAAGGCAATCAATGGCTTGAACTCGACATGGACTTTCCTGGAAGACTTGTTGATTTTTTTTTTTTATCTAGTTGTTTTACTGCTGTGTTACAGGTTAATTTTCATTAAATAAAAACATTTTTATTTTTTGAATTTTGAATTTTTAAACCTTTTTTTATGTCTGAAAGAAATGAAAACACAAGGGATACCACAAACACATTTGTTTTCGGTAGTTGCTAGCCATTCTGTGTAATATCTCAGTCAACGAGGTGGACACCATAAAGACGGTTGTGGCCCATTTGTGTACTTTTCTTTTCTTTTTAAATTGATGAATTGCCACTGTTTAGTCTGGAAATTACAATAATAATTCAAAAATACTGTTTACCTTAAGTGGTCTTAAAGTATCTATATGGTCAGATTAGATATATAGCTATTATTTAACAATAAAAATATTTTTTCTGTTGTAATTTCGTATAGTGAATAGTGGAGGAAGTGCACATTAAACTAAAATGTCAATTCACATTTTTTATTGAGCGAAAAACACAAGCGTATAAAATTATCACAAATGTTATAAAGGGGGAGAAATACACAAAGTAAAATTGTAGAACATGCAATTTTAATAACAAGTGAGTGAATCAAAGTGTGGAACGTGTTATTCCACCCTGACTTCATTTTCCTCGGGACAGAGTCTCTCTTGTGTTCCGTCATAACTGGTGATATTGTGCGTTTTTGACTTCAAAACTTTTTCCCGGGTTATAAGGCTCATGGTATCGGTTACTCTTTAGCACCTTTTCAAAGGCAGCGAAAATCCACCTTCTAACCGCCGCTTTGATCCAAACACACCGTTTAGAAGCGTGCAGACACGGGATTACAGCCTTATAGACATCACACTATTTATGTGTGCCACGGTATATACACTCTGTACACAACAGTCGCACACTCTCGCGCAGCGTGATCCCATCTGACTTGGGGAGAGCTGAGCCCCCTCTCCACGGCGACTATTTTTAGGGGTCCCTGTTATCCTTTTCCCTCGGGGAGACTTAACAAATGTCATCCATAGGAGCGCCCCACAGGTAGAGTACGGGGGCGTCGCGCTCGTCGTGATCGGCGTGTGAAAGTGCGACGGCGAGAGTTCCTGTCGAGCGCCGGTGCGAAACGTACGCGGCGCTGGATGTGGTATTTAGCGTGCTCACAAGTCGGATGAGTGACGGGCATGGGAGGAGGACGGCTAACCGAATCATCTCTGTGCAAACAACAAAAAGTACAGTACGGTACTGTGAGTGTGTGATCGACGCTGTGTGTGTGTGTGTGTGTGCGCGTGTGTGTGTGTGTCTGTGTGGTAACCTGAAACCACAAGGAAAAACGTTCCTAGAATTCCGGGTGGGTTTGGTGTCGTGGCTCCGCTCGCTGGAGCCCCTGAGTGGTGCTGGGAATGCAAGCCTCTGCACGGAAGAGCTAGCCAACCTTAAGGGAACCCCCCCCCCCCCCTCCCAAAACCCCCAAACCACCACACATCGCCCCCCCAAGTCCCCAACCATCATCGCACTCACACCAAGACACACATTCCTCACTAATTCCCCAGCGTTTGCATCTATGGGTGAAATCATCGGACGACAGATCGGAGGAAAATTTTCAAACCACTAACTTCTCCCTGTGATTTGAACCTCGACCTCAGCGGTCGCGTCTAATTCAACGCAGGTCGGACCAAAACAACATGAACTTGGTTCTGACATTGACGATTAAATGCTCAGCCATGTTGACAAAAATACACATGCAGGGGTTTCCTCCGGGGACTCTGGTTTCCTCCGGTTGTCCAGTAGCATACAAAGGTTAATTGTTGGCAGTGTATATGAAAGGTTGGGCCTTCGCAAACTATACTCTTCTTTTGCCCTGTGTAGCTTGGACAGTATAAAAGTTATGAGTCAACAAATATCTTTTTCTGTGTCAATCATCCCTTGAACTTTGTTCTTTTGTTTGCACTTTGTTCTTATTCTTGTTTTTTATGGAACTTTGTACCGAACTGGAAACCCAATTTTAATAAAGTCAGTCTATCCATCTTTATAAACCAATCAGATTAGCTTCAATAATTAGCAACTAGGGAAACATTTAACATAAACCAAATCAATAGAAAAGACCAGAGGCTCATTCACATCCATACAGTGATTTATTAAATCTATTAATTTTATTTATTTAGTGTTATTGCCAAAAATGTATTTTTGAGAATCAAAACCCTTTTTTAGCATTTAAAATAGCATCGAAGAAATTGTAATTTTGTCATACTCTTTCTTTTACTTTAAGTTGTTTTGAAATATATTCATTATATTAAATCAAATTTTCCTTTTTTTTTAATATTTTGCCTGTAGTTGTATTTTTACCTATAGTTAACGCAAAGCCAAAACATTAAAGAAAGAAACTTTAAACAAAAATTAAATATTTGTGTTTAAATAACATTTTTTTTCTAATGGTATAATATAAATAGTGATTTTTTTTTTCACAATTTAATTATTGCTTCTGTTTCTTGCTTCCTTATGTCTAATGAATACTTCAAGAGACTCCTGGATCCAGATGGTAATTCAAAACACAACCTTATCACAGACAAGTCTTCTTATTGCTGTCTTTTTAAAATTCACTAACAGACTTAGAATCGATGCTTATTTGATTTATATTTAAACTCTACGTACTTTCGAACATCACAGTGAGTTTTCTTGAACTGAACTTCATGTTCTACTTTACTGGAAGTCAAATGATCGTTCCGACGACTGACTTTTACAAGATTATTTGGGAAAAGGAATCTGGGAGATCAAAAGTCAGCCTTTTAAAAAAAAAAAATGTCAAAAGAGGATCCAGATTACATGTTGGCCAGTGAGCACAGTTCAGTCCTTTAAAGTTAAACTGCCCGTTTAATATTTACTTTTCCAAAAGTCATAAACTACTTTATTACAAACTGAAATCACAGGATGAAAAGTTCAACAAACCATGATCATTTTACAATGGAATTTTTTATTTATTGATTGATTTTTATTTTTTGTGAAAATGTAGAACTGACTTTGAAGGAAGTCAATATTTTGGTTGCTACACAACAGCCTGTTCTTTTACTACACTTTGTACTCCCATTAAGAAGTAAATAAACCATTATACTAATGTACGATAAGTTGGAAACGAATCATAAGTAAATCTCTTTATTTCCAAACAAAAATGTCTCTCTGAGAAGTTGAAGGACACAAGAAGTTGTTATAATATTTTATAATACTCTGTAAAGTAATAAAAAAATGTTCAAGTTGTTGTGAAGTATAATATAATTGGTATTGCTATTAGTTTTGAGTGAAGTAAAAAATGGTATGTAATGGCAAATGACAGGATTATATTTTGAAAATATAAATTTGTGAATTGGCAGAATTAAGTTCATTTCTGAACTGTCACTTTAATTATAAAAGAAAATAAACATACAATAAGTTATATTTTATTATTTAACATCAAAGAGAGAGAATTTTCATAATGAATATTTGTACTATACAAAAACCTCAATATATTTAAATGTGAAAGTGTAGGGTCAGACTTTTGGATTAAAATGCACTGTTTTAAAGATCATCTACCCACTCATACATTCCTCGTGCTATTAGACTGGTATCTTTGACATCTGCAAGAGCGCCTCCTGGGGGTAGAACCAGAGTGAAAGGATGATGTATTGTATGTTAACCTTTGTATCCTTTTTTTCTCCTTTGATCTATGCTCTTTATATTTTCACTTTCTTATCGCTTTGCACTTTTTCTTTTTATTTGCACTTTGTTCTTGCTTTTATGAAACTTCTGTACCTTCTATTGTCTACTTGAAACTAGTGATAAGCTTCATGAAACAGTGTCATGTTGTTTAGAGGTCAGTAGGTGGCGCCATCAGTTTAAAAATGTGTTGTGATGTTTTATTAGAACAGTTGTTCAAATCAAAGTAAAATAGTGCAGAGACTGCCATCTTAGTCCAAGTCTTGTCGGGAAGAAAAAAGCCCCTTTTTGAAGCCACTGAAAACAGTCTTGATCAACTGGACAAACCCAGAGACTGATTGATTGGTCGGAACAGTTTCAAATATATCAAGTCAAAAACATACTATTTATCCTTTCACAAATCAAAACATCCTAGCAAAGCCTGTCTAAACAGAAATCCCAAGTGGTTGCACGATAGAATTCTTGAGAGTTTAGAATGGCGTGGAGACACTGGACGATTGAGGTAAATCTTTGGGATTCCAATTGTTCAATCTGTGGCCAGTTTGTCGAAATAAGTGCGATCGGGACAAAAACATGATAGTTATGGCTGGACTCGGACCAACAAAGCCATTTGGACTCGCGGCGGCGACCAGCCTGCCGGACCTTGTTTGGGTAATTGCTGCTTCACTTTTGCTCCGATTGTCTGGAACAACAAGGCTCTGTTTTGAATCTGGGAAATCAAAACTTGAAGCTGATGTTGTGGTAACACAAAGAAAATGTTTACAAAGAAAATACTTTAGTTTCATTATAATCTGAGGTTTATTCGCAACACAGGAATTGGGAAAATATCGTATTTAAAAAAGAATAATACAGCATTTTTCTATCCTATAATTTGACTTGTCTTGTCTTATTTATGAGGAATATTGCGTTGAGATGTTGTTTTTCTATTGATTTCATCATTTACAGACAATAACGGTATGTTTTATCTGTAAAACTGCTCACAGTGGGAAAAGTTTCTTTTGGTTTCAATCATTTAATTCAATATTTTTGGTGATAAAAGGTGCTGTAGCATTTTTTAAATATCCAGAGCAATGTTGAAAGTAGTATTCTGGAATGCTTTTGGAAAACACACACAACAGCCGTGAGAAAGAACTGAAGGATTCTTCAAAATATTTGTTGCTCCAGATGGTATTTTAACCCCAAATTTCCCAGATAGTTGTATCCGTTGTTTTGCTAACAAATAGATTCCCATGATCTTTTAACCTCCTTGGCGGATGTAATTAAACAAACGGTTCAAGTGGCTCACTTGTTAGTAATGTTCCGAGGCAATTAAAATTGAATTAGATTAATTTTATTTTCATTCTTGTCTCATGTTTTTTTGGAAGCAAGTGATCTCAAGAAAACATGCCGTCGCCACAATGGAAACCTGCCTCGGAAACATGTGACCTTAGTGTGCGGGACTCGCTTAAAAGCCCAGTTGACCTTTGACTTTATTAGACGCTCCCCTCGTCTTCAACATCACATCGTCATGACAACCATTTTAAGGTATATTTCCTATGTTCCTAGAAGTTAGTTTGGAGGAAGATACGTTTGACCTTTGACCCTCAGCTTATTTAATTTTATCATCATCTCATCAGATGATAAGGTAACAGGGGGGTGGTTTGGCTCGGGGGGTCTTGGCTGTCACACTAAACCCCGCAGTGACATTGCTTCTGCCGCCTTGTGTGTCCGTCTGCGTTCTCTCTCTCCGAGCCTCTGCCAGAACATTCACCTTCACGATATGTATGCAGCGACACGCCGGGGGCTTTCTCCATGCCGAGCCCCCCACGGCTGGCTTTAGTTTACACTTAGCTGTCACCCTTAAGCACTAGATCATGCCACTGCGTGCTGGATCAGACAGACAGACAAACAGGTGGTCGTACCACACCAGAGGATCACGGCTCACTTCGGCCGTCTGCTCGCCGCTGCATACTTCAGCGTCCTGACTCTGCCCCTGCCTGCCCTTGTCTGCTTTCCATACACCAACTCTCTTCCTGAAAGCCCCCCCTGACCTCTAACCTCAGCTATCCCTGCCCTGGTCGGCATGTCGGCGTGCTGCGGTTCAGATTCTTATCTCCAGGATTCTTCTGAATCGATTGGTGCTTCACCAGTTTTTAAAAAATGTGATGTGTATATGATTTATATGATATGATATGTAAAATCTAGTCTGGCCTCAGAAGTTTTTTATCCCCCTGATATATACAATATTACTTCATTTCAAACTTGCTTTCTTTGACAGTGTATTCATGTCATGAGCTACACTCGGGGCTTTCTACATTTTCTGTTTTGAAGACTATGAAGAAAGGAATTGTACTTTCTCTATGTGTTTTTAAACAGTTTTTAACCTTTATTTTGATACATTTGACTTAAGAATGGTGTTTTTTTTAAAAAACACTATCACCCATATTTCATTTATTTTTTATAATTTTCATAATTTTCTTGCTAGCTCAAGGAAAAAATGATTGCTGATCACAAGAAAATTCAAAAATTTACTGGAAGAAAGTTCTAGTTAAAAGTTTCTTCAGTTCTGGAAATCACTTTCTAACCACTTGGGTCACTCCATTTAGCATGAAAATGTTCAAAACATGTCCCGTGAAATATGGTATTGGCCAAACAATTGCATGATGAACTCTGATTTGTTCCCCCTTTTCTTCTTTGAACTGCTTTTCTCAAACTCACGTTTTGTTTAAGTCTCATTGTTACCCAGAAATATTGTTAGTTGTGTTTTTAAACTGTTTTTACTCTTTTATTTTGATTTTTTTTTTACTAAAGCATGGTGTTTTAAAAGAAAAAAACAAACATTTTTTAAAGTTTTTAATATGAGAAGAGAAGTCATCATTAAAACTATGTGAACTTTCTAATATTTTTCATAAACGTTTCACAAATAATTGTTTACTTATTTATGTCTGACTCCATATTATTCCTATACACATATTTTTCTTTAATGTGTATAATTATTGGTGTAGTTGATAAAAGTATTTAAAGAACATTTGTTTAGTTACAGTACAAAAACGTAAATCTTATATCAGAAAACATTTTTTTAAAACCTCTAAAATACATTTAAAAATACATGTTATTTGTTTTAAACATTTGGTCTCTTTGAGACTAAAACATATTTGAAAAAAAATGATAATCAAGGCATTTATACAAAACTATATATGTTTTGTCAAATTTCTACAATTTCCTTATACAAAACATGCATAAATATTAAATCAATACAAAGATACTTTAGTCTCAATGTTGTTTGACTGCTACAATAATAAGTGTTTACTCCCTCGGCTGTCTTGTACAGACATACAAATGTTTATTCAGAATAAATAATAGTCATAATTATGTTCATAACTAGTGATAACAGAAAAATGGAGTCAACATCACATTTATCATCACTTTGTGTTGGGCAATAATAATATAAAAATATACATGTATAAATAAAACAAACATATAAATGTTTTCAATAACTAAGGTTATGTTTTATAAAGCATGTTATCGCTGTCTTCATTTTACACTTTATTTATTCAATAAATTAAACCCACTATTGTTTATATACGTTTATTTCTAGACTCAAGGGTTGAGCTGGTGAACACAAACAACACTGCCTCCTGCTGGCTAGTCTACGTTACTGTCCAAGTGACAGACCGTTTGAATCATGTTGTTGCTATAGTTTCGTGTGGAAAAGATGTTCGTTTGTGTTTCTAGTTATGAATAAATCCATCAAAAAGACATGTCTCTTCTCACAAACCAGGAATGAAGTCACTCCATGAGGAGACTCGGTGATAAATTGCCAGTAAGTGTCGCCAGTCTCTCTGGGATCTTGCATGTGTGGTCAAAAAGGAAAAAAAAAGTCCTGAAGCTTGAGGGGCACAGTAGTTTGTTTCCCATAAGTGTGTGTGGTCTGCTGAATCAGCCAGAAGTCAGTCTGCTGCTAGGCAGGAGCAGGCAGCAGTGGGATGTTGGGAAAAGTTACACCCAGTGACAGATAGTCGAGACAATCAGGGCCTGGGAATAGACTCCAACTGAACCACAGGACAATTATAGTCGTAATCCATGTAACCAGCACCAGACGCTTCCGAGGATCCCAACACGATAGTGTGGCTTTTCATATTTGTTTGTCCCCTCAAGAGCCCAGTGATGCGTGTCTGCTGTGCAATCAATTCTTATTCATGCTGTAATCATTTTTATTGAAAAAACAATACAAAATAATCATTTCAATAACAACTTTTGAGTTCAGTATGTTCTGCGTTGGTTGGTTTTTGGTTGGACTTGTATATGTTTTGAATGAGAGAAATGTAACCAGAAATTTTGTTTTTAATCCCATCCAAGGACAAACTGGGTAAATTCTGTATTCAGTGATGGTCAAAAGGCTTGAAGGACGTTGACAAAAAAGTGGATGAGACAGATCCACCTCCAGGGAACATGTAAAAACGATAAATTATTTAGTTTTATACATGTTTTTTTATAGTTAGGTGTGGCGAACCTCCCTGCATTAATACTCATCCACCACACGAGGGCAGTGCAGAGCTATATAGATTTTATTTTTATTTATTTATTCTCCAAAATGAGGGTCAAGTCGTTTAAATTAACATCTCCTATAACTGAACCCGCCTTATTTGCTTCTATTACACTACATAGATTCCATTTATGAAGAAGAAAGAGACCAGCGGAGCGTTTAATTTCCCCAGAGTGCATCACTTCCACCTTGTTAATCCATGTTTGTGAGATAAATACTTGTTTCATTAGCACGAGACAGCAGCACGTGTTGGCTAATAACAGCCCGGCGGCGACTGAATATGAGACGTTGTTAAAGCGGCCCGAAGACATCATTAGAAAAAGATGGATTGGTTATCATGGATGATGTGCATCAAACACCTCCTGGCAGCCCCAGTGATTATCTGCAAGTGTGTGCACACCAGAGTCAATCACTCCACACACACACACACACACACACACACACACACACACACACACACACACACTCCGAACTCCCACGTCGTGTGTCTGAGTGAGTTCAGGTCATTGTTGCCTCCAGGCCAGGGCAGGAATGAAAGGTGCAAATCACAGTCAATTGTTTTCAAATCTCTGCTCAATGCGATTTGTTATTAATGTTTCTTGACGTCTCTGAGTGTTTGTGGAGCTGCTGTTGCTACTTGTATTTCTAGTACAACTGCTTTTAAAATACTGCTAATGTTTCTCTTGTATGATAAGTTTGTATTTGATCCAATCATCATTATGGATTAGGAGTGGGTTTTTTATGGAAATAAACTATAGCGGTGATTCTTAACCTGTGGTCTGGTGGGACGACAATACTTACTTTTTTAACGTTATTTTGCTAGTTGTTTTTTTGGGGGGATGCGGGTTTTCAAATGAGAGATAGGAACAAAGACAGCTGGACACTCCTCCCGCCAACCTATTTATTTCTTTATCTTTATTCATTCTTTAATTCTCACTCATAAACTATGATTGCAGTGATTCACGTTCTGATTATAATCTTGGTTTGTGTCGCCATGGGTCATATCCGGGGTCGTCCGTGACGTCACGTTTCTATAACCATCAGCCAATCACACACCTAAAAGTAACAGGGAAGCGCCGTCTCTGACTATGACTTTGGGGCGCTAGAAAAAGCGACCCTGAAAGTTGCGAAACATAACGTTGCACTTTATGTTATTGGTTGGGTTAGCTCACTGTGGTTGAACCTTGGGGATGCAGGTTTTTTTTTTAATTGTTGTTTTTATTTGCATTTTCTCTTTGTGTATTTGTGTTGATTAGCTAGAAAGTATGACTGATGTTGAGAACAAGTTGTTAATAGTCTTCATTTAGGTTTTTTTTTGTTCATTCTGTATGATGTATATTATAGTTTAATTCAAATGTTTTTGCACTTTCTATTTAAACATTATTATTCACTGTCAGAGTGTTGATTTGTTGAAGTAAAACTTTATAGTACTTTCCCATTGTTTATTTAATTGGTGTAGGCAGATAAATGTACTGGAAAAGAGGGACACCTAGAATATTTTTCACCACTGAATAGGAACTCTTGTTGTTATCAAAGAAATCACTTTGCATTTGTCTTGTTTCCGTCTGAGGTTTTTGGCTTAAACTTTGCTACTAACAGGAAGAATTGAGAGAACAGACCGAGAAGAGAACAAGATAAACAATGGAGGTTGGAGGAAGAAGAAGTACTGAGCACAAAAGGTTTGGAGGTTAAGGTGCTCTGGCAACTACTGAATTATTCAAGTTTATTGTTCATAAATGAAATTATCTCGCTTTGATATTCTACTTTCTTTGAGAATAATCCTTATTTAGGCTGATAAGTTGAAGTATCTTGGAGTCTCGTTCAGATGGACCATGAGATTGACTTTTGATTACTCTGACACTTCAAAATAACAGATATTATATAGATACATTTGTCTTTCTGTGAGGCCCGGTAACAAATGCCTCCCTACCCAGTACCGCTCTCAGGACCAGGAGTTGGGGACCACTGTTCTAGACTAGCTGTCCCCAAATATGACCTTATTGCGACGTTCCTGTTGTGTTCCTGGTGACATTTGAGCAAATAAAATCACTTATCGTAAAAGCTCCAATCAGCGGGATTTCAAATAGAGTTTCTGGCACCCCCTTGTTTTGAAGCAAGGTAGTGCATTCACCATCTAGCCTAAGCCAAATTTCTGTGTCGATCTTTTTACAAAAATAAGAGAAAGTGACTTGAGTCAGTTTCTGGTTTTACCATCCTGCTAAAAAGTAGTGATGGTCTGATGAAGCTTCATAAAGTCATAACTTTCGATGTCCACTAAATGGCGGTCTCTGCACTATTTTCCTTTGTTTTCAATAACTGTTTCAATGAAACATCACATCATTTTTAAACTGATGGCGCCACCTACTGACCTCTAAACAACATGACACTGTTTCATAAAGCTTCATCAGATCATCACTAGCCTCTCAGTTTATGAAACACTGTTCCTGTTGGTGGTCACATGACCCCCACAGACTCTCCAGACAACGTTATGTAGTAAAGAAAATTGTTTAAATAATCCTTAAGGAGTTCTACTACATGAGTCAAGGTTTATTGAATAAATAATTACTGGAAATATAAAATAAAAATAAAGGCAAAATGTTACGTATTGTTGCTTTAATGACTTAAATTTCAGCTCCACCGCTACATAAGCTCATATTTATGATGGGATGTTATAGCCGTAGACTTAAAGTAAGCTGCTAATTTAGGAGTAGAAGTACCTCATAAGTATGAAAAGCTCCATTCATGAGGGCAGTGACACCTTTATTGCCGCGTGTAATAGCTGTGAGTAATTCAAGCCACCAGCGTCTTCAAGCGTATCAACGTTACCGCCGCAGTAGTCCGTAAAGCTGACGTGGTCTTGTGGGAAGGACCAGGTCCAAGTGTGTAATTCCAGCACGGCCATAAACAGCTATATTTCACAGGTTTTAGAACATCCCCGCGCAGGTGCCGTGCCTCAGGTGAAGTCCAAGACAAAACATGTAAAGAGTGGACGGGTATAAATCTGCTGCTCCAACACCTCTGATCCCGGCTAGTGTGACATCTGGCCTGCAGTGTTGCTAGCTCGACTTGACGGTTTGGGTCACGGTGAGGGTCCAGAGAAATCGACTGTTTTGAAGGTCGTGTCATGTGGTGCCCGATGAACTTTGATTTTGATTCCGGTTGTTCTTGAGATGAACTTCAATAAAGTGTCTCCTAGTATTTGGGGAAAATGTGGAAGAGCATGTTTTGCACTGCGGACCGGTTCGGTGTCGTCTTTATTTTCACGGATCAACCTACAGATAAAAACTGTCCGGCCGATACATCTCACCGTGACGCTGAATCAGCAGGATCCCTGGGCTGGACGGTTCTATAAAGAAGTTTATGAAGCAATCATCTGGACGTGTCAAAAGTCAAAGGCTAAACTGACTTCGGAAATTATCCTGTTTTTAAAAATAAACATTTTACGTAAACAATAATCAATAGAACTAAATAAATATATTTTTAATAGTGGACCGCTTTGGGCCGGGTGGTTGGATCCAAGATTCAAGAGGTTGTATTTTGCTTCATAACGTAACTATACTTACACCCAAGAAACTTCCCCCAAGTAAGTTGCCTATTTACACATTGGTAGCATTTAGGAGTTCACATTATTTCAACCGTCCATTTTACATAATATCTCTTCAAATTCAAAATGTAAAAGTTTTGGGGTTAAAATCTTAACATCAAAATCCAAATAAGTAAAAAAATAAGAAAGGCCTACATTTAGCATCGCTAAACATGTTTGAAACATGTCTCTTGAGATAAGGCGTTGGCCAAAGATTTGACATGAAACATGATGAACGATGTTCCCCGTTAGCGTTTTAGAACAAAGAAGGTTTCTTTTTATCTTGTAAAAAATCTTGTAACTTCAAAGTGGATTAATTCTGCCCGATAGTACCTGATATTTGGCAGAAAAATCAAAGTCAGAAACTTTCATTGCCAGTGTTGTAAACACATCAAAGGATTTTTTTGTGGTGTTTGTACAGAATAAAATAATGAAATAAGATATCACACAAAATAAGCAGCAGAATATGTTGAATAATTAGGGAATTAAAATATGAAACAATGTGTTATTAGACACAAAAAACAAATAAATACAATGTACAGATAACTAATAGACAAAGTCTAGGTAGAGGTCAGATAAGAAAGTCTCTTTTGTTAGGATTTCTATCAAAACAGTTTTTTGGTCTCAATGTTTTCTGACTTTGTGAAACACAATCAGAAATATATCATCACAAAGCAAAAGCTTCAATTTTCGCAGTGCATCATGGGAGTAGGCAGGCAGGCTCAATCGTGACACTATGAAATCTCATTTATACTTAAATCTCGGTCGTCGTGATTGACACGTAGGCGAGGCCCGGCTTGAAGGTCAGCCCGGCTTAGGGAACATCTTGGCGACCCTCGGTCACAGTCTGGCAATTCTTTAGGAACACTCAATTACAGCAAAAGTGTGACAAAGTGTAAAAGCAAGACAGCATGACCTCTGTGGGTACTCTACCCTTCGCCAGATTGTTGTCTGTGTTTTCCTCGCGGAGAGAGTAACAAGTGTGTCACTTTTGATAGCAGCGGCTGAAGTGCTCGAGCAGAAAACCCTCTGCTGACTTGTACAAGTCATTTAAGAACAGAGGATGAACGCAGGGAAGGAAAGACTTCATTTCTCTGGCCTTGAGACGACCTCGTCTGGTTTAACAACATATTGGAAACAATTCTTTTTGTGTCGTTGTGTATCCAGTTTGTTTAATAAATAATTGATCTGTGTCACGCCGGAGGGTTTCTCACAAGTTCAGTGTACACAAGCCAAAACCGCGTGTTGACATAACATTACCCGGACTTGAGCAACGTTTGCTCGCACATGTTGGTGTTTATTGTCGACAAGACAGCGCGAACGCATAAATCTCCGTGATTAAATGTTTGCAAAGTGGCTTTTGACCGCTCGCCTGTTCGTGTGCTTCTTGTTGCTGCGCCGCATAGCTCACAGCGTGTGAGAACAGCCTGGCCTTTCAGAACAAAACCTCCTGTTCTGAGTATTTCAACATGTCCAAACTAGCTAGAAAAACCCTCCTGACCCCCACACAATTACTGACAAGCACCATATTGAGGATCTTTTAGGTCGCGTGAAACTAGTCATATTAATATTAACTTCGTATCATGTTAAAAGAAGCTCCCTGCAAATATGTAACCGCACCGCTGACCTTATTGTAACATTTATAGGTCGTAAAAATGTCACGTTTTATAAGGGCGCAGCACAAAAGTGACATCATCCACACGTAAACAAATGATTGCTATGCGGCATTGGTTGTGTCTCGTGTCATTAAAAGGTCAATATCACAGATAATAAACAGTGAAAGGACTTTTACTAAGCTCACATTGTGGATGAAGTATTAACAGTTTGTTACATAAATGTTAACATTAAACGGTTTAGCGGCGCAACAAAAAGGTTGGTTTACCTAAAAACTTGTTGAGAGATTTATATTTTCCAATGTGAGATTTATTCTATTTGCCTGGACTTATAAGTATTAAAAAAAAGAAGAAGATCCTCTTCATTTACTTCCCTCCTTTAATGACCCAAATATGTCATAGTTTCATTGTTTTCCCTAAAAGAAATCTAATTATACTTCCACATATTCTAATAATAACTGGATGTCACATTCTTTAAAGGGCAAATGTGAAAACCCAATTTCCCCGAGTTGCTCACATGTTTCAAATGTTGACGTCTTCCTCTCCAAGATGCAGTAGTTCTCTTATTATGACCATGTTTTGAACTTATTACTTCATAAAGTTCTCCCCCGTCTTAAATCTGAGGGAACAAGAGGTTACGAGAGCAGAGTCCATTATTAAAAATATAAAAACTTCAAAGAAAAATACAATGAAAAAAACTGTATTTTGTTTACCTTCTGTGTTCCCATATTTTTAATATACATAGTGAAAATCTTGAATCAGTTAAATATTAAGTAAAATAATCATAATTTAATTTTTTTAATAGTTAATATTGGTCTTGCAAAAGCTTTAAATATTTCACGACACGATATATTCAGCTCACAATACGATTCATTTCCTTATATATTTCGATACACTTTGCCTTATATTTGTAATGTTCAGGCAGTGTGTGACGTCATTACATAGAAACTCCTGAAATAGTAGTGTAACTGAAACGGTATCCTCTCATCCTCAGTCATCGCCGGGATCTCACAGGATTTTATTGTTCCTTTAGCTGCGTTGGACTTAATTACTCCTGCCATCTAGTGGCCCGATGCTTATTTGCATCACCAACATGCCATTCAATTCTGTAATTATTTGCATATATTAAAGAAAAACTAAAGAGAAAACACAGAATTTTAATATTTTACATACACCTTTTTGAAAAATGTACCATAAAAGAACTAAGATAAAAAAAAACATTATTTTTATGATAATAACAATAATAAATTGATAAACATGCAACACAACGATCATAACTTTCTATAGACTGTGTTTTACTGCTTTTTTTAAAAACTTTGTTCTTTGATGATTTCGTGAATTTTAAACATATACCTGTTTGGTTTTTGTGATTATTATTCCCTCAGACCCTCAGTCAAAACAAATAATCACACACTAACTTCTAAGTGGCACAATCCTCAGCAAGGAGTCTTCTTTTCTACGTCCTGCCAGACAAGAAGAATGAAAGCACTCTTGCCTGTAGTCGAGCCCCGGATTTGATGGCGAACAAACAGCCTCTAATAAAACGTCTTGATGAGCTGCCAAACCCGACATAAGCGTCTGATGAGTTCAACTCCACAGCGTCGCCGCCAGCCAGGCCTGGAGACACATGCCCACTCCCCATCCAACTTTTAACTGTCGCTCTGAGAACTTTTCGATTCATCCATTAAAGGACTCCTCAGGGGGGGCCGGGACACTGAGGAAGCTCACAAATGTTCGATTAAGGGGAAGATTAGGAGACGGCTTCCATTGTGGCATCAGGGAATTCCAGTGTCTCACGACGAAACATCATGTAATGGAAGGTCCGATCATTCATCTTTATTCCAATAGATTCTGGGAAGTGCCGCGTCAGCAGAACGAGGGAGTCTCGTCTCGGGCGCTCTGCTGTGGTTCAGCAGTTTTCAGATTGCTCCGGTTCAATCTATACCTCCATGTGATGAACTCACACCCCAACTGTGAATATCTTTCACGGTGACTTAGTAGCTGCATGATGTCCACTCTATCCTGAGTGACGCCCGGTGGCCAGAGAGGGAACTGCAACGCTCGGTTAAGAACAACGCTACTTGTTTATGGTGGTCTTGCTCAGGCAATTAGCTTAAAAAACAATAAAGAGATCATTAGACAGTTATACTGTTGATAAATCATGACGCGTTTTCTATTAAAGATTATAGACCCATTTGTAGATGAGTGCAGTTTCATCAAAGCTGTGTGTGGCTCACTTTTAATGCAGGCCATTTCCATAAAACTATTTTTTTTACTGCCTAAACCATAAAAAAACAAAACAATCAATTACTCAAGTTGTGGTTTGCCAAGTAATTATGCTTATTTGTTGCGGTTATAACACAATTACAGAACACTGAGGCAGCCAGAAATGTTTGCCAGCCTGACGGGAGTGTGAAGTTTGGGAAGCGTTTCATTGGACGAACCAACAACTATGATTATTAATCTTGTTGCGTTACAGTACTGGTGTCGGATGAAAATTTTCACGCGACTATTGCGAAGAGGATTAAGGGTGCATTTCAGGGCTCATTTAATCCTTGTGTTATCTCTGGGTCAAAGTTACCCGGAGGCAGGAAAACAAATGTGTTTGAGGTATCCCTGGTGTTGTCTCTGGGTCAAGGTGAAGGACCTCCACCCCTGCATATGTATTTAAGGAAGCCAGGTAGGGTCAAGGACGTTCACCTTGACCCAGAGACAACTCAAGGGATACCACAAACACATTATATAATTAGAGATTTCTTCTACTTATTCAGACTTTTGTTTATCACTGAACACAATACTTAATTTATATCTAATGTATGTCATTTTTTTTCATGTATTATTCATGTTAAATAATACTTAATTTGTCTCTGTCATGGATTATCACGTAGGCAGAAATAAGTCAATATAGAAACTTTGTTTGTGGCTCCCCCAGTGTCAGAGCAGTGTAACTGCAATTTCATGGCTTCTCATTTGCACAGTTGTTAAATTTACAAACCGATCTTAGGGATATTTTTGTGTCGGCTTCAGTTTTATTTTGCTGGTAACATTGGAGAGTTCTTCTACATGTGTCAAGACTGTTCCAAATGAATCAAATCTTTGCTGAAAATACAAGGGAAAGGTAAAGACAAATATTCAAAGTATTGTGTAGTGCCGCTTAAACATTCCTTTTTTATTTTAATTCATTCAATGCAAAGTTTGTCAAGCTAACAACAGGCCGTAGGTGCAAATACCCCAGGCCACAAACGGCCCACAGCCCTCATCTTTATAAGTATATGAAAGAAACCCTTGTAGCTGGATTTAAAACCTGTAAAGTTGTAGTTGTGAAGCGGCAACACTAATCTCCATGCCATGCTTCACACTGTTCTGCTGCTAATTCCCTTGAAGGGGTTTGGGGGCTGCAGGTTTAATTATATTTGGGCTTTGTTCAATTTAATTCACATTATGATGTAAATGTTGAGTGAAGTTATTCATGCTTGTAATTGTGTTGTGTTTTCCTTACTGTCACTTTAATGACTTTAACTTGAGTTTCCTGTCTCATTGGAGGTCGAATGTTTTGGGACTTGATGATGGTTTTGATTCGATGACTGTGATGATGTTGGAAATACACTTGGAGTTTTTTTTACATTAAAATTAAACTTTGGACTCAATTCCTACTTAGTTCTTCCTTCTTCCTTCATGGAGCCTTTATTGTCACTTCCTTAAGAGAATTAAATAGTTTATTGTCCTTTTTCTTCATCCCTTCTTTCCTTGAAAGCCTCCCCTCATCTATAAATATCGTTTCAAATTGTAATCTTACTCTGGCGGCAGAAAGATTGCTATATTACTTGGCAGTACTTTTTAGTTTTCTCACAAAGAAGTCTTACCCTTTTTCTTCTTCCTCTCTCTCTCTCTCTCTCTGGCAGGTACATTACCAAAGTAGTGGGAAATGGACTGCACGCTCAGAGACAAAATCCAGAGGTGAAAGTTCGCAGCACGGATCACACGCTTCTTGAAGTGAAGGAGAGATTGGAAAACTTCAACCAGGTAATAACACAGAGTTGGTGCTCTCATGAATGCACTCCAAGCACCGAGAGAGGTTTGAAAAGATGAATGTAGCCGCCGTGGCTGATTCACAACTGCGGCAGAAGATGAAAGGATAAAAGAAAAAAAATGTATAAAAACTTGTTAAGACTATCAGTCGATCGACTTATTTGATCACGTTGTGTTAAGGAAAGTAAGTGCTGCTGCAAGAAATGCCCTTGACATTTGATTCAGAGGAGTTCTGAACAGAATCATGGATGAAAACAAACAAAAATGCATAAAAAGGGGGGAATTACAATGGAAAAGGAAAAGGAGAAAAAGAGGAGCAAAAGGTCAGGGATGAGTGACAGATAGGCAGAGATGACACAGGCAGCTTGGAACTGGACTGTTTGTCATGTAGATGGGCTCCCCAGCTGAAAGGGACCAAGAAGAAAAGTGCCATTTCACAGCCCCTAGAGGCCATTTGAGGAGACAAACGAGGCAGGATCTGGTTCCCCTCGGCCTGTCTGCCCTTTTGTTGCACTGGAATTACGACCACTGGCACCAACTTTCACTTCTCACCTTTTTTTCAACATGTTTTTGTTTCTTGGTTACCCTTAAATATACAGGTTTCTAAAAAAAAATAAAAATAAGAGCAGATATTTAGCCTTAAAAAACACTACGTATCTTAAAATCTTTGTTGTGCTTTTATGCATTCCATGTTTTCCTTTCTGTCTGTTAGTCACATGACGCACCCAGGAGTGGTTGGATAAGCCAGGTCTGATAAGTGCGCTCCGATAATTTTTCCCATGACTGAATTATTTTCTACCTCCTCACAGCTGAACCTGTTTTGTAGACCCAAACAATCTATTTTCAACAGAAGCTGACAAGTTCCCGGTTGTCATGGTGACGATGCGCAGATTGACGTTCCTGGTGACAATTTTTTTTTTTCCCCCTCCAAAGTGAAACATTGATGGAGTAAACATAACGCGGAACAAGGCTGAGTCTGAAAATTCTGACTTCAATTTGATATACTGTAAATTGATTAAACACAGATGGACAGACGCACATGCACACACAAGTAGCCACATAAACACATTGACGGACACACTTTTACACAGGCATACACACACAAAAAAGGACACAAACAAACGCATATAAACAGAAACACACACAGGCCCAAGTGCACACCAACACACCTACTAGCGTGCACACACAAGTACACTCAAAAACACATAGACAAAAACACACCCATGTGCTCACATGCATAAATGCACACACTCATACATGCTCATATGCACTCACGGACACGCACATACACACAAAACATACACACACACACACACATACTCATATACACAAACAAACCCTTACTCACACACTTACACACACATACAGAAGCACATATGCTCGAGCACACAAGGCATTGACAAACAGACACGTACAGACAGACACACACATAGGTATAAGCAAACACACATACACAAAAAAACACATACATACAAACAAACTTACACAAAAGTTTATTTGAAGTAAAAAAAAAACACGCACACAAATACACACAGCTCAAGCACACATGCGTCTACATACACACACACATACATGGACACACAACTATACAAACACACAAATGAACACATGCTTAAACAAACAGAAAAAGCATACATGCATGAAAGCAAACACACACACACACACATGTACACACAGACACAAATTTGTAAACTTCCTGTTTAACAGGAAGTTGGAATTAGTTCCATCAGTTGAGGCTCACAGAATCATGTCGTCACAGTTATTTATCGGATTTAGATGCAAACTATAGGTTCAATTCATCCTTGAAGTGAATATTAATGAAAATAATCGTTTTAAAACACACAACAAAATTCTATCTCTCCATCTATAACTTGTATCTCAAGCGAGGTTGAGTCGGCTGACGGGTTCAGGGAATCCATCATCAGGTTGCCATGGTGACAATGTAGACGTACATGCTCGATGGCCCTGTGGAAAAAAATAGTCCGATTTGCATCCAGAAATATGAACGAAAAATTGCTGAAGTAGAGTACATGGTATTTGATGAAATTTATTAAGTTATAGTCTTACTGTGGTTAAAAGTCTTATTAATAAAGTTAACACGTGATTCAATCATCACAAATGCTCAATCCAGATTTATTAAATGTTGCATTGTACTATTATTACTATATTCATTGATCTCAGAAGTCCATGACTAACATGACAGTGGATGAGAAGAGATCCTCGGATACCCGAGCTTAATATGTTTTTTTTTTTATTTACATAAGTAGGAAATCAACTTGAATGCGGAAATAAAGTAGCAATTCATCTTTTAACTTGTTCTTATTCCTATGAGTTCTTACAAGTTTAATTTCTAAATTAAGTAAGATGGAGCAACATGATCTGGAGCTAATAATCCATGCGTTATTATTTTCATGTCTAGACAAGACAGAGCTGTCTCGCCTGCAGCTAATACAAAACTCTGCAGCGACAATTCTGACCTGCTCTAGTAGAAGAACTCACATATTCAGAATATACTGATGGTTCCTGAACACGCTTCAGGACCAGAGGAGAGAAATCCTTCCAGGCTGTTGCTCCTAAGCTTTGGAACGATCTTCCTCTCCCTCTGTGTTTGATGATCTACTGACTCCTTCAAGAAACATCTTAAGACTGTTTTATTTGTGCAGGTTTTTCCCTGATTCTCTGAGACTCCTGTGTTTGTCTTATGTGTTTGGCCTTTTAAAGTATATATTTTAACCGTGTATTGTTTTTATTGTTAAAGCGCTTTGTGACCCTGGTCCATAAAGGCGCTTTACAAATAACCTTTACTTACTTACTTACTTAAATTCTAAATAATGTCTCAAAAATACTCTTAACAAAGAAAAAAAAGACTAAAAAGGCACATACCTCCCACAAGGTGATTGTTTTTCACTTAATACTGTTTTCCTACATTAATTACTAACAAAGATAATAATAATCCCAGCTGAGTCAACGCGTTTGTCAAATGGCTAACTAACGGACTAATAAAAACAATTGAATACATTCAGGGTTGGTAAGAAACAACGGTATTTATTAGCCAACGTCAACATTCTTACTACATAACTTTATAAACACCAGCATATAATTTAATGACTGAAATAAATCAACATTTATGTGAACATCTGAAAGTCACATGTGTCCAAAAAGTCATTTATGTGAATGTTTTGCTTAAAGTAAAGGTAGAATATTTTGATGTTGATATGGTCACCTATAAATGTGTCAGTGTTTAAGATAAGTTAAGAAATATAGATTATGGATGTCATCAGTTATGCAGAGACATTAAATAACCATAAATCTGATCTGATATGAATTTGATGCTCTCTGTTTAAGACAGTTCTTTAAACGAACAATTTGTTCTGTAAAATATGTAAGTTTAGCATTAGAAATATGAGTAATATGAGCTCAGAGGTGGCGTTAGCAAGAGCGCTAGTCAAGCTCGAGCGACAACGTCACAACAACCAAGTCTATATTTGTTTATAACTTCAGTAACTTCTACCAGCAGAGAGACTGTCATCGTCACCACGCTCTGCCTGGAGATGCAGCCTAACCTCTTTCTTCTTCGTACTCCAGGCTTACAAATCATTACTCTCTCTCTGAGATGTCGCTAGCAAAGTAAAACTCTTTCCTGTCACTTCACAGCGATGTCCTCCCACAGTGCACCTCTCAAAAGATGCTGAAGTGTTTTTCCAGTTTAAAGTAGAGACACCTTGAAGATCACTGCAAAAACGTTTACGGTATGAGATGTTTTTTTGTGGTATTTTGTGTTTGAACGTAGTACAGGTATTTGACATAAACGCCTCATCCGAGCTCCCGCTCCATTTGCAGGATTACGGATGTGTATTTCCACCGAGCGCTTAAGCCGATTTGAACATCGCCGCCGGTGCATCCGAGCCTCTGCCCCGTGATTGACCCGTTTGTTTTATTCATAAACACCCAGATTAATGATCATTGGAGTGCGTTGGTGAACGACTGGGGCGGCGCTTGTGTTGCATCAAAGCTGCTAAGAAAGCATCGGCCGCATCCTTTTGACCAGCCATAAAATGGACTATCAGGCGATTGTTGCCAAGTCTTTGTGTATTCCTCCTCCCTCACGCTGCCTCTGTAAATACTGCTAAAGTGGATAATAAATGTTTCAAAGTGGATTCTTGATTCCCGGCCATCGGTCGGGGCCGAGGTTGAGGATAAATTCTTGGCTAATAGCTCCGGTTTGTTGCCGTGTGAGTATGAAAGAAACATAAAAGGCAGGTTGGGGATTCTTTTTTTAAATTTTATTTCTCCCTGCATGTCGAGAGAGAACAGACAGTTGGACGCTCTCCACGATGGAGACCTGATACATGGAGGTCAGTTGTATGTGTGATAGATGAGGCTTCTCGGGTGGCGGGTTTTGGCCGCCAGCCCGGCAATGTCCCGCATCCGAGGAGCATGTTCAACTCCCCGCATCCCTCCAGCCTTCTATTAGCCGCCTCAGGGGCTCAGCGTTGCTGCGTAAACGTGTAAATTAGCGTTTGTTTCTTCACGCCATTAATCAATGACACTGTTCTGTTACTGACATTAGCTTGGTCGGCTCGCGCGGGTTTTCGTAAAAATAAAAAAAACAAAAAACGCTGTGACTTTGCAGAGTTTTTCCTCATGTTTCTACAGCGCCTGCAGAAGTCAGTGGGGATTTGGCTTTAAAGACTTTGTGGAGGCTGAGGATGAAGAAAGAGTTTGGGCTTGAGTCGGTAGCTCGTCACAGGGTGGAGACACATTCTTTCCGCTTGAAGAAAAAATGATGGAAGTGGGTCCTCGCGAGGAGAAGTTTGCTGCTCTCTGTTGCTGTAGCAACAAGGACGTGTCAAAACCAAAGTCTGAAAATGTTCTTTTTTAACTTCCTTTATGATGGAGGTTGAGGTAAAGAAAATAAACAACTAACAGCTTGTTCAGGAAACAGGTTCATTCTTATGGTGAAACTCTTCAAACTCATTTTATAAAGTAAAGCTTAAAGCTCTTTTTATGTGAATGTGTCTCAATTCTTGTGCTCACCATGTTGCATAAAGCTGAGTTGTAGTTTATATGGTGGGGCCATTTGCAGGCCTTGAGAGGATTCCATGAGATTTTCATTATACCCTGTATTATTCAACTAGAAATAAAATTTGATGAATTAAACTTCATAAAGTGCTACGTTTTATTCTGAAGCGAGGGACCTAGACAAAGACGAAGCAAAGTGAAAGAAACCTTAATATTTTTGGCAAAACATGCTCCGTGAGGACAAAATGAATAGAAAAAGTGAGATTAAATTGAAGTAATACTCCAACATTCACTTTACATGAAGAAGTGCTATGTAACATTTTAACATTATTTAGTGTTTTTAGTTATTAAAGGGCAACTATTGTGAAACTTCAACTCTACTGACTTGCTCCCTGTTTCATTGTAAAAGTCTTCCTCTCCAAGATGCAGTAAGTCCCTCCTCATGACCATGTTTTGAAGTCAAAACTTTATTAAGTTCTCCTCCGGCTGAAATCCCAGCGAACAAGAGGTTACAAGAGTGAAGTCCATTATAACACAATAATGGCATCGCTCCTCCTCCTGCAGCAGCAAGAACGTCCTGCTTCTTTCTGTATACACGTCCCTTAGGGGCGAAGACCTCCGGGATTGATGACGCTGCGTGACACACCTTAATGCTTGACTAATCAAAGCAGAGTGGGCTTGGTTATGATAAAGATTTTAGCTTGAGAAAACACTTACTGACGGGTACAATAGAGGTCCAAGATCTATTTAAGAGACACTTAAATCAACACATTAATTGCTCTTTAATCAGTACTGGAGACGACATTTGCATTCATTTCCATAAAATGGAATGAGTAAGCTTGAAGCTGTCCCTTTCTCTTGTTTTTTTTGTTTTTTTTTAATTCATCTGCAAACTGTAGCGTCAAGGCCTTAAAAAGTATAAGAATAAATAAATAACGATACATTTAAACACGATCAGGTGCGGTGAAAGAAATAAATAAAAAAACGTCACAGATAATGATATTTTAAAGAATGAAGATTGAATATAAACCAAAAAAAGGGGTACGATAATAAGTAAGCAACAATAGAATATATAAATGAGTAAATAAATAAATATCAAAAGAACTAACTAAATTAATAAACAAACTAAAATTTGAAATACATTTCAATCATTTTCATTTTAACTCTTAACGGTTGCATTAATACCAGCAAAAGGCTGAATGTCACCCTCAGATATACGGTTAGTTCGCTGTTGTTATAAACTATTTATGTGTTGATAGATGTCAGGGAGATAAGACGGTGAAAATATATGCTTTTGATCATTTCTTTAACCTCCATAGACCATGCATCGTAGTATCAAGAAGTAAGATTGTTGCATGATACATTTACTCGTAGAGAAGTGGATGTTTTCTATGACATAGCATCAGTTTGTGCTGCTCTTTGAACCAGCCTTCGCATCCAAAGCTCCCCGAGAGGCGAACATCCCGCAGAGAGATAGCAGCAGTAGATCACCTTCTCTGAGGATCATATAATCTGCTGCAGTCTGATCTGAAAATTGATGGCTGTCGCGGGGAGAAGAGGGTTCGGCTGGTTCGCCAGAAGTATTTCTGATTTTCATGCATTGAAGCTGATCTGATGCGGTGGAGAAATGTGTAGCTTCTCTTTGGTTTCTCTGATCTACTTGGGGGAAAAAAAAGTTGTTTTGTTGTTTGTGTTCGATAACACAATTCGTTTTTGCATGCGATTGTCACATTATCGTCAAATGTTGAGCTAAGAAGCTACTGAGTTGAGTTGAATCAAGTCTATAAATATGAGAAATGTTTGAAACCATTTTTGAGCTCAATAACAAAGATATAAATATATATAAATAACACATAAATTAATAACAGATTGACTGTTAAAATAATATTTGGATTTTAAGTCCATTAAAACAAAGGACAACATAAGTTGATCCATTTATATTTAACTGGCATCACCCACTTCCTTTCGCTCGTGGTGAAGGTTAAATGCAAGCTAGCGGCAATAACTCCTCCACGATTCATCCCTGACCTCACATCAAGGTCAGCTTCTCTGGCGTCTGAGTGTGACATGATGGCACCATTAAAAAAAAAGGAAATAAACGTCTATTTCAAAAGGGTTTTACTGGTTATCTGAGGACATGTGGTTTATTATCCTGTGGGGCATCACTGGATGAGTTCTGGACTTCTCTCAACTCCAGCTAATACTGTTTCAATTTGCAACAATGTCCCCTGTGTCTGCTCCATCCATCATTTATTCATCTTTTTTTTTGGGCTTTTAATCTGAGGTGAGAACCTCATTTATTTTTCAATAGATTGCCGCCACATCGACCCTGTACTTTATGACTACTAAACTAATCTGCATTTGTGTATAAACTCAACCCTCGTTCAACATCTTAGCAAGTATTTCTTTTATTTCTCATCAAAATATCTCTTGACACTCATATACAGTTATATATTATATTTTGTTGAGATATAGGAACTTGTTTTCAACCTGGAATATCTTGTTTTTGTCTTTAACATTTCCAGATATTTTCACTAAATTAAAAGAAATTAAAAAAAAGACAAAAGAAACAAAACAAAGTAACTGCTGTTTGTATAGTAAAAGGTTTAAAATATGCTGTTTGGAATTTGAAACACAAAATAAGATGTTCTGCATTGACAATGCTGGGAAAAGTTGCGATTTATTTTTTTAAAACTTCCCCCAAAAAAATATTTAGGAGTTGTTTTCCAAGACACAAAAGAAAGAACACCAAGATTCATGAAAAACGATGATACATTTATTGGCAGTAAAAAGAAACTTAAAGCACTTTATATGTTGTTAAAGTTTTTGAACCACCTATCCTTCTATTCCCTTCTTCACAGGAAGATTTTTCTTTTTTTGACTGAACAAAAAAAACACTTGATAAAACCTTTGACAAATATTCACTACCAGAAACTATTTAAGCCAGTTATGTCAAGTTAAGAACAACTTTCATACCCATAGCTGCCTTTGTTTGCAGACATTTGACCCAAATTTCTTAAAAAAAACTAGTTTAACAGTTTCTCTTCTCTCTGTTTCAATAGCCTCTTCAATCGATATATGTGAACCAAACTCCAGTGTTCACAAGCACTAGCTGAGTATCCATGAAGATCATGGCAGATTTAAAGTTAGTTGACACTACAAAAAGCAGTTGTCTATGTCTTGTTTTAGATTTAAAAAATCGCTTTACTTTTGACTTAATAATGCGCTACGTTCACGTGACAGACTGATGGTCTCATGAAGCTTCATGAAGCAGTGTTTTTCAGAGTCCGCTAGATGGTGGTCTCTGCACTATTTTACTTTGTTTTGAACAACTGTTTTAATAAAACATCACATCATTTTTAAACTGATGGCGCCACCTACTGACCTCTAAACAACATGACACTGCTTCATGAAGCTTCATCAGACCATCACTGCCAGAAAGGGGTCTTGATTAGAGATAATAACACCTGAATAACTTATATATAGGAACATAATCTTAAGTATTTAATTTTTACCTCGTTTCTGGATTTTCTTTTATTGTTTAAATGCAAATTAATTGCCATTTATGTCTTCCAATATTTAGAAAACTTCTGGACTTGTCAGGTGACCCAAATTAAATCTTAGATTTGAGGTTTTGCAGCCAAGACATTGAAAATAGAGTTTGAGTTTAACATGGACAAATAATTTTGCCAGAACCTTTTAATAGATTTTTTATTGATAGCCTGCAAAATGTTGTCTTTTTTATTATGATCAAATCAATCTTTTAGTCTTTAAAAAGACACTTGGATTTGAACTTGTACTGGTCCAGACTTTTTTTTACAATGACCATCTAAAGGTGTGACCATGCATCTATAATTTGGACCATATAGAATTAATACTGAAAAAATATTGAATGAAAATTAACCTTATTTGTCTTTAAGTGGTGCTTGTTAAACTTAAGGGATACCACAAGCAATGTTTTTGGGCCTTCGGGTCATCTTGACCCTGAGATAACACAGGGTTTAAAACGCGTGATTAGGATTTAAAAGCTTGTCAACAAATTAATGATTTAAAGTTGTTTTTGTTTTTTTATGAAAATTGTATTTAGTTAAAGTTAATACATTTTACATTAAACTAATGACTTACTTGGCTGGAAAGGACTGGTCACAGAGCATGACTTTTGTTTTCCTTTGAAATATCAAAATCAGTCCAATTTTTCTTCAATCATTTTAGTTTTTTCTTTGTTCAGTTAATTTTTCAAATTCGTCATGGTGGGAAACTGAGTGAAAAAACGGTGATCTCAGCTGGCTGGCTAAAATGTTGATCAGGGCACGAGAAATCAACCCGGCGGGTCTTTTCTCACATTGTGTTCTCGTGATGAGTCACACACCAGCCTTCGGTGTGACTTGGCCGATACATCAAACGCACAACTGACGAGCGAGGCAGCTGTTCATACACGCTCGCAGAAAACTGATGTCACCAGAACTGTCAGGTTAAAAAAAAAAAAAAAAAACATTTTTTTTTTTAACCTGTCGAAGTGAAGCCAAAGTTTATCCTGGTGATTTAATCCCAAAACACACTCTCACACGGAGGCTGTCAGTGTGTGATGAGGCAGACAATGTTGTGATTGACTCACGGGTGTCACTAAAGGTCACGTTGTTGAGGCTCAGCGAGCGCTTGTAGTGGCTTGTACTGATCAGGTGTGTTCCTTTGGAGAAATATTTCCATCTTTTCCCTCTTATGAGACGCTCACGTTAGATTTCTGCCTCCGTATCTTTTCATCATTCACGACACAAATCTAAAGTAATTAGTGTGGACGGATCTGTTGTTGAGTCAGAGGTTCTAGGCTGACATGTTTGATTCGTACACCACCTTAAAAAAAAACATAATTATAAATTAAATTAATTAAAAACGCATTATGAAGGACTCCCTGCTCTGACATATTGGTAAAATTAATTTTCAGTGGTTTT
Organism: Callionymus lyra; assembly: GCF_982586985.1. NCBI lineage: Eukaryota > Metazoa > Chordata > Actinopteri > Syngnathiformes > Callionymidae > Callionymus > Callionymus lyra. The sequence continues at coordinate 5,525,023 of NC_141833.1, forward strand.
AGCAAACTCTTTTAGCGAAGATGTCATTATTAAAAAAATAAAAATAACACAACGGGTGGTAATTAGCTTTGTTTACGGGCTTATTATGTTGCAAATTTGGCTTTTAAAAATGCAAGCGATAACGTAGCGATAATCATTTTTACAGCAGGACTGCTGCCAGATAAATCCTCCCGCTGGCAGCTTAAGGTAAAAGAAATGCTTTTAATAAACACAGAAATTTTATTCTGAGGACGATTTAATGCTTGAGTTTCATCATCGTGGTTAACCCCTGTGTTGTCTCTTGGTCAAGGTGAACCCTTTTAGGGTTAAACTATCGCCTACTCACCTTAAAAACACCGCTCGGATCCACTGGGTATGTTTAAAAGGGGTGATTTCTGAAGGGTTATAGATCATCCATTAGGCAGGTTTTGCTTTACAAAGTGTTGGTTCTGATATGATCTGGAGTTTGGAAGCCTTTAGAGGTGATGTTCAATGTACAGTGGGAAACTACAGTTTCAGGTCAGGCTCTATGTGGAGAGCTTGAATACTCGTGGGAAGGCACTGGGGAGTATCTGCTTCATGAAGCAGTGTCATGTTGTTTAGAGGTCAGTAGGTGGCGCCATCACTTTGAAAATGATGTTATGTTTCTTTGAAAGAGTTTTTAAAAACAAAGGAAAATAGTGCAGAGACTGCCATCTAGTGGACACTGAAAATAATGACAGTGCTTCATGAAGCTTTATCACTAATATTTAGTTTCAACTTGCTTTTTTACACTGTTACCAAATAGCTTGTAGCGAGCTAGGAACCACGAAATGTTACACCCCTTGTTTAGAACAAAAATTGGAGGGTCATGTAACAAACTAAATAATCGATTACTTTATCATGTATTTAAATGACTCAAAACTAGTGATGGTCTGATGAAGCTTCATGAAGCAGTGTCATTATTGTCCACTAGATGGCGGTCTCTGCACTATTTTCCTTCGTTTGGAACCACTTTTCTAATGAAACATCACCTCATTTTTAAACTGTTGGCGCCACCTACTGACCTCTAAACAACATGACACTGTTTCATGAAGCTTTATCAGCGCATCACTATTCAAAAGGTAGTTTGTTGTCAGATTAAAGTGAATCAAAAAACATTTAATGTCACTAAACTTTGTGTATTAATGCAATATAATTGTGTTGTTTGATTCAACACATGAACCTATGGTAGCACTTGAAAAAATGAGTGAAAATAACCAAAAAAAAAAGGGGGGACAGTAATGCTAACCTGTCTCTAGACTTGAGCTTGGCCCCCCTTTGAAATGTACCCAAAATGATCCTAAGCAAATTTTATGTTCTTCAGATAATTTATTTTCTCTTCCTTTGTAATCCACAATATAAGGGTTTTTGTCAATACATTTTTTTGTTTAAATCATTAGTGCATGAACTAATTGCAACCAAAAGGTGGCACATAATTCTTCTTTGCTTTTCTGACTGTCTGATCAGAACCAATGCCATTATCGTACAAATCCCAGGACAGAACACAATATATAAAACCATGACTGTAACTTAAAACCTGAAGAAAAACTCTTGACATTTCACAAATTAACAGATTCCGATCATATTTTTAAGTGGGACAATAATGTTGATTCTGTTCACCTCTTCATTAATCTTATGCCATCTGGCTTTGTCTTGCGAGTTTTTTATTTTGCTGTCTTTATGCAAGTCCTGTTTTATTAGCCCTACACATCTAGTGGAAAGAAAAGCTTTCTCTGTCAGCCTGAGATTTGTTTGTTTTGTCTGTGACGACTGAATTGACTCGCTGTCTTGTTTGCTCTCCGGATGCCTCTATATTCTTTAGAATTCGTTTTTTTTATGTCGCGAGTGGCAGATACTGCCTCTATTAATATTCACAGAACGGGTCGATCTTCCCGACGCCGTTGAATACTATAGAAAATCTGGACAGCGGGGCTTCATTAACGCAAACAAATTATGGTCATTGTTTCTCTCCAGGCTGCTTAAGCTGAACATATTTGCTTCTACTTATTGTGAGGAGCTGCTGAGTCTTTCTCTTCAGCTCCGTTTCACTGCCCTCGCTCAACGGCTTTCCTTTCACACGTAAGGAAAATGATGATTGCCACTAAAGTTCAGTGTTTTAAACAGGCACTCCATTGCAAACAAACCCAAATTGCTTCTCTATACATTTTGACAATAGAATTACTCTTATTGAACTGCATACTTGACGCACAGTTTCACGAGCACCTGCCGAATAATGAGAACAATCTATTGAGGTTAGTGCTGCAGATACAGGTAAACAAAGTGAGTAGTGAGGAGCTAAGACATCCAGAAGACGCCTAAACTACAACTCTGTAAATTGAAAACTCATTCATCCATCTATTCTTATTCATTACACAGTGGAGGCTCGGACTATCTTCTCTGCAACCTCAACTAACACAATGTGTCTCCTGGGTCTGTACCGGGTCATCCTCCCAGATCTTCCAATAACACCCCCCTTCATTTTAGTGAAGAACACCGAAGACCATGTTGACTATTTACCCGTCGTGGGAAGTACTTAAAACACAAGTTTTCAAGGTGCAAATAAAATAAAAATGGAATGACTAATGAAAAAACTATTTTTATTTTATTTCTGTGCATATTAATCCTTAATAAAATAGTTTTTTGGTACTAATGTGCCTTCATAGAATATTTGTATTTAGATGATTATCAAAAGCACTTATTTTTTTGCATTAACTTACTTCCCCACTGTATTGATTGTTTGTCGTTTTTAATTTAAAATAAATTGGACCATTCTTCGAAACGATTCGGATTTATAATGCATTTGTAAATTAAAGTGCACAACCATGTTGTCTAGGATTAGCATTGCACGCTACAATAATCCAGAAACACACTGGTATCATGTTTGAGTCGAGATTCTGTAAATTTGTACTTGAATGTTGCCCAGTGACATTTTTTTGTCTGGCACTTAAAGTGAAGCTCAGGTTTTGACACCCAAGGACAGAAAACAAATAGTTTAATTAGCTTGTATACTACATATGTCTTCGGGAAATACCAGGAAAGTGCCAAACGAACTTCCCCAGAGCTGTCGCAACTACTTCATGTTTGATCAATATGGTTGATGAATTACAGGTTTCATTTCTGACACTCGAGGTCCAAAGAGAATTATCTTTTTTCCATTACCTTGCCTGTTACATTTAAAATCGATACCAGGGAAGAAAGGGAACATTTATCACCCGGCCAAGCAGATGAGCTCATAAACTTTCACTTTAACAACAATGGTAAAAAAAACTTCCTAAGCAAAAGAAAACGATGATAAATAATAATTAAATAAATATATAAGAACAATGAACAGTTTTGGTTCCAAAATAAATTTGAATAAAATGTATTGATATTAATAATTTAAATTATTTGAAACTTTTCCAAAAATGTAGTATTACAAGAATCCCAAAATCTTGAAAGATAAATAAATAAAAGTAAAAAAATATATGTTACTGAACTTCATCTCCTTAGTTTGACATACGTGTTGAGGCTAAATTGAAAAACACAAAGTACTTTTTTTTTCCAAGTGTGAAACATCGATATCTTGTCCACAGTTTCCTGTGGCATTTCCTGAGTTGGCAGTAATTCCAATGGGAGTTAAAGAAAAGAGCTTAAGTGGGCGAATTCATTTTGAAACATTTAATATTTCTAACTATCTGAATCAGCCATATTTGTTTAGAGACAGGGACAGGTTCAACACTGTTGCCTCAGAAAGTCACGATACTTAAATTATGGATGTTGAAGCTTAATTTTAATATGTAATTTCACACCTATTGCTTTTATACAGAAACCGATCGATCGTATTGATTCCTAATTTAAATGCATCAATTGACTCTTGTGTCTTCCCTAGAATGTAAAGTGATGATCATAACTGTCTTCTTACTAATGATCCAAACCTTTGGCTTTTTCAATTTTTCAGTGTTGATTTAGACAGTAAGGCAACCAGGCTGCTTTCCATTACTTAGAATGGGGAGCAATTGAGAACAGCTCGAGCTTTGTGATGTTTTTCTTTGGGTAGAAACTATATTTTATCTCCGACCTTTTGGGGAGACATTTCTATTCAATATATATAACATAATAATATATAACCCTGTTTAATTAACAATAACTCTTACTGCACTCCGACAAAAATACTTTGTATGGACTGGCTTTTTTTTCTGGTTTCGGTGATTAAAAACGAGTTGTTTAAATATACAATTGACAAAATGACTATTTCAATTCTATTCTTGACTTTGTCGCACTCCTTGGCGTAGGGGTTTAATTGGACTCACGGTTTTATTTTTTTCAGCGTATTATATTTAACTTTAGTAGAAAGTATTGTCACTCCTCGGGTTTAGTTGTTAATTGATTTCAGCTTTTTTTCAATGTGTCTGTTATAATTTTTTTAATTGAATTATTGTTAAAGTTATTTTCTATGTTTTGAGATATATTTTTACAGGATTAATGTTCTACATATTCTTATGTGGGTGTCATATTTTGATGTCTACTGTATGTGTTTGAAAAAATGTTATTAAAATGAAGTAAAAATATAAAAAAGTATGTTTTCCACTCAGATGCTCGTTAAAATGATTGACATTATTCACAATTCAGTAACTAGAGTGATACTTTTAGCTAGTTGTTGAATTTAAAAGTACTTTTCTTTGAAATGTTACCAATCTTTATTTGCTTTTATGTTGCTTTGTTTGTATTTTCATTGCAGTTAAGTTGCTTCAGGACACTCTAAATGTTAAATACTCTGTAACTAGCGCCATAAATGTCAATGGTTTTTACTCTTCGGTTCTGCATAATCACATGCTTAAAAATCTGGTTAAACAGAAAACTTTCATGAATTCAACTACCAATGATCTGGGGGTTTTTTTAGGAGTCGGTGGATACAAGACGCGTCAAGGCTGTCGACTGTGTTTACACATTGACAAATAGTAGGGATCCTTCAGTCTTGACATTCCCAAAGAAAAAAACAAGCGCTGGACAGAAGCCAAGCGGCCATTCTCCAGCAGCATGTCTCTGGTTTCCCGAGCAGCGACGCTTTAATTGATTCTCATTCCATTTCAAATGCTTTTTGGGACAGCTGGGCCCTGCAGCGCTGATGTCCCTCCACTCACTTCTTAATCAGCTTTATATCCCCACGTTTGTGTCAACGCCGCTGGTAAACTCACAGAAATATACTCCAGATCAATGTGTTTAAAAAAAGAAAAAAAGTTATATCCAGTGGTGAAAAATAGCAACGGAGAGAACTGCAGACCAACATCCAAGTAAACATGGCAATTTTCCTGCAATAGGAAAGTCTGACTGTAGATTTACTGAATGTAAATAATCTTGCTTTATCTGTTGCAATGCATCATGGGACTTGTTTGCTGTCTCTTTTTTTCCCCAGTGGTCCATTAGTAAGGACATAAATGTTTTTTACGTGCTGTATATGTTTATATCACAGTCAATATCCAGCATTAGAGCTGGGAATTGAAATGTCTGATTAACCCTTCAAGTGCTCTCAGACTTCGATCTGCTGCTTCCAGAGGTGTCTACGGTGGCCCTGAAGGACAAATGACAAAAACTAAAGTGCAAACTTGAAAACTAAAAGCCCATTTATAAAAAGAGAAGAGCTCCTGATTAGTTTGTGGTCGTGCTTTTCTTTTTGTGAATGTGCCTTAAGTCTTTGGGTTGCACTTTTGTTTGTTTTACAATTTTCATTTGCTCTTCAGGGCGACACGTCTAATTTTCGAGTAAACAAAATTAAGCCTGTCACGGACTAATGTAGCTTTGGTGTGAAACGTTTCATTTTTTTTGTTTTTTTTAAAAACAAATCACCTTTCGAATGAGTCACGGTTGTGATTGGGCACCACTTATCTAGACACCAGTAAACATGAACGCTTCTGTCTCATGAAAAAACAATATTTTTTCATTCTTTTTTACCATCTGCGGTTACCATAGCAAGTCTTCACCTTGAATCTATCTTTGGAGCCTCAGTTCCAACACCTTGTGTCCTTTTGTCGTCATTCATGAACATTGTTTTTCATCTTTTACCCAGTACAGCAAACAGTCTTTGTCCAATATTAGTCCTTAATCTTAGCAGTATACACTGCTAAGTATATATTTTTATTTTATCCTTTATAAAGTGCCATCAGAATATTGAATGGTTGAATTTCAAAAGTTAAAAGTTTTTTTATTTAGATGTGTCGTTATAAATTCTTTTTTATTATCTTTTTTTTTTTTTAAATCAATTATTTTTCGAATCATTTAGTTGAACAGTTTGTATATTGAAAAATTGAATTTGTTTTATTTTTTAAATAATTGTTTTACACGTATAGTTTCACATAACAATTATAATCATAATTCAAAAATAAATCGAAATTCAATTTTTTAAATCTTTTTTTTAAACATGTGAATGCAATATTTTCCGGCATCACTCATATACTGTACTAACAATTTGTATTGAATTTTCAAAGGCTAGAAAAATTGGAACTAGATAATCAATCTCATCATATCTATGTGTAGAAAATGCACTCATTTAGAAAATATTTGTAGCCTTTCGAATTCAATATAAAAATGTTTTTACAAATATTTATATTGAATTTAAAAGGCTACGAATGAAAAAAATATTGAGTTGAGAAAATGTATTTTTGAGTTATTTAAATTAAATATTAAACTTTGTGTTAAAGAAAATGCATTAATTTGATAATTTAATATTAATTTGAAAGTATCCATAGCTATTTGAAATTAAAATAAAAATGTGATATTATACCAACATTTATATAGTGAATTTGAAGACTACGAATTATCATTTGAAACGTTTCTTTGAACCATTCAATATTTTGATGGCATTTATACTTCCATCCTTTCTTACAGTGTACACTTTTTCAAGGTCCTTTTTCATACTGATGTGAGCACTTTAAAAGTTTCTTGCTTCAGCAAAAATATACTGTTAAAGGTTCAATATTTAACCTTTAACATCCATTAAAAAGTCTTGAGGCAGAAGATGAAGAAGTGTTTCAAAACTTTTATGTGTGGAGGACTGACAGTTTTATTATCTTGTTTTATTTATTATCTTGTAATTGCCTTTCATGAGATCTCGACTTCACTCCAAAACGTCCACGTCAACTGTATCCAAATTGGCACAGATGAACAAATAAATGAATACAAAAAAAGAAACAGCTGACTTTATTTATTTTTTTCTTGTTGAATCCAACCCTTAATAATAGGGAAGAACTTTGCTGACTCAGCGATACACCTGGAAGTCAAGTTCAGGGAGTTTTTGTGACAAAAAAAACCCCAAACAAAAACATGGAAGTATAATAATGAGTTTTGAAATGCAAAAGTGTGATATATAAAAAAGACTGATATCCATTTGTCCTCGACTCTAAGTTCATGTGAACAGCAGCATGACTTCCATCTAACCACACATTTGTCTGCCCCCCCCCTCCCACCTCCAGGAGACCCATGACAGGTTTCCCAAACTGGGCCAAGTGGAGGCCTGGGAGGAGCTGGGCAGTGGCGAAACAGACGAGGGCAGCACCACAGATTGCGACGACGAAGACGGATGTCAAGCCTCGGGAGACGGTCAAGACCAGACGTGTAAGTGAACTCTGAACGGAATGTCAGCAGGATTTAGTGAAGTAATATATACGTGGAGTAAACTCTTCACGTGATTTACCGCACACAACACTGACTCAGACAGTGTTTTATGAGTTTAATAATAATACAATCTGCTCTGATTATCGCGTGTCACTCACGGAGGGCCGACGGGTTAGTTTATGCATCACTTACGAGTCAGTTACTCAAACTATTACCTTTAAATCATCAGTCTGACAGAGATATGGGACCGTTTTCTTTTTTTTTTGGCATTGGTTGGGTAACATACTGCGTCATACCTGAGGATTATGGGCCATACCTGGCTGTAATTTCAACTAATATTATATAAAAAAAAATGTTTGGACTGATCTGATATTGAGTTTGATTGTTCTGAACAGTAAGAATTTCCTTTGGTTGCAAAGTAAAGGTAGTTAGCAGATAAGGATTCCAACAGCCAGGACAGAAAAGTAAGTAAGTAATTTATATTTATATAGTGCTTTTCCAGACCAGGGTCACAAAGCGCTTATGAAAGACAGCTCTGGGACCTTTTTAGGGAGGTATGGTAGCAGGAAACAACAGTGTTACTCAACAGTGTGAAAGATTCAAAAGGAGTAGAGTTTTCTAATTGGTATTAGAGTAAAGAAATGAAAGAAACACTGTGATAACGGCAAGAATCTGGTCAAGAATGGTCAAAAAATATGTTTTCTACCATGTTTTTTTTACTTTGAACATTCATGCATCACAGTCTCTTTGACTATTGTTGTGTTCACAACCAGAATCTCGTTCGCATACTGTATTTAGGGATGGTGCAACATGGTTTTAATATTCTGACATTTCCAGGTGGCCTCAACTTGCATATTGTTGCAGATTAAAAAAAACATATATGAAACTTAAAAAACGTGCAACTTTTTAACCCAATATTTGCAAGGGCAGTCCAATTTTACCATGGACTGAACTTCAAAATAATAAAAAAAAGAACAAGACCAGTTATTCTGCAACAGGATGCCCCCATAATATAGATAAGATGTTGCATATATATTGTGTTTTAATAATGTTCACGAGTTTACAGGCTTTTATTTTACGAAAAACATGCATTATGATGAGTCAAGTCTAACATGTTAATACTATGGAGAAAATCTGTTTTTTTTTCTAAATCAAACACCTTTCAAACAGTTATAACCAATACAACATAAATGATATAATTTTTTTGAAGACCACCTTCTAGATTATGTTTAACTTGGATAATCAGTACATCTTTGGCTTGGGTTTTGAGCTTGTGAGAATTTAAACTTGAAATTTACTTTTTATACTCAACTTGAATTCATTCAACTAAAAACATGTAGAGGCTGATCAGTGAAGGTCAAACAGCTTCTTAGAAGACCGGAAAATGCTTCACGGTCTCTTTCCTGTCTTGATGACGGGAGTACGAAGTGACAACACATCTCTTAGCCTCAGATTGAAGCATGGCTTCCTCAATTGTGAGCGACATCTAATGTAACCGAGGATTCACTCATGAAAGAAACCAGCGAAGTGTCCACCCTCAACTTCCACAGCATACTAATGGTAGACATAGGAGGAGTCTGGTAGCTTCCTGAGGAACATCAGTGCTAGAAAAAATGAAAAGGTTAGCTTGAGTCATCACCCCCCCCCCTCCCCCAACATCATGATCATGAATAAATGTTTAATTCAAAAACTATAAATAAAAGTCTCTCAGTTGAGTTTTCCACCATCAAACCAACTTGCCACAAACAGTAAAACACAATTAAAGCCAACGTATTCCAGATCTTGGGGGAACTGAGTCAGCACTGCACAGCTCTCCTCCCTCATCCCTTCCTCTTAGCTCCTGACAGCTCACTGGGAGCTCAAGCACCACAATAACTGTGCATCGTCACTAATGGCGCTGATGACTCTGACGGAACTTTTTGCCAAAATTTACTCTTAACTAAGCTTTTAAGAAGATTTTTAATACTTTTGGGTGGAGGCGTTAACCATAATCTGTAATGACAATCAAGATTATAGTCGGAAACACCAGACGTTGACAATTTGAAAACCAAATAACCCCAAAAACGGAGAAATAGTAAATCCGAGTGGATTATGGGCTTTAAAAGGAGGTGGAATTCCTGAGATTGTACTTGTTTAATATCTTTTTGGGCCATGAATTTCATTGGATTTAGATATATTTGACAATTTATAAAGGTGGCTGCCATTCTTGAAATCTACATTGTCTTTATACTTTTTGTTCAAATTTCCCTAAAATGTGGGCGTATTTGAAATTTAGTAGAGGTTTTCTGCCCCACTTAACTCCCCCTACCCTTGACTGGATGGAGTTACCCTCCCCACAAACTCTTCACCCAGAGGTCAATAGTCTACCTGCTACTTTTCAAGCTATTTTCTCCAAATGACAATCAAGATTTTAATCTACAAGCTGAAATTTCAGAAAAAAAATGCAATCCTTATTTAATATTTTTTGGGGGGTGTAAATTTCTTAGAATTTGACATGCTTGAATTATCATGAGGGGGGGTGGCTTCCAACCCTCTTTATAAAGGTGGCTGACATTTTTGAAATCTACCTTGACGAATATTTGATAGATTTTGTTGAAATTTCCCCAAAATTTGGACATATTGGACATTTTATGGGGGTCTTCTGCACCCCTTTATCCCCCTTACCCTTGACCTAAAACCTTCACTGAGAGCTCAGTAGTCTACATGCTACTTTTCAAGCTATTTTGTCCAAATAAAAATCAAGGATATAATCTACTATCGTCAATACCTGACATCAAAAATTTAAAAAAGCGTCCAGGTGGATTATGTGCCTTAAATTCCATAAGAAGGTGGATTTCCTGTAATAATACTTATTTAATATATTTTTTTATTCAATGGGAGTCTTCTGCCCCCCTTTCACCCCCTTACCTATGACCTGTCCCCCCCTAAAGCCTTGACTCCGTTACAAGTGGTATTAGTACCTGCTACTTTTCAAGCTATTTTGTCCATAAGAAAACAAAGGGATAGTTCACCCAAAATTCAAATTTCACTTATGTCGACTGAGGGTTGGGATTATATTTTACAGTAATCCGTGTCTTTTTGGCGTTAAAGACAGTAATGTATGTCCATTTGAAGGTCGTCAACCGTTCTCACTTTTTTACATCTAAAAATACACATTTAAAAAGATCCAAATACCTTCATACTGCTCGTCTGTGTCGTCGATCTTGTTTCGAAGCCTCAACAGAAATTGTTCAGAGAAACTTTAACAAGTCTATTTTTTAGGAATGTTTGTAGCTAAAAGCTAACATGCTACACAGACAGGAAACACTCCAATTTCATATCAATAGGCCTCTCAGTTAGACATCAGACACTTGGAGCTCGGTATTTCTTAGATGTTTGTTGGTGAAGCGTCATTTGGCTTTTAATTCTTCAAAAAACGGATGATGTCATGGATGCTTGATCCGGTATAAACCTCGCCTGGAGACATGTCAGACCAATGTCGGCGACAAAAGAGCCGTTCATGTAACGACCACAGCGATGATGTGCAGAATAAATCAATGGATCTCTAATCGTCCGTGTCTTCCCTCATCCCTTCAGCTATTTGGTGCGTTTACATGATTATGGCTTATTAAAGCCTTTTCTGAGAGGCTTTTCATTGGGAGCTGCTTCGGATAAATCACTCCGAGTCATGATCTCTTTGTTGGATCTGAAAAGGGGAATTTAATTGGGCTTGTCGTGGTTCAGAGAAAGAGCGGGAATATTGAAAAGGGAGTTTATCTGTGTCGAGGAGCAGGTAATGTAGTGTTAAAGAGTGGGTCAGCCCTCGCTCAGACGGGCGTGAAGTAACCGCATGGGTAAACAAACACATCCTGTGATTGGGCTGCAGGGGTGCGCGGCAGGGAAATGTGAGTCTCACGGGCATGGAAGTCCAATACTGGTAACAAACACCATCTGTCTCCACCTGAAAACCGCTGGTGTTGCTCTCACACTTTGCACTTTATTTCTGAATATTTTGGTGTCTGTTAAGAAGCTTAAGTTGTCGAAACATGGTGGCAACAGATGTTCAGATGTGAGCTTATAGGTCCATTTTAGTCACTGAAGTAAACAAAATAAAAAAGACAAGAATAAATAAAGTTTTCTTATTACCTGAAATTCAACTTAAGTAGCAACAAGGTGTTTAAGACTACGTGGCTCTGCTGCCTGACCCGGACAAGTATTGTTGAAGCCGCACTATATACAGTACATTTGTGATACTATTAACTTCTGCTACTCAAAGATCCTGACAAGTAATGCTAAATGCTAATTTACAAAGTTACCATTTCCTAATGGTGACTTCAAGTGTTTGTGCCAATTTCACGACCTCGTAGCAGTGACCTCGTAGCAACTAAACGACTTGAAACTTTGCAAGTTGCAAAAACGGACGACGATTTGTGACCTCCGAAATTGCAGCGGCCTGAGTCTGCCCATTCGGTCACGTAGTGTCCAGAAAATCGTGACCATTCAACCTTGATAGCGGCCTCCTCCGACCTCGGAGGCCACTTTTTTTTGCTGTCCCACCCACCTAATGATCTGATGCTCTATCTCGACTCCTTCCACCTGAATATCGTAATTTAAAAATACAGCCAACCCAGTGACCCTTCCCACAGCCCAACTTAACTTTTCGTTCACTCTGCCTAGCTCTCTGTACGACTCTATGTACTTGGACATGAAGCTGCCCATAGTTTCAATGTAAGTAAGTAAGTAATTTTTATTTGTATAGCGCTTTTCCAGACCAGAGTCACAAAGCGCTTAAACAATCAAAACAATATTCAATAAAGTATATACTCTAGAGTTCAAGATAAAACTGATAACACAACAGGAGTTCCAGAAAATCAAGGAAAAAAAGAAAGAATGTGACTACCAAACTGCTTTACAGATACTAGGATCTAACCAAAGAGCTAAGTAAAATGGTCGTATTTCTACCTCCACTTTTTTACATTATGTAACTTTCTACACATTGTAAAATTCGGCCCCTTGAACAAAAATGTATCCGTACTTGTATCCCATATAGTTGTTCAGCAGCAGCAGTGGTATCTCGGCAACCTTTCCATTTAAAATGGTGCCCAAAAGAAAAAAGACTCGGAATAATGATGGTAAAACATTGTTGGACCAGTGCAGGTGCCGAAAATAAGGTAGAGTGGGTGTGCACTTCCATGCATGTGTAAGTGGACTCGTGAACTCGGATGACCACACAGAACGTTTCTTTTAAGCATTAATGCACTGGTTTAGCTTCAATGAAATTGTGGTTTTCTAAGCAAAAATGCGACCAAGTGTGTGCAGGGACACACCACAAATTCTCATAGGAGACTTTTCAAAAGCTTCAAAGCACCACTTATATCAAAGCACGGCAGATCAAGGGTCTACAAAGATGTCCGCAACATTGTTAGATTTTTCATAATGACTTAGAATTCCCTTTATAATGATTTAATTTTAACTTCATTCATGACCCGCTAACCAAATCGACGTGCGGTAAAGTTTGAAAAATCTCAAGTAGTTACAGCCGTGGTCCCTAACCACCGGGCCCGGCCACTTACTGTACCCCGAGACAGTTGTGACTGGAACAGAAAGAACCAATACTTTATATAATTTCTTTTTTATACATTATTTCTGTCTTAAAAATGTTTTGTTCTTGTTTGACTCTGATGTTTGACCCTCGATACTTCAACAAGCTTCTTTCAGTGAAGTTTATTTGAAAAAATAAACCTGTCAACTTGTTAGAATGAATAAAAAACACAAAATATATATGCGACCATCTTGTTGCAGAGAAACCAGACCAGGACTCCTACTTATACAGTGTTATGGTGGTTGGATGTTATTTTTATATACTAAAGTAATAGACTTCAATCGTTCAATCATCTTCTCACCCTCATTTTGACTTAAGGTTGAGCTTATTTTCATAAATAATCTGTGTCTTTTATTTATTGGCAAAAATAGCCATGCTAATGTAGCGGCTGCTGCTAAGTTGTCTTCGTCTTCATTTTCATCCAAAAAGATCCATTTAAAACATACCTCCATGGCTCCCTTTTATATATTGTCCATCTTGCAATGAATCCTTGAAATGAGAAATTGTTCCGTAAATACCGTAACAAGTATATAATTTATGCTTCTGTTGAGTTGACACTGATAGGTTAGCTGTTAGGCTAACATTCTACACAAACACATTTGGCCTGGCTGCTAGGCTAGCAGCGTCTACTAAAAAAAAACTTAACATATAGACTTGTTCAAGTTTTTCCGTAAACAATTCAAACAACTCAATACAAGGGGGGCATTACAGACAAGCACCATAGAGGTAATGGATGTTTTTAGGTGAATTTTTTTGGAAGAAGATGAACCTGAGCTCCAGTCCGACATGAACATGAACATCAATTTTTGCCTATAATTCTAAAAATGAACAGATCTGAAAATATCCCAACCATTGGTTGACATGAGGGTGAGTACAAAATGAGTGGAATTACAATTAATTTTTGTTTTTCTGCCAGTTGTGTATTTTTATTTCGGATTTTAATTTTTTTTAATTGAAGGTGAAAGTATTGCTGACATTAAACTGGTTCGTGGTGCGAACAAAGGTTCGTGGACCCGCGGTCTCGAGTACATCCTTGATTGGTTGTCAATGGAACTTTCAGATTAACCACCTCGAAAAATATTTTTAAAAAAGGTTACATTCTGAAAAAGGTCATTACAAATGAGATGGGAGAGTTAGAAGGTTGCCATAGCAACTCATACTGTATTAATATTCAAAATCACTCATTCCTGTGATGAAAGCATGTATTGAGGCATGTGTGGTTGGATCTGGATGTAATGCAGCAACTTAAATTAGATCCATGTTTTGGTTTGTATGCGACGACACAGAGCTTCTCCCAGAAAGCTTTTAAGGTCATAAAGGTGTTCGGCAGCTGTTTAACCTGGCAGGGAAGTACATTCCTCATGCGGATTGCTGCTCGGGCAGGATATCGCCCGACCGGCTGGATTACTCTGGATTGGCCTAGAGCGCATCGCAGCCCACTGCCGCCCCGGACCAACGAGACTCTCTTTCATGTCGGTAGACATGCAAGGCAGCGCAGAGGTTTTGAGATTAAGGGAGGATGATGAAGGTTGGGTTCTGTAGGAGGAAAGGCCGGAGAAGGGTGTGGAATCAGAAATGGCGTTCATGAGGGATTCAGTCCGGCGCCCATTTGTGGTTGTTGTTGTTAAACTGTATCATCAACCAGATTATTGAAAAATACTAAACATTTTAATTTGATTGCATTTTAAGATATTCTTTAAGATGATCATAAGTCAAATGAACCAATACTAATTCCTAAATACTAAAAATATAAAGATTTAGGGGCTTTTATTTTGGAATTCTGAATCAGATAACTCTGGTGTGATGTCACTTTTTATATTTGCAACAGCTCATTTTCTCGTCATTAATTGTAGCCCTTTTCCAAAAAGAAATGGACACTCATGTCGTTTAGTTTAGCTTTAGTTTATCCAATTTGCTGGCCAAATAAACAAACCCTAACCTTCTTCAACCTTCAACTTTCACGCGAGTCCGTCATATAATACACATGCATCGGGAGATAAATCGGATAAATCCCCGATCAATTCTCAACATCCCTCATGGGTTTGTCTGAATGTTTCCCTTCAATAAGATGGGAGTCAAAGCTTCCGCACATCAATATTCTCGTCCCGGTTTCTGTACCGAATGTGCCCCCGGCTGTCGTGCAGAGAGGTCAGCTGGCTCGCAGATGTAGTAGCTGTGTCCTGGTGCGGATATTACCATCGTGGCTGTTATTTCCCTTTGCTCTTTATCAGAAGCGTCGTGAACTCTGCAGGGCAGGGAAGGGTTGATGCTGGAACGAGATGCTGTTTGCTTGAAAAATAAATGTAGAAAAAAGGATTAACTTTAGTTTAAATATATATATATATATATATATATAAATATATATATATTTATTGACTTACTTTTTGGCATTAATGATTTGAATTCCAGTTAGATCTGTTTCATGTGGAATGAAAAATACAAATAAAATGCGTAGAGACAGTAAATTAAATAATTGAAATAAACATCACAGTTAGATTCACAAGTCGTCAACGCTATAAAGATAACATCCCGCAAATAGTTCAAAAAGACAAATGGAAGACAGATAATTCTCACTTCAGTCAAATGATTGTTAAAATGATTTTACCGTTTCCATTGTGTCAGTCATTTTTTTATTCATCCTTTTTTTTCTGTCCAGTAGCAGCATGTAGGAAAGTTAGGGTTATCAAGGTTTCATGAAATGTTCCATTGAATAAATTCAACCGTTATTATTTTGCAAGAGTTTGGACGGAGCACAAGCTAGAAGAAAAATGACTTAAAAAATATTAAATGTAAACCTTTTGTACAGATTATAAAATTACAATATTTTTTCATAATTCTTCATGACAAAATAATCTTTTTCCGCATTAAAAAGGTTGTTTATTTTATTTATTTTTTATTGAATTTTGTGTTTTTAATTTTTTATATATTTATATATGTATTTTTTAATTTATGAAAACATCTTCGGTCTATTAAAATGTAGTCTTATTACGGTCTGTTAGGTTGAAGCGTTTTAGTAATCCCTGATGAACAGCTTTCTTTATTTACTAACATTTTTTAAACAATATTTTAATGTTTCCCATTTTTTAAAATGTGATAAATTAAAGCTAAAACGCCACCTCCGCAGCAAAAGCGCTCTCTTCTCTGCCCACCTTCAAATTAATTTCTTGCATCACTTGTGTTGTTTCAAGTCGATAAAGTTTATTCGAATGTTTACCAAATTCCACCCACATAACCTGAGGTGGATTTATTAATGTATCACGACAAAGTATCTGATCGCCATAAAGACAGCAAAATACCAGGCAATATTCTTCGACGTCTGTCGCATATTCTGAGGCAATGTTTGGTAGTTTTAAAACCTCTGCTATTCTGCAGACCATGTTGTAGTTAGTTTTATCTATAATCTGCGTTGCCCTCTGACATTATTCATTTTCACTCTGCTTCTTCGCGGAAATACAGTTATGACAACAAAGTCGTGTTTGTCCTAACTTGTCGCAGCGATAAAGTCAGGCGTGCTCTTGCATAAGTGTGTCAACATGTTTACAGGCTCCGTGACTGTCATAACCCTGGTGCTACACTTTACTTCAAGACCTTTATTTGATGGGTCACTTCTACTGAATCATGAAAGTACATGCACAGCAACGTTAGCAAAGTGAATTAGGGTCAGCGAGGGATCTGGACCATGTTCATGCAGAGTGACAGGAACTGTTCTTGAAGCTTGTAGGTTAGTGTTCTTCAGTCTCCCTCTGAGAGGGAAGACACTTGAGGTGTCAAAGTGAGACGGGTTGGCTTTAAGTCAACTGCCTTCCTGCGGAGAATATTAACCGTTGAATATAGCCGTTAGTGAAGGTTGCAGCAAGATACCACACAGTGATGAAAGGGGCTCTATATTGACAAGTTTCGTACACAAGTACAATCAGTCTGTAGAGGCAGCCTGAGACTACTCACTTCTTTTAACAAAGAGATACATTGGTTTATTCCATGTGCCTCAGAATTTGGAACTCGTAAGTGGTAATGACTGAAATCATAGCCAAGTCTGGAGCACTACAAGTCCTTTAAGGGTGGGGACTTGGTACATGCTGATCCCAATAGGTATTACAGTACAGGCCAAACGTCTGGACACACCTAACGTCCAAAGTTTTTGGCAGTTTTCCGGTCTGACTTACATTCTTTTATTAAAGTAATGATGGTCACTCGTTTCTTTGACTGGTTCTTGACATAATATAAATTATAACAGTTGTCCAATAAGGCTGTCGGTGTGTTTCAACCTGACTTCTGCACAACACAACTGATGGACCAACTCCATTAAAAAGTCAAATTACACTAAGTAACCCAGACTAGATCAGACCTCTTGAATTCACCAAGAAAAAGCTAAGTCTGCCAAGCAGTTATTAGGAAAAAGGTGGTTTCTAAGAAACTCAACTATTATGTTTTCAGTTATTTCTTTGTCGAGTACATAATTCCACATCTATTCATTTATAGTTCTGATGTCCTCGGTGATAATCTACAATCTAAATAGTCATCAATGAATTGAAAGAAAGGGTATGTCCAAACTTTTGGCCTGTACTGTATGTACATTGAGATAAATAAAAAAAAGTATTTCACTGGTACAGACAGATAGTTGGATAAATTTGATTTATTAGTTTCAAGATTAATGCAGTTTCTTAATTTTTGTCGATCTAATCCAATTTTTGTAGATGTAATATTGAAGAGGTGGTGAGAGACCTTTTTGTCCGAGATCAGAATTCCAATCACAGCGTTGGGTTCAGGAACTGGAACTCACAAAATCAACATATTATAGCAATGGTTTTACCCATTTTCCCTCTCTATTTTCTAGTTATCAAATGTTCTTAGGGAGCTTTTTTTTCCACTGTACAATTTAATTTATTGACTGCAAGTCCTCTGATTGATTTTGTTGTTTGGGAATAAAGGTTAACTCTTGTGTTTTCACCTTGACCCAGAGACCACACAAAGGATAAAACAATGACATTTGTTTTCGGGTCTTTGGGTCAGCTTTTACCTAAGGTAACACAAGGGTTAATAAAGTCTTGATAACTTTTTTTCAGTGTTCTTTGTCCAGATCTTAAAATCAAACATTACTTATGAATAGTGGTGGTCTGATGAAGCTTCATGAAACAGTGTCATGTTGTTTAGAGGTCAGTAGGTGGCGCCATTAGTTTAGAAATTATGTGAAGTTTCATTAGAGCAGTTGTTCAAAACAAAGGAAAATAGTGCAGAGACCACCGTCTAGTGGACTCTGAAAATAATGACACTGCTTCATGAAGACCAGCACTATTGTGTTGTTTTGGTCTTTTAAAGTTTTTATGTATTTTTAACAGTTTATTGTCTTGTTGTGTAAGCGCTTTGTGACCCAGGTCTGTGAGAAACATTACAAATATAAATTACTTACTACATACTTACTAATAAATATTATTACTGCTGTGGAGGTTATATTGTTCAGCTTTCAGATTGAACAGTATTTGATGCTCAGTAATACTGATCAAACCTGCGATGACAATAAAATAAAAAAAAATCTGGTTTAATTTAAATTTAAACATAACTGCGACTAGATTAAAAAAGAATGGCGTTATAAGCTAAGTAGCTAACGCTAATTCCAGCAGTTCTATGATCTCATTTCCAATGAATC
The DNA here is from genome assembly GCF_982586985.1 of Callionymus lyra. Classification (NCBI taxonomy): domain Eukaryota; kingdom Metazoa; phylum Chordata; class Actinopteri; order Syngnathiformes; family Callionymidae; genus Callionymus; species Callionymus lyra. The sequence continues at coordinate 5,543,835 of NC_141833.1, forward strand.
CGTTTTTTATATGTTGCCCCTGAATTCCTGAAAGTATCAAAACCCCAGACATTGGCATCTTGGCTCTACCTGAACAGTCTGAACAGACACTAAAGGAATTGTCTCGAGCTGTTTTGGAGCTGAGAAGGAAAAAAACAGCAACATTTTTTATCCTGCAGCCGTCTCCCTGAATCTTGCTCCTCCTCCTCCTCCTCCTCCTCCTCCTCCTCCTCCTCCTCCTCCTCCTCCTCCTCCTCCTCCTCCCCCTCCTCCTCCTCCTGCCAGCCTTAGCAGCCGAACATATTCTCTCTTGCGGTTTTTTAACACCAGTGAGTGCGGAATTGAGCTTGAAGGGCTCAATGGGAGCGTGGTCATCGGAGGTGACTGGTTCTCATTATCCAGCCTCATCATTTCCTTCCTGAGCACTTTTACTCAATTCTTTATGGCCAATTCTCTGCAGCGCAGCTTTAGGTGACGAAAAGCGGGGAAAACAAAGACGAATTGAGTGTGACAACATGCTCTATCCAGAGGAAGTGGCGAAACTATTAGTGGAAATGAGACAGTGTGCAGAGTTTACTAGCAGTGAAACCAGGGAGGTTAGAGACCGGCCACTAATGGAGCTGCAACATAAAAGTCTTTGAAAAGTGACCCACGTAGGAAACTATCACTCTTAGTGTTATTAGAAAACTCTTTAACATGTCCAGTTCATAAAAGTAATAGTAAAAAAGAAGTGTCTAGACTTGTAAACCTGGCGTCAATTTCAACGTGAGGGCAGTCTGGATGCCGGCGTCGAACCGCAGCTTGTTATTGTCTTGCTCCGAGGCCACATGCTGAACTTTGACTCGCATGGCTGGAGTCGAGATGAAATGATAGGATGACATTATAAACTTTTCGTCCATGGTTTCTGCAGCTAGGTTATTTTTTCAGAGCAAATTGTTATAATTTTCTTCTCCATGAAGTATTAGATAGTTTTTATTTTCACAGATTTTTCCCTTGATATCATCTTATACTCTCATAAAAGTACATTTGATTCATTATATTTATATTCCATATTGAATTAAATGTTGTTTGTATTCTCTTTCATATTGAAAAATATTCATTAAAATGTCTATTTTCTTGTATTTAAAAAAAAAAAAAAGAAGCCAAACATCACTCCCAAAAATGATTGATAAAATACAAATTATTTTACGATTAAAAAAAAAAAAAATCCACAAAATACTTTTCCTGTCGCTTTTTCCACTTTACCACAACAAAAATCGTTACTAAATGTAAAAGCTTTTTCTGATTGTGATAAATATGCAAGTTCTGGTAGTTACTCAGAGTTCAATGATCTGGGAAAAGCAACACATTTTATTGTCACAGTAATTGTGCATACATGGCTGCAGTGGTTCTTGTGAGGAGAAACTATTACGTTTAGACATATTTGCTAAGTGTTGCCATTTTAGATCTGCTGGAAAAAAATATCTGAGTTGTCTTTAGTCAGTTTGTACTACTTGGTTATTCTCAAGCTAAAATATTTAACGTAACCACGCCCACTCTGCTGTGATTGGTCAAGCATGGAGGTTTATTAGGCAATGTCATCAATCCATAAGGACTCCATTTCAAAGGGACTTGTTGTATAAACAAAGCAAGGTGTTTTTACAGCTGGCTGGAGATGGAGTGAAGACCATTATTACGCCATAATATAGTCCGATCTCTTGTAACCCCTAGTTCGCTGAGATTTCAGACGGGGGAGAACTTCAAGTTTTAGCTTCAAAACATCATCATTGTAAGAGACTTACTGCATCTTCGAGAGGAAGACTTCAACATTTGAAATGTGTGCCAAGTGTTGCCTTTAATTCTTGTTTTTTTGAGTGGATGGGAGGGGGGGATGTAAATACCTGCCTACCCCTCCCTCCCTTCCCCCAGATCCTTGTTGTCCACAAAAACGTTCAGACCTCTTGAAACAGGGCCCTAAAAAAATAAAGCCAGACATTCCATTGATATTGAAAAATTCAGCAGAAACTATAACCAAAGATGTGTCTGATCCTCTTAGTCTCAGATCAGCTTGGTATGCAGGTGGAAATAACCAACTAGTTCGGGAGGGAAGCTGCAGCCTCGGACCATGTTTTGCAGGGAGAGTATCTCTTCAGCGGGACCTTGTCCTTCAGACTCACAGTGATTGTATGTCATGTAAAAATGATGAAAAGGGAGTGAAAAATGTGAATCTTGGCATGTTTAGAAATTCTAGATTGAAAGCATTTTAAATAATTTGTTGTGAGGACAGTGAGTCACTCTTTAAGGAGTTGGCAGGTTTGAGACCTTCTTGAGGCCACTGTTGCAGAGAACCGAAGTACCTGCTCACTCCAGTTTCCTCCCACGTTCAAAAGGAGGTTAAATGATGCTGAATTATACTTGCAAGTGGGACTTTGTCGTTGTGTGCAGTTTGATAGACTGGTGACCTATTTAGTGTGTCCACTGTCATCTACCTCGCTAGACGTCACTGTGAGGGTTTTAAATAAATAATATATTTTTTAATGATAATATAACTAATCACATGGACATAAACATAAATAAGAACTTGGAAAAACCTCTTATGACCTAAAAAACTCCACATATAATAACAACAAAATAAAAGATATTACACTAATATTAACGCAATAAAATTAAAAACAAGAAGATGAAAAAATACACCAAAAATAAAAAAGTACAGACAAGTAGAACAAAAAAAGCATCTAAATTAAAAACCCAAACTAAAGACAATAAAAACAAAAAGAAACAATGTCAAAAAAATAGACAAAAACAATATTAAAAAAAAATGCATAAAAATAGCACAGATCAAAAACTCTCGCAAAAAAAACTAACAAATAACATCGCAAATAAAAATGCAAAACTCTTCCCATAATGAAAACATTAATGATAGGAAAAATAATATGAAAAATATTATTCAACAAAATGGTTAAAAAAAAGAAACAAAAACAAACAAAATTGACAATGTATAATATAATATTTTATATATATTATAATATTTTTGTAAGTAAAGAACAACAGTTTGTTTGGTTAAAAAGTGTCTTAAAAATATATATATGTAAAATAAATATGTTTTAAAGGGGAACTAATGTGAAGACCCAAAGTATGGTCGAGGTAGTCAACCCTGCATCAGATTCCTGAAGTTTCTTCTAAACATCGCTTACTCATGTTTCAGATGTTGAAGTCTTCTTCTCCAAGATGGCGTAGGTCCCTCATCATGATGATGTTTTGAACTTGATCACTATTACTTATTACTATTTCTCACTTGTCTAAAATCTCAGCGAACGAGAGGTTACGAGAGCAGTCCATTATGACGTAATAGCTTCACTCCTCCTCCAACCAGCTGTAATCATGCCCCGCTTTGTTTATACAATGAGTCCCTTGGGGGTGGAGACTTTCAGGACTGATAATGCGCAGTGCTGAACCTTAATGCCTGGCCAATCCCAGCAGAGTGGGTGTGGTTATGGTAAACAAGATTTCATCTCCAGAAAAAACGAAGCCTTTTCAGTGGGCAGGGCTTAAGTATATTTTCTAATGTAAATATTTTAATTAAAATACATACTGATGAGTACAATAGAGGTCAAAGATCTATTTAAGAGACACTTAAATCAACATGTTGGTTGACCTTCTAGGAAGAGAAAATATCAATTTATGAACCTTGATTTATTCATACCTTTTATCGTCATCACACAAATATCATTTTTAGTTCAAGCGTATCATGCAGAGCGTATTGAATAGTTCCACCAAGTCTTGAAGGCAAGCTCTCTGAGCTGGTCAGAACAAAATGACATTTCTTTGTTTGTACGATTCGTTGTAAAGTTACCTTTACAACGAATCGTGACATGTGAATGTGAATACTGTTGCTACTGCTTTTCCAAGAATAGAAAAAAAGGTTTCGAAACAACTTTTAAGACGTTTGCGAGCGTCATCATTGTCACATAAGCTGAAGCGAGGCCTCAAACTTGGTGCTTGGTTTTGATTCCGTGCTGGAGCTGCAGTCAGTTATACCAGCAGGACTTTACATCAAAGACTCTTCAAAAAAAAAAAAAAAAATGCAACATTTATATCATCCCAGCACAACTTTCCGCCCTAACCCTCATGATTTATCAAGAGACTTTGATGTGCAAAGTACCAGTGTCTGACAAGACCAAAGACTTGATGAGTTTGGTCAGATGGAGCATTTTGGTGGTGTGCACAGAATAAAACAGAAGGTTGCACATGAGGGATGAAACTTTGACTCTTAACTGAAGATATTAGACTCTGGTTTATGTTCTGCTACTTCAACACATTAGAGGTGCTGCCGTTCTCTTTGGGATGGGAAATAAAAGAACAAGAAAGTGAGGTAATTACTTGAGTTTATGAGCAAGTCACTTGAGGACATGTGAAATATAGTTTACTTTAGAAGGGATCTCACCTGAATCTACCTGAACACATCCATATTGCTCCGGTTATTACCAGGGTTATTTACAATTACCCGGTGTGATATTTAATGTATGGATCCGTAAATTCCCCAATTGGCCCAAGCCTTTCTTCCAGTGATGGTCTAATGAAGCTTCATGAAGCAGTGTCATGTTGTTTAGAGGTCAGTAGGTGGAGCCATCAGTTTAAAAATGATGTGATGTTTCATTGGAATGGTTGTTCAAAACAAAGGAAAATAGTGCAGAGACCGCCATCTAGTGGACTCTGAACAACTTGACACTGTTTCATGAAGCTTTATCGGCCATCACTAATTTTTTTTCGGAAATAAATGTAATTCAATTGAGAGATCACATATATCTTGGTACTAGTGATGGGTCGATGAGGCATCATGAAGCAGCATCAGTTTTTGGAGCTGAATCATGACTCAGGCTGCTAGATGGCACTCTGCATTATAATATTTGTCTCTGTTCTATAAACTCAATAAAACCTTGCATCATTTTTAAACTGACAGTGATATCTAATGGCCCCTCAAAAATGATGACATGACCATGATTCGGCTCCAACTAGTGATCTGATGGAGCTTCATGAAGCAGTGTCATTATTTTCAGAGTCCACTAGATGGCGGTCTCTGCACAATTTCCTTTGTTTTGAACAACTGTTCTAATGAAACATCACATTTTTAAAATGATGGCGTCATCAACCCATCACTACTTGGTACTAATAAAGTAAATGTCATATCAATAACGATAAAATAAGCCTAATGACATGCATACCTTGTGTTCCATTGTCGGTTTGTGGTTGGATTCCATGGCTCAATTGTATTAATGGGTCTACGCTTCTTTGCTTGGGTGAAATGACCATGCAACCATCAATTGTTTATCGGCACTGGATTAAAGTGATAGTTCACCCAAAATTCAAATTGGAGTAATCCGTTCCTTTTTAGAGTTATAGACAAAAATTAATGACCAATTAATTTAACGACTGCCTTTTCTTCATCTTCATTTTTGTCCAAAAAGACACTTAAAAACATCCAAATACCTGCGTAGTGCTCGTCTGTAACATCCCTCTTGTATTGAAGCATCGACCTGAGGAATCTTTCAGAAAGAAATTAAGTAAGTCTGTTTTTTAAGATCATTTCTGTCATAAGCTAAAAAGTTAACATGCTACATAGATAGGAAACACTCCGGGGAAATAAATTGCGGGTTCCTTGTGTAGACAGTTGACACCGAGAGCTCCTTCATGTCGAGGCTTCAATACAAGATGGACGTTACAGACGAGCAGTATGAAGGTAGTAGGAATTTTAAAGTGAATTTGGGGTTAACTATGAAGTCCAAGATGTGGTGGCCAAACTGGATTTGTCTTAAATGGTTTTGGTTGTTGTGCATTGTACGATCAATACAAACTGATGTTGTTTCCTCAGATAGAACAACCCGTAGTAGATTCAGGAATGAATTCCTAAAGTTCCTTCAGACCATCGCCAGGTTTCCTCAACGACGTTTCCAAAAGCAACTGCTGATGATTTCAACCCCAACAGATAGTGATAGGTAGTGATGGTCTGATGAAGCTTCATGAAACAGTGTCATTATTTTCATAGTCCACTAAATTCAGACTATAACTTTTCTAATGAAATGATTTATAAACTGAGATGAAACAGTATTAATGAACACAATTGGGCAAGATCAGAAGTTTGTCAATCTGCTCGCCATCTGAGCTGTAGTTACACCCCAGATATTTTGGTTTGTGCAAGACGGACAGAACGTCTGAACATCACCCAGGATGCTGGGAAAACCGTGCAAGAAAGATAAAACATCGACTAAGGAAAAAAAAAACTTAAATCATTGATAATTAAGGGGGAATGGGGCGCATTAACCTTCTGTCAAAGTGTATGAGGAAGTGAATGTAGAAGAGGTGATGGGGGTGATGGGGGACCAGCATCTCAGCAGGGGCAACACCGCAGTATGAAGTAGAAATGAGTGTAAGTGAGTTATGAGCCATCACTTCTTATTAGTTATTGAAGTCTATAAAAGCTGCTTAGATGAACCTGACACAGAGAAGTTTGTTTCTATAGGTTGATGCTTCCCAAACTATAGCTTAGAGATGGTAGTAAATAACCATTTGATTATTGTAATTTATAGTATCTAACAAGTTATTATATGGCTTTTGAATTGCTAAAATGTATTTATTACATCAGTTGGTTCTTACTTTACTGTGAAATTGGGTTTAAAAAAATAAAATGTTGACATTAGAGATTATTTTATTTCGCTTGTTGGTACTACTGAGCAGCCTGACTGTCACAGCATTGTTTTGAGTGAAATTTAGGCTTGGAAAAACTAAAAAAGTTTCACAAAATTTAAAGATGATGCATTTGATCTTGATCTGTGTCTTACTCCCTCTCAGAAAGCTCAGAACCACAGCTGCATGCCGTGTGCGATTCTTACATAATTAAAAAATATACCGTACAACATTAAAAGGTCGACATTGTCTGCTACATTTTTATAATTCAGAAACAGTGCTGTGGTTCAGTAACTTTGTGAGGCAACGTGTCTCTTGAGCTTTAACGCTTCCATCCCTCTACACCGGCCCCAGTCCAAATGTGTCATCTGTAAAGTTCACTGCGTTAGCACCCCCCGTCCTCTTGTCTCTTTTATTTCCGTGCAGAAACGGCTACATCTTAAATCTGCCACGACGAGCAAAGAAAAAAAAAAAAATCACTAAGCAGTTTCCATACTATTGTTCTACTCCCTTGTCGTCTTGTGTCTATGCCCATTACCAAGGGAACCAAACATATATGAACCCCGCTAGTGCCCTGTGCCCTCACCTCTTGAGTCACCTGCTACGACTCCTGGATTCCTTGTCAGGTTGCCTGAGAACCAGACGGATGGTTCCCAGAGGCACGAATCGGGCGAGTATGTTCAAAATAAGTGAGAGGAAAATGCCGAGAAGTAATTAAAAGAAAAATTGAGGTGTAAGAGTAATAACGTTGATGGATGACCAGGGAGGAACCGTGTGAATGTTTTCCGTCGACATCTAACCTCGCACCCCTAAAAGAGATGCAGAAGCATTTACTGTATGTGCAAGAGGAAGTAAATGTCAGAGACTTTTAAGATTCCACAAGGCGACTACAAATGAGTCCGAGGACAGCGGTGATCCATTACCGGGAAGAGCGGCATCAGTCTTCCACAGGCCCCCAAAGGTCAGAGCCCTGGCAGAGTGATGTCCCTGTGTCCGACTCATTGTGGCTTCACCCTGGAGTAAAATACACTTGTCGGTGTCATTGCCCGGGTGAGCCTCGGTTTAGGCGAAGCAATGTCATGTGTACCCTGTTTTGAGATGGAGTCATCGCTCTCAGGTACGATGCAGTTAATCTGAATTAACAACCTTCAGATTTAGATGCTTTTATTGAGCAATACAAACGTTTTATTGCTGCCAGGAGACTGTTCAAGTCAGGGGCCCGACAGTGAATAACCTTCTCCATAGGACTGCGATATCAGTGTCCCTTTTTTATGACTGAATTACTTTTCGTAAAAATGTCCGTCTGGTTGCTGTGGTTTGTGTGAAAATACATCATTTTTCAATCACTGCCAACTTCAACTCAACATGAGAAGACAAATGAGAGGTTCGATCGATTCTCCTTCCATCTGCATGATCTTTTCTGAAGTTTTTATGGATTATTAAATAAAAACAAATCTCTGTCTTAAAGGGGAAAAACTTGAAGACTGTAATTGTGGTAAGCCATTATAATAACATGCATTTGGTTCTGAGCATGGGTTACCTAATAAAACTATCCTTAAGCTTATTTTCAAACCACTCGAGCAACAAGTCCCAGAATGCACTGCAACAAATGAGGCTATATGCGTGTTCAATACAAAATTTGTATTGCTGTTAAAACATGGTCAGAGCAGAAACTTGAATAGATTTTCACCTTATTTTGTCTTTTAACTGTGGGTCTGTTTTTGTGAACACAACAGAAAATAAGTTTAACACATTTGCTTTAGCTCAGTGGTGTCAAACTCAACTGGCCAGGCGGGTTACCATGGAGAACAATCTTGTTGATGCTTTGTCTCTGGAGGGTTTTTTTTAGGGATGTTTGGTTTTTTTTGCATGTTTTTCTTTCACATTTGATTCATAAATTGTTTTTCAGTGTTTGTTTTTTAAAATTCTGTCTGGTTTAAGTGTGTATTAAGGACTTTTCTCTGATTTGGTGTGTTTTTAGTTTTGGTTTTATTTCAAGTTTTGATAAACACCTGATAAAGAATGATGTAACAAACTACTGTGATCTCGAGGTTGGCACTCATTTTTTAAACCGTAGGTCGTCTGGTAGATTTGATCAAAAAAAGGTTATTTTTGTCACAACCTTCCAAAAAAGTAGAGAAACCATGTTTATTTTCATGCATTAAAGTAAAGAGCTTACTTGTTTGTGGAACATATATTGTCATCAAGTTTTATCACACTAATATGATCAATTGTGGTCCTTTTGTTAAGCGGCCAAAACCTCTAAGTCAAGGGTCTCAAACTCCACTGGCAGGGGGGCCACAGGAGGTCAATCCTTGTGGAGACTGGGCCGTCATCTTTGAGCATTTACTGAACGTCTTTGAAAAATCTGATTTTATGTTTTGTTTTTTTAATGTGTTTTGGATTTTTGTGTGCTTTCACTGTGAATTCGGGCAATTTTAGTCTAATTTTCTTTAAACTATCTACTATATAAGCAAAGCTAAATAAATGATAACATTTGATGTGATGAACTTGTTCCTTAACTCTCTGGCGATGAACAAAAATCCCCAGCATTAAGATGGTGGCAGAAAAAAATGTATATTGCAAAATTGTACTTTAATTGTTCGAGGCTCAATAAATCTACTTTTCAATGTGTTTGTTTCTCCATGAAACACATTCAATTGTTGAACTTCATCATCCGTTTTATTATTATAAATTATATATCTTCATACATCATCCACATGGACATTAATTATACTTTGAATTTCAAGTCAACCACCTGGCAGGCCACATACAATAATTTTGCTGGTCAGATTTGGCCCCAAGGGCCAAGAGTTGTTCGGGTTTGAGATCTCTGCTGGGTTTCTTTTGTCGTCCTTGGTTGTTGTTATGTATCTTATACATGTCATTTATGGCTACCTTACCGTAGCTGCTAGCTAACATATCGCAACGCATTGGTTGTTCCCAAAAAGGAAACACAATCTGCAGTTAGCTCAAAGGAATATGTGGTCTTTCATACTTCTCTGCATCATGGTTCAGCTTCAAACATTGATTTGATGGCAGTGCAAACACCTCTGATGTTAGCTCAGCTCGTGTGAAATAACACACTTCATGTTTATTACAACACACTAGTGCACCATGTTTTTTTACGTTTGTGTATCTTTAACTTCAACCGTGTCTTAAATGAACAACATATAGTTGTCGCAGCAGGAGAGATTTGGCAAAACTCCTCCTTATATACAGAAGCTTCACACTGTGAGTCCATGTGTACGTGCACGCCAAGATAAATGTGCAGAAACACTCGATACATAATACAAATGTGGCCTGGTATCATGGGATGAATCATCGGAATTTATTCCTTAATAAAGTCTTTCCTGTTGTTGCGGCACCACTCCTCTGGGTGTGTGTGTGTGCAGGCTTACGTGTACCCTGGTGTGTTGACATAGTTAAGGCATTATTTTCGACAGCATCAGTAGCATCCAGGGAACATGACAGAATTCCACACAAGAAAGGGGCGAAGAAGCTTTTCAAATTGCTTCTTTTCTTGTGGGAATAACTTGTGTGTGTTTTCGGAGGAGGAAGTTATTCCGGGTGAGAGCGACACAACGGAACAGTCGTAGGAATATTGTGTTGCAAGAAAATGATTGTCACAGTGTTTGTTTCTTCGCCTAAATCACAAATATGTTTCTTCTTCATGAACTTGTATGGACTGCTGATACTGTGTTAGAATAAACTCAAAATCTGTGACACTAAGAGACTATCTCCAAGAAAAAACTACAATTAAAGACAACACTTATTTAAAGGGCAACTAATGTTTTTTTCCTCTCCAAGATGCAGTAACTCCCTCATCATGACCATGTTTTGAACTTATAACTTTATATAGTTCTTCCCCGTCCATTATGACGCAATACTCCTCCAACAGCCAGTAATCACGCTCGCTTTGTTTATAAAATGAGTCCTTTTGAGGTGGAGACTTCCGGATTGATGACGCAGAGTGACAAACGTTTATGCCTGAACAATCACAGCGGAGTGGGTGTGATTATGATATGATAAACTTTTTCCTTTGTTTTGTTTTTTTAACTATTCTATACATCAATTTATTTTCTTTAGCTCATCCAAGGTCCGGTCCTGACTAGGTTTTCCCAGGATGACCAAGAGAAACAAATTCCTTTTCGTGTCCTTGGTCTCGGGTCAACACAGCCCCCTCCGTATGCACTTACAGTAGCTTGTTGTTCTTTTACCCACGGTTGTAGTTTAACCCATAAAAAAATAAGAGTTTAAAAGGAAGAAAATGATTGATTTCCCTTTTCAACTTGATAACACTACCTAGTCTTTAGAAAAATAACAAGCGATAGCTACAAGTCTTTCTTTCATTCCTGGTGTGTGTTGTGCCAGCGAGTTAGAGAACACTACTGCCAGCCACTGTGCCATTGAATTCATAGCTGTGAATTATTTTTTAATGATTAATAAAGGGTCAAATTATATTGATAATAATGGTCTAAATTACAACAAGTAATACAAACAAGTGTGCGGCTGTTTGAGTGTTTTCTAGTTGTTAAAGCAATAACAAGTTTCCTTTTTCCTAATAACGTGAGTCATTTTTGAAGTTAGAAGAAGCATTTGTAGCTAAATAACTCTCCGTGTTTGTGTCGACAAGCGTCCAATCTTAACAGACTCCGTTAATCTAATCTAAAATTTGGCTGTTGAAAGATCTGCCATTTTTTTTATTCATCTTTGCCAATCACCGATTTTGTTTCTGTTGCTGGCAGAGAGCGCGAGTGATGAAGTGTCTTGATACGAGACACATGTTTGTGTGTCATAACAGAGAGACGCCCAGAGTTATTGTTTCCATCTGCCTTGACAGGAATGATGGTGTTTGTTTAATGTGTTTTTTTTTTTATTCCTCTCCTGTAACCTTTCCCATCATCCATGTCTCTCTTGCACTTTCTCATCATTGTTATTTATTCCTTGGTTTGCATTGGCGCGTTGAAAGGCTGCACGCGTGACACGCGGGCGGGTTGATGCAGACAGCTTGTATGCTAATGTTTTCGCATTAACATTACGCTCGGGTTGCGACAGGAAGCCGAGTGACATTTTCATATCACTATATCTTGGTGAAATCATTTATTTATTACATTTCTATTATCGCTGGATCAGCACATTCGCTGGTAAACATCTTAGCTAGTCTTGTTCCTGATCTAGATAGGAAGGAATGTAGAAAATCAAAAGCCGTTTGGCTCAGCTCTTTCTTCACATAGAAGACAGTTGTCTGACTGTGTACCACAAATCTATCCGTCAATCTCTTGCGCGCTCGAGATGTCTCCAGAAACCTTAAAGAAATATTCTAGCTCTTACAGTCGGAGGACCTTGGTATCTCAATTTAGAGTCGCTGATTCTCATCCCAGCCGTCTCCTCAGGTTCTCGTATTATTAGCAAATCAGACTTTGACTTCTCCAGTAGAAAGGCTGGTCCAGATTTGGAAAACAAGGTTAATCTATGAAGGGTTGAATCTTTATGCTCGGGAACTGGAAAAACCAGCCTAATGAGCTTCACACAATAGAATTTTAAGGGGCTACAATAGCACAGAAGACAAATAAAATATGAATTTTCTTTTTGTATCTGCGATCTTAGGACAAACTAACACAGATCGGCAATAATATAGACTCTAACTTCAAAATGAACATGAGCATTGGAGTCTTGAGATCCATGAAAAATTTAGTGAAAGGGGTTTATGTTGGACCATGAAAGTATGCATGAGTTCAATGAAAATAATTTAAGGATCGCCGTCCAAGTTTAAAGGGAAATTTTAAGTTGTCATTTCAATAGGGTGTTCCAGACAGTGACCAGTTATGTAAATATAAGTTCACATTTTTCTCATTTTACCATTTTACTTTTCCTGTGTGATCGGCCACTGCGCTCAATTGTTTTACGGGAGAAGGTTAAGAGCAACAGTTACTTTCAGTTCCATCATTGCTGAAGTACTGAGGTTCGAACGGAGGGCCCAAACTTTCTGCTTAATCCTTAAGAAGGGTGAGAAATGGAATTAATTGAGTAATTACATATATCTTGGTATTTATAAAGTAAATGTAACTTTCAATACTTAAAAATTACCCTCAAGAAACAAATACATTACCTTGTGTTCCGTGGCCAGCTTTTGGCTTTCATGGGTCTTTTTTATTAATACTCACCCTCATGTTTACTAAGGCGTATTTTTGAAGTAATCCATAACTTATTGGATTTCTAGGTAAAAATGTTTATCTATTTTAATGTAGCCACTAGCTCCCAGTTGTCGCCATCTTCACTTTCGTCCAGAAAGACATACTTATAAAACCTCCAAATACCTCCATACTGCTAACATGCAATACAGACAGGAAAAATTCCGGGAAAACAATGCAAGAGCTTCTACACTAGGGGCTCTGTGGAGACGGCGGTTGCTTTCATTTACATCATGGCTGTAGATTTGAACAGGTAGCGCCTGGTCCTTTTCTACCTGATACAACATGGCCCTTTTTGTGAAAAAAAAGGGCTGATATCCCTGCATTTTTATTATTTTTATACCGTCAAGCAAGGGGTGCATGGTGACACAGTGTTTGGCACGATTGCCTCACAACAAGAAGGTTGCCGGTTCGCTTCCAGGTGGGCAACTTGTGACTAAAAAACTTCTGTTTGGAGTTTGTATGTTCTCCCCTTGTTGCATGGATTTACTCCGGGCACTCCGGTTTCTCCCACAGTCCAAAAACATATAGAGATTAATAAAGAACTTGGGGAAATTGTCCGTAGGTATGAATGTGTGTGAATGGTTCTATGTCTTGTGTACCCTGCGACGGACCGGTGTCCTGTTCAGGGTGTCCCCTCGCCTCACGCCCGAAGAAACTGGGATAGGCCCACGACCCCCATGAGGGTAAAAGCGGCAGAAAACGAATGAATGAATATTGTGAGGTATATTTTTCGGTTGTTACAAATTAAGTGTTCTTGAGAGATCCGTTGAATCACTGGCATATGATAAAAATGGCATTTTTGGTAAGAGGTATTGGGACAAATGGGGAAACGGCTAAAATCAGCAGCTCATAAATTAACAATCTGCAGTGTAGTCAAAATATTGTTCCTTTTAATTGAACAGAAAGTCTTGAGTTACCTTTAAAAAAAAAATGGAATTATTCATGGCGAACACACCTAGATGATTGTTCTTCTAATCATGACTTGGGGGCTTAAACAAGACCCTGGAGTTTGTTTCCCAATGTGCCGTCGTTTAACGTCTAATTGGACAAAACATGAAAAAAAAATGTGTTACGCCTGTTCATGTTGTTAGACACGTTAAATGTAACTGTGGATAAATGATCTCCTCAGGGTTAGCTTCCCGAATATGCCAGTGTTGGCAGTAATCGCATTTGCTGTGTTTTCAAGCAACACAATGAGCCCTGCTGTTTCAGTACGCATGCTAAAACGTTTACTTCCTGTTTTTTCCTCTCTGAAAGGGATCACAACAACTCTGAGGAAAAAAAAAAAAGCTTGGCTGTTGTTTTTCCGCGGAAATTGCAAGTTGATTTGACCACCTTTTGTTCATCTCCATCACATCTTCTACGCTGCAGTGACTGAGACGGCAACAGTCGCTAGCTTGGAGGGATTTATGCTCGGTTGTAATTGGCGGTTCTGGCCAGAACTGTTTTCCCTTAATTAGCGAGTTTGCTAGCATGCAGTGAAGCGGCCACTGTTGGCTCTTTCCACTTCTGCTCTTGGACTCCGCCCTGATGAGTTTGAAACAATGACTGCAATCTGATTTGGGATAAGTGATGTCTTTGTCTATTGTCAACGGGGACAACAAAAGCTATTGGCACCGCTGCTCATCCAGAGCTTCGCTGAGCACAAGCCGAATGTAAAAAATCAAAATCGCTTGACAGGGATGGGCTGTTTGTTTCCGACAATTTTAGCAACATCCTTCAACTTAGAATATCAAACTTCCAATCCTAAAATCATGCTTAACGCTAGCTTCTTCACGCCTAAAGGCAGGTTTGATGCAAGATAATCTTTTCAAGAAATAATTTTATCCCATTAATCCCCAAACGTCAACACAAGCAAGCAGCAGTAGAAAAAGTATTGATCTGATGGGTATTGAACTGAACTTTATCCTTGGATTCTTTGCAAAATACTTGATTTACAAAATTATGATAAGATTTAAATGTGTAGGTGGTTTCTGATGTTCCATATGTATTAGAGGCATTGTAAGTAATCAATGACTTGTATGGCTTCCAACCATCGCTGCTAACATGCCAGACACTTTAAAGAATTAGCAAAACAAAAGAATAATGAAAAATAACACACAATTGAATACTTCAACCTACATCTCTTTCTGATGAAAAAATGTGGGTCATTCTATTGGTTTAAGGTACGGCTGGGTATCGTTATAAAATTTCGGATACTGGTACTGATACCGACACCTTTAATACTGGTTCCTGAACAATTAGATACCAATTTCATGATATCAATGTAACACAAAAAAAAATTCCACTACGCATAATACAATCTTAACATTTTCAGGTAAATTTCCACTCTAAGCCGTTTCTTGGAAAATATAATAATAACTAATTTTCGGTTCAAATGTACACTTGCTAACAAGTGACAAATCAATCTTAGTTTCACTGCCTTTTTCACAATTTTTTTTCTTTTTAATCAAGCATGGATACAAAACACGGTCCTTAAAGAAAAAAGATCTTTCAATACGCTGTACTATAGAAGTATTTCGGGTATGGGTATCGAATGAAGTTGGTAGGATTCAGCTCCCCCACTTACTTTTTTGTTATAAGCCTAAGGAGGAGGTATGTGATCTCCAAGTGCTAGTTTTAAATCCTTTTCATGAGGGGGAACAATGTCAGATAGATCAGTGAAGAGAACTTTCCCATCTATATCAGTTTTTGACCCCAAAAAAAAGACCAAGATCGCTGATACAAACAGACAAAATTAGACTATTTTAGGCATCTTCTTTGCCTCTTTACACCATAAAAATGTTGAATTGTTAGCCATGTGTGAAGCTCATTACGCTGTTTTTTCCAGTTCCCTAATCCATTAATTCAACCTGTCAGAGTGTAATCGGGTTTTTCCATTCTGGACCAATAAACATGGCTATTTAATGCTTAATTTTTAGTTGATAATATTAGGTAATATGGAAAGAATTAAACATAATCTGAGACATTCATTTTCAAGACAATTGGATTAGAAATCACTCAGTTAATATCAACAAATTACTTTGAATCTTCTGTCTATGGTATTTATTGTGTTTGCATGTTAGTAGTCAGATAAACATTTTTTTCTTTTATTTTTTAAGGAATCATTGCACCACTCCTCAGCTCTAAAGACTGCACACTCTTTGTTTGCTTATGTTCCCACTTTACATGGAAATCAGCACTCCTTGATTCCCACTGTGCAGAGACCGAGCGTGTATTTGACTTTTCTTGGGATGGGCTGGACAGGGATTGTGAGAAGGGCAGGGCAACGACCTGGTTGATACCGTTTTCCACTGAGGAAGAAGTTATTTCTATTAGAGAAGAGGAAATGACGGCAGAGCTGAAGTTTATTCTGGAGAAAGTTGAACATTTTTGATTCTATCTTGAAAGATGAGACGTGATCAAGACTTTTGTACTTTTATCTGAAGAGATTCAAGGTATCTACGGTATGTTCAAATTAAACTGTTGAAGTGGGAATTCCATAAATCCGACTGTGGATCAGTTTAGAAAGTTATGGAGGCCAAACTAGGTCAGTTTTAGACACATTTTATCCTTCAGTTGACACAGATATTGATCGAGTAATTTTATATACATATTAAAAGAAGTAAAATAAATGTATCCAACGTTCCATCCATACCAATGAATTACAATGAAAGAAAGGGATACCTCATTTCTTTTTTGTTTCCTCTTCATCCACATATTTTCCAAATTATGCATTTCTTATTCAAATGAGTTAACCCTGGAAAAACGTCCATGGAGGTCACCGTCTAGTTTTCCGACTTGCAAGACAGGAATGTTCCAGTTCCTGATGATAAATGGTGTTATAATAAAGTTTTATCTATCCATCTATAACGTGAACATTATTCATTAACATTATTTGATGATTTTTTTCGTTTTTTGTTGATGCGCTGTTAGAGACAGCTAAGAGCTTGCGGCTGAGATAAAGTGAGTTTAACGACTGGAAGTTTCCTTGTGGTCATTCCAAGAGCCCAGGTTACCACAAATGGGATAGAGGAAATGTGGAAGAATCTCTTTTTTTAAATGGTTGAAAATATTTTTAATAGGATGTTCTATGTCCTCCTTATACTTGTCTGGACACTATTCCACATGCAACGAACACACAGTCTTCGCTAGTTAGTTGTTTTTATCTACTGACAGGCCTCTCCTGGCTCATCTCCTGAGTAGCTGGGATAAGCAACAAACCCTTTTCTCACTTGATACTTAGGGCAGGGTATTGATCAAAAATATTCAAAAGATAGATGGATAGATCATTGTTTTTCCAGCACACAGCAACACAGATGATAGATTTAGAATTCCTTTTTTAGACCCACAATGTGAAATTTTATATTCATAAAAACAAGAAAAAGAACAAAGTGCAATAAAAATAAAGTGCAAGATGACACAATCTAAATCTAAAGATAAAGAACATAGATCAAAGAAAAATAACAAAGAAGAAGGATACAAAGATTAACTCAGCTACAGCTAATAGCACAAGGAATGAATGAGTCCCTGAGTCTATTAGTTTTGCATCTGGGGAGGAGCTTTTGTGCACTCGCATCAGTTAAGACTGATACTTATACTGATTCCTTCACTTTGATACAGGTTCCTGAACAATGCTATTTTAGATACCTATTTTATAAGATCAAATCTATCAAAGATAATTTGACATTACACATAGTAAAAGTCTCAAGTTTAATTTTTTAACTTAAAAATCAGTTTACTTAAAATAAATAACAAATAATTTCCAGTGCAACAAAAACACTTGCTTACAGGTCACGCTGATGTTCACTGCCCATTGTCAGTTTTTAGTTTTTTAAGAGAAATCCACAAATAATCAAGTTTTGATCAGGCTTGGGTATTGATACTTTGCACTAAAAGACAAAGTGCGTTTCAATTTTTTGGTACTACAGAAGCGTGTGCAACAAGATAACCTTTTGGATACAAAGCCTTGATGATATTGGATTTTTTTTTATAAGGTAAAGAGTCACATCAGGATTATTTTTGGGTATCACTATATATCATGAATTGCTATATAGTTTTGTTACAGCAGATTAGATACACTGCCACTCCCAAACATTTTTTTTTTTTTAAGTTTTGTTAATAAATGACCTTTGGAATTGTTTGTTTCTTTTTTTCATTTCAAACAATTTAGTTTCACTAAGGGTTGTATAGGGTCAATATTTCACCAATTTTTGCTTTTGACTATGGGAAACTCCAACCACTCCAGCGCATTCCAGATTTCCTTAATGTGTTTAAAAAAAAAGACGAGCTGATGTTATCACAATCCAGTTTATAAAAGATGATCGTAGTCACTGTCTGTTACTGATCCACAGTTTTGAAGCCAATTTGCAGTCGTGGCCAACTTGGAAAATGCAGTCGTCCTGTTGAGCCAGACTTTGGTCAAGAGGCAACTTTGAGTGGGTGGAATTCTGATTGGAAGAAACCACGCTCTATTTAGTTGAAGCTGTGGTGAAAATACCCACTTTCATGTTAGTCCATCTACCGCGCCTCTTTTTTGCAAATTCAGTAAACATAAATATATTTTTAAAAAATCGTGAAATTAGATTTTAAGTCCTGAGCTCTTTTTTAACCTGGATATCTGTTTTGATACTGCACATTTTTTTAAATATTTTTTTCTGTTGGATTTTTTGCTGCCAGCCTCAAGTGGACAATCGATGAACTGCGACTTTGTGCACAATGCATTTACTTTTTAGAACCTTTGACAGTTGGTTGCATGAGTGATTACCAAACAGGAGGCTCATATGTATTAATAAAATCTAGGCTATTTATGATATTAATGGTTTTGTCTGTTCACATTTTGGTTTGAATGTCCATTTTTCCTTTGTAGATCAAAGCAGAGAATAAAAATAAAAATACGTAGCAGAGATTCTAAAGTATTTTTGACGTATGATTGAATTTCGTAAGCTTCTTTTTTATTTTCTCTTCATGTATAATTTGTTGTAGTTGTTATGCCGACTGTCGTCTATTCGCTTAATTGTTGAACCTGCGTCATTGATGATCTCTCTAATCACTGCAAGAGCAGAAAAACAAACTTTAATTATCTTCTTCCATCATATCCATCTTTGCTAATTGTGGCGTTAAAAAGTTAATTTCTCTCATCTTTAAAACAACAACAATAGAGTTGTTCATTTTTCATCCCCTGCAGCGACATCGCCTGATGAATCCCGACACTTCAAAGGGAATCGAATGTTTTTCAATGTGGGCTTAAAGTTTCTCTCTTCCATGTCTTTGCTTCTTCCAGCACGTACTGTCATCTCCAGCGAAGGGAAGTCCATCGGGAGACATCCCGGAGGTGCCAGCCCGCACGAGAACCCGGGCAGACCCCCCTTCGTCCGGGTGTTCTCGGGCTCGCCATCTGCCAGCTGGCCGCGACCTTCCAGCCTTGCACTGTTCTTCGCTGCACTTTTCCTGCACTGGACCTTGTTCTGACAGCGGCGCCCCTGTGAAGTCCCACCCCTGAACCCCCGAACCCCCCACCCTGCTAGACACGTGCACACTGACACTCGTACACATTCTGCACGTCGTTTCTTGGGATGAGAAGACATTGTAGGAGACTGTCAAGATGTGGCTTCTGCTGCATCGCCATCTGTGTTTTTGCAACGAGAAGAAAAAAAAAAAAGTACCCAATCCCTTGCACACTCATCTGTAAAGATAAGCCCTGCTGCGTCTTCTCGGCTGTTCTGTTTATGATAAAGGGCTGGACATGCGTGTATTTATCCGCCAGCTCCGCCCATATCGCTTCATGCTTCACTCGCTCTTCTTCAGTTCGGAGAGGACGGCTGATGTTCCTACGGAAAGGCTTAAGCATTTACCAACCACACATACACGTGACCTACTTATCCTTTCAGAATAAAACATAACCACCGTTTCCAGACAGAAGTATTTGAGAAAAAAAAAAAAAAATCTAATTTCCTTTTTGAAGGACTGTAGAATGCATGACAGGTAGGTGAATCAACTCCAGGTGCCTTGGCCCCCGAGCAGCGATTTTGAAGAGAGTCCATTGACTGTGTGTTTTGGCACAGACTAGAATGTGATGAGTTCACAGCAGCCTTGCACGAACCGCTGAAACCAGAAGTGTATAGTGTTTAAATGTATATAAATGGGACGATCTGATGTGCTGATGACCCCCCGGGAAGAAAATAAAAATCCAAACTTTAAAAAAAAAAAAATGTAATTTCTCAACGAATAAACAGGAATGAACGGTTTGGTTGTTTGAAACAATGTTGGTTCTTAACTGTGTTTTTTGGACCGCCTCCTGGAAGACTTCTGCTGCTCCTGACTACATCTGATCAGATCTTCCTCCGCTGCTCCCATTACTCTTTGTAATGAGCTTCTTGCACACCTGGGCTGACAGATTTCATTTCTTTCTGAATGTAAAATGAAGCAGAAAATCGGAACATTTTTGGTTCCGGCGTTGTCTCCAGATGCACTTAAAAAAAATTGCACAAGAAAAACAAAAGTAGATTTGCTCCAGCAGAAGTTAAAATTGTTTGTACGTGACTTTAAGAGGGATTATAGTCCAGGGAGGATGAAACGAGCATTATATCTCTGATCAAAATAAAGTGGCTAATGATCTCACAAACGTAGAAATTGTTGACCTCAATTAACCCTTGTGTTATCTCTGGGTCGAGGTGACCTGTTGGCCCGAATACAAGCCAGGGAGGTCGTTCAACACGACCCAGAGGCACACAAGGGATGCCTCTAACACATTTGTTTTCCGGTCTCGGGGTCATCTTGACCCAGACCCAAGAGTTCAACTCTATTAGGGAGAATTCAATGTTAAGCAATTTTCCAATTGTGGAAATGGCTGGAGAGACTTCATCAAATAAAAGTTATATTTAACAAACTAATTCGCCTTATTTCTCTGATTTTCTGAAGTAATTTCCAAGTCATAATTCCAACTTCCTTTCTTCAGACTCCCCCTCAAAGTCATGCCGACGAGTATGTTGCCTGCCTCAGGCCTTGGCTCCTGCAGAAGTTGGCAAAATCTAGAATGAGAGGAAAATTAAATTAAATTGGGCAGCAACCGTTATTATGTAAAGATCCATTGAGGGGCACTCCCCGCCAAATTAAGAGCCTCGAAAAATGTTTAAATTTACATCAAAATCTCTTTCTTTTGTTAGATATAACTATAAACAAATGTATTAAACTAAGTTTAACACTAATTAAAGTTACTTTAGTTTTAATTGAATTTTGTAATAATTGTGTTGCTTTCTTTTCCTTTTATTGTTTAGTACCTTTAAGGTTTTTGTATTGACAAATTAAATCAGGGTTGTTGTTTTTTTAAGTTGTACACATACAATACATTTCTCAATTATTGATTGATATTAATAGCAACTAAATGGGTATCATTTATTTTATTTATTAAAAAAAATGTTTTCTGAAACAGTCCTGATCTCGCTCCAACGTCGATTTTCCATCACGTGAAATTCCCCGTATCCGTGTCATGATTTCTGTTGAAATGTTGATTCATTTGTTGTTCTCATGTTGTTTGTGTGCGTCTCAGATGTAATGTCACACCCCCGACGTGTTGAATGCGCCTTTTGTTCTGTTCACAGACCACAAGTCCGGGCGTGATATTCCGAGGGATCAGTGGGTCACAGAACACATGAACAAGAAACATTCTCGTCGCTCCATTTGTCAGTAAGATGAATGGTAGTTTCACTGTCGTCTCTTCACAGACACACATGCTGATATGGATGGATTTCGAGGGGGCGGGGGGGGAGTTCTTGAGACTATCCACTGTGCCTTCTTTTGTTCCAACTTTAAGTGCAGATGAAAGACTGCTCCACATGGGCATGAATATTAATCTGCTCGGATCCATTTAAATCCTGCCGAGCGACGTCTGTCTGATTGAAATACTTACTTTTGTCAAAACTACTTTATGTTAGAGGGCGGTCCTGAAGTTTGTTCTTAAAACCAAACAAATAT
Source organism: Callionymus lyra (assembly GCF_982586985.1). Lineage (NCBI taxonomy): Eukaryota > Metazoa > Chordata > Actinopteri > Syngnathiformes > Callionymidae > Callionymus > Callionymus lyra. The sequence continues at coordinate 5,565,623 of NC_141833.1, forward strand.
AGTTGAATATTAAAGTTTTTGCTGAGGAAGCTGCTCAAATACCTTGTCCTCTACTTACTCTTCTACCATTTCAATATAAATTTGCACTTGCCCACCATTTTTCTGCGAGAGAAACAATTGCTGTGCGCATAAAAGTAAAGTTGATAAAGAAAAAGAAACATGTGGCTCCTTTAATGACTTCTTCTGCTGCTTCCGTAGACGAGCGGAAGATAAACGGTGGGAGGTTATGAGTCTAGCGTCTAGGATAATATCTCTCTCATGGAAGAAGCAAATATATTAAATCAAGCATATGAACAACAATGAAAATCCTCCCAAACAAACTCTAATAGCCGAGAGTACTTCAGAGCATCTGTTCAAGTTATTATCGTGGGAGATGATCTATCCATTGATATTGAACTAAAATAGGTTGAATATTTTTCAGATGCATTTTTTTTTTCAGTATTTTGTATGTGGCCATTCTCTTTCTACGATTACAACAACATCAATGTCGCTCATTTACAGCCTTTATTTGACATTTGATACCAAGATATTCCAGAAACCGATCAGAGATGACACCTGTCTTATCTAACTTGTTTCCTTCTAGCTTCCAAACAAATTCAAAAGCCTTCGAAAGAAAGGACTGTTTCCCCCTATTTTTCACTACGGAACTCAGTCTTTGACCTTTGTCTAGGGTGGCTGGAGCTTATCCCAGCTACTTAAGGATCAGGGCTAAGGGACGCCCAAAACAGGTACACAGAAACAAGCATCTACTTAATGTGAATAAGTTACTAATAAGAGTACTCAATGCACTTATGTAAGTTTTGAAACCATGGAAGGAAATCTGGGTAATCGTGGTCGAATCCCTGCAAGCAAAGGAAGGAGACCTCAATCTGTCATGAGCGGTTTGCTTCATAGAATCTACCTTGAAGTCTGTGGTACTTAAAAATGAACTTCTCCCTAAATCTTCATCTATCTTTTGGTCTTGTTCACGAGTAAGGACAACGATCCACAGACTCTCTATTGGTCTGATCGAGACAAGAAACCTTGTCTTATTGATAAACCTGACAATATCAATTGGAAATACTTTGGATTCGAGGCGGATACATGTGTAAATATTAACCCTTAAAAACCTGTAAACACATCAACGCAGGAAACCCTTTGAACTTCGACAAATACTTGGCAGACATCCTAACTTGTTCAAAGTGTTCAAGGTAAGTTTGATATAACTTTTGTCACGTTAAACGTACAACAAACAACCTATTTTTTGAGATAGAGAACTCTTTACTACAGCTGCACTTACTCCAGACGTGCACGTTAACTATACCTTATGTTATGTAACTTACATTTGACGATAAATGTATTTAATATTAGAATATGAGATGCTTTCTGAGTGTTGCTGTACTCATGTTATTTGAATTACAACTTTATTTTTCCATTTTCCTTGACAGTATCAGTCGGATGACAACACTGGCACCAGGAGAGTCACAGAGGTTTTTAAGAGGCAAAGAAAATGTGAAAACATGATTTATTTTTATACTTGAAGGCTCATCCGCCCTGTTTGAATGTAAGTAGGAAAGTAATTATATTGTTTAAGGTTTTTTATGGATTTATTTCAACACTTATAAGACAAAAATATTATTTTTAGCTCTGCTCAGCACCATGAATAAAATTCATGAACATTTGTAAGACCAATGTTTGAAGAAATGTTGTTATTATACGGCTGCTTAACACTGAATGTATTATAGTTGTTGGTTTTAGTTATTTTTGCATCTATATGGGGTAAAATGTCTCCATCACCAGTCTTTCGATGATAAATGATTAATTGTTGTTTTTCTTTATTTAACACATTTGTGTACTTCAAAGTAAAGGCTGATTTTTTCAACCATGGTATCGACGTATGGAAAAAATGTGCTGGTATTGGTATCGACGTCTGAAATGTTGGTATCGTGACAACCCTAGTCATGACTATATCTTAAATAAATTTTAGAATGTTTTGTACTAAGGACTTGGGGAAAATGACACCGTCACCAAAATAAGGATCTAAAATCTAGCGTTTCTGGTAACTACTGTTACGTGAAAATCAAGGTATGATAGAAAGTTGATGTATTTTCTTTGGTTTCGATGGAATATATTACAATAAGGAAGAGAAAACGTCATAACTTCAAAGGTGGGTGAGCTCAGCTTCATGGCGTGAAGCTTCTATTTTAAGATTGTCTTGTACTTTCGAGAATCATTCCACACACATGCTAAACCAGGGGTTCACAAAATTTAAAATGCCATTGCACCCAGCAACACCATTAGCCTATAGCCAACAAAACTCTCTTTTTATTCAATTATATACCTTAGAAAATGTGCTTCAGCCCCACCCACTGAAAACACTTGTTTTTTATGTGAATTAAATCTTGTTTACCATAATCAAACCAACTCTGCTGTGATTGGTCAAACATGGAAGTTTGTTACTGTATTACCTAAAACCCGGAAGTCTTCACCTCCAAGGGACTCGTTGTACAAACAAAGTGGAGCGTGATTAAAGCTGGCTGAAGTAGGAGTGAAGCCCATTATTACATCATAATGGACTCTGCTCTTCTAACCTCTTGTTCGCTGGTGAAGTATAACTTCAAAAAATGGTCATGATGAGAGACTTACTGCATCTTGGAGAGGAAGACTTCAACATTTGAACACTGGGAAACATGGGACTAAGTCAGGAAAGTTGGGTTTTTACATGAATTGCCTTTTAAGTATTTTTCTGAGTCTGTCTAAATGTTGTTTAGAGATCAAAGTTTCTAAACACTTCCTGACAGAGACGTTGCTCAATGAAATGAATCTCAGTATTTAGACGATCATTTTTGTGCTAAGATAAATACTTTAGTGACTTAACTTTTCTTGTTTTAAAGAACCATTAGCATCAGCTTGATAGCTTATCTTGACAACCATCTTTATGAATGATGGTGTTTTATAGTCCTATGTAAAGCATTAGAAATATGCTCAAATCAAGTAGACGCCATTTGTTCGTCTCTTTGTTTGGCTTCCTCGCATAAGCTTGACAAAGATGGAGTCTCAATAAAAGTAAAATTTTACCTCTGGGCATATCGAGATGTAATTTTGTACAGCTGTTGAACCATAAACATGCAGATTAAAAGTTAATGGCTGTGCTCCTGTTTCGCACAATAGAGGAGCCATTTTGTTGGTATTACGGGGCCATCAAAACACAGCTGGAGACAACTCTGTGTTCACAGTCAACGGAGAAATAAACAAGCAGACGTTTTGCCCTACAAAGCATCAATGATTCGTGATTACAATAATCTCTGACACGTGGCTCTTTACTGACAGTGGTTTGTTTGTTCAAGTTTTACTGGTATTTATTTTTGTTTAATTTTACACGCATTCATGTGTGTGTTACTTTCACATTACAACTAATGGCTACTTTTGATACATGGTAGAAAGCATTGTGTTTCATTGAGTTAGTTGGTCAAGATCACCTTTGGAGCTCATTTAGATATTGAAATAATAGTATTAACATAAGTCATGAGTGCTACTTGGAGTGAGATTTTGGATTCCTCATGAACTATTTTTGGATATTTTTGGTAGACTTATTTCAAGGTTTATGTCTGACACACATTCATCTAGCTTTTTGTATAATTTTGGTAAAACATCAGCCATAATTCCAACCTTTTATATTCATATTCAATTCCAATTATCTATCATAATTCTACTGAGGTAGCAGACTCTCAGACTCTATCCAAAGTGAGTTTATGGTCTTAACCTACAAAAAGAGTAAAAACAGAAGGAAATTGTGATTTAAAAATATTTTGTGTTAAAAATGTTCTCAATGAAAGAACGTGAGATCAATAACGCACCACTATGAAACTCCACTGCTGCGATAGACAAATATTTTGGGGGGTTTTCTTCCTAGGAGGAAATAAATGGTTATTTTGGGAGGGGGTCTGAGGGAAAGAGATGTTGTTGTCACTCCTAAAGATCTTGCGATGAGGTTCTATAGATTAAGTTCTTCTATACCAGCAGCATCCAAGTCCTACTGAACTCTTAATATTTAGGAAAAATATATAGCAGGCAGTTTGTCCATCTTTTTATCCCTGTAGCAAAGCATACATATTTCGATTAGCGAATGCAGGAAATTATTCCGTGAGTTGTTACAATTCTACACAGGATTGTTGGAACACAAGTAATTGTCCATTTTTTTAGGTGCTAGCTACAGGGTGGAAATATATTTTAAAAAGTTCAACTAAAAAATATTTAAACATTTCCTTTTTTCCCCCAAGTATACTCCATGTGTGTGTAAGATTTAGTAACAACAAAATAGATCACTCAAAACATTTTGTTTTTCTCTCACACTGGGCACCATGTTGATTATTTTGCAGTGGCACATCGCCAAGTTGCCAACAAGAGTTTCACATTTTGTATAAAGCTTCAGAAAATTCAATATGAATTAAAAGTAACCCAAAAAACCAGAGCACATGACCAACAGAGCTTAAAGGAACAGTTTCAGCCACTCCTATTCTACTCACCCTCATGTCGACTAAGAGTTGGGATTATTTTCAGAATAATCTGTTTCTTTTTAGAGTTAAAGGGAAAAATGTATGTTCATTTTAATGTAGTGACTGCAGCTCAGTGGTCGCAATTATCTGGTTCGTACAGGGTGTATGAAGCATTATAGTCAAATATGATAGAATGATTGAGCACACGGAAAATGAAAATGAAGAGGAATGAAAGGATTCACAGCCTATTATTAGATGATAGTCAGGGCGGTGTCAGTTGAGGTAGAAGTCTAAAACTCAATAATAGAAGAGGCCAAAGCTTTGACAACAGTGCATTGTGAAGGGCGACCAGATTAAAACAGGAAGTAAGATAATGTCTCCCTTTTTTTGGATGTATATATTCAATTCAATTCAAATTATTTTAAGTGTCTTATCATAACAAAGTTATCTCAAGACACTATACAGTTGAAATAAGACTATAGTTGATTAAGGAAAAATAGATCCCAGCAATTCAACAAAGAGCAAGAAGCTAAACACTGTACAGTGAGCTATGGCGAGGAAAAACTTCCTTTTAGAAGGCAGAAACCTCGAGCGGACTCATTGTTGACGCTTTGACCGGCTGGGAGGAAGGATGGGGGATAGACAGATGGATAAGGAGAGGAGTGAGGGAAATTATAGTGAGAAAAAAAAGAGGAGAGTGTAGGAGAGTCCATGAAGGTGCTGGAGAGAACTCGGGATCTGATGACGTGGTGAACATCCTGGATCAGCAGCAGCTCTGGAGGTGGAGCCCTGGGGCTCCGGGAGAGAAATAAAAAGGTGTGGGTTTAAACTGCACAGGTGATGAATGTAATCCAGAAAAGAAGGATACACAGAGCTCGGTGTCTAAAACTCCTTCAGCATTCTCAGCATATAGCAGCTAAGATAAACAGTTAAGTTAATTATAGGCCTTTTAAAAAAGTAAGGTTTTAAGATTGTTTTTAAACATAGAGAGCGTGTTTGCCCTCCGGACTGAAGCCGGTAGTTAGTTCCCTAGCAGAGGGGCTTGAAAACTGAAGGCCCTGATTCCAAATCTACATTTAGAGATTTGTGGTATAACTAATAGATCAGAGTTAAAGGATCGTAAGGTCCTAGAGGGTTGGTAAGTTTGGATTAAATCTTTAATGTATGTTGGTGCTAGACCATCTAAGGCTTTATAGGTTAGGAGAAGGATTTTAAATTGTATTCTAAATTCTACAGGAAGCCAATGTAGGGAAGACAGCACAGGGGAAATGTGTTCGCGCCTCTTAGTCTTAGTCAGGACCCGAGCTGCAGAGTTCTGAATGAGCTGAAGAGTTCTGAGAGACTTTTTACAGCATCCTGACAGAAGAGAGTTACAATAGTCCAGCTTGGAGGTTACAAAAGCATGGATGAGCTTCTAAGCAGCATCTAAAGGAAGGAAGTGCCTGATTTTTGAAATGTTACGAAGGTGGAAGTAAGTAAACCGTGAGATTTGTTTTATGTGTGAGTTAAATGACAAGTCCTCGTCAAAGCAGACACCCAGATTATTTACAGTGGTGCTAGTAGCAGGAACAAGTCCATTATGTAAAGCTAGATCATTAGTTAATGATTGTCTGAGATGTTGCGGACCAACTAGTAAAACCTCAGTCTTTTCCGAGTTCAGTAGGAGGAAGTTTTTGGTCATCCAGGACTTGATATCTGTAATACAGGACTGTAATTGTGTTAGCTGATTTCTTTCATCTGGCTTCATGGACAAGTAGAGTTCGGTGTCATCAGCATAACAGTGAAAGTTTATAGAGAGTCTTCTGATCTGAGTAACCTAGTGGGAGCATATAGATTGTGAATAGTATTGGACCAAGAACAGAACCTTGTGGGACACCATAGCTGACCTTAGTTAGTGTAGATGAGAGGTGGTTGACATGTACATAGTGCGTTCTATCCGACAGGTAAGATTTAAACCAGTTAAGAGCAGTTCCACGTATGCCTGTATGGTTTTCTAGCCTCTGTAGAAGGATTTGGTGTCAACAGTGTCAAATGCAGCACTGAGATCTAGAAGAACAAGAACTGAAACATGGCCCTGATCAGAGGCCATCAGTAGGTCATTACTAACTTTTACCAGAGCGGTCTCTGTGCTGTGGTGTTCCCTAAAACCAGACTGAATCACCTCAATTGATCATTGTCCTGGAGATAATCACAGAGCTGACTTGTTACCACTTTCTCCAGAAGCTTTGAAATGAAGACAAGATTAGAGATAGGCCTATAGTTAGTGAGAACCTCTGGATCAAGAGTGGGCTTTTTAAGCAGAGGTTTAATTACTGCAACTTTAAATCTGAGGCACATAGCCTGATTTCATTGACAAGTTAATAATGTTGAGTATTAAAGTGCTAAGTAAGGGGAACAGTTATTTAAGTAGCCATGTGGGAATAGGATCGAGAAGACATGTTGTGGACTTTGAGGAGGAAACGACCCGGGACAGCTGTCGAGGACTCACTGTTAGAAAGGAGTCAAAATATGTATCAGTCATAGTGTCTGTGTCCAGTGAGGCTGCACCTGTTGTATTAGAAGAATCTAGGAGGTCTTGAATCTTTCCTCTGATAGTTACAATTTTTTCATTAAAAAAGTTCATGAAGTCACTGCTACTGAGATGAGGAGGGATGGACTGATGGACTGATGGACTGCTCAATGGACTGGTGGCTCCGTGTCAGCCTGGCTACAGTGCTGAATAAGAACTTGGGGTTATTCTTATTTGCTTCTATAAGTGATGAGTAATAGCTGGCTCTGGCTTTCCGAAGAGATGCCTTGTATATTTTTAACTTATCCTGCCACTCCTGGTAGAATTCATTATGTTTTGATGAACGCCATTTGTTCTCTAGTCGTCTAGAATCCTGTTTTAATTTACGTGTTTCGTGAGTATACCAGGGAGCAAGACTACTACTGTTAACAGTACATAACATATATATAGATATAGTATATATATATAACCTTGTTTAATTCTTTCCGGAACAATTGTTCTTGTCAATACAAGATGGACGTTAGAGACAAGCAGTATGGGGGAATATGGCTGTTTCTAAGCATCTTTTTGGAGGAAGTTCGTCCCTGGGAGCACAGTTGCACCATCAAAATGGATATTATTATAATATCCATTAATAATAATGGATAATGTATAATAGTTCTCCATTATTCTGAGAAGGAGCAGATTACTCTGAAAATAATCCCAACCCTTAGTCATCATTAGAGTGAGTAGAAAATGAAAGTTTGATTTTTGGGTAAACTATAATATTCAGCTTCTGCTACAAACTAGCATAAAATATTGTTTGTTTTCTGGAACAATTTCTCATGTCGATGCTTCAACACAAGAGGGACGCTACAGACAAGCTCAATGGAGGTTTTAAATATCTTTTTGGATGATGATCTCTGGGTACTAGTCGCTGGAATAAAATGGACATACAACTCTAAAAAGGAACTGATTACTCTGAAAATCCTACGTCGACATGAGGGTGAGTAGAAAATGAAATTTGAATTTTTGTCAAGTATCACTCTAACGTTCAAGCGTTACACTTTCTAAAGAGTTTTTTTTCATTCTGTGGAATATTCCAAAAGTCAAAAACAAATGTATATTGATATCAATATAGTTAGAGGGATGGGAAAACAGTTGTCCGTTTCATGGATAATGGATAAAACACATCCAAATAAAAGGGAGACATTATCTTTCCCCTGCGACATATACTGTGGTTTAAGTTTTGGCTCCTTCTGAGATTGAGTTTGACACGGATACCTCAACTGACACCGCCCTGACTATCTTGCTAATAATTAGTTGTGAGCCATTTCATTCCTCCTTATTTTCTACTGCTTTCCGTGTGCTTAATCATTCGACTATAATGCTTCATACACCCTGTACGAACCCTCAGTGTACAAGGTTGTCATCAAGTCTTGCAGCAGAAAGTGATATCTGACTGATAACATTGTAATGTAATGCTCTCTCAACCATCGCTTTACTGATTGAATTTATTAACACTTATTGAGTTAGATTCGACATATCGCAGAATCTGTGATTCTCTTATGGGAGTGTGACTGTTTCCTAGGTAGGAAGCAGAAGGAGAGAGAGAGAGAGGTGTAATGTGTGCGAGCAGAATCAGAATCATTAAAGCTCATTTATAATCTCTGTCTGCGTGTATCAGGAGTCGATGCAGAGAAAAGACACCGAGGATCATACTGTGAATGAGTGTGCGAGAAATTGGAATGATACAAATATTATAAGTCAACATTGTCCTGCCTAAATAGTGATTTGTGACAAAGAAAGAAAAGAAGAAAAACTGTCTTTGAGCTATATTTAGACTCCCTCGTCAGACTTTACACTGCTCTCCCACAACAGTGGGAACAATGCTGGATGTTGGCGTCACATCAAGTATTAGTTTGAACATTATTTTTCAAAACGGTTTCCCACTTTCAGCTTAAAAAATCCAAAAACATGTGCTGAGATTTTTAGGTACAATGAGTGAAATTGGGTCAACTAAACTGGGGTGTTCTTTATTTTTGCTTTCATTAGAGTTATAATCGCCCACCTAGAGCGCTCTGTGTTCCACATACTAGTCAGAAATTGAGTCTCTGAACACCATTCCAACTACCCTTAGTACATCAAGAGCTGAAAAACGTCAGCAATGTGTAGCAACAAGAGGTTTCACGGCTCTTTTAATTCCACTTGATAAAAGTTGGGCCAGCTTGTGTCTGATGTCTGCTTTTTTTTATTTATTTGTTGACCCGAGTTGGGTAGCAACCCTTTCTTCTTCATCACTGTGAGAAGCACTAGCACTAAAACAAGTGATAACTTGTTGTATATGTCAAAATCCTTTCATCCTTTCCTTTATAAACAGTTCTGGATCAATCATCACTATCAATGCACAGAAATGTGAGGGGTTGAAAAGGAGAGTGCAGGCAGGGTTGAACATGTGGTCCAAAAAAGACCAGAATCAAAAGATTCTCTAATTTCTATTTGAATAGACGAAAAGAAAAGAGTTAGTATATTAGTGGGACGACAAAGAATTGGGGGTTGAGTCTACAAGAAAAAGGAAACATTACCACTTGGTAGGAGTACTTGGTTCTTTGGGAATTGTTTGAGGCATGAGCTTCAAAAACAGAATGAGTCCTTGAGCCTATTAGAGAAGTGTAAGAGCACATGTCGTGACAGGTGTAAAGAATGACGTTGTCAGAAGAAATTAAATCAGATACTCACAACGCAATAAATTAAGCAGAACAGATTGAACCACTTAAGCATGAAAAGGTAATTAATTTACTTGGCATAGAACATGTTTTCCAAGCGATGGCATGGAAACCATCCTCATGTGTACAAACAGTGCAGGTTATTGTGAAATGATAGCCAGACAACAAGGGTCGATGTGCATGTCTGCAACGAACACACAGAGATAAACTTGGGGGGACAGAGATTTCTCTTTTAAGGGAGCCTAGACTTTAATTTAAATGAACCGGGATGATAAGAAACCAGTTTAATAGAATTACCCTGCTTTGATTAATCACCTTTATCATCGAATTCAACCTTTTAGGATTTTTTCTTTTGAGACTGGAGAAAGCTATGTGATTATCTCCATGAAAACGATCAATTTGAAGTATTTCAGTCTGGTTTTAGGTTTCCGTTTTCCTGGACTGAGGATACATGTGACTTTGACACCGAGGGAAGTGCCCGCGCTACATGTGACGAAGCCGCTGATCGGCTACTTTAATGTTACAATTAAGATCATCAAACCCTCATATATTAGAACTGTTTTTGTTAAGAGAACAAATCACAATAATATCATGAAATTAGAAAATGTTTATTGCATGTATAGTGTTAGAAAAACAATATTTTTTTGTAGTGCATACATTATACAAATGGAACACATTAAATAAAAATAAAATTACTCGTTCAATAAAGTGGGCATATATACATTTAATAATTGATTTAAATGGGGAAAAAAAATCGAAATGAAAACTAAATAATTACTGAGGTGTTTATGATCAGAACTACAGACAGGTGGAATGAGTTATAGAAAGGGGAATATTCTAACATTTTTGTTATTTGAACAGCGAATTATTTTGGAACTCAAATGTTTGAATTGCATTGTACAGTTTTGCGTTATTATCAGTCAAACAGCTTCAGCTAATCAGCAGCTTCGTCAAATATAGCGCGGACACTTCCGTCACATGTATCGTCAGACCAGGAAACGATCATCTTTTTGTCAATATAAATGTTTTATGTGTGGTCAAAAGTATCATGTAAACGTTCTGTTGACGTTTCTTCAACCCATAAAAATATTTTAAAGAGACGATCGCATATGCAGCGTGTGACGTCATCACGTAGAAAATGGAGGGACCAAAATTGTACCAACACCGAGATTTACCAAAGCGTTTTCCTTCTGTGTAGCATGTTATCCTTTTGGCTTCCATTACAAACAAGGTTAAAATATAGATATATTTACCTTTTTTTTTCAAAACAATTTCTCTGATCTGGGTTCTCTGAACATTTTCAAACCCTGAGTCGACTTGAGGGTGAGTAGAAAATGAGAGAAATTTGTATTTTGGGTGAACTATCCCTTTAACCACTTCCACAGCAGAGGAAGATTATGCAAATGTGTTGGGATCTGGCCTGAGGTGACCAAAAATGTCTTTTGATCAGTGAGGGGCAAGTTATGCGGGCGAGTCTTCTTAAGCTGATGATTTGAGTGTAAACCAGGGTTATTCAGCTAAATCAATCTATCTATCTATCAATTCCTGAGGGGCACATTTTTGTCCAGGTTGTCCAAAAAGAGGTGGTCCAACTCACTGCCTTGTCAAGTCTGTTGGCTGGTCAACCCCTCTATGAATAATTCCTGTTGAAAGTTAGATAAACAGATACAAAATAAATACACAATATGATAACCCATTTAGCACTTAGAGTGTGTATTGAAGTGACTTCATTGTGTGCAAGCCATCAATGCAGAGCAGAATATCCCGTTCAATAAAAGTATTTTGCTCCTGGAATATGTCCCGAGGCGGTGAGCACGCTTGTCCGTCATGCTAGCGTGTCACAAACATGCCTCAGATCTCCATAAGCAGACAGGATTTTGACGGTGTCAGCGGGGCAAGTCCGACCGTCTATATTTAAATCCTGCTAAAGATGTGAGCGTGCGTGTGCGAGCAGAAATAGAGGAGGAGAAGGGATGAATTGGTTTAACGCTGGCAGACAGTCAGTCGCGATTACGGCAGGCCGATCATGACATGATTTACTGCTTCTGTGCGGTAAACTTGTTATTGTTTTAAGGGGTTTTTAAGCGAGACCCGCGCTGGCCCTGGGGGTGTTGACACGATGTCAACAGGTGACGGCCGTGATGTCACGTTCTATAAGCGGGATCGACCGGTCCATGTGTCCCTCTCGTAAGCATTCAGACGGGAATATTAATACTGTGACCACTGCTGCATATTTTCCCTCGGCTCTTACCACACCTTTCACTGCTTTTACCATCAGGCGGTCGGTAATGACACTTTCCTGGACACAATGTCCGCCGACTCTTTGTCTCGTGCGTGCGTGCATATTTTCCGTCAAACGCCAACATTATCACGGCTACGAAACCGATGACCTCATTCTCACAACCTGTCCCACAGTGAGACGCTTTCAATTGCTTGCAGACTGCATTTGATCCTCAGAGTCTATTTCATGCTTGTTGCTGTGAAACTTGTACCTAGCAACAGCCGAGACGAAGCTTTCAAAGACGTCAACTTTCTGCTCCCGCTCCAACCTTAATTGGAATGCATTGTCTCTGCCGGAATAACCCTGCTTGGTGTTCTTTAATAACTGTATCTGACCGTCACCTGTCTGTCTGTTACGACGCATAATGGACAGGAAAGGAAAAAAGAGTGCGTAAGCAGGTATAATCTTTGAATGGCTAAAGGACATTGAGTTTTCTCTTCTGTGGTTGCAGACGCAAATGTTTTTGTTAGAATCCTGATTGCCGCGGAGTGTAACTGAGAGTTCAGGGGACCTGAGGTCACGGCGGCTCAGCTGTCTGTCTCTGCTATTTTAGATGGTTGGAACACATCAGCGCTTCTCTCCGACTTGCTTTGACCAAGTGCAGCTCTCGTCTAAAGCGTCGTTCAGAGTTCACCGGGTCTACAACCCGAGTTTGAAACATAAATAAGCCAGTTCACGCTTTTATTTTTACAGAAGCACCTCGAATTCCAAAACCTTGTTGCCTTGATAGAAGTCGAGCGCTGACCTGAAGAAGAGCATTTGAAGATAGATGATTCAACGAAGTGAAAAATAGCTTTTTTTTTATGTTTGGTTTTTCTATCAAAGCAGAACTGAGATAAAGTTAGGGAGGCAACGATCAGATGGTGTCGGCATGTTCTGGGACTGAGGATTTGTCAGCGGTCCCAGATAAGGCTGACATGGTTAACTGTTCTTTGATGGTAATCTCAGTATTTGGAATATCTTAAAAAAGTACATACTTGAAAATGGGGTGACACTATTAAAATGCATTTATTCAGACAACTGGAATTTCCCCAAAGCTGGATAGTTAATGACACTCTGGAAACAACTTGAAATGTGTATTTGAAAAAAGAGCCGCTTTAACAGTGTGTTTCCATACTCGTACAAATATACTCCCTACAGGGTTGTCGTACTTCTTTATCAACTAAAGTCTTTCCCCTCTTCACAGTTTTTTTCAATGTTAAATAAAGTGGACATTTAGCAACAATACATCCTGAGCAATGCTAGCATAAACCATGGATCTTAAGATTTTAAGATAATTTGGAATTTAGTATTTTCATTGTTATTCCATTTATTAGGAATAGATCAAAATAAGTCTCGTAGGCCCAGTAACAACAAAATAAAACAAATTTAACATAAGCAGAATCAAGGAGTGGCATGTTAGTGTCCCTAAAACTAGACTCAGTTTCGCATGGAAATGTAGATGTAAGACTTGAAATTTTGTTTCTGTCTCCCCCTAGTGTCGGGGCAACAGTGCAAGTGAAATATTTTGACTCCTCTTATTTGCCCATGAAAAACTGACACATTCATATTTGTTAAGAAAAAATATAAAATTTCTAGTCATGCAAGTTTCTAAATTTGCCTTTTGTTGATCAAAAATGTCTCTCAGTACAATGTACTATTTATATGCTATATGAAAACACTTTCTAGTTTAGATTCACAATATGTTGTATTGCAATCCGGTACTGATGGTCTGATGAAGCTTCATGAAACAGTGTTATTATTTTCAGAGTCCACTAGATGGCGGTCTCTGCACTATTTTCCTTTGTTTTGAACAACTGTTGTAATGAAACATCACATCATTTTTTAAACCGATGGCGCCACCTACTGACCTCTTAACAACATGACACTGATTCATGAAGCTTCATCAGTTAAATCAATACAATCGGGTATTTTATTAGTTTGGAATAATTAGAATTCACTTTAACAAATATAAGTATTTCTGGTGTGGTGATCACATTGTTTTGTTTTTTTGCTCACGATAATGTTAAGGTGAATGTTGTGACAGTCATAGTGTCAAGTTAAAGATGAGTGAAGGACAACCTTTGAGGGTAATGGATGCAGTCAAGGAGAACATGAAGGGTGTGACCAGGGATGGTGTGCAGGATAGGCTAAAGTGGCAACATAGATAAAATATTGAAACATATTTTCTATTGCTTCATTTGTGTGTCTTATTTCATTCTTGTATTCTGTACCACAATTAGTTTGTTGGGTTAACAACACAGGCATACAAGTTTCAGATTTGGATTCTGATGGTTAAATATCCTTTATTCAAATCCCTTAAAATTAGTGATGGGCTGATGAAGCTTCATGAAACAGTGTCATGTTGTTTACAGGTTGCATCATTTTCTTGTGACAGTTTATTTCCCGAATCTAGATGTACATTTATTTCATCTGCATTATTTTTTTTTTTCTAGTACAAACAAGTGTCCTTGGCTAACCTTCAAGGGCCAGGAAGAGGCACAGTGGGCTTTGAATTTGAGGTATTTAGTCATCTTGTATGAATTTCAGAAACTAAAAAAAACTTAAAATATCACATATGTTTCTCTGAAACCTGTTTACTGAAGTGTTCATGGATTACAAGATTCTAGCCTGGAGCCACTGAATTTCAATTTGTTGTAATTGAGACACCTGTTACCTCATACATCATTACACACGTGTTCTTCCTGTCTCACAATCTGAGCTCAAAATACATCACTAAGACGTACGATCCGTTCGCTTTATAGACTCTAACAATTCTACAGGATTATGAATAAGGAACAAAGCTCTTAATCCCAGTATGGATGATGAAAAATACTTTGAATATATGACGGATTATCGAAGAATTTTAATCCTGATTGATTTGTATCATAATAGTATTCAGGCTATTCTACTGTTAAGAATCAAAACGTTTAATTGTCGGTCATTTTCAGTGTCCATTAAATGTAAGATTGAAATGTAGAACAAACATTTGTCGCCACTTTAAGGTTTGTACATCTTGTCACAAGAACATCTTAGTTTACTGCAACACTTGAAGGTCTCTGGAATGTTCAGGCTGACATCATAGCCTGTCTTCAGGTGATTCCAACCTTCAATTAGTATTAAGAGGAAAACACCCTCATCACTGCTGCTGCAGACGCTCACATCTGGAAGCAGTCCTGTAAAGTCACTCCTACAAGCTGTTCTCAACTGTCACGATGGAAAGATAAGTTCATTTCACTTCTGACACGTGACCTACTTTTGAACTCAACATCCAAATGTACTGGCTTCGTAAAAGCATCTCACATTAGGTTGATTTTGGCTTTAGATCCGTTCACAGCAGGATCCTTAGAGCCTCGACGTTCCTCTCTAATGATGCTTGTGAATGTTCAGTTTTTGAAATTACAAAAATGGGTACGAGAGGTTATTGGTGTCAAACTGTGCCCTCGTTGATTCCCCAATTACTTACTTACTTACCGCGGTGCCCTGTGAGAACGTACAGAACTTTTTCCTAGTTTGTAGTTGAAGTAAAAACAATAAAAATCATATTTACAGCCTGGTTCATATTACAACTTTGGTCTGCAACCCTATCCTCACAGTGGGGACACTCAGGACAATCTTAATATTTAATATTTAAAAATTTGAATAGTGGTGTGGTTGACTGAGAAGTTAGTGCGTATTAGCCGCCGAAGAATAAGTTAGATGGCGAACTATGAGCATGGCCAAACTCAACCTATCCAGTTAAAGTCTGCTTTTTTAAAATGACCGTTATAGCAGATTTGCTCTTAAAGTTATATAGTTAAGTTATATATACTATATCAAAGTACATTCCTATTCATGTTGACCTATGCAGATGCCAGAGTTTATGATGAGATGATAAACAATTACAACAGAAACAATAATGAATATTTACGCCCCCATATTGACAGTATTGCAATTAGACTCACATTTCCTGTAACTGACAGTTTGGTAAAAACACCATTTTTTTCAGCCCGCAACATCTGTTCAAAGATTTTAGCCCCTAGTTCAACACCTCTGGTCTTTGTGTAATCCTTTCTTATGTAGCGTTGCGTCCTGAAATGTGTGGTGACCAACAACTGAAGCTGATATTGCATATACTGTTAGTCAAGGCATCAACCTTTGTATCCTTTTTTCCTGCATTATGTTCTTCACCTGTGCAGTGAAAAACCCACCCGTCAACAGTGAGTCTGGTTCTACTCCAGGTTTCTGCTTTTAAAAGGACTTTTTTCTTAGATAGTGTCACACTGTTGTTGATTTGTTGGGATCTGTTTTTCTTTTCTACTGTATAGTCTTACTTTCACTTTGAATACAATTGAATTTAATTCAATAAAAAAAAAAAGGCCCAAGCATTTTTAAACCCCCCGGTGTCAAGGCCACACTGAGAATACACCATTGAATGAAGGAATAAAACAAACAAATGTAATTGTTTAATCCCTTGTATGTTCTCTGAGTCAAGGTGAACGTACTCCCTGCCTTTCGCAGTGTCGGACGTCGTTCACTTTGACCGAGAGGCAAGAGATAAAACATTCAAATTTCTTTAGGGCCTTCGGGTCATCTTGACCCTGAGATAACAGTGTTAATAGTTAAACGTTCGTAGCATTTTGGGAATCACTGTATGAGTGATGATAGGTATTCTTTACTGATGTCACGGTTTTTTTCAGACCATAGATGGCCCCCAGACTTTAAAAAAAAGTATTTGGTGGCATTTTTCTCCGTATGCTAACCTTATCTGCAAGACAGACACCAACTGCAGTCAACAGTCAAGCTCTGCTACATCATGTTGGTCTTAACCACAATTTCAAAACAATGACTGAACAAACTGATAGATAACTTCTGTTCTGCTCCCAGTGATCCATCTTCTCATTCTTATGAGTGAAGACAATATTCAACATATGCAGGGGGGCCATCTTCCACCTCCTGGTCAGGCTTCCCCTGCTTGGCATGCAGCATACAGCCTCTGTCGTCATGTCCTGGAGATGGATGAGCGCTGGTGTGAATGTTCTAAGGCTCCCTTGGGCATCATCGTGCCGAACTAACTGTCCTCCCTCTTCCTCTTTATATCTGTATCAACCTGGATGTGAACTCAGTCTCCCCTTAAATTATTACGATAATCCCTTTTCATACTTTTTGCCAATTTGTTTTGCACTTTGCTCCTTTGTTTCAGCATATTCTCATGGCTGAGTTATGCTGGGATACAGCAGCAGTATTGATTGACTCTGATTACAGATTCACGGAGCCATGATTTCCAATTTTGCAGCGGACAAAGGTAGGAAAATCAATTCTGCTGGGCTGCTCGGCCTCTACCCTCATAAACCCTCGCACGCCCCTTTCTCATACCAGACGGGATTTGGATTACGTTAATGACACAAAACATAATGCTGGATGACTGTGTTGGGACAACAAAATTCCTGCATGCCCACGTTTGTTTTCTGGAATGATAGTCGGCTCTCTGAGAGTTATTCGACCCTGATGATCACCACAACAGGTTTGATCTATATTTGCTTCAGGTCTGACCGTTTTTTCTTCAAAAGAATTGAAGTAATGACACCTTATAGTAATACTTACTTAGTCGAAAATGCATCTATGTGGTATTGGATCAATTATTTACTATGAAAAGATTGGTACTGTTAAGATGTCAAGCCCATGGGCCATTTGCAGCCCGTGACATGATGTTCCGGGGCCCTCCAAGTTTTTATAAGTGAAGACAGGGCAAGAGACTCGCTTTTTGTTCAACGTTAGATGGTTAACGAACATCTTTATCACATTAAATGTTATCATTTATATAGCTTTGATTATATATTTAAACCCATGTGTTATCTCAGGGTCAAGGTGACCCGGGATGACACAAACATATTTGTATTCAGGGCCTCCGGGTTAAGATGGAACAGATTGTTGAATTAGAGTATGCCGCAAATTAACAGAGGAACCACGAATAATTCCATTAAAAACTAAACAACAAAATTTAAAATCAGATTTGTCAAAGATGTTTCCGCGGCCGTGTGTCCACAATATTTGCCCACCCCAGGGATTAACAGGGTTTTTATTGGAATCATTGAGGAGAAATCATGACTAAATAATCATACGCATTTATTTTATAACTTCATATTTTCAGAAAAGGCAAGACAATATGATAATAATAATTAATAACTCCATAATATAACCCAAATTAACATTTTTTTTCAATTAAAACTAGTTGTCGCTTTGAAAACAAGATGATTTATTACGTTGGTGACTGGTCGGACTAATAGATGATCAATCAAAGTAATACATTTACACCCTTTCTAAGCCTTCATTTCTTTACTGTTGAAATAATATCCATCCTATCTAGATGCCTCCATTTTATCCTTATAATTTGATTTTCACAGATTAAAAAAAAAATTGTCACTTTTATCCTATCTCGTTCTTTGTGTTGGTTATTGATGTGATTCTATCGTCCTTCTGCTCCAGCTCATATAAAATGCTGATGATGATGTTCATACATACGTGGGTTTGATTTCCACACCACCAACACGCACAAGAACAAATGTTTCAAGTATTTCTCGTCCAGAGTGTAATTGTCTACCTAACCTCTTCTTCCTGTCAAGACAAGAGCATCAAACTCAAAAGTGAAAGGGGCGAAACATCTTAAACAATCCAAGTCTGAAACAGAGTACAGATATTTTCTTTTTGGAAATCACTCCTGAATTATGCATCAAAATAAATACATAAATTATCCTCCTTCAACCACAATGTTTTCAGATCAAATAAAGAGGGTAGAAACGGCCTAGCTTGAAGACTGTCATCTTTGCAAATCATGTATTTATGAGATCTAGTTTTTCATTTCAACCTTTGAGTAAAATGTATTCATTCATTTTCTACTACATTCCCTTTTTTTAATGTGGAGAATGTACAACACCACACAGAGGGGGGACAGGTTGTCTCAAGTTGGAAGCGAACCAGCAACCTTCTTACTTCAAGTGTAATTCAGTGCCATCCTTTGTGATTAAAGTTCTCCCTGGCGAACAATTGGCGGGCTAGATTTGGCCAGTTTACCAGTTTGAGCATCAAGTGATCCAACACACCAACTAGTGTCTCTCTGCTAGAAGACCAGATCAGAAAACATCAACAAGAATAAAAATAATCTCTAACAAATGACTTTTTGATAGTAGATGTATATTTCTATGTCAAAATCAAAGGATAACTATCTTATTTTATTTGCTTATCGAGGGCATTAATACGTCTTCATTCCCATTCATATTCAAGGTCATAAATAATAAATTAATCTGATAAATGTCTGGAGGAGTACGTTCCAGCAGTACTAAGGGCGGGCTGAGGAATGTTCAAGGAATTTGTAGATATACTGTGGGAAAATAATGAAGGGACACCTCGCAGGGGGCCAGGAACCTACGTGGTCCCCCACTGATTCCTTGATGCACTATAGAATAATGGAGATATGGAATGACATAGGAATCCATGTGAGTCGATGACATATTTAAATGTGTGTATAACAAGCTAGCAGTATGCTCCAGTCCACCATTTTCACTGCCAAGAATCTGTATCTGTGTTCTGTTTAGAATCGATGAAATAATTCAAATATAAACATGATTTAAGACAATAAAAAAAAAGACATCATTAAAATTGACAATATCACAAAGAATTAATGGAAATAGACTAGCTTATCTGAAAAACTTACATTGAAACACTTAAAATACAGGAAAAATAAAAGCTAAATTATAGATGTGAAATGTGTACACGGATGAATATCGGGGTCATTTGTTTAGATGCATAGAAAGATAATTTATTCATCCCCGAGAGGTGAAATTATTTTGGCCAGAAGCAATAACGCATCTATCCATACAAACATCCATCAATTAAATAAATACAATCAAATAAATGCATAAAACAACATATAAAAATACATAAATAAATAATTCAAAAGCATGAATGAGAGATCAGTTGTAACAACTAATAGCAGAAAGAAACAAAAGATGTTGTTGTTTTTCTACCAAATCCCAGAAAATGTTTAACAATGGAATATCATTTCTCACTTGAGAAGGGGGTAATCAAGTTGGAGCCACTTCGTTCTGATTAAAAGGAATATATATTTATGTTTCTTGTGAAACTGTAATTTGAAAATTGAAACATTTATTTAGCCGTGGAAAGAGAAAACTCAACCGATCAAGTGTTAAAGGCAGTTACTCGTCACCCGAGCAACACATATTTGTATTTTTTTTTGGCACTGCTTTAACAAGAAATCAAAGTTGGGACAGAATGTTAGTCACTTGGAAGCAAATTTTAAAAATAAGTTTCAATATTCTGAGAATGCCTTTATGTACCATTGGTGGATGAGATAAATTCCTTCAAAGCTCTTGCTTGTCACATGAAAAAAGCCTTCTGGGTTTATTTTGGCCTTGGGTTAGAAATGTTGTGATAAAGCTATAGTTTCTGAAGGCCTGAGAGGCGGGAGTCATAAATATCACCAGCTCCAAATGTCACTGGAACTGATATGGCAGAGATCAGTATCGGCTCCATTGTTTACAATCAGAGTAACGTTCTGGTCACATTGCAAATGAGCTTAGCCACTAGGTTAGAGCATCTGAGGGTGAAGGCTTCGTGGAATGTGACTTTCAGACTTATCTGTCATGTGGACTGGAACTGTCATGGTGAAGAAGGAGCTGAAAGTAAAAGTCACATGTTATACTCAAACCTTTAATCATTTACTGTGTTTTACTTTAATATTGTAATAATCTATTTTATTATGTAAAATGGAATGTATCTTGTTTTTTTTTTCACGTTTTTTTTTTGTGCTGTTTTTGATTCATTGTACCATTTTAAAATGTTTATTTTTTATGTCAAGCACATTGTGACATTGATATCTGAAAGGTGCTATATAAATACAGTTATTATTATCAAAATTGACCGTTTACTGAAGTATTACGGACAGGACTAGAGCCCGGACCAGACAAGCGACTCGTTGGAAAAGCGTTGGTCTGGTATCTTCCAGTATTACCCGTTGAAATGAAATTGTTCTTGTGAACATCATCCTCCATAATTCTTTCTATTTGTGTATTTTTCAATCCTAACATTGTTATAAAATAGACATGTACCTAATTACATTGATTTACTTGTAATTCTAGGTTTAATAAAAACAATCCCACCTGCGAATCGTTTTCCGAGGTTCATCTCCCATGAGATAATGAGTTTTAACGGCGGGGAGTCCCAAAGGAGTGACGTTGATGGATCATCGAAGACATCTTACAAATCGAGGGTTCAAATATTTATACGGGAACAGCATGCAGCCAAATGAATATACTAATTGCATCAAGTGAAGGCAATAAGAAGTTATCACTGCCAGATGGGCTTAGTTTCCTGTTGTTTGGGGGTAAAAGAACAAAAATGCCTTCTTTAGAATCACTTTTTATGATTGAGACGCGAAACAATTACTTCGGTTTAGTTTCCATATTGTTAAAAAAATGTATTTAGAAAATTATGAGTGAATATTTTTTTCAATGTTAATAATCTGCATTATATGTAATACCAGAGAGAGCAAAATATTATTGTGTAGCATCATTACACCATGCTGTGCAAACGTTTGCCATTCAAGTGCTCTCAGTACCCACCAAGCACCACGCTTTGTTCATTTGATCATGCAAGAATTGCAACATCCCTCTGCAGTTGAAGGCTAACAAGGATACTTTTTTTTATTCCCGCCCATGTCTTTCATGGTCGGTTTTCTCACTTTTAACAATCAACCACGTTGTCACGTAATAACTAAAGTGATCTCATCTCTCACCCAAATATTGTGTCACCGGATATGATGTATTGTTTGTTTCTTGCACAAAAACAGTATCCGATACATCTGACATTCTGCCAGAACGATCCATTCTGCTATTGATACACACACCCAGCAACAAAGTAATAATTTTCTAGTGAAGCTTTGCATCTAGAATCTCAACTCAACTTTACTTATAAAGCCCTTTAAAACAACAGCAGTCGACACAACATGCTGCACAAGAACAAACATTTAGAAACACAAAGATTATACGAGGAAAAAAAAACAAGTGAAAGGCATTCAAAAACAGCCACAGGGTCTCAAGTTAAAAGCCAGGGAATAAAAGTAGGTTTTGAAATTGGACAGTGACACTCAAGGGCAAGTTGTTTCAGAGCCAGAGCCCCTCCGAGCTTCAGCGTGGACCTTGGCACTTCCAAGAGCAGTTGATCTCAAGAGACCAGCACGTCTCACCTTCTGGAAAAACTCTCATTAAGTAGCATTAAAGTGGATTGAGCACATCCACTTTCATTTTTAAACTATAGGTTTGGGGGGAGTCTCCATGGATGATGATGTTTGCAGATGATATGGTTATAAATTTGTGAGCTCCTTTAAGGGATCAGTCAAAAAAGAGAGTGCAAGCCCAGTGGGATGGATGGAGATGATTGATTGAGGGATTGATCTGTGACAAACCGCCAGAGTGAAAAGAAGGATTCATAGGACAATAGACCTGCCATGACGCGTGAGTAAGATAATCTGACAAGAAGTTATCCATTCAAAAAGAGTATACTATTTAAATGAGCCATACGTTTTATGGTAGCATTGACCTCTTAAGAATTAAAAACAGTCTTTCTGTTTCCTCATTCGTTTCTCTTTGTTATACACAGCTTTGTGAAGTCGAGGTTAGCATAAAGCTCTAGAGGTGGAAAGGTTAAGTCAATTCATTGGTATAACAAAACTGTTAAGACTTCATACAACTACACAAAAAAAATATATCCTCGCTTACTCACCTGGCCAACCCTGTCATAGGAAAATAACCAGAGGTGAGAATCCTTGAAACATTGAGTGGAAAAAGGGGGGAAAAAAACCATAAATGTAAAGAGGTTTGTATTCATTATAAAAACAAAACAGACAGAGTACACTTAAATCAATCTGTTCTGGCATTAAACGAAAGCCGTAAAGTCAATATTAGAAACTTTTTATCAATCGAATTATCTGGCAGAATCTCATGAAGCCACCCTGGGACTGATATAGATCCTACACAAGTCATTAACGCAACCAAAATCCCCTTCGACCAGAACCACAGCTTTGGTTTAAAGTTTGAGTCAACATAGTGTCCGGCTCCTGCACAATGTGAAGCCTAACTGCTATTCTTTCACCACAATGGCAAATGTTTTTGCAACAGGATTGTGACGCTTACCTTGTGCTTAACTGCTTATTGGATATTTGAATAGGCTTAAACATTTATCAGTTAAAGTTCGCCAAGCAGGGCATATGCTGTAAAACGCATGCCAAGTCAAAGATGACACCCCTTGCCCAATAGAAGAAAGAAAACTTCAGTTCTTTGAAGTGCCCCGACTGAAATGTTTCAGTATCATTTATCCAAAAATGCTTAGTATTTTGATGGAAAGTTTTGATAGTCGCAGGTAAATTACGCAATCAAAACTTGCCTATGCTCAATCGATTCCCAGTAATGTTTACAGACGGCTTCACTTTCACAGATTTACAGCCTATACTGGGTTCATACTTTTAGTTAACAAGTTAAACATGGATCAATAAAACGCTAACTCATTATTGTGTTCTTTTACTTTGTGTTTATTGTGTCAGCTAGTCAACCATCCAACTAATGTTTACTGCAACGTTATCTTCAATCTTCTTTTCACAGTAGCGTCTCACGCTGAAGTGAGGGGGACAGTGCCAGTCACTTTGCATCCAGTGTGATCAGACTTAGCAACCAGCGATCTCTGTGTTCGAAACAACAACACCTCAGAGCTAGATTTCCCACTGTTAGTGACACCATCAGCCAGGAGCAGGCTTGTCTGTGATACGAGAAACCAGACATGTTGTTTTTTTCTCCCCAAAAAAACTGCCAATTTGTTTTGTCACTTATTTGCGTTTTTTTGCACCAGAATTTGTATTATTTTTTACTGTAAGCTTAGAGAGGTAATGTAATGAAAAAATGCTAAATAACTAAGATTCGTATAATATGTGAAATGCATTTGTTGTTGTTGTGTGTCGAAAATATCAACAGCTCACATTAAAAACATCCTGAATCCACAAGAGAATGTTTTTTAAAGCCTTTTTTCAAAAATCTTGAATCCACATCTTAAAGAAAACAAAAAAGCAACATTCCTCCACTGACTCTCGGTAGAAACCCAATATTTGGCAGACTTACAGGTCCCACAGCAGGGCCGCGAAGAAGGTATAAATACCAGTGTGCCCTTTAAATAGATGTAATCAGGATTTAGATGGGATCACAGCGTCCCCTCCCTAAAACAAGTTTTATCCAACGCTCTTAAGAGACGCCATCGATTCTGCTCTCTGCTGGGTCTTTACGTCCTCCATCAGCATTTCAGCGGGGTGATGTAGTGTGAAGAAACTGCTTGGCTGACTATCTTGTCTTCCCTTTGTATGCTGTTATGTCATCCTGAGGATATAACCAAGCGTGTCCTTGTAAGAGCGGAAAAGTGAAACCTTACCGATTCTTTACAGTTCATCGACTGATCCGGATGTAAATGTATTAATCGATGGGAACTACGATGTAGATGTTTCCAGAGCAGCCTTTAAATGTCTGAAACTGATCCTCAGTTGGAAATTATAGCTTACAAAAAGTATTCCGTTCGAGTTAGTTTGACTAACTTCTAGTTCAGCTCATGGAAAATGTGAGTTGATTGAATGCAGCATCCGAGCTGGCTAAGTGGTGATATGTTTGTGTATTTCTCTTTTTAACTGCAGACAGTAAAAGTGAGGCGGAGAATATAATGGTGATCTATCACCCGATTTTATTTCTCCATTCTAGGATTGTAAAATATGGGCCTGAATGAGGCGGGATTCAAGATACAATTTGGGACATCTCTTGTGTTTTCTAAGACGGTAAATGTTTTTGCTTGTTTAACTCTAAAAAGTCTTTCTGATAGATAACTCATCAAGACCAGGTAAAGGGTCATTTACCATCATTTATTTTAAGGACATTCATTTTTGGATATAAAACATTCATCGTTTGATGTATACTGTATGTCTTACCTATCTGAGATTTCAAAATGTATTAGCAACTCAATATAGTTTGTATCAGTTTGGTCAATATTATTGAACGCGTCTACCGAAAAATACCCTCTCATGACCAAAACTGGACCATCTGAATCTTCTTCTGCATTTCCCCATTAGGGAGGTTAGCGTTCTCAACCTTAAACTGTCTTGATCATCCTCCCTAGTCACACCTATCCTCTTCCTACCTTCCATTCCTACATTCATGAACCAGATTGTTTTACTTAACGTTCTCCTTTTAACTGTATTCTTTATCTCCAACATTGTTATTCCAACATGTCCACTGTGTCTACATGTGTAACAATAACCCCTGGATTCCACCACACACATTCCGCGACACTTTTCCGTGACCACTTTGTGTCTGCATCTATCTAAGCATAATGGTTTGGGTAAGAAGTAAAACAAGTTGGATCTGGTCAAATGTTTTTAAACATTTAAAATACGTACACATACCTAACAATTGATCGTTGCATAGAAAACAAGAAAAAGTCAGCAAAACATGAGAGTGGTAGTTCAGTTCAATTTTATTTTATTTAAATTATCATATCATATCAAAGTAATCTCAAGACATGTGTTACTGTTGTAGTACAAGTAAGACTTTATTGGAGAAAAGAATAACAGATCTGAGTGAATCACATCGTAACAGTCACAAGGAAAAAATCCTGGAAGGCAGAAACCTCAAGCAGAACCAGACGCAATGTTGACAGCCTCCTGCTGCGACCATTTGGAAGGGGGGGTCGTAAAAAGATGTATGGAGAAAAAGGTGAGGTAGGATACAGAGGAGAGAATAGAGTAGTTATGACATGGTACCAAAAAGTTGGGATTGCCAGACACTTTCCATACCTAGTTCAATTTACTATCCCCCTGTAAGTGCTATTTCATTTTGAGAACTGCGAGGTAGGCTATGTGGCAGTGCTTTCACTTTCATTCTGTCTCCAAACTTCTCCACATTAGCTGTTCCTCCGATAAAAGGGATAGATTTTGCTTTTTTCCTTTAAACTCGAACCATTTTTATGTTCATCTTTAGTGTCAGCAGTTTCCCGTGGACTTTTTCTGTGGCTGATAATAAAGGTATTGAAGCAAACAGAGCAGCGCCAATGAGAACACTGGCTATATTCATTGTGTTACGGTCATTGAATTTGCACTATCAAGGAACGGATAAGTCACTTCCAGAGTGAGCCCTGTGGTAAAACCGTGCGTCATTAATGGGTTTAGACATTTCTCCTTATCATCAACTCTTAAATGTGCGGTTGATGCGTAACCCTTTTTCTCTTCAAGCCGGGTTATTTTACCAGGAAAGCATTCATCAAATCTTAAAAATGCCCACCACTTAACACCATGTGCTCTTGTCTTACGGTTCCCAAATTGCCCCCTTGTCCCATGCCGTCTTCTCTCCATTACACTCGGGATTACATTCATTTAGGTCTCACCAACTTCCCCCAGCATCCTGCTCCTCATTAGAAAGCCTTTCATGGTCAGAGGCAATAAAACATCAATAGGAAGCAGCCTGAAGAAAACATGGCTGGTCTGTGGCTTTACTGAGCGTTAATTATATGATCTCCATACCAGACAGTGGAGACCCAATCAGTTTCTGCTGGAGCACTGGCAACCTATGGCCACATGTGGGACAGACACATAAACCCTTATTGCACACACACACACACACACAATTGGAAAAAAGAAAGAGTCGCACACTTTGAGGGCAGTGAGACTTATTAACCTCTGGTCACATGTGCTTATCTCAGCTCAGCAATCCCCCCACAGCAACAAGGAAAGTGAGGCAACAGTGGCAAACATGATAATTAGAAAGAGCCGTCTGTCTGCTGTGTGGCACATTCGCCCGGGTATCAATTTTAGCTCCCTGCACCGTCTGAACCTGACAAACTTGACATTGCTGAGCAAAGGCTTAATTCATGCCAACTCATTCCACAGCTCTAATAAAAGGAAGCACCTATTTGTCAGTGATACACGAGAGGCTGCTGTCTAAGTTTAGAATCTTCCAGTCATGAGGAACGGACTAATTATAGGGAAACATTTCCTAATGCATCCGCAAACAATGTCTGCCAACGTAAATAGAATAATTGCAAGGCATAAAATGATGGCCTGGCATCTTTTGCTACGTCCCTTTTTGTTGTTTTTTCGGTAGTTTCAAGGGATTGTTATTTTAAGCTCTGCATAAATTTGCGAAAAAATGTGTGACTGCATAATAAATAGTGACAGCGTCTCATCCAGGTAGTGATAAAACAGACACTGGCTCAATTTTTCACGTTGAAATTGGTTTGTTTTTGCTAAACAAAATGTAAATCCACATGGAGATGTTTTGCTCAGTGGTTTGTTCGAGCTAAGGTCACGTTATGTGGCAGCTTAGCAGTAATATATAGAGACAGTTAGTCAAACACAATAGTTTAAAAAGTGTTTGCTGAGTTTGATTATAACTATGTTGCTGAGGTCACTGCCATAGGTCTTTGGGGCTGTTTAGTTCTGAATATAATGAGCCAAGTAGTGTTGAAAATACATAGTTTTTGGTAAAACCTTTTTTTCCATTCTTACAACCTCATGTGCCCCAAAAAATAATCACAAGTTGAATGAATATTATATTTGTATGTTTGATTATTCACACATTGGTACATATAATTGTGCTAAATAGTTGTTCACCCAAGAGCCATATCTGACCTGACTAGTTACTTATTTGGCCCCACATCCAATTAACTTATAATGGTTTACTTAAAAATTGAATTTTAATTTGAAAAAGAAAAGGAAACTTGAAAAATGTTAATACATAAAAATTGTCTTTCTTTTGACAGACTGGTGGGCTCTTATCATGCATACACTAATAATGTTTTTGTTTCCAGTCGGGACCAAGAGGTTTAATTCCCATAGAAATAACGCTTAGCATATGAAATATATATATATATATCATTTTATTGTATCTTAACTGAATGATACAGTGTCACTTTTCCTATGATAAGGTCTAAGGTTGGACTTTAAAATGGAATGAAATTCCAATTTCTTAAGTATAGCTACACAAGTCAACAATTTCTACTAACTTCTGCAACACCGATTAACTTCTGTATCCAAACAACTGAACTTAGCGACTAGCATTAGCAAGTACTGTATATTTGGAACTATACACTGCTTTGGTTTCTGCCTTGTGTTTTTGAAAATATCCAAAGATGATGCCGTTCTTGTTCTGGTTAGATATTCAATTTAAAAACCTTAGTAGTTTAATCCAACTTTTAGTTCATTTGATCTTAAAGAAAGTGGTATTTATTGCATCAAGGAGATGCTACATTACCATCACAGAACAATGAAGCTAGCTAAAAATAGTTTTTATTCTGCCAAACAAAAGGAGCATTGAAAACATTTTCTGAAATGTACAATATGTATATGTCATACAATTAAAATCTGAAAAATGTTAAATTCAAGGTTTACTTAATTAAACAATTCATCTAATTAACTCGAGACATGCAGTCGTAATATTGATCCATGAACTTGCTGCAGTGATTTGCTTCTATTATCCACTCAACTGACAGGTCTTTAATGATGGTAGAATGAAGTAAAAATAAATGGAGTAAATGGCCGATCACTCTGCACCACCACACATCAGGATAATGACAGTAACTATGCAATAATAAAACTTGGCTTGTGGGAATCGAACAAATGCATTAGTAGAACATATAATGACCCAAAAAAAAGTGGACATTGCAAACCAGTCATTATCGTTTTGCATCTATATTTAATTTAAATGTCTCTGGTTTATTCTTGTGTGGACTCTGAAGAGTGAAAATCAACATTCCGACGTCCATCCTTATCCACCATGGCCTTGGGTATTGAGAAATATGTAATTGCAACGCTTGTAGAAGGAATGTAAACCAAGGCTGTTCCCCTGTCAAGTGAAGACTGGTTTTAGGAAAATAAACGACCTATTTGCAGTGTTACCAGGACTTTGGTCTAATATCCTCTAAATGGCTCATTCAGATTAAATTGGAGACCTGTATATACAAATAAATGCCTACTATATTTCTGGGACTGATACTTTATTAACCTTATATATGGTAACTTGCATTTATTATATTCATTTAGCAATGCATAAGCCAACCTTATAGGAAAGACGGTGGATGATTGAATCTATTAATAGAGCAATTTTTTTTTCCGCATTTATAATCACATTGCTTTCAGGATATCTGCGCAATGTGTTCCTTCGACAATATTACCAGTCAGTACACATGTACATATATAATGAATCGTTTGTTTAGCAGGAAAAAAAAAGTCTTTAAACAGCTTTAGATGCATTTCTAAACAGATGCATTCTGGGAAAGGCTTAAGGGCAGAGAAAGCTGATACATTCCAGTGTATGAACCTCTTAACCTAGACGCTGTGGGTCATCAGTGTCTCATTTCTGTCTGGTGTGTATTTATGAGCATACAGCAGTGATGGCTATAGATATACCTAACAACAGACCAGTGTCAGTTCAGAATCCAACAGAATCCAAAATGCATTCAATTATCAACACTCTTAAGCTTTTAAATGGCCCAAAATGTATCTAATGTTGGATAATGTTATCGATTATTTCACTTCTATGGGTTGTTTTAACTGGTAAACAACAGAAAACTAATGAGTCACTGAGTGACACCAAAGCAGGTAAGCACATGTTTCACCCGCATCTTAAAGAGCGATATAGCGAGATACACTGTTCGTGTTGGTCTCTGCTGGTGAAAGGCTGCTGAGGTTGGAGGCCCCGCCCAGGTTCACCTGTAACACCTGGCTGATTGGGAACAAGCTGTTACGATACATTCTTTCACAGCGGCATCAGGCAGCAGAAAGTATAGACACAATTGTAAAAAAATATGTTGCCAACCAGAGCTTCTAAATAAAACCATTTTGATCCATAAATAATATTCAGATTCACAAAATGAAGAACGCCAAAGTGTGTCTGAAACAGAATGTGGTGTTTTGGAATCGGGATGTTTATGCATGGATATGTTTTTAAGATCCCTTGGTGCCTCATTTGTGGCGTAAAAAAAACAACAACCTGCAAGCACCAAAGGCACCTTGCGATGGTTGGCAGACTACCATCACAATGATAGCAGCCAAGAAGCAGGAGACGAGAAGTAGGAAACTAATCAACAGCTAGAATCAGCTTTTAGCCTTTTGTAACCTGCATGGACTTGTTTCTTTACTGGTTGGCATTGATGAATATTCCGGAATGTAAGCGCAAACAACGACACTTTCACACCTTGTCATCGCTCCAGGCAATAAGGGAAATACAGAACACGGTTTAAGGGATAAAATCAAACACTTTACATCCCAAATGTTGAAGCAGAGTGACAGAAATTGCTAGTACTGAAACATTACTCAGATTACAACTTGAGCTGTTTTTCAAATCACATACTTGCGTACTTAAACTTAGTACTTTTAGTGCAAAGGGGCGTCTCAATTCTTAGTATGCGAAATGTAGTGTGCCATGCACACTAAAGTGGCGTACTAAAACTCCCACAAAACTGAGTATGGATCGATGGACACTTTCTACCCTAAATGGCCGCCATCTTAGTTGACGTTGTAAATGGAAGTTACGTCACTACCACTCAAATGGAGGCGGCGAGAGAAAACGTTGTGAGCGACACCCCCTCGGATTAATATTTCATCATTATACCGATGTAAATTTTTCATGTCATATCTTTAGTTTCTCATATTTCTTGATCTAAACTTGCAAAATGTGCTACCAGCAGGTGTCGCCGATAGTGTTCCTACAGCTGGTTGCAATCATCGT
The DNA here is from genome assembly GCF_982586985.1 of Callionymus lyra. Classification (NCBI taxonomy): domain Eukaryota; kingdom Metazoa; phylum Chordata; class Actinopteri; order Syngnathiformes; family Callionymidae; genus Callionymus; species Callionymus lyra. The sequence continues at coordinate 5,596,372 of NC_141833.1, forward strand.
TAAGTAGTAGTAGTAGAAGAAGAAGCTGTCGCGCCATTTCCGGTTAGTGCGTAGCGACAGTGTTTGACTTGAGACATACTATCTGTCGAGAATTTACGTACTAGTTAGTATGTACACTATCCTGATGCATACTAACCGCCACAGGGCTGTGTCCCAAATCACAAACTTCTGCACTTACACTTTGAGTGCACATAGGCGTCCCAATTAGCAGTGTGCGCATTCAGCACTAAATTGGCGCACTCAAATAGCCAGAAGATTGAGTGTGGATTGATGAGAACTTTCCACCCTCAACGACCGCCTTCTTAGTGACGCTAAACGGCAGCTACGTCACTATATGACGCGTTTTCGGAGCAAATACCGGCGTAAATGTCTTAAGTAAACACTACAACAACAATAATAATACAATGAAACAAAACTTAATAACTTGTGACAGTTGGCGAAAAGTGCCGTCAAGTGTCTGCGATCAGCGTTAAAAAGTAGTAGAAGAAGAATCTGTCGAGAAATTTCCGGTAAGTGGGTAGTAGCAGTGTTTGATTTGAGACAGTACTATCTGTCAAAAATTTGTGCACCGGCCAAGTACGTGCACTAGTTTAATGTGAACTATAAACCAATGACCTCTGAGATGTGCGCGATTTCGGACACAGCCCATGGGTAACGCCATCCACTGTGTGCCTGACATCTGCAAGTCTCACGGAAATTATTTCAGAAAGTAGTTCTGCCAAAATACTCAGGAATGCTCTCATCCTTGTCCTGATATCTGTCTGAAACCGGGAACTCTCGACAATGACAAGAGACTCTTTTTTTGGTTCAGGTGGTTCTTCAGTGTATCTACGACGGAGACTGAATTGCAGGTTTATCAGGGGCTACCAAATTTATGAGCAGGTTTTATGTCTTGGCACTTCGCCCGGAGAGACTTCGCTTCCACATCAGTTTTCAACACAAGCCTCCCAGTCTTCGCTCTGTAATTTTCCAGGCACGTGCAATTGTTCCACATTCACTTATCTCGCCTCCGGTATTAGCAGTTAGCTCCCTTTAGCTTAGCATTCATGCAACATTTCTTATGGCTTTCTTGTCTACTGACCTGTCAGTGAAGGTTTATAGGGGGAGGGTAACCCTGCATGAACTATCAATTATTTCCAATTGTGATTCAATACAAAACATACTTATTACATATTAAATTATAATAATTTGTTTTGACATTTGTATTGCTGCCTCAACTTATCTTTTCTCCTCCCACTCTCTCTTAGGAATCTGTTGGGTAAATAGATTTTTATTGTATTTTGTCACTTGTGGGTTTTTTTGTAGTAAGTTGGTAAGGTGTTTTTCCCATTTTCTCTAGAACTTTCAAACCATTGACAAATATTGTATTTTTTGCCAATATAGATTTTTGTGTGTTTTGTGTTTTTTGTGCAAAATGCCCTCAGATGATTCAGTTGAAGTGTGGCTTATTTATTTTTAAAAGTTTTTATAAGTTAGGGTTAGTGTCCGGACCAAAATGCTACTTACAAGGGGTAACCTGGGTATTTCAGCTATAGTTATCTACATAAAATAGCACAATTCTGCTTATTTAGCACAGTTTTCATATTTGAAATAAGCGATGGAAGTTGAAAGAGAATTAAAGGGCAACTAATGTTTTGATTTAAACGCATCTTAAATAGATCTTGGACCTCTATTGTATCATCAATATGTGTCTGTTTGTACTAAACTCTCTTTTCATTGATGAGAAAATGTACTTAAGCCCCACCCACTTAAAATACCTACATCTAACCACACCCACTCTTCTTTGATTGGTCAAACATCAAGATTTGTCACCGCACGTCATCAATCCTAGAAGTCTCCACCTCCATGTTGTATAAACAAAGCCTGGAGGAGGAGTAAAGTCCATCATTACGTCATATTCGACGCTCTCGTAACCTCTTATTTGCCGAGATTTGAGACGGGGGAGAACTTTATTTATGAATAACTTCAAAACACGTGCTGTGTCTCAAATCACATACTAGCGTACTCAAAGTTAGTATTTTTAGTGCGTAAGTGCGTGTCAATTGTTAGTATGCGAAATTTAGTGCGCCATGCACACTAAATTGGCGTACTAAAACGCCCACAAAACTGAGTATGGTTTGATGGACACTAACCATCCTAAACAGCCGCCATCTTAATGACGTCTTAAATGGAAGTTACCTCATATATATATATATATATATATATGCATATACTGTATATGCATATACTTACAGGTGCATTTTCAGCAGCAGTAGAAGGATGACACGTTTTGGGTGCTGATACCGGCGTAAATATCTTGTGAATATTTAGATTCTCATATTTTCTCTTTATTTCTTTTTCCAAACTTGCAAAACGTGCTGCCAGCAGGTGTCGGCGATAGCGTTCAAACAGCTGGTTGCAACCATCGTTAAATAGAAGTAGAAGAAGAAGCTGTCACGTCATTTCCTGTTAGTGTGTAGCAGCAGTGTTTGATTTGAGACATACTATCTGTGGAGAATTTGTGTACTAGTTAGTACGCACACTATCCTGATGCATACTAACTTCTAGTATACTATCAGAAGTATGCGATTTGAGACACAGCAACGGTCATAATGAGGAACTTACTGCATCTTGGAGAGGAAGACAACATTTGAAACATGTGAGTGAGTCAAGTTGGGTTTTCACATTAGTTGCCATTTAAAAAAAAAAAAAAAAGAATAACTAAATTTGAAGTGGTGATGCAGGAGAGGATTTAACAACCTCCTCCAACCTACAAGCCAGAGTCAATCTGTAGCCACTGCACCTGACAAGCCTGTTAAAAAAAAAAAGAAAAGGCAAACATAGTGTGTTAAAGGTCAAACCAACGTGGCATTTTCTAAATTGAAGTGAAGAGAAACATTTATGCAGCGCTGACAGATACGTGGATGAAACTACTGACTGTATCTTTAAAAGTAATCAAACCCTGTCCTCTCCCTGGCGTGTGTGTTCGGTGTGTGCGTGCGTGTGCGTGTGCCCTCTCTCTCTCTCTCTCTCTCTCTCTCTCTCTCTCCCCCCTCCTCCCCCTGACAGTGGCAGCAGCACTGGGAGCATCGTTCTGACTCTGGATCAGTGCGCACCTCTTCCCCTCAGATCCCACTGGAGCAGCGACACAACCAGACTGCGTGGACCCTTTTTTTTAAACGCGTGTGAACATTTTTTTTCTTCTCTTCCTCTCTCCCCCACCCCTCCACCACCTCCCTTCTTCTTCCAGACGAGACAAATCCAATTTCCCATTCCTCGTCCGGAACAACCTGCTCGAGAGGATACACACGTGAAGAAAAGAAGCGAACAATTGGGCAGGAAAAATAAAGTGTCCTGTCATCGCTCCTGCGGTAGTTTAGAAAAAGACTGGACTTCTCAGCTCAAAGGAAAAAGGATCGAAGCTTCTTTTGACACAGTTGGATCTCGCTTGTTTTTTTTTGTTGTTGTTTTTTTTTCCGCGTTTGCACTTGACTGTTGTTGGGATGGAGTCTTATCTGGTGGCGGCTCTGACTCTCTGCTGTCTAACGGCAACAAGCTATGGGGACAAAGGGACCAGTAAAGCCAGGAGTTGTTCGGATATAAGGCAGTTTTATAACGGCAAGGGATTCAAGTTAGAAGGCGTCCCTCAGTCGGAAATATCCGGTAAGTTCCCTCTTTTCTTTTTTTCTTCCTTCTCTTAAGACTCTCTTGACTGGACAGGACGCTGCGGTTAAAGCAGCTCCACGCGACTGCTGCTGGATTCGAACATAAATCACAGTCATTTTTAAAAAAGAAAAAAAGATAGGAGTTTGACATATTAAAATAAAAATGGAGTCATGTTTATTCGTTTCGCGTGGTTTGGGAAATTAGCAAAAACACCTGCGTTAACTCAATGACACCCACTATCATAAGAAACATTTGAACAATAGCAAAAGTTATCACTTTATTGCGAATATCAACTCTTTTTTTTAAGATTTATTTCAAATTAATTATTTAATAGCTTATGTAAAAGCAAATTAAATCTTTATATATATATATAAAAAACGAAGCTTTTGAAGATGTATTAAAGCTGTCTGTTTGATGCCTGATCAAAAAAAAAAAGGGGTATTCTGAGTAATCTTGCTACTTTAAAAGATTGCTTTCAAGTCTTTAATGTTCTTGTGAGGATTTCTTTTCTTTTTTTTAATAGGTCCTTTTTTAAAAGCAAGTGAAAGATCACATGTGGTATATAAGCTGTTGCTTACTGCTGGTTTAATGTCAGGCAGTCACAAGTCCCCTGTTTCCCTGCACGACTCAGGTGATTACATGTGTGCCTCCCCTGGAATTTAGTGCAACACACACTCACTGACATCCAGATTCCTCAGGTACATTATGCTGCATGCACTGACAAGACACCCTGAGAAATCTGTGCATGGCATCTAACTTTACTTTTATATCTAAATCAAATAATCCATGTGACAATTTAAAAAAAAAGTAGTGTTAAGTGGTTAAAAAAAGATGAATTGTTAGTGGTGCCGTTGCACACAAATGGGAAGGACTAAAAGTTCAGATTGTGGTGTGGTTTGTTTGGAAAAAACTGGATGTTTACCTTATGCTGGTGTGGGTGTGTTGTCACATTTGGAACATGTGTGATCCCTCTTTGTTTGGCTTGTGTTACATGGAGTGTACTCGGCACCTTTCGTCAACAGCTCCGGACAAAAACTCTTGATCAATCATTGTTCGACATGTGTAGGTTTTGTTGAAGTGAAGTAACATGACAAAACTCCAGGAAATTAAATTTTTTAAGTTGAAAGAAAAATCTGATATTTCACTGACTGATAGGCGATCAGATATAAGCGACTTGTATAGTGTTAACCTAAAGGTCGAACTCTCTCTATGATCCTAAAGTAGAATCTGGTCTATTTTTTGAACACTGTGGCTGTAGACCAAGCAGTGTACGGTGTACTGTGTGTACTTTAGAAGTCATGGATCCAAGATGTATTATTATATTATGTAATATTATTCATTATAATTTAATATTTTATCGGATAAAAAAAATGTATTTTGCTGAATAATGTGTGCATTGAACTACTGAAATGTTAAGAGATAAATCACAGACTATTAGAAAATATTTATTGCCATACAAATATGTTTATTTTTTAGTTCACTAGAGACTACTAGGATTTATTGTCTGAAGAATGTAGACATCCTAGTTAAGTGGTTATTCATGAATAGTTTAGTTTAATTTAATATTTAAGGGTTGTCATGTATAATGTATAAGATTATTTCAAAGATAACACCGTAAACTACTTTTTTCCTAAAGATAAGAAAATATGGTTGGTTTGCGCACTTGTTTTTTCCAATGATGTGAGTGTTGATCTGTCTGTGTGTCTAGTTGCCCCCCAAAGATGTGGTCCCTGTCCCTCACAATCCTGGTTCTCATACCTTAGGGTAGTTCTTTCTTGGTGGAGTCTGAATGTTTCTCTGTATTCTCTATTCAGGCACTACAAAAATAAAGAAATATTGTGACTATTTTAGTAAAAATCACTGACCTCCAGGAATAACTGGTAAATAAAAAATGTATTAGTAAATTTGACCACTACCTTTCTTTTGTCATTTTGCAATAATACCAGGTTTATATTTTCTTTCTAATTCCCTAACATGTTTGACAGTAGGTTTAATACTACAGAACAACTATACATTGATAATGGAAGGAACAAGCGTTTAAAATGTGCTGTTCAAAGCAAAACGAAGGATGATCAATCTGAGAGATTTTAATCTAGCAGGGTTGCCTAGAAAATATCATGAAAATATTGTACGTCCATAATGTGTAAATAAGAAAATCTGTCTTGTCATAATGACTTCCATTCCTCCTGTTTCAATCGATGATCTTGTCAGCGGTGGGTCAGTGCAGAGTCATTCAGGGATTGAGTTGATGAAAGTGGATAGGAAGGAGTGAGGGATGCACAGATTGAGAGGTGAAATAAATTCACTTCTTCATATGAAGGGACGTTATTTGGCTTCGTACATTTAATAAAGTTCCTCACTTCCTGCCTCTAGGGTTTGTGAGCAATAATAACCAATAGTCTGGCACATGAAACGGCTCATATATCTTCTTAAAGGACGAGCAGTTTTCTTTTGTTACTTGACATTTACGGATGGACACTTTTTCAATGTCTATAGTGAGTTTTATTTTTGCTACCGAGGTCACGTGTCGACTGTTTCGTTCTTTTTTATAACTTTATGGATTCATGTTATTCCATCAACTTATGTATTTTTTTAAAGCAGTCTGTCATGGCAGTTGTTAAAAAACTCAGTTGCCACAGTAACCAAGCTTTTATACTTCTGAAAGACGAACAATTGTGATGATTAAAATATGAATTTGGATAAAGACTGGCAAGAAATCTGAAGCAAATAAAAATGTTGACTCCTTCAAATTGAAAAGCAATTAAGTCAACTGCAGGATTCTGCTATTATGCTCTTGTATTTTAGTTTGGATTGTTATTGAATCTTATCGTGAATACATTTTTCACATTTCAAATTAATCATATCAACATTGTGACCTCCGCGAGGAAACAACCGTGATCATCTGTAACTATTAAAATGCAGCTGCGCTACAATCTAATCTCCGATCTTGGTTCACCCAACCACAAGGGGACCTCCACATTGTTAATACTTAATTATACGACTTTAGATAAGTGAGCAGAAGCGCAAAGTTGCAGCGGTAACCTCAAGTCACTCAGGTCTGAAAAGCATACTGAGGAGATTGAACAATGGAGGAAGGAAATAACTAACTTTTCTGTAAAGGTGTTTACAGATTGATTTGTTGTATTGCAATACAATACCGATGTTTTGCCTTCAGTGGCACTGACTGAAACGCAGACGGTGACTCAGTTCATGGTGTCTATTTTGTGGAGTCAAGTTTCATAACTCTAGTACATTAGTTTAGCCACTAAGGTAAGGTAAAAGGTAAAACTTTATTGATCCCTCAGGAGGTCTCCTTCGGGAAATTGTTTAAAAATGATAAACTTTTTAAACTTTAAGCGTTTTGCAACTTGGCTACAGATTGTAAATTTAAAACGTACATTATTTTATAGTTCGCCCTTGTCTAAAATCACAGCGAACAAGAGGTTACGAGGATCCTCCAGCCAGCTTTAACAATGCCCTGCTTTGTTTATACAACAAGTCCACAAGAAGAGGTGGAGCGTTCCACATTTTGAGCACCTTTAGTAATGTAATAGTTTCAATGAAAACTTTCAATTTTTTGTTGTACTATGCATAATGTAAATGTAATAATGTTAGGAAATATCTCACTGCATTTCTAAATCAAAAGAAAGCAAGTATCATTTAGAAACCTGTATTGGTACTGACATTGCATATTTTCAATTGATACCCAGCCCTATTTGCCTCCCAAAATGCCTTTTGAAATACGCAGAATAATCACATTACCATTTCAATCCACTTTACTTAATTCCAGAAAGTAATTTATTCCAAATGAGAGGGGATTTTTGAAATCCAAAAAAGACAGTCGGAACATGTTTTTGTCAAGATGAGTAAGCGAGTTAGTCATCATTTGAACATTATGGTCAACTTCCATTTTCATGTTTTCCAAGCCATGTGATTCTCATCAGCGCGAATCGCAACTATGACAAGTCATCCGACATGCTTTCCTTTAACCCATTTTATGAAAAAGTATTCCTTTCAACGTGTAATTTCTCAATTGATATGTTAAAATTCCACTTGGTTGGAGCCAATTTTGACCAATAAGTATTAATAATAATGTACTTCGGCCCTCAGTCTCTGATGACGAGGCCTTTTCCATTTCATACCATGTTGGTTAGCCGTGGAAGATTTGACCGAAAGAATGAATCACCATTATCATTCTTTTTAATTATACCGGTTAAAACTGAATCTGGTAGGAACAGGAACATTTTTGACTGGAACTTCTTATTGTGTAGGGAAGACTTTTTGAAGGTACATTAATGGTAAAAAAGAACAATAATATGTTTGTAATTCGTGTTATTAATGTCTAGTTAGTCATTAAATATGAGGTCAGCATCCAACCCATTCAATCCTATATCCCTCTCTCAATTGAATGATGCTCAGACGAGATCCTGACAATTGTTTTCACATCAATACACCTCATACAGCAGCACCAGAAGTACCTCATTCATTTACCCTGTGGTGAAAAGCGGGCGATAGATAGCTATTGAGTCGAGTCTGAGCCGCTCTGTATTAGAGAATTGTCCACTGGACCAAGGGAACAATATCAGTAAAATCAAAAGCAATGGTCTGTAAACAAGACTATAAAAGCAATTGATGTGATTGCATGAGTTTAACCCGTGTAGGAAAAACTGGATTCAAATCGTGGTCTGTTTCCCTCGATGTTAACCAAAATATGAAAGATTGATTTTTATGATCCTCATCCGTCTCCCCTCCCTGCTGCCCTCTCCCTTCACCACGCCATCATTACAGTCATGATGACTTATCTCTGTGTCTTTCAGCCGAGGACATATTTCATATTTCATCTCTCTGCCATTTTCCTTTTATTGTTTCTGAAAAAGAGAAGCGATTTCACAGAGCTCCAGATCCACGGGGCAATTTATGCAGTTTCTCCGCAGAGACATTTTCGGCGCCGGCTCTTTCTCCGAGATGCATTTGTGTTGTTGCTGATTGCCGGTTGCTCCGGGGCGGCTGAGACTTGCTCTGAAGTGTCATCCCAGACCAATGTTCGGCTGACAACGCAGCAGGACCCCGGCTCACCATGGCCTGCCAGGAACTGAGAGGAAAACCGGCTTGTGTATGGAAATGCGGAGCTTATGAACGTCGGCCTCCCGCGGCGAGACGCATGAGGATATTTGAATGGCAGTAGCTCGGGTTCATATGGATATAGTGTGTGCTTTGAAATATTTAAGAGCTCAGCTGCGGGTTTTTGATCAACGGTGATCAAGTGTGTTCGAAAGGATAAGATTAAAGGTATTAATGTTCAGCCAGGGGATATTAAAGAAGCTATATCGCTGGCAAGAAGCAGGATTAAAAGTAAAAAATAAAGCGGTTTATGATCATTTTTGAAGTCAAATTGAAGCAAGAAAAACAGTGCCGTGATGAGCATTAATAAATTGATTAAGGTAAACTATCATCGCTTTAACAAGGGTCGAGAACCCCCGATTTGGGGACCAGTCCGTGAGACTTTCGTTACCGGGATGCACAGAAATAAAAGAAAAAAAAAAGATAATGTTTATTATTACTGCCTCTAAAGGTGTTTAATTTAGAAAAAAAGAAAACAGATTTTATCTTAAATAACAATACCATGTGGGTCTTGACTAGTGTAAATGAACAAAACACAAACTTTACAAACAAAACTATCATTTTAATAACAATACCATGCGGGTCTTGACTAGTGAAAATGAACAAAACACAAACTTTACAAACAAAACTTTCATTTTAATAACAATACCATGCGGGTCTTGACTAGTGTAAATGAACAAAACACAAACTTTACAAACAAAACTTTCATTTTAATAACAATACCATGCGGGTCTTGACTAGTGAAAATGAACAAAACACAAACTTTACAAACAAAACTTTCATTTTAATAACAATACCATGCGGGTCTTGACTAGTGAAAATGAACAAAACACAAACTTTACAAACAAAACTTTCATTTTAATAACAATACCATGCGGGTCTTGACTAGTGTAAATGAACAAAACACAAACTTTAAAAACAAAACTTTCATTTTAAAGTCCTCGTTCTATATAAATAATGCTAAAACTTAAACATTGGCACAAAGTCTCTAAAAGCTAGGAGACACGCCTACATTACACTAAATTACAATCAAATATACATACTGTATATACAAATGCAATCTTGCTGATTCAGCGTTATAATGAGATGTTTCTTAAATGCAATTAATTGTAGTTTATTTTGCAGGTCATGCTATTGTATTTTTACTTTTTTCTATCTGAACGTCGTTCAGTAAATATAATCCTATCATTCAACCGGTACTCGGTTTTAAGAAAAGGTTGGGGACCCCTGCCCAAACTGTAGCAAAATATCAACTACAATTTAAATTGAAAATATTTTGAATCAAATAAAAAAGGGATTTATGTTTTCAGCATCTGGAATTATATTATTTGTAGTCAAACATTTCACTTCAAGAAATCTTCTCACTGTAACAGGATTTGAGATCTAAGTATTGCTACAGCTTGACTCGAGTGTTTGACATGATTTCATGAGCAGTATTCTTCTTTTGGGAGCTATTATTTTAGACTCTTCAATCACAAAAGTGGGCCTTACAAAAACGAAAAAAAGCATTTTCCCTTGACATGCTTCAAGAGCTCTACTGTGGAAAAAAAAAAAACGACACTGGCTATTTTGGTCATTATTGAGCAGAATAGTTTTTCTTTTGTGTGAAAACAAAATGTTGTGTCTATGAGCACTGGATCGAAATGAAAGGGAAGACGTTGACTGATCGCTGATGTTGTTGACAGTGAAGGACAGTTACTCGTCCAGCCAAGCAAAAGCATTCCATTAAGTGTCTTTGACAGCTGTGTGTGTCGATAGAATCATGTTGTGCTTTTGATATCTGGAGAAATACTGCCAATGATATTTGGAATCAACATTGCGGTGACAAATGTATTTGTTGTTTTTGAGCTAAGATTCCTATGGATAACTTTGTATTATTAACCGATGACAGTTCTCAGATTTTGTTTTCATCCTCATTCTTATTTTAACAACAAATAAAGCTCTTATTTTAAATAATTCTTAAATTATTCTTATTTTTTTTTAATAAAGAATTAAATTCCATTCCTTTTTATTTATTTTCTTACGTTGGTTTAATGCCAACCTTTTGGGATTAAAGTGGGCCAGACTGCAACCAAGAAATGTATTTTTCAACAAACTTCACAACATTAATTGCATAGTTAAAAAAGCATCTATGGTTTATGGGTCAACTGGACCCCAAAATACATGTAAAGTATTGTTTTACTGTTGACTCTTGTCTGCGGACATCAAAGGTATTCCCTGTTTTTGGTTCACCTAAAAATCTTGTTTTTATTTAAGATCAGAACAGTGTCGTACTCATAGATATTAGTCCGGTAATCTTTTTTGGATTTTTTTCCCCCAGATTTATTTTCTTCAATAATACATTTGGTTAATACTTAAAGTGATATTTCAACCAAAATGTTTACTCACTCATTTTCTACTCACCCTCATGTTGACCAAGGGTTGGAAGTATTTTCATTGTATCCGTTTCTTTTTATAGTTATGGAGAAAACTGTAAGTCAGTTTTATCAAGTGGAGCTCAGTTGTCTTCGTCTTCATCTTCCACCAAAAAGACACTTAAAAACATCCAAGTACCTCCATACTGTTCGCCTGTAACGTCCATCTTGTATTGAAGGATTGTACAAGTCTATATTTTAGCTTGTTTGTGGCAGATAGTGAAAGCGGGATAAACCGGATGTACTTTCGAAAGTACCCACTAATATAGTGAAAAATCGCGATCCCTTCCAGAGCGCATGCAGTCGACTCTCAACCCTAGAAGCCCTTGCGATATTTACCCAGAGTACTTTGGCAGTACTTCAGTCTTTTTAGAGGAAGATAAGTAGAAGACTCTTGATTAAAAGAGATGTACATTTTTGCATCCCAACTCCAACCCTTAGTTCATACAACGGTGAGTAGAAAAACAGTCTAAATTTTGGCTTAAGTAACCTTTGAACTTGACTATCACTGTGTTTCTATTCAAGTGGTTGTTTGTCCAAAGGTAACTTGACCTTGTTCCACTCCTTAGCCCATCTTGGCATTTTATGCTTTGGTATACTATATGTATGTTTTGGTAACTCGTTCATATTGTCCATATCTTTGCAATTTATTTTCTTTAAGCGTTGCCTGTTGCAAAGGTGGACTCTCATCAAAGAATCTAGAAAAACCATTTTGTTTCCTCTGTTATTGTGGAATTACAAAAGGAGACCCAGAGTGGTTCAAAAGAGGAGATAAGTTGCGACTCTGGCTGAACTCTGAATGCATTTTCTCTTTCGCTGTGTCAGATGTACTTCTGTGCCGTTGGAGCACGTTTATTACTTCCTTAGATATGCATTGGACTCTTATCGCTTCCTTTTTTACGCTCGGTGCTTGTATATATTTAATTGATTTCCAAGAATTGGGTTTTGCTTACTATAGGATGTGTGAAGGGACCCATTTAGTGACTTCCAGATAGGAACACTTAGTCCCGCTCAGATGTTGGTGTCAGCACAAAACATTCGCCTGTGTTGCAAAGCGTTACAACCCCGAAAACCGCCATTGTTGCCGCATCACGCTTTTGCGAGCTCATAACTCGGCTGGCGGATACTTTTGCGAAGGCCAGTGTTCCGGCTCCTGTCTGCGCTTGTAAATATGTGTGTTCACGGCGTGTTTGTGCGAGACATGTGCTTCAGAGTGTCTGTTTTCAGGGGGTCCGTGGAGAAGTGTTTGACGACCCAAAACCCCGAAAATGCTGGAGTTGTTAAACTGCTGAAGTCAGTAAGAAGCCTCTGGAGGCGTAATGCTGTAATGGGCTGCAGGGAGCATGAAACGGACCACAGGATGTTTGATGTGTTCACCATAGCGGGTGAGGCATTGAGGGAAGAGGGAGGCGGGAGAAGGGGGTGATCTACTGCTGACTGTGTCCGCGGTCGCCCTGGCCTGCATGGTTTTGCTCGCCCCTGCTCCGCCCTGTGACTGGCTGCCAGGAAACACAAAAACTGGGCAAAAAATAAAGACGAGTTATTTTAAATTCTTTCATTTTTTTAAATTCAAACTTAAGCGGTTCTGCAATATGTGAATCTTTTTGATGGAATAGGAATTATTATTATCGAAAAATATAATTAAAACATGCTTTTTTAACATTAAAAACTAAAAAAATTGAAAATATTTTTCCCTAATAAGATCCATGAGTGAGTACTTTATCATTATTTATAATTCAGCTTTTTGTTATATTTTATTTCTCTTAAAGTATCTTTTAAATAGGGTTACTATTGTTAAATACAAGACAAAAAACTACAGTGTATGCCATTGACATTCATGCAGAAACGGTTGATGTCATGGGCATAATAAGTGGCAATACTGTTTGCAGTAAGAGCCTTTAACTGAAGGATATATTAATGAAATATTTAATATATTAAATAAATGCAGCAGTAAACGTGTTAAAACAGTGGTGGCTCTTAGAATAAATGGTAAATGACATAATGGAGACGAATGACAAAAAAACTTATTTTATTTTATTGCTGTATTTCAATTGTCTACTGCAGTTATAAATATAGTTTTAAATCCATATATCCAACGGTTAGATAATAATTAACAAAAAGTATCTTATTTATTAGATTAGAAACGTGTGTGACAAATGTTGCTGATGTTTTTAAAGAACATGTGACTTGCATCTGGGTCGAACTCTGAAAGAGGTCATGGATAATAATGGCCATCAAACCCTGAAAATTGACTTTTCAAATCCTGCATTTTCACTGTGAATATATGTGATTTATCTCGACAGGACATTTTCAATCCTTTGTATTTTCAAATGACGTCCACAAAAGCGGCAAAAAAAAAAAACGAGGTCAACTAACATGTTTGTCGAAAGCAGAGAATACTTGTTAAACTCCGACAAGCTCCCACACGAACAAACCGACAAAGACAACAACATTGTCTCATCCTTTTCGTCACCTGTGGACAATGCAGTGGCTTTTAGCGCAACGTGTAATTAGCATGTGCGTGTTTTTTTTAAACTCCCAGCTGTCGGGCGTCTGTGCATGACTCTCATGTCATCCTCCCCCTCGCGTCACATCAGGCGTTCTGCTGCCTGTTGAGCGATCGTGTGCGTATGTGCGTGGATGTCAGCAGGAGGTTTTGGGGGGAACAGGAACGGCAGCATATTCCCTATAAGTGTGTCACAGATGTGTGCGGAGCTTTGTGATGGAGTAGTGTTATTTGATTACTTTTTTCCGCGCCGTGTGTGTCCTTTTATGGTGTTTTTGTTTGTCTTCCTTTCATTATTCGAGTACCTGCCCCGGCAAGCTGTCGCGACTCATGTCTCCTCTGGTGTTGTGTTTTTCTCGACAAGGTGAGTATGTGATGTGACAAGTGACTGGTTTTGACTCCCAGCAGGATTTCCTCTGTGTTTTTAGCTCCCTCTCCTCCTACCCCCTGCTGTTTGACAGATGGTTCAGACCCTCAACCGTATTAAGTAAAAGACCTGTGACACTCTCTACATCGATACACACACGTATATATACACTCATGTCTGATGCTGGTGTTGGACCAAAGGCTTTCAATTCTTGGCTAAAGTGCGTCTCAGAGGGGAAATCATGCAGGGATGCCAACGCTCAGCAGGCACACAAGGTCATACATATACTGCCACTCTTGCTCACACACCAATACTGCTGGATAACCAATTATTATTATTAGTATGGTTTGAAGGCTTAAAATAAGAGTGTTTTTTTGTGATTGATTGTGTAGTTATTGTTTCTGACAGCTATCTAACAATTACAATTTTACATTGAAAGAAAAGATAAGCTTATTTCAAACTTTAATGATATAGAATTCAATTAAATTGATAAGACCTTGTCCACCATTCCCCTGGTTGTCAATAACAATAAGGACAAAATAGTTTAATCAATAATCTTTTATCAAGGGAGGCAACTAAGGTGAAATGCAGCGTAAAATATGCAGTACAACGAGACTAAAAATAAAGCTAAGTTAAAAATGAGTTATGTTAACAAACATACTTTGATGTGTGTAGTTATGGTGCATTCAATAGTGTGGGACAATTAAAATTCACTAAATAAAGGTCAAAACATTATTTTGTTAAATAAAAATAGACTAAATAAAAACACAGTCAATTTTAGTTGGATTGGTAACACAATGTTTTTCAGTCCATAAAGTACCGGTAATAGAATATTAGGGAACCTCTTATTGTGTTGACATGTTTATGTAAGAGTTGTTGTAATGCTGGATTTAAACAAAAAGCAATAAATGAAAGCAAGCCGATGCGTTTCCACTTTACACCAGAATCCAGCTCCTTTCCAGTCCCCATTTTGTTCAAACATTTCTGTTGAAAACTCTGACATGTATATCAAATTTAATATTATATTTAGTTAACTTAAATAACAATCACACTTTGAAATATTTTACCTTAAATATTTGTGATCCTTTATTATATTTTCCATTGATCTGGTACTGTCTTTAATCCATCAAAACATTTTTCCATCTGTCCTTTTTTTCCTCCTGCTGCAGTGCATTACGGTGTAACACGGTAAAGTGAAGAAGTGACAAACACTCAAAACAAACATGTGCAGGATAAATGCGTGAGAGTGTAGCCTTTGAGCTGGCATTAGGTGGCCACGGTGAGAGTAAGAGCTCGGATAACCCGGGGATATTTTGGGTCAGTGGATTTTGTTGCCGCACTGGGTGGAGTTTTTTTTTCGAGGTGCACCTGCAAACACAGCATTGTTGCTAACGTTCAAAGAGTGCGGTTGTGAATAAGAAAAAAACCACCTATTTATTTTATTCAAATCTAATGATGACATCTTTTACCTTATCTTTTAGATCTAATTACAGATGGAAGGCGGGATAATTTTTCTGCTGATAGAAATGGCAAAAAGAATCTTGAAGCGATTGCAGGTTATAAATGTATAAAAGATAAGGAAGCGATCAAATCAGATCAACTATTGAAAGCCTGAGATGTGTCTGACAACTCTGACGCCCGGCAAACACAGACCAGATTTAATAAAGATAAAACGACACTTTTCTTTTCATCAGCAATCTTCTCTCCTTCGCTATTTTTAAACAGTGGTGCTTTTTTTTTTTTGAAAAAGATTCAATGGCTTCCATATCTCTTTTTCTCTGTGGCCGTGCTTCCCTGATGTGTAAATATTACCACAGTCAATCTTCCCCAAACTAGATATGCAATCACTAAACCAAGCTCCAACACTCCTGCTTCATCCAGGCTCTTCTAATCTTTTGATAGTACTCCCTATGGCTTTTCAAATTGGACAATTTGTTGGTTTAAGTTTTTCTACTTTAACAACCAGAAGCCAGAAGATAATTATTCTTTTGAGTTGGTGTTTACGAGTAACTGAAGATTTCCATTCATGTAGATCTAGTTCCTAGAACCCCTGCAGCTCCTTCATCCCTTTTAATGTAGCACCCTCGGTTTGAAGAACTCAGTTTGGAAATAATTTAATATTAATGTGTATTTATACTTTTTAATATATCATTTTAATAATTGAGTGAACATTTGGCTGTTTTTGGTACTATTTTGTGCTCGTCTGAATTCTCTTTTTAGTGTTTTAATGGTGAATAAAATGCATCAAAGACATCGTGGATGTTGTTTTGGACGTGTTTCATAAGTTTTAATGTCTGGTTCTATCGAGGCAAGAGGTGCCGATGGTATGTTCTAGACATGTCCGTTCACACCAACATCTTGAGGGGTATAACTACAGAATCAGCTTTTTCAGGAAAGTTTCTGGAAGAAAAACTTAATACACACATTATGCTTCTAATGTCGGAGACTAATTTAAAGTCTAACACTTTTGATAGTTTTTTTTGTGTCAGGATCGGGTTCTGTGCCAGACCTGGGTGCCAATGGAGGCCCCTACATGTAGCCCCTTAACCTCTCTTTAGAGAAGAACTATTAAACTGAAACCTGAAAAAACTGAAGTGCCATTTTATATAAATATATAGTTTTAAATTTCGTCATGTTAAGTCTTTTATTCTTTGTCACTTCTTTTGTGCGACACATAAAGTGGCCTCTTAGAATCAGAACACGAACCAGAATGTATTCATTCAGAACAAGGAGTCGGCAATAAATGTCCTTTTTATCGACTCTTAATAGTTCAAACCAAGTCACATTTGGCAGTGAGTCTTGCAAAACTTATTGTTGTCATTAAGTTTATGTATTATATAGGATCACATTTCTTAAATGAGAAACTTAATCGAGTACTTAATAGTTACACAGCACAAATGTCTAATAGGGACACATGAGGTTTTTAAAATGAGTTAAGTTTAAAAAGTTAAAAAAAAAAACAACAACACTTTGTCAGTCTACTTTGAGGAAATCAATATGAATGTAGGCACAGCTAAGTAATACAACTGGTTAGGCGTCAGTTCTCAATGCCCAACCCCAGTCATGGTGCAATTAATCAAACATTTGACAGTTTCACAGCTTGAGTGACATCAAGTTGCTTCCCAAAACTGTTACAACACATGATTCCAGACGGATATGGGTGATTTCCGAAAGGTTTCTATGGTGGCACATTATACCCAAACACAGGGATGTATGTATGCATGTCATTTTCCTGCATTAAATATTACTTATAAGTAAAAATGAAGGTAACGGTTGTTTGGGTGTCAAATTGGTGGCGTCCAAATGACTCTTTAAATCATAAGTTCACGACCATTGATATAAAAATACTGTATAATTATCAGAGCTGTTGTCTCTTCAGTTCTTTCTGGCATGATTTGCAGTCATTGCAACAGAGTCTTTATCTCTCTCCTTCATTTCTTGTCTGCTCTTGCAGAAGAACCTGTGAATTCATCAATTTTTCATGTGAAAATTTACTGCGTTCTCCGTCACGACAACAGTGTGGTGTTCTTTTAATTATATTTTTCCAATGGCAGGTTATTTATTTGTCCATAATTCTGAAATCCAATTGTCTGTGAATTTTATTATATCTTGGTGTGTGTAGTAACGAAAGCAAAACCTTATAAATGTCAGCGAAAAATATTATTATTGCCCAGTTTTTTATTCCTTGTTGGAGAGAAATAAAAAGGCTGTGAGTCACATATTTGACTAAAACAGAAGGTTATAATTCAATATGAATCACTTTTCCTTTGCTGATCTAACGTGTTGATTTAAGTGTCTTAAATAGATGTTGGACCTCTATTGTACTCATTAGTATGTGTATGTTTGTACAAAACTCTCTTTTCGTTTAAATATTTACGTAAAAAATGTGTTAAAGCCCAGCTCACTGAAAATGCTTACATCTTGTTTCCCAGAACCACACCCACACAACATTAAGGTTCCTCACCGCGCATCATCAATCAGTCTCCACCTCCAAGAGACTCGTTGTATAAACAAAGCAGGGCAAGTTTACAGCTGGCTGGAGGAGGAGTGAAGCCATTATTACGTAACAATGGACTCCGCTCTCGTAACCTCTCGTTCGCCAATATTTCAGGCGGGGTAGAACTTTATAAAATAATAACCTAAAAACATCATCATGTTGAAAATTGGAATTTGACATAAGTTTCCCTGGTTGCAATGTATTTATTAGTTAGTTTTTCATTCACTAGCTTTAAGTAATGTATGCAGAAATTAATTGTAATACTTGCAAATGTCTAATAAAAGAAAATCACTTAATGGATTGGACTTTGTTATTATTGACACATTTTTAAAAGTGACATATTTAATACATATTTAATAGTGTCAGTAGTTGTTTTTTTTCAAAATATTACCATCGATATCGTCAATACATTTGTCACTTTCACACAATTGAAAAAACAAATTTTATTTACAAATTTAATAAATAAATTGACATTAAACACAGTTTTGGTTATGAGTAAAAATGTTAAAAGATGAAATCAGACTTTTTCATGTAATTCTTTCCAACCATTGTAAAATTGGATTTAACAAGGTCGGCATTGAGTTTTTCTGGCTGCTCATATGATGACTCATTTGTTAGAATCTGTGGATCCAAAAAAGAATTCCTTGGAGGTGAATTTGGTTTCATGGGTAATTATTTTGTCAAGGAAAGCCCTCACAGTTTGTGGTGGTTAATATTTCTTCTCCGTTATATGTGGGCAGGCTGTTTTTAGGATCTACCAACTGCTTCTGAAAGTATTAAGAATAAGCTATTATTGTTGCATCCGCACGTCATTTTATTGTCTTGGAATTTGCCATTTCCCTCCATTTCTGGACTATTTCCATCTCTTCCAAATCCCCCGCAGATTCCTCTCTCATAAATATTTTACATCTTCAAATGAACTCTATCAACCTAAGCTTACTGCATGGCTGGCTGCCTGCGTGCTCCTAATTTAGTTTCAACACATTTATAGAGGTGCAGTTGACACCGCGTGTATATTTGAAGACTTATTACTGTAAAATGTTCATCAGGGTGAAAGGAACAGACTTTAATTTGCTTGTGTATTTTTAATGTGTACCTCGGGTTGATTGAGGGGAAAAAAAAGGCAGTCAGTGTCAAAAAAGCAAAACTAAATATGACCATTGCATGCTTGTGCTCTCTTTAATGAAGTCTAAAAGTGTTTTGTTAACCAAAAAAAAAGTTTTATTGCAGACATCGAATGCTTTCAAAACATAAATACATTCAAGGACACACTTCACGCTTATAATTTGAGAGAGTAGAAAGACCATAGAAAAGCTGAGAACCTGTCCTTGAGTTCAGTTCTGTGAGGTAAACTCGGGCTGAAACTTGGTAATGTATATACGTAATGAGCCATGACAGGGAGGTTATTACATTAAAAGTGTCATTTCTCAGATTAGATTATAATGTTTGAGGAAGTGAAGTGTGGCGTCGTGATGTACCAACGGCAACAAAAACAAAAGCGTCTTCTTTTTATGGCTCTTTATGGGAACATGGAGGAAAAATGTTACGCGGCAGTGAAATTGCTAGCTTGAAGACGAATATATTGTGAGATGTTTGACAGCTAAAACTATAATTATTGAAATTCTTTTGCCTCAAGCTTTATTTAGAAATCCTGCAATGGGAATACTTTGACATTGTCCAGAAAATAGTGTAATCCAAAACCATTTTATCTTGACACATCCACTGAACTGCCTCGAGGTATTTTGTGTTATTATTTTGAACCTACAATTTAGATGTTGTTTTACTCAACAGCCATCTCCCTCCACAAGTAACTTTTGACTACAAACTTTATGCAAGGTTTGCCTGCCGTCCACCGTCTCCATTTCATCTGCATCTTTGAGACAAGTACTGGTTAGCTAAAAGCCTCTTGTTTAAATATTTGATGTCTCTGCCACCTTCCTTGCAAAGATAAAGAGACACGGTGAAGTAGAAACATGTAGAGATTACTGAAGCGATGGCAAAGTACCTCCACACCCTTATTATAGCAGTAAGTGAGCCTTGCTTCACATTTGGAAAGCTTAAACTGTTTAATAATCATGGTAATAATCTGAGATTTTCGGAAATCAACCTACAATTTCACATCAGTTGTAAAGATGCCAACATCTTGCAGTTTTAACTGGACCCAAGGGTGTGCCTGGAGATCAGAAAACTTGAAACAACAATTTAAAAATAAAAATGTATTACACAAAAAACGGGAGGCATCACAGAACCTGAACGAACTGGAAAACATAAGGTAGCTGTCAACACAAATGCAGAGCAGTAAAATAAAGAATGGGGGGGACTAAAAGTGTTTCGAGGATCAAAAGCATACATTTGAATCCATCAAAGCTCAATGCACCAGAGAAATACAGGGAACAATTGAAAGGTCAATAATTTAAGCATAAGAATGAGGGCGATCAGACACCACGGACTGGAACCAGGAAGCTAAAGTAGACGCTGCAGTAGTGTTGAATTCAAACTAGTCATAAGATTAAGAATTCTCTTAATCAGAAATCCCCAACCTTTTTTTGCACCACAGTCCATTTTATGGTTGCTATTTTAGTCCAAACTGACCTTCAGATCAAAAAATTACAAATAAAATGGCAATACCGAAAAAAAATATTAACATTAAGTTCACAATGTCACAGTTGTCTTTAGACTTAGATTGTGTCATCTTGTTCTTCCTCTTTATGTTCTTCTTATTTTATTTTTTATGTATTATTTTTTATTGTTTATGAAAAATTGCTGGCTATTGGTAAAAAACAATTTCCCAAAGGAGACCTCCTGAGGGATCAATAAAGTTTTACCTTACCTTACTTACCTTACAAAAATACACCGCAATGTTGAATCAGCTGGAACCTTGCACTTGTTTCTCTGCAACAAGATGGTCCTAAATAAGGTCTGTGTCATTTTCACTTTAACTAATATATATATATATATATTGAAAAAAATATCTGAAAAAAATATGTATATATATCTATATATATATAGATATATATACATATTTTTTTTTCAATTTACTGTATTGATATTCAATAATAATACCTTTTTTTTAAATTTAAAATATATGTTGGGGTTCAAAATCATATTTATTTTATCATGGTTACTGTACGGAATACATTTCAATCAAGTGTTTGTGAAGTAGTATTTTCTCGTTACAGTTAAACATTTGGCCACTAGTTAACATGGATAACATCTGCCGCAGCTAAAGAAACATTAAAATCCAGCAAGATCCCAGCAATGACTCAGTACGAGAGGATACAGACAACTTGAGCTTGTAAAGCTGATGTTTGGACATACTTTGGTTTTCAGTTCTAGTAATTCAACCAAAAGATATTTTACGAAAATTCAATCATATACAGAAGGGACAATTCGTTTTTTATTGTTTCAAAGATTGGGAAAAAACTTGCAAACCTCACAAATACACACTAAGAATTGTTAAAGCATCTTGCAAGGGTGCGATAACATCCCCCAAAGCCTCACCTTTGAAATTAAATTTGTGAATCACAGAACCCACTGGCTCAGTGACACAACTTCAAGCTTTGCAGCGATGATCAGAATTAATAATAAAAGACAATTTTAATGATCCACATTTCGGTAGAAACACCCTGAGATAACCTTTCCCCGCAGTCTCTCTGTGAAATCCTGCGAGTCTCTGTGTTAGAGATGAGAGAAAAATGTAAGACTTGTTTTTTCCGTCTCTTCTCTTTTATATCCCGTCTCCCGAGTTCCCTCAAGGCTTCTTCCTCTATCACTTATCTTTACCTTCCTCACATCTCAACAGCCTTATCCCACTTGATGAAGCACAGCTGTCGGAATTATGGCAAACTTTTGTGTATATGTATTCACGTGTCGTTCAGCGAGTCTTTTAAAGGCTCTTGTTTTTGGAGGAAAGAGTTGGACCGTCTTAAGTTTACTGTCGACAAAGGAACTTTTTTGTGATGCGTTTTCTTCTTGGATCAAGTAGGAACAAACCTCATGTCACCCCATTCAGAAAATTGGAATATATTAAGGACCCTACTTGAATTAAAACAAACGATGTCGTCAATCATCTGCGGATTAATTTACTGAGGCCATTAAGATGACGTCATATTTGGAAATTGTCTTGCTGGATCACGTTCAGACCTGCAGAGATGTGACTGCTGTGTGCACAGCGAAATCATTCCAGAGTCTGCAGTGACATTGGGGTGTTACAAACTTGAAGTGTGTGTGTTTGTGTGAGGTTTTTGCTCCCAGCTTAGCAGGAGCGAAGATGAAGGGTGGGATGACCTTTTGAAGCCAGTCGTGCAGCACATGTGCACCTGAATCAAAATACAATTTGTGAGGGCATTTTATTCCTCGGGGCTGCTTAATAGAGTGATACAATCGAAGAAGAAATTTATCGCTAAGATACAGAGCGTGAGTGGTCTTTTGTTCAAGGCATTTTTTTTTAAATAGAAGAGGAAATGTGCATGTTTTCATTCACTTATCGATGTTCAACCATCATGACCGTGCAAAACAAAAATAGAATAGAGTCTGGTGTCTGAGTGAGCCCAAAGGTTTCGTTGGTATTGTGTTATTTGTTATAATTTGCATGTGTGTATTGACAGCAGGTGTGTGTGTAGAATTGGACATGCGGGACCTCATCTGAATTGGTTCTTTTACATTATTGTAGTTTTTTAATACAAAAAAATATATAGACTAGGCACAGTAGTTAAAGTCTCGGAAAAATAATATGTTTTGAAATTCTGGCAAAAAAACAACAGATCTAACATCCGAACAGTCCGAGTTTTAAACTGGAAGCATCATGATAGTATTTACACCAGACCCAGGGAGAAAATTACAAAAGCAAAAGGTTACCAAAAAACCACAATAATACACTCATTAAATGATTGCAGGTCCCACATTATTCTGTTTCTGTCTCAAATAAATGATAAACAATCTTTTTTTTATTTTTGGGTGAATTCTGTTTCTTCTAAACCTGTACATTTTCCCCTCTTATTTTCTTTACATTTGGTTTAAATTGTGTCTATATTCCTATAAAGTCTATCTATCTTGTCTATCTTATCTATCTATCTAGAGTTTTTCCTTTATTCATACATTCCTTTGCATCTGCTTGTTCTTCTAAAGTGGTTTACAGTTGGCTGAAGAATAAAAAATAGGCAGATAACAAATCACCTTTACTCTGCACTTACACTATTGACAATGGGAAATTCAGAGTGCGTAGAGAAAACCTATAGAATCAGTAGGTGGACAAAGAAACCGTCCGTTCCTTAGTCTCAGTCGCCTTGAGTTGCAGTGAACTGGACTTAATCTTTACCTTGTGAGAAAAAAGCACCTTCTTTTTACACATTTCAAAATTAGGAATCCTTGAAAATTCACGTATGATACAAATACATTTGCTATATATAAACAAAGCATTGGCTCAATTACTCACAGTTTTGAAGCCTTAATTTGACTTAAGCAGTCGTGACTTGAAAAAAGGAATACCTGTAAATAATTACTGAGCCACGTCAAAGGATGAGTAAATAGATTTGGGTTACTGTCAACATCCTCGGCGTTCCTGGTACATGATTTATATTCTCGTGCACACAAGGATCCACAAATACACCTGAACAAAACCACTCTAAAAAGCAGACACTATGAAGGGGTTGCACACGTTTTCAACTATTTTCACCCTCATCAATAATGAAGCCAAGTATTGTCTTTTTACAAATGAGTGCAAGATGGGCAGCGAAGGCTGAGAATGGATTCTAAAATGTGCGTAGGGCGATTCTCAAAGGAGTCGTGGACATTGTGATAAGAAACTGTTAGATGGAGTGCATTCAGGGTAGAGCAACAGCATCCCTGTGGGCCTCACATCCATTGTACTGTACAGTTTTCTTAAAGCATTTTACTCTCTTACGCTTTCAATTTGCTTCTCCGAAATGGGCACAGGAAGTAATTCCGCATGGCAGCTTACCAGCTTCTCTCTGGCTAAATGACAAGTGGCGATTGTTGAAAGTGGCAGCTTCAACTATTTGAACCTTCCACCTCTCACATTAGCAATTTTATACACCACAAGCTTGTGGGGAATAACGCTGTTAAAACAGCATTAAACGTCTATAAATACCTCTTGGCATGTTATTAATATTATATACCCCCCCTCCAACCTTCCATGTCTAAAGTTGGTCATAGTTTTGGGAGAAAACATGAGAAAGTAAAAGGAAAGTCTTGTTGGTCAGGGCTCCTATCTTTTTCTCATGTGAATCATTCATGTATTCAAGGTTGCAAATGGCCAGTGTGCTCCTCAGGGAAGCTAGAATTTCTCACATCATATATATATTGTTATGGTATGAAGGAAAATCAAAAGGAATGATTTCCTTTTTTTTTTAAAAGTATGATGAAACTGAAGAGTCGCAATGCAGAACAAAATTTCTAAGAAGTACCACACGACACATACTGACAATTTTCATCAGCCCATCACTAAAATCTAGTGTTTGCTTTTCGCAAAAAGTTGGAGGTTGCAGTTCATCCAGGCAAAAAAAAACTTTATTTTCAGACAATTCACTCTTTTCAATCTGATACATAACCTTATAACCGCTACAAGCTCACCAACACTTTCCTTTGGAAAGCTTCATTTTGGAGTTCCAGAGGCGCCAATTTGGTACAATACCAGGTCTGGGCTGGTAAATAGGCTTATCCGCCATGCATTTATAGGTGTCAAAGTGTAGTGGGAAGATTTTAAACGGAACATTTCTCATTAAGTTTTTAGTGATTCTTGGACTCAATGGTCGAGCATCCCATTGGTTAATATCCTTACTAGTAGAATGATTGTCCAGCCTTCCTAAACATAGCTCCTGGGACCTTTTCAATGTGTAATGCCAAAGTTGAGGTGCAATTAAAAATATTTCCGATATCCTGGTAATTTTTCAGTGATTGAGTCTCAGTAATGCATAATAAGGTTCGTAATTGCAACTAGATTTGTTGTTAATCTGGGGTTAAAGTTGATCCTGAAAGAAACTGGCAGCCAGTGAAGAGTTTTAACGATCCGGAAAATGTGAGTTCTTCTACTAGAGCTGGTCAGAATTCTCACTGCAGAGTACTGTATCAACTGCAGGCGAAGTCTGTGGCTGAAAAGTAAAACAAGGGATTAAAGGGTTAATGAGACAACTGTGACTGAAAATAAGTGTTTTCTCAACATATTCTGTTTCTAATTAGTGCAGTAACAGCTGATATTATAATCTGAAAAGTTTAACATTAAAGAAAAGTCAATGAAATACTTTCAAGTTTTGTTCCATCTTCATGATTATGATTAATTGTAACTATCATTTGTCTGTTCTCTGTAGTTTTGTCAAAATACCGCATGAAACATAAATAAAGTTTGGCACAATGGGATGCCTGCTTTTTCATCAGCTTCTTTGTGCAGAACCTTCAATCTAAAGCCCCAGGGGGTCTCGCTTCTTGCAATAACTCATCATTTAATTATCAGTTAATTTGAGCGTATGTTGATTCTTCCTGGTGGCCTGAAGGTATTAAGCATCTAACTAGTAAACAGATGTATTCTTCCACTGGCGTCTCATTTAGATAATTAAACAACGTGTCGTCACTCAGCCAGAACACTGCTGCGCCCTTTTTAAAAAAAAAAAAAAAATACATACTGCATGAATAATCGACTGTGTCCTTTTATGTTGAACATTTTCACCAGAGAAAAACAACAAAACTATCAGAGGCCCCTGTTATCGCGGCGATTCTCCGAGCATTCCGTGTTTTGTCATGGATTAAATCTGCATCCCTACTAATTGAGTTCACTGGGAATGACAGTGGAAATCTGTTCTCAAACACACAAACTTAAGGTCGCGCAGAGTCCGCACGAAATCCGGTTGTATTATTCAGGCTGGGGCTCATTTGAAACACATTTATCATATTACACGGCTTTGTAAGTGCTCCAGGCTTTAATATCGTGTGCTAAGACGTAGCTTTACTTTTGCTAAAGTAGGTCCAGAAGGCTGAGTCAGTGTTCGATTGCGAGAAAATTAAAGTTATTTAAATCAACAATACAATGATTTCATACGTGATCATTTTGAGTAATTTTGCAAGGTGATCCTTCTTGTATTTGATGTATTAAAAGGGAACGAAAATTAGGTAAACCTGAGGTCTACTGTCGGCGTTACACAATGAAACTTCTGATCACAATGATGATAAAGACTTTGAGTTTGTCTCAATTGTGAAACTAGCTCGGACTAAGTTGAAACCTTTTTTTTCTGTAAAAATGAAAATCCATCGAGTTTTTAACAGATTCCTTCTGAGCTGTTACCCATCTGGGGGTTGGAATGCTGGTGTAATATTGATCAAGCCTTCTGTCTTTCAAACTGTATTTGTTTTTATGTTGCAGTAGAACTGCTTCGTCCTTGTTAAAAGTAGCCCGGAGCTCCTGTCAAGGCCTCGGTTGCTGCAGTCTGTGATTCAGACATCTGCCCCTGCTGTTCGAGGGAGACTGGTTATTATTGAAGTGAGTGAGGGGATGTATTGCGCTGTCTGGAGGAAGATGGTGTAATTTAAGCCCTGAGAACAATCTTCCTATCGCAGCACTTTCCTCCGGAATTGTTATTTTATTGCTCAACTTAAAGTAGATTATCCTGACACCTCGCTTGTTGTCATACAGCGTAATGATGGCCTCTTATGTGAGCGCCGCAGTTAAGTAGCCGCCTTATTTAAATCTTGATTTTGGTCACTTGTTATTACTGTCAGAGGCGTGTTTATGTAAGTGCATCATTTCAAGGAGCAGTTTTCGCCGGCCATGAAGGAGACGTTGATTTCACAACTGATTGTTCGGTCTTACATTCTTACCATAAAGCTGTTTTTGATAACCTGGTTAGCTAAGTTCTGAAGCTATCGCAACAGCATATCCATTTCCATCTCAGCGCCTGGACTATTGTTGATGGAAATCTTGGGGATTGTTGCCGAATACCTTTCGTATCAGAGTACTCCCATGGCTAATGCTATTTTCCCAGTCCTGACCCTATCAGATATCTGAAACTAAATACAAAAAGCAACATTGTCCGAGCTTTCGTTTGACCTTATTCCAAACTTAGGTGCTCTCTTCCAGCCATCAGCCTTTCGTATTGAATTATTCCTCAGTGTTTCCCACAGAAATGTTGTCCACTGGCCTCTATAAACCCCGAGAAATTCTCTAAACCACATAAAGGATTTTTTTTTACTATTCTTTTATTTTTTTCGTCTCATAAATATTTTTATTCCATTTCATGCATTATTTATTTTAGATTTCCCGAGAAGTTTATTCATCCCACACAATTTTATGCACCATATCTGATCTTACGCTGTTGAATGCAACACACTGGCAATGCAGTAAAACTGCATTCATGGAGTTGTTTTTTTAGGTAAACAATTTCTTATTTTGTGTAATAATACATTTTGACCTTTCTGTTCACTCAAGCTTAATAATGTAACCATAGTTTTACAATATATGGGAAACACCATCAATCCATGTCCATGTGTTTATAACATTTATCCAGTTATTTTATAGTTAAGAACTTATAAATAAAATTGATGATAATTGTAAACTTTGTAAATAAAACTTTTTTGATAAAAACACAGTTGTTAAATTGAACTTGTGATGCTCATAGAAAAAGCTTAGATCCCATTATGTAACATGTGCTTGAAAAGACCGTTCCTCAGCTTCATACCAATTTATTTCAACTAGTCCATTGAATTCTCATTAGAATTAAGTTTGAGCTTCACAGGGTTATAGTTAGAAAAGTGACAGAAGACATAAAACACATCCCCACTGGCGTATTGCTCACTATTAAAAGTGAATAAAAACGTCACAGTCACCAGACTTACTACTGTAATAATCACTCTAATCACTACGTATCAGATGGGAGAAATTTAGAAACAGCTGCTTCACGTGCACGACTCAATCCCCAGCTTGTGCTAACTGAAAAATATGGGCACCATTAATCCTCCGAGGCTCCGAGGTTGTCTGGTCTAGATAAGATTGCACCACATTGTCAGCTACTTTTTCCACGTCCTCCGTTTTCTTGTGTCACCAATATAGACAAATTGAATATCGCAAGCACAAACAAACATTAAACACGGCGTGACAATTGCTTATTAACAGCAATTAAGATAATGAAGAAGAAAAAAATGAACCTGGGGAAACGTTGGCACGTGAATATCCTTCAAAAACGGCATTAATTACAAACGCATCCACAATCCCTGAGATGACTTTTGTATCATTGCTTGAAATCTTTTTGTTTCATATACTCATTTAGAAATGTGTGAGAGGTTGTGTGATAACTGAAGCTGAGGAGGGATTCATCTAGAAAAATAAGTGTTGATGGTTAAATAACAATTAAGTTAGTATATGTAGTGTTGTATGTTTGTCTGTATAAATGTATATTTGTATGGATATCACCTTAGTATATACATAATCATTTTAATTTTGTAATAGATATTACAAGACAAGATATATCCTACATATTGCTATGAATTATTTATTTCTATAGATATGTATGTAGAAATATTTGGCAACTAGTAATAACTGAAGAATAATTGAAAAGGTAATCCTTCTTTTTCCTTATCTGAAGTACAGTGTTTTTACATGTTTTTTTTTATTGTCTTTTATTTGTTTATTTGTCTTAAATGTCTTAAAAAAGCAACATATTATAAATACTTTTCATCTTGTCTCAGTTGTTTTCTTATAAGATCGCGGAACTTCTAACCAAGTGTAAAGCTGTCCTTCAGGTCATCATTAACTGTTATGTGTACGTTTACAAGGAGGTGGGATTTATTATGGATTTGGTGATATCGCGACGCGCCGACGGCTCCTCTCTGATGTCGCTCAGTTTCGCGGGAATCACCACAGAAGTGCGCAAATAAACGAAAGGAAAATATGGCATTGTTTTTCTTATCTAAACCCCCGGACCTCCCCTACAGTACTTGCACCTGCACGCGGCTACATTTTTTAGGAGGAAAAGGAAAAAATCTCTAAAAAAAAATCGATATTGAAATTCAAGACACCAATATCGAATATCGCAGATATTTACAATATCTTGCAGCCCTATCTATCTAGCCATCTGTCCATCCATCTTCCCGCATTTTGTCCAATTCTGTTTGGACTTATTTTTCAATTTCATGATTTTGTTTTTCTTGGATCCACATAAATTAGCAAGTCGGTGAGTCAATGAGGGAATTTCAGAGAGAAATTAGTTTGAGACGGTTTCTCCTTTCAAAACTGAAAGAATCCTATTTACATTTTGGCACATATTTGATTCTGTTTAAGGTGATGGTTCTTTTTGAAGCACGGTTCCAGCCTTTCTGCGAGCATTCAAAGAAGATTGAATCTTAAAGTCCAAAAACTTTAAAAGTGGGGTCGTCCTCATCCCGTATTTTGTCTCCACCTTTTTCCTGATGCATGTATTGTACATGCTGGATGGTTAAAAATGTTAAAAACACAGAGAATCACAGAGCACCTGTTCTATTAATAAAAGGCAGCTTCAAAGGTAGGAGCCGCTATCTTCCATCATTTGACTTCAAGTCTTTCATATAGCTCATTTTCGTGTTGGCCTTATTCTGTGCTAAAAAAAAAACCCAAGATCAAATGAGGCAGCTTAGCAGCTGAAAGATATGAAGTTAATGAAATACTCTCTTTTGCCCGTCGACTGATGACTGGCACGGACTTGAACGCCACAATGGTGCTGTTTGTGAGCTAAGAAAGGGTATCTGACCTAATGTTTGGCGTCCGTCCACGTACAAAAGTCCAGCCGTCTTCTGAGCCGTTCTGACACCTTTTTGCACCGGAGGATCAACGCAAGCCTGAGCAGGTGCTGGAAATGAATCCTGCTGCATTAGGTGCAATACAAAGGGATTATAGGGAGAGAGATTTACTTTAATAAGTCTTCATACTTTATGTGTCGATGGTAGTAGCCATGGCAGCTGTGTTTTGAAGTGGGACAAGATGACTGTCCAGACTTCTTTCAGTTCAGAAGTTTCTTCTTTCATGGCGTTTACAGTGCAGCCAGATTTGACATTTGACAGTCTCCATAGCAAATATTCTTTCATAGCAAAAGTGTCTGATGATATTTTTCCTAAATCATCTCCAGACTGCTATCAATACGCACTGAAGCTTCCTCTGGGTCCGCCCCAGGGCATCCACTATGTAACCTCTTGTTAATGGCAAGATGACGAGACGTAATACTTCCAACTTACCCAAAGCTGCCTTTAAGGATTAGAACCTCATCCTGGCTGCTTCTCAGTGCTATGATCATTTTCAGAGATTTTCGGAGTAATGAGATACTCGATACTTGAGGCGGATGCACAACATTTGGCAGCTATTTTTGAGTAATAAAGGAAAGACAAACTCATTTATTTAGACGCGGTCATAATTTCAATGTCTGTACTTGACATCTATCTTATTGCCAATCCAATATTAGATTACTGAAATTCTAGTTCAAAATGATTTCGTGTCCAAGTGAATAGTTATTTTCTTCCCCTCAAGCGATGTTGGGCCAGGAGTGAGGGTGTTTTGAAATGGACTCAAATGAAATGTGTTGTGGAAGCAATGTGTATAAGAAGTTCTTTTTAGTTTGCTTTTTTCTGTTATATTTTAGTGCAAGTTACAGTTTTCTTTAAAACGGAGATTTTTGCAAACACCTGAGGCGAGAAAACACCTCAACATGTTCAACCTGATTATGCTTCTGAAAGGTGCTTAAGGTTAGTGATCGGGTGAGATTTCCTGTCACTGTAATTCAACACCATCTTTAGGATTATTCATGTGAGCCTTGTACGATTTATAGAAGGTGACTTTAGTGTCACAATGTGTTAATGATGACGTTTGTAATCCAATAAATAGTTTTTTGTTCGTCAACGAAAAATGGTTCAACCAAAGGGATCATGTTTTTACGATAATTCTGGTACCATGGAACAAAACCCTGAAAATCAGTATACTTGTCATTCATTCAAGGACAGAATCAATGCGATGGATGTCACACAGTCTTCATGATGTCTCCATGTAGTTCCTCAGTAATAATGATGACCTCAACGGCATCACAAGACCGCCCGGCCATGCTGGCTGCCGATAAGATGTAGAGTCGTGGAAGAAAGGAGTAAATGACCACAGGCCAGCTTTCAGTATCTCTCCGTCCCAACCTCTCTCTTTCTCTCCGTCGCCACACTCGGTAAAATCTCAATTTCACTCTTTTCTCGTTCCCTCCCTGATTGTGGAGGATAACCATCTACCCTTTCAGCAGGAGCCATAGCCCCATCTGTCTCCTCGTGGCCGCCCTCGCAGCCCCACCTCCTTCTCCTGGTCTGGCAGGATAACCATCTAAGCATTCAGCACAGTCCAGCTTTTTTTAGTCACTTTCCAGGGAAGTCGTGCGTTTATGTTCCGCTTTTCAAGTCGTACACATTTTGACGTTCTGAAGTCCTTTGCAAGAGCCATTTAGTGTTTGATTTTCCCATCAGCAACATTAATTACCGTGAATCATTTTTAAATGAAAAGCTCCGAACAACCTTGAAGGCAGCCTTTTTTGTGTTTGCCAATTGTGTTCTAATCAACACATGACAAAATGTTTTATTCTAGTTTGTAGCATTCAATACCCAAGGCGTGACATCACATGAACGTGTGCAGTAGATTGTTTTTCAAAAGGTGCCATCTTTAAGTAAATGACGAGGTGAGATATGCTGTCAACGTGTTAATGAGGATTTTGAGGATTGTGTCTTTCCAGTTTAATTTATGCTTAATTTAAAGAGCAACTAATGTGTTTAAGTTTGTCTTAAATAGATCTTGCATCTCTAGTGTACTCATCAGTATGTGTCTGTTTTTAAATCTTGTTTAACATAACCACACCCACTCCGCTGTGATTGGTCAAGCCGTGAGGTTTGTCACCGCGCGTCATCAATCCCGGAAGTCTCCACCTCCAAACAACTTGTATAAACAAAGCGGGGCATGATTACTGGCTGGAGATTTTAGAACGGGGGAGAACTTTATGAAGTAATAACTTCAAAACATCCTCATGATTCAGGTTCATCTTTTATATTCATTTTTATGTTTGAGCCTTCTTTTTTGTTCCTCTTGAAAAAATCCTTACCATGTAAATGACCGTCCTCTGTCAAATGATTTCCCTTGTTATTATTCTCTCTATCGTCTATCCAATTTGTAGTTAAAGGGTTTCAATTTGGGATAAACATTGAAAAATAAGGGTTTCTTCAAATCACCTGGCGTCACTATTTGACGCTAATCTCGGTCTGTGCTTCCATCTATATTTAATTTGGTTTCTGTCTTTGTTTAAAGTATAAATTGAACGTTCGGAGGCAATGATTTGCGTTATGACAGAGGTACGCTGTCAGATTGCAGATTGAAGGAGATAAAGAAAGCTGTGAGTTCTGAGGTAGACAAGCAACGGGTTGTTTTTTTTTTACTTTCAAAGAACTTTTGAAAAAAAAAAAGAAAAAAAAAAGTCTCTTTCACACCAAGACTGAAGGGGGATTAAACGAAAGCTCAGTGAACTAAAGACACAAACGTTCCTTTACACATCTTGTGCATTTGCTTGTCAAAGTGCTGCAATGAAGCTCTCTCTCATCGGGCTGTACGCCAAGAATCTGGATCCAAAATCCCCCAAAGGCCTGTCTGGAAAAAAAGGAGTCCTGAACTAAAGAATCACTGTCTCTAAATGGCCAATTAACCGCTAATATTTCTGCGGTTTGTAACAAGCACCTACCAGTCTTTTTAAGATCCACAAATCTTTCCTGTCTCACTCATTTCTTCTTGTCGTTTTCTAAGTGTTGTGTCCTTCTGAGTGTAATCCCCTAATAGCTATGGTGAAGAGTCATTTGCTGTAGTTGTGCCTGGCGTTGCAGTGAAGAATGCTCAACTTGTCCTCACTGAAGGCAGAGTCTTATGATGTCTTCCATGACCCTGTCAACAGCACTGAAGATATATATTTTAACGACTTCATAAAGCTTCTTGTAGTGGAACTAACTTTCGAATTAGATCCTTTATTCATCATGTTAATAAGCAACGACCCCTGACTCCGACTCCGGGGTTAAATGTTTTATTTATTCCTTCAGGTTTATCAAGTTCATGTTCAACATGGAACCAGCGCTTCCCTACTGACTGACTCAACCAATGTGTGTAACTTTGTCCTGTTGCCTTACTTTTCATGGTGAGAGTCTTGAATGTGCAGGAAGTTCTTTGTCATTTGGACATTCTTGAAGGAGACATTTTGGTCAAATCCTCCAAATGGACCATGCTCTTCCTGCTATGCTAATACAGTCACCTCGGTAAGGCTAGTTAGTTTGTGGCCATGAAGCTTAAAGGTTCTTTGACTCATGCATTCAAGTGTTTGGTTTGGAATTAAACCAAGATGTTACACCTTTCTAAGGCTTAAAATCCTTACACCTTATGAGAATGAAATACTTCTACTACTATAGTGTTTACCTAAACATGCAGAAGCACCAGTTGTTCGAACGCCTAGCAAAGCCCCGGACACAGTCAGTTTTTGTCCAAAATAGCAATGACAGAAGTTATTTTTACATTAGGAAACATGGGCATAAGCTAGTATTTGAGTTTTTTTTTTTTTAGATCATTGCTATTATTTTTGCATGAAATTTCTGGTTTAGGGACAATGTCTTTTGTTAATATTCTTTAAGCACCTTTTGGTACAGGTATTGAATACCCTCCCTTATTACTTACTGCTTTGAGAATACACCCTTTTGGGTGTGGAGTATACAGAAATCAAAGACACTTTTATTCGTGCAGGCTTTTCCTTGATTCTCTGATACTCCTGTGTTTGTCTCAGTGTTATCTTGACCTTTAAAGTATATATTTTATTGGGTATTGTTTTGATTGTTTAAGCGCTTTGTGACCCTGGTCTAGAAAAACACTCTACAAATATTACTTTCTTACTTAACCATGGTCATGTACCCAACTACATTCACCTATTTTCATTCCTTCCTCCTTACTATTTTTTTTTTTTTTACAAATGATAATGCCTAAGGGTCGGACCCTCCTTAGAGCTCTAGGTGGGAGGCAACCTGAACAATCACCAGTCTGTACTCACTTTACCAATGATGGTTTTGGGGAAAAATGTGCCCAAAGTAAAACCCCACCAGCACTTTGTCATCATATATGCAGGTTGCCTCAAGCTGGAAGCGAACTTTCTTAGTCATGAACCTTTTACTGAAAGAGTCTTATGTCTTTTCTGGAGAATAGCTCAGTCAACCAGCAAAGTCTTGTTGATTAAGTTCATCAGTTCTCTGTATGTGGGGTCTTAAAATGTGTGTCAAGCTAATATTTGTGTTGGCTTCCGTGGTCAAACCAACGTGTATTGGTTCTGGCGTGGTATCAAGAATAAATCGCTCAATATCGTCTAGTCTTTTCTTCTCCAATCGTTGGATGAAGTGTTGATATTTTTCTTCTCCACAATCATTTAGTAACGGAACGGTTGGTGGTATCTGGTCGGCCCCCCGCTGCTTGTATGTGCGTATCAGAGATGGTGACCTACATGAGACAATACATCATATGCTTTGCTTCTTAAAATGAGCCACCGCTGCAATTCTGTGTCTGCGTGTAATTGCGGTTTGCTGACAGGACCGTCTGCCGGTGGGAGACGAAAACACAGACCACAGATTAATAGTTCTGACATTTCCCAAGCATCTTCATCTCGGTCTCGACAGGGTTGTTGCTCTCTAAGCTCCGTGGCTCACTTTCTATTTCAGCAATCGGTCCACTGAGACAATACAGTGTTGTCTCTCTGTCATGTGACTCTGATGTTTTTGTGTGCCTTTAACTCCCTCCTGGTGGCTATCGGTTAGTCCTCTTTGTCTCGCTGTTGCCAAGACATTTGACTGACTCACAGTGACTAAGAGGAGCCTCAAGTGCCTGCCTGTTCTGACCTGACTTCAAAATAGACGTCTTGGCACACACATCCACCCGACAACATCCCCCAGAAACACTGGCTTCCTTGTACGGGCACCAGTTCCCATGTCAGGTCCTCTTGTCACATCAGGATCTTAATATGACTCACTAAGGGTTTCTGCTGCTCGTCGGGAGAACAATCCTCCATCCAAGCGTCGTAACAATGAGTCTGATTGTGGACCGCGAGGAACACACACACGCACACCGAGACTCACGGCTTCAGTAGTCGAAGGCCGGCTGCTAAGCTCGGTACTATTTGTCTTGACTGATGTTAAGATATAATGACAAAAACATATAATCGCGATAAGAGAAATCCCCACAGAAGTTGCGAGCATGTCGGCGACGATCCGGGCGTGTGGGGATCTGCACAGATTCCCTGGCCGGATTCCCAGCCAAAGGCAAAGAAAAGGGAGCGTGACGTAGACTTGAGGGGGGTACGGGTGGGATGGAGGGATGAGAGAACCGGGCGCTGAAAGCCTCCTCTTTGCTTTGATCTGTTGTCCGTCTCTCATTTTTCCTCCATACTCCGATCTAAAAACTAACTTCAGGCACTTCATCGGCCTCTAACCCCTCATTGAAGTTGTTGATAAAGCTTCAAAACATGTTCGATTTTGACTCCTGAAATCGGTTAATGTTTGGGTGTGTAAGCGATGAGTGACGACGGCGTGTGAAGGCCTGTTGGCGAACGACAGATGCATGAAAAGAGTCAATTAAATAATAGAATTATGGAGTTGCCTTTCATGTTCTAATGGCCGTTGATTTATACCCTTCGAGGCGAACAATAAAACGGGAGGCATCAGAATGACAGTAGCTCTTGAGCGGAGCTATAACTATTTAATGACAACATCCAGCAAATCAAGGTGCTCCTCCTCGCTGTAAATCACCGCGCCAGCTTCACTGTTAATCTTTGTATGCAGCTCCGAGCACGTATGATGTGATTATAGAGTAATTAACAGGATTATCTAGTGCAGATCTGTGCAAAGTGCTGCCCAGAGGCTCCTTTGCTTTATTTACGAGGTCCACGTGAGGTCATTTTTCCAAACTATAAAACTCA
The DNA here is from genome assembly GCF_982586985.1 of Callionymus lyra. NCBI lineage: Eukaryota > Metazoa > Chordata > Actinopteri > Syngnathiformes > Callionymidae > Callionymus > Callionymus lyra. The sequence continues at coordinate 5,632,394 of NC_141833.1, forward strand.
ATGTTTCCTTAAATACGACGATTGTTTATGATCGTGTTCGCTCTTCATCATGAATCAACTCAAAATAGAAACTTCAGTCGTAAAACTACTACAGTTGTAATATTACGAGATAAAAAGTCTACTTTTATTTACGTAACATCACGACTTTTAATCTTGTAATATTTTACAACTTTTATTCAAGTAATGTCAAAAGAAAAACATCCTGTATATACATCTTGTTTCGGTTAACTTGCAAACCAAATGCCTCCAAAAAGTACCTGAGCTTCCCCTGGAGTGTTTTTCAAAAGCACTTTAGTGTGTCGCAGTAGTATTTTACAGTGCACAGTCCTGTTATTAACTCGGCATTACATCGCAGATACGGGCTTTACGGCTCTTTGACTGAGGCCGTGTCTTTTTTAAAATAGATGTTCAAAGTTGTTGTGGCTCTTTTCAGGATTCTAGTAAACATCGTATTCCTTCTCATAGTCATTTATCAGTCACATTTGAGACTCCCTGTTCTCGTCTAAGTATTATTGTCACAGGTTTCATGCTTTTATATTTATATATATATATATATATATATATATATATATATATATTTTGCAAGGCTCTATAAGACATTAGACATCAACAGTTTTAATTTTAGTAAAAAAAACAATACGTATTTATGTGTATATATATATATATATATATATATATATATATATATATATATATATATATATACTGTATATAATAAAGATGTTCAGATTATAACCATTTGTCAAACCTAAGGCCTGCCTAGTTATTATCTGTAGCCAGCCAGATTAAAGTGAAAGTAGATAAACATTGGTATCTTTATAGGTCAACAACATGGAATATTTAAGTTACGATCATTATCTCGAAGGGAGATTGTGATTTAATTTTGATACATCAGCGTAGATGTAAAATGTCGTGCATGTTAAGGTCTCTAATGGTCTCTTACTTTCATGCGTTCTGCTAGAATACCTCTCGCCCCTCGCTGGTCAAACGGAGCGTGTTTAAGCTGTAGCAGCTCGACAGCTCCTGACAACAGCGGGTCCGTCTCTTTACAAAGACGTGGAAACAACAGGGCAGGAGCGAGACAGGTCTGTTTGCACGGTGAACATCAGGAGAAATCCTTTCAGAGGTGCCAAAGACGGGGGGAAAAAAACAGTGATTTTCGCGGCTTTTGCGGCACCAGTACACGTTCTGACAATGTTTGAGCAAGGCTTTTGTGGGAGTTGAAAGTGTGTCAGTTCTTTAGGGGGATAATAAGTCGTGCAACCGGTTCACTCATCTTTAGATGTGATTCTGGTCTAAATGTTTAACCGAGGCCAAGATGCTCCTATGGGTGCTTCAGTGAGGGTGTTTCATAGATTAAAAAAGAGGTGATTCTTTATTATTTGTTGGTACCATGAACCAGATTGTAAATGGATTTTAAATGCCATCTTTAATTTTTTATATCTACAATAACACTTTTTAAATGTATATCTAATTATTTAATTTAAGAATAATCAGGATAAAGAGAAGTGAATCAACCCGGATAAGTTTATGTTGAAGTGGAAAATAAGACAAGACAACCAGAGTCTGCAGTCCTGACCTCACCACAACTAATGAGGACGTGTCAGATGAAATAATGATTTTTAATAATGGTACAAATATAGGCAGTTTAGGTTTCTTCTCTGTTTTTTCTTTTCTGTTTCCTAAGAATCTCTGGCCCCGTCTGTTTTTCTGAGTCAGATCCTCGGCGACTCTTGGTTCTTACATTTGTTCCCGGACCGTCTAGTTTCATTCATGCAAATATCGTGCTCCACAAGTCTGGCATTTAGCCTGAGGACATATCCGCTCGCCTTCTGTGCCCAGATACTGACAGACCTCATCTTGTATGCAGTGACTGAGTCGTACCATTTTATCTTCTGGTTCCTATTTAATGATTTCGGCAAGTTTTTAGTCAGGATCAGGCTCATTGAGTCTAACACATCATTTGGTTCTGTTTGCATCGCTGGTGTGTGTGATCATCAACACACTCCACTCGTGTGATGTGAGTGTGAAGTGGCCAAAGTGTGTGAAGGAGGACACTCGAGTCAGAGGTCAGAGTTCATGGCCGAAGGCTGAAAGGCTGCGTGACACAAAACAATTTCATTTTGAAAGGGCTTTGGAGATCTGAGCAAGAATGTGGTTACTCTTTTGAAGAAGGCGTTCAAAGATAAAAGTTCATGGATAATCATGCAGATTAATGTACTGTGGGTAAAATAGTCAACATTTTATAATATATAAATAGTATTTAAAAGAATATTGTTTGTTATTTGATCAGTAATTGTGTTGTCGTCTGAAACCAAAATAAGTCCAAACAATAGCTTTAAAAGCTGCTGGAGTCAATTGTATCCTCTTGTCCCCAAGTCCTTCCTGGGATCTCACAGAATTCTTCCTTTAATCACGGAAGATGTAATGACTGCTGCCATCTAGAGGACGGAAAGTGTAATTCCAACACCAAAATGATCAAACGCAGTAAAGGTTTTGATTTATTATGAATTGTCAATAAAAAAAAAAATCTAACTATTGTACAAACACTTTAATCATATATATAATAACTAAAACAGACATATATCAGATTGTTATCTTTTTATTATAAGAAAATAAATTCAGTGCTGCTGTATATCTATACTGTACCATTAAAAAATGGAAAAAAAATAGGGGTATCTTTATTTTATAACACCTTAATTTGTACATAATTTGACATTTATTTCAATTGAGTATCAAAATGTCCACATACAATGTGTTCAAGAGAAACTTAAATATGTTTAATTTATTAATGAAGTTGTCGTTCATTGCAGAGCTTCAAAAGCCAAATGTAGTCATTAGCTAAGAAAGCACATTAGTCAGAACACGTTGCATCACTTTGTTTGTTCCTGCCGTAATAAAACGTTCATCTTTTGATGATTTTTCTTCTGGCGCCTGAAACTGCCGTGACGCACCAATGATTTCTTGGAAAGTAATTGTAATTTAAGCCAAGTTTCTCGTTATTGATCTGCAAATATCGCCCACGTGAGGAGCTGAAACGACTTCTTACTCTCATGATATCTTTGAGGAGTGTTGTTCCGAAACTCTCTTCCTCTCGAATATATTTTCGAAACCTCATAGTCTCTCTTTTTTGTCTGGATGTGACAGTTTCTCCTGCTTGATGTGTGCCGACAGTTGACGTTTTTCTGCCGTTGACTTTTCGCTCACATGTTCAATGGGTAGCTCGCACACAAACACACCTGAACAAAACAACACAAATCTCTGTCTTCTTGAATAGATTTCCCTTCATTTTAATGCGAAACAAATGTAGATACTTGTGTTTGTGTTTTCTGTCGAAGTTCAAGTTATAGCTTGTTTCTTTTCCTAAAGAAATACGGAGGGTAACTGGGTGTAGCTAGTTCGTCTTTTCACTGTCTGCACTCTATATGAGTGGATATGTTATTATTGCCGTCATGTCTGGGCAAATATGAAAAAAGGAGCGCTGAAGAGGGAGCATACTGGAAAAACAACTCTTTATATTCAGGCTTCAGAGTTTGGATGATATGACTGTGTGTTTTGAGGCGGCCATCTGGTTAGTCCTTTCTGGAATAATATTGTGTTATATATGGGATTCAACGACTACCTTCAGATTACATTGGCATATATGATACATATGCTCACTGTTATTCTACTTCTTTTTGTTCTCAACCATCGGCGAGTGGATTTGTGGTACAAGAAGAAGTAAGAAGTCCTAGTTTTAGGCAAGTCTTCATGCCAGTAATGGGTACTTTTCATTAACATTAATCTTTATCGTGCTTAAATAAGGTTTTAAATGTTTGTGAATCACTAAATGAACATAGTGCAGCTTTGTCGTATTACTATGGTATGTGATACTATGGTAACCCTCGGTGTAGCTTCATAGTTTACCAACATTTTGACAGGTTTTTCTTGGTGCTTGGTTCTCTTTTTCTTATTGCTTATTTTGTGTGTTGTTATCTTGTTTCATTCTTTTATTCTGTACTGACGCCACAAAGAAACATGTTTTCTTTACAACACTGGCAATAAAAGTGTCAGAAAATTGGTTTGAGGTTTTAAAGAGAGAATGTATTAAAGCAGTGCAGGGACGAAGCATATTAGTAGGGGCGTTAGGAAATATAAATATGCCAATATGTTGCGTTATTCTTTTCCAATATACTGTATCAATATTCGACAGCATTTCATTTTGTTGAATTAAAAAATAATGTTTGGCTTGCAAATCACATTCCTTGTGTTATTATAGTTGTTTATGGTTAATAGTTCAATAATGTGTGTATAAAATAATTATATTTTTTTAAATAAACATGCAGATATTCAAGATGTTATTTTTTCTGTTGCAATTAAACTTTCAACTGCCAGCAGTCATTACATCCTCTACATTAAAATCCTGCAAGACTAAGGACGAGAGGATACAATTTGTTTTTAAAGCTGATATTTGTACATATTTTTTCAAATCAAATGAAAGCAGTTCACTTCAAGATTCATGTGGTCTGTAAATTCTGCAACTCCAGAGTCAAATACTCAACAATACTATACAATACTAGAAATATATTTTTGTTCCTAAAGTGTTACAGGGGCTAGTATAAAATATATTACATGTATCGTATTGCCAGATTCTTGCCAATACACAGCCCAACATTTCAGTAACTGATGTAATTTTCATAATGGTTGTGTTAGAGGGATAACACCCTCTTTTACTAGTGCCCTTCATTCCGACTCCATCTGGAAAGAGTGGCCGTCACTTCTTATTCTGGACCTGACGCCTCATCAGTCTTAACTGACAGCTGTGTGACTTTACCTGCCAATTCCACGGCACAAGCTTGCTGCCACTATTCCAGGCATCTGCCAGTCGGCTACTGCATTTCCGATCACTTGTTGAATTTATGAATCACTTCCCAAACTGAGTTAATTATGAATGATGTCAACAGGTCGGAGAGAAGGATTTGCTGTGTGCACCTCAGGCCACAGAGAGTCTGTTTTTAATGCTACAACATCAAAAAGTGAAATTCAAAAGGTCTTCTTTAGATGTGGTGAAACAGTGCTTTTTTCAAGATCTGCTCTACCAACCGTCCACACTACTAGGTTAGAGTTCATGCTAAAGAAACTATAGTTTGATTTAGCATTTTTATTTTATTAAAACATACAGTCTTGTATTCATAGGAACACATCTGTTAGGCTCCTAGATTCACAAGTTGTTTTTATCAAATTAGTTTAGTTTTGATTAATTAGGCCTCAATTCAAGATTGAAGGTGGTAATTCTGAAGTTCTATAGCTTACTTATCTAAAATAAGATTTTTTGGTTTATATTTAAAAGTAAAAGAAATAAAAAGAAGGCTTTTATTTTTATTTATTGTAATAGTTTATGTTGGATTGACTTAAAAAACATTGTAACCCATAGACTTGAAAAATAATGTGATCTAAGCAACATGGTTTCAATGTGGATATACTTTTATTTGCTTTCTTGTGTTTAAATCCTCAAGGCCAAGCTCGAAAATGAACCTTAATAGTGTCAGAAAGTAAGTTAATCTAATGCAGGAATGCAAAAATGTATAGTTTATCGAGTGTCCACTTAAGGCTGGCTACAGTAAGTACGACAGTAAGACACATACCCAGCACCCCCCCAAAAACTGCATTTTATAATTTAACATTTTATGACACATTTACTTCATTGTTAAAAACACATTTTGGTCATTATCCATCCAGCCACCAAACTCTGACTCTTGACAGGAGGCTTCAAAACGATGTTTATTAACCTACAGTTGACGTCTTCATTACTCCTATACAGCGACATATCATCTGCTAAAAGCATAACGTAAAGTGGTGGAACGTTGCTTAGAAATCAGGCGGACGAGTTGACTTTCCTTTTATATGTCACATAAATAAACTACTGTATAAATGGTTTCAAGTGTGTTTTATTTGAGGGTCGCAGAAGTCAAGTAGCAAATAAACAACATTATCCGCTGTATTTATAGTTAACCAGCAAATGAGGGATTTATTTTGCTTTCCAGTCATTCTCAATTTCCTGTTGTCCTCTCCTCTCTCTGATTTTTTCCCAGAATCCCTCAAAGCCTTCGTCAGTCAATCCCTTCAAAGCTCCATCACATCCAGCATGACCTCATTCAGCATTACCACAGTTTTAATAAGCGCTTTTCCTCTACAGTCAAATCTGCGCCGTTAATCAGGGACCAACCTATTATTTTACCTCCGAACAAAAACCATAAAAAGGCAGGGAGGAAGAAGTAATTGTGGGACCGTGTGGTGTTAATTCCTGGACCCGGTGCTCGTAGTGGTGATGAATGTTGTAAGGAGGCTGTGATTGTGAGTCTGATTGCTCACGTTGAGAAAAGAGTCAATTAATTGTGTTTTTAATCTGATTTTAAAGCCCTCTCGAAGTGGTGCAATCATGACGTTGTTGTTGAAAGCTGCTCAAACAGGGGACAGGAAGACGTATTAATGAAAGGTATTTGTGATACTAGTCGTGACCTTGTTACTAATGTGATGAAAGGTTGTTTCTTATGGTGCGAACAACTGCTTAAATAGTGGAGAATCGTGCTGCACACTTTGTTGAGCTGACCTTCCCTTGTGAAGGCCAGGTGATGCTGAATCCAGATTAGATTTCAGCGTACTACTTTTCCACGTTTTACAACTAATATTTGGTTTGGGTGAGTTTTCGTTGTCAATCTAAATATACAATACATGTAATAATATGATTTTAGAAAGCAGCTTACTATATGAATACTTAATATTTGGCTTTGGTGAGATTTCTCTGTCAATTGCAATCTTGTAAATTATTTTTTTTCATTTCATTTTTGCAGTGAACTTCTTATTCCACAAGGTATTCATTGTGATTTTTAAGCTAATGTCAGATACTGTTAAGTTAAGAATTTGTAATCTGTTAAAACAATTTTTTGGGGTTGGGCAAAATTGATCAAATAAGTAATTAGAAAATGTTAAATCTTTTCAGCTGAACAATATACAATATGTATAATAATTGAATATAGATTATAAATATTTTAATTTCAATGTTTAAAAAAAACTAAAATTAATAGGTAGGTAAAGAATAACACATTACTACAAATCAATTATAGAATCGAAAGCTGGATCAATAATAATCACATTTCTTCAAGTAGTTTCAAACTACAAGTTAATACAAACGAATGGAGTTTTTAAGAATGAATTCATGTATTACAATAAATTGAGGAAATTTGAAAAAAAAAATGGGAAAAGTCTTGTTTTTTGATGAGGCAAAATTGATCATGTGAGAAATTAGAAAATGTTAAAATATTTTTAGCTGGATATGTAAAATATCTATCATTAAATATGTGGGAAATGTTAATGATTGTTAACAATAATACATGTAATAATATGATTTAAAAAAAGCAAGGCATGAGATGAATAAACAATTTCCTCAAGTAGTTTCTAACCGTAAGTAAATGCAAACCAATGGAATTGCTAGGGAAGCATTCCTTTATTACAATAAATGAAGAATTTTGAGATAAATGGACAAGAGATATAATATCCATATGCGAAGGAATCGCATGTCCAAATGTATTGTCGCTGGTAGAGCATGTGTCAGTTGTAAAAAATATATACTGTTTAATAGGTTTTGCTTGATTACAATAGGAAGCGAAACTCATTTTTGTGCTCAAGTGAGAGCGTCATTTGTCTTAATATTCCAATTTTATGTTAAGATGCCCTTCAACTGACAAGCAGCGAACGATTACCATAGAAGCGAGGCCACGCGTTTACCCAGCACTCTATATGGATGACAGATTCCAACTGGCTGTTGGTGTATTTTATCCATGAATCAATCCTCCTCCTCTTGTTTTCCTCCACAACCTTCTGCTATTCTTCATCTGCTCATCTTAACCATCCGCCTGGATTTATTTCTCGCCTTCGTTCGCTGCAGCTCCCAGATGGGCTTTTTTTTCTCCTTCATGCATTCCTGCGACTGTTGACACTCTAAAAGGTGCTAAAAGATGGTCAATGTCACTCTCTCTGCCAGGTTGGAATCGTGGACTCCACTTTTTTTCTTTTAATTTCCTCCTCACCCTTTAATTGCTGCACTTAAAAGTTGGTTTGATCTTGACCGTAGAAGGGACGGAAGCTGAGAGTTCGCGAGTGGGGAGACGGATGATTGAATGGTGGAAGACAGTGATTAACTGGGGCCACAACCATGGTGAATTAAGGGGAGATTCTTAAGCTTTTGAATGGAGGGACAGAATCAATGTGTTCAATATCAGGGTCTTGTCTATAGACCCTCCTCGCAGCCGACCCTCTCCACGTTGCATGCTGATGACTTCAATCGATAATGTGCGCTTGAATCTATTCTTTACCTTTGGGCCCTTAAGGAGAATGATATCGGCTCAATTCAACCAATAATAACTTAGCAACGATACGTCCTAAATAAATATTAGATTAATCTGTAATTACACGTCGACAGATATAATTGTACACACACAGCCTCTTTACACCATTCTATGCTGCTTAATACCTTATGAGGGTAGCGGGGGGGCTTCAGAGGTTCTTTAGGAATGAGGCGGGGGACACCCTGGACAGGATGCCAGTCTGTCGCAAGGCGCAAAAGACACAACCATTCACACCTACAGACAATTTCCCCAAGTTGCAATCAACCTCTGTATGTTTTTGGACTGTGGGAGGAAACCGGAGTGCCCGGAGTAAACCCACGCAACATGGGGAGAACATACAAACTCCACACAGTAAGGTCACGGGGTTGGCTCCCTCATGACCTGGAAGCGAACCGGCAACTTTCTTGCTGTGAGGCGACGGCACTTCCCCCGATGTGCTTTTGAAATACGCTAAAACATAAACTAATAAGATGCTTTTTATGTTAGGCTGAAACCTTGAGAGAACCAGACTAATGATAAGTCATTAGCAAGTTAAATAGAGTGGTGTTAAAAGGCGGGAGTAAAGATTACAGGTAGATAAGGAAATGGAGTGTTAAAGAAGAAAGAACAATGTTAGCAGTAGAAATTGTTTGCTAAAAATAGTAGCTTAAACACTATACTCTACAACAGGGTTCACCAATGTTTTGCCCGCGGACACTAAAGAAGTAAGTAGCCCTTGGGCCTGTTTGAATCTGGTGGTTTCTCCTGTGGTTTCAGAAAGCCTTAGTGTCTTGGTAAGATTTGACGACAGAACAGATGTCCAAAAGTCCAAATACACAAAAGTAAAACCCAAAACGGGCTATTCTTGAAGCATAAAGATTGTGGAAAACAACTTAAAAGTCTTAAGGTAGTGCCATACTTTGGATGTGCATCTATATGTCATATTTTCAAATGACAGCAGAACTCACATGGTCTAATGCAGGGGTCTCAAATTCAACTGGCTAAGGGGCTAAGTTAAGTATTACTATAAAACAATACCAGGTACAACACTAAAAACTGGCCAGAAAGGGCCAGAAAATATCACAAGTTTGAGATCCATGATTTAATGCAACTAAATAAATAAATGACTACAAACAAACACGACTAAAAATAGAGGGCTCAAATCAAATTTGCAATTCCGTGTAACACATTTTCAGTGTGGTGTCAGTGCTGCTCATTGAACTGTCACAGAGACGTCTGCAGTCAAATCCTGACGCACTGCACTTCTTAACAACCCTCTGAAAACAGACAGTGAAAGTGTAGCCACTGCAGTGTTGCAGTGCAAAACTCCACTGAGTGACAATCTCTGTTTCTACTGACACTTCTCTTCTTGTCTTTCCCTCGCTACCTGGACTGGTGTTAGGCGAGCACCTGCGCATCTGTCCTCAAGGCTACACCTGCTGCACCAGTGAGATGGAGGAGAACCTTGCCACGCTCAGCCGCAGGGAAATCGAGGGAGTGCTGAAAGATGCCGGGAGGTCCGTGCAGTACTCGCTGACTGGACTGTACAAGACGTTTGATGGTGAGTCCTTTGTTTTTTTTCATCATCATGTTTGCAGCATTTTTTCAGGAACTTCTCGCTCTATATGTATCGATTAAAATGTTTTTTTTCTTTAGATATGCCCATTGTTTAGCTGCTCATCTAAAAGTACCTTCACGCTGACAAACAAATAAACACTTAACCAAATAAAACGTTAAAAAAAATTGAATTTAAGAATTAGAAAATTGTTAAAAAAACGAATTTTGCATACGTTTTTATTTTTTGGGGGGGCAAAGATTATGAAATTACTCCTTTTTTTTTACACAAATACTTAACTTTCCTTTTTAATTAATGTATTTATTTTTTATAATCTTTATACTGAATATGTAAAATGTGTGACATATATCAAGTATATAAAACCTAATTAGCATTTCAAAAGGAAGTCTTAAAAGTATAGAATACACTATATATCTACTATGATTAAAAAAAAAAGCAAGGAGCTTAAATATCTGAACAAATAACCAAACTAAAGTATATTATAAAAAAAAAATAATAATAAGATTTAAACAAATCAAATTCAGCTTTTTATATATTATTTTGAAACTTTTTTTAGGAATCTTAATAATTTTCAGGAGTTTATTGAAATATGAAATAAATAAAAAGGTATTAAATAAATATTGTGCACATTTTTGGTGTTTATTTAATGATCAAATAAATGTTCCGTCCAATCTGCTCCAAGTCACTTGACCTTATCACAACCACAGCAACACGTATGATGTTGAGTAATGGTTCTTTTTCACAGCAGTGTCAGGGTCAGACTGGCTGGTATACTATTGCTTCGACTGCTGCCAATGTCGCTCTTGAATGAGCTTCTTGCTGTTTTTTCTCTTTCAAACTGCTTTATAGCTTTCCAACAAACATGGATGAGGTTGAAAAAGATGACACTATGAACAACAATGGATTTACTTGGTCGCTTAGTAAGTAAGTAATTAAGGTTATTTGTAAAGCGCCTTTATAGACCAGGGTCACAGAGCGCTTTAACAATCAAAGCAATACACAGTTAAAAATATATACAAGACAACATAAGAAAAACACAAACACAGGAGTATGTAGCGAAAGTGACGAAAATACCATTAACTGTACAATTGATGAGTTAAATCAAGGATTGAGAAACAGGCTCATGATCAAGCTCGTACTGATTTTTTTTTTTTTACGATGTATTATTGCGACCTTTTAATGCCTGAGCCGTCATATATTATATAAAGTTTTGAAAAAAAAAATCTAATTCTAGCTTTTGTTCATTTTGCTGAAACAATCCTAATTGAATCAGCTACAGCTATTGATTTCAAGAACTAATTTTCCTTTACAATACAAAACACAATTTCCAGTCATTAAACCATGAGAAGAAAAATACAAAGAGACAGAAATCAATAGCATAAAAATATGTTTTGTTCTTCATATTAAATGAAACTATTCGGTGTAGATTTTCATGTCTTTAAAGTAAAAATAACATGAAAATATCCCCTGCCCTTTTTACAAGAAGTAATTTAAACAATTCTTCATTTACAAATTGAAAGTGACACATAATATGTTTTTGTAATCAATGGTTAACATTTTTATTGTCGTAAAGTTTCTTTACAACAAGATTCAACACATTTCTTGGCTCTGGTTTATACGAACATTTGGCCACTGTTTTTTTTTCTTAGGGAAAAAAATTCTAAAAGCCTTAGATTAGCAGGCAAATCCTAAAATGTGTATGAGAAGTTTCCTCCGCCACAAAGCTGAAGATTATTCTTTCATAAAGTGAGTTAAAGCTTTTACATTTGAAGAATATTCTCAAGTAAACTATATTTGCACAAGTTTAGAGAATCAACAGACTAGACTTAAGCGCTGGCACCAGATCAAACGCCTTGAAATTCAGGAAGAAGAAAAAGCTTTAAGGCTTTACTAAAAGTTCACTTATGGTTTCCGTTCTTTTATGATCCATTATGTTTTCATATGAGGTATTGACCGAAAGATGGTCTCCCGTTTATTTAAGTGTTTTATTGAGTTGATTTCAGCGTCAAACTATTTAATCTCCTACTCAAAACGAACTAATCTCTGAACTCCATTCCCCTCTGTTCCCTCCATGACAATACGTCTGCCGACTGTGAGCTCATCTGCTTATCCTGACCTTTAAGCATGCAAGTGATTGATTATTCTGGGTGACATTTATTTACTTTTGGCTATTATTCCCTTCCCTCGTACGATGCACGGATGCTGCTCCACCAGAGGAGAACGCTGCCAAAACTCAAAGAGACACGAATGCATTCAATCTGTTCCAAAGCAAACAACTCCGTTATTTTATGACATTGTTTCGCCTTTTTGAACCTTAAGAACGCCACAGAATAAGCAAGTTCGGTCAACAACAGAAACACATTTATGCTATCACATCATTATCAGTTGTATGGTTTGGATTTCCTCGGAGAAAAAATGTGACACAGTGACAAGAATGTTGCTACGTGTACAGAGAGTACATCAGTGCATAGTTTTCATGCAGAAACAAAGTATAAATCTACTGCAGACAAAGCAGTATTTTTAACTAACAATTACAAAGACGGTCTGAGCCAGAGGATGTTTAATAATAATTTACATCGCATTATCTGATGAGTTTCTATTGGACAACAACGGAGGTTAGAAACCAAAAATATTGACTTGTGTAAAATAACTCTCAATATGATTCTGATTTAAAAAGCAGGAAGAAAAAAGAAACGCCTCAAAACACAATTTCTTCAAAGGGATTCGACTTCAAGGCTGGTTAAGAATGAAGTACCTTGAAAACCAGTTTTCTATGTTTTATTAGAAGCCACAAGTTTGAGATTGGAAATCGTTTTTCCCAGAAGAAAAATTGTGAGAAACGGTGATAAAATATAATTACAAGTCAAGTCTGATTTGTCAATAAAAAGTTTTTTGTAGAAAAAGACTTAACCTTTAAACTATCATGATTACAAACGTTAAGTGTAATTTAAGGAATATTAGGACAGGATTAGAAAAAAATCATAAATAAGGACTCCAAACAAAAAGAAAATATTGAAATGATTTTTGAAGCTTTGTCGTTTCTCACTTAAAACACATTTTTAGATGTAGGGGGAATTTAACTTTAGTAATATCAAAGGCACCTTTTTTTTAAGGATTTAGAATTGCAACATTATTTAGTGCTCCATTTTAAATCTTTAAAAGCTGTCGTATTGTGATTATCGTACGAAAAGATTACACTTTTTGTCTAATGCAACCCAAGGTCCTGAGGCAAAATGTGGCCCTCCAAATAATCTTTTGTGGCCTTATTAAAGTTCACGTTGCATGGAGATCTATCAATGTTAATGATCAAGATAAGTTAAACAGATTTTGATGAATAAAGAAACTTCTAAAAAAAACTAAAAACGTCATACTTTTGACACCCTTGGTATAATTACTGAGATAATCTAATATTTGTATTTATTTTTTTAATTTTTGGGGTGCTTTAAAAAAAAGAAATTCAACTCCAAGACATTTGAATTGAGGTTGCAAACAAGAAGCAGGATTGATCGATTCAGATTCAAATTAAAATAAATTAAAAATTAGATTAACATTCCTTTTAATTCCAATTGATCACTTTGGTTCCGGTAACCTCAATTAAGAAACGTATAATAAAAATGTTTTTTTTAGAATTTATTTTTCTTTTTTTATTATTTGGCTGTAATGGATATATCTGCATTTCTAAATATAACTATATTGTACTTCCTGTTGAGCTCAATTTCCAATTCAACATCCCAAGCCACTAAATACCAAATCCTCCAATGAAGTAAATAAATATTCCCTACTTGCGATCTCAATCTGTGAGACATCACAGACCCTGCATTTTCAACCACAAATAAATAAACTTGCAGTTTCTCCAAATAAATTATTGATGCACTGTTTACGTTTCTCTAACTGAAGGTTTATGGCTTAAAACTTCAAAACTGAACTTCAGTACAGATATTCCTTTTTATACGTCTGCTTTCATCTTTGCTGCTGGAGAGTTTCAAATGCAGCCTTTCCTGAATGCTATTAAGGTTTTTCTTGCCTGCTTGTATTGATCCAACGTACCGCAGATTCCGTCTGCACCTCATCTCCCTTTGAACCTACTCTTTTTCTCACTTTTTCTTTTCCTCCACCTTTGCCTCACCTTGCGGAACATCAGATGGGTACGATGGCAGGAGAGGGAGACCAGTGTGAAAAGATTCTTAAAGACATCTGTTGCCCACTGATGGAAGTCAAGTGACGGAGGAGGAATCGGGTCAAAGTCGTGTAATCGACGAACTTGGTTCAAATGCTGTCTTTTTTCCCCGAGTGAAAGTACAGATCTTAAAAAAAAAACAAAAAAAACAAGCAGTTTCAGGATAAGACGTTGTAAATTATACCGTGCTGCCGGTCCCCGCACATCTGGCTCTGTTTATCAGGGTGTGGGCTAGCGAGAGCCATGTGGCTAAGTGTAGGGTGTTACTGCCCAGGCAGGATCGGTCCAGGAACTCTTGAGAGAAGCTCCGAACCGAGCCACAGATTAAAGGACAGACGCTGGATGTAGGCCTGTGACTTTTGAACACTGTGTGTCACGGTTCAAATGTGTTTGTGTGTAGTGTTTGTTTAACATAAGTCTGTGGTATCGGCCGCTTCGCTGTTCACTGGAAATCTCAATACGACAGCGACTGAATTAACTGAACATTGGATTTACTAATATTTTCATCATTTCTGAAGCCTGTCTCCCCAAGGTCTATACAAGGAATATTCTTTTTTTTACACCTACAGCTGGAACTAGAACTTCATCGAGGACACCGTCTTTGTTTTCACTTCATGGCGTCGGCTTAATAAACTGAGGCTGTAATAGGAATTCATTAAGAGGGAGTTGCCGAAGTACCCCAGCCTTGTGTCGCTACTCAACAGCCTTCACATTAACCTTCTCCTCTGTTCGCTTTGGCTCAGAAACTCTGATAACACACATTATCTCCACCTATTGTACGGCTGTAGCTGCTTGAGCTTTGCATACTTTTCATATAAATCACCGGAAAGGTGATAAAACACGGGCTGTTTTTTTTTTTTCGCAACTAGTTAACCTACATTAAATCAGTGGTACCAAACCTTTGCTGACATTTTACAATGTGGGCAGCTAGTTCAGATTTTTTAAATTCTATACACGTCTCACTGTGTGTCGGTTTTTCTGTAGCCAAAATGACCGAAAAGCTTGAAAATAAGGATGTAGACTCCTTACGATTTTGGGGCATAGGCTCGAAGAAAAAAAAGGGTACAAATGATGGAGAAGACCACCATCAAATTTTACTGAAATGTATATTATATTTAGCACATATTAAATGACCATTATTTCAATTATTTGATATACTTTTATTAATTGTAAGCCCAATTATTTTTGACAGAAATCACCAAAGTAAAGCTTTCTTTGTTTATTGCTTACCTGGACTGCACGGGTTTTTCTACCATTCTTAACAAATAATTAGCCAAATGATATCTTTAAGTGTGATATACAACCACTAGTTCTTTTGGTAGGAAATAGTAGGCAAATTGATCGCAAATGTCCAAGCTCGTTTCCCTTCTAAGCGGATCAGTGATCATGGAGCCTAATCTGATTTGAGGCTGGTTTATGGATGCCGTCATTTCGAGATGACCACACAGGACTGGTTTATTTATTCATTGAAGCAGTGAATTAAACGCGTTCCATCAGGACCATTTAGTAACAGCATCAACGTTAATGAGAATTGACCCGGGAGGGCGCGGATCCGTGAGAATGCACAATTAAATGATTCATTGTTTTTATGAGGCAGTAACTCAGTATCTTCTGGAATTGGATAAACATTTTACAAGCAGTCTTTTAAGAGCGAATCTATAAATCATCTTTTGGATTCATTAATTGGAACTAAGAAGCTCCCTGTGTGCAACTTTGACCAACTCCAGTTCCAGTTTGCACAAAATATAAAAGTATGAAAGTCTGTATTTTTTTTAAAGCAGTGACCAAAAGCTATCAAACATACTGACATCTGGAACAAATTTGAATTTAGAGGTTTCAAAGTGTCTCCAGCCATTCCTTGTCCAACATGTTCAGTGTCTTGACTCTCCACAAGCCAAAAAAACCTGGCCCGGCTTTTCTTCAAATTTCTCAGATCTGCACATTTCTAATTTTCTTGTAACATCTTTTTTTACTTCATCTCTACCTCTTCTAACCTTGTTTATTAGTTTAGTCTGAAAGCTACCGACTCTTGAGCTTTACCCTGTCCACCCTTTGGAAGACTGATCCATGTTACATATTTACTTGGATAAGAAATGAGTAGTTACGTCTAGCATTATCTCACGACCGGGTCCCCAAACTTTTTACACAACATACCAGTTTTAATGTGTGTATTAAAATCAGCAAAAACAAAAGAAAGATATAAAATGCATGAAATATGACTTGCTTTAACCCTGAATGGTTCTATTTAGTTTAGCTGTTTATTTTTTTAGCTAGTTTGCAGGGATCTTTACGTGTTAAGAGGGAACAGCAAACCACCCCATAGACTCCCATCATAACTTATATAAATAATTTATTTTTAATTTAACAAATGTAACATATTTACACAAATTCCTCATGGACCAGTACTAGGCTGCTGTCCGATACATCGACCACAGCACAAACAATAAAAGAAACACAACAGCAACAAACATTTTAAATAAGAAAAATGCTACGATGCTCAAATGCATCAGCACACTATTTATTTTTTCCTTTTTTTTTGAATTGGACAAACATGTTACATCCTCCTGAAAGCGGCCAAACCAATCCATTAGTAATACGCTGTGCGACAATCAACCTTTCACTTCCCACTTTCCAATTTCCTGTTTTCAGGGTCACCTATGATAAAATACAAGGGCATCTGTTCACACCGCGGCGCTCACGTCTTCCATTTTATCTGTATTCAAATCACGTCTTCGGGGTCCTGGAGTAGCCTGACCTAATTACACTAAACACATCACTCACTTGTAGTGACGCTGCCCTGGCAGGATGGAAATGAAAGGCAGAAAATCAGAGACATAATGAAGGAGCAAAAGGGATCTGAGACTAAAAAGGGGAAAAAAGTGAGGGAGAAAAAAAAAAGGTCAAGGGCACGAAGACTGCGATGAAACAAGTCTGTCAAAAGCATGAAAGAGATAAGGAGATCACTTAATGGTGCAGAAGAAAGCGGGGCACAAAGACCTCCATAGAGAGGCTTTTTTTGATAGATGACATCTATTATATGACGTGTCAGGTTGTTTAATATGAGGGACCTTTAAATAGAATCCAAATACCGGTTAAGGGCCTCACACGGCTTCTGTGGTACAGTATGCACTTGATAAGTGTTTGTTATTGACAAAGACTCTGACAGAAACCCCCCCTTAATGACCCTCGCATTATCATAAATTCACCCAGGAAAGCAATGTTTGCGCGTGTGATTATTATTTTACTGTCCTCGCAGTCATGTGGAGAATAATAAGTGTACGTTAATGGGTATTGCCAGGACGTGGGTCTGTCAGACACAACAGTCAACCCCCCCCCCCAACAGTTACTCAGCAGTTTTTTAATTTTCTGCAGATGCTTGTTTGTTTGGGTTTTTCAGCTCACACCTGAATTATCGTGCTCAATAGTCTCCTTATTCACATTTTCCTCCTGCATTCGAGGATCTGGAAAATATCAACAAGGTTTCCTGCCAAAAAGACAGAGATGTTTTCATCCTTTCACTTCACTCTGGCTCCTCATTGACTTTTTGATTTAAACGTAGATCTTTTAATGGTTCATGCCATGAAATGTCATAGCTGCAAATAGAACAGTGTAAGGAAAGACACATCTGAATACAGGATTTAATAAATAAAAATAAAAAAGGCACATTGACACTACATACATCTGCCAAGGCGTATATTATACAGTACTTGACTTGGCCCTGTGTTTTAGGGGTATATAAAAGAGAGTGCAAGTATAAAAAGAATGGCACTTTAGTGCTACATTTCTGGAAAATGCCTCATAATACTTTTTTTTTGTGTCCATCCAGAGCAGAGCCGATCATTTGGACAGAAGGTGAGGCCAATAAGATTTGGGAAATGCTCAAAATAAGGACTTGGTTTTCCATATAGGATGTAACTATACATAGAATATATATGGCAACACAATCACCAGTGAAAGCGGGAAGTAAATTCAGTTTAAAGTGATTTTATGGAAGAGATAATCGTAGTGCAGAAAAGTAAGGGTAAAGAATTGTGTACAAGAGATTTTCTTTCCCAGAGAATATGGATTAGGCACGGCTTAACCAGTGACCTTTTAACAATGTCAATTTAAAAACATAACACATCTTTCCACCACATCCACAGGGAGTTTTTGTTTTTCTTCTCTTTTTATTTTAATTAGTTCTGAGTGAAGCAGTCAGTTCCTTTGAACTAAGATGGTATTTGGAATCATACTGTTTTATTCCTTCGTCAAGAACTCAGGTCAAGTCTAACCTGTCACTATTTTAATGACCTCTATAAATCCCCGCCACACATCGTACGCTGCCACGTCACCATTTCAATATCTGAATACTTTTTCGCTTTGTTTTAGGAAACCAAACTCAAAACATCTCTCATCAAAACTAGCTATGAGTAATAAAACCAAGATGTTGGAAATAAATGATTAAAGATGTTATTAAAACACTTCAGCTTTTTTCTGGCTTAAGCCAATTTCAGAATTGTTGATGCTTTAAACATCTGCTGCAGAGTAACAACTCGGAATTCCAGTTAAAAACTTGGTGTAGCTGTGCTTGTGCAATTTCAAGTTAAAAGCAAAAAAAATGGAAAAGCACTTGGAAAGTGCAGATAATGCCAGCGGTAATTAGATTTTTTGGGGGTTTGGTTTGGGTTTTTTTTTTTTTTCAAGTGGTTATGAGTGCAGCACATGGCTACTGCTGTTTATTGGCCAAACCAAAAGATTCCTGGATCTGGTTGTTCATTCTGAACATCTCCAAAATGTACTTATTTGTTCCATTATCAGCATTTCCTGAAATTTGAATTGGAATCTCTTTTCAACTTAAATGAACAGATGGACTGATAAATATTAGTGATTGTCTGATGAAGCTTCATGAAGCAGTGTCATGTTGTTTAGAGGTCAGTAGGTGGCGCCACAAGTTTAACAATGATGTGATGTTTCATTAGAACAGTTAAAAAAAAAGGAAAATAGTGCAGAGACCACCATCTAAAGGACTCTAAAAATACACTGTTTCATGAAGCTTCATCAGACCATCACTAAAAAATGTCTCTCTGTGACATATACCCGAACAATTCATAGCTTGAAAGCAGGATGATGTTGTTGTTTATTTAATGACTCCATCACACGCTGTTGTCTCTACCAGTGTGAGTAGTGATGTTGTACTGAAAGATAGACCCGCCTTATCTTGCTTCTGATTGGTTGATTATTGCCTGGTGCCTTAAGTGATAGGCTTGATTCACACTAAAAAGGACCAATGTTTATTATCATTAAAATAATAAATGTAGAGTATTAAATGGTTAAATATAAGTGTGAGGAATGAGAATGGGTAAAATCGTGACTAAACATGTGGGGTTTCATTTGCATACTTGAATTTGCACATTGATAAAACGACAATGAAGATGTTATCGTAACGGTATATATCGCTACTGTCAAGTATTAGTTTTCTTGTAGTTGATATCAAAGTTCCAATGGATGAAACGTTGCATTTATTTGGTTTGTTAATGCAAAAGACTGTGGTAGTGTGTATGTATGAAACTAGCTGGGTACATATCTTTTTACATTTCTTTAACTTTTTTATTCATATTTGAGCTAAAGGAAACTAACAACTTTCTAAAAACTATTTAAAAAGTCCAAATCTGAAAAGCATAAAACTTAAGTTATGTTTTTAAATCATAATTAATTGTCATTAGGGTTAATTTATTAATTCAATAATTTTAATTTCAAAGCCTTAAAGAAGAAAATATAATTCCAGTAAAAGATAAGTGGATGTAATATAGTTTTGATCCATTGTAGGAACTCGGCTAGACGAAAACTCTTTCCATTTCCTTGAGGGTATAATTATATCAAAATAGCATTTTTTAAATGTTTGTCTGACCTCATTTTAGTCTGGATGTGCTCAAACTTCAGGCAAGACATGACGGTTATTCCTCTTAGGATTTTTTCAACGATCCTGGTAAGCAAGTATTCAGAAACGACTATTCTCACCATATAGTGTTTGAATGAGGGAATGAGCCACCTTATTTTATAAAGTATTGTGGAGTTCAGCCTGTCAGCACAGAGAAGCTATGGCTTGTTGAAGGCGTATAAAACATTGAAATTGAAAAGCAGCGGAGCTACTGCCAAACAGAATTCATTTATCAGCGGGAGCCTTGCTTCTGAACTTCTGTTGACTTAGCGACATGCTCAAAATCATATTTTGTTTTGTCACCCTGGTAACTCTTTAATTTATACGGTCAGGATTCAGAGGCCCATGAGTCAGAGATTTATTTAAATTCAGCCATGCAGTTTATTGAAGAAGATCAGATGTGCACACAGCCTTTAATGTGGTTTTATTCAAATAAAACTTTCCGTGGGTTTTATTTGGTGTACCTGCTGCTTTTTTCCTCTAAAGTAAATCTTTGTTTTAGGAATATGTTTGCAAAACAACTTGGAAAGTACTATGAGATTGTAATTACATTTTCAGTAAGTATTGATCATGGGCCAAGGAATAAAAAAAAAAACATTTTAAAGTTGATTCTGTATCTAGAA
Source organism: Callionymus lyra (assembly GCF_982586985.1). Classification (NCBI taxonomy): domain Eukaryota; kingdom Metazoa; phylum Chordata; class Actinopteri; order Syngnathiformes; family Callionymidae; genus Callionymus; species Callionymus lyra. The sequence continues at coordinate 5,653,050 of NC_141833.1, forward strand.
GATCACATAGACCCACCGATCTGAGATCCGGATGCTTACTGTAGTATTTTAAGATAAGATAAATGCAATAATTTTAAACCAACTTTGTATATGTTTTCCATTAACAAGGAAGGCCAACCCAGATTAAAACGGCTTATTTTCTCCTTATCTATCCCTATTTCTTTTTTCTCAAATTTAATGGAATTCTTACCTCAAATATTTGATTTATTTTGTTGTTTTATGTATATGTGTGTGCATTAAATGCACAGGACACTGCTGTTTGCATACTTTGTAAAAAAAAAAAGATTAATTTCTATTTCATACATTTAAAGGGTTACCAGATATTACACATTTTGGATTAATTCCAGTTAAATTTAGAAAATTAATCTCACACTTTACTGCTTATGAACATTTTTAATAGATAAAGGATCATCTCCATCTGAGGGGAACACTTTTACACCGCTTTTCCTAAAGATATTAAAGTATCTGCATTTCTTGGTGGAAAATGCCTTATCTTAACTAGTCATGTGTTTTATCTATGACAAAAATCTTCTGCTCTATTATTGAGACGGTAGAGGATGAGCCATTGAAATGTTTTCTTTGACTATTGACACAGTTATTATGTATTAAGTATCTTTTCACAGATTATTTAATCCATTTTTTTTCATTTGCTAATCTAAACATTAGTTACAGTATGTAAAAATACAGTATGTAAAGCAATTGTATATTTTCTTTGTTAAAGCCCAGAGCCCTGTTCACTAGTGACACTGAGGCTGAAAATAAATCTAGCTTTAGTTGTGTTCATCTTTTTGACACAGTTTATTATTATTTTTTGGTTAATATTTATTTTCCATTTTTTAAACCAAAAAATGTATCTTTTCTCTCTGCTATGTGCTGCTACATAGATGGGTCACACCTCTTACACATTTTGAAGGATTGTTGCAACTGGAGAAGCCATATTTACACATAACTTGATTGTTTTGATTTCATTTATTTTGTCCTTTTCTCTATTATAGATAATGCAGCATGCTGTTTAAAGAAAACTTTAAGAAAAACGATTTCCCTATTAAATGGAGTACATGGCCAGTAGTTATACATACATTACATGTACTCGGGTTGATTTTGTTCCATTTATATATTTAGTCTTAGACTTCCAAGCTGCGTTTAATCTTTGATTTAGTTTCTTTCCTTTTTTCGTCCAATTTTCTTTTTCCGTACGTCACATTTTCTGTGAAATATTTATGCTTCCAACCGCTGAATGTGTTTGGGTGCTGCATTTTTAAATCGTCTTGTCTACTTTTTCTTTTTTTTTTTTTTGCTTTTTCATTCTGCTTCATATCCTGGTTACAGCTCAGACTTTATATGATCTCTTGAATGATCTGGTAAGACCCTTCTGAGGAGAAACCAATTCTGGATTAGTCTGGACCGGAGTTTCCCAAGGTTCACTCCGTTAATACTGCGGAGGAAGATAGCGGCTCGGGATCAGCCAAAGCTCTCAGTCTAAGTGATTGACAGCTGGAAGGAACATCAATGCTATCTACGTGGTATTACCAATCCCTTGTCAGGAGCACGGTTTGACTGTGGAAACAAGTTGACTTAAGCCTGGACCGAAGATAAAAGAAGATGCTACTTTTAAAACCTTGTTTAAAAAAAACAACAACATTAAATAAAGATTGTGCCTGTGTGTGTGTGTACGTGTGCAGGTGTGTGTTTGTATGTGTGTGTGGTGGGGGGGGCAGAAGTAAGGATTCATGTTTCAAATAATCTTCTGGTATGTCACGCTGGCCTTGATGTAAAGCACAGAATGATCACGGTTAAAATATATAGACTCTTGTTTCATGGTAAGAAATCATTAGGGTCAGTTGTCGGAGATGAGCTGAGAACAAGAGTTCTTCCTCTGACTCTACGAATAATTATTTAATATAATTACAAGTCAGCTTTAATTTTTGGAAAACATTACATTTTTGCATATTATTCAGAGGACTTTCACCAAGTCCGGGTCTTCAAATTTCTGGACCAGCACTTGATCAATATATAATGTTTTTTTTTGTTTTTTTTAGTGATTCAACTTAATGGGTGATCCTTATGACAAAGAAAACGACCCATTGGTTCATTTTTTAACCAGTAGGAGTCACACATTGAAATCAAAGACCCAAGTGAAAACCAAATCGTCTCTGGACAGAAAACTTTTTTTGGTGTGAGTCACAGCCTTTCCTTAGTCTCACCATTTCCCCCCCAGATTCACATCAAGGGGCGATTATGATTATTGTTTTTTCTTTGGGGGTTACAATCTCTTCGCAAACATTTGTAAAATGATTTTCTTAAATGCATCTCACTACTTAACCTTTTGAAAACGGTACGAAAAAATGTTTACATATTATTTCAAATGCTCATTAGCTTGTATATTTTCTGATGGATTCTAAATGAGGGGTGTCAAACTGAACATAACTGAATAGTGACACTAACATGTAGGTTTTCAGTCTGACTTAGAATGCGGTTTTGAGAAGTATCCAGATGAATCCCTGACTTTTGTTATCTCTGCTTGATATAAAACAAGTGAGGCTTTAATTTAGTGTGTATATGCTGTGAAACAGTGAATCGGTTTAGTTTTAAGCCCACTATTTTTATAGCCACGTAAAATAAGTTGGCCTTGAGTTTAACACTGTGTGCTCTCTGTGATGTATTATTGCTGAACCAATCTGGGCACTGTACTCCCAGGCTTACGAGGAGGAAGGTCTGTGATGCCATTTTCAAGGCTTTAAATGTCTCCGAAAAGGAAATAAGATTCATAAAAAGACAGGGGAAGTCTCTGAATGAAGGGATCACTATTTTGGAAGAAGAATGTAGAATAGCAGTTTCATGTAGATATATTAATATAAAACACAAACCTTTTATTTCAGCTGTTTTTGTTTAGTTTTTTTGCGAATAAAAAGATGTTTCTGCTGTGATATAAATGCTTTGTGATCATTTTAAATAGTACGTGGCATTTGAAGGAGGAAGGGATTTGTCAGTGACTCTAATCCTTGTTTATATCATTATTATTTCGCCATGCAAGTGTTTGTTATGCTGTTCACTTTCAATCGAGCAGATATTTAGATTTCCGGTTTAAATGCACCCAAGTATGTGTCTAATGAATTCACAATGATGCAGTGAGATGCCATTAGCGAGGATCTGCCTCAGCCTGTGATGTAATATTCTTTGCAACACAGTGAAACACTAAGTTTGAATTCATTCAAAGTACATTTCAGCAACAGGAGGATCATATTGCTCAGCCAGGCTTTGCGGTAGAAATAAATTCCCTGCATAGTGGGAGTTTTTCTGGGATTATTTGATCCTCTCTGTGTTCACAATGAGACTTCTCGGTGTGTCTTCGCGCCGCCTCCTTGAAGAGCTCGGTGGCGATCATGACACATCTGCCATGTGAGTGACAGAGCTTGAAGCTCTCTGGTATTCGGGGACCGACCAAGAGCCCCTTTTTGAAGTGGGCTCAAGTGGCAGAAGGTCAAGAAACCGGGGGAACGATGTGTCATCTAGCAAGGACGTTTTTCCCCGAGAAGCAGTAGACGTACTGTTGAGCCAGGAATATCCTTGACTACCCTGGCCCCAACTGTCATGACGTGTGTGTGCATATCCCGACCCTGATATATTTGTGTTACTGGGAAACTCCAAACCAAATGATCCAGGAAAACAGAATGCAGAGTAACGCATAAGATTACAATTAAATACCTTCCTTATAGGAGCAGTAGGTACGTTTTTTTAAGTCGTACTTTCATTGTGAACAGTCATAGCTTGTGCTGTAGTACTGAGTTTGAGATGCTGATTCTATTTATTTACATCATCATGAAACAGAAAATTGAGCAGGAGATTCTTTAGTTTTCACTAGAACTAGCCATCGTATGTCCAAGAACAGTAGAGGGAGCCAGACACATTTATTCAATCTTCGCTCGTGTTGCTTTAAATCTGTGAATTATGGTTTCTTATTGACTTATTTATTGAATGGCTATATCTACAAATGTATTAAAATGTTTTTATTCTTTTAATTGAAGTGCATGACAAGTTTTCTTCTTTTATTCTCATTGTTAATATAATGGTTGACTCATTTTTAACAAGGCACAACTTATTTTTTTTTATGTATTTCATTTTAATGTTTTAAATTTAAAATTCCAAATAATGAATACAATTTTAAAATGTATTGAATGAAATCCATAGCTGGAACTATGGAGCTGTTACAATGCCACTGTTTCCTATCTTAAGACACTTTTATTCGTGAAGACTTTTCCTTGATTCTCCGAGACTCCTGTGTTTGTCTCAGTGTTATCTTGACCTTTTAAGTATATATTTTATTGGGTATTGTTTTGATTGTTTAAGCGCTTTGTGACCCTGGTCTAGAAAAACGCTCTACAAATATTACTTACTTACTTACTCAACTGTCACCAGAAATAAAGAATTACATAGAGTAAATGTCTCAAGAAGGCAACTATTAGAAAATATTGCGTTACTCCTTTTGGTATTTAGAGAGGGGGTTGTTTAGCTCACCAATGTGTCATATTTAAGGTATAGTGATTTTTCAACTTAATTATATATTTGCTAACTGTTCTAGTCAATAGCAGTGCTGGAGTCACAATGATAAATGTGTGACTCTTTGTGTATTTAAATATTTTATATATATAATTATTTAAGTGTGGAATGTTTATTGCAGAAAAAAAAGGCTTTTTTTTATTTATTTCTATAGTGTTTTCTGCTCACAGCAAGATAAAAGGTAACGACAATCAAAAACTGTCTAAAGTCAAAGTCAGAAAGCCAGTTAAGGGAGCCATCGTTCCCTTTGCTTTGCTGTTGCTATACAAAGTAACTCTCAGGGTCACTGGAGATAACTTTCTTGCTGTGGGGCGACATGAATTAGCTCAAAGCAGAGTGTTAATGGGGAAACTTCTTGAGGCTTTCCACCATCATTTCAGAGCAAGATGTGACCTAATAGGTCTCAGATCAGATTTTAACAAGATGCAACCGTACGACCGAGCAAGAGGAAGTTATTAGATGATACAACCGGTGAAGCAGAAGGCAGTCATGGCGTCGGTCCAATACAGCGAAAGGCCAAAGAGGTCTTTAAGGATTTTGTGTCTCCCAACATTAATGTAGCTGCAGTTTAGAAATAATGCACACTGGCGTTATTTTTGGCCTAAATGCTACTGGGGGAAATGTCAGAGGCTTTTTTTCTTTCTCCTCCGCGCATGACGTGATGTGCCAAGTTGGATATAACTCCCAGAATGTCCTAAGAAGTTTCCGAGAGTGTTTTTAGTGCTTATGCAGAGTAGAATGACCACTAAATTGTTTGAGATAAAATGGCAGGAAATGTCTTGCATCAGCGTCTGGAAATGAAAAGACTTTCCAGAGAAATGTGTTTTTATGAAGATTCATTGTTAAATAAATCTAGTCCAAATCAATTGCCCCCTTGAGAAAAGACCTTTAAGCTGCAAGTCTGTGAAAATGTCAGCGAAAAGCAGCAAATCTCATCATTGCTGCAGGCGGCCAGCTGGTGTTTATTAATGATCGAGTAAGCAAAACAGAGATAGTGTATCTACAAGGCCACGGCAGAGATAATGCCACGTCGATGGCTTAGAACAGACCTCAGGTTGTCCTGGGACTTTTTTATATTTCTTCTAATACGAGAGCATGTTTAATATTCTATAACCACCACACGACTGCCGTTTTTAAAAAAGACTTCATTAGGAAAATCGTTTGCCTCCGGGAGGCAGCGTCTCTCACTGCCGCCCCGACCTCCCCTTCTTCCTATCGACTCCTGTTTACAGCTGACAGCAGGTTGAGATAAGTCAGACTGAGCAAACACCGTTGCGAACCAACATCGGGTCACATTTTCCACAGGCGGGAACCCACACACACACACACAAGCAGGGACAAAACAACATCCGTGCGAGAGGCACATCTAGTAATGGAGGCCGATGCTTCCGCACAATAAAATCACCTCATTCCGGAGGCATTATTGAAGGTTCAAACGTTCATACAACCTTTGCAAAACCGTGTTTGTCATTCGAAACTCGCTCAGCTAAGCACATGAGCAGTGTTGTCACGGCAACTTTCTGCCTTTCGCTAAATGCATCGCTCGCAAACCATTAAAAATCCCGGTGTGTGAGATTAAGGGAACTCCCTGGAAAGGTCAACAGGCCATCGCTGAGATGCAGACGACCACTGCATTAGCAGCCACCACTAACACTGTGATTTTAGGCAAACGCGTCAACAAAATATAACCTTTAACCGATCATTTTAATCACCATTGCTGCCAGATCTTCTCTTGGAGGTCTCTCTAGTTCTTAACTGATCGAGATGATACGCTTGAGTTTAAAGGGCAACTAATGGGAAACTCCAACTCTCCTGACTCACTCACATGTTTAAATGATGACGTCTTCCTCTCCAAGATGCAGTAAATCCCTCATCATGACCATGTTTTGAACTTATTACTTTATAAAGTTCTCCACCATGTGAAATATGAGCGAACAAAAGGTTACAAAAGCGAAGTCTATTATGACGTGATAATGGTCTTCACTCCTCCTCCAGCCAGCTGTAATCACACCCTCTTTGTTTATACAACAAGCCCCTTGAAGGTGGAGACTTCCGGGATCAATGACGCGCTGTGACAAACCTTGATGTTTGACCGATCACATCAGAGTGGGAGTGGTAATGAAAAACAAGATTTAATCTCCAGAAAAAGTGTTTTCAGAGGGTGGGGCTTAGGCACATTTTCTAATGTAAATATTTCAATGAAACAAATGGACAAACATACTGATGAGTACAGTAGAGGTCCAACATCTATTTAAGACACACTTAAATCAACACATTAGTTGCTCTTTTAGTTGGACAATAAACCAAAATGCCCACATGGTTATTATTTTTCTGTCTAACAATCATCCAGTCACGTACAAACTCGTGGCATATGACATTGTTTGTGTCACTAAAAAACAAAATAAGTTTTTTTCTTGCGAAACATACCGGATCCAATCCGCCCCACTTCCTGTCCGAACGATACACTCCGCTCTGAATAGAAATAGTCTCCAAGATGTCAGCAGCAAAAATAGTAGACCGGCATATTTTTAGCGAGCGCCTCACCATTGCTGGCCTTGTAGGAACACTTTTGGGGAACGGAAATGTCGCGACAGTGCAGCGTTTCAGTAACAAGTGGCCTCCACGTTTGTTGTAAACCAAAGGTTAAGGTTAAGAAGAGGATAATGGCCGGATTCTATTTAAGCAGATTACCTTCTTACTTCAAATTCAAATTAGTTTATTTAAAAGGGGATAGTTCATAAAACATGGTTAAAAAGCCAGAATTAGCCAAAAGGCTAGTTTTCATCCTTAATCCCCTGACCATGGTGTAAAAAGGCAATGGAATTACATTACATTAAAAAACACAATACATGTACAATATGAATACAAAATCCATATGCAAACACACATCAGAACATGATGCAACAGGTTTATCTTTTAGTGTTGACAGCTATAAGTGTTGATAAGCCCCATTTTCATTTTATTTGTCAAGGCCTTGTATGTTGTGAGCAATTTAACCTCCTCAGTTACACAGGTTTTTTTTTTTTAAAGACAAAATAATTCAGAACAATTTTCATGTTTTGTCTAATTTTATGGGTCAGGCTCTAGTTTGTTAGCTGTATATATTTAAAATATATATTACGCTGACCATCACTCAATATAGTTAGTGTTGGCACTGCAGCATCAAAGAAAAAAAGTTTATGCAACTTTTCAGCTGAACCTTGTTTGTTCTTATGTAATGGACCTCCACTTCTTCAGTAGCTGGGACTCCAAAAAACAAAAGGAATGAAAAAAATATACTGTGAGGTGATATATTCTAACTATATGTAGTGTATGTGTTTTTATTCAAAAAATTGAATCTAATTTTTGCTGTGTAAAAATGTGTCGGATTAATACAATCCAAACATACAATTATCTTTACAATCGAATATACACAATACATAATGAATTCAAGTACTGAAAGTTTTTTTTTTCTCATTTGTTCACAGCCTCTTTAATTCTCACCGATGCGTGAACATTAACTGACATTTAATCTCTAAGAACATGTCACGTTGTCTGCAGAAGCGACAGTGACAACCTTTAGACATTCAAGTGTAAAACCCATCGAAGCCATTTCTAAACTCTTTGACAGTAACTGTTCTAGCACTTCTTAATTTGGACACTCTTAAATAGACGTGACATTTTATCAATAGCTAATGAAGCACTCACTGAATAACACCGGGTGAGTTAATGTAAGAGGACGGATGCCAAAAGCGTTGTTAGAAAAAAAACAACTAGAAAACAGATGCAGGACTGACACAGCCTCTGTTTAATTAATCATTAAAGGATTGTTCTTTTTGTGTGTTTTTTTATTTCAGGATACTTCATGGAGCTGCTGAACCACTCCGCGGTGTTGATGCACCAACACACGTCGACCTGGGGCCTCTTCTACACGCAGAACTCGCAGGTTTTCACCGACCTGTACACAGATTTGAGGCTCTACTATCGCGGCTCCAACATCAACTTGGAGGATGTTCTGAATGACTTCTGGGCCCGACTGTTGGAGAGGCTGTTCCACCAGGCCAACAAGCAGTACTACGTTGGTAAATACACCCGACCCTTTTTTTTTTTAGCCTTCTTGAAACGCTGTGAAATGCTTTAGAATACAATCTAGAATACTGACCTCTCAGGGAAGGATTTTCTAATCCAAAAAATCCAAGTTGAATGAAATATAAATCATATTTAATACATATTAAATAAGGTTGATTTCCATTATTTCAGCCCCTTTCGGCAATTTAGGACCCATCATCCACCTAAACCAGGCTATATTCTCTCTTCCCCTCTCTCTTAAATATTTTATGGGATATAAGATTTTCATATTTATTTTTTCAATTCACCATGTGTTTGCCTTTTATACTAAAGTGATTTCTATTTTCATTTCCTATTCAGCAAGCCCTTAGTGAAGCAAACTTAAATACCTGACTTACCAGGGCAACACCAGGTAATTCATGTAGTTTAAAAAAGTGAAATAAAAACGTTTTACCCCCATTTAATCTATTTTTAAGATTAAAACATTCTATTCATTTTTCATTTTGCAATTATACATATTCATTTTGCTAACCAGAAGATCCTGGATCAAGAACTCTTTCTATCTGTCTTCTGTCCGAATCATGAATGTTGTTTGTGTAATGGTTTTGTTTTATTTTTAATTTTGATTAATTATTAATTATTTCTTCATATGCAATTTTATGGAAATATGTCTCTTATTTTTATGATAGTTTTTTTATTTTTAATTGTATTTTATGTTTTCTTATTATACTATATTCTCTTTTTATTTCATTCGTATTATTTCATTTTCATAGTATGTAATTTCACCACAACAAATTCCAGTGTTGTGTTTACAACATTGGCAATATAAGTTTCTGATTCTTGAAAAGGGACAAAAATACTTATTCCTACCAAATGGTTTAGCCTTGAAATTAAAGTAAACCTTAAAATACATGTAGTGTTAAAGGTATAAAAACCTCACAATTCAACAAATACTCTATGTAACCCCTATAACCTTTTTTTTTCAACCTCCCCGTGGAATCAAGAAACAAAATAATTTATTCTGCTCTTCTGTAAAAATGAAAAGAAAATAGGAGTGGTAAAGGATTCCGTCCAAAGACATGATGTCATCTAGAAGAAATGACGTCAAAACAAAGAAAGAGAATAATAATGTTCAGTGCCTCAATCCTGTGGTTAGAAAAACGTTAAAATTCAGGTTGTTTTTCTCACCCACATGTTGACTAAGGGTTGGTATTATTTTCAAAATAAAAAAATCCTTTTTAAAGTTTTAGGCAGAAATGTATGTCCAGAGTCTTCATCTTCATCTGTCTCTTAAGAAACACAAAACATCCAAGTACCTCCGTGGTGCTCGTCTATAACGTCCATCTTGTGTTCAAGGATCGACATTAGAATTTGTTTGGAAAAAACCCTAAATAAGGAGGTATTTGGATGTTTTTAAGAATGTCGTTTATTGTCTATATCTCCAAAAATGAACGGATTACTCTGAAAATAATCCCAACCCTTAGTCAACATGAGAATGAGTAGAAAGTTAGTGAAATTTATATGTTTGAATTTAACTTTAAGTAAGAAACAACCCGGCAATGATAACAAAGCTGATGATGTTGCAGCTGAAATTCAACAAATTGACCAATGTCTTTTATTCAAGTATTCTGCAGATGTAATAGTTGACTGACGGTTTTTCATGGTTGGGTTGCAGGGGACGACTATCTGGAGTGTGTCTCCAAACAAATCGAGACCCTCCGGCCCTTCGGGGACATCCCCCGCGACGTCAAGCTGAAGGTCACGCGCACCTTCCTGGCGGCCAGGTCTTTCGTCCAGGGTCTGCTCGTCAGCGGCGAGGTGGTGCGCAAAGTGTCCCTGGTAAGAACCTCCTCACCTTCCCCTGACTCTCCATGATATCACAGAGGTTCTTGATGGATCACTAAGTGGTCAATTTCCTGCTAATTTATCGCCCAGTTAATCAACCCTGCTCGCTAATCTGTTTTCATTGGTTTTTGTGGAGGTGATTAACTGTCTGACTATCTAATTACTAGTCTTAAACTGCCCCGTGGTTAATGTCCTGAGCTCCCATTCCAGCTTCAATGCTATCCTCCAGTTATGGGTTCAAACGTATGCGTCGTGTCGGAGGCCATCATTCACCGCGAGCCCCCTTTTTGCACTTCTGTCCTTCTGGCGTTCACCTTCCCTCGCCGCACATTCGCCCCCGAAAGCAATGTAATCCTGTGTAATTATTCATTTGAGGTTAAATTGTTTCCCTTTTAGCTCATCTATTCTTAATGCGGGGGCGCACACACACACACACACACACACACAAGTAATCACATCAACACATATTGGTTTTTATCCGTCCCAGGGCACAGCATCCAGCAGTGGCAGGTCAGTGGTGGTGGAAACAAGCCTCTTTAAACTATGGCCGGTGGCCGAGACATTCAGCCCTCGCCGTTAATGTCAGATCTGCGATGAAGAATTTCTCCCTGGACTGTGGGGAGAGTCAATGTCTCCCCAGAGAGATAAACCCCACTTTCTGTGGAAGGAAAGAAGGATGTTAAGACGGAGAAATCATTCAAGTCCATTGCCGGTTGTTAAGGGTTGGTTGGAAATATTCATGCCCGATGGGAAAACTGATGCATCGGCCAACAAAACTTCCCCAACATTTTTTTTTCAAACTCTTTCATGGTGGTTTTATTTTCAAGATGGGGCAGATGGGGAATGAAGGTTCATCACCGCGCATCATCATTCCCAGAAGGCTCCACCTCCAACAAAGCAGACATGATTACAGCTGGCTGAGGAGGAGTGAAGCCATAATTATGTCATAATGGGCTCCACTCTCATAACCTCTCGTTCGCTGGGATTTAAGACGGGGGAGAACTTTATAGAGTGATAACTTCAAAACATGGTCATGATGAGGGACTTACTGCATCTTGGAGAGGAAGACTTCAACATTTGAAACATGGGGTTGAGTCAGGAGAGTTGGAGTGACACTCAACATATTTTCGCTAGTTTGCATCAACTGAACTGAACTGAATACATTTATAACATAACATTTTTAAAGTGAATATAACATGTCCAAGACAAACATTTCGACCTATCAACAGTCAACAGTCACAGACAAATTTCAGAAAAAGAGCATAACTCTTTAAAATAAAACAGCTTTGGACACTCGACGCACCGGGATTAGACAAATAAATTATGGTTTGTGACCTCTGCTTAATCTTTGTTATCTTTTTTTTCAAGTGAAGACACACTTTGACAGCAGGATTTCAAAATGGGTTGTATGGAAATCAAGCACTGTTGCAGCCATCTTGGAAATGGAGTCTTCCAGTTTAGCTGGACTCCCTCAAGAGTTCGGCCAATTCAATTATTATCGGGTGATAAAACCACACTCAGTTTTTTGAGTCTATGTTGGCTACTAGGACCCCCTTTGTCAGTCACATACACACCTTTTTATGCAATTTGGGAAAACTGATAAATACGAATATAGTCAAAAGGGTAAGGGTAAGAAAAGGAAGGTACTCTTCTGGAAGTTCTGTATTGTCTACTCAACAATTGAAACAACTTCTTAACAAGTTCTTGTTAAAGTACATAACCTTTAGTCTGTGATTATTGTTCCAACTGTCACATCTTATGCTAAAGAACTCAATAGCTGGTATTCTAACAACACCCTTCGTACACAAATGTGATTAGCCAGCCGTAAACACAAACTGCTCTGCAGAAGTGGGTCGGAGACGGCGGTTGCATTTGGTTACATCAGACTTGAGTCGATGTTCGATGTCTCAGAATACTTCTTCGAAGCTTGAAGTTTTCACCACAATGCAATTACACTGTTTTAGCAACTGAGGGAATATGTTGAATATTTTGCAGAATTGATACAAAAGTGGCATTAATAAGATGCTTGGATAAACAAGAACACTTGTGTTGCTGCTTCTGTATCTCTTAGAAAGTTTTAAAATTCATCAAAAAATATGAGCCTCCTTAAATTAAATGTGTTTCTCACATTAAAGTCAACAGGAGATCTTAGTAGAGTATTAGGTAACTCTGGGCATGTTTAATAAGCAGAAGTCTTTTGAGTATAAACAGTAAAACGCTCTGAGTTTCAGTGATTTAATTGCATAAATAGTTGGAAATTAATTAAAAAATCCTTCACTTGTAAGTGAGTGTTCCATTGCAAAGCAAGGTGGTACACAGAATCTGAAGAGACGGAATTAACGGATAAAAACACAGTGAGGAACGTTGTAGCCATCAATTTATACTATTATTTTTTTATTTAATTTTGGTAGGCCAAGAAAAGTCCAACATGGAACTATTTCATGACTTGAACATACTTTTAAATGTCTTATGAAGAATAAAGAACCTCCCCAAGGACTGAATCCCACCTTTGTCAAACTTGAGGCTTTAAATGCACATGATACCTCAAAATGAAATAAATACAAATGTAATATTCGATTAAAATGAGCTCAATGTATGTTGGTGTCATGACAGCGTTCAAGCTTTTCTTTTCCACAGAATGTTTTTTTTATCAAGCAGGGATTTGAAATGTCGATTTGTCTAAAACTTTCAAGCAGTTTGATTTTTTTTTTTGATTTTTTAATTTTTAAAGTCACTTTAGATATGCTTTAAGCTTGGATTGTAATAGTTTTATTTTATTCTTAAAAATGTTTTTGAATGTCAAACTCAATCACCCGAGAGGAAATTTGCTATTGAGAGACACAGATTTGTTAAATTCATGTTTTTCCCAATTTCTTGTGTCTTGAATCTGGAATTCAAATTTAATATCAACCTTTTTTACAAAGTTTTTTACAACTTTAATAGTAGATTATTTTGTTGATTTAATTTGCTCTGAAGATGATAGAAAAAAATATTTAATGATGTAAAAGTTACATTTTCTACAGAAGAAATATGCATTTTTTTTCACATCAAAAAAAGGTCGAAGAACTCTTTTTTTTCTACCGGTATGAAAGGAATATTACCTGCATAACAAGCAATGTTTTACCAAATGAGTCATGACTTGAATTTTTACCCACTCTCAAGGTCACGTCAGGTCCTCCGCCCAAAACAATTTCAACCATTATAAATGTAACCATGAGGCGAGCGCTCTGTCATCTTTAATGCATTCTCACTCAAAAGAAAATTTCCTGCCGTCCTTTTAACGACGGGCAGATTTGAATACCTAATTTCAAATATTGGAGTCAAATCTTGTTTTTGGAGGGCACTGTGTGTGGCGGAAAAGAGAGCATACATCTACCGACTGTTCGATTCATATTCATGACTTCTCTGTCACGCTGAGCTTCCGCCGCTTGAGACAAAACTAATGAGACAGAAAAATGCCAAAAGATATTGACTTCTGTAAACATTTCGCCGGCGCACCTGCCAGTCTTCACCAGATACTGTTCTTTGCTCCCTTTTTTGTTCTTTAATTTCCTCCCTCGGCTCGATGGATGGACAACATGGACCTTATTTATTGCCATGTTTGCCACAGAGAGGCCTTGACTTAGCATTTGTACCATATGCAGCTGAAAAAGCAAATAAAAAAAAATGTTTTATATATTTTTTAAAGGAAATAAAAAAAGGTCATAAACTAAAGCCGGAAGGAATCCGAGATATAATGATATATCGAGACACGCCTTTTTCCTTCCGGCAAAATATTAATTGGAGCCTCATTTCACTTGTGGCTGCACTGGAATTTTTTTTTCCCTGGACTTATTCCCCGGGGCGAGCGGAGGAAGTAGGCCACGCGCCTCATAGCTCATGCCAGAAGCACGGTGTCTGGATAAGTACGCCTTTAAACACAGCAGGGCAATAATTCTTGTCTAAATATGAGTAATTGCGGAGTTTGGTTGAGTAAATTTAGATTTAGTGAGGAAATTATTTCCTCTAATGATTGATTTCGTGCACTAGAAGCGAGGACATGGCGTATGGTTGTTGCAGTGTAAACACGTATGTTTATAAGCAACAAGCTAAGATCAGATAATTAACACTTGACTCGTTGAAGTCGGCACTGCTGGCTTCATAAGTTAGTGAAATGGTTTATTCTGGCCTTCATCAATCACTTGGTGATTGGTGAGCCTGGTATGAGTTACTCGTCTCCTTAAAGGAAGCTATTTCAACATTGTGTGTCTTTCATAATAACTCATTAACGTATGGAAATGATTTCAGTTAAACTCTCAGGAAAAGTTCATCATGGACGATAAACAAAATGTAGGTTTCTTTTTCTTTTCTGTAGTTTCCACAGGATTTAGAAAGGTTTGAAAGTTTTCTTAATCATTTGTATGGCTTGTAACTGCTGCTGCTCAAGCTCACTACACAAAAGAAATAAACGCCCAAAGTATTGAAAGTATATACGACATTTGTTTTAGTGATTGTATACAGTTATATTTAAAATATAAATTATATTTACCATAGTAGTGATGCTTTTCTTGTGGATTTTCTTTGTAATCATTTATGCAATGATTGAGAGTAAATGATCAGTATTTCTTTAATTTTATCGACAGATGTATTTTCTTAAAGATCTTTGTTTGAATATATTTTTTTTCTCCTCTTTTATTTGTCCTTATGGATTTTTATTTTATACTTTTCGAATTTGCCTTTACATTACATATACATGGGCTCCATAAAAATGTAATGTTTTTCTAGGATCTTAAAAGGAAATTAATACAATCAAATGAAGACCCACGACCTAATACATTTTTTTTTAATTTATCTTAATTGTTTATAATTTATCATATAAAATTTCCCCATCATATAAAATTCTTTATCTTTTGGCTTTACGGCCCCTTTTAACAGCCACGGTATATAATGTGGCCCCCGAGGAAATATAATAGCCCACCCCTGTTTCAGGCCAACAATTTTGATATCTTTCAAACCAGACCTTCTTAGAAAGCAAAACAAAATGTATGTAGTTGTAGAATAAAACAACAACAAAACATACAGTTTTGATTTTTATTAAGCTACTATACTATTTAGCTACTATTACTTAACCCTTGATTTGTCTCAGGGTCATGGGGACCTGAAGGTCCGAAAGAGATGTGTTTGTAGTATCCTATGTAAAGGTGACCCTGGGACAACACAAGGGATACCACAAACACATGCGTTTTCTTTCACACTGACCCAGAAATGACTCAAGGGTTCACTGGTTTCCTTCTATATTTTTGCACTGTATATGAAAAAATGTGGGTCAAATGTGGAGGCGGGTCGTATCCGGCTGTAGTTTGGGGAGCACTGATCTATAAAGTAGAGTAGGGGCCATATTGGTGTATAATCCTCAAGGTTCAAACTAATTTCTGGTGAAACTATGGAGCGTCCTGGATTGATTTGTTTTCCTGTCCTAGTGTCAATCATAAGCAATTCCTCCACATACTGTATACTTGGCACCAGCCAGAGTTCACAGAGTTGAGAGTCTAATCATTTCTAGTTTCACTCTTATTATCTCCATTATCAGCAGCTCATTATTCCGGGGTCAGATCAATACGCGTTTGTCTGCGCATCCAAGAAGTCCACACCTTCTCCCAGCATTCCCGACCACCTCCCTGCTCCCGCTGCTCGCTCACTGAGAAAGCATGTGTCTGACTCATCCCTGGATAATGACTGGTAGGCTGAGGACAGGAGAGAGCGAACATCTGACTCACGTCTCATATGACTGCAGATTAAGCCTGGGAATGTGCTTATTGCTTCCCTGTCCACTTATTCCTTCTCATGCCTTCTTCTGTTGACGCTAGCATAAGCGGCTCCACGGCACGTCCAATCTATATGTTTATTAGCTCTCGTAGTGTGGAAGTGTGGATCCAGTTTTTGACTGGGAACGGAGTTGTGTCGATATATAACTACAGAAGCCCGTCAGGGGGGAAATGTTTATTGTCGACGACTGGGTTTTTCTGCTTTCTACTTATTGTCCCATTTCCATTGTATATTTGTGCGAGTGTACGCTTTAGCCGTTGTAAGAAGTGTTTCCAGGAAAAGCGCGAGGCAGGCCCAGATGTCAGCTTAGCGGAGCTTTGTATGCAGAGCATGGCTTGTTACATCTCCCTCTCTCCTCTCACACACCCGTCCCGGGGTTTTGTATGCATAGCTGTACTCTCCTGTGAACACAGCTTACTGGTATTAACCCAGTTTCTGTTTTTTTTTTTTTTTTTTTCGCTGAAAACACGGGTGTGGAGAGAAAGACGTTGTTCCAAATGCAGTTAAAAGTCCCATCCAAGGAGACTTTATTACACTAATGTCTTGAGTTGATTTGAAAACAAGTCGACGTGGAAGCTGGCCTCCTGGAAAAAAGGAATGCAATCGTCTCCGTAACAACTCCTTTTGGGCTTATCTGAATCAAAGTTTTCAATATCATTAAAATAAAGAATGACCCTAAACTGTTAGCACTTTTCCACGAAATTCCCAGCCCTACTTGACTCTACTATGTTGTTTTTCGACCGGCCCTGCTACCTTCTTCGAAGAACAAAAACAAGTGAGGACTTGGAGGTTGTGATGGTCTGATGAAGTCCACTAGATGGCACTATTTTCCTATGTTTTGAACATCACATCATCTTAAAACTGATGGCGCCACCTACTGACTTCTAAACAACATTACACTGCTTCATGAAGCTTCATCAGACCATCACTGTGCTGATGAAAACACAAACCAGGTCGAGTAGGGCTAAGACAAGCCTGTGGAAAAGCCATATATGTGTTAAAGCAATATTACAGTTTTACTTATTTTTTAATATTTCTGTAATATTTGTTTTGATTTTTTTAATGGTGCTCTTGACTAGGAAACCTTTGGGCAACAATGTACTGCAAATATTTCCACTACCATTTCTCTAGTGCTTTTCTTATGGCATTAAAAAAGTCATTTTATCTTATGTTAAACCACCTTTTTTTAAAAATTATTATTATGAATGTTATATGCAACTACGGTCCGTGAGTGCCCACTTGAACACCCGCAATAGCCCTTACCTCGTTTTGTTTAGAAATACACATGCGGTATGTGGCAACTGTGCCACAGTGTTGCATTGCAGTTACACTGTTTTGACATTAGGGGAAGCCAAAAACAATATTTTCCATCTATTGCATATTGCTGTTTTAAAATGCCTACACCTCATTTAAAAAAAATATATATGCATGTGTTTTGGCTCCCCCTATTGTCGAGATAGTGTAATGTCGCAAATTATTCGTCACCATTGCCCTTTTTCTCGCACTACATTTGTTTAACCCTTAGTTTAACTTTGGGTCAAGGTGACCCAGAGGCCCTAAAGCAAATGTTTTTTGTCCACATTGTCCCAAAGACAACACGAGGGAAACGACAAAAACATTTGTTTTCTGGCCTCTGCGTCACCCTGACCCTGAGATAACAAAAGGGCTAAAAACCTGATAAAGGAATTTGTTGTGTCCGTTTCACAACGTCTCTGACGCACTGCTGTAAAGAGGTTTGGTGGACCATCATTTTACGAGTCCAAATGGTTCAAAATGTAACCAATTACTTGAGAAAATACGAAATAAAAACAACATTGAAAGTCGCATATTGTTTCTTTTATACATGGAATAAGTATTCAATGGTTATTTCGTGTTATTGCATTGTTATTTAAAGGAATAAATAAAAATAGTCAAACATATACTGCAGTAATGAAAATAACTAGACAATTCCCCACATGGGAAAACACAAGAGTGGGCTGTGCGCTTTGCCGCGTGACGGAAAAACTATAAAAACTACAAAAGAGTCCAATCCCATGTTGATAATTTGGAATTTTTTCTACATTTTAAAGTTGAAATGGTTTGTTTCGGTCAAAGTATGCCACAGATGTCGACCTTTGAAAAACAAAGATGAGATTTTTATTCACCCCAGCACCATTCATCGTCAACAGGAAATGAGTATAACCGTAACAAAACAACTAAAAATACAACTAAAATACTCAGGACTTATGTGGCGAAAATGTTATATTCTGGTGAGAATATAATAGAAGTGCCAGTTGCATGTTTTTTGTTTGTATGCACTCAACGTGGTGGGGCCTGAAAATTGCCAAAAACTGAAGGATGATAAAACACTATGGACACCTCTAAATATACACTATGAAAAGTAGCATCTCCTACTGTGTCTCGTCAGGTCCAGCTGAGTCCGGAGTGCATGCGGGCCATCATGAGGATGACCTACTGTCCTCACTGCCGTGGCGTTCCCTCGGCCCGTCCGTGCGTCAACTACTGCATCAACGTCATGAAGGGCTGCCTGGCCAACCAGGCGGACCTCAACAGCGAGTGGAGGCACCTGGCAGGTGTGCGGCTCGTAAACCCCTCGACTCGATCGCTGCCTTTTACCTCGGAAACTGACCCGCACGTCCTGTCTCTCCTCAGAAACCATGATGCAAGTGGCCGAGCGCTTCAACGGCCCGTCCGGCGCCGACGTGGTGCTGCTCTCTCTCCCGGACCAGATCTCCGAGGCCGTCGCCACCATGATGGAGAACATCGTGACGGTCAACGTCAAGGTGGGAGCAGTAGCCACGGCAACACGTTTCTAGTCGAGCGCCATTAATACTTCCAGAAATGTATATTATTAAACATGAGGCACTACATTAGATCGAAACATAAGTGGTGTCGTGATCCTAACTGTTTGCTACTCACTTTATGGCTTGTTCTCATTATTAATAAGTGAAGTTTTTTAATCTATAATTGGATGTTTGGAAACCTCCAAATAAT
Source organism: Callionymus lyra (assembly GCF_982586985.1). Taxonomy (NCBI): domain Eukaryota; kingdom Metazoa; phylum Chordata; class Actinopteri; order Syngnathiformes; family Callionymidae; genus Callionymus; species Callionymus lyra. The sequence goes on from NC_141833.1 coordinate 5,672,298, forward strand.
GTCTCTCTCATTTTTCCTTTCTATTTCAATGCAGGAAGCGATCTTTAGCCTGCTAGCTTCTATTGAAGTTCTAAATAGCATACTTGGCTATAAATACTTTCTTTAACTCAAACCATTTGCAGTTTGGTATTTTCCCAAAAATTCACCATCAAGTCCGACGATCCACGTTTACTGACATTCAGCGTCACTTCTGATGCTAATTTCATGAATTTAATCAATTAAATACATCGTAAGTGAACGTTATCTTTCCATTATTTTATATTTAAACAACTTATACTTGAGTTATATATATATATACCACAAGAAGAAAACTTGGGTGTTTGTTTTGTGTGTGTGTGTGTGTGTGTTTATGTATATGTATATATAGGTGTATAAATGTGTATATTTATATATATGCACTCAAGTAAGAGTTGTTTAAATATACAGTATAATTATGTAAACCATTTTTGGTGTGTTTGTTCAATATTGGCTAATAATTAATGAGCTTTTTCTATGCATATTTTAAGAGAAAATATTTTTCTACTTGAATGTAAATTGATTGATTAAAAAAAATATATATATTAAATTTACCAAATATTGATCCCCATTGATTAGTATTGAGGAGGTTGACCAGAAAATAGTGCATTTTCACAGGTTATAATAGTCCATAACTTTCTCAATATGTATAGCAGGAATTGTTTACACTGGAATCATCTTTACAATCAATACATTTTAGATGATACTGTTTTCATATAAATCAATTATTGTTTAGAATTTTAAACACATACCTACATATATGGTGTCATATCAATTTTATGACATGAAAAAGAAATCGAGATTATGTTTCTCAACTTTCTGCGACAGAGAGGACATTTGAAAGTAACATAACAACAACAATAACAGTAATATTAACGTAATAATAATCACCCAAAAAGTTGAATACATTATTAAATAGAATGTATTTATTGGATGATAAACATGATGTTTGCGACCTCAAATCAGAACCAGTCAAAATGTGTTAAAGTAAGTTGTTCAAAAAATTGAAAACGTAGGATGTTGTATTGTGTTCTTCAGGGAGGTAGTAGAGTCCAGGCGAGCTAATGAGCAGCACAAGGAGAGGTGATGTAGGAAGTAAAGTAACCCACATTATCTCAATGATGTAATCCTCTGACAGCAGCTCGCATCATCCAAGCGAAGCACAGACTGTTCAGACACAGAAATTGGACCATATGCTGTGTAAAGACACAAACCTGCCTGCAGCAAACTTTCCTGAGAGTTTATCACTGCTCCAGTGATAAGAAGATGTTCAACAGGATTTCTTCAGAATCCAGATCTTTGGAGAAAAGAAACATATATTATACAAGGATGAAGTTCTTTTTCCCCCCTTAACTTAGAAGTGTCACTTCTGATGATGGTTATTTTAGTTACTTCATTTATATTAAAAATGCATCTTTAAATGTTTTAGAAAAAAATCATTTTTTCTTTTTTTGAACAGATTATTCACAGTTAAAATAACATTAATCTCTAATTTAAATTAATTTAAAAGGTTTACATTTTTATATTATTTGTGAATATTATCATTATAAATAGTATTTTTTAAATGATCAACAATAAAGTACATATATTTTTAATTATACTACTGATTATAAATAACTTTTTTTTAAATTAGTATTTCAACAAAATGTTAATTATATTTTTACATGTTTTGACAGGAACAATTGGATTATTTATAATTATTAATACTATTGATAGCATAAAATGACAACACTGATCATCTTTTTTTTTTTTTAATCTGTTCACAATGTAAAAAATGTTGTCAAAAAGCATTTTGCACAATAATACAAGTATTGAGTTTTAAATGGTTTAATACGTTTTAATTCTCTTCATAATACAGTGCTAACCCAGGAAATATACTTTCTTTATTTTTGTCAAGTATCTTTAATGTTTATTTGCATACTGTTGTTTAATACATGTTATACCTTTAAATCAGATTAGTTTTCCAATTCCAAAATTATATTTATTTTGATTTTATTATATTATTTTGTTGTTATTGAAACCAAAATAATGTTATATAAATTTCAGGAAATATTTTCATTTGTGTTTTTTTTTTATCTCACTGGTTTCATAAAGTAGAAAAAGAAAGAGAAATCTTAATTAAAATAATTAATTTCAGTGAAGATTGGATTTTCCTCTCGTCAGTTTCCTTCTTCTTTTAAGCACCTGAATTATTTTCAGCCGCTTCCAAATTTTCTCCTAGACGAAGGGAACTTTCTGTCAAAGGTTAACACGAAGCTCACCATTCCATGCATGCTTGACCGAGTGAGTCATGGTGTCGTCTCCGCAGTTGTACCAGTCGTGTGGAAACCTGCGACAAGGAGGCAGTGGAAGCTCACCAGACACCGACGACTCCCTGAAGAAAGTGAAGGTGACCACGGAGGATCAAGTCGGACCCAGCTCCAAAGTTCTGGACAAAATGGTCGGTTCGATGATCAAAAGTTCTCTTGTCGGGTCGATCTTAACGCCCGTGTTTGGACGACAGGTCTCCGACATCACGTTCAGGATGAGGGACATGCAGGCGTACTGGGTCTCCCTCCCCACCATGATCTGCAGCGACCGGGTGGCGAGCGGCGCCGGCGCCGAGGAGCGCTGCTGGAACGGCATGAGCAGAGCCAGGTGGGCGTCGTCGCTCGTCCTCCCAGGATGTGTTTCCAGTAACATCTCCCCCCCTCTGTGGTCCAGGTATCTGCCCGAGGTGTTGAGCGACGGCCTGGCCAGTCAGATCAACAACCCGGAGGTGGAGATCGACATCACCAAGCCAGACATGAGTATACGACAGCAGATCATGCAGCTCAAGGTCATGACGCACCGCCTGAAGAACGCCTACAACGGCAACGACGTGGACTTCCAGGACACCAGTGAGTACGGAGGCAGATCAAGATATTGAATTATAGAATTCAGTTGTTTTTATTGTGAAAGCTTGAATTTGTTTTGATTTATTTCAATCATTTCTGTACTGAATTTGTTATTATTAAATAATTTAGTTCAATATTTTCTATATTTCAAAAGTTGAATTGTTTTTTAACTTAATAATTAGTATATCAAAAGTTCAATTCGTTTTTTTAATTTAAAATAAAAGTTAATATATTCTAAATGAATTATTTGTTTATTTTTTACACGTAGAGTTTGATTTACTTATTCAAATAATTAAAAAATATATATATAATTATAATTGTAATTAAAAAAGATTTGTCTGAATTAAATATTCTTACAATCCTAGGCTTTTAATTCAGTTTAAATTTGTTATAATAGTGCATCACATGATCATATCTGGATAGCGTGATTGGCTGAAACTGGTTGCACTCATATACCGGCATTTGTATTGAATTTTAAAGGATACAAATTAAATAATATTGAATTTAAAAATGTATTTTTTATTATAATTATTACTATTGCAATTAATATATCAAATTTTACGTGAACAAAAAAGAAAATCACTTTGAAAAATTGTAAATTATTGAATTAAATTGTTAAATTAAACAAATCCAACGTTTGAATATAGAAAATATTGAGGTAAATGAGTCAATAAAAAATAATTCAACCTTTCAATGTAGAAAATATTGAATTAAATTAGTAAATAAAATTAAATTAAACCTTTCAATATAGAAAATATTAAATTAAATTAGTCCATTAAAACAAATTCAACCTTTCAATATAGAAAATATTAAATTAAATTAGTCCATTAAAACATATTCAACCTTTCAATATAGAAAATATTAAATTAAATGAGTCAATAAAAAATAAATTCAACGTTTCAATGTAGAAAATGTTTAATTAAATTAGTCAATAAAACGAAATTCAACCTTTCAATATAGAAAATATTGAGTTAAATGAGTCAATAAAAACAAATTCAACCATTGAATATAGAAAATACAGAATTCAATTATTCCCCACAACAAAATCAAATGCTAAAAAAATCCAATATTTCAATTAAATAAAAGTAGAAGTTTGAACATTTGAAATGTTAAATATAATGTTTATATTCTCATTCCATAAGTGAGTGTTGGTCTCTGAGTCCTTCATCACATAAAGTCCAGAACATCAACGCTCAACTGTGTCTTTAGGCGACGATGCCAGCGGATCAGGCAGCGGCCTCTGCACGGACGAGTCGTGCTCCCAGAGCCCTCGCATCGTCATCCCGGTCACCACACGACCCCTGGTCTACAACCCCCCCAAGGAGAAGAAGATCTGGGGCAGGAACTCCAGCCGGAGCCACCGGCCCGTGGTCACCATCCACCTGCTGTCGCTGCTGCTCTGGCTGCTCCTGCGATAATTGACGGAGGAATTCATTCACCAACCAGGACTGAGTTCGGAGGGAAGAGGTTGCGTCGGGAATGTGAGGGGGGATCGAGGGGGGAGGGAGGGTGAGGGGGGGAGGGCTGTAGTTAATTTGCCAAATCAACGTACAGACATAGAGCAGAACAAAATACTCTGAGCAGTGGCTCCTCCATCAGTGCTGAGGTGAGGATGAACGATTGAAACAGACCGACAAACTAAAATCCCTATTATATATTTTCCAAATATGCGTCGCCCTAAAAGATTTATTTTTTATTAAAAAAAACCATCATGAAAATGGATCATTGAACTAAAAGTGCAATAACAACAACAACAACAAAAATCACAATTTATGCTTTAAATCTAAAGAATGATGCAAAACAATTTTCTTTTTTAATGGGCTTTTCTTTTTGTTTCACTACATTCTGCTCATCAAACGTTAGCATAAAGATACAGATAAAGATTTTGGTTCATAAAACAAATAGTAGAGACGTTGTATTGACTCTTAAATGAAGATTAAGTAGATTTAATCCAGGAGCACCTGAACTAAAAAATCATCTTTCAATCTTTCATCCACAAGTCAAAGCTGATGGACGGTGGACAGTAACGGAAACAAACTAAATTGATTTACTTATATTGTTTTGGTTTCACTGTTGTCTTTTGTTGCCATGACACCATTTGAGATGGTCTTTTTTTTTTCCTTCTTTATTTTGGCATATTTTAACGTTTGGTCTCTGGTGTTTGGGTTCTTTAAAAACATATGTCACGCCTGCAGACGACTCTAGCGACGGCGAGAGAGAGAAAATGAATCCTCACTGTTTTCGTTATCCTCGGAACTAAAGCAGCAGCACTCGGCCGCTCCAGATTTATTTATTTATTAACAACTCAGTCACACCATTTGTTCTCGGCTAAAGAAACGGATTAAAAAAGTGGAGACAACTGACCAAAAATGGATTATAATAGCAATGAGCTAAAGCACTTTCTGTCCGCAGTCATATTCAAAAGTAACGTCACCCGCCCGACATCATGTCGCTCTGGATCTGCAGCTCTTTAGTCACGTGACCACAGCGAGTTGAAGGTGATGTAAGCGTCAATATTCATTTATTGAATATATATATATATATGTATTTACAAGTATCATGAGTTGAGGTTTAAAGTAGCATCAACACACACAGCATAGCAGGAAGCTGAGCAATGCTAGCAAAGTTAGCTCAATGTTAGCAGCTGATGATATATCTGGCTTTAAACTATTTGAATTGTCTACACGCGAACATTTGAGGAATTAAAAAAGAAGAGAGTGATAAATGTGTTTAAAAAAAAACAACTTCAAACTCAAATTAAAGTTGTTGCTTTTAACGTTTATTTTTGTTGGTACCGTTGAAAAGGCTAACGTGCTAACCGCATTAGCTGACACCTGACGAGATGTTTTCTGGGTGAATTTAAGTGTTAAAAATACAAAATATTTACAATAATGCTTAGAGAAAAAACTATTTTGACGTTTTGAACATGTGTAGTTATAATAAACAACATTTGAAAACATCTAAATGAAGAAAGAAACAGAAATTATACCATCAACTGAAATCTACAATAAATCTAATAAGATTAAAAAAATAATAATCTATGTATAAATACAATATATAGAGAAATATTTACCACTATGTAATTTTGGCAAAAAGTTTTTATTAAATTAGAATAGAATCAAATACGGCACCAACAATTGGGGATATCGTTTTCTATAACTTCCCTAAAGTAGTTCTTACATAAATTGAATTAAAAAATTTTTTTTTAAATTGAACAACAACATTTAATCAAATTAAAATGTTTTTTTTTTAATGAAGAAATACTTTATAATTAAACGTGTGTAATGTTCAGATACATCTACAGAGTTATGAAGCTGCAGATCCATTCTGAGATGGTGAAGGGTCCATAAGCACGTCTGCTATGTATGCATGGTTATAAAAAAAAGAAAAAAAAAGTTGTGCTTCTTTTAACTGATGCAAAAATCGTGAGTGAGTTTTTTTTTTTTTCTTTTTTTTTTGATGTTGGTCCCTTGTTCTGAAATCTGCCTGCGACTGCCACTTTGTCTCGTGTTGGGGTCTCATCAGCGACGATGTAGAGAACGCTGGTGGGGGAAAAAAAACGAATCAACCACTTCTCCTTTGTAACTGGAAATGAATCTGGACGTTGTGGCCCGTTGATCGACGCGACAGGACTGAAACTGTGATGCCGACATTCCAATATCAATTTCTTTACATCCACCAAATTCCCCCCCTTTTTTTCTTTTTATATAAAAAAGTGAGCTGCACTTTTTTGAGCCGAGCAAACATCCGGTCGATCAATATGCATGTCGACACCTTCCAGAAATGACTATCGATGGACGGATGGGAAATCTGCGTATGCACATGAGTGACGTCCCGAGATAAGAATGAAAGAGAGGCAGACGAGTCAGTGTTTGCAGCAGGAGACCCGGTGTGCACTTTAACCTCCACGACCTTCATTAGGTGGCAGAAGAGGAAGCAGAGAATCAGCTTCTTTAACCTTCACCCCGTCATTCTACACCGAGTCCAAGGTATTTATGACGAGGTGCCGTTTTTCTAACTTGTTTTCTTCTTGGGTTCTAATGATCGGAAACATCTATGGTGAGGACAGACGAGTGTCAAAGAATACAAATGTTTCATTTGTTGTTGTATATCTGAGATCTTATGTCAATTATATACATTGTAAGATTTTCACATTCGCCTGCGACTCTTTATTTCTCACTCGTGCAAAAGAAGTGTCGGCGAAGAACAGGAACTTTCAGCCAGCGATGATGCTTCTTTAGCTTCTTAAAGACCCCCTGTTTGGTCCGAAGTCAGGCCCCGGGGCCAAATCGAGCAGATTTCATTCGGCCCGCCGTCTCTGTTATTAACTGCAAATAAACTATTTTTAGATTCGAAACAATAACCTTCTTTAAGACGAAACAAGATCACAAAGAAATTCTTCTCGGGCTTCTCTCACTTTCTACCACGGTCCAAAAAAAAAGACATTTTCGAACCACAGTTCAGTTTATTGTCGCCATCATATTTAAGGACAAACCTACAGATTAAAACGGTAACAATTATCGCATAATCAAAAAACAAAAAAAAACAACATTAGGCGCATGAAAAATATCCAGTTATGCTGAATCAGCAGGAGTTCTGAACTTGCAGTTCGCAGGTTGATTTTCTTTTGTATACTTAACTTAAGCCAGTCTCGACTTGTCAAGAGTCACAGGCTAATTAAACCTCTGAAAAAATGCCATGTATTTTCAAAATAAAACACCTTTCAGACAGTTTTAATCGATAAAACATCCGTTCTTTTGATTATTTTTTTCCTTCTCTCGACCAGGCGGTCCCGGACCACCTATATTTCTTGCAAAAAACATTAAAGACATAAGTTTTCAAGGTGATCCAGGTGTCTTTCCTCAAAGAAATGATCAGTAAAGTCAGAAATCAATAAAGTTCTGTCTATGTGTACAAGGCAATCCATTAAAGACATGATTCTTTCATAAATTGCCATTTTTAAGGGTTTTTCTTTCATAAAATTAAAATCCTGATATACGTTTTTTGTAAAATTGTGTCAGGTTAGAGATCTGACTTAAAACTGAAGCGTAAAGAACACAATCATTTTACTTGTACAAGGAGAGTAATACAGATGGTACATTCTCACTTCTGTTCGATTTCTATCCAAAGCGAGAGCTGTTTCCGTCGCATCATTATGCCACAGCGTAAGTCATTTGTTCTCCAAGAGTCAACAACATAGGTCACGGAGACTGGAATGAATTAAGGCTGTTTTTTTTTCCGACAGAGGCGAGGACGGTGAGTATTTTTCCTCATTGCTTATCTGAGTAATCCTGATATGGATAATTTGAAGACATCTACTTTTGTTTCCAGCGCCAACCAATCAATGATTAAAACACAAGCTATGGTTGTGAACATGCTCACCTGGAACCTCGACTCCTGCAAGGGTTTGACTCAAGTCATCTGCTGTTTGTGATGGCACTCAAATAAACAGTGCCTTTGTAATAGACTGAACATGTAAGAGGGTGATGGGGGGGAAAAACTGCGGGACCGACATTAATCATGAATTTTATATAAGAAATTGTATATTAATTATCAAACAAATGCAACTTCTTTCTGGGTGTAAGTCTCTATTATATTTGGAAATTAAAATATGTTTAGTATTATATATAATTTAAATTCAGTTTTGGATCTCCTCAGTCTTACTCTATATATTTGGATTTTACTTGTATGTGGTTCTGGTAAAGCTTTACATGAGAGCTTCATAGGTTGATGGATCATAATGTTAAAAAAGTTAAGATATAGATACAACTGTCCATCTTGTCCAAAATACTTTCAACTACTTTTAAAATGAGGTTTGCTGAAGCTCATCTTCGTTGTCTACTGGAGGCACTGATGGAGATTTAATGGTTTTATACACACTTCAACTCAACAAAAACAGATCAACGACTGCTTTTTCTCAGATATTGATCCCAGCTATTCACTTTTCTTTACCCTTGAAGACCCTCATGATGACAAAACGTTGTGACAATGAAGCAGTTCTGAGCTTTGACTTCGTTTTTTATTTTTATATTTCTAACTCATTATGTGACAACTTTAAATACCAGATAAATAACTCGCAACAGCTTAGTGTTTTTCAAGGGTTGGAAGGTGCACGTCATTCTTGGGTGTAACTTTATGAAAAACACTTGTTGTTTTTCCTTCTTTTTTTGTTGTTTTTATTAGCAGCTTCTTCTAAACATCTGTCCTTAGAGTCTGAGGAGACGAGCGGAGTGAAGGTAAACACTGCCATCTCCTGGAGAAGAAGCTGCACTACAGCAAATGGTAGCGGTTCCTCTGACAGTGTTTTGCGATTCATTCCATTCAAACTACTATCGAGATTATTGGTTTTATGTACTTTTAAATAACTAAAGCAGCGTTTTTCGGTAACTTGATGCTTTTTTTTTTTTTTTTTTTGTTTGACTTTTTAAAGTGTAATGACATATTTGAAGCACCAGATGTCGCTGTAACTACACGGCACTCCACAAACACTAGAGCGATTCCCTTTTCTTTTTTTTTGTTTTTCGAAGCCGATGGTTGCTGCAACGCTGCTGGCATTTGAGCAGCAAACTATGCATCACGTATCATCCGTGACCCGTGACTCGGAGACAAATCTGCCTTGACCTTTGACCCCGTGAACTCATACTGCAATGTTTCTTTTCAGAGTTCATTCTGCTGCTGCAGGACATGGAAGAACGGTCTTCATACGAGACATGGAGGTGAAGACTTTTACATGAACATCACGTTTATGAAGTTTTTGAACCGATTCTCCTGTTAATTATAAACATGATAAGAGTTTCTTTAACTAATTTGTATTTTTGTTTAATAGACCCATAAAAAACACAGTAACACTCTGTACTTGTACTTCAATGGCAATGTTTTGGTATTATTTTAAAACCTATAACTAAAGATTGTGTGGATATTATTCATTTAACATTGAACACATTAAATTGTATTTTTATTATTTATATATTTATATATGTGTGAAAGGGACAATATGTTTGGGTTAGACGGCTGGAAAATATAACTCAAAAACTTGAAAAATCCAAATTCTGTACATCTTTACAAGGACTAATCGAAAGTAATACTTGTGTATATGTGTGTATAAATGATCATCCAATCCATATGGAATGAGAAGTATTTAAAAAGTTTTTAAACGTGTGGAAAAAAACCCCCAAATGGAATTCGATATTGATCACATGATTTATGACTTCCAATAAATCCTTGTGAGCACAGGAAAGCAAGTGATGGGGAAACTATGACCCAGCAGTCTTTTAAATGCAGTTTGTCATTGTTGTGGGTCTGCTCTTCACAGTTGAACACACACACACACACACACACACACACACACACACACACACACACACACACACACACACACACACACACACACACACACATATGCATATTAGACAGGTCATCGATCAAACCCTCATTGAACCAGACCATCCAGGAATGTGTTAAATTGAAATCATTGACGAGGAAAGCTGGGGTGTTATGGGCGTCTGCCCGAGATTGAACCAGGACGTTGAACCAAGAACCGGCTCAACGGCTCACGTTTAGGAAGCGTAGACTGAGAACGAAGAGGTGAGATTGAAATTCATCGGTTGGAACTGTTGCAAAAAAAAAAATATTAAGCTCTTAAACTAGTATTTACTTTTTTTATATAGTAATTGACCACTGTAGGTTTGGATGTATATGTTTTGTTTTGTTGAACCATCTTAATGCAGTCTGACACGACTTGTTGGACCTTCTGGCTGAAATGTGATTAGCTGGAGCAGATGTTCAGAGACTGATGGTTGATCAATAACTGTCACTGATCGGAGGTCAACGGTCTCAAGGTGTAGCAGGACTGTGAACCAGAACAGGCTCAGTAAAGTTGGCAGAAAATAACTAGAACTTTTACATTCATAACACGTGTCATAGTGATGAGTTGGTGAAGCTTCATGAAGCAGTGTCATGTTGTTTAGACGTCAGTAGGTGGCGCCATCTGTTTAAAAATGACGTGATGTTTCACTAGAACAGTTGTTCAAAACAAAGGAAAATAGTGCAAAGACTGCCATCTAGTGGATTCTGAAGATAATGACACTGCTTCATGAAGCTTCATCTGTGTCTTTTTCTGAGAGTGTTTTTTTTATGTTCTGGTCTATGTTCTCAAAGAAGAAATCTTCAAAAATGTATTACTACAATAAACGTCTCAATTTAATTGTTAATTTTATTTTATACTATTCAGTATATTCAATTCTTTAATCCTTTTTAAAATATATATAATATTAGATCTAAATCAGTTCAATTAACATCAACAACCTTTAAACAACATTCAACAATTATTTTAATTATTATTAAACATGTTTTTTAACTACAATTTCATTATATTACATTTTTTTTATACGTACAAACTTGTAATTATATATTGTTCTGTTACAAATACATTATTTATTGTTTGTTTATTTGTACATTAAGGACATCAGGTGACATCATGCTGCCCGATGTAAGAAAAGAAGGTTCCAACAAAGTACGTTTTTTTAATCATTATTATTATTATAATTTTATTATTATTATTATCTTGTCGCTACCATTGAGTGTCCTTTAAGGAGAATCTTACCACACTTTAAGTAAAATAGATAAACTATTGTAAAAAACAACTGTAACCTGAGTAAATAAAACGTTATACTTAATGGTTAGCAGTGAACGAATAAAGGAGGGTTTGCTTGTTTTCTAAGCTAGTATAGAACAGTGTTAGCTGCAGTCACTCCCCCGTAAAACATATGTTTATTTCTACTTTTTACAAAATACTTTTATATTTTGAATCAGCTCACTGGGAGAGTAGCTTTACAGAACAGTGTAGGAGCGAGCAAGAAAGAGAGCTTGTTCGACGTCTCAATCTCAGCTACAGAAAGTCGTGAAAAAAAACATAAAACAGTCCAACAGAAAAGAAGGGTTAAGAATTATATATGTAATATTAGAGTGACAAATCCTTAAAAAAAAATCCTGGATCCAGATGGTACCTTCGAAACATGCTTTGTCGACATTTCCTTAAAATTTTAATTTAATTTCCTTCATTGGATAGACACCCGATGATGAGGACGACCTCCTTGGCAGAGGTAATAATAGAATAATAACGACGCAAAGTGACATTTTTTCGTCAGTGTTCAGTTTTACATTCATCAGGGTGAGAGACAGTGAGACCCTCCATCGTTTGAACTACAGTGATGATGACCAACAATCAGGATGTGTGCTGCTCATGCCGTTTTGACATTTAAAAGGTGTGTGTGTGTGTGTGTGTGCGTGTGCGTGTGTGAGACTGTTACAAACAGATAGTGCTCGGAGCCAGTATTGATCTGATGATGCATGTTGAAAAAAAAGATTGCTTTCAAAGGTCCCTGTTAGTAGTAGAAGGTCAGCGTGTGAAAACACAGCATTGTTTGTTTGCGCGTGTGCTTGACTGGATTACTGCGCGTGGAACGAGGTAATTATCCAAACAATAAATGTCAGCGCGTGTCGCTGTCCTGCCGGCAAGTATCTTTGTCTCCAAACGTCCTCATCCAGGACGTTCCGGCGTCTCTTTAATTGCCTTTTTTTTTAAACAGATTGTGTTTTGAGGCTTCGCCGCGGCGCTCTTATCGAGGAGACGCTGGGTTAAACAAGAGTGCAACATGAAAGTCCTACAGCCGAGCAGACAGTGAACGCAACACTCGTCACTGTGACTCCAGACGTTTGTTTATTGTCGAGACGAGACGAGTCTTTTAACTCTGATTCTATTGTTGACGCTTGTTTTACTACATCAATGTATTTTTAGATGTCAGAAAAATGCTTCGTGACTTCAGCTATGAATATTTAAAAGGGTTAAGGAAATGAGTTTAACGTTTATTTTAGGATCCCCTCAATTTTAGTATCTGACACACATAGTCCTGCCCCAGTTTAACTTTGGTTCTCAAACGTGACATAGTTTCATTCGGGCTACGGTTTCACTTCTTCAAAGAGTGATTACAATCCCAGGCTTGAGTTGCTTTGAAGGAATAGTGACAGTAAAGTGTGTTCCTTCCGTTCACTGCGATTTGTGTTAATATTAATATTATTTTATGTTCAAAGACATGCATAAAGAGTTGGACTATCAACTACCGGGACTAAAACCAGAAGAAGTACACAATCCTACACTCAAAACGTGTGTTCTTCATTTACCTCGTTTTCATTTAGTTAAAGCCTCAATATGTAAGATTTAACATGTTGTTTCTGGCGCCCCCTATTGTCGGGAGCATTGTCGGAACACATTAGATAAAGACTATTGTTCGACAGTTTTGGGAACTTCCAATATGCGTCCTCAAAATAATATCTATCTTCTAGTATGTATTATCTACTATCTATCTGTGATGTGACTCAAGGAAAGGAGTGGTAAGTAAATATAATTGTTTTAGTCATTGCAAATGTTATCAAATATATAGGTTTATTAATTTTAAATGAATGTATTATACATCGCAAGACATGAAACTTGTCAGACTTATGTGTTATAGATGTATTGATGGATGAATGTTAAGTGAACAACACTGTGAAAATGCTTTTTTATGACAATTTTCCATGAGAAGGGAGACCAAGATATTAAACTAATATCTACAAATATTAGTTTGTTCTGATATTAGCAAGTTATATCTTGACATTATTTCGACCTGCCAGTTCACTGCACTGAAGCTGAACCGGGCCAGTGATATATGTACTAGTAATGATGTGCAAACAGTTCATTTTAGTGCCTTAGTTCATTAAGTCTGGTTCAGCAAAATAAAGTATTTTTCCGAGTCATATAGTTGATGTTCTTAACTGCCCCTTATTTCCCTTCCCACGCAGGGCAGAGACATAACAATGTATATAATTGTTAAATATGAATATAGGCCTTTCCTGCTACATAAGTCGTCTTAAATCTTCTTCTCTGTCCCCCTGAATACTTCCAAAAAATGTATATTGTGGTTTTAAGTAAATAAGGAAAAAGACCTACAAATAATAACAACTGTTGCATGTACAAAAGTGTGCAGGATGCTACAAAATTGCCAAAAAGACAATATTGCTCCATGATATTAACCTTCTCCTCGTGGATGTTGTACGTAATCATCTTTACTTTAATACAAATTCCGTCTTTCCGTCAGACGGAAGACGCAGAAAAATGCCAACTTCTTCCTGGAAGTTAGTTCGGCTGAGGGAAGGGTCACCGGGTAGGTGGGTTGGTGACCAAGTTTTAAATCACGATTTTGAGTGGGAAGAAGTCGAGATGGAGCTTAGGGTCATGTTCCTTAAAAAGGTTGCGATTTTCTGAACGTTACTGTGGCCGAATCAGGCAGACTGAGGCCGCCCAAATGTTGGGCAGATCGTCATCTGAGTTTTATTGTTGCCAAGTTTTGAGTAGTTTGTAAGAGGCTGCTCTGAGGTTACAAAGTTGGTACGAAAATGTAAAAAAAAGATGATGTGCAGAAGTTGCCATTCGGAAACGTAACCTTAGATAGTTTTCAAATCTCTCAAAGACTTTCGAAAGTCTTGCTCTCGAAATTCGGCCGCAGTGAGTTAGTTTTTGATCAGGAGACAAGGCCAACGCCAGCTAGTTAGCAAGATAACATCTTGAACTACTGATATCATTAGAAGAAAAAATGAAATTCATGACACTTCCGGGGGAAATGAGTAAAACATTTTTTGATGTTGTAGAAAACTGTTTAAGGCTTTATATATTGTTCACTAGAAACAGCAGGCGGGATGTTCCTAGTATAGATTGGAGGTTGGCTGAGTTATTGTGGTTTGCATTAAGATAAGTTTAATGGTTTCATTTCGTAGTATGTGAGACAAAACCTGCAACAATAATTGAGTTCGTAGCTTGTATACAGCTGTGAGTGTGTTGAAGTCTGGATGATAGTCAGCGAGTGCAGCTCACTCGTTATTAGTTTGGAGGAGTTTGATGTGAATTGTGTTTCGGGGAGAAATGATTATGATGAATTTTGTTTTGTTTGTATCATAAGCATCTGCTGCTTCCCCCAGCGATTCTATTTACTCGCCAGATTAATCATCCACTTTGTCTGGATGCGATCGAGACCGAAGCCACGACTGCCGCGGCCAGACAGTGTCTCCGACCGTCCGGACCGAGGGAGGTCGGATTAATCCGACCCCGATGGTTATCCCATTTGTGTTGACAGACCCAGAGATGGGAGCTTGTTGTGTATGTAAGTGTTGTTCATGATGGCCTCTCTTCGAGCGAAGCCCGGGGTCTGATGGATTGTAGAGAACTGTCTGTCTCTGTGAGAGGATAAATAGACGGGTCAGGAGAGTAGAGAGTGGGGTTCGGGGGGGGTTTGATGCCGAGACAATCAGGCGGGTGACGAGGGGAGGCTGTCGGAGTCCAGAGCAAGTGATGTGATGAGCTGTCCGACCGCATTTGTTTCCCCTCATTATCAACTCCAAAGCCCAAATGTTGCCGTTCTCACCAGAAAACAGTTTTTTTTTTCCGGGGAGCTACTCGTGATGGCACGTTTCTAGAAATCAATTTACCACGTGTCAAAGCCCTTCAACCTCTCCCACTGGAGGGTGATACAAATGAAACAGCTGCTCATTTACAAAGACTCCAGTCGGATTTATGTTGAACACAAGAATTAACTTAATAACTTGATTGTGTTGTCAGAAATTACACCATGGATTAATGAGATTAAAACTAGAAAAATAAATAAATAAAAACTAGAAAAAAAAGAAGTTTAAAAGACAATGTTTTCAATGGAATTTATAAATATATTTACCTTTTTAAAAAAAAATATTTTTAATTCCACATTACATTTGATCGAAAAAGTTTTTTTTTTATGCATCCAAAAAAAGTAGTTTTTTTTTTTATAAATGATTTGTAATTATGTATTTTTTTATAGTTTAATTAAACTTAATGCCACGCTGAAAAGTATTAAAACTAGAATATCACGTAAAATTTAATTTAAAACCTATTATTTATTTAATGAAGTTTAAATTAGAATCTAATATGCACATTACAAAGTGGTACATAACCCTTTTTTATTATTATAATATTTCACAAGTTCACTTTTTTAGATCAGAGTTAATACACTTTACAGATTAAATATCACTTTATAAAATAAGAGGGAAAATCACAGTGAATGTTAATTCATCATATTTAAGGAAAAAAAAAGGCAGAAAACTCGAGCAGAACCAGGCCCCTAAAATGTTTCAAGTGTGTCTTGAAATATCTCCACAGTTGTGATGCTAATGGATCCAATTTTTTTAAACGATCAGAAGCTTTGAAATGTCTCCACATGATCCCGCTGACATGAAGTTTTTATAACTCCTATATACAATAATAACCTTTAAATTAAGTAACACAAAATATTCCTGTTCTTCTGTCAGTTAGCTTGGAAAATACCATGCTTTTCAGCACATATGCTAACTGTCCTGAACAAATGCTTTGTATCTTTCAACTATGGTTCTCTGAGTGTCTAAACAATTTCCTTATATTTGTCTAATATATCCAGTGGTTAAAGGGATAAAAAAATACATTTCATAATGTTGCTTCTGGCGACCCCCATTGTCAGAAAAGTGTAACTGCAATACTGTAAAATCATTTATATTGAAAACAATGTGTTTTAAAAATAATGACAAACTGTTATGAATTGTTGCTTTAACACCTGTGTTGTCTCTGGGTCAAGGTGACCCAGAGGCCTGCAAACAAATGTGTTTGAATTATCCCTTGTGTTGTCTCTGGGTCAAGTTAAACAGCCTCCATCACTGTATATGTCTTTGTGGAAGCCAAGGAGGTCGTTCACCTTGACCTAGAGACAACACAATGGAAACTACAAACACATTGGTTTTCAGGACTTAACCCAGAGATAACACAAGGGTTAAGGTTCACTCACTAAAGTACTGATTCTGTGACAAATATGTTTTGCACTTTTGAACGTACATCCGCCATCAGTCTGCAGACACGCATGACAAAATGTGCTGCAGCAAGTTCAGCGCTACACTGTCCCCGTTGTGTTGTTTTGATTAATGACATCTGGAGAACTGAGATCATGAGCAGAATTAATTCCAGCAAATGACTTATTAATCAAACCTCGGCATCAGTCTGAGGAGAAATGGACTGTCGACGCGCTTCTCCTGTGCAAACAAGTATTTAGTGTATTATCTCGGCGCGCAGAGTTATTTTCAATGCTTGTGTGCTACTTGCTGTCAAAGAAGCGCGGCGAGTGTGCTTGAGGAATCGGCGAGCTGATGGCGGGGGACAGGTATCATCAGTCTCGCCATCATTGGTGGATTAATGTGGGCTGCTTCACTGTCACCTGCGACCACTTTTAGAGCAACTTTTGACTCCCGAGAAGATTCGGTTTTTCATCAGTCTGGCACATTTTCGATTCCATGTCAAAAGTGCGACTCGTTGTACAAATAGATACAGTTACATCTTATTTTAAAAGCTGTATAACAAGAATTTACAGTTGCAGAACCCGAGCGTGTCCCGGGTGACTTCTCTCTGAGTTACTTGTACAAAGTCAACAAGTTTATGTGGCACGTGCGGAACTTAACGTTGTTCTTTCTGTTCCTATTATGCTAGACTTACTGTATTCCTCAAGAACATTTAGTATTTGGGTTAAGGTGACCTAAAAACAAATGTGTTTGAGGTATCCCTTGTGTTGTCTCTGGGTCAATATGAATGATCTCCCTGGCTTCCATAAATACATATGCAGTAATGGAGGTCGTTCACCTTGACCTAGAAACAACACAAGGGATATCTCAAACACATTTTTTATTGAGCCTTTGGGTCAGCTTGACCCTGAGATAAAATACTTAATATCTTTGCCATTCTTCCATTTATCCAGATCTTTATCCAGCCATCTATCCATCCATCCGTCCGTCCGTCCGTCCGTCCGTCCGTCCGTCCGTCCGTCCGTCCGTCCGTCCGTCGGTCCGTCCATGCATCCGTCCATCCGTCCATCCGTCCATCCATCCATCCATCCATCCATCCATCCATCCATCCATCCATCCATCCATCCATCCATCCATCCATCCATCCATCCATCCATCCATCCATCCATCCATCCATCCATCCATCCATCCATCCATCCATCCATCCATCCATCCATCCATCCATCCATCCATCCATCCATCCATCCATCCATCCATCCATCCATCCATCCATCCATCCGTCCATGCATCCATCCATCCATCCGTCCGTCCGTCCGTCCGTCCTTCCGTCCGTCCGTCCATCCATCCATCCATCCATCCATCCGTCCATCCGTCCATCCGTCCATGCATCCGTCCATCCGTCCATGCATCCATCCATCCATCCGCCCATCCTTATTCTTAAGAATAAACTCTGAGGTGTCAATTATGTGAAAATATATAAACAATGTCTAAACAAAAAGACAAAAACAGGAATTAGCCTATTATTCAAGGTTTATTTATCCCTAAGTCAATAAGTCAATAAGAGACTAAATAATATCTCCTATTGTGGCCAAAATATATGAATAGCTGCATGATTTTAAGATTTAAAAAAGAATCATGTAAAAATAACAACACCAAGTCGGGGATTGAACCCAGAGGTTTTGGGTCTTGAACTTAGTGCTCTAGCATTGAGCTATCAGGGCTGATAAAACATTTGGGGTAAACTGCCATTCATAAATCAAAGGATTTAAATGAAGTGGTATATTATTTTGTGGCTTTGGTTTTGTGTAGTTAAAGAAGCTTTCAGTTGATAAAGGGGAGCTTAATTTATCCACCACAGCAGCAGGTTGAACTTGAGTAATCGCCACTGTTTGTGCATCATTTGATAAATATCCAACAAACAAATATCACAGCACCAGAGACGCTAATTATGCGGCATCGATGCCAGTATTTTTAGAGGTGAGTGTGCGAGGATCAAATACTCGTCCTGCAGCTCATCCATGTGTCACATTTTACATGCTTCACTGTCCAACGTCTGAGATGACAACACGTGTTCTTTTGTGTAGCTCGTGCTGACAAGTGAAAGTCAGTAAAAGTCTATTATGATAAATGTAACTTTCATCAACGTGACACACTCGCTCAAGGGCACTTTCCCAGTCCTGGAGTAAAGACCCTCTGAGTAGCTGAGCAAATGAATGACATGAATTAAATCTTCTTTGAACCTAATTCGAGCTCCTCCTCTCATCTTATTCTCCATTCTTTCTCTGGAGCAGTGAAGCACAAACTAAGACTGTGATTCACCAGTGAGGCCTGACCCGACGCAGACGTGGATCCAGCCTCGGCTCTGAGCTCGTCTTGTCAACGGCTGGAACCCAGACTCTCTAAGATTGGATGGAGCTGAACTCCTGCTGCCTAATAACTGCTGTAACACCTCTGGGCAGGTTTGAAGCTGCACCTCATTTCACATTCATATCTCCATACTGGTCCTTTTATCTTCCTTAAACACTGACAGATACTTTTCCACAAGAAGTTTGTCTGAATATTTATTTTGTGGATATTTCAACTCAAGTGTTGCTGCTCTGTCTCCACGAATCCACCAAATAAAACAAAAAGAATCCCTTTTATAAGTCTTATCATAAATACATTTTTACCATTAGAATTGAGCCGACAGTCTGATTTGTATAGAGTGAACAGAAGAGGGCCAAGCACTCTTCCCTGAGGATCTCCTGTAGTGATGACCAGAGTGTCAGATTTCATTCAGCTTGACTTAATGTGGGCTAACAATACGTATTTGAATATATTAAAATATTATATTTAAACTTAAACCAATAACTTTTAATACTAGTTAATTAAAGCTGAAGTCTTCTTTATAACTATAAATATAACCTTGATTTAAATTGTAAATGTTCAACAGGATATAATGAAATTAAGTTTAGAGACTTTATTCAAATGTAACTGTACTTATTCTTACATGGCAACTTTATTCTTTGGTTAACAAGTTTAATTAGCACTAATATTGAATGTTTTTCAAGTTTTTATATATATGTGATCCTTTTTCTATTTTAAAAGATCACATACTGTTTATTGCATGTTAGGGCAGCATTACATAAAATTGAAAATATAGTTTTCTGGCTCCCCTGGTGTGAGAACAGTGTAACTGCATCATGTTGCTTTCACTAGTGATGCGCTGATGAAGCTTCATGATGCAGTGTCATGTTGTTTAGAGGTCAGTAGGTGGCGGCACTGGTTTAAAAATGATGTTAAGTTTCATTAGAACAGTTGTTCAAAACAAAGGAAAATAGTGCAGAGACCGCCATCTAGTGGACTAGTGACTCTGATTCATGAAGTTTCATCAAACTATCACTAGCTTTCACCATTGCTACAATAAAGGTGTAAGCAACATTTCATTGCGTCCACTTCCTGCCTGATGATGTCTCAATCAAAACCAAATTTCAATATTATTTTCCAAGTGCATAAAACCTCAACTAAACGATTGGAGGACACCTTGTTCAACATTTACAACAAAAAGATACTCTTTGTCAATCAGATCATTTTCCATTTCTGGGCTACTTGTGACAATGACACCAATTTGCTAAAGTGTATTTGACTAATCTGACTATAAAATAATTCCCTGTAACTCGACAGTCAAATAAACTTAAACGTTAACAGACTTACATGGATAACCAAATAAATAGCTGTTCAGATTTTTTAATTAAAACTGTCGAAGCGTTTTGATTATTCAACATGGTTCAGCCATCGTTGTCACATGTAACCCAAAAACACATTCCCTTGTTGTGAAAGTCACGTTTGTAATTTTGTTAATATACATTTTGAATATAAAAAGATTCTTTATTAATTCCACAATGAGGAAATGCCAACTTTTCTTTTCAATGTCTGGTCCACAGAGACCTCCAATCATTCAGTTAAGTTCTGTTCACTCGTAAAAAATACAAAAACTTTTAAAAGGTTGTTAGCATTTGCAGCGTGTGGCGTCCTCACATAGGAAGTACCTGGAAAAAAATGGTACTTTTATGGGTCACTTTCCTTTTTTACCTTTTTGTTACACAAACAAAAAAAATTAAAAAAACGTATCAAAGTATCTTTAGATGTTAGATATAGTTGTTTTAAATTGAGTACAGGATATATTTATAATTAAGTTTTAGGTGCATACATGCAATTGACGCACGACAGTATCTCTGAATGTTGCCAATACAATGCTCACAGATACGTTTATATGACTTGGTTTTCCACAGTCTGGCTGATATGTTCAACCATTAAAGTTTAATGTTTGTAAGGGTCTTATTTAGTTTCACTGATCAGAAAAACAACCACACTGAAAAGGCAGAGTTGGAAGGAAATAAGATGGACTTTTCAACAAAGTAATGGAGATTTCGGTGGCGAAGGAAATGCTTATGGACTTTATCTACAGATAAAATTAAGACCAGAAACGTTTTTTTTAATTTCAATCTTATATAAAAAGAGATAAGAATAAGAAAAATACAATAGAATATTTAAAAACTACAATTTGGCCTTAAATAAAATATGATTTGTTTTTCTCACGCTTATATTCACCCATTTAATACTCAATATTTATCTTTTCATCTTTTCAGAAGCAACAAAAGGCGGGTCTATCTGTCATTACAGCAACACTACATCGCTCGGGATTCTTCACTCTTGAGCCAAACTTAAATTCTCGCTAAACTTTACGGTAAATTCCCCAATAAATTATTAATGAATCCATATAGTTTTCAAACTTCATGTGTGTGTGAAGAATGCTGATGAGATATGGAATAACCAGTAGCGAATTGAATAAGTTACCCTTTTGGGTTTATATACTTGTAAATCCAACACTAAACCTCACCGCACGTCACTATATTAGTGTCATACAATAAACCCGAGCCTCTCCTCCTCACCCCTCAGACTAATCTGAAACTGTATATATATCTTTATCTCTCACAGAAGCAGATTCTTTCTGGATGGAAGTGAGTTGAAAAACCCACGCAGAATCAGAATTGAAGGTTTCTTTCATGACGCCGGACTCTGTGTCCCCGAGAGAAAGAGCGGAGATGCAGCAATGACAGGCTTACCCACAGAGGGGGAATCATCGGCGCAGAAGAAGAGAGCCTCTCCACAATGTGTTTGGGCTTAGTGTTGGGTGGAGGCCCTTGAGTTGAAGTGGGAAAGTGCTTGTGTGGCTTTGTGTGGATCATTATCAGAGAGCAGCGCGGGGGAGACTCGTCGCTGCTATGAGAGGATTTTTTTTTTTTCGTACAGAGGAAGCGACGCTATTGTTCCTGCCTTCCTCCCGCTCGCCTCCATCCCCCCCCGGAGGGCGTGGACGACAAACGCGAACAGATCGGTCTGTGCCGCTTCTACGTTTGGAGATGACCCGCGGAGTCATAGGTGACCCGCGACTGGTTGGATGAATAATAAGGCCAGGTGGTAATCACACGTCGACATGGCAGCCGGCTCCTGGGGCCACACTTCAAGTGCACCTTCTTCCCACATGATGTCCCCGGCTCTTCAGAACGCTATTAAAAATGACAAATGTGCTCGTCTGCTGCGCTGCCTGGCGCCGCTGAAACACTGGCTCGGTGAGTCTGCCCCACTTCATCCAGACTGGCACTGTCGGCTGGCTGGTCCAAAGGTGCCAGGTCGGGTTTCTTTAAAAAGGTTTTCCATTTATTTATTTAAAAAGGTTTGACAGCAAAAATCAATCATGAGAGTCCGAGTTTATCATTTTATTTTACAATATTATCGTCGACTTAAACTCTTTTTCTATGCCGACACATTTTGACTTCTCTTTACTGGCCTAGATGAAAACTATTTCACTAAATGTATAATTTAATTTTAGTGTATTTACAATTAAGACAGATTTCTCTAGTGTTGGTCTGATGAAGCTTCATGAAGCAGTGTCGTGTTGTTTAGAGGTCAGTATGTGGCGCCATCAGTTTAAAGATGATTGTTCAAAACAAAGGAAAATAGTGCAGAGACCGCCATCTAGTGGACTCTGAAAATAATGACACTGCTTCATGAAGCTTCATGAGATCACTAGATTTTTTTTTATATTATTATTATTATTTTAAAAATATATTTCTGGATAAGTTAATTTTCTAATTAATGATACTATTAAAAATTATATTTATTTATTTTACCCCCAAAAATACAATTATTTAAAATAGAAAATTATGTGGAAATGTATATTTTGTTTATTTTTACTTCTATTTATTGTCTAATATAAAAACAGTTTCTTTGTAAAATGCCATTCATTAATATTTGTATTGTTCTTTAACTACTGTTGACTTTTTTCCACATTAAACTTCAAATGTTATACACCATTATAATGTATATTTTCATGAATGCTTCACTTAATCCTGGTCTTGATCTCATCTTGGTCTCAATGGTGTCACATGTCTCAAGCAAAGGACATCACCATCAAATCCATCAAGTTATTGTTTAAAAAAGTGTTTTATCTCTGCCTTGGTTCTTGTAGTTAGATGCAGCTGTCCTGACTACGAGTCTATCTCAATATATTATTAGAAATGTTTAATATTTGAGCCTTGTTTTCATATTTTAAACTTATATTTAAACCTAGCTTGATCAGCTTGAATACATATGAACACATGCACATGTTTCTAGTCTCATCCAGATAGATGGATAGATAATATACTTTATTGATTCTTCAATACATAAAAAATATATATAAAATACATAAATAAACCATTCAAAAGTTGCCAACAAAAAGTAAAAAGTGCATAATAAGCATGTTTCATTAGACTTAAACCCTGAAGACAAATATGATTTTACGTCGCCATCTCAGGCTACAATCGTGGGAAAATGATACTAGACTACACTAATCTGACAGTATGATTCGATACGATATATTCAGCTTACGATGCGATTCGATACAATACAAAGTTCCATACACTTGCATCATTTTTCAGAAAGATTTTAGGGGACACTGCATTTTAGGGGACATCTCGTGATTGTCCCACTTTCCAAAAAAAAAAAAAAAGTCAAAACATCCACTTTAAAAGCAGCTGGAACCAGCTTTATGATATCCTCCCGTCCTCAGTCATCGCCAGGATTTCGTGGGATTTACTAAACTGACTTCGTAATGAAGTTTAATTGCAACACCTAAAACACTGTAAATATTTGCAGGTTGATTGTAAAAAGCAAACGACAAACGACGGACTGGCGTCCTGTTCAGGGTCTCCCCTGCTTCTCGCCCTACGGTACTGGGATAGGCTCCAGTCTCCCCGCGACCCCGGGATAAAGCGGTAGACAATGAATGAATGAATGTAAAAAGCAAACAAAAACTTATTTAATTAAAAATTATTTATTCAACAAACACTTAAATTAAAAACTAAACCATAATGTACCACTATGATGAAAATAAAATAAAATAAAAAAGCCCCCCTTTTGTCACACGCCTCGCTGCGACCCCCTGGTGTGGCTCAGTAACTAGAGAAAATTATTTTTATAATTTGGTCTAAAATGAGTAACTCACTGATGATGTGCTGACATGCTTGTATTAATAGATCCGTGTATATACATCTAAAGAGCCGAGGGAGAAAATCAGGGACCGACATACGCGCGAGTACGACGCCTACCCTGGACATGTGCTGGACTCTCTCAGTGGGTGCTCACGGTCTGCTCCCATGTGTACAGATGGTGTGTGTGGTAAAAACAATGGGGTGTAAAAACAACTTTATTTACAGCTCCCATGTCGAAGCGTGAAGTTAAAAATTTAAAAAAGTCACACACTGGCCTGCAAGTGTTTGGAAAGTGAGGCAGGTACAGAGAAGTAGGCCAGTGTGCTGATAAGGGACGGGGACTGAAGTATGAGGCCATCCAGTGGCCGCAGGTGAAACGGGAACTACTGGCTGCAGATTAACAACCGCATCCAAAATGTTCCAGCTCCAGGGATTTAGCAGACATATCTAGCCCAGAACAGGTGTGGGGCTCTGGGCCGGAGGGCAGCGAAATGCCCCCTCCTCTGCTGCTGTGGCAGACTCTGACTCTGGTATCCCCGTGGGTGGAGAAAGGCCATTGTGAGCGCCATCTGTTGAGGCACATATGCACACAAAGGGGTGACAAGGGCGAGGAAGGGGAGCTGATGTGCAACACCTGTTTAATATCATTAGGAGGTGCAGTTGGGCTCGTTTTAAGAAACCGCTCACCGCAAAAACACTTGCACCCACTTAAAGAGAGTGAAGGTGGAGCAAACTGACTCTTTGTTACGAAATTAGCTTTGTTAAAGGCCAACCATGACACATCCACCCCTTCTATTGTTGAAATGTTACTCTTTGATACAATGATTAACTAGTCACAGAGCAACCAGAATACAATCAGCCCTAACATATTATTTGTTTCAAATGGAGTTGCTATATAAATAATTAAAGATTTTAAACTTGCTTTTATTTAGTAAATGTAGATTTAAAACGTTAATACATCACTTTAAAGCAGGGGAGTCCAAACGTTTTTCAGAAAAGGGCCATGTTTGATGATATGAAAACGTCTCAAATCATTTAAAAAGATTAAACGAGATGCTTTATCTGGGAACACTGATGTCTGAGAAGTTTCTGCTAAAGACGCTGAAAATGCCTTTTTTATTATTTTACAAGTAAAAATAATTTAAAATAGGTCATGACTACATTTGCAAATCTCCTCAAATGTTTTTCTAGATAGCAAAAATAAAAAAAAGCAAAAACTTAAATACACATTTCTTTTCTTTTCTTTCTGATAATTTAATATGTTTTTATTTAATTTAATTTAGTTTCTTGACCACAATATGATGCATGAAAAACAAAATAAAAACTCAAGATGGCTGATGGACCGGATGATTTGCAGAAAAATGAAGCAACTTAGAAGTAAAATAATTGTTTAAACTTAAGGAATTGTTTTTATTTCGTAATTTTTATTAGCATCTTATTTCTTAGTTTTATTTTATTTATTTAGTTAAAAATTAAAGTGAGGAGGATTATCTGTTATTTTTAAAACGTTTAAAAAAGGGAATGATTGGGATAAATCGTTTAGTATAACAAAAAAATAAGTCAATTTACTCGCACAATTCGTTGTGTAAACATGTGACATGATTTACAGAAATATCTACCAACACCTTTGGTTGCAATAGCGTCCAACTACCGACCAGTGTCGCTGTTTCCCTTCAGAGAAACGGGAAGCGCTTCAACCAGGGGGGGGAAAGTTTGGTGTTGACAATGAGAAGTGGGCGGAGCCACGAGCCGCTTGATTGGCCGGTGAGCTTCCCATCTCCGCCCGTGATTGGTCGAGGCGCGGCACCCGGGCTCGATCGCGGCGTCTCGCCGGGTCTCCCCTCCATCCTCCACTCCATCCTCCCCCCCCAGAGCCGCCACACTCACGCGCTTCCTCCGCTTGTCACACATTGTTTACTACGTCTTGAAATGTGACTCACGAGCGCGTCTTTCTGCTGGAGTACCGACAACTGAGGGATTCTCTTTTTTGTTTTCCCCAAAATAAAAAAAAAGAAGAAGAAGCGTGAATTCTTTTTTTTATTTTTATTTTTTTTTTCTGTTGCGGGGTTTGTTTGTGGGGATCCGCCGGAGAAACCAGCTCTTCTTCTTTTTTTCTTTTTTTGCCATGATAGTGGATTTGTTGTTTGCGCTTCTCTGCGTCCTCTCGTCCTCAGCCATGGAAGGTAAGAAACATTTATTTTGGATTTAAACTCCTGACAGCGGGTTGAAGGTGTGACAGGTGAGCCTGTGGAAACACGTGGAGATGAAATCACGCACACCTGCGTGACAAATCAAAGTTCATGTCTTCAAGTGAAGACTTCACGGTTATTAAATCTCACAGCAAATCTTTCTTTTTTTTTATTGCGTTTCCTTTCTTGTCCCTCCGGTTCTCGGCGGCTTTACTCATATTTCCCTCTTCATCCTCGCAGTGGCTCTTCCAGCAACTAATATCCCAGTTAAACATGATTTTCATTTCCTGCTGTGGGACCACAGGGACCCCCGCTCTGCCTGGAGCCCTCTGAGTGCTCATCCTCCACCACATCCAGCATCTCTTAGAAAACCATCTTTCTATCTCACTCCAGTCTTCTAATGGATTTAATAATCCAACAATATAGTACTTTTTGTAGTTCAAATGTTTTGGAAATAAGGATTAAGGTCAATGTTCGGGTTGAGAATTGAGGGGTTCGGTTTGGAACTTAACTAAAGCCCAATCTGCTCTTTTTTTTCTGAGAAGTCAGGCAGCAAAAAAAAAAAAAAAGGTGTGTTTGTGTAGTTTGGACCAGTGTGTGCTGGACGCTCATGATGGACTCATCGATTCATTCGACCTCCTCCACGCACACCTGATCAACAACACATTATTATTATTGATGAACCAATGAACTGTGAGATGAAAGCCAAGTGAAGCTAATGAGGAGTGATGGAGTTTCAATTAATATATATATTTTTTAATGATTAATAGATAATATTGTCATTTATTTCTAGTCAAATCTGTGTCGATCGTGCTCCTAAATTTCATGAAACGGCACAACTCTTGCAGTCCATGTTGTGAGAACTGTGTGAATGTTTGTGTATCAACTTACTCTACACACATTGTGTGTTTAAACTCTGAGTAAATCCACAAATGATGAGCTTAGTAAGTGAGGCCCCAGGGGCCATTTAATCTAATTTATTTTATTTAGCCCATCATGGAAATATAATTATTCGCCAAACCGGACATGTCAAATTAAAAAAAACATTAAAATTGCAACTTATATTAGTTTCTAACGTCATTTTATGCCATAGTGGTGCCAAATATTGGTGATGAGGGGGTTAAGAAAAAAATGGATACCATATTATTATTTAACAGAACTGTATTGATGAATGAATAGTATTTCTTGGCTTTCAAATCAAACAGTATTTTATTTTTAGTACAGTTCTTTTTATGGCTTATATTTCAATAAATTGTGGCTTCGCAGCTAAAGGAACGGTGAAATCCTGTGAGATCAGAGCGTTGACTGAGGACAGGAGGATACAGTCGACTCTGACAGCTTTTAAAAGCTTATGTTTGGATGTATTTTGGCTTCAAAACAAATGAAAAGACTTGTTTTTTGGGTTTATCTGTTTTGAATGTTAGCCTATGTTTGATATATAGAAGCTCAAGGATATCGGTTACACCTGCATACCATGTTTTTCTGTGAAAATCTGGCCTTCTTTGGAAACTCACCCGTGATAAGATGGTAACTTCACTGGTCTGGTGAACATTACTCAAGGTCAGGTCAGCTTCGCTATCAGATCCATGATTGTCTGTATTTTATAACTCTTAAGAAAGTTTTCATCTATCGTCCAACACTTATCTGAAGGTGGTTCACATAGGAAGACAGAAACCTCCTCCAGCTGACCAGGGTGAAGTCTTCCAAACAAATACCCCTCCTTGAGCACCTCACCAGTGACCAGTGCTGACCTCTTCACCCCTATCTCTTAAGATGTATCCCATACCATGAGGGGTAGAATTTATTTCAGTTACTTTTGCTGTGAAGTGGTTCTTCCAGTCACCAGAAAAAAAAAAGGAAAAAAAAAAAGATGTAAAATAGATCGACTTTGCCATATGCCTTCAATATTTCTTCATCAGTTCAAGACAGAGATCTTAAAAAAAACATCTTCTATTTATGATAAAGAGCTGTAGACGGAGTATTGTCTGTAACCAGAGATGGATGGTGAAACAAGGAGGAGATGTTTACAGGAGGAGAATGAAGAGAAACAAACCCTCAGCGTACGCCGTTACCACTGAGCTGTCTAGGAACATATTCTGGGTTGTCACAAAGCAAACTTATCCTCATTCCATATCAATTACGTAGCAAGATACTCCAGCTGTTTGTGTCGCCTTCGCTCCATGAGACTTCTCTACGTCTTTTTTTTTTTTGACATTCCTTTTGCCTTTTTTTTTTGGATCGCAAGTAATAAAACTGCACACTTGGCAAGATAAATGCTTTCAAACCGTCAGCATTGATTTACTTTGTGATGTCACGACCAAGCCAGGATGTTGCTGCCTATAAGAAAAGAAAATGTCAGCTGCACTTTCACTCATCTTTTTTTTAAACTCCATCTATTCTCAACATAATCCCCCACCCCTCACTCCCTGATTTCTTCCCTCCAATCTACCCTCTCTAATTCTCTGCGCAAATCCTTCTTTTCCCTCTTGTCTTCCCCAACTGCTCCCCTTGTGTTTGAGCGGCGCGTCTGTTTCCCGCCAACAGCAGCAGTAATTCCCCAGTACTTACAGAACCATCGCTTATTTCTGTTTGCCCTTAAACCAATTAGGCTCAGATAAGCTTCCTCATTTAACGGCCTGGAACTGGGTGGCTGAGCGAGGACGGGCCGAGCGATGGGGATGAAACAGCTGCTTGCAAGATGGACAGGGAATGAGAGGGATAAAAAAAAAAAAGATGGTAAAGGGAGGTGTGTGGCGGGGAGAGCGGGGTTGGCACAGGACTAGAGGCAGAGATTTCACAAGTGAGTAACCAACAAGTGAACAGTGGGAGTGCGCTTTGTTTAGTTATCTGACTTGGAAGTCGTTCTACTCGTTGTAAATCCTCCTCCTGTTTTTTGTTTTTTTTGTGATAAGAAAACATTAGTAAACTCCACAGCAGGTCCCCGAGGACGGCGCGTTAAGCACCTGAAGAGCGCTAATGCCTCATCCACAGGGGCCGACGGGAACGGAGAACATTTCACTCGCCAGAATAAACAATGGGACGACGGCTAAAGGCAACAGGTTGCCCACATCTCCGTCTGAGGAATAAAGTGCTTCCAGCTCGGCGCTACTTGGTGTTCTTGAGCGTGGAAATGACTTTCTCTCTTCGGGGCCTTTTGACTCACGGCTGACCCGTGGCTTCCACCTCACCGGGGAGTCGTTATGTAAGCCGCGTGGCATTTGAAAACATTGAGTTATCGTTCTGTGTCACTTTATATTTCACTCTGAAAGTATGGCCACTGGTTTTACGCAGCTACTTTACACAACATCACATTAGACTGAGGCCGCCTGGGTTTATTTTTAAAGGGTTACTTACATAATTAAAACATCTAAAAACAACCTAATGAGGTATGAACTGTTAAATGGATAATGGATGGGTAATAAAACTGAGATAATTGCTTTTAACTTTTTACTAGTTGAATTTATTTTACATAAGTTTCATTCTGCTAACTGAGTAGTCGGAGTGTTCGAGAACTAGAAACACTTCCTCAATTATAACTGCTTTACTGTATATATGGTTTTTATTGAGACTTAAGCCTTATTTGCACGGGATAAGTATTACCTGGGGACCTCTTGTAATTTGTAATAATTACGGAGAATGTCTAAGTTTTAATCCCACGCAAATGCACCATCTCTGTTTTTTGTAATATAATAATTCCACCGCAAATGACCGACTGTAATTCACCAAACACAGACGCCGGGTGAAAATACTAGTCCCGTGCGAGTCCACATGTCTGCGTTTGTAATTCTGAATGCGGCATATATGCCACTGTAACGGACTTCTATGCCATTGACACTTGCCATTGTGTCAATATTTACTTCCGCTGTCTTATTTTGAAGGGGTTGAAAAGGAAGTAGATCGAGTTCGTTGTTGAGGGTGTGTTCCACATGATGAAAGTAAAGAAGACGTGCGCGCTGCACAGATATAAACTAAGTTCCAGCCTCGTTGTTTCCCAGACAAATACACTCGGTTACATTACTGTAACAGACCGTGTCTCTTCTGTAAGAATAATGTTGGGGCAAATTTATGTGCAGGGCAGCGCTCTCGCTGTTGAGCCTCTGAGTTGAGAAATGAAAGAAAATAAACGGTTGTCCACTTTATCTTCTCTAAACGAAGAACGCTTGGTTACGCTAACTTTCTCTTTCAGTAATTCCGCTCCTTTCAGATCTCTATCTCCAGGTAATGTCAGTAAAAATTACTATTGTGCAGCCGTCGCTTATCCAGTGTTAATGCACTTAAAATAAAACAGAGGGGGGGTAATTTATGTTTTTATAAGTTGAATCTTATTTGGAATATACGATGAGCTTTAATCAAGAACAAACCTTTACTTAATGTCGGGTGAAAAGACAGTATTTCCAGTCTTTAGTTTGAGTCTAAATGGAAGTTAAAGAGTGTCTTAATCTTAGTAGGTGTGACGGAAAAGAAGTGAAGGGTTGCTTGTGAAGGAGCCCACGTGTATACAAGTGTATTTCTGGCGATGAAGCGCTACTGCTGACCTGGGACCAACCGGAGTAGAATTCAATTTTCCACTCTTTTTGTACCGCTGTGTGTGTATTGTACATTTGGGTGCATGTTTCTCCAGCGGAGTGCTAAAGCCATTATGGCTGGAAAGAGTGGCCACAGCCCATTACGATGGTTTTATTTGGCCACGCTGAAAAAGAGCGTCCGTGTTGTCGCGCACATCCCGTCCTCGTCTGCTTTGATGACCCACTGTCACGAGTACAAAGCCTCTCCCTTCCTGCGCCTCTTGTACCTGCAGTGCTTCAACTAGCTGTGGCCAACATAACGGCTACATTGTGTGTTCAGTCTTAAGAGGTTGGATCCATTGCAGTGTAATATTTCATATGGTAAAGTAAATCCTTTTTCTCTGGCTCATTTTCCGTCCCTCTTACAGCTTGTATGCACACAGAATCCCACCTATGACTCATTTTACCCAGAAGACATTTGAGCTTGGCCAGGTGGTAGATGCATGTAATGGACTTGAAACCTGTGTTTGCTTCACCTGACTTGTATATATGTATGTGTATATATATGTATTTATTTGTTAAGAATTGTCTTCCTCCCTCTTCATACAAACCCCATGTTTAAAAGCTTAACTAATAACCTATTGTTGGCTGTTCAAATTTGTTATTTGTCCTAAAATTCCAAACAATCATCACAGCATCTATAAACCCGGTAACTTGACCAAGTTTTATTTATTGAAATCAGTATATTGTACTTTTAACAGTTGCAATCTGCGTGGATTTGTATGTCTTGAGTTAAACTTACTTTTGATGGTGAATTTTAAGTCATTGTCTAATTTCTACTAGAATATTTTTGTTCCATTGATGGTGTAGTTCGATTTTGCATAAAAAGAAATACTGAATTTCACTTGTTCTAAGATAACAAAAATCATATTCAAGTCTACATTGACTGTAGTGCTAAAATATAGTAGTATAATAAGTATTTTTGTGTGTTTTTTTTTTTTAATTCGACCACATTTGTGAAGGAAAAGACTATATTTGAGACGACCCAATGCTCAATAGATGCCAGACACTGACTATTAAATGTACGTAGAACATCTCAACACCCTTAAATTGTATCTATAAATCTTTTTTTTTTCATGTTTCATATAATGTTTGAGCAACACGGATGCCTTTTTGTTGAACAATGGAAAGTTAAATCAACTCTCTAATCTAATTCAATTATCAACTATGATTTTTCAGAACTGCTAATTTTATTAGGAATCAAAATAATATGAATAAACTGGACAATCAAAAGAATCAACTGGACCATAGAATAAAGAAGTTCTAATATTCATCTTTAAGTAATGGGTTCCTCAAATGAGTACATTAGTAATGATTGCAACATTTTTAGAAATCTTTCAAAACCAGTTTTAGCCTTTTGAAAAACCTTGTTACTTTAGAGACCACACTTTAATTTAATAGATTCCACGCTCCACTTTGACTCGTATCATTTTACCATGTTAATACCGCCGCCAATAAAGCCGAGGCGTATCCCGGGAACGAGCTTTAATAAACTTGAATCCCTTTAAAATGTGGGCTGAGCTTATCTGTTGCTATTTATTTCAGTGTTGGCTCCGCTGTGTCATCCAGACGTACCTTAGACTCGCCCGCCGAGATGCTATCGACGGTGTCCAGTTCCTGTCTTTCCTCATGTTTGGCCTTATCAGACCGGTGGCCTTATCTTTCTCATCACGGGTAGAAACAAACATGCCGCAGCCTTCATAAATTAACCTGCCGCAGTCCAGCCAGTGACTCATCTCGAGCATACTTTAAACCCCAAAAAGTTTTTGGCGACCCAGCGAGTTGTGGCTGAAGGTGCAGGTTGTAAGTTAGAGAGGCTTCCAAAAAACACACTGTGTTGAGAACAGCAATACTGGTTATCGATTGTGAAACAGCTTCCATTCCACTCAAGGATGGCAGAGTGAAAAATGTGCTCTGACTGTTTTCCTTTTTTCGTTTCTCTCTAGGTTCTTTTTTTTTTTTCTTCCATTATCACCTGTCCCAGAGATTGGGATGAGAGTTGTTCAGTCAGCGAGAAAGAGGTGCCCTCGCTGATATTTGTTCAGGTTGAGGGGAAAGATGAGAAGCCATCGATTTTTCAAACCTTATTTTCGTCTCTTCACACGGCCTGGCCTTCGTGGCCTTTGTGTTTACAACAAGCTTTGCGGTGTAACTGTAAACATTCAATACCAAACACTGTTTATTTGTTTCGCAGGATTGTTTTAGATTGCTAAATCTTATGTTTAAACCTTTGAGTTTGATTTAAAAACTGGTTTTGGGTTTGACATTTCTTTGTCTTTAGTGTTTCATTTTCCCTGCAGAAGAATCTTGGCATCTTAAATGCCCAATCAGTGGTACTTAACACTGTGTTTCTGGCTCCCCCTAGTGTAAAAGTATAGTTTAACAAGTAAATGATCTGCTTTGCTGATCTCTGTGTCTCCATTCGCTTACAAAACAAGATCGAGGTTCTTTTGATGCCAGTTTCTGGTTTTATCTTCCTGGTAACTTCCAAAAAATGTCTCCCAGTAGACTCAGTTTTACTGAGACATGTCTGTTCAAAATTAAAATAATAACCAAAAATAACCAAAATGTTACAACGTTCTGCATTAATGCACTACATAACACACTCATAATTGTTGTGTTGTAACAAATTGTTGTTTACTCTCGACTATTAATTCTTTTAGATTATTTTGTTTTTGTTTTTTTCCCCAAAAAAGTGATAAAATCTAACAGTTGTTTCAAATTACTCCCCCACCTCTCCTCTCAGACTGAACGTCCTCCCCTCTCCTGTCCTTGCTTTAAGGGCTCCTTGCTTTACGCTTTAGTCAAAAACAGATGCATCTGTGATGTATTTCCAACTGCGTGCTGTTGAGAGACCAGAAGACCAAATTCAGTCTGACTATGATGTGTTCTGGAACTCCGATGGATTGATCTTGACTTTGAAACCTTCAGGTTCTGATTTCAGCTTGGCAAACTTTGTGAAACGCAGACATGTGTTTCGAATCGTTGTGTAGAAAATATCTTATCTTGCACCACGATCAAGAGCAGTTCAGAACCTTCTTTTTCAGTTGCTTA
The DNA here is from genome assembly GCF_982586985.1 of Callionymus lyra. NCBI lineage: Eukaryota > Metazoa > Chordata > Actinopteri > Syngnathiformes > Callionymidae > Callionymus > Callionymus lyra. The sequence goes on from NC_141833.1 coordinate 5,706,389, forward strand.
AATGAAGAATATCTTAAATAACGGGCGTAGAGGAAGAACAACTCGAGACACATTTTGAGTGAATCAGCAGCTCTGAGGACAATCTTCTTTAGCGCTCAGAGGAAATAAAGGGTGAACGTTAATACGGCTGGAATTATGGACGGGTGGTCGAGGCTGCTGCACTTCTGATTAAATAAAAGCTCCTCCACAGACTGTTCCTCATAGGCTGTGACAACACACACTCAATTACTTAAGAAGCCACTATACGGCCTTTTTTTTATATCCTGAACTTGCTAATGTATCACCGAAGAACGGCCAGTATATGTGATGTAGCAGTTTTTGGTCTTTTGGCACGAGTTCACACGGCGCTATTTGTAAATGTGTTGTTTAATTCAAGGTGATCCCAAAGACTTTGGGCTGGGTCTGATGACTCTTGTGGTTTTAAGCAGATTGAAAAAGACACTTCTTTTGTCACGCCCGATCATGACGTACTGCTGAAATGGTTGTTAAGTTTGATGCCGTCCTCTCCGTCAGAAGGTTAGACAGCTTCATGGTTATAGAGGTTAGCATAGGGGTGGGTAGTCAATTTTCTATGGAGTGTTTTTCGAAGGGCCAATCTAGTCAAGCACTAGTAGGGGCAATAGAAAGAAAAATAACCTTATTAAAATTGGAAATATGAACTTTTTCCATTTTTTTTTTTATGAATGTTCTCATCTATATCGACACAGAAACACTAAAATAATAATCTTTTTTTCCCCAGGTCTGTCTTAGCGTCTTCTTCCACAAGACATTTTGACATGTATTAGCACAAACGTGTAAAATGCAAATGTCACACATGATAATCCCAGTTATATTATATAAATTCCTGTCTGGACCATCTCTCTTTGTTCACGTATTAACACCCGGTTCTCCTTCTGTACGAGGACACAGTTGTAAAGAAAGACAATTAACCTTTGCAACATCATTCACAATACAAGTCATATTTTCAGCATTCTGGCTCTAATAGTGTCCAACAATCCATATAATTAATGTTATGGCAGAATAATGAAGGTAAAAACCACTGAGCAGGAACAGATGGAGACTTTGATAATGTCAAATGAGGATTTTATCACACTTCCAAAAACAATTCTTCCACAGTTTAAATCACTGCTGAAAGTCACTTCCTGGTTAGCAAAGCCTTTCCTATAGTTTCTTTCACTATATTTTAAAACATTGAAAATATTTGAACTAGTTCTTATCTCCAACCAAAATGTTTTGTGCAAAACATCTAAAAACAATTACAAAACCCCCCAAAACATTTTGTATTCTATATTTCCATCTGGATCTATATAGATTTTGAGGGAATCTAGCAAAGACAAACATACAAAAAACAAAACCATAAACCATAAAAAAAATAAACCATTGCATACATCAAAATATAAATAAATCAAATAAAAAAAACACCTTTTCCAATGAAAATTGCTATGTGGCTCAACTACGTGGGATTAATGTCATGTTGACATCACAGGGTGTATAGTGGTAACAGCTCAGCACTTTTTTAAAATGTTCTCACGCTCCTGGTGTTGTTGAGTAAATACAAGTTACATGGAAAACTGTTACTTCCTGTTTCGACTTAAATATTCATTAAAGAGGATAAAAGTATATCAAAACCTGTAACTACCTAATTTCTACAAGGCCTTATTTCAAACAGAAGAGACACAACATGGTGTGTAAAAACCCACGACACACACGAGAGTCACGCACACGACTCGTGCTGACGTTCAGAGGGGAAATGAGCAGCGACGGAACAGCCACGAGCAGGAGCCCACGGCGCCGCTCATTTTTAATAAAAATGTGGCACTGCCTCCTTAAGGCTCCGGACATGTGCACATATTTCACCCTCAACCCTCAACATAAACGCAATCTCTTATTAAACACCCGTGGCAAAGAGAGGGTGGCAGGGCGAGGGACGGTGTGCACGGATTTCCGTGTCCGTGTCGGCAGCAGGAGTTACAGTACGGTTCACACGGATTTACCTCGGCTCCATTCACCGCCATTTTTATTTGAAATGCAAATGTTCTGAATCAATTTACCCTCCCGTCCAAACCATGAGGCGTATGAATTTGCTCTCTGGATGTGTCTTGGCTACTTCTGTCTTCCCTTTACAAGTGTAAACTGAAATAAACGTGGACTTTCAGTTTGTCACCAGCAATACTTTGAATATTGGTCAGTCATCTTACTCTTAGATTCTTGTGATGTCATACTTTTGGGTATGAATGGGATATAGTCCGTGGCATTCTTAAGAATACATCCCATAATACTTGTATATGACACTGTAATAGTATTTTATTTATTTACTACACGCCCAGTGAATTTGTTTTTGTGTTTCGTTAACAATTGCATATGCGGTATGATGCAACGGGACAACCAATAAGCCAAAACATTGTAGTTACACTGTTCTGACACTGGAGGAGCCAGAAACAACCTGTTCGATCTTACATGTTGCTGCTTTAATTCACTAATACTCTGATTGATCTAAACTTACATTGATATTAGTGATAGTGATACTCAGGAAAATATTTGATGCTCTATACAATTTTTGAAACCTCAAGGATGTAACCTACAGGTTTAAAATAAATAGTTTTTTGGCGATAAAAATGCAAAAATAACCCTTTTTAACATCTTGTAACAATTAACAGTACCACAACGTTAAATATTTATATAAAAAAAACTGTTGTGCAAACTATTAATGCAATTATAATAACAATTTTCGACACTTTTGAAAATGTATCCAGATGCTACATTTTAATACGGATATTTTCTGATATTCTTCCAGTAAAACATAAACTGATCAAATGTTAAAAAAATATGTACAAAATTCACAATTTTTTTTACTTAATTCTGTGGAGATATTTAATTGTGATTTAAGATTCTATTAGCGAAGTGACCGACAGTATGGAGTACTTGAATAATTCCTCTGCAGGATGGAAGACCGAAAGTAACCTCCTTATAAGATTCTATAGAGATTAAGATCGGGCTCCTCTGATAGATGACTAGACCCATTATGAAACCCATAATCTAAGATCACTTAAATTAATCACACAGATAAAAAAAATGCTCTATGACCAAGAATGGTATCAGAAACAACAGAACGATGATGCAAAAGTAATAATTCAATTAATGCTGTTGACTTAAAATAATCTATGGCAACAATCCTTCAAATAGTTTTTATGATATTGAGATCACTGGGATATAAAAAAAAATGCCCCCCAGGATGCATATTAATGAGATTGACACTTTGTCATAATGACTGACAAACTGATCCAAGTCTCCGGCGACCTTTTGACCTCATCTCCCTTCCATGAATAGTTATGACGGAGCACAACCCCCGGGATTCATTTTAATTTGATGTTCCTCGAGGTCGCATCACAGCCGAGCCCCTTCCAGTCGTAAATCTTGCATTAATAATATTGTTCAAGTCCCTCTTTTTTTTTTTTTCTTTCTCCCGTCAGCGCTTCAGGGGGAAACGACGCGTAGATACATATTTGTGAGCGACTGTCATCTGCCTGTAGCTCTGGACTAAACTGGTTTCTATGGAAGCAACCGGACTAGCCTGAGGACTCATTTGTTCTGGAGAGGAGAGGAGGCAGGAGTGTGTAGAAGAGGGTTTACTCTCTGATGTGATCTTTTTTTGGTGTTGGTCTAATGAGAAGTCTGGTGGGCTTTGAGTACTTGATGTGTCAACGTGCTTCTGATTAAGTGTCTTTACTGGAAAACCCTTGTATAAAAAACAATACATATTACGTATCAAATTCATTATCGATTCAGATGAAAATATTTATATATACAGTAAGAAAAAGGTGTCTTAATTTTTCTTTAAATAGACTTGTACAAGTAAATTAAATTCACCTTTATTTGAGTGTTGCTGAAACCTTTAGTTTCCACCAGCAGGATTACTACATTATGTATTTATTTATTTATACAGTCGACTCCATCAGCCTTTAAAGCTGATGTTGGGACATATTTTGGTTTCAAAACAAATAAAAGCACTTACGTCATGTGTTCTGTACATTTGACAACACCAGAGTCAAGTACTCGGACAATACTACAAATATAATCCTTGTTCATATAGTATGGCAATATATTGTATCGTTGCCCCTGTATCATGATATGTTTCGTATCTCCAGATTCTTGCCAATACACAAAGCTTAATGCAAGTGAATTACAATTCTATGAGAAAAGTATAAAGCGTATAAAAACGTATATTTTGACTGTAATTCATGAGTACTTTATTCCCCTGCTGGTAGCAACAATAGTACGTGTCACCCTAACACCATTTAATTTCAATGTCAATCAATCAATGCGGCTTTATTGATTGTTCACCTTTTTAATTCTTCAACATTGATTTTTCTGTCACAAATCATTTAGACAGTTCACGCTTTTACTTCTGAAGAATGTTTGGCACTAGAAAAAACCCCTCCAGCGAGTACTCTGAATACGGCACCATGGTTATGTCGTAAATCACTTTTATTATCTCTCAATTTTATTTAGGAGCTACTTTTGATCAGTCATTACATACTCAAGTTTCTTTCTCTTAGAATATTGTGGATATTTTTGGTCAATTCTGAGTCCTTGTTGCGTTCTTTCAGGATAATTTGGGGGCAAATTCTTGTCGATTGTAACATACTCTGTAATGAGTTCTGTCAGGGTAATTTTGAGGCAAATTGTTATCAATTGCAACTTACTATATGTTGCATTTTGTAAGGATAAATTGAAGATGGATTGTTGTCAGTTGTAACTTATTTTGAATTCTGTCCATGGGAATAATTTTGGGGCAAATTGTTGTCAATTGTAACTTACTCCTTGTTGTGTGTGTAACAATAGTTTTGGGGATTATTTTTGTCAATTGTTAACATACTCTTTGTTGTGTTCTGTCAGTCTCATTTTGGGTCAAATTGTTGCCAATTGTAACAAAAGAGTTTGTTACAATTGGCAACAATTGACTCAAAATTATACTGACAGAACAGAACAGAGTCTGTGTTGCGTTGTGTCAGGAAAATTTTGGGTAAAATGATTGTCGATTGTAACATACTCTTTGTTGTGTTCTGTCAGAATCATTTTGGGGCATTGCCAGGCATGTACCTTTGCAAAGAGAGAGCACTGAATATCACTGTCATGACGATCATCTTAGATACATATGAATGTTTGTATTTTGTAACAAAACTCAGACGAAATGACACCAAGTCCAAAGTGAGGCTCCGAAATCTGCAGTGCTTTTCAGCATGGAACCCATTCCTAATCTTTACAGTATGGAAAACACAAACATCTCAAGAATACATTTAATAACATATACCATTTTTGAGACTGTATAGTTACATAAAAATTTTGAAAATGTTTAATTCAACTATTTCTTCAAGAGTAAAATCAACATTTACTCACTTTACTTTAAGTTTTATCATCCAAACATTTTAAGACAGAGAGTTGATATTAATGATGTTTGTCAGTTCAGGAGGTCCAGTGGATGTTGATGCTGAACTCGAGGGTCGATAGATCCTGATCCGAGTGCTGGCAATGCTAACCTGCTCTGTAATGGTGTGCAGCGAAAGAGTGCTGAATGCAAACCCATATTCAACCGCCTCTCTCCTCTAAATCCAGCTTTCCTGTGAAATATCTTCCCCCGGCTTTCTCTCAAGGCTGCCGCATTCAAAATGTTGTACCTTTCATGTGCGCTTCACACACTGTTAGACACCCACTCATCAGTTGTGACAGTGACATTCGGTGGAGTCGACTCATTTCGGGGAGCAGGAGGGACTGAGTGACGGGACACACTGTGCTGGGCTCGGTGGCATTTAGCAAGTTGGATTTTTTTTCTTTCCATTTTAAATAACGCCAAGTGGGACATGAACTAGCAGATGCACACGTTTTCCTAGTGCGGCGGGTCGGCACTCAGTTGATGATATGTCAAAATGATAAACGTTCATGCTCGTCACGCAGGATGAAAATGTGCAGCACTTTCTTGGCCCTCAGATTTTTTAGTTTTATTAAATTTGCGTCACATCGATTTAAGCAGAAGCTTTTAAAGTCATTGACATGGATGCCAGCGGAGAAGGTTGTTCATGATCATGCATTTGATTTTGTGAAAAGCATTTTTTAATCACGTTTTTTTCTTGTCAGAATTCGTCTCTTGAATGTTTGACGTATTGTGTCAGGACTGCTATTCAACCGTCACCCTCATGACAAGCTGTGAACACGTCCCGTGACAAAGAACAGATATTCCTTGAGTCTCTCTTGAGACTTGTTCTTCAGCCGTCCATTTGTGGCTTTTATTGATCTCCAGTAGGGGCCCACGGTGTCGTCGTGGTTAGCGTGGGTGGCTCACATAAAGAAGCCTACTGGTTGCCTTCTAGCTAGCGGTCGTTGTGAGTGGAGTTTTTTATGTTTTCACAGATGATTCCCTGGTTATACTCTGGGTACTCTCGCCCCCCCAAAAAAACCCTAAAGGTACTGTAATGGCCGGCCTGTCTTAGCCTTACTGTACTCGACTCGATTTGTGTTGTGTTTTCAACAGGACTGTGTGTCGAAGTAGGTACTATTTATTTGTTCCTGCTCCTGCTGCAAGCTGAGTCGGCACTAAAAAATGACTTCGACAGACACTGTAGAGTCCTAAAATGAAGTCACTAAAAAAATTAATCAGTCGACCCCCCGCCCCCCAAAAAACACTACGAAACAGAGTCTGGTATGTCCGACTAAAAAGTAGTTCTGTGGTCCTTGTTTTTTTTTCTCGTCGTTTTTCTCTTTGTTTTTTACGCAATAAATGGCGAGAGCGCAGTTTATTGGTGGAAACGCAACAAAAGAGAGTAAGATCTAGTCGAGTAAGGCTGGAACTGTGATGTTTAAATGTCAACAACCTTCTCATGGTCATTTCCCGATGAGCTGTGAAAGTCGGCACAGACTCTTCTCTTGTCTGAGCTTCAAGTTGAAGAGTTTGAAGCTCTTAAAATAGGAATGAGATCGATTGTCCGCTCGCTTGTACGACTCGTCCTTCAGCATCCTTCAAAAAGCTCTGTAGCCATCAGATCAAACTGACCCCCAAACTCAATAATGGATAGCAATCTAACTTTTGAACTTAAAGTAAAGTATTTTATTTATTTATATATCGTTTCTAACTTAAAAAAGCCTTCATCAAGTTGTGTTTTTGAACCGGATCTCATCTTTTCTTTACCTGCTTGGACGGCTCATAAGCGAAGATCGTTGTCCCCACGAACAACCGCTTATACCTCACTTGCTCCCGTTGCCATTTTCACCTTTGAAAAGCTGTCTGACATCCAGACTTTCTGATGTGGAGGTGGGAGCGTCGGGCACGGATGCGTAACATTCTCTTGATGTGACGGTGATTAGCTTTGACAAGGTCACCGTACAAGTCTGTGGAAGTACGTGTGAGCAGAGTCAAGCATGAATGAGGAAAGTCACTCAGGTTCCTCTAAAAAGGCTTTCAGCAGCCTGTCATTGATTGCTTGAAAGAGGACACTTTTCTTTTTTCTCCTCCTTTTATTGACAGTAAAAAATAAAATAAAAAAAGGGAAAATGTTCACAGAAGTGTGGAGAGCGACTTTCACATGTTCTCAATCAATTTGTGTCTCTGGTGATGCTTGGAAAATCTCCTTAGTTCCATAAACATTACGCGAGTGAATGCGGGGAAAAGCTCGGTTAAAGTGGTTTTGAAAAGTACAGACACACGAAAAGAATCTGTGTGTGTCGTTTTTTTTTTTCTTCCCCCTTTTCCTCGGCTGGTGTCTGTCTTTTTTTTTTTTTTCCTGGGCTGGTGATTGATCGTGAGTTGCGCAGGATGTATGAGCGTCGCGATCATATCGTGGACCACAGCGTTAGGAGGGAATGGCAGATGTCGTCAGCGTCCTCTGTTTATTTGAAAGGTGCCTCTGTGTCTGATGGATTGTTTGCATTTGTTGGCTGCAACCATGATTTGTCATCTCCTCTCTGTTTTTGTGGCGGTAGGAAAACAAAACAAAGTCTAATTATATTGTTTTATTTACTGTGATAAAAAACGTGTGGGAAACATAAGTTGTTTTTGGCGAAATCAGGGTTAGTTAATGCTTTTTACTTTTGGGTGCATTTCACATAGAACGTTAAATTGCAACTAAAGTTTTCAGTCGCTAAAAAAGTCTTGTTTTTGAAACCAAGTCCTAGATTCGATGGAACTGGAAACGCAGGGTTCTTGTCTGATCCTGTACTTTTTTCTAATAATTATTTTTATCTATGAGTCTCGAGACTAGGCATGTCCAAAGAATGACCCAGGGGGCGATCTGTTTTGGCCGTGCACTGTCAAAATAGTCAAGTCAAATTATTAAAAAATCACTAAATGAAGCTTCTAAAAATAGTTTTTCTTCACCTCTGTAAGAAATGTCTTAATTGTGTTTTGAGCTGGTTGACGATATAGAAGCTTTATATAGAGTTACATTTTATAACTATTATTTGTCCAACATTTTCAATACATTTGCGAGTCACTGGTTGAAATATACTATCAGGAATGATCAATTTTTTGGTAATGAATCTTAAAATATGTACTCACTACCTCCTTTATTAAGTTAGTTAAGGATGTGTTTAGCCTTAACTATTCCACCCTTAAAGGTTTCAATGAATGACATGCAAATCACACATTTCTTTCAAGTGTAAAACCTGGTTAGTTAACTAGGTAGCAACAGTGACTAGGAAGTCGTGGGTTTGAATCCCAGTGATGTAAGCTCCATGACAAGGTTCTCGCATCTACATCCTAGCTAGCTGCTTTGAATGAAAGTGTAAGAGTTTTTTTGCATCAATTTAAAACATGTTAAGTTAAATTTGTTTTGTCAACTACAATAGGTTTGATTGTTGCATTAAATATATACATGTATAAATACTAAATAAATCAAGTGTTCTAATCCTGATTTGGATGATAAAGGGGGTCTTAAGATGGAGTTGGAAATAGTTTTACAGACAAAGCTATTCCTAAGAAGTTTCAGATAACAGGTTTTGAAGGACACTGGTTATAAAACACTCTCATGAAAGGACACGTTTGACATCACATTGTGTCGCAATCAGATCGACTCGGTTTCTACTGTAATTTTTTTTTTCTCCAGTATTTTAATTTGCTAAAATAACAATTATTTGATAAGCTGTGCCATTGTTTTATTGATGAGTATTAATGCGGTGTAACTTATCGACCGCTCCTCTTTCCGGAGATAAGCTCCTTATCATACACACCGGGGTTGAGGGTGAAGAGCGGCGACAGTTGAGAGGTCATTAGTATGGGAGAGCAATTGTGCTCTAACTGCTCCTGATTGCTTTGCCTTTCACATTGTGGTGACATCAGCACTTTGCTAATTGGCAGATAATTGCGAATAATCACGAGCTGGATCAGTGAGAGTCTAATTAAAGGAGCCGGCCACAGAACTCCAGCTCGGTCCTGACCAGTTTCTTCTCATTTAGTCCAGCTGGAATCTCAAAGAGGGTTTTTTTTCTTTTTTTACCTCGCAAGAGGAGTCATAGAATTCACTCGTACTCCTTGACAAAAAACGGTAATGATATTGAACATCGACAGTCTGGACTAAACTTAAGGTATGGTAGCAGTTTTTAATCAGTTTTTACTGATAGAAGTTTGCAGTTGTACGTCCTTTGCATACATCGTATAACATTTGGGCGTAGCATCTGTGACTAGGGCTGGGTATCGAACTCCGGTTCTTTTGTGGCACCGACTACTTCGATAGTCTCAAGTAGCGAAACGTACTTCAAGTATCGATAAAACGCCTGATCAGAATTAAGTGTATTTTCAAAAGAAAAAGTCTTCATTTGCACTGGAAATGATTTATTCATTTTTTCTTTAAGAAAACTGGTTGGAATGGAAATTTCCCAATGCTGAAACATTCAACTCAAGATTTTTAATGCGTGTAAAGTCATGTCCCTTTTATCGTAAAAAAAAAAAACGGTGTTGGAGTGAAGGTATCATGATCAGTACTAGTAATCGAAGATTTATAAACGAGACCTAGCAGTATCTGTTACATCACTGGTTTGTTACTGAACCACGATTTTGTAAACGATAAGTATTCGCGGCAAACTTGGTATGGTAATCTTCTAGTTTAGTTATACTTGGTCACGAGGCGTAGTTTGAGATTAAGATTGGTGATGAAACCCGCCCATTAAATTGAGGCTATGCCAACAACGCCCCTTATTATGTTATATTATACAAATCCAGGAAAACTAATATATTGGAGTATAATAAAAAAAAATACATTGTGTGTTAAAGACCAGTGGTCCCCAAACTCCAATCCGAGAGTCAAACCGGCCAATAAGGCACTTGTTACCAGACCACACAAAACAAAACAAAAAGTTTTGTTCTATTATTCATTACTGAATGAAATACTTTTACTAAGGAGAAAATGTAGTATTTCTCTGAAGTAACATTAGCATGTGACTCTAGACACATCCAAACACTTCTTCCTATTAAATTTCTTCAAAAAATAAACCTGTAAACTAGTAAAAAATGACTACCGGTCCATGGTTCAAAAAAGGTTTGGGGACCCCTGTTATAGACCATACTGTTTTTTGAACCAGACACTTAATATGTTTTTAATGCGGTTAAAAGAAGTTTGGGTTTGGGTTGTCCCTACCTTAGCTAGCCTCAAGTGGCCACTTGATGAACTGCATCTTGTTCATACAAACAGTGACCCCTTCTTAAAATCTGTAATTAGAATTGCCATACGATACGATTTATTGATTTTTTTTTGTTTTTGGGATAGTTAACAGGTCAATACCGATTTTTCAGGATTTGTTTCCCCAATTGCAACTAAAACACACACAAGTGTTATCCTTTTTGACCTTTCCATGTTTTAATATCCTTTTTAAAGGACTAATAAGATTAAGTTACATCTATCATCGTTTATGAATAGAAATGTCTCTGGATAAGTCGCTGCAGTTCCATCTATAGTTAAAAATGGTAAGCTATAAGAAAGCCTAATTATTGGTTTAAATTAAAGGTGTTAGTGTTTTTAACTAAATGTTTGTCTCAAACGCCTCGGATGAGGAGGTGTTAACAGCAGCTCTTACTTCCTTCACCATCTCTGTGTTTTGCAAGCGTGTATGACGACCCCCATTGTTGCGACCACGGCTTGTTCTGACAGAAGATAACCGCTGCAAAAACAGAAAACGTTAGAAAAAGAAGAAGGAAATTGCCGGGAGAAGTAATCCGCTTGACTCGCTGGCTCGGGTCAGCACAGGAAATGCAAGTGTGTTTCCGTTTCGTGTGTGTGTGTCTGTGGGATTCTACTGGGTTTACTTAGAAAAAAAAAAAGCTGAAATTTGATCCAAATCTCCACTCCATTCTCTCCTGAAAGTACCTGAGATATTCCGCTGGAAAGGCGCCATTTAGGCTTGCTTCCACACAATACAGCACCATGTTCCTGATGTCAGGCGGGCGAGAGGAAATAGCCTGGCCAACATAATAGCAGGAATATTTTGAAGTCACAGGAAGGGATTTATGAAAGCAAATGGGCCCGAAACATTCAGAGGAACGGCGTTCGTGCTGTATCCATGTGTGCCGCCTGACACGCTGACCCTTCTCGCTGTACTAGCCCACATTCCCCGGTGGGTTCCGAGTGTGAATTGGAGCTTTGCCTAGCCTGTCAATCAGATGAAGAGATCATTAGAGGTGTCTGACTCGACTCTCTCATCTCCAATCATCTTCCGTACCGACGACACCGGCATCTGTCTCGCAGACGCAACAAAGAACAAAGTTGCTATTTTCTTTCCTTTGCCGCCGCTTTGACTGTTCTCAATAAAAGATTAGATGTGTCACGATTAAATGTGACAAATGCGGTGACATTTTCAAGTATATACCAGTCTTTTTATGAAGTAAAAAAAACGGCTTTTATTCCATTTAAGAGCAGAGCGAGTGGATGGGTTTTAAACTGAACTTTGCAAGAAAATAGTCTGTAGCACAAAACCATGGCTGTTAGATAATCTTGTAAAAGAGATTAAACATATTTAACTCCACCAAATAAAGATGAGCAATATTGGCTAAACTAATCTTTTTGCCATTCTTCAATAAATCTTTAATGTGTTTGATTCCTTCAGTCTCGACAAATCGGTCTTGAGATCTTCATTAAATGATAATTGAATTTGAAAAGAACCCAAAAACTTGCAAGGGTAGGGGGGGTCGGAGAAAAGAGGGGAAGTTTGCTGTTTTAAGGGCCCTATAGTTGCCTAGAAGGAGCTAAAATTATGAAAAATATCCTTATTAAATATGGTATTAATTTGAGTGAAATTGGGTGTATTTACAATTTGATGGTGGTTTCCTCTCCGCCTCCTAACAATGAACAAAGAAGCTAAATTTATGGAAACATTTCTTAAGTCATATCAGGATAAGAAACACCAGAATTTGTTGTGGTTGCATTACAGATAATAATAATAATAATAATAGTACCATCAAAATTTGATTTATTTAAATGTCCATGTTGGTCTTCTCCCTCCTTTGTGCCCCCTGTTCCTTGATCGGAACAACTTCCCTCTTAAACTACATGATATATAGTAGTTTTCAAGTGTTATTTAAGTATTTTCCAAACCAACTGACATATTTTATTCATAGGGAGAAAAACTCTCAAACATCACTTTAACACGGCTTTCATAAAAAAAAGGTTTTCGATCATATAAGATGTAGCAAAAGCAATATAGAACTTGTATTTTCTTATCATTCTTGAGCAAAACGTCTACATCTTCCTGCGAGCGAATAGAACGATTCTTTGGAATCATATTTTGCGACAAACTGTAAAGGAAACTTGGTAATTCATAATGGTGGCATAAAATGGCCTAGAGCTGGAGGTAAAGGGCTGTCACGCTCTCACTAGAAAAAAAAGGCTGTAAAGCTGCAAAACTATTTCCCTTAAGTGACTTAAGAGCTTGGCTTGAAAGCAAAAGGAGGAAAGAATTAGATGCTCGTCCTTTAAATAATCTGGCACTTGCTCATCAGTGCACTTCTAAACTGATCCTTTAGTTATTCTCGGTTTATTTTGTCCGTTGGTCTGCATTAAAGTGAAGTAACAACAGACCTTCACACCTCTGACTTCACTGGAGTGTGTGTCGACATACACACTCTGAGTTTTTATCATAACCACAATCTGCTTCACCACAGGGGCTCTTATATTATTACACAAAAATGTGTACGTTCATGAATAAATGTGTGCACGTATATGTGTGTCGGTGGGGGGGTCTGGGGGGGTTCTTGATCAGAGGCTGAGCATCTCAATGAATGCAGATTCTTGTAATCAATGTTACGAGAGATCCCTAAGGGTAATGTGATGTATTCCTAAATGCTAATGTGTTTCGGCGACAAAACCCTCCAGTTTCATCGTATGAGCGATTGTAAATACAGTGATGATGAGATGGAAATCTGTTTCGGAAATGTCACACGGGCGTCTCGGGGGAATTAATTTCGACAGTGCCGTTTAAAGAACTAGGAAAAAGGTTTATTTTCAAGTTGTGGATTCTTGATCATTCTTCTATTTACTGTTTGTTTAGTCTTTCACAAGAGTGATACACGACACTCTCTGATAATGCTGGGCTTGTGGATCACTCGTGTTTGTGTTCTACAGACCTGAGGGGGTACACATTTAGTAATGCTCGGATAAATTTGTACTGCAATGAATGAGATGGGAAAAATACTCAAAAATCCACTTCAAAACGTTGTTCTTTGTCACTTAAAATTAGACACAATTTGAACTTCAATCCCTTTATTTGAATGAGAAAACAAATCAATAATTCAAGACAATGTTGTCCTAATTATCACCGTCTGAAAGTTGTTTATTTTGATCAGATTATCTCTAAATGTTGGTCACATTTATTCAAAAGGACAAGCGAAAGTAAGTCAAACACAAACCAAACACATTGTTGCAGAATCAGTCGAGATGATGAATCAGCATTATGATGTGATTTAACTACTTTTACCCATTTTCTTTGCTAGTTTTTTTTTAAGGCTGGTCCCTGAAAATCATACCTACATTGGATCTGTTCTTGGTACAAACAAGAGTGTGAACCACTGCTTTGTTCCATATACTAAAAAAACATATTAAAGAAATCACATTTTAAATCAATATCTCTTTATCGGTTTTTCATGTCCATCAGTCCTTGAGAACCAGGTTGCAGGACACGTGTGTTGGCTTCCTCATCCCTAGAAACGAGGCTCCACGTATCAGCCGTTGATGTTTATGTGTTTTCCGAGTGGCCACTTGTGTGTATCTGTGGCTTTGCATGCTAATGACAGCTGACAGAGCCCACGCTTCCTAAATTAGCATCGCTGTGCAGCCCGAGGGGAAGGTATGGACGCTCAGATGTTGCAGATCGCTCACGCAACCTCCCCCATTATCCTCATGTTGTTGTTTTGCATCTCCAGGTTGTAGAAAATGTGACCCTGACTTAAATCCAATGTAAATTTCATCTTTTTCTATATCTGTCATTCTGCAATTGCTTAAATAACATCACTGTTTCAAGTTTCTTCTCGGGGTTCATAAAAATGCTACTTTGTTTTTCTTCGACAATGTAGTAACATTCCAGATGACCTGCCGTTGTAGTCAAGAACTCCTACTAGATCTGGATGATATGATTTTAAAATCAAATCTCAAATTTCTTCAAAGAAAAATGTGTTTTCTTTAGTACAGTTAGCTTAGGTCTTGTTAGAGTAACTGGAAACTCAATATAATTAAGTATCTTTTTAGTTATAACTAACAAAAGAAAAAACAAAAATGAAGCTTTTATTTTTTAATTTGTTGAGTTTAATTCAGTAAACTCCGTGCACCACTGCCATTCCTATGAATCTGACACAAAACAATGATGGTGGGAAGTTTATTGTTAGTGTTTTTAAACGGAATAAGATGACTGGTTTTGTTATGGTCAACATAAATAAACGGATGTTTAATATAGTTTTTGGAAAACATACATTTTGCATTATATTGTCTCCAAAACTGGCCAAACTACTCCTTTCTTAGTAACAAACGTGTCACTCTCTTCAGCCTTAGCAATAGCTCCGTTGTCGGTTAATAAGCAACTGTGAAGGAAATAGTCAAATCTATCTCTATCTGGGCTAAGAGTAGTCAAAACCTTTCTTTTAAAAAAAACAAAACACTCATAACAATAAAAAAATTCAACCCGTTGATTGAATTGGTTCATCCATCAGACATTGTCAAGACTTTTCAATATTCGGACCAAAATGACCTTCATCTCAAGGTCTAGTCAATTCTTGATCTGTTAATTCAGTCCACCTGACTTTTGCACTCTTTGTCATTGATGGAGCAGAAAAATAATCACAGTCCATTATGCTTCAAGACCACTATTAAGACCAGAGTCAGACGAAGATAACCAGAGACCAAGACCCTTGACTAAGTGGTCACCGTCCCATCTACAACACTACCAGGGACTTTTAGTTTCTGAAATTAACCCCATATGCGTCCAAGGAACCATAACCTTTCCACTTAAGTCTACCATTAGGTACTGTCACGACATACATGCTTAATTGATTAAATCCTTATAATAACAAGAGCAGTAAGGGGATTCGTTCATGTGTAAAGATCCTGCATATGAACTTAAGACTTATCTTGTTGACTTCATTAAAGAAAAACATGTATTACAAACCATCTCTTAGATTTTTACATCTTCTTTATATGCAAATGTTTGTTTATTCGCTGAATAAATGATCTTTTTCTCTCATTTTCTTTTCATATCATTTGTAGTGGTACCTTCCCCTGGAATCTTTTCATCTGAAGTTGCCGGTCTCATTATCAGTCGTTCTCTCACGGTTGCAGATTAATTTCAACGTCGAGCGACTTGCCAAGCAAGACTGTCGTCATAAAAACATGTTTAGTGTTGATGTCATAAAGATAAAATCTATGCGAAGGTTTTTTTTTTTAATGAATATTCATAGTGCCTTTTAAAAGCAGCATATGTGCATGCGACTGAAGAGATGAAGGATAGAAAGTGTCCCCTTGTGGCTTGAGCTTTATTAAAGAGAAGTTAATGACTTCCCTTGTCTCGTTTTTCTGTACCCAGTTATTATTAGCACCATACTTTCTCCACCCTCATCCCATAATCTCCAAGAGTTTACTGTATATACAGTTGATTTAACTGCATTTCCCCTGGAACCATTCACAACTCAAATGGCACTTAGATATAGCATAACTCTGCCAAGAAGCTCCTTGTAAAAACATCAAATCAAATGCATAAAAATGTGTGGTAACAAATCTATTTTATTTTATTTTTTTTAATGGTACTTGCGTTAACTCTACTTTTTTAATGGATGCTACTACCGCGATATCTAAAAGCAACACTTTGTCAATACAGTTACATTTATGTGGATTAATTGTATTATTTTGATGGTATGCTGTGTTTACTAAGTCATGTTTTTATTGGGTTTTGTTCTGGCTAGTGGCAGGCATATGAAGTATTAGAAAATTCCTTCAAAATTTACTTAAATCCAGATCGATCCACACGAAAATTTACCAATCGTAACCTTGAACCATTATCAAGGTTTTTGGGGTAATTTTGTTCACAGACAGACAGACACAACCATTTCTGTATGTCTTACTATTTTAAAGGTGGTTTCTTATATCACAAGGCTTATTTACAGGTATTCCTAGCTCATACTCACTTTTTTCCTGCACAAAAATGTGACACTAAATTCCCGTTGGGACTCCAAATAAATTAAAATGGCTATTTTAAGGGATATTAAAAAATTCCGACATTGGCTACAGCGGGTTTTTCTTACCTTGAGGCGCAATTCAAAGTGCCCTCCAAGTCTCTCATGTTTGATCAAACCGCAGCGTGTCCTGTTAACCTCAGTGGCGGCGGCCCCAGCTTGTGTTCGCGTCTTCAAACGCAGAAATTGGACACTCAGTCTCTAGGCAGTCAAATGATGAAGATGACGGGTCACAGTCCTGAACTTGAGACGGCAGAAAAAGTCCTGTAGAGACACAGTGGAAGAGAAAAAGTGAACAAGTGCATCATGACTTAGATCAATAGGTAACCATAATCTTTTTTTTTCTTCGTGCTCCTGGGGGCGTAGATGTGGTTCGTGACCCAACATACCAGCGAAGGAGTAGGTTAGAAGCATCTATCGTGTCCTTCTGCTGGAGATAGACGATACTTTGTGTGATCTTGCTACGGCTCCATCATTATATCTGTGGTTACCTGAAGCAAGTCTTGACTGAAGTTGGGCTCTTTTGCATCCGTCTATCATGTATAAATGAGATCATTTTGATAAAAGCTCAATTGTAAACTCCTGTGTGGAAGGCTGGGTACTTAATCTAGTTGCATATAAGACTGTTAAGTGTTAATGTGAAAGTTTGCGAAAAAATTTAAACGCCAATAATATAGATATTTTTCAAACCATACTATATATTGATATTTAACAGTACTGTATCGATTAAAAAAAATAGGCTCTATAAAGTTGTTTATTTATGTTCAATCAGATGTTTGTAAAATAATAAAGTTTTAAATTAAGAATTAATTAAGAATTTACTTACGAAAGTTATGCAGGTGTATCGAAATATATCGTATCAAACAGGAGCTAAATGTATTGTATCATGAGATCAATTTATTGGAACAGACCTAATTACTGTAGATTTTGTTGTATGTAAATATAGCCTTGAATAACCGGCTCTAGTCGAAGAACATTAGGTTCATATTTTATTACAGATCGACAGCCCCAGATCTGACACCAATAACCCAAGACAAACCCCTTAAACTCTGGAGACTCGTATCAGGAAACTCGACAGCATTATATAGATCGGAATGTGTGAGGGTTTCCTTCCTTCAGTGTCCTCTCCAGGATTTTCTTAGTTACTTGAATCCATATGATACGATGTAAAGCTAACACAGTCCACAGAATGATACCGCCAACACATTATCTCTCCCATTCTTACTGCTTTCTCATGTTTTTGAGTGACCTTTTTCTCAGCTGTATTTTCGCTGCTTGTGCATGAACCCAGATCTTTCTTTTCTCCCCACACAATAGGATGTGATCCCAGTGTATTGTATGTCATGGGACTCTATTCCCATCCCTACTACTGGAAGCTTTATCGGCTGCTCCGACCAACTGTCTGGGACTCTGGTACATCGAGTCCAGAGTGAGAGAGCGATTTTTTTATCTACAACCAACTATCACCAGTTTAAGGGATGGAAAAATCAGGAACTGGACAAGATCAACGGTGTGAGTGGAATGTTATTTGTTGCTTCCTCTTTGGATGGAGTGAGCTGACACATTTGTGGCCAGAAGCCATTTCAAGTTTGATTTACGCCAACCCGCCATCTGGGTGATGCAAGGGCGAGCTCGTCCTGTCACCCACTTGTTGAAGAAGATATATTATAATAGATATTGCGCAATGAATACACAGTTAGTCAAGAACGGAAAGAAATGCATCTCATGCGTCTTTCTATCATATCGGTTGACCTGTCCACCTATTCATATTACTTGAAAATCCATCATCTGAAAACAATTTTAAGGTTTTTGTATCCTTAAATGGTCCTACAATACTTGAATTTGAGGCTATTCAAGTTAAGTATTCAGAAAAAAAGTGCAGGATTGAATGTGTTGAATGGGAAGTGTGTGAGTTCCAGCAAGTTTAAAATTCTGTACAAAGTGAATTTGTTGGAAATAAGTGGTGCAGTGTGAGGAGAAAAGAACTGGTCACCCGTGCAATAATGGAGTGCAGAGATTTAAAAGGAGAAAATGTGTTAATTTCCAAGCACTGTATTGAGGAAACGGTGGGTTTCTCAGCTTACCTAGATAAGCTTGTTCTTGTGCAGGCGTTGGAATACGATCCAGCAACTATGTTTTTGTTTGCATGGTAGGTGAGCAAAGGGTTCTACAAAAGACCTGGAGTGTTGACAATTCTTGTCAGCACATGTGTGGTGAACCCTGATCATCAGCATTTAAGACTTGTTCATTTTCATGTCAAGAGAATGCATTAAAATGAATAAGCAATTAGTATATCTACTGATATTTCATGAACTACTGTTATTATTGATGGGTTTTCCAAACCAAAAGTTCTTGCTACTGTTTGTATTCCCTAAAAATGCAATGACCTAAATGTATATTTCGGATTAAATTAGGAATTCCCTAAAAGTAACTTTGGCTTTTTATGTTTTTCTTTTGATTCATTCAATGAGAGGTCTTTATGATTATACAAAAGTATATTATAAAAAACTATTATTGTAGCAAATATGTCGCTACAATGTGTCGCACAGAAATGTGTTCCCTCTAGCAAAGTTGTGTGTTTTATTTATGTATAGTGAGTCGGAATGGATTAGAATGACATTGCCGCTAGCTAGTTTGTATAATTGCTTTAATTTGGTGATTAACAATATTTTTTTCTTTACTTTAAATAAAAACATAGAAAAAAATACATTATTATGAACATCTTTTGCCATTTAAGCTTCAATTTTCTTTGTTATTAACCAGTTTTTAGTCCATATTTACCTAGGTGTCAACATTATTTGCAGTTTTTTCCCCACTGCATCCACTTGAGGCGACACACTTACCTGGTCAAACAATTCAGCTTTTTTTCTCCCATGACTTTTTGGGGAACAAAGATGGCGCTCACACACACGACCGGGCTTTTTCTCGCACACAATATCACACACACACACACTACTGATTAAAACAGGCTTGGAGACCAAATAAATCAGCCGGCGTTGAGTCTGGGGCGAGAGCCTCCGATGATATATAGAGCCTACAGAAATAGGCCATCACTGAGCCCATTCCTCCTGACCTGCACCAGTTAATGGCTTTCAGATCTCCTGCTGCCTCTGTAACTCTTCTTCTGCTCGCAGGTTTGTCTTTGCTCGCTCACAGCTGTTATCTTTCCCCTAAATCTACTCGGCCGCTCACTTCTGCTTCCTTATGAAGTTTTTCCCAACAATGGGCCGATTCCTGGTCGGTATCTGAAGCAGGAAGAAGAGAGGGAAGAGGAAGGTCAAGACGCAGGCAGGAAGATAAAACGACTTTTAGTCCAGTGAGTGTGTGAGCCATCAGGACTGCTGTAGATTCTTAATGGACGTAATGCTGCTAATTGTATTATTGTTATTATTCAGTGGTTACATTACTTGACAGCTGTGGTTGAAGTCATGCTCTTCCCTCGGAGTAGATCGATTAGTCGGCTTTTTAGAAAAAAGTTAATGGGGCAGAAGTCAAAGCATAACACACTTAATGCTTTTTGGTTGACTTTATTGAAAGCATTTCGGGAGTAGTTTTGTTTTAGGAAGAAATGTTGTCTGGCTCGGGGGCCAAACATTGCACAACAAGTCATTTTATATGGACCTATTGGATGTTAGGTCCTAATCAATCGCTTAATGTTGGTGTTGATGTTGTGTCAGTGTTGCAGATGAAAAGGAAAATCAATTTGATTCGCATTAAAAAGGTTAAATTAATTTCTGGAATTATTGAAATTGCTTAACTGTAGTTTGCATTCTACTATATATTTTATCACTTTAAAGAACATTTCCACTTCATGCATGCTCTTCCCTCTAAAGGCTGTCACTAATGGTTTCCTTTGGAGATAAGAACCAGGGTTGTGACCATAACAGGTGTGTTTTACACCTTCTTAAGTCTAAGTGTGGCATTTTTTTTATTTTTATTGTATTATAAAACCTTAACAATAACCATGTATTATGTCCGTGTATGGTTACAGCGACTCTCTACTGACGGGTGTTAATAAACCGTCATGTTTTCACACGTTCATACATCCTGGAAATAACTGTTTCAGTCAAATGTTTACGTTGAATCGTGACATAGTTTCGTACAAGCACAGCATGACAGTTTGAAGGCCTGTTTTTTTTCGATACAGAGTACGATAGTCATTTTGAAGTCTGTCATAGTGATGGTCCGCAGTAAATCAACTCATTGATTCTCTCAGTCTCAGGCAGCTTGTTGTCGCAGTGTAAGAACTTGTCAAATGGGTTCTGTGTGAGAATTGCTTGCGTCGGTCATTGTACGTTTATCATATGTAGGCTCGTATGATTCAGCCTGACGTGAACACGTTTAAAAATGTCATACATTCTTGAACTACCCATAGCATTGTCAATGAATGCATCTTTGATGTGAGGTTGAAGGAAATGAATTGTATTGGAATGTTTGGCCCCTGGTCTAGCTGGTCCACTTTAAAACAATAACTGTCCAACGCTAAAATATGAGAAATCTTCTTTTAAAGAAAATGGAACTTTTGTGTGGACACCGAGTATGAGTCTGAGCAATTGACAAAAGAATGAACTAAACACACAGAGATTTGTGCGGCAGCTCGTGTGATAGGATGTTTGAATTGGAAGATGTTTAAACTGCGTACATTTAATATGCTGCTCGCCGGCTCCGCTCGGAGGTGTCGGAAACAATCGGCATGTCTTCAGATAAACCTTAAGAGAAGAGACGTTTGGTTTTCACAGATGAATTACAGCTTTAATCCCACACTCGAGTCTCAGATGAAAATAATTCCTGATCTAAAAAATAAAAAACAACTCCGCGGGCAACAAAAGTCCAACATCCTCACGCTGACTGTTTTGCCAAGCGGCCAAATATCCGGCACCATTAACCTCATCATTCTAACATAATCAGCTGCAGATGAATCCACCAATAAATCGAGGCAGCCTTCGAGGCACAATTAAAAGTGTTAATTAAATGCTGCTCTGTGTGTCGATGGCCTGACGCACAATGCATGAGGGGGGGTGTTTTATAAACAATGAGGATCTGTAACAATATCTGGTGGATTAAGGAGAAGCAACCGTCTAATGATTTCAACTGACTGTGTTCTAGAACAGTGGTCCCCTACCCCCGGTCAAGGGACCGGCACAGGCCCGCGGGAGATGTGCGTTACTGGGTCGGAAAAAGAAAAATTAGCTTTAACGATTATCACTGCCTGAAAGAATGTTTAATTTTTAATAAAAATACCAGATGTTCTCTTAAATTAAATTATTATGTGACTGTTGACTAGTGAAAATGACTAAAACAAAAACTCTTTAGAAACTAAACTTTTGTTTCAGAATCACCGTTCTATATAGATCATGCTAAAAACAAACACAAACTCACATATAGGCACACAGTCTCTAAAAGCTAGGAGACACGCACATACAGAACACCATCATCAGCTTACAATTAAACATGGATAGAAGCAAATACATCTTGTTGTAACCAGTCCTGTGCTTTTGCTGATTCAGCAATATGTTTTTTTTTTTCATGCACTTAATTGTAGTTTTTTTCCCAGGTCTTATGGTCAACCAGACAGAGAAGCAACACAGATTTAGGGGCCTCATTTATGGTTCAGTGTCATTTTCCCTGATGTACTTTTTGGCTCACTCCATATTGGAACTCGCCTGGCAAAGCCCCTCATGCACCCTCACATAAAACATAACTCGGCTAAAGTGTATTTATTTTAGATTTTGCTATTGATAAATTACACGATATACCTTTTAATTTACATTTTTGGGAACCGTTCCATCCCTAGTAGTTTTTAAATGCTTTAACATTCAGCCACAGAAACAGTTGCTTGAGGTTAATGGTCTTAACTTCTATCCCACAGCTGTGATATCAACATATATAAACTGGTCCGCAAGTTCTGGACTGTTTGCTTGCCAGAAATGTTCGAAATGTTTCCAAGACTTGTTCGTATAATTGCTCCACAACCTTCCCGTACACTATTGTTTGCTTTCCCAGATGAGGAATGTATGCAAGTGGTTTCTTAAATTAAGTATTTTTAAAGGCACTTTTAGGCAGACTTTGCTTTGATGGTTCATGGTCTGGATGTGTAAACAGTGCGGGGAGACGCTGAAGAAAGGGTTGTTGTCAGTTATCTGATATGAGAAAATAAAAAAGACTTATCGTGCTTTAAGCATTTAGGATCAGTCGTTAAGAGTAATGGACCTGGATCAGTCGAAGAAGAGAGTGCGGGCAGAATGGAGCAGACCGTCAAGGGGTGATCTGTGACTGAAGATTAGTGTGAAAAAGGAAGCTTTATATATAGATTACAGATACGGTCCTGCCATGATGTATGGTTCAGAGACAGCTGTTTTTCTTTTTACTGTCAACATTTTTAATGGTCCGTTTGGTGAATGTTCTATTGGATTTCTAATTCCAATAAAACACACACTAAACAGACCATTAATAATGATTTTTTTTTTAATCTATATTCGGAATTTTCCAATGTTTTTAAATATTTAAAAAAAACCAAAGATGACATTTATTCTAAAGCTGCACTACATGAGAGCAAAAACTGTGTCAGAATAGTATAACGTATATTGTGAAGGTGCCACATACCGCCTATACATTTATTTTAAATAAATAAATCTCTTGTTTTGTCAGTTTTCAGCTTTTTTTTTCGATGAAAACCATCTCAGTAAATTAAAAAACACCGTCTCTGACCTGCTGATGTAAAGTATTTTGTTAGTCACAGACTTTCAGACAACGTTTCGTAAGAAGTACATTGTATAGAAATTAAAATATGAGATACAATTTTAAAAAGTCATTAGAGGACATTTGGCATCTAATGTTACCCAGTGCTGCTTTAATATTCAGATTCAAATTTTTCTTTATTTAAAAAAGATGCTTTCAAACCTTGTGAACCGTTGAGCAAAGCCTGCTTGCGCTGCGGTTTGAGTCTGCAGTCTGACTTTGTTTACGCACGCCATTTGTTTCTGCGCTGACATAGCTGTGCACTTGGAGAAGAAAGGCGAGTGACAGGAGAGAGATGAAGAGAGATTAGGAGCGAACTGATTTCAGACAATGCAAAACACAAGCAAAGCTGCTCCTCGCAGGTGTGTTTGTCTTTCTTCAACACTAGCGGAAGTTTGTGGCGAAGATGTGTGTGTCTGAGTTTCTTCCTGGTTAATTCAAATGGGATTAGATTCTGCAGAGATGGACTCACTAAAGACCTGCACCACACATACTGAAGTCCTTACACACACACACACACACATTAGTTCCGGGGGTTCATATTGCAGGATTGCGAGGACGCTGTGTGAAGATTCCCCTGACTCTAATCCAACCGTTCCTGTTGGCATGAAAGGCGGAGATTAACAGGCGAACGGTGAACATGAAGAAAAGAGCAGGGCGGGTAGAGGAAAATACGCCGAGAATCCGGCAGAGCTCCAGGATTTCTCCGGCTCCTTCTAACGACTGCAGAGGTGAATGCAGATGAGCAAGCTTTTGTATGAAGTTTAATCCCTCGTTGATCAGATGATGAGGTGCCGTTCTTTTAACTTTACGCCCAACTTTTGCAGACGAACCGTCGTCTCTTCTGATGCAGTCGAGTGAGCTCCGGATTACAATATGATGGGAACAGATTCTTTCTTGTATTATTCATTCCTCCGTGTTTAAACTACATATAATTTTTTCGTTCGTCCTTTCACTCAAGCCATGACATTGATAGGTGCCAGTCTAGCATTTTTTTATGTAAAGGGATGAGAGTAGAGGTCGTGTAAGGTAACTTGCAGCACTCACGGTACTTTAGTCTCAATTTAGATTGAATGTAGTTTAAAGCAACAATGCCTAACAATTTAAATACAATAATTGTTAATACCGTCTGTCTGTCATTGCTATTTTTTTAACGATGATCTTCACTACGTAACTTTGTCGGGACCCTTTCATTTGGTTTTGTCAACAAATTTACCTGCAGAAACTTGGCAAAGGTTAAAATGAGTTTACAACATGGCAGCTACACTGTTTTGCCACTAGTAGGAGCCAGTAACACAGTTTTAAATACTTAAGAGTGGGGCTTTAGCCGTCATTGAAGGTAGAGCTGAAGTAGCTACCGTAGCTGTGATCAATGCTAAAGATCAACAATAGCCAAAAATCGAATCAATTTAAGGAAGTAGCCGAAGTTGCAAGTCTATATTTAAGAACATTTTTTCTACATCCGTACTTTTTCAACACTTCTTTGGATAAAGGATGGACGTATATCGATATATATATATATATCTGATGAAGCTTCATGAAGCAGTTTCACCATTTTCATACTCACTGGATGGCGGTCTCTCCTCTATTTTCCCTTGTTTTTTAACAACTGTTCTAATGAGACATCACATCATTCTTAAACTGATGGCGCCACCTACTGATCTCTAAACAACATGACACTGTTTCATGACAGAAAGACGGACAGTGTAATGTTCTGTAATTTTTTATTGATTTAATTTAAATATACTATAAAGTATTTACTAATTACTATAAAACAACTATGGACAAAGCATGTCAAGTCTAAAGATTCTTTGTTTTTTTTCCCCAAGTGAATATTTAAATTGTAGGCTGAACATTTCAGTTTGAATGGTGAACAAAAACAAAACAATTTTCAAAGTAAAACTTTAATTTTAATTATTAAAAGATTCATTATTAAATTTGATTTCCTTAAGTTTGCATTGTTTTTTTTACTCTCACTAACATATGAATTACGATTATGTTATTTCTTATGAGGGAAGAACAGTTTGTTACATCTTCTGCTGCTATTTAATTCATTCACGACATTTGTTTTCGTGATATTAAACCCTCATCATGTTCCACTTTATCTGCCAGCCTACAGAAAGTGTAATAACCTCTTTAAAAAAAACAGACGCTTTCATTTCTGTACTTGGCGCCACAAGTTAAGATCTCCTGGCCTGTTTACTGTCAAGACTCTAAAACAGAATTGACAAATTAAAAAAAGTTCACCATCTGCTCGAGAGCAGAAATTAAAGACACATTAAACCTGGAGTGTTATTCATCTACAGACAGGTCCCTGTGTGTGTAATGATGCATACATTTGTGATAGTCATTTAAGTATTTCTCCAGGAAAGATGATTGGATGTAATATCCTGGAATAATCTACATGCCAAGTATATGCATTTGTTGACTTGTTTTTTCCTTGGCTGGGCATGGTAATGGTTTCTTCTCCACAACAAAACAAAGTAAATTGCTTCAATTAGTGATATTAATTGTAAATGATCCGCCATTGCTTGTCTGTGACGATCAATTTAGTGTCCCTTGAGTTTCCATCATAACTCTGCTGCTGTTGTGTTGTTGTCATAAATGGTTATGCTAATGTGGTCTCTCCTCTCTGTCATGTCACACACACACACACACACACACACACACACACACACACACACACACACTTTGCTTTCTTCGCACAATCCTTACATATTCGGTCGCTCCCACTTTTCAGTTGGATTGTTTTTAATTTGCCATTTCAATGATTGGACATTTGTCTGGTGCCCACGACTTTTCCTTTCGCTGTCACACCAACAGAAAGTATTAAAAAAAGAGGGATGCTCTGTCTGCTGAGGAACGGACCACAAAAAGAAAGGATGATAATGAAAAATGTCAGCATCTTGTCTTGTTTTCACAGTTGGGATCATTTGAAAAATGAAATGTTAAATAAGGGTGTCCAAGCTGAAGTGCATTTTATCTTCAGATGAATAACTAGCTCGTAAAAATCTAGGCAATGGCAACTTGCTTTGTTAAAGGCCCAATCCGTAGCTTTCGAAATGTGTTTCTGGCTCACCCTAGTATCGGAATAGTGTAACTGCAATACCTGTTTTGCCGTGACCATTTTTTCTCACTGTGAATTTGTTTTAAAAAATGGAAAAACAAGCTCCTGTTGTGTCTGTCTTTCGTTTTATCTTTCTGATAACTTGTTAAAATAATAGCTTGGTCAGTGGTGGGCATTTACATTTCATTAGGGGCCATCAAGCAACAGTCAATGAGGAAAATCTTTAAAATAAAATAATAAAGTAAAGCTAAATATGATTACATTAATATATTACTTTTAAAATTGATACAAAGGCACTTAATTTAAAAATATGTTTTAATATTCACCTAAATCTTGTTGAGTTGCAATTAATACTCACAAAAATGATAAAACTGGAGGGAAAGTCCCTAAACCAAAGTACTCAAAATCCTGTAAGATTACAACAGCAAAGTGCATTCAGAAAAAGATCAACTGCTGAAAGATAACCAGAGCAGTAAAGCTGGTTGTCAGTGAAACATATTAGAAAATGTTCAGGGACAGTGCATGAATAAAGTTTGTCAAAGGTAAAATAATAGTAATTCATCACTAAAATTAATTTAAACAAATCATTTTAAAATGAATAATTAGCAGAAAAATCATCAGAAAACATCCTAGGTGTTTATTCTGTTTTTAAAAAGTGAATATTGTTCAGTTGAGGAGGAGTTTTTTGCATTTTTACATTAAATACTACTTCAATGCCCTATAACAATCCTAAAGTCATTGAATGCATCATTCGCGTCAATAAAGCGGTGCAGAAAAAGTGAACAGACAGTATTTTTTCTGTCTTTCTTTTCATCGCCAAAGTGTTCAGTGTTGATTTATTATTACATGTGTAAATGCAAGAAGACCACAGGAATAAATCAGGTTCTAAACTCGACATTTGCATCCAGGTTTTTAATTAGAAGACCATATCCGTTTTTGGGTCATCACAACATCCTTTTTCGAGTTTTTTGTTTTTACTTGACCATAATCTTTAGTGGCCTGAAAGTGCAAATGTAAGGTAGAAAAAGGTGGTTGTCATTCCCCATCTTCGGAATGAAACCCTTCACTTTCACACATCAACAAGGCGATAACCAATACGTTAGCAAACATTCCCGCTTGTGTAAATGATATATCACGCAGCAATATGTTGTAAATAACAGCCATTCCTCAGATCCAACACAATCCATGAACACATGTTTCACTCAAGCAAACACTATGTTTAGTGCTGCTCATAATGTCGGGAGAAAACTAATACTTCACCGCAGGGTAGCGTTTGGATGGCGGAGCGAGCGGCACATCAACGCTGTAATCACCTGAAATAAACAGATGTAAAGCAGATGTGCGGCGGTGCTGGCACAGGTGCTGCACTTTGAAGGCATCCCAAGATTGTGGTGGAATCCCAGATAGCCTCGCCGCCGCTCCGCCCTTCTGCTCGCGCTTGACTCCACTTAGTCTTATTTACTCTGGACGCAGGACTCCTGGTCCGGCCCCACACCACCTCCTCCCCGGGTTGTAGCCGTACATCAGCCGAGTGGCTTTGCTGGATTTTTTGGAAGCGGCGCCGGTAGTTGCCCCGCAGGCTCCGCTGACTGGCTGTGGCCGCAGGGGAACTTCAGAAAGTAGACATATGGTAGCTGATGATTAAAAGAAGAAAGTTGGAAAGCAGGAAAACAAGGAAGAACTCGTGACTTTGCACAAACCTTCGTACAAGAGCAGTCGTCATAACAACCTTTTAGAGTCCAGAACAAACTGCATGTGGCTTTTATTTTAAACGGCACATCTATCAATGTACTCAATGTGTTCAGTTTCACATTTAACTTCCACATCAAATGTGTAGCTTGATTGTTTTTTATGATCAAAAATGCACAACGTGTAGCTAAATGCAGAGTGGTATCTACTTTTCTTTAATTAGGAGCCAGCACGACTGCCGGTTGTAAATTCCTAAGAGCAATATTGTGGCATTTTTTATTGAAGACTATGGGGGACGTCGTAACTGGAGGAGAGCAATAAACATAATGCGTTTTGATTTTGCAATATTCCCTGGGATGTGAGAGGGGCCTCAGGTCATATTTATGTGGCCCGGGATTTTATACGATCCCGTCCGATCAACCGGAAGGCTTGACAGGCTTTCTGTCGCATGACTGGCTTTTATATGTACATCTAGTTTATTTCCGCGCACATGGTTTAACACATACTCGCCTCTGCCCACATGCCCTGTTCCCAGAACCGCGCTCATGATGGAAGGGCTGAGCCATGATGTATGAGGGTGTTGTCGTCCATTTGGGGGAAACCGCGGCGCTCGGCTTTTGGTCGTTGTCAGGCGTACGTCTTCACCCCGACAATGAGTTATTACAGCAGAGGTCTGCGGACCATTCATCAGCACTTCATTAAAACTCAACCAGTTTCCCAGATTCTAACCGTAACGTTAGCCCTGCTTTTGTTCGGAGCTCATGTGGCATCAAATTGCAAAGTTATTTTGAGGCTGTTTAGAATTTGAGGTTTTAGAACTTTTTGTGCACTTAAACGGTTTCTTGTGCAGTTAAGATTTACTCAAGAGTTATCTCCAGCAGTCTCGGTTTTCCTTCTCAAACCAGCAAATTTCACAATCTGTCGTCCTCAACCGTTGTGCCATAAAGTTTGGGACCCCTTTCATGATATTTGTACCACACCATAACTATTATTTAATCTTAATTTTGAACCTCATTTTCTTAGGACTGGACTGAAGTTTCAGATTTGCAATCATACATCTGGAACCTTAAATTTCCCAAATGCTGAGGGACTAGTCTGCGATTGTATTTAAAGCTCCGACTTTTCTTCTCAATCAATGAAATTGTTCTTGGCTAATTCTTTCGCTTTTATCCGTCTTGACTCAATCCAATAATTTCACCTCTAACAAACCACTAAAAGAATTGCGATTGAATGATGGACTAGTTGTTACATCTGAAGTCAATTCAGAGGCTTATGTTTTGGGAGAAAAAAAAAGTTCATTTCTGAAGCGAAAGATTATTTTTAAAATCTCTCTCAGATATAATTTGAAGTGGCAACATAATTGAAGACTTCACTTTGAACATGCGGCAAGCCTCAAAATTGAGTATACACATTTAGAAGCCACCACAGGCACTTAAGCAAGGGCGCTAACTTTATTTTCACTTGTCATCGGATGTAAGCAAGCAATATAGACTGTAGGAGGAAAACCTTGCTGCCTTTATCGGCTTGTTTCTTTTTCTTTGTATAGCGTTTACCTTTCCCTTGCTGCCACACAAGTGCTGCCAGAAGGATTCCGCCTCTTCTCTACCTCATCGTCCTCCTACCTTTTGTATTGAGATTCATTCAAACATGGTTTTAGTACTGTTGAGGCAGGCGGACGAAGAGTCCTGACCATTCATCCCTCCAGGCCATTAGTTGTCTATTGTGCAACCAAGTGCTGTTTCAATTACTTTTTCTCCCTTTGTTAGAAGTCCTTCCTGTGTGCTAAGTTAAGTTAAAATGTGTTCTTGACGGTTTTTTTTCCCAGAGCCTAATGGAAAGACTGATTGAGTCCAGTGGATGATGTGAGTGAGAGTGTAGTCGATAAGTGATGTATATATAAGTGAGTTAAACTCGAATATCAATTTAGTATTGATGGAGAAGATTAAAAACATCAATACCCATCATATTAAAGTCTTTCGATTTCATGAACGATCACATGATCCCGCGCGCAGTATGTCGGCTGTGCTAGCTTATGTGCAATTTTCTCACACTTTACAGTTTACAGGGCGTAATACATAATTCCACATGTATTCATTTATAGTTTTGATGTCCTCAGTGATATTCTACAATATTAATAGTCATGAAAATAAAGAAAACACATTGAAAGAAAGGGTGTATCAAAAATTTTAGCCTGTGAAATATGTAACATTATTTAAAAAAAAATACTCTATCTTTTTGTAACACGATTTCGCATTATTT
The DNA here is from genome assembly GCF_982586985.1 of Callionymus lyra. NCBI lineage: Eukaryota > Metazoa > Chordata > Actinopteri > Syngnathiformes > Callionymidae > Callionymus > Callionymus lyra. The sequence continues at coordinate 5,736,829 of NC_141833.1, forward strand.
TGCTTCTTTTCCACATGGATTTTCTACTGGAATATTCTCACTGAAATGATCTGTACTGCCCACTTCAAACCCTTCATCCCTGTTCCACTTCCCGTATCAAGGGGTCAGGGTATGTTCAGCGGAGGCCACCAAGTCCGCGATCCCCTTATCTGGCACTCTGCTCTCTTCAACAGTGGCTTTCTTTGAAAAATAAAAGAGCCAACGATGCAAAGTCTGGCCGTCCTGACAATGAGTTAGTATCTGACAACCGCGGCCTCTGTCCGAGCTCCAGTCTGAGTGAAAAACAGATCCGTGGCAGGAGCAAAGGTTAATCTAGCAGCGAGGCGACTGGCTCCGTGGCCATGTGTGACTGTGAATAGGCTGGGAGGAATTAACACCACTGCCTCAGGGAGCGTTGACAGAGGTGTGTGTGTGTGTGTGTCTGAAATGTCTGGGCAAGAAAGCGTGTGTGTGACGGGTTGCTGGAGAAAGAGGGCAGACAGCGAGATTTAAAGAGGAGGATCTGTGTTCACTATCCATTATCTTCAAGGGGGAATCACACTGGATAAAGGTTACTCCATGCGTCCTCCACGACGTAAGACAAATACCAAGCGGGCCGTGTAAACAGAGTGTGCGCGCCGTCTGCTTTTGTGTGCTCAATCAAACACTCTGTCAACCAACATTTCTTTTTTTTTCAATACTCCACTCCTCGCTGTTTGTGAAATGATGAAAGTTTTGCAAATAAACGGCTCCACAATGTCGCCTCTCTGGCAGACTTGCTTGGTGTGTGTAGGAGGTCAACTGAGTTTGAAGTGTCCCGCCGGGAAAATGTTTTAAAAAGGTTCTCTTCACGTTTTCGCAAGCTCTTCAGTCATCTAAAGCAACAAAGAAATATATTTTTATTTTAAAGCAACACTATGGTTGAGCTGTTGTTTTTAACGATGTTCTTTGCTACATTACTTTGTCTTGACATCCCGCTTGGACTGTCGATGTTTGTCACATGACCAACAAACGGCTTCACAGAAAATGGTCAGAGATGGTGTTTTTATACTTTTTGAACCTACTAGGAAGAAAAAATGACTCATTGAGCTCCTTTGTTTAGTTTTGTAAACAAATGTGCATGTGGTATTTGGCAGCAGAGGTTCCATGAGGTTGCAGTTACGCCCTGACCTTTTTTTTTAAACAATATTTTTATCGTGATTCTTCAGTTTTATATATTACACATGCAGAAAAAACAACCACAAGACAAATAAAGAAAAAAAAATACACAATTCATTCATTCAGCTATGGCCACATTTGGCATGGACCCCCTGAACAATACCAGAGATGACCATTTTGATTTTCTTCTTTTCATATACAGTGTGTGGACAAAAAATCATAGGCCACCCATTTTAAGGGGGTAAATTGTTTTTTATAGTAGCTAAATAAAAAATCAACACAAAGTTTTTGTTGATATATTCTATGCTTACCTACGTTCCTTTTCTCTCTAAAGAGGTCATGTGTGGGTACCTGGAAAACAAAACGTTTTCCACACACATTATCTAAAACTAAACCTGGCCCCCCAACCAGGGGGGCCCTGCTCTATAGGAACACACTACAGTCACACATATGCTCACATAACCAACCAAATGTTTAATTTTGCACAATTTTTGCACAATATTTATTTTGTTAAAATGTCCTGGGTAGATCTCGAGCAATAACATTTTCAATTCGAAAATTCAAACAAGGGTTTGATTACATCTTTCCAATTCTCTCATACTCGTCACATACTCACCACTTCAATAGCCTTTTGTTGCTTCAAACACAATTGGTGTCAAGCACTAGGTGCAGGGTTTTATAGATATTCTATGACCTGTTTGACACATAATCATTGTGAATGATTAATGTAGCTTGGTTAAATACATGCTACCGTATAGCATGTCATTTTGTTTTATTGTTTATTATGGTGAACACTTGACTTAAAGTGACCTAACCCTCCTTCATTATTCACCAACCGTGAATCTTTAAGTCGTCAAACGGCTCCTACCGTAAACACGAACCGATACAATCTGGTGGCTCACGTTGGATTATCTAGATCTACATGTTTGTCATAACAAAAACCTGTTTAGTGGTATTAAAGGATTTAGCTTTATAGGTAGGGCCCTGAAGAGAGATTATTTTTGTGGAGAAGAACAATTTGAAGAAAAGGGAAGACGTGCTGGCAGTGGTTCATCACGGAAGATTAGGTCTGTGTTGAATCTGCAGGAGGCATTTCAGTTAAGAGATAATCTCTCCTGTCATCAATGTGTGTTTTGATACGTCTTTGAATCTCCTGACGTTGTGGGTTTGCTGTCCAAGCATGAAAGCGCACCTGTGGACGAAGAGACGCCGCGGACCCCACAGCATGTTTTGTCTCGCTCGCACTGGGGAGTGTATTTCTTTATCTCCCCACCTGTCTCGTTGACTGATGGGTAATATGCTAAATTGGGGCCCGTGTTTACCTCACCTGTGTCTCCGCCGCGGCTCGCTGTGACAGGACGCACTAATAACGCTTTAACTGCTCTGTCAAACTTCAATCACGCTGACACCAGCGGGGATGTCGAGCCATTGTTGCCGCGCGAGTAAAAAGACGACTGTGTCATGTTACGTTGACGATCGGGTACAAAGCTTTGGAGCGCCTGCCCATTTGCGAAGGCTGTGTTTGTACTCGTAAGTCAACATGGGAGAACCTTGAATCTTTTTTTTTGCATATGTAAAATTGAGCGTTCTATTAATACACGTGTACTGCTGGGGTTTGTGGGGCCTTGCGGTGTGATTTACGAGCCCGGTTCGGCCCCCACTCCCTTTTCCCAGCATAATGTCCCCATTACAGACGGCAGGCGCTGTGACCTGTTCATCGTAGAGCAGCGCACCTGGGGAGATGGAGATTGTGGGAGGGGACGGTAGAAGCAGGAGATGGCAAAGTACATTATCTTATCATCAATTATCAGAGACACCATGACATTGCAAAGACAAGAATGATGTATAAGAGGGCAAAAGACAGCAAAACCATGACCACCAAGAACATCACATTATACCGGTTTCCTTTTACACCTCTCATTAAAACCTGTATTTATTTACACATGACACTGTGTTCAAATGGTACCTTAACTTTTGCTTTACTTCACTGCAATTATAAATGCTGATTATGTCTCTAGCTATCTTGTCAATGCAAGTAGGTTCATTTAAAAAAAAGAATAGTTTTGCTGTAAAACCCTAACTATTTTAATCATTATAGATTCTTAGCAACATGTAGGTCCCTGTGGAGATTGCACATGCATTAGTCCCCCATTACCTGTGGAGTGAAAAATTCCAGGGGTGTGTGTGAGATGTATTCTGGACTCGGATATTTCAAGTTTGGTGGGGGCTGATCTGAAATTTCCATAATAAAAGTACACCTGGAATACACAAATCAGCGATATTAATGCAGGGACATTAATGCTTACATTTTTGAGAAAAGTACTTGTGTATTTCTAATTGGGTAGGGACAGGTAGAATTGCCATTGTAAGTGTTGTTGTCATACCTCAGGGCTAATAAGGTACATTAACTATCTATTCATACCAATTAATACGACGAAAGAAAACGCATACATTAAGTTTCCTCTTCTTCTGCATTGTAACTCAATTTAAAGATAACTTTTTGGTCAGGTAAGGGTTAAAAAAAACGTCTGTCGACGGAACCATCCTGTTTTACAACACAAAGTTCCAACTCCCACCAATGGACTAGAAATTAGTATAATTCAGGGTTCATCTTATGTTGGTCGCTAAATGCTACTTTTACTAAAATACAAATGTGTAAAAAACGTTTTATTTAGATTAAAAGAGTATAATTCTGAAAGTACACAAATCACTTAAAGTATGTTAAATCTAGATAAAGAATCAGGTAAATGGAAATTATACTCTTTTCGTTTTCTGGTCCTATCACTAGTATTTGTAGTGGATCCGGTGCTATGATGGTAGCTGGTTTACAGGCCTCATCACAATATTTCAGTGCTTTTACTATATTAGGCATCTTCCTAAGCATTATGCTTGGGTCTAGTGTCTTAATAATAAAAAGACTACAGTGAGGTAGGCAGCTCCTTGATGGTACTTTGGAGAGTCAATCCATTCCCAGAAAACATGTATAGATAAAGTATATCTAATCGAAATGTATACCTTTGAGGAAAATATGAATATACATGTTTAGGAAGAGATGCAATATGATGTTTTTGCAGACATTAGTAAACTTCCAAGTGTTGATAGGTATCATGACATACCCGGTGAAAGACTGACCCACCATGAGTTAAGTCTTTACTGAATAGTGTCACAAGAGATCAGTAAAAGTAACTAAGAACACTCTCATTCCTCAGTCTGCTCTGATACTCACTTTTAATCTTTTTTTCTTCCCTTCTCCTTTCTTCCATACCTCTGTTTGTTTTGGTCCGTCGGCTTCATTATGTGGACGAGCTGTCAGGGGACACGCAAGCTAACAACCCCCCTGGGGAGAAGGAGGCGAGCTCCGGTGTGTGAAAACTCTCTGGGAGTTATTCCAACAACCATCTGCATTAATAACTGTGCTCTACTTCACACAAATGTGGGGCTTATTTACCCGGAAATCACTTAATCCTTAATTAATCTTTAAAAAGTGTATTTACAAACATGAAGCTATTTGGAAAATTGATACACTCGTCCACAAGCCATTTGGTTGTATTCCTAATTTAAAATGGGTGTATTCTTGGCAAATAACTATATTCTTTTAATTCCCACTTGTGATTCTAAGCCATGAATTTGCACTAAAATCACAGTTTAACTTGACTTTCCTTTCTTTCAGAGGTTGACGAATCAACTCTTTTTAATTGACTTTTTTTTTTTGACCGACTGGAAATGATTTCCAATTAACTTTAAATGAAAATGAAAAAAAACAACATTTAGACCAGGGGTTGCAATTGCATTTACGTAGTGTGCCACATTTTACAAGGTGAAGTTTTTTGACAGGGCTTAACCCAAAGGAAAGAAAGATGATCAGAAACAGCGTTAATACATTTGGGAAGTTAAGATTCTAATTTTATTGATGTATACATGGATACATTTGTTTTTACTTAATTGTAAAGCATAACTGAACTTTAGTCAAGACATATAAATCTAGTAAAATATCAACTTTCTTTTGAATTGCCTCTTATTTTATTTTAAGATGGAAATAAATAGATATTTTCAAGGCAAAAAGTTAAAAGGGAAAAGTCACTCATAAAACTACAAACTACAACTTTAACATTTAAAAGAAAAAGTGTTAAACTATTGATTTATTCATATTCTATCAGGGTCACAGGGTCCCAGCTACTTAGGGCAATAAACACCTACCACACACATTTACACCTACAGACCATTGGGAGTACCCGGAGTAAACCCACTACACCATGTACACTAATGTTTAGATTAAAAAGGTACAACATTAAATTAAAAATTATACGTCAGAAACATTTATATAATAATCAGGTTTATAGTTATAAATACATGTAACAATTGGTTCAAGTAACTTAATTGTTTAATACATGTATTTATATGTCAGAGCAACATTAGCCTGTAGTTGAAGTACAAAATTGTAGGTATTTCTGGGCTTTCAGAGCAACCAAAATTTAAAAGGGGGCAAGAGTAATTTGTCCAGCAGCAAAAGCCTTCATGTTCTGGGCTCACAGACAGAGTAAAATCCACCCTTGGCCTGTGATGTAATAAACACTCCCCTACAAAAATAACAGACCCAGAGGAGCATTTATTCCCTGCAATACAAACTCTTCTGCTACTTCACCTCCAGCGGGTCCAGAGAGGGGCGATGTTCTCTCTTTAACACCTGCACACCTTCTCCTTCTCCCATCACAGCTATTTGCACCAACAACATCATCTCGCCCCAGCACACACACACACACACACACACCTGCATCTATTCTAACTGTGACACAAACTGGAGAAATAATTCAAAAGCTCGTAGCACTTTTCACAGCTGTGTGGGCAGATTGTGTTTCCTGCACTTCCTCGTGTGGAGTGTTTCTGGTGAGTGTTTGCTCCCCGCTGCTTCTCACATGTAGAATAATGAACTGCTTAAAGTGGGACGGCGACGCTACATATTTTAACAGGACGTCTCTTAGTAGTTTTGCAAGCATTTATTCGCACTTTGTGCCTGGAAAAGCATTTTGTAACTCACGGTTGTTAAGTTCCTGCTAATGTAGATCTTAGGTTAAAGTGGTTTTGATCCCTTTGCAAAAGGTTTTTACTTAAATCGTAAAACGGTACGCCCTTGTTTAATTCAGTATACATTTAAAAGGGTTTTCTTTTCTACTACATGATAAAAACAATTAACATATTTACTTCATCAGCTCCTTTAGCTCATGGCTACAGCTCATTTTTGGACTCATTAACCCTGTGATCCATCCCCACTCAGTGTCTCTTTTCACATTATTATCTATTTTATTATTTCATTTACAATTTTTTCGAGAAATAACTCCACCGTGGAGAATAGGCTTAACTCTCGTTTTTACTTTTTGTTTAGCCATTATTTATATTATCATATAATTGACAAAGAGTTTATTCAAAAGAATGTACTACATTAGTATTTCTACGGATTGTTAGACTAGAAGAGAGGTATTGGATTGTGTTTTGTTAAAAATCTGAATATCTCTACAGAACTATTTAGAGTCAAACAAAATTGTAGCAATACTAAAGTAGTACATGAACATAGTCTTTCTGGTGTCAATTATGTGAGAATATAAACAATAAGAAAAAGGGAAAAAAAGGGTTAAACTATTCTCCACAGTTTAGTTATTCCTCAAAATAATGTATTATATTGTGGCTAAAAATAGGATTACAATAAGATTTTTAAAATGAAACACGTAATAATGACAATAGCAAGTCGGGAATCGAACCCGGGGTTTTAGGTTACACAAGCCCAAAGTGTTGTGTATCGCTAAAGGTCACTGAAAACACACCTGGTAAGAGTCTATGATTCCGCTTGCTAATAGCTTCTCCTCCTATAAAGAGATATTTTCCAGTCTGGTCGGCCTATTTTTTTTGGATTTGATTTTTTCAGTCGGCTACTGAGCTAAAAAACCTAATTGACAATACTACCAGGTGTTTGTTGAACTGGTGCATCTTGTTAGAGATTCCTCACACAACCATTACCACCAGAGAGTCCACGAGGAAGACCTCGCAGCTGTGACATTTAAGTTGGCACCATGCGAAAGCTCAAACACCAGGGTCTGCTAAATGCCAAGGGGTCGGATAAAGTGTGAATATCCATTTGTCCTCGTGGGGAGCAGCACATGATGACCCTCAACCAGCCCTACAGCCAAACAGATGAATGTATTCAGTGCAAAATGTCATTTGCTTTCCCAAAAGAGTTTTGGGATTCACTGAGCTCTGCATTCATTATGCTGGAAAAGAAGGAGGGAAGATGAAATTGTGTAAAATTTAAATGGCATATGATACTGTCCTGTACCGATGCACAAGAAAGATTAAGTAGAGGATTTGTTATTAAAAAGGTAACAGTAAACAAGTTGTAAGCTCATTTCTAAAAGACAAATGAGAGAAACAAAAACCTGTTTTTATTACCTTTCTTGAAAATCTTAGCATGCTCACGTTCGATAGCAGGGCGAGGGCTCTTTACACAAGTGCTCTTGAAACTGATATGCGTTGTTCCCTTCAGGTAATAAGCATCATAAATCCTCAGTATCCCCCCTAGTTTTTTTGTTTTTTTTACCTTCTTTTAAGACTCTTTCTGTCCGCCTCTGTGAAAGAATGCTACAATAAGGTCAAACCTGCAGTTGCAAGTGTTTTTTTTTTTAGCCCCCAGACTACCTTCTGTGTCTTCCTCCTCACTAGGTTGAAGTCCAACTCTAGCATAAACCCTGGAGGAAGAATAAAACCTGAGGCTCGTCTCCAAAAATATACAGCCATCCCTAAGCACGTTTGTTAGCACGAAGGTGAATTTAATGTTTGATTTTGAAGGATACAACTCTGCCTGCAAGGTAGTAGCGAGGAGGATTTATTTATTTTTCAACAAACGCCCTTGCAAGGCGAACAATTGAGGATGTCTTTGTCCGCATTGCAAAGATTTTCTTCTTTTCGTATCCACTTTCTTGGTCATTGGGAGACTCTTTGGTATTGTGAGAACTCCACGTATCAAACACCCAAAGATTCAAGCCTTTATTATTAATGTAAATGGCTATTAAATTATTATTGGATTACAGGACATGGATAATAAATGGTTGATATTAAAATGTAACAAGTAACTGAAGGCAAAGTTACATTAAGGGATTGTGTGAAAACTCCAGGCCTTAAAATGTTTGCCAATACATGTTGTAGTACTCGAAGATTGGGAAAATGAAGAGTTAAGATGAAGCTACAAACGGCCTCTAGGTCCTTCTCCTGGTCTACTTTTAAAACCGTAAAACCTCCTCGCTAGTTTCTTCTTAAAAGCTGCTCCATAGCTCTCTGGTCCTATGGGGCGACCAAAGACATTCTGGACCAGCAGACCAGGGTAACCTGGCTCAGGGTTGATGTTAAAACCCAGCGACAGTAATTCCAGGATCATAAATGTTGTGCTATTTATGGTATAGTGGATAATTGGTATAGCCTGAGCTATGTGGCAGATTTAAAAGGTTGCCCGTTTTCAGCTAATACCTTCTCTAAATCCCGGTCTGCTTCCTAAGAAGGCCAATTCCCTTTGGCCTTTGATGGGTTTCACTAATGTACAGTTAAAATGAAAAGTTCTATTAGTCACTGGTCTTTATTCAGTGATGAAATTCTCTTATGTACTGCAAAGGAAATAACCATATGTTTCTTCAACCTTGCCTCAGATAAGTATCCCTCAGGTAAAGAGTACTTGCCGAGGGAAGCCCAAAACTCCAAGGCATCAATTACCTGCATCTCCCGCTCAGTCAAGAGAGACCACTGTTAAATTGAATAACACTTTCCAAATCACATGTGGGCATATGTGCGGTACCTACATACATCCGCTCAAGGAAATAACAACCCACATGGACGCCTGCCTCTCCGGGCAAAGCTCTGTCGCCACAGCTCACCGCTGAGAATCTGTCCTGGTGTGAAATGGACGTGCGAGGTATGATTGACTCACTCACACCTCCATACGACTGTTAAATCGTCTTATGTGCTCACTCGATTCAGACAGAGTGCCTTTGCCGAGCCCTGCGGGCACGAGCGATAATTTGACTTTTATTGAAATCCGACCGAAGAAGGTTCAAGGTGGTTGAAGGTCGACGTTTTTACGAGCACACATGAAATTGAGGAAGATTATGGTGTCAAACGTCAAACCAGCGCTGCCACCACTGTATTTTCTTCGATTCATTCATGATCATGTATTGAGATACCAGTAGGCGAGGCAGAAATGTATTCGGCCTTTGACACCAATATTACACAAAATTACTAGTCGTACTTTATGTGATTTTTAACCACAACATCTGTTATTTTCCTTCATTTTCAAAGTGATATTTTTACCATACGTTTGACCTCTTCTGCTGTAAGTGAAATATAATGTCATCATATTGTTATTAAACGGAGAGTTATTCGCCGTTTTCACAGCTTCTGTCAAGGAGTTTTACGTTTTATGTTTTCCGTAAATCTATTGGTTCGTAAAGTGACTCAAAAATATAAATCTTTTGCATGTATATGTCTAGCTTTAGCATGTGTTTTTTTTTTTTTAGTAATAGTTTAATTTAATGCCGAGGTCATAACAGGATGTCTTGGCTAAAATAAAGCATAACAATGAGGCAGAATTTGGTTAGAAAAACACAAGATAAATATAAAGATAAATGAAGTTTTGTAACCACGTAAATGTGAATATTTTTTGGGGGGACATATAAACAGTAAACTTTAATTATTTTAATGCAAAATAAAGGCAATTCTATGCATACATGTATGTAGTGCACATGTGCAAAGGACTTTTGTGTGGCTATAGTGTGATTGAACTATGAAATTCAACTATACAAATGCAGATTTTTTGAAGCTTGTGGTCGTTTGTGCGGCAAGAAAAAAAAGGGTATGTCCTATTGCAAAATTGTACGTACTTAATAGCTTATTTTCTAGTTTAAAGCTTTTAACAATGACATTTAAAACATTTTTATCATTCTCATAATTCTAATTGGGACTGACATGGCATTTCATTGTCGTATTTCAATGTATGTGTAGATAATGCACAGTGTGTGCCTCTAAACCTCTCAAGTTTCAAGGTGAAATATCTCTTTCTTATGTCGATGACAGATTCCTAGGATGGACTTTCTTTGGCCCTTGTGTCGGAATGTTCGGAATCCACTTCAACTTATCCTTCCTTGACACCTTTGATAAACGTCGGCATAGCTCTCAGAGTGTGTTGCTGGAGACAATAGATACAGGAGCTCTCATCCACAGTCGTTCCACTCTTGAATGTATCATGTCAATCTCTGCATGTTTGTGTCGACGCCCGTTTGATCCGCTCATGTTTTCGCCTTCCTGTGCCGATGGCTCGATGTTCCAGGCTGTTAAGGTGACACTGTTTTGTTCTCCTGCTTTAGCGCTCATGAATATTGCAGACAGACAGTCTTGCGAGGAGGCAGGAAATGAGGCGAGGTGCTTGAAAATGTTGGGATTAAACAAAATGCTGCCATGAGATGCCCCAACATTTGGCCCTCTTTCTTTTTATGTGGCTCCTCTCCCTGAAGCTGCCTTAAATCACACATATATTCGTGTTGTACTTAATGAAGTTCTCTTGCATTTCTCAATCTTGTCCCAAATGTGCTAAAACTCAAGGCTCAAATCTGGCCAGATATTTTTATGTGGCCTGCAAAATGGTGACTTTAAATCAATACAGATTATTGTTGATATAATGATATATATATATATATATATATATAAAAATATATAAAATATATATTATACGACAAGAGGAGAATTGGAATTTAGAAATCATGTTGTATTTGTTTTTCTGCTTTAGATGTTTGTTTTTTATGAGGAAACGGTTCGGTTACAATTAATTTTTTCTGACTAAGATTGGGATTTCGATTTTCGGCATCTTTTCTGAATAAGGATGACAACCCTTTTTAAGCGTTTAAGTTTTTGTTTTATAAAGAAAAATCACAAAAAAATACCAAATACTAAACATTTGTTGTGGAATTTCCATTGGAAAATACGATAATATTTGTCCATCAACTAATTATTGAACAAGTTAAGTTTAAAAATAAAACTTTTTTTAAAGATTTTATTTTTTGGCCCATATCGGTCAGCCCCAATGCTGAGCCTCACCCTGTTGACCAATCTTTCGAAGGACTACGGTCAAGGATTTCAGACCCATTGTTTTCTTTTTAATTTTAAAATCTATTTAATGATCACAGACTCATTAAAACATAAACCTATGTTAGTGTTCTTCAACGAAATATTGAACTAGAATTTAGGGTTAAGTTAAGAATACAATCATTCATACTGACATACCGATCTCTTTCTCTTTTTTTTCATTACGCTAATTTAATTGTAATTTATTTGTACAATTTGCATGAAAATGAATAATATCTTCTTTACTATGTATGCAGTTTTAGGTCATAGACTAGTATTGTTGGTGTAAATCCCATTAGATTGTACAGAGGTAAGGACAAATATTCAGTTGTAGCTCCAGAAAATATAATAGACTTCTTTAGCAATTGAAATATTAGTCTGATTTGCGTGAGGTTCCATCTTGAAAAGTGTGATTTTAGTCCAGCCACTATATTTCTACTTTTCTTCTTTGGACAGTAAATGAGGTATTAAAGAGATACGCTGTCACAGGAAAACTATCTTTGCTTCTGAATACTCATGGCCGTTTAATATCTCGAGACATGGATCCAATTCTGTTTCCTCTTAAGAGATATTAACGTTTTCACGATTAGGTTGAATCATCTGCCACTATTCTGTTCAGCACCGTGCTCCACATTTTTCACAAATTGTGTTATATTACATCCCTTCCCTCGTCTTACTCACAGACACAGCAGTAATATGATAGTTCTCCCTGTAGTCATGTTCTCGAGAGTGTAGCAGTTACTCTATCATCGCCCGTCCTTCCTGCCTCAGCCTCGTCTTCAGAGAGAAAAATCCTCTCTGCAAAACAGTATGTGGCATCAGACAGTGATATCAACTCTCATATTCATGATGGATCAACGGCTATCGGGGTTTCATTGCAGTTGGAATATTATATTATATTACATTTTGTTTGTGCCCTTTAAAAAAAATGTTTCCCATCATAATATATCAGAATACAAGAAAATTACACATAAGTAATGTAGGTCAAGTCAATTATTCTCAATCATTATTGCAGTAAGTGAAGATTTAATGGAAAGTATATAAAAATGTAGTAAATTATACTTTTTATTATTATTTTTTTTATTTATTAAGAACACAACATCAAGGGATGGTAAGGCAAGGTAAGGTAAAACTTTATTTGAAGACCCCCATGAAAATTCATGTATGTAACAGTAATATTTAAGGGAGATTTTCCTAAAGTTTAGCTCCAATTACTACGGGGACCAAATGGAGTAAGAAGACTCCCAAGAAATTATAAACATGTCCATATTTCAATAATTAAATTACCATTTAATATATGAATTAAATGTGGATTTTCTTTTCAGCGATAAGTGAGGGAGATTTTCCTAAATTTCAGCTCCTTCGGCCAAATTGTTATGGAGCGCAATTGGAGTAGGAAGACCTCCATGAAAAATTAAATATGTCAAAGTTTGAATAATAAAAATAGTAGTTTAAAGATGAATTAAATGAGGATGATTTCCAGCGATAAGTGAGGAAGATTTTCCTAAATTTCAGCTCCTTTGACCAATTGTTAGGGGGTCCAACGGGAGGCTAAAGACTCCCATGACAACTTAAACGTATCCAGATTTCTATGGAATAATTAACGTTTTAAATACACATTAAATAAGGACAATTTCCAGAGAGAAGTGAAGGGGATTTTCCTGGAATTTGGCCAATTTTAAGGGGGTGCAAAAGGAGGTAGTGTCCAAATTTCTATGGAATTAATATTATTACATTAAACTGGGATTATTTTTTACAGGAAACACTGTGTATTTCAGTTGTAAAACTTTTTGTCACATTTTCTAAAAACATGCTGACACCATCACAATTTAATTTGCATCCCAACAAGGTCAGGCACCAACAAAAGCTGTTAGTCGATAATGACTTGATTATAGCTCACTCTTACCAACCATAACCTGCGGATGTTTGTTCTCGCTGCAGTTCAGCACAGTGACCGAGCAATAATCCAGATGGAAGCCAAAAACCAAACGCCGTACTCATTACCCGCCGATATTACCTGAGCTCAGCCCGCCTGCTTTTTAAGGAAGCCGGTAATTTGCTGCGGTAGAACGAGGTAATTACAACACTTATCAGGCTCCTCACCTCACAAACAGCATTTAGGAACGCGGCCGACTACTCCCCGATGATTCACTCGCCGCGGTACAGAGCGTTGGCCGCCGTCCCAGTCACACATCCGCAACCACTCTGCTGTCACTTATTCTCCGCGCTCCGCCGGCTCCCGTCCACTCCGCCCGTCCGTCCAATGAAAACAAACAGAAAATTTCATCGCCTAATGACTTAACTTAGAGAATCCCCTGCGATCCCGTCTGGAATAGCTTGTCTCGAACCACAAATATAACCTGATGAATATCACTTTTCAGAAACTTGGTTTATTTTTGCCCCCCCAAAAAAAAGCTGGCGGTAAATATTTCGGACGATTGTTAGTGAGCCAACTTTGTACAACAAGCAAGACGGTTGATGGCTTCCCACGCGCGGCAGTCGGATCCAACTTTGCAAATGAACACGGTCTCTAAGGGGAAGAGTCCTTGTCTGTCTTAAGATAATTGAAATTACCGTGAAAGGAAGAGATGACTTCTGCCAAGGGAAGTGTGTTTGCTGATAGAAAGTGTTGAGATTAGAGATAAAACGCACAATTTAGAGGTGGATACGTCTTCTGCATTTCTGTGTCTCGCTTTAGGACGTGGTGATTGAAGAAAAGTTTGAATTAAAGCCAAGGTCGGATCAGGATTTCTTGGCTTAATTAAATGTAAATAAAGAGGTAAGGATTTGTAGAATATGAATGCTTTATTCTTGGGAATTAAAGATCATCTTTTCAATCTTAAAAAAGTTAAATAAAGGCAATTTAATGCGTAAAATATATATTTTTGGTATCTTATTTTGATCAAGGTCTCAATCTCAACTATAATACGCGTGGAGGATGTACAACTCGTATCAGTTTCAGCTAAAAGAGCCACATTATACAAACAAACGTGAAGCCAAGTCACGCATTTATTTCTAGTAGTTAAAACGCAAAACACCGCAAATATTATTCATAAAAAAAATAATGCATTTTTATTTATGACTTTCAATGAAATGTTCAAATTATTTATATATAAACGCATTTAAATACATTTATATTTACAGGTTATAATAACTAACATTAGTGCTCATAGGCCTGCATTGCATTCTGGGATGCTTAGTTTTCGAAAAGAAAATGTCACGATTAATTGGTTTGATTATTTAATTGTATAAATATTTCAAGCATATTCAATTCAATTCAATTTTATTTAAAGTGTCTTATCATAACAAAGTTATCTCAAGACACTATACAGTTGAAATAAGACTACAGTTGATTAAGGAAAAATAGACCCCAGCAATTCAACAAAGAGCAAGAAACAAAACACTGTACAGTGAGCTGTACAGTGAGCAATGGCGAGGAAAAACTTCCTTTTAGAAGGCAGAAACCTCGAGCGGAACCCCGACTCATTGTTGACGGCCTGCCGCTTTGACCGGCTGGGAGGAAGGATGGGGGGGTAGACAGATGGATAAGGAGAGGAGTGAGGGAGGATATAGTGAGAGAAAAGAGGAGAGTGTAGGAGAGTCCATGGGGGTGCAGGAGAGAACTCGGGATCTGATGACGTGGTGAAGATCCTGGATATCAGGTAAACTTTATAGTAACTTTGCCTATTGGTGGCAATAATAATTTTGATTAATCATATTTTCATTCGGTTCACTTTTTCTCCCCAACAACATTCACTTGTTTGTAAATTATTAGAAACATTTAGGGCTGCACATGAGTACATCAACTATATTCCTATAAAGATAATAATAATTAAATGACTCCTGAGCCAACTATGGTTTAAATGAAGGAAGGGGATGAATGGATATTTGGAGGGATTTTAAAAAGAAACTCACATTAACTTCACTTATTTCTCACTTAAGTGTTTCCCTAAACTGTTCTGCTCTCCTGCTGCTGCTTTGAGGACACCTTGGGGTGAGAAGCGTTGAAGAGTGGATGTGTAGGGATGAAGGGGGGGATGAAGGGGGAGGGTTAAGGTGAAGGTATAGACTGCACAGAAGGGCCGGGTGCTGAGGTTGTGATGAATTAAAGATGACACTCTCCAGCAGCCTACTTTCTAAAGATCACTCTGTCTGCTAATGTAATGTTAATGAATGCAAATGACGAGCCTCACCTCTCTCCTCCGACCAGACACGGCCCGGAAAATTGTCCTCGTAACAACCTGTTCCAGCTGCAGAGATCGTGTGTTGCCATTTTCATGGAAGTGTAGGATGATAAAATAGAGGGAGATGGTGGGTGTGGGTGCTCAGGGAGGGTTGAGTGTGGTAGAATATGATGGATCAAAATTACTTATGATTTTAGTTCATTTTTATTTCTCTGAAATGTTATTTGATTTTGAAAAACAGTTTATTACATTAATTGTTTTGATGTTCCATATTTTTTGTTAATATTTATTATTAAAAAAGAATTATTTTATTTATACACAGAAACATCTTTTGATTTTGAAATCCTTTTTTTTTTTACATTTAGCATTTGTGTTTTATATTCTATATTTTTTATATGTATTAATACTCAAAACGCTACTTATTATTTGCTTTGTCTTTAACCCTTGTGCGACTAATAAAGGATCATTTTATCTTATCTTACAACCATTTTTTTATTAACAAAACTTTTTTTTGCAGGTTATTTAAAATTATTATATCACACACACACATATTACACATTAGCTCAGGCATCATAGTCCCAATTAAAGTAAAACAGTTAAAAGGTATACCTTCATTATACTTTTGACCTATTACCTTTTTTTTAATTAAGTGTTTTTTATGACAATCTACTGTAGATAAAGATATAAAAGGGTTTCATAATTTTAATAATCAAAAGTATCCTCTCAAACTTGATGGAAATATTATATTTTTTTTTTACATCTAAGGATACATAAAGAGAGAAGAAAATATTGATTTACCTATTATTATTCGTCTTTTTTATTTAGAAAACAAAATGATCTTTTCACACATCAAAACAATGAAACTGATGAAAATTTAATAAGGATTATTAGACAAAAACATAATTAATCGAAGAATTATTGGTCTTAATTAAAATAGAACTAGGACGGCAAGCTAACCGATTGATCACCTGACAAGCAAAGCTTAAATGTTCATTATTGAGGGAAACTTAATAACGAAACATCCGTCCGACCCAACAGTAACTTGATATCTCTGGATGATGGATGGAGTTGAGGAGTGATGGAATGGATGGAGGACGACGGAGTGAACCACTTGTGATTCTCCTGCCGTTGAATCTCAATCGATATGACAAACTATACGTTTAATTATTTTACCGCTCTTAGAGGTGACGACACCCTCCTCTCATCAATCGGGTGAATAAAAACAAACTCATGTATTGGTTATGAAATGATCCAAACAGAACTTTTTTAAGCGGCTTCAAAGGGGGGAACGTTTCAGCTTCATATGATCAGACAGCCCAGATGTGCTCGGGGCCATTAGATGGTCACCTTGCTGTGATTAAATTATCCCGTCATTTTCACATGCTGCTTGTTTATTCCTTTCTTATCTAGCGAGGCGTCTGGCCTCACATCTGCTGCCTCGACTGCCTGCTCCTCTCGCCGTTTTTAACCTTCTCAGCTTTCTAGTGTCACACCTTAAGTTGTAGTGCAACATTTAAAAAAAAAAAAAAAAAACATACATTGTCAGTGTGTGTTAATGTGTGTGTCATTTTACAAGCTGGCGACCTGTTCAGGGTGTCCCCCGCCTCTCGCCCATAGTAGCTAGGGTATGGTTAATCCACACACTGTATTGAATTACGGAGTAGTTCTGATGTCATTCTCTGTTGCTGATTGGGAAATGGAACCATGCCTGTTTAGCTCTGGGCTAAGCTGGCTAATACATGCTCACTTGTCCGTGAACCACGTCACTTACTATTTAAGTCCAGTATGTTCCAATAGTGGGATCCTAGCTGTTTGAACCAGGCTGTACATTTTACCTTTTTTTTATTCAATTTCTTGGCAAGGTATGTACATGGAAGTGGACACTCGATGAACTACATCTTCCTGACTTTCTTCACTCCTTAAAACTAAATTCTGCCAGGTAGTTGAAACACATTTTTGTGGGATTGTTTCCAGAGTAATCTGTAGGCAAACATGTATGTTCATTTTAATGTAGCAACTGGTGCTTAGTTATCTATGTCTAAAAAGACACTTAAAAACATCCAAATATCTCCATGTTGCTCGTCCATTTTGTACTGAAGCTGTGACATGAGGAGTGCCTTGTAAAAATTAAACGAGTCTATATTTCAAGCTTGTTTTTAGTGGACGTTGCTAGGCTACCTTAAAAAATTACGCACATAAAAACATCCAAATAACTCGGTGGTGCTCGTCTGTATTGTCCATCTTGTACATCGTATATCTTTTAATGGGACAACACTGAAGAAATTACACTTTCACATGAAGAAAAGTAGTCTGTGTGTTGCTTATATAGGAGTGTACATTTATTTTCCCCTCAAAATAACTTCAAATATAGCCATTAATAGCTAAACTCCTGGCAACAAAAGTGAGTACAGTTCTTAGTTCTTTGCCATGTTGGAACCTTCAGTGACCGGCAATAATAAAGTGTGAGAGTTGTACTACAAAATTAAACACACCTGCTCCCTATTCACACCTGATACCTAGTAACATGAACGAGTCACATGACATTTTTGGAGGGAAAAGGTCAAGCAGTGCTCAATTTGGACATTTAGGGGTGTAGTGTCTTCAATTTTGTTGTCAGAGGTTAAGACATTGATGGCTGTTATTTTGAGGTAACAATGTTATTTTGAGGTAACAATGTTATCATGTCAAAGTGTCATTTGACATGGAAATTCGAGGGATCTACTCACTTTTGTGTATCGGCCTAAGGAATTGGTAGGAAAAAATTAAACAAGTATATTCTAAGCTTGTGTTTATCGTACACTGCTAGGCTAGCAGACTGTATTTTGCGCATATGAACTTGCAATGGATTTCGATGAGAAAAGACTTCAGGCAGCAGCTGAGAGACTGATAACTTACTACAAACTAAAAATATTGACTTGTAATTCCTCATGTACAGGCTTTAATAGACGAGCAATATTACAGACGAGCATAAAGGTATTTGGATGTTTTAATTCCATTTTTGGACGAAGACAACTGGACTCCAGTCGCTCGTTAAAACTGACTTACATTTTCAGTTAAAAAAAAAAAGGTTATTTGTGTTCATATATCCTTTTTATTGACTGTGTCGTCTGAGTCTCGACAAAAAACTAGCCACGAATCTTTCCCTGAACATCGTGACTCAGCTAAGACTGCACCTTATTTTTTATTTTTTTCTCCTTTAAACACTGAACAAAAAAAAAGAAGTAACCTGCTTGAAAATCCTCTTAGTGCTCTCAACCATGCTTTACTTAAGCTGGTCCCACCTTCCACTCATGCACAAACATTATTTTTTCCCAAAGTTCTCTCGGTTAATGGCATTTGTCTGCGCGAGACACTCAATTTGTTCAACAAATGGCGTCAAAAAAAAAAAAGAGAAGTTCCTTGTTTTATTCATGCATCCCTTGAGTGGAGGGCTGATTAGTTTGTGACGCGTTCTCGTCTCTGTGTTTGTCACTTTGTTTTCATCCCGGTGTTAAGACGTGGGGCTCAGCAGGCGTCCACCAGGCTTCATCATTGTTAAGTGCTCATTTTCCATCCTGCTGATTTTTTTTCTTTCTTCATCTCAGTCATCTCCTTCGATCCTTTTCTCTGCCGTGATTCCATTTTTGAGGGGGGATAAATCCTCCTTAAATAATGTCATCGGAGGGTCCGCCGATCTTATTTCAGCTGGTTGCAACAATCACAAAGAGTAGGCCCTCGCCGCCTCCAGCATCTGGACGTGATTGTCTCATTGAATTACAAAGTGTGGCAGCATCTTTGAACGGGAGGAGGCTGGAAATGAGGCGGCGGTGCTGCCGGTCGAGGGGTGGGGGGGTTGCGGGCGAGATGAATGGAGAATATGTTGGAGAGGACGGGAAGGGAAACCTTCAGAGAATTGTCTGCCGTATTGACCACAGATCTTGAGAGAGGCGCTTCAGCACGTGTTCTATCGACCGGCGAACGCACAATCATACACACAAACACAAAAGGGGGGAATTACCAGACGTGCCGCCGACTTGACTCGGAATTAAAGTCACACAGAACGATTAAACCAACGTAGGGACTCAAGAAATCAATCTTTTTTTTTTTTTTTTTTCGGTCCTGTTTCTTCTTCCCTTAGAAATATATAATCACGCCTGTTTACACGCTCTATCATGTGACTGCCTGCTGACGTGTAATTGTGTGAAGAGTCCGGCCTTATCGATCTTCACCTCAGGACCACATCAATGTTTAATGCAGTCCCCCTCGCTCCATCATGTGGCTCCCTCCCCCCGACGCGCAATCCTCCCCCTTCTCTATCTATGGAAACAGCCACCATTAGCTATCGATCCGTCACTTGTTACTAATGAGAAGTTGCCACGCTCGCTCTGATTGGACGGTGGTGGCGTACGTTTATTTTTTTTTCTCCAAGACATGTTGTCCACAACACTGTTCACGTTTAAAGGACATTCATATAAAAGACGTATGGCAATTTAAAAAAAAATGAAAGTTAAATCTAAGTATGGATGCAGGTGATCAGCTTGGCAGAGGTCTACATTTCTTTCTTGTTTTTTTTTGTTCATTTTTGATGGACTTTCTACCAGGATTTCTTAGGGATTAATACAACAGCAACAATAATTCTAGCAAAATCCGGAACAGATACGTTTTTTAAAGATAATAATTATCATTTTTTCCGTAACCCTTTTCAAAGAACACAAAGGCGCTTTACATGAATCAAAAAATGAAGATCACATACAACATAAAAACAACAGAAATAGACAAGTAACTAAATATAAAGAAAATGAAATGGAAATAACCAGATGAATTAAATTATATTAGTTTAACGACTATAACTGTGACATACTAGCATTTACATCTTTCAAAACAGAATGTGATTCTTGACAAAGTTGCTAGATTGTGATGTAGGGCTGAACGATATATAAAAAAAATATCGATATGGCAATATTGGCACGTGCGATATGCATATCGAAAACATGTAATAATTTATCATTTTTCCTTGATCAATCAATCAGTCAAATCAAGTATTTCTTAAATGTGAAAAATCACCGTCATATTTAAAATTGTCATTTTGTACTTCTATGTCTTGTTGTCTACGTCTCTGTCCGTCTCTGAGCTGTGCAGCGCAGCTTTCTAAGCTTGGTTGCTATGGCGACACGGTAAAATAGCGCAATATATCGATATTGCAATTCAAGACACCAAATAATATCGAATGTCACACATGTTTCTAATATTGTGCAGCCCTACTGTGATGGTTCTGATAAACACGTCCTTAAGAAGTGACCCGGTACTGGTCCATGATAAATTATTTTAATCCGGCTCTACAATGTTTTTTCCATTTATTTTTTAAAATTAACTTTCTCTTCTTTTGATATTCCCTATCTGAAATTAGGTTGTTTCTTTTCTACAAATTAACAATCAAAAAAAAATTCTACACATTGACACATCAAGACGATTGGTTCTGGTCCAGTTTACTCAAATTATACATCTTAAAATTGGTCAAATTTTGTCGGACACAGACTCTATATGGAAAGAAACCAGCTGACTGGCTAAACAACATTATGATGGGATGTATTTTGTTGTTTTTTTATGTCTTAGTTCCAGGAAAATAATTTTGAGATTAAAAGTGGTACAAAAACATTGCGAACTTCTATAGTTTATTTAAAAAACAAATGCTTTAAACTTTATAATTTTGGTGCATTTGCACGGAGCATATTCCACTGTATACCATCTATTGTACTTCAAGATGATTCCAGAGAATATATGATATTCTTCTGTATAGATTCAGGGTTATTTGCATTCATTACAATCCTCGGCTGCACAAGCTATTGTTTTCCAATATATCTCCTGGCGTTCAGTCTGTCATCAACAATAAGCTTTTATTGTTATTAAGATTTGCACCAGCTCAACCGCCGGTGAACTGGGCTGTGTGTAATTTATTGTTCCTCGCAGGTGAAGCTGACGGGGCAGAAGCTCTATGTGCAGCAGAACCGGCTACTCCTGGACCACCAGGGAGTAGTACAGATGTGGTGTTTCATTGCTCAGTAGAACAAAGAGGGAGAGTAATGTGGAGAAGAACAAACGGTCAGAACAACAATAGTGAGCCAGGATGAAAAATAACAGCCAGCGGATTTCTTAAACTGTTAAAAGTAACCGCCTTTTCCATTACGGAGGTAGAAAACTCCTCGTCAGTTTTCAGCATTACATTTGACTGTATGTATGATGTTTTTTTTTATGAAAAACCTTTGTCTTCTTGTTGAATGAGTCGGAATTTCAATTTCCATGTATAATGAAATGGACATGACATTTTGGAGCGCCACGCCAAGCTCATGACGTTCCAAAATGACACACAGAGAATGTTTTAGGAATACAAGGACTCAATTATCAAAGGAAATCAAATGGAACAGTTTTTTTACCTCTGCATTCTAAAAGGCTCTTTATTCTCTAATAAACACCAATGTTATTCCACACTGGGCTCAATAACAAAATAATAATGTAATGCATTCATTTGGAAAAAGAAATATCCGCCAAAGCTGTTATTATCAACTTAAAAAAAAAAATCTTTTTTACTTCATGAACCAGGTTTCCAAATAAAACAAACTGATATTATTACAGGCTGGTCAATACCTTTTCAGAATGAATAAGAAAATCCAGCAGGTATATGATTATTTTTAAAACGACGATTAGGTAGAATAATAACCCTTATAAAATACTATAATAATCCAAAAAAAAGAAAAATAGTTACCTTATTTATACTGTATTACAGCGTGGTAAAATAAATGAAACTTAACCTGCCGACTTGAGACCTTGGCTCCTTTGAGAATATCTAATTGTAAGTGCTGAAAGATATATTCCTAAATCTGTATGTATGGATCATTTTAATAATAGAATTAAAGATACATATGTAATTTTTAATTCTTATTTTAGGTTTGAGTACTTTTTTTTACATTTTTCGGACATCATGAAATGAAGCGGATGATAAATCAATTAATTGAATTATGAATGGTTTGTTTGATCTGGTTTGACGTGGTACATTAGACACAAGAGACAATGTCCACGCCCCCTGCTGGGACTAGACAGGTGGGTGACCAGCGGCACAAACAGATTTTCCGTTCGGCTGCATCGCTAACCACCCCTTTCTCATCTGCTACACTTACGACCCGCTGATGGTCGGACAGGAGGTCACGCGAGGTGACTTATTCCTTCTCCCCCGAGCCCTCGCCACCAGTGTCTGCGTCTGGCTTCACCATCTTGGGCCGACATAGTTTAGAAAGGGGAAAATGGCCTCGTGTGATTTGACTAAAGCTTGTGTGATTTCCCTGGAGAAAAAGGACTGGCATCAGCGACCGACGCTCTTTGGAGCTTCTCCCTCCACAGCTGACGGGGGGCCGGCCCTGGCAGGAAGTCACGCCGAAGCCGTCCGTCTGTGGGAAACAAGACGAGGCTGTTGCTAGGGACATTCAAACGCCCGGGGAGAAACTAGATGTAAACAAGGCTGTCACTGTAGGTGTAAAAAAAACATACATTTGTGTTGGTCTCTGTGTGCGTTTGTGTCGTAGGATTCCTCAAACTAATTGGTTTCACGTCTGAGAAGAGCTTTTGCCAAGTCAATGGAGAATTAGCATCTGTGTAGCTTTCAGTGTCACGTTCAGCTTTTTGAAGCTTCTGGAACAAGACAGTAAAACGTCCTTTTTGAAATGATTATTACAAACTTTTTTATTAATTTTCTGAACAGAAAATGTGTCTTTCCTTCAATAATTATTTTCTTCTACGATCTGAGATGTAATTTAAAAAGCGATCTGTAACAAAAAAAAAAATGTGATCAACTAAATGTCTTAAGTAAGACGTTAATGTCAAGTTAATCATGTGATTAACTTGACATTAACTTTTGAGTCGAAACATGAACTTGGTCTTAAAAAAAAAAAAAGCACCACATATTTGAACTTCAACTTCTTTCAATTTAGCAAAGAAGGTCATTGTAGATAAAATCGAATGAGAGTATTTATTTCTTTAAAAAAGATTACTGCTGACTGTGGTTTATTTTGAAAGCGTGAATACCATTGGAACTCTTATTTCAATTTCGACTTGTGACTATATATTATTCAATTGTAACACTTTTACTCTATGGAATTAAACCAAGCACACATCTTCTATTTTTATCCTATATTATGTCATGGTTTTATATGTTTTAAGCAGTCTAATGTTATTGTTATTACATGCGTTTTGTCCATGTTTTATCTCCTTTTGTACAGCACTCATTGGCCAACATTAACTATGTTAATATGGTAATGGTTAATGGTATGGTATTACCTACGCAGCCTCATTGGTACTTTTATTTATTTTTTTATTTAACTGGACTACATTTTAATGATGCAACTGCAATTGTGTTTAATCCAATATTTAGACTTTAGTTTTCTGTATCTTTAGTTCAAGGTATTTTATGACTTGACTAGACCCTTCTAACTACCCACACCCCCACACCAATATCTGAGAATATGTATTTTGATCTGATCACACTGATGAAGTATTTTTTTGGAAAATCTTTCTATGTCAATATATTCCCATTTTCAGCTTGACTTACAACAGATATATTTGAGTTTTAAGTTCACCTACTTTATTCTTTTTTTTTTCTTAGCATTAACTAGTGCATTCGGGCTTGGGCTGGTCTTAGACAAAAGTCTTGTTCTCCGGTTTAGTCTCGACCGATCTTGGGCAGTAATAGTGGCCTTGAAGCTGAATCGAAGTCACAGTCTTTGTCTTTTACTTGAACTTGATATTGGTCTTGGTCTTTATATTAGTGTTGGTCCTGGTCTTGGTCTTTTACGTGATCTTGGTCTTGATATTGGTCTTGGTCTTGATATTGGTCTTGGTCTTGATATTGGTCTTGGTCTTGATATTGGTCTTTTACTTTAGCTTGGTCTTGATATTAGTCTTAGTCCAGGTCTCAGTCTTAGTCTTGGTCTGGGTCTTGGTCCTGGTCCTGGTCCTGGTCCTGGTCTTGCTCTTGCTCTTGCTCTTTTACTTGATTTTTGGTCTTGGTCTTGGTCCTGGTCTTTGTCTTTGTCTTTGTCTATACTTGATCTTGGTCATGGTCTTATATTTGGTCTTGGTCCCTCAAGTATTTTACTTGATCTCAGTTTTTTACTTGATCTTGGTCTCAATTTGTGATGGGCTGATGAAGCTTCATGAAACAGTGTCATGTTGTTTAGAGGTCAGTAGGTGGCGCCACACGTTTTAAAAATGATGTGATGTTGCATTAGAACAGTTGTTCAAATAAAGGAAAATAGTGCAGAGACCGCCACCTTGTGAAATCTGAAAATAATGACACTGCTTCGAGAAGCTTCATATATCATTCTTCATCAGACCATCACTAGATGGTCCTGGTCCTGGTCTTGGGCATGGTTTGTTCTTTACCTGACATCTTGTTGTGATGTCGTGGTACAAGTCTAGTATGGATAGAAGATTTGGAGCCCCAGATTTAAACTAGACATGCATATTTAGGAAGCTTTTCATTAAAAGTAAGACAAAATACTTTTATTATTTGAAATATAAGCTGTAGATTGTATCTAAGGGAAAGAAAAAGCAGGCTGTATATTTTGAAGGATGAACATATTTGTACTAGCACTTATCCATCACCTGAAATGCGAGGCCAGACAGCGTTTCCTTCTCCATGTCTAATCTATGTCGATGAGTTTTGTCTGACAGAATACACAAAAGCCCGAAGAGATGCGTCGAGAGGTCTGATGCATGAACCAGCATTGTCTCATTGTGGACCGATGTATTTGCAAATGTATACTCGGGCGCTCAATAAGGCAGAGTTGAGCCCTGTGTCCGTGCTCTGAAAGGACACAATGCATGCTGAGCATTTACCAGCCTGACAGAAGCTTTCAGATCTTCCCTCTCAGTGCCTCGGCTTTGTCTCTTGACTGAGCAGAAGTCAAGAAGAGATGGACGGATGAAGCCTCCATTTCTTTTCTCTTCATCGATATTGTTGTCGGGTGATCACTGAGGCTTGAATGCAGTTCAATGAAAAGGAAGGATACTCAGCAGAATTTCTTCTTTTTTTTTTTGGACAATAACAGTTTTTCTCTCTTTCTCTTTTTGCAGAGACGGTGATGGACACTCGGGTCGCCACAGCGGAACTCGGGTGGACGGCGTATCCCAATTCTGGGGTGGGTAATGAGTCTATCTTGACGTGTCCTTGTCTCAGAATCCACAGACGATCCCCAATGCTGAGAGAATGCAAAAATATATAATTAATCCCAACATAAAGCAAGGGAAATATTGTTTTTTATTGCAGAGGCAACATAAAAAAAATCAAACCAAACTGATGACCTCTTTTTCAAAACCTAACTAAGGTCTACCATTTGAGCTAATGATTGTAGCGGGGAAAAAAGGTAAATCTACCTTGATCACAATTCAGTGTGTGTGATGCAAAGATAAAGTAAATGCTACACCAGGGAAAACACAATAGGGCGTCTATAAATACTGCAAACAAATTAAAATGTCTAGTGTGGGGATATGACCCGCAACCTACAGTAGTGTTTATAAGTGATCTGCTGGAGTACTATAGTAGTAAGCGTCAACATAACGATGGCTTGGTTAGTTTACCGTGAATATAATGGTCTGTGATGCTCCGTGAATGAGAATTCTGACCCGCTCTAGTAGAAGAACTCCCATTTCTCTGATCCTTAAAACTCTTCACTGGTTGCCAGTTTCTTTTAGGATAAATTTTAAGATTCTGGTTCTTACTTTCAGATCTATTCATGGTCAGGCTCCTCCTTACATCAGTGATCTGATCCAGCCTTACACCCCAGCTCGGACTCTGTGGTCTGTGGATCAGAATCTACTGATGGTTCCTGAACACGCTTCTTAATACTTTTTATTTCTGCTTTTCCCTGATTGTACTTACTAACTTATGACTCAACTTCACGGCCAGTGTTGCTTTTAACAAGGAAAAAATCAAGACAAAGGAACGACACATAATTGCTGTTATCTACTGAATATATATCGAAGGTTATCAATAATTATTAAGCTTATAACAGCGTCTCAATTGGTCTCAAATTGACCATGAAACATGCGTATAAACCAAGTGAGTTGGTTGAATCAGAGATGTGTTGTGGTGTCATTCCTATATCGGCAGAAATTTAGGAACTTTTTCTTTATGTTGGAGGGATTATTTGAAAGTTATCAACATCCACAGATCAGAAGGCAGACGGATAAACGGAGAGGAAGTCAGACAGGAGCCATAAGTAGCACCAAACATGGGTCGTATTATGGGTATTACTTTCTCTTTGTCCTGGCTCATAATGACTTAATGACATAATGGGTCCCTGTGAGCTCCAGACCACAGACCCCAAGTGAAAAAGGAGACAGGATGGGTATATCATCGATATAATGATCCTGTTATTATGCATTTATTGGTGGAAGCGGATAAAAAAAAGGAGGGGAGGGCCGGAGAGAAGCGTTCTGTGCTCAAGAAAGTTCAAGTTTGCACATGAAAGAAAGTCCTGAGTCATCAGAATAGCGACTTCTGAAGATCCCTGCGTCAGAAGTGCCATTGCCCCGTCAGACCTAAAGAGATTTTTAAAGCGGTGCTCCCTTTGCAGTGATTTAATAATTCAGTGAAAAGCTTCACTGGCCAACATTGATAGCATGAATTTTGCAGGCAGCGTAGAGGACATTCAGTGTCACTTCTGTGTATTTTCACAGGCCTTTTTTTCCTGTGTTTCTGGGGATTTTAACACACAATAAAGCAGACTTTTAATGCTCCGGTCGGATGAAGTTGCGGCCGACCGCTTTAGTGGTCTTTTCAGAAGGAGCCGGGGCTCAACTGTTAAACCGTTTATTGCTTCTGGCATCAGTGTCAGAGCATATTTCTTTTCTTAATACGTTAACACTTTCTTCTTTCCTTGGATATCAGACTTTAACTTCCACATTTAAAGCGACACCTTTTCAAGCTCACACGGGCTCAGGTTTTTCAAAAGACGGAGAGGCAAAAACACCTTACTTTTAACTTTGTTTATCCTTCCGTTCGGAAAAAGTTTCAATTTTTCTCCTTTCCAGGGCATAACTATATCATTTTAATTCATTAAAAAAAAAACATTTTTGCTTTCAAGACCGTTTCTATCCATCAACATAATATATTTTTTTGTTTTGTTTGGGGATTTTGTTTTGAAGAATAGGACTAAGAACAAGTTTTTCCTCAATATAACATTTAGGATATTTTCCTGTATGCAAATGATGCTAAAGTCCCCACTTCATATTGCCAAAAAAAAAAACGTTCTTCTCAAAATGTTTTTCTGCTAAAATAAGTCACAAATTGTATATTTGAGAAACAAAGTTGTGAGTCTGACAGTTTACTTTGTGATCCTTGATTTGAATTGTATTCATTGCTTAAATATGGAATAATAGGTGTCTAAACAAATAACCTTAACTTACTTACTATAAACTGTTAATATCTAGTAGTTAGCGAGTGTGATTTATATTTTCTTCTACTTTTGAATGTTCAACAACACAGTATTTGTTTATAGATGGACATCTCTCTACTTGTTCTCTTCTTTTATTTTGGGTTCTGTGACAATAGCTGAATGATTTTCAGTGTGACTTGGACATGGTTCTTAGGATGGAAAAAAACAAAAAGTACAGGCAGCACAAAAAAGGCCACAGTTCCAGTAGCAATCAGTACGTATTGATCGAACAACCGTACCAATAATCAGAGACACAATGGCCACACGAAGGACTGATGCCATGGATAATGTTCTTTTTTCCCCCCCAGACTAGCTGGGATAATCAGCGTGTACTTCAGTCTTCCAGAGGTTATCAGAGGAAATCAGGTCTGCTTGGACAGCAGTGACTGGTGTTGGTATATAAGTTTGTGTTCTAGAACTAACTTTTTTTTTAAAGTTTACTCACTGTACAGTACATGCAGCTGCAATGATAGTGTTTATTATATTATTTATAGCAAAGTCAAACACATACTCTCCTATAGTGCATATATTATCCACCATGTGATGTTTCTATTTCATGCATATTTATTAAAGGTTTAAAGATTTAATTGCTAATCTTTGACCTGCATGGCATAAGGGCTAAAAATGTCCCTTCGCCTCTAATGTAAACCACCGATATTTTATATAATAAATTTATACGTCAAATTTAACTTTTCCTTTTTCCTTACGTTGCTTCTGTTTTATTTATTTGGCCACTTAACTAAAGTCAGTTTTTTTTATATTTGTTTGGCCCACATGTAGATTTTGGGGGAAAAAGTAAAAAGGTGAGATTTTTAGTGTTTTTTTTCTTTTAGCTAAACCCCCTCAGTAGGTAAAGTGACCCATTTGGGAAATGAATTTGCTGACTTGGCTTAATTGGATAACTACTGTTTTAATCAGTTTGCATACTACAACAAGTTAACAACACGTTTTAAGAGTTTTGTTAATATATATTTCACACTGTAGTTCAAGGGCAGGCAGTAACACTTCCACAGGGGCCACATTAGATACTGTGACTGTAATAAGGGGCCGTCAAGCCAATAGAAAGAAACCAAAAAAAACAAAAAAAAAATAGCTAATGTTATGCCATGACCTTTTATAACTAATATAAATAGTTAAACATATGCATATAATATGATAATAGGCATGTTTTTTTTTTAACATTTCTTCAATTTACTCAATTAAAAAAAATACTCCCAAAAAGAGAAAATAAAGAAGAAAGGGGAAAAAAGGCCTTAAACAAACAAAAAAACACGTTAATGTTTTGTCACATGTCGAAATGAATAATAAAAATAAAAACAAAGCGAAATTGTTTGATATCAGAGGAATTTCCACATGATCATACTTTGACTTTGTGAGGGCCGTGTAATTACAGTCAAAGGGCTGCTTGGGCCCCCGAGCCACACTTTATTAAGGTGATTAAGAAAATATATATATATTTATTATGGGGTGTAAGAGATTGTTCCATTGACCAGCTTTGAGCAACAAATAAGAAGCTTAGTCTCACAATATTTCCTATTGATCACACTTTTCTCTTGTTTTTGTGCCTAAAAGCCCCTAAAATGTTCCACATTTGATAATGAGACAGTGATTATATAGAGTTATGTTCAGTAGTTCAAAACAAACTCCTCACTTCTCTAATGATTTCACGTTAAATATGTATATCTAGTCAGTGTTAATGGATTCTTCACACAATACTTTAATGGAACCGAGGCGTCACATGCATTCATACTTCAGCACATATTGAAATATTTCGACTGGGTCCTGACAACATCTCGCTAATGTCCGGGGTGTGTGTCGCGAGCTGACCTACACGGCTACAGTGAGTCCAACACAGCAGCGGCAGCAGCAGGAGTGTGATGATGAATGAGACCATACGGGTGCAAAAGGTGTTGCAGATGATTTATTAGCCACATCCAGGAACACTCGTGGATCTACCCAAAAAAAAAACAGAGGCGGACAAGTTGTCTCTGTGTTTCCAGAATCTTGGCAGCAAAGGGATATTAGGGGATGGTCCTGCTGAATCATGCGGGACAAAGAACTGTCGGGTCACCTCACCTTAGGAAGTTTGTGACTTGGAGTTCAGCTCTCATGCTAAAGGCACTGTTAGCCATCTTGGTTTACTTCTTAAAGACCCTTTGAAAATAAAGCAGTTTCAGTTCATTTCAACACAAATCAGTTTAGTTTAATCCGACTCACAAGGTGTTTTAGTTGGACCGGAAAAACACTGTTATTTTGTAATTAAAAATAAATATTTTTATGATCATGTTGATATCTTGAAGTGTCTTAGCTTAGCTCTAAAACTAGCTTCATCACTGATTTAATCCTGGACATTTCAAGTTTTTGATGGAAGGAGTCAATAGCAGATAAGAAAGTTAATGTAGGTTTGAAGAAAATCTTTCTAGTGAGGCGGAGCCAGAGATAAGAAATTTAAAAAATGCTAAATGCTAACGTTAGCCTCTAGAAACGGGAAACATGTTGGCCTGAATCTATAAATTGTAGACATTTTCTTGACTTACAAGCTTTTTTTTGTTGCTAGTATCAATCATAAATGGCAAACAATGTTGTTAGTGTTTTTTTAAACTACTTAATATTATTATTATTTGTTATTTTTGAAAAAAAACTACTTTTTTCTGTCTCTATTGGTTAAACAGTCAAACACAATAATATTTGAGTTTTAAACCTCTGATTTAATAAATAATTGGGAATAATGCTGACTCAGAAGTTTCTTTTCAGTTTCTACCTCATTTTTTATAATCCTGGCAAATGCACTAACTCAATAAATATCTCCACATCCACAAAATTGACAGAGTGTAGTCTGGTTTAGAGCCAAGAAAAAAAGCCCCTAAAAAAACAGGCCTTTTTTCAGTTGTGTTGGATGTAGTTTCCTGTCTGGTGGAGTTCAGAACTGGTCAGGGTTTTATCTGCACGGCTGGAAAAGAGAAGCATCCTGTAGGAATAACCGGGCTGAAGCATCTCCAGTTCTATTTCCATCCAGGCTGGTTGAGCCTGCGGCGCTTGGAGCCTGCAGTCTGTGTCGAGCAACGGTTTAGAATCTAACCTGTTGTAAAGGTTGCGCTGCTGTAGGGAGATCCCTCGCTCGCCCCTCACTGCTGGAATTTACCCTGCGACGCCGCTGAGCTGACCTCGCTGCCATGTGCTGGAGCCGTTTCATACCCACGTCCACTCGCTTTTATATTTCCTGACGCCGCCGGTGAAGCACTTGGAGATGAATCTGTATTTCTCAGTGTGGATGTTTGTGAAGGTTTGATTTAAACCAATAATGGCAGTTTGTTAAAGGCGATTGGAATTTCAGTTTTGATTTTAGAAAAGTAAAAAAAAACATTTTTCTGAGGTTACTATGGCTTTATTATTTGACTTAACCCTTGTTATCTCAGGGTCAAGGTTACCCGAAGGCCCAAAATGGAGGTGGTTCACCTTGACCCAGAGACAACACAAGGGATGAAACAAATACATTTATTTTCAGGCTTTTGGGTCACTTTGACCCTGAGATAACACAAGGGTTGATACTTAACGTGATGTTTTTCTATATCTTCATTTTTATTAGCTAGATTAATAAATATAACTTTATTAATATTATATATGAACTGTACTTTGAATATAAATTATAATTTAATTCCCCATTTTTTTTTTAAGGCCCGATTTTTATTTTTTTTAAGCTACTAGCCCTTTATTTAAATTAACTTTTAAATTATTAAAAAAAAAACTTTTGAATATCAAAAATACATTTTACGAAACATTTTCTTTCATAGTATTTAATATAATTGAATCCATTCAATACTTTCTTGTCAATATTTTATATTTTTTGCCTCTACTAAATATCATTGTAAAAAATACATTCCACCCTTTTTTTTTCTTCTCCTTTCTATCTTTTATAATGCATTGACCCTTTTATTCCTTCCAATTATATTTAGTTAATAAATACAAAACAATATTACAATAAATAGTATAAAAATGAAATTTTCAATTTCAATTTAATGAATATTTATACATCTAAAAACAATGAACTAAGCAGTTAAAAATGTTTAAATACTGTATTTTTGTTTATATATTAGTTTGTGCATATATTTAATCCGGATTTCATCAATTGAATTGATACCTAAGTACGAGCAGCTCTCCTCTGACTCATCGACTTCATGTATATTCCTGTATTTCCTGCTGATAAATCTCACGACTTCCCATAAATAATACTCACGTAGATTGCGATTATGATTGACTTAAAGGTTTTATTTCGAAGGATGACAGAAGCAGCATCATTAGTGTTGTAAAGACACAAACGTGAGACCTCAACACTCTCCAGGAATAACATGAAGAATAACATAATGAATGCAAACAAATATGTGCTGCAGGAAACATTGAGGCCAAACCCTGCTTCTGCTCCAGCGTCTTGATTTGATCCGATGATTTTCTTTCACTCCCCTCGGCGACCGTCTCACAGTAAAGCCTTCTTCCGCTCAGTCTTCCTCTCACGCACGCCTCGTATTAATAAAACATGGAGGCTCAGAAGGGGCAAAAGCCGCCGGACCCCGCCTGGCGGCGATGTGACGAGGCAGATAAGAATAAATATGACACATCTTCACACGTCAGCAGACATCTTGGACAGTCACTGATGACACATTAGCCTTCGATGCCATCTAAAAAAGAAGAAAATGTTTTATGTTATGTATATATATATTTTATAGCTAATAATCATTAAATATGACTATAGGCTTTTTTGTTTTGGGATTTTTGTAGGGCTAGGTAACGATCTAAAACCTTATACTGAACCTAAAACTGATACCTTTACTTACTAGTTCCTGAACAATACTATTTTAACAAGATAAACTCCAATAAAAACTATAACAAATAAAATAAAATGCTGTTAAAAATAGTAGAAATATTATGTTTTCTTACATGAATAAAATAAGGTAATACAAATAATATCCAGTACAAAGGATTAATTAAAAAACACTAAATATAATATTCACTGCCTTTGGCCTGTTATCAGTTTTTCTTAAGAAAAAAATGACCGAAATTGAGCACCTCAAGAAGAAGCATGTTTTCGATACTCTACCAGAGCATTTTGGTCCATACCACAAAAGGAATTTAAAAATCCATATCTTGACTTTTAGTCATTTTTGGGAGTATTTACCAAAAAGATTTTGGTAAAAAAATGTAAAAATATATTCAAGAAAGAATTACTTCAATCAGATTTAAGATATACACAATACCATCAAATGCTATTTTTTTGGGGCATATTTAGCTGGAATTTATGACTTGATTTTTATACTTTCTTCTCAAAACAGCCAGTGTATAAAAAGTGGCCCCTGAGGAAATGTAATCACCCACCACTGGTTTAAGTTTTAAGGTTTTTTTTTACATGAGTGGCATGAAAAAAAACTGAATACTATGTACAGGCAATCAATATTTACTTAAAATTGTGTCTAAACTAAAGGTTTAAAATCTGAATTCATGTGGGAGGGGTTTCTGCAACTCTGGGTCAAGTGGGAGGTCGAAGGGAGGCAACAGGATCAAGGCATCTGGGGAAGGATGGGAGGGGGATTAGCAGAACCCAGAGGACTGGTGGGGAATTAAGGGATCAATAGTGGTGTAGCCATGAAACACTGGGCGACCGAGGTTAACTGAGGGCAGCATTGGTGGTTGGATGGAGGTCGAGGCTAATGGAGGAGTCAAACTTCAATGAAATGTAAAATAAATGGAATTAAAAGTTATATTTTATTTTCGAATGTCGCCATAGAAAATCCCATTTAAGAAACGTTTGGAAATTGATAAATGAATGGAAATAAAAACTTATAATTTAGAGAGAAAAACATTTTTCACTGATACATTCATTTTATTGAAATAAATACGCTGTGTTGAAAAGAACATTTCTAAAGGATCCAAACGTCCTTCAGCCTTTTACCATTTTAAGAAATGCATCCGACATTCAAACCAAATAAACCGGCGCTAATTCGGGTGGTACCTGCTGTGACGGGGGTCGGGAAAAAGCTCTTTAGGGCGTGGAGTTGACAGGTGTCAGCGCACACTCAGCAACACTTAAAACAGCGGCGATAGATCCGTAACTGCGTCTCACCATCTGCCGACCGAGTTCAATACGCCTCAATTATTCATACGCCGACAGACCGGCGGACGGGCTTCACGTACAGAAACACATGTAGGACAGGTGATGAGAGCGAAGGGATGGATGGACCGTTGGGCTGATGATTGTGATGGACAGCGGGAGAAAGATGATGTGTGGGAGGGAGAAGGAATAGATGCAGAGAGGTGAAGTCTGAGTCACTGAGGACACATCAGACACATGTTTGAAAGACTAGAGATATATCTTTATTAATGTGTGTTCATAGCCAGGGAGTCGAGTACCTTTTGGATTATTGATGGTTAAATCAGCAGAAGTTATTTAGCTTAGCTTCAATTTTATTTTTACAATGTCATATCTGAGGCTCCATAGATGTACCACAAATATTTACTAAATACAATAAGTAAATAAACCTATTAATGCTAAGTTGTACCAGGTGTACATAAACCATTTAATACTAGTTAAATAACGAAATCTCCCAAATTTTACACCTGTTTTAATCTTGGTTAATCCCCTGCAATCTGTCATCCAGCCCCTCGTGCAAAACTCAAGATTACTTCTCTAAATGTATAAATAAATGTTATAAATGGCAACTTCTGTTGAGAAGACGACCAAAAAACCCAATAAAATTGAATTCTAATTAGATTGGTTAGTTTGTTTTAACTGAATTAATTTGTATTTATATAAATGCTTGTGTAAGTCATGGGTCAAGGTGACCGAGAGGCCTAAAAAAAATGTATTTGAAGTATGCTTTGTGTTGTTGCTGGGTTCGAGGTGAAACACATTTGTTTTCGGGCCGTTGGGTCACCTTGACCCTGAGATAACACATGCAGGGTAATTGGTGGCTTCTTAGGTTTACTATTGAACAGCTGAGACCACTTTAATTTATTCTTAAACATGATTTTTCTTTGGAAGTTATTTCAGTTTTTTCAAACTGGTTTAAAAAATACATATAATGTATATAATGATTTTTCTTTGTGTACTTTTACTACTGTGTGAGACGTATATTGATTTTGCCCTTATATTTTTTGCAAGGAAAAAAAAAAATGTAAAATAACTTTTAAAAATCATTTTTTTTAATTATCCTCCTTTTGTGTATTTTTCTTGGTCGTATTTTAAAGAGACCAAAGACCATATGTTGGACTTGAACAAAAGACGGTGAATTCCGTCAGATATGTACGCATAATGTGTGATTCCGAGGTGAGCGAGGGAGTGGCTTTTCAGCTCAGTCTTTTGTGTGTGTAGGAGTGATTGTGTGTGTCGAACAAATCCTGCAGTACCTGCTATTTCAGCAGTTGTAGAGCGAGCTGGCAGACAGAGCAGTAAATCCCCCCATTCTTCACCTCTTTGCCTTTTACCGACACTGTTTCCATGTCTGTTCTCTTCCTGCCTTTCTCTAGCTTTACCCTACCTTAACCTGCCCCGCCATAAACCCCCCACTCTGTGGTTCTTTTTTTTCTGTCAAATTCAGACCTGGCAGGTGTTTTGCTTTGTAGGATTAATGGGTGGTCACACACACATACACACACACACACCTCGTGCAACTGTTCCAGTGCCTCCTGTGGATGCTCTCTCTGTGGTTCAGAACCAATCCATGAGGTCACTGAAGACCAGGAAGCCTGCTGGGAGCAACGTCACCCCTCAATCCTCTTTCGCGTCTCCTTTAATCTCATTTTCCAACAGTCTCTCCTCCCTTCATAATTTCCTCCTCCCTCTTTCGACATTTAGATTCAACTCCCTTTGTCCAGTCCTCAGTCTGCCTTGCTCACCAGCTTCCATGAAAGCTGCTGGTGTCGTCACACACTCCTTTTACTTTGAAAAAAATTGTCCAGAAAGTCAGAAACGCCACAATGTAGAGACTGTTGGGGGGGGGGGGGGGGGGAGAGAGGTAGAGGAGGAGAAAGAGATGAGCATGGGTAACGTGACTCAGCGGGCAGGAGTCGACCCGGAATGGTGGCTGAAATTAGGGAATGTGTCTGAAGCATATCGGAACTGTAGCGGTCTTGTAAAATAAAACATTTAAAAAAAAGATGGTCGCATGGTCGTTGTGCCATAATCACATACTTTTACGAGATAAATATTCGACCTTCGTCTTTCTAAGGCCGTCCCACCGACGCACGATTATGTCCCAAAAATAATACTGACCAGCTCGCTCTGTTACAATTGACCAAATTGGTCCCAAAATAATACTTGTAGAAGTTTAGTCAGACGAAGAACCCGTTCATACTAAGCCTATCGTAACCGGTTGAAAAGTCCCTGAACGCTGAAACCCTCACCAAACCTACTCCTGAGGTGGTTTTGTCAACTGGTTAAAACCCTTAACAAAATGATTGATTTTCTTTCATACTAGGCTTATTTCAACCGGTTAAGCACCTCTAGTCTATTTAACTGGTTACGATAGGCTTAGTATGAACGAGGTCTAAGTGTATGTGGGTTTGAGGAAGCATTTCATATGCTCCGCTTTGGAACTTGCATCAGGTGACCAAAGTGAAATTATTATTGTAACCCAAAATATATTAAATAGCTGCTCATAGACCAAAAATATTCAAACCCAAAGCCACTCATTAACTGAGGGGCCACTAGACTAGTTACAGGGACAAGAGTTGAGACACTAATGT
Organism: Callionymus lyra; assembly: GCF_982586985.1. Lineage (NCBI taxonomy): Eukaryota > Metazoa > Chordata > Actinopteri > Syngnathiformes > Callionymidae > Callionymus > Callionymus lyra. The sequence goes on from NC_141833.1 coordinate 5,773,496, forward strand.
AATATCATCAGTATGTGTGAATGGCTGTCAAAGCGCTTTGTGACCCTGGTCTAGATAGGCGCTATATAAATAGCGATTATTATTATTAATATTTGTTTCCTTTTCCTTAGTATCATTTTTTATGCTCTATTTCATTTGATTTATGTTGTTTATACTTTCGCTTTGTCATCCCTTGCACTTTGTTCTTTTGTTCTTGTTTTGAAGAAGCTTTGAGTTAGTTGGTTGGTTAGCAAGCAGCAGAGTTTTGGTGATAAAGTGATTTACTTTTTATGTAATTAATAGACATTCAAATGAAATTTGATAAAATTCTGTCCGTCCCTTCATCCATCCGTCTTCTTACCTGCCCATCAATTATCCATCCAGCCATCCTTTCAGCCACTCATCCATCCATCTGTCTACCCGTCCTCATATTTCTGTCCATCCATTTTTCCATCCAACCATTCATCCTTCAGTCCATATATCCATCAATTCCTCTGTCTGTTCTCTCCGTCCGGCCAACCAGCCAGTCCAGCTATCCGCTTATCTGTTCAGTCATCCATCTATCTGTCTGTCTACGCATCCATCCATCATTCATCCGTCCATCCAACAAGCCATTTGTTTTCTCTATCAATTCTTCTTCGTCTACAACATCCATCCATCCATCCTTCCATTTATCTGTCCATCTTTTCACCTGTCCACTCATGTATCTATTCATCTTAGCATCATTTCATCCAGCCATTGGTCCATCCAGTCTGTCCATCCCCTCATCCATCAATCTATCTATTCATCCTAAAAAACATCTAATCATTTATCCATCCATCTGTCCATCCCTCCATCAAGTTTATTCAAATAGGGAACAGAAAGAAGCCATAAAACACTGAATACATATCATCTTCAGTCAATGTTACACATACAAATAACTGGTGCACAGCTTGTGTTAACCTAAACACAAACATCCGTAAGAATCACACATTTTTCACATGTTTTTTACTGCAGAGACCTGAGTGGTAAAGCACTGGGGGACAGTGTTCCATTTGAACTCCGTGATTACAGATCCGCTCAGGAATGACGGGGCCTGGAAGTCACTCAGACACCATCATTTCCTCTCCATCCATCACCCTCAGCCGGGCAGAACTCGGCGGCAGATGCCCTGCAAAACAATCATTACCATGGAAGTTGCTTAAAGAGCCGCCAATATTCCAGCACACAGCCGATCAAAAATGATAATAGCAATCATGCCACTGCATATTTTAGCGGCGGTAGCCAGTGTTGGAAGACAATTTGTGATTATCCCGAACATGTGTTCGAAAGATTGAGAAGGAGTGTAAACAGCACGTGGAACACATGTTCCTCCTAAAGGCCATCCTTCACTCCTGTCGGACCACAGGTTGAAGGTCAAACACTTGCAAAACTAATGTAAATCACAAGCTCAGCTTTAGACTTGAGATGGCTTTTTTATTAAACATTAATGTACATTTACCTGAACGTCCCCCCCTTATACAACATGAGGTGTATCTCTCACTGAACCCTGACTTCACCCCTCTAAAGTATCCGCCTTTGCTTTTTTCAATTCTCTTGTATTGAACAGCAGCCGCTGTGAAAGCTGAATTATTCCGGCCTAATTAAAAAAGGAAAGAAAGGGGCTCTATGAAGATACACTTTCTTTCCCCTGTTACGGTGTTGTTTTTGTCATGAATAACAAATAGTCTCATTATTCAAATGTCCATTCAAAAGCCTGAAAAGCCGTCGCCCGCTCACCTCCGCCCACACGTTTTTTGGTCTTGTGATGATAGATAGAGAGGCGACTCTTGCTCGGTGAGTGTTCACTAATGTCCTGCCTCCGGGGATATTTAATAAAACAAGACGGACTTCAGAAAAAAACAGAAGCGTTCTCTCTTTTAGAGGACAGACGTGGCACTTAAAGTTTAAAGTTAGAACTTTCAAACGAGCATCAGGGGAACCTATTCAAGGGCAAAGGTGATTTTTCTTCTGTAACTTCAATGTTTATCCAATAATATTCTCACCAAGCTCAAATTTAAACTTGTTTTTTGTTTATTTTAATTGTGAATAACCTTATAAAATGGTTAGAAATGGATCATGGTTTCCCGAGGTTTAGGTCCACCTTTCCCCTAGGGCAGCTCAGGGCTCGCATATGGAACTTTGACTCTTTTTATGTGGCCCTTATGAGTCCAGAAGTGAGCTTGATAAGTAGGTTTTCTGACAACCACCAACTAGTGATGGGCGGATGAAGCTTCATGAAACAGTGTCATGTTGTTTAGAGGTCAGTAGGTGGCGGCATCAGTTTAAAAATGATGTGATGTTTTATTAGAACAGTTGTTCAAAACAAAGGAAAATAGTGCAGAGACCGCCATCTAGTGGACTCTGAAAATATTGACACTGATTCATGAAGCTTCATCAGACCATCAGTACCACTAACATGAACATCGTTATCTTTATTTGAGGCTTGTTAGGTTTGTATGTCCCTTAAAGCTAAAAAATATTTTTAATAAAAACGAAATGTTTTATAAATATTTGTTTTTTGGGTTTGTTTGATCCAGTAAATTAAATGTGATAAAAATAAATAGATTCTAAAACTGCAGTTTCAGATATGTTTCTTTTTACAAATGAATAGCTAATGAAAGATGTGCACACAATATTTATAAATTATATTCAGTACAATTTTTATTCATTATTTTGTCTTGACAACTGTCACATTGTGTTTTCAGACCCCTTGGCCTTTTTGTAATTAAATAACAAAAGAAAAATGTTTTCCGTTTCCATCAATTATTTAATGTTCATTTTTAATTAGCAGCTGTTTTTTTTACCATTATTAAATGATGTGATTATCTTCATTATATCATTTATGAATAATAAAAACGTTGTTGTTGGGTGACGTGCAACTGGTAGGTTGGGTCATCAATAGTGGTTATTGTTGTTGCACTTTGAGATCGTTTTTTGGACATAAAATAGACCGAGGGGGTTAACAGTTAATAACCTTGGTTCTATGAATGTGTGCTGTCGCTATGGGTTGCATACGAACCCTTTCAAACAGTTAAGTCATTTTTATATATATTTATTCAGAGCATTATGAATTATGAAATTGTGATACCCAGCCCGAGTCTTCAAGTTACTTTCTGCGGCTCAAATATCCTGCTTTTATTTAATTAAACTATAACTAAACTGATTGTCAATTGTGAGGTTGATTCCTTTTTGTTTCTTTATTATGTTTTTTTTAATATAAAGTTCCATTATTTGTGCTACAGGATTGAAATCTATGTTTTATTTCCAGATGAATTTTCGCTGTTCATGAAACAAGATCCAAACGTCCATTACTCATAATGCAGTTTGCTCAAGGGTCTCATCTTTTTTGAGCGGGAGAAGGCGGAAGCACTCTGAGCCGACCCGTCTGTCTTCACCACGTCTGAGTCAGAATGAACTGATGCTGATGGATTTGGGCTTGAGAGAGAGAGATTCCACAGAGAATCGTTAAGCTGACCGTACGTTCCTAGATGAAGCTAATCGTGCTCTTTGCGTTGGCCGTCGACTGACAGGGGTTGAGAGATGAGATCCAAGTAGTCAAATTGCATCTCTTTTTTTTTTTTTCCTCTAAAAGCAGGGCATTTATTCTTCATAAAAGGTTTGATTGAGTCATTTCAATTTCCACATTCATACAAGAGGGTTTCTTAATAAACACTAGCTCAGGCTGACAACAGGAAATTGAGATGTCAACATTCAGTTATTTTTTTCAGCTACTTATCTCAGGCAGTCTTTTTCAAACTGAAAGCCGGGGGGGGGGGCACTTATTGTCCCGCCATCTCATTTACACATGGCATGCTAAGTTTGTATTACTCACAGCACTATGGCCAACACTACAAGACCCATGATGCTTTGCGTCTGAAGCGGCTAGACTAATGTGAAACTCATAATAACCAAAGTTTGTTGTATAGTCACACTAAATATGGGAAATTTTCTTTTTTTCTTTCTGTTTGGCACTCGGTTTGTGTTTTTGGTGTGATATTTGTGGTTTACATGATCATTGAAATGTAGGAACATACTAGTTTATTCTACTAATACAGGGTTAAAATTGGTAATTAAACACTGTAATAACTGTTGATTTTGAGAAAATCATTTAGACTCACAAAACATAACACTGGTGGCATTACAGTACATAAAAAACAAATAATGCAAGTTAAATTAAACAAGATTATTGAAATTAAATATAATTAATTAAAATAAAATGAGAGACATTGCCATTAAATGGCATATAAATAAATCAAAATGTATTAATCAAAATAATATACATTACATTAGATTTAACAATATTTATAATACAGAGAGCGGACAGATAGAATATTGATTAATTCAATTTAATGTGTTTATCATATAAATAGTAACGATTTAAAATTTTAATAATAAAAAACATTATTTAAATTTGATAGTGTGGCTTTGCGCCCTATAGTCATAGTTGTACTGCCAGAGTCGCAAAATTAATTAATTATTATTAATACAATGGTTTTAAGGGGACTGTTGGGTCAGTTAGATTCGGTAAAGTACAGTTCTATTATTTATCTGTTATTATGGCAATAATTTAATATCCAATTAAAGTGGGTCGACACAAATAAACTATTTTTCTGATAACTACTGGAATGGCTTTACTGTAATAGGCTGTGATAGGATTAAGTCACTCTTTTAAAATTCTATAGCACAACTTTGATTCAAAGATTGCATATTAGAGATCATGACTATCCGCCAACCGGTTACACTTGGATTACCTGTGTAGATATTGTTTTTAATGTTGAATCCCTGATAATTATTGGGTATTTATTCCCTAACTTTTAAAACATTACCACACCTGATGTTGAGTGTATGACATGAATCCAAAATTCAGATTATAGGATTATCATTTGAGCTCATCATTCCAGTCAGTCAATCCTGAGTTCCGTTGCTCTGTTCCCAGATAGCGCATAAATCCGGTCCATTTCCTCTGCTATTGCCTCAAACGTTCGATCTGTGTAGTGAGTTCCTCGTCGCTGGACTCCCACTGCAGGACACCCCGGGCCCCGGCAGAACAAGCTCGTGACCATCTGAGCGCCGCCGTGTTGTTTTACCCTTTGACGCTAATGGCAGGGGATCAATGTGATGAATGGTCTTCGTGGAGGGATGCTATTGACGACTCCACGTCACCGAGCTGAGCTTGTGGAAAGAGGAACATCAGCCTGAATATATTAACAGCGCCCCCTATCCCACTTAATGTCACCGTCTCCTGTATATTTCATTTATAGCCCTCGCTCGTCTCTTTGTTTCCGATGCCCTCGCTCTTCTGCGGCTCAGCAAGGTGTTGCTGGTCATTAACTAAACATTAAGAGCTCAGTGAATCCATAACTCTTTCATGTCCTGATAATTGCCTGTAAAACTAGACGCCACCCCTGACTCACACCGCACCTGCAGCCCCACTTTACATATTATTCCCTTTATTTTTTTTATAGAAAAGAAGAACCAACCCGATTCTATTCTGCCTGTCATTGCAGGGATTTTTAACCTTTTATTACTTGACGTGTTAAGTCAAGGTGTTCCACCCTTACATGGACGAGTGTCAGGATCTAAAATGTCAGGATTCTATTCCCGGACTGACGTTCAGTAAAAAAAAATTAAACTACGGCAAAAAACAAAAATTAAGTGCATGAAAAAAACATCTCACCATAACGCGGAATCAGCAAGAACTCCGGACTGTTTACAAAAAATACACAATTGGATTGTATGCAGACGATGGTGTTAGGTATGTGTGTGTCTCTTAGCTTTTAGAGACTTTGTGCCATCTAAGTTTATGCTTTATTTATATAGAATGAAGACTCCGAGAAACAGATTTTGAGTTTTACTCATTTTCACTAGTCAAGAGAGAAATGCCTATGTTTATTTAAAAGAAAAATTTGTCTTTAAAAAAACAACAAAAACACATTCCAGACAGTAATAATCAATAGAACGGACTATTTATTTATTTTTCTCTTTCTGTGTAGCCGAGTAACAAATGTCTCATGTACCAGTAGTACCGGTGTCAGGACCGTGGGTTGGGGACCACTGTCTTAATGGTGTTTTATTAATTATTTTGTAATTATTTAAAAAATGAACAGCGATATTCAGCCCTACATAAAAATCGAGTAAGTATACATAATAATGAATTAATCTCAATCTCTACTAAACAGAATATCTAGTTTGAAAAAGAGTAATTTCCACTTATTAATCTTTGGAACTTGCCTTAACAGAGTCATCGTGTTATTACTCGTATTTTCTTCTAAACCTAGTCTCATCAGAGGTCATCAATCTCTGCGATCCCTTCAAACCCGAGAGTTCACATGTGTCTCGTGAACGTTTGAAGGACCCAACAGAACAATATAAATGGAACACGGAGGCCTCCTTCCACGCTTTGGTGCGTAACACTGCCCACACACCGTGCAGGAAGACCACTGTTATTTTATACACAAATCCTTGAAAGGAAAATGGATGCGAAGACCAGGGAATTCCATTATCAGTGAGGTGACAGGTGATGATGTGTTTTTTTTTTCCCCTTCTTCTTCGCCAAGGTCAAGGAAAATGCCACGGACCACAGAAAAAGATTGATTGGATTTAAATGATGTAAAAGTTTAGGGGTCTGTGCAGAAAAAGGTCAAAGTGAAAAATCTGGAAAATGTATTCATGAAGGGAACCAGCTGTTTCCATGAATATAGTCTATTTAAAATGCATTTCTGGAATACAAACTTAATCTTAGCCGATGCTAGCAGTGACTTTTTCAGGATTTTGTGTTGAAAAGTAGTGATGGTCTGATGAAGCTTCGTGAAACAGTGTCATTATTTTCAGAGTCCACTAGATGGCAGTCTCTGCACTATTTTCCTTTGTATTAAACTGGTGTAATGAAACATCACATCATTTTTAAACTGATGGCGCCACCTACTGACCTCTAAACAACATGACACTGCTTCATGAAGCTTCATCAACCCCTCACTAGTGAACAGTTGAATGCTAAGCTAATTAGCAAAATATCAGGTTTTGCCTCAACAAAAATTCCGCACAATTCGCCGAATAGAATTCTATAATCTGAATATAAGTTTATATTTTTAAAAGAAGAGCTAAAGAATCATCTTCTCCAATCTCTTTCTCTTCTCGTGATATTGAGGGGGTGGTTATCTTCTGATGTGGAGCATTAGCAAGAATTCAAACTGGTATAAAAATTATATATATATTTTTTTTTTTGTGCTTGTATAACATGTTTCCACAAAGTCTTGACACATTTGATGCCATTTTGCTATGGTATGAGAATAAATGTTCACTTAAACTTATAACTTTTGCTATATCCTGTACAACTTATGGTATCGTATTGTTCGTTCCTATACATTGTTGGTTGTGAAGTCAACTGGCTCGGGGGCCACCAGAGGTACATTCGTGTTGAGACTGGGCCACAGGTTAGGAATTGTGGAGGTTCTTGGCGTCGTTCAGCTTTTTTATTTTTCTGCGCAAGTTCAATTTTCTTATTATGTTTTTAGTGGATTTTTCTGAATTTGAGCCACTTTTTAAATAACTAAATAAAATGTAATATTCTTTTTTAGAAATAGATCAAATTGGCCTGAGAAAGTCATCTCAGAGGCCGTTAATGGCCCACGTGCTGCAAGCTTAAGATGCTTCCCATAAATAATTCATCCAAATGTTGGGGATTTATGAAATCCAATATTTGCCTCAAAACCCAACTGTGTCCTCCGGCTCCTCGTTATTAAATCGATGTATTTTTTTTATTTATTTTTTGATAAGCTACCACTTGTGTCCAAGAAACTCAATGCTTTTTAAAAGTTTGATCATCTTTATAACTGATTAAAGATATTGAAAAAGTCATATATCTCCGGTAGTTCATTATTTTATGAACCAATGAGTGTCTGGACAGATTTCAGATGGGCATTATCGTGGACGCCCCGAGGGCCCGCTGTGGAGTGAAGGATGGTGGTCATTTGGCTAGACGAGGGGCGGCGAGGACCCCCTCCTAGACCGAGGCGGACGGGTGCAGAGGAGCCCAGGGCCGGCTGTATTAATGAACAGGCAGCGCTGAAAGGGACAGGTTCCTGTAATGCTGATGAATGGTCATTATAGAGCAGAGACGAGAGGCAGAAGAGTGGAGAGGGGGAGAAGAGTCGTCGGCAAAGTGGGCACAGAGGGAGCAGAGAGAGGGAGAGACGGGGAGAAAAAAAAAAGTCTTTAATTTGCAACTCGCATTTCTGTAAACTCGTTTATCTTGTCGGTGTTGTCACTACCCTCCACCACTCCTTCCTCCTTCCCGCCGGATCTAACCTTCTCTTGTTTTCTCTCGTCCCTTACGACACTTCAGCAATATTTTACCTTCACGTCCATAACGCCGATCATGGTTTTCTCTATTCCATGTGAGTCGGAGCGCATGAGGAACCAATTGGAATAAAACCTTCTTGTCTTTATAGTTGGATAAAAAATTCCAGCTTTCCACAGATTTTAACTTGATGTATGTGCATTAAGAACATTTTAAAAGTATATTTTTTCGTCAGTTCTTTTTGACAATTGCTGCTCAGTGACTTTGTATACATTACTCACATTTTTCATTTTATTTGTTATAAATATATTTATATAGACTAAATGACATCTTCACATAATGTTTTAACATTGTTTTGCTATAAATACATGACATTATATACATTTTTGTTTTATTTCTGAAATACTATCAGGAAATAACTATTTATCTCTTATATTGTCTTTCAATTACACCAACTTCTCTGTATTTTTCCCAAAATACATACAGTAATATTTACTGATAATGGTATAAAATATACTAACTTTTATTCTCAGACCATATAATTATATTACTCTCCTAATTATTTGAATACTTTCCTCCAATAAAAAGCAATATTTTACAGATATTGTTTGTTTATACATACATGGTCACATATTTAAAGGACAATGACGTGTAATATCTCAGCTATTTATATTGAGTTGTTTCCTTATCATTTATCTTTAGGGAATTTATAGTTTAAAGTTGTATGATTGGGATTTTATGAATTCATTTGTATTAATATTTTCTTGTGTGGATATAGATTACATCTGGATTTACCTTCAGGAAGTTATATTATATATATTATATATATATTAAGTATTAAAGTATTTTTAGTGTGTCTCTTCTTTGTCATTGTTTTCGACTCATTTCCTAATACATGCAGATTTAATTTAACATTTACTGATTCTGATAAAAAATATACTCACTTGTAGTCTCAGGCATAGTTGCCCATAAAAATCGATGTTCCTCCAATTACAAGCAATATTTTACTGTGATATTCTTTCACTTCATTCGCAGTTTTCTTTTTTGTTTATACATACAGTGTCACATATGGTAAAGACAATGATGTGTATGTTGAGGTGTTTAAAGTTAATAGTTTGAAGATTTAATTGGAATTTTATGAATGTAATGGTAATGAATATTTTCTGTTATGGATATATTACAATGGAATTCAACTGAGCCCCTCCCGATTGTACAATTAAAACCACTAAAAATCTAAATTAATTTTTGTTTTTTTCTTTTCTCTCTGTCCTCCAGTGGGAGGAAGTGAGCGGCTATGACGAGAACCTCAACACCATACGGACCTACCAGGTGTGTAACGTCTTCGACCCGAGTCAGAACAACTGGCTGCTCACCACCTTCATCGACCGGCGAGGAGCCCAGCGCATCTACGTGGAGATCCGGTTCACCGTGCGCGACTGCAGCTCCATCCCCAACGTGCCCGGCTCCTGCAAGGAGACCTTCAATCTCTACTACTACGAGACGGACGCGGTCATCGCCACCAAGGGCACGGCCTTCTGGATGGAGGCGCCCTATCTCAAAGTGGACACCATAGCCGCGGACGAAAGCTTCTCACAGGTGGATTTCGGAGGACGGCTGATGAAGGTGAACACTGAAGTCCGGAGCTTCGGCCCGCTCTCCAAGAACGGCTTCTACCTGGCCTTCCAGGACTACGGCGCCTGCATGTCCCTGCTGTCCGTCCGGGTGTTCTACAAGAAGTGCCCGAGCGTCGTGCAGAACTTTGCGATATTCCCAGAAACCATGACGGGAGCCGAGAGCACCTCTTTGGTCATCGCGAGGGGAATGTGTATCCCGAACTCGGAGGAGGTGGATGTTCCCATAAAACTCTACTGCAATGGCGACGGGGAGTGGATGGTCCCGATAGGGAGCTGCACATGCAAGGCAGGATTTGAACCTGACAACGGGAACGTCTGCAGAGGTAAGATACTCATATTTGTTGGTCTTGTGGTGTGGTTTACATAACAAGAGGTATTTAAATTCAGGGGTCGCAACTCGCAACGGGGCCACCAGAGGTCTTTTCTTCTTGAGACTGGACCAAAAGCTTTTCTTTTTTTTTGAAATCGGTAATTTTTGTCTTAATTATATGTATGTGACGGACCTAAACCCAATACAACTTAAACATAAAATAGAGCCGCAATTTTGAGACCATTTTAGAAGGTTTTCTTTGAGAAAATCTTTTCAAAACGGTTGTGGAATAAATCTTAAAATGCTTAACTTCCCAGGAAAAATAATTGGTAACTGAATTGAGTGGCACCAGAAATATGAAATAAACAACAAATTAATGTATGTTTAGTTACAATGAAAATGTTCTTAAACTTAACTGGATTCAAATCTATTTAATAAGTAAGTAAGTAAAGGTTATTTGTAAAGCCCCTTTCTAGACCAGGGTCACAATGCACTTAAACAATCAAAAACAATATACAGCTAAAAAATATACTATAAAAGTTCAAGACAAATAAGACAAACACAGGAGTCCCAGAAAATCAAGGAAAAGCCTGCACAAATAAAAATGTCTTAAGATGTTTCTTAAAGGAGTCAGTAGATCATCAAACGCAGATGGAGAGGAAGATCGTTCCAAAGCTTAGGAGCAACAGCCTGGAAGGATTTCTCTCCTCTGGTCCGGAAGTGTGTTCAGGAACCATCAGCAGATTCTGATCCACAGACCTCAGAGCCCGAGCTGGGGTGTAAGGCTGGATCAGATCACTGATGTAAGGAGGAGTCTGACCATGAATAGATCTGAAAGTAAGAACCAGAATTTTAAAGTTGATCCTGAAAGAAACTGGCAGCCAGTGAAGAGTTTTAAGGATCGGAGAAATGTGAGTTCTTCTACTAGAGCAGGTCAGAATTCTCACTGCAGAGTTTTGTATTAACTGCAGATGAGACAACCTCTTTCTTTTTAAGACAAAAAATAAACTGTAACAATAGTCTAAACGAGAAGACACAAACACATGAATTATAAGCTCCAGATCCTGTTGTGACATCATTTTCCTAAGTTTAGAGATTTTACTCAGTAACAGTATGTATGTGTGTGTTGTTTCTGATGAATTAATGAAATAAATGATCTTTCTATTTATATTTATCCTATCAAAATGAATCTCTTTTTTTTTTTTTTTTTAAAGCAGAAAAACAGATGCGTTTGTGACGTTAAGGTTCATTTGGGGGAACCATTCCAGGTTGATCAAAACCCGAACTCCAGAGGGACTGATCCTACCTGACAGATGACTTAAATGCGTTCTATTTTAGTCTCGAGTGTAACAAAGCATTAGCACGTCTTAAGATCACAGAATTTTTTTTTCTTCCCCTCCTCGTTGAAATGACTGGATTGATTGTCTTCCGTGCATTTGCTGAGAACGACGTGCCATAATTCCTCCTTGATCACATCCACCTCCAGCGCAGCAGAGGCACATTTGCATTGATTTTTAATCTGCGGCGAATGCCATCCTTCTGTGTGGCCCACTTTACAGATGGCAAGATGTTTGATTCTGCCTCAGCGTGGTATGTGAAGACCTACATTCCCGGGAATTCTTAATAACAAAAGATGTCGTCTTGAGGTGCAAGCTGGCCGTTCTATCTAAGCGGTGCTGAGATCTTTCACCTGCTGAGCTTCCACTCATGTTGATGTAGATAAAACACAAAATAAGATTTGTTTTAATAATTCATGAGAAACTTTTATTGTGTTATAGGTATTTGGTTATACGTCGGGACATGATTGTAACACAATAGAGAGAAAAACAAGCTAGTAAAAATCATGCACTTGATAGTATTGAAAAATAAATAAATAAGAAAAAAAAAAACAGCTCAACATATTTCAATATTCAGAATACATTGATTAAGGGAGAAGGAGGACATTTTTGTTTACTCAGGAGTTCCATCTCAATTTAAGCACTGTTGGGAAATTGAATTTCCAAAGGGGCAACATAATAAACTGCAATTATTTAGAGGCGACATTAAGCATAAAAAAAGGCTCACAAGGGAAAATATAGATATAAAAACATAAAAGAAATGTAAGTGAAAAAAATTAAACTGTTAACATTTTTTTTGAATAAACATCCCCCAAAAAAACTGTAAACAATAAAACCACGTGATTTATATTACGTTTAATTATTTATATATTGTCTCTTTTTTTTCCCAATTTGTTACAAGTTGAAAAAAAAGAATCAAAAACAAAATGAAGTTCTAACACATAACTGTCATTTTAAGTTCATCCAGAAACGGTAAACTTGACAGAAAAATACATGATAGAATCAATATACTTAAGTAATTCAACTTGTCTGAGCTATGAAGAAAATAAGTTTTGTACTTGACAGTTTAAGAGACTTTAAGTGCAGTTGTTAAAGGTTTGAAACTGAAGAAAAAAAAACTGCTGACCTGTGAGCATGAACAGTAGAGATGAGAATCTTTGGACGTCTCCATTCTTGGAGTCACGATTTGATTCAAAATCCAGTTTTCAAACGTGTATGACATAAATGATGCTTGACCAATCACAGCAGAGTGGGTGTGGTTAAGGTCACAAGATTGTATCTCCAGAAAAATAAAATGTTTTTAGTGGGCATTTTTATAATGTAATAATTACAATTAAATGAGAGTTTTGTCCAAACAGACATATACTGATGAATACAATAAAACAACATCAACTAAGATACTAAGATCATTGAAGAAACACAAATCAACACATAAATTGCCCTTTAAGTTTTTAAGACTTTGAAGAAATTCCAATCTGTTTCCATAGTAACTCACTTTGTCTGAGTAGTGTTCCCTCCAACAAAATGTTTTGGCAAAATGTTGTGTACTTAAAAATGCACAGATACATTTTAATAATATTTATCTTGGGAATTTAAACCAATTTGAGTGTGTTGGTTAGCTGGAGTTGGCTGTTGCATTGCTTACACTCTTTTAAAAAAAAAAAACTTAAAAAAAATATGTGGACGAACTTTTCTGAATTGGAAGTGAAAAATAAAAACACTTTGTGGAAGATATTCTGCCTAAAAACAACCAAAAGTAAAAAAAAAAAAGTTGTGGGTAAATCTTCTGCAGAAAGGATAAAAAACTTTTAGTCCACTGAAACAGAACCATAGATTAAGACTACATCTAGATTGAAACTAAAATAACGTGCATTTTTGTAAAAAAGAAATGTGACAAATAAAATGTTTTAATTTTACCTAAAAGGTTCTTCCATAGCTTGACTAGTTACCAGTAGTAGTCTTGTTATAAGGGTCATGGTTGTTTCAAGAATATAAAAAGATTTGAAAAGAGTCTGATCCTGGTGTAACATCCTGTATATTCAAGGAACACAAGGAAAAGATAGATGAGAGGAAGAGTACATCCTGCCATCTTTGTCCCTCATGGTTCCACCGGTCCCGGCGGTACCGGCACACTGTTCTTCTGATCTCTGCTGAGAGCCACCTTCCTAAAAGAGCATGTTTCAGTCTCGACACAGCCTCTTTTCAAGAGCGTGTTATTCATTATTTAAACAAGGGGAGAAGTGCTTGTGGAAGCTCGGCATTATGGGCGACCAATCAGTCGGGGGTTGGCGCAATAGCTTGAGCTCAGCGCTAGGTTTGAAGTAATTGCCTATTAAAGATAAAGCGCGGGGAACCAAAAAAAAAAGAAGCGTGGCGCTTCATACGGAATTGACTTCCTCTCTTTGACAAGAGAAGGAACAGTATCACACGGATGAGGCGCCATGTTGTTTAGAAGCACAGCGGGGCTCGTCGGGAATTAAATAGCTGGAAGAAAAAAAAGCCGGAGAGCTTCATGTTTAAAACCAGATTTGTATCTTCACCGCCGACAAATTGTGTTTGACAAATGAATCATTAGCTCCTGGTTTAATTTTGGATCATTTGTTGTGACTGCGAAAATTGGCCTCATTTACCCGTAGGTGGGCACTGGTGTGCGTTTGTCTCTTGGTGTGTGTTTGTTGGCGTCTCTAATCTATATGTTTTAATTAGCGACAGGTAGCGCGGTGTGCGTCTGAGCGGCCCGCTGTCAGCCGGGCACGGAGACCATGTCGAGTTGTTGTCCTCGGATGCGACGATGCCAGCGTGTCATCCACATTAGCGCTTCCCCTTCTTTTCCTGCGAAAGCCATTAGTGTATTCCCTCTCTTTCTCTTTCTCTCGCTCTCTTTCGCTCCGACTCTGTCCCTCCCTCCTGGCTATGTAAGTAATCTGCTAAATATTTTATTATCCCGCAGGTTAATTGAGCGTAGATGGTTCAAATGGCGCCAAACTATCTCCACGGTATCTAAACTAGTGCGAGTCTGTCTGAAGAAAGAGACTAACTTTAGGTAACACAGTTTATTGAACTAATTTGATGGTTTTTATTCATATTTCTGGTCCTAAACTGAGACCAAACAAACATTTAAGCACCAACGATGACATTAACATTAGCATTAGATTGGACATTTATTAATACACTTTAAATCAGCATGTTTCAGAGCTTGTTTAGCATTCTGTACTAGCTATAATGTTGAGGTTGTAGTAACAGTGCACAAATGCTCCTACCCAGGTGCAAAACAAATAGACTCAGGGACTCATTCATTCCTCGGGCTATTAAATTGTACAATTCTGAGTTCGGGGGCAGGAGTGGAGTGAGAGTATCTGGATTTTCTGTTCTATGTTAGTTTTTGTATCCTTTGTCTTTGTTGTTTTTCTTTGACCTATGTTCTTTGTCTTTATCTTTAGACTTAGATTGTGTCATCTTGTTCTTTCTCTTTATGTTCTTCTTATTATTTAATTTTTAATGTATCATGTTTTATTGTTTATGAAAAATTGCTGGCTATTGGAAAAAAACAATTTCCCGAAGGAGACCTCCTGAGGGATCAATAAAGTTTTACCTTACCTTACCTTACAAAAAAGTTATTTCTATGGGGAGAATCTGAAGTATATCTTAATAATCTAATGATCAAACAAGTAAGACTTAATACATAAATAGGTCTAGCTGAGCATTTTGAACACTGAACATTATTGTATCATTACCTTACCATTGTCTATAACTCAGAAACATGAGCCTAAAAACATAATTGCATCATGCATTTCATTTTTGTTTTTGTATTTACAAGAGCTTATTGGTGACTTTATAACCTTCAAAGCAAATAAAGCCAAGTCAGAGGCCTATAACCACATTTTAAGTGTTGATCGATCCAACATTAAAAGTTAAAACAGCCTGGTAAATAAAAGATCAGCTCAGTGAGACTTCCATCCATTTTAAAGTAATTTACAGGAATACTTTCTAAAAATCAAGCCAAATCTTCCCAGAAACAACTGATAAATCTATTTCGAAAAATCTGTTTCGATTCTAGTTGTCATTTGGGGCATATGTTCTTTATTTATCCCAAACTACACACATTTGGCTCAACTACCTTAAGCTATTGTTGTTTGTTTGTCTGTTTAAGGAATACAAAACAGTCTTTTTTCAATATTTGTTCCATATAAAAAAGAAAAATAGAAGAATTTTGTGTATTGTATATAGTGATTTCCTGCAAGACAGAGTTTAGAACAAATAGTTTTTTGTCATCAAATTGGTCATAAAGTGTTGATCATTTTTTCGGCTGACAAAGAGTTGTGGTTTATTCATGCATTATGTATTAAATTATAATTATTTAATCAATAAGACGCAATACATTTAAGTAAGAGAGGGGAATAAAAAGAATGGAGTTAAAACCAACTGCTCGCGGCTGCTTTATCTTTTCAAAATTGTATATTAATTATGTAACATTTTTATTTAGTTAGATATTGTATTATACTATACCACTTTTATATTATTAATACACAGATTATGTCTATGACGGTGGTGTTATATGAACGACAAAGAGCTTGCCTGTTTAAAGTCAGCAATGCTTTTTCGTTGATATTTCCCAACGATGTTTGTTTAAATGCAGCAGGCTGTTGCAGACGCTGGAGGTAGATATTGATCCTTTTTTTCTACATGTAATGAATAGTAAATCATCCACCAATTTCATAACGTTGCGTGTATACAGTCATCTTCTACTGGTCCGGACCAGAGTTCCTCCCAGCGTTTAGCTCTGGCAGGCTTCTGACACAGGAGTGCATTAATATTACAAATATTCAAATAACTTTATTTAACATTCTGGAGGCTGACGGCAGCAGCGGGAAATTCACAGCCCATTGAGCAAGAGCACTTCTCAGGGCTAAGTAGCGATTCATCATGGCAGCCTTACTGCTGTCTAATGGCCGCCATCATAGGGTGCACAAGCACACGCACAAATCAATGTTGACCCTCAAACATTATTTTTAAGTTTGTATTCAGCTAACACTGTATTGATTTGAATATATATGGAAAACATTTAAAAACACAATCCAATGTATTTTCTAAAAAAAACTTCCCATGTTTTATTTATTTTCCGACTGCTTGCTTTAACACAAACTTTTAAGCAAGCAGGGCCGCTGAGAAGCAGCAAACAAAGAAAAACGATTCAAGTGGATATACTGTATTGCTTCAGGAGGACTTTAGAGATTTCTTTACCATTTGTAAAGCTTTTTGGGTGGTTAATGTTGTTTGTTTGTTCGTACACTGGTGCATTTGGGAAACAGAAACACTTATTAAGGACAGAAAACTTAAAAGGCAACTAATATGAATGAGATTTTAGCTCCAGAAAAACAAAGGGTTTTCAGTGTTAGTGTAGTTTGGAGAAGGAGGTAAAAGAAAAACGGGAAGAAAATAAGTGAGAGTCATGGATAAGGAGTTAAAGATAAAAGAAGTGACTATGGAGGTGTGATGTTTACTTTAGGTTACGATGGGGGATGTTGTCTTGCTCAGGAAACCCACAATAAGAATAATAATAATAATAATAAATTCTTGTCAATCTAAAAATGATAGGTATAAGTTGGGTTTATTGATGAACATTCATATCAAACTCACACTGAAGAGTCAGTCTTTTAGCGTTCAAGATCACTGCCCCAACTTTGAGATTATTTTACAGGAAGTATAAGACTTTTTATTAGCAAAATTATTGGAGGCCTGACCTTTTTTAATAATCTCTGTAATGTCTTTTCTTCAACACCAGTTGGTCGTCTCTGTATTCTTGTTTTAAGTCATAGTCTCAGTTCCTTAAACGTAAAATGACTTGGCCTTCATTTTTAAATATGGGATTAATGGAAAATTGAGTAATCGAGTAAGAGCTAGAGTAAGTCCATTTTAATGTAGCGACTAGAGCTCACTCCAAAGTGACACACTTAAAAACATCCAAAAACCTCCATGGTGCTTGTTTGTAACGTCAATCTTGAATTGAAGCCTCGACATGAGGCATTGTTCCGGAAAAAATAAAACGAGTCTGTATTTTAATTTTGTTTTTACCAGATACTGCTAGGCTAGTAGCATACATCTTGCAATGTTTTTCAATGAGGACAACTTACGCTACAAACAAACAAATAAAAAAAAATACAGACTTATTTAAGTTGTTTTTCTTTAACAATTCCTTTTGTTGTGGCTTCCATACACGATGGCCGTTACAGACGAGCACCACAGAGGTATTTGGATGTTTTTAAGTGCGTCATTTTTGAATGGAGATGAAAACTGAGCTCCAGTCGCTGCATAAACATGAACATAGATTTCGACTATAAATATAAAAAGGCAAATTCACACTAATCACATTTCTTATATGTCCAAGCACAAAAACAACAACAGGATCTAAATCACCTTGAAAACCAATTAAGGTCTGACTCGTCCTAGTCCTATTAGTAGCAGATTCCGTTATGAGGCTACAAGGATGCAGGCACAGAGAAAAGCTGTATTAATGGGAGAGCGAGCGTGAAAGGCTTCTTGTTTCCATGGCTGGCGGTCAGCTGAATAGGAGGATGGCAGGGAGCGGCGGTGAAAGAGTGTGACCCAAACAAAGACTCTTTGAATCTCAGGCCCCAACAAAGTGTTTGTAATGACTCCAAACACAGATGCGCCGCTCTCAGTGCCACGGCAGTCAGTCCCTAATGATGTGTGTGGAATCTAGAGATTTTTGTTCACCCATAATAGATATGGTCGCCACATACAGAGCTCGTCTTGCTCCCCCCGTGGAGCGACACACACACCGCTGCCCATTATTGTCACTTTTTCTTTCACGGGGGTCGTGTTTTCTAACTTTCTATCCTTTTTTTGCAATCATCCTCTTTTTGTACCCTAGGCCTTCACCTTCAGGGCGCCACGCAAACTTTTTAGACACCCCATTTTTGTGTCCAATTCCTCCAGTTCTTTGCTCTTGTTTCACACAGATTTACTATCATACCTTCAGTGATGGACGAGGAATCAGGGAAAACTGTGAGGCACAAAGGACACCATACATTCAACAGATGGCTTTGACTCTACTTAATTTGCCGGCGTTACCCTCGCTGCCAAAACACAAAAGACGAGCACCACGAGGGCTCTAGTTCACCATCTCACCCCATCAGTGACCCCATCCATCAAGTTTCCTCTTTACGTTCTTTAAAGTCTAGTCTGAGTGGCATGTCGGGGAAGCTAACCGATGTGTCTCGGCATATTCAATCTTTTTTAGAGAAACTTCACTGACATGTGTGAGTTGAGGGGCTGCAGGAAGTTTGATTTATAGCCCCCCACATTTCAGCCACTGACAGCGCAGCTACTTATAAAAGCGTCAAATACCGGCCTTAAAAACAAGTGAACCTTAAAGTACTCCCTTCCCAATATTTTAAGATTCAGGATCCAGATGTATCCATATAATTCAAGCTTCCTCTGCGTAAACGTGTGTGTCCGGTTACAGAAGGAAATAAGGAACGTCTTTGCAGGTTGAGAAAACAAACGCATCCTTTTTCTCGGCGCCCAATCTTATTTGTTTATTATCCTCTCGCATCATAGCAAATCCAAAGATATTGTTTCAGTACTTCCTGGAGGCCTGCGCTGAGGGATCCGGAAGATTACTTTATAATGTGCAATTACTGATACGAGTACATGTAATATGAACTGGAACGATACAAATCTTTTTTTTTTCTTTTTATTTCTTTCCACTTTTGTTCAACACTATAAAAAAAATTGCAAAAAAAAGTTGTTTTCTTTGTAAAATGAAATAATCATTTACTGTCAGAAACTGGAATGAATCATTGATTGTGAAGCTCTACTGGCACAGACCTACCAGTGAAAGAGTCCCTATTTTCTACACTTCCTAGTGTTCCAAGGGAGCTGTGATGGCGCTAACTGACAAGCTACATTTGTTTTGTAATTCTTTTTTTTATAGACGCATTCACTATTGTCTGACAATGGACCCTCCATTTTGACTCCCCAGTATGTTGTTGCCGCTTGTATGCTCACAGAAAACGCATTGATTTCCACTCAAAACAAACAACCTGACCACATCTTCTTTGCCGTCCCTTTTCAAGGCTGCAACAACAGGCAGAAAAAAAGGGTATAAAACAGGAAAGCGAAGAGAAGGTGGTTCAGAGAAGAACCAGAGACAAAACAAGACGGAGTGGATCGTTCGGCCAGGAGGTCAAATGAAATGTATTCGGTACATTTTTAAAGTAAAAGTGTAGATTGCATGACACAATGGCTTTACAATCTCCTGTTTGATAGACTAGATCCCTTCAGTTGATTGGTGACAAGATTGTTATGCATAAAAGGACAAGACTAAAATGACCACGCAAGGTTTGGATTTGTCTGGTTGTCCCAGTTTATTGTACTCCTTTATAATGATACATAGAGATGCTTCAGCATGGCCCGCTTGGGGACGATCCCCTCCTAACCCTTTGATAGACAAAATCTTTTCAACCAGAAATGCATTACCAAGATTAAATGCAATGTTTCAACTGCGCTACCCTCTATAACCTTCACACTCTTTGCTTAAAATTCAAAGAATAATGGTTTAAATACCTCAAGTCTCTAGGTGGGTACAGGTGGCTGGCCTCCCATATCGACCTCCGGAGGTACTTTAAGTCACTTCAGCTCTTCTGTCGCTTTTCTAATCAGAATTGAATACTGGCTGTGTGACAAGTGTTGCATTTAAGTGCTCTCAAAGTTGCAGGAGTTGTTTTAAAAAAGGCTCTTTCATTTAGTTGTGGTTTGTTTTTCAAATCCAGGAGAGGAGGGTTTGCGCCAAAAATTAGCGGATTCTGAATTCAATTTCAGTCAACAAGCGGTGAGAAATATGTGAGTCGCATTGGTTCACCTCACATCAAATAGCTACCCTCAAGACTTACTCCCACTCCAACGTATATCTGTCGTCTTGATGAATCTGTTGAAATCTGCTCGCAATAAGTGAGGCCCCGACACAATCCGAACAAGTGCCGAGAAAACGATGGCAATATGCAATTATTGCAACAAAGACTACTCTCTGTGTCGTTCTGCTCGTCCTAATTGCATGTTTTCATCAGCAGCACCAGCACTTGTTTAGGGTCAGGGCAGGATGTTTTGACAGAGCTGGAAAAAAAAAATCTGCTTTTTTTTTTTTAAGTCTGATAGACAGGAAGAGGAGATGAATGTCAATCTGGCTGATGCAGCTCTGAGGGGAGTTATTGATCTTGGCTTTGGTGCCAGTCTCCAAGCCAAGATCCTCTGAAAGAAAACTTTATTTTCTGACTGAAGTGGATTGGGCGTTTATGTATGCATATATGGGGTAGTCAGACAAAAGGATAAAAAGAAGCGAGAGAGACATTTTAATCCTCTCTTTGAGGACTTTGATGAATTTGTTTGCAGAGTTCCCAAACTGGGCAGCCGCTCTGCTTCCAGATCATACTGATTTTGTGGATTTGTAGACGGATCTGATCTCCAGCTGCTTGCTTTTTTTCCTTTGTATCCAAAACATGTACGTGATAAACCTCTTTTTTTCAAATATACATCTGGTTTTCATCGGACACACAGAATCATAATTAGGGTGCTTTCATTGCAACTTCATGGCCTTCTTTTGGTGCAAGAGTTGGGTAACACTTTAGCTCGATTAACTTGTATTTTCCGCACTATAAGGCACACTATAAAGACTTAAAATGTCTCAAAGAACGACAGTGCGCCTTAGAATCTGGAGAGCCTTATATATGAACTTTACCTGGTGGGTAACTTGTTTACAAACACTTTTGACTGAACCAACACGCCGTGGGTCGAATTATGTCATTACGTCATCACAGGGTGGGATTAACGACGCACGTCACATCATGGAGGACGGTTTTGGAGTATGATTACTGCCACCGTTTTGAGCAAGTGTGTCTTGGTTGTTGTACACTCAAAACACTAGTGGATGCATAACGCAACCCCAGTCAAACGTTTGACCTTATCTTTTATTCTATGCGCCTAGTTATCCGGTGCACCTAATCGTGCGGAAATTTCGGTACTTTATCTATATCTCGTACCTTGTGATCCCGTTGATACAAAGTGATGCAAATCTCCCTTGTGTTGATCCACACTTCACTCGAGTGTTAGTTACAACAACTACTGATTAGGAATCTCCCACAATAGATATGGTTTGAGATTAAAAGTGGAATGTACTAGCTGCCTGTCTCCAAGCATACATTGTAAATGCTAAGATATTTCCCTTAACATCCCTATTGGTCTGCTTAACAAAAAAACCTGTACACACACAATAAAAAAATCCCCTTTGGACAGGCAAGATGGAATCTCCGGGACCAGCGTTGTGTCGGGGCCCGACTTTGCTCCGTCACGGTCCACAAAGTGAATATTATCTGATTAGTCTGAGTCCGAACGGTGGCGAAAGCTGACAAACAAATGGATTTGCTCTGTCTCAAACGTTCTCTGGGGGAACCGGACGGGACGGAGATACAGAGACGCAGCCTTTTGTGTCTGCGCCAGCACCAAGTATAATAAGACCCTTTGGGGAATGAACCAAACCAAGAATGATAGGGACACGAAAAGGCTCTTGCTCATACATCCAGTCGATTTCACAATCTCTGTGCATTTCTCCCTCCGTTGCTTATCTCACCTTCCTCTTGTGGCTTTTTTTTTTCCATTCAAGTTTGACCTTTATGTATCTGTATTCTACAGTCAGTCTATCATGTGCTTGGCTTTGCAGACCTGTTGTTTATTTTGGATTCTGTGACATTCTCTGTTGAGTTGCATTCTGAAAGAAAATTTTTGAAAAGCTATTCATACCTGACAGCGTTTTTTTTTTTATCTTAAACCCATTTGGCCTTTCCACAGGTATGCATGGTGCTGAAGGCAAACAAGTTTGTAGTTACAAACAAACACAACTATTTTACTAGAATTGTTTTCATTATGAACTCAAAAGCGCCCAAAAGAATGCGTAAAATATGCATGCTTGGCTCTGGAAAGGGGCAGAGAGTCCACTGCTTTTAAGTTGATAATGTCATGTGAATGGGACTGGTGCCCCCCAGAGAAATGCCTCTGAGATCTCTGAGCACAAAAGAGCCTTTCTCTCTCGTGACCCTGCTCCATGTCGCCTCTGCCAGCCCCATCTCAACCCACATGGTCCCTTTTTTTTCTCTCTCTTGAGCCTAATCTGGATTGGAAGCCCATCCACAAAGGAGGGTCCATCTTTGCCTGTGCCTTCTCATTCTTCCCCACAGAACCCCTCGCTGGAGCGGCTAATTGTTGCATGGAGTGGATGAGTGATTGGACGTCAGGCTGGTTAACGCTGCCCCCTGTGGAATAGAGATGCGACGAAGAGGAAGATGAATGCTGACTTAAGAGACAGCGAGGAGAGCTCGGTTGTAAAAATGATTTATCAACCTCTCCGTGTGTTTATCATTTGATTCAGATCGCAACACTCGCTGATGGTAAAGTTTGCTCCATACACCACACTTCAGAGATGTTTGTGCTCAATATGGAGACCGAAAACTTGGCAAAAAGATTCACATTTGTAACCATTAAGGAAACATTAAATATACATAAGTATAGTGGTTTTTAATTACTGGCTGGGTTTCTATTTAAGTTTTAGGTTGTTGAGCAATTTTGTAAGTCCAAAAAGCCTCTTTAAATATATCAATTTTAAGTGGTGAAAAAGTGTTTTTTTGAACAAATTTAAAAAAAAAAAATCGTCTAATGAGCAATAACAAAAATATGTTTTATTTTTAATGAGTAATCTGATTTTCTTTTTTGCATCTGGATTTTATTTTTTTATTAAAGGATTTTCAAGGGAAATTATTTCAGGATGAATAGTTAGTTATGAATAGTTTAATGTTTTGGCCAAGTGCAGTAAATTCTGTGACCCAAGATCATTTTTGATTTTGTTATTTTTATTCATCATGATCTCATCCAGCTGCACTACAGTTAGATGTGAGATAAAAAAAACTGTAGCCAGTTAGTTTTTTAATTAATATGAAATGAACATATGACCATTATTTACAGTTTCCTTGATAGTTTTGAACCAAAGATAAAGAAAAAAGAAGATTGTTCAGATGCAAATCTTATATGTTTTATATGGCAAAAGACTCTAGACGGTTTAGTCTTCTTCATTGGCCTTATACTACTGTGTCCTGCATTTCCAATGACAAGGAACAATGGAACATTTAAACTTTTCTATTGTTTTTCTGTTAAATAAATTAAAAATCTGCAAAAAGCTCCTTATAAAAGCATTAACTTAAGGTGTTAGTGGTGCCGTATTTCAACTTACTCGCTAAAACTTCATCAGAAAAGGTCTGAATCAAACACTTCATAACAAGCGAGAACTTTAAACTATATTTTTGGTTTCCGTGGTGTCATGGCCAAATTGAAAGTATTTAAATGTTATTAATTTGTAACTAACGTTTCGTGGGTTATTTACAAGTGTAGCTGGTTACCTGGCCTCGCCCTAACGTTTTCTCAATCCAACATTTTTTTTCACTATATTTTTTCTGTTCTCATTTAGCATCTTTTACGATACATCGGTGTTGAGTGGAGACCTAGAGCCCCCTGTGACACCGGTGCTGGGTGCAAACCGCGAGGCATCACTGGAGAGTGTTAAAAACTCTGGAGCTTTGAAGTGTAATGCCGTTGCCCTCAGCTACTTAACTTCAGGGTCAGTCGAGATTACACTCTTGAGCAGTGTTTCGGACTTTTAACGGCCGCGAGCGTGCACGTGTTCGCCCCGGCGTCACATCCACCTGTTCCTCGTCCAGAATCGGGAAGTCTAATATGTTTCTTCACCCGCCGTAGAAATCGGATTGTTAACTAATTATTGATGTGTTTCCTAGACTTAAAATCCCATTTTCGCCCTGCATCTGTCCCTCTCCTTCTGCCTCTCTGTCTGTGTTCGCTGCCCCGGAACACGTTAATCCAGTGTGAAAGCAATTGGCTCTCTCAGATCTAATCAATAGAGGGCCAGGGCGGCGAGCCAGGGGGAACATCTCTGGCCCCTGCTCAGCTACAATCAATTTAGAACCATCGATTCAGTGATTGAAATACAAAGAGCAGATGCACTGGACCATGCAGGTGCTTTAGTGTGCGGGTGTGTGGACATGCTATATATCGCCCTGTTTTTCCTCCTGGGTTCGAGCATCTATGTGCACTCCGCCATATGTGTGCGTCTATAGCATGATTTATTTCACGACCATCTGTGGTAAAATGGAAACGGCGTTTAATCTAGCACCTCTGTTTCCAGAGCCAAGAAAAAAACCTCCTCTAATCCAATATGTGCTGGTGTGTACGTATGTGTGTAGCGCCATGTAGCATGATTGGTTTCTCCTCACCAAGCATTTGTGTGCGATATAAACCTATTTTCCACTCTCATGCTGGAGTGACTACATGCAGAATTTATTGCAGCCGAATGAGAACTTTGCCGCCGTGTGCTGATGTGCAGATCTCCACAGAGGTGCGACTTCAACATGCTATGTGTAACCATGCGTGTATGGTTTGTGTCGTATGATCCAGTTTGAGCTGCTGACGACGGTTCCACATGTGTGTGCATGTGTGCGCATGTGTGGGAGTTTAAAATGAACAAAAGGTGTGGAATTTCGGATACAAAAACTACCAACTACCAGTTGATGTCACATTAATCTGAAAAAGTGGACGATTGTTTTATTATTTTGTTTGTAAAAGTCTTTCGCTAATAGTCCTGACTTTTTAAAAACTGAAATGGCTGCTTTTTTTGGATTTCTCTGCAAGATGTGGCTGGTTTCGTGCTTTAATTTTTTTTTAGAAGAATACATTTAAATTTAGTCTCCTCGTAGGTTTGTTCATCCTTTTTGTTTTTGGGTAAAAATGAATTGAACAACTATAAGTGTTTCTTAAATAATTATTGGACCTCTATTGTATCATCAGTATTTGTCTGTTTGTACAAAACTCTCTTTTCATTGTAATATTTACATTAGAATATGTAATAAACCCCCGCCCACTTTGTTTTTCTGGAGAAGAAACATTGTAATCACAGCATTACCTTTGTTTACCATACCCGCTGTGATTGGTCAAGCATTGAGGTTTGTCATGGCGCGTTATTAATCCCAGAAGTCTCTACCTCCAAGGGTCTCGTTGTACAAACAAAGCGAGGTGTGATTTCACATGGCTGGAGGAGGAGTGAAGCCATTACTTTATAAAGTTTTTAATTTTGTTATAGAGTAATACCTTCAAAACATGGTCATGATGAGGGACTTACTGCATCTTGTAGAGGAAGACTGCAACATTTGAAACGTGTGTTTCTGTGTGCCTGCTTTTTGCCCTAACTAGCTGGGATAGACTCCAGTTCCCAACAACCCCAATACTGGAGTCAGCAGTATTTGATTCCACTGACATTAAGAGATCAATGGTAACCATGGCTGACACTTGCCATGTTTGTATTTAAACATTGAACTGACATCTAGCTGCGCTAGAATCTGAAAGTGACGTGCAAATACTTTTTAAGTGTGCACAGACCTGTAACGCAGAAGAAGGTGTTCCTGTCCGCTCCTTGTTTTTTTTCCTGAAGTCCAACATGGCCTCCATCTCTCCAAACAATCCATCATTGTCAATCATCCGTGGTCCTCTACATGTGTAAATAACCCCTGAACCCTTGCAACAGCCAGCTGTGAATGAAGATGTGTGTGCAACATCAGATGGCACTACTTTGCCACTCACTCCAACTACACGTGCAATCCCACTGAACAAACACATATGCTGGGTTCATAGCTCGCGGCGTATTGACTAAAGCTGCTAGATAAAGGTCACATTTGGACAGGTAGGATGGAGGTAGGGGGGTGGTGTCCACAGTTCTTTCCAGCGTTGATGTCGGGGTGTGTGGGTTCGTCCGAATGAGGATACATCTACTGCTGTAGTCCTGCAGAGGTTACTCACATGTGTGTGTGACGTGAATTTAGAAGCAGATGTAGCAGGTATGGTGGTGGGATCTTAATGAGGGTTGTTTACCTGGTGGAACCTTTAAGCTTCGGGCATGACTGTTGTCTCGTTTGTGAGTTTAAACTGTCTTCAAAAAGACAGAAAGTCATGTACACACCCAGCCAAACGACAGCTTACTAGTCATTCTAGTTGCATGTATTATTGAGTCTATGTGTACATTTACTCTAAAACACGATACAAGTGATACATTGGTAGAAATAAATAACATCCACCATTTAACAGGACACATTTTTTGTCGCAATACTCGACACAAACTCACAACTGTTGGTCTTATTATTAATATTGTATATAGTATTGGTAATATAAATAACATTTGTTGTTCTTTGTATGAATCATGTGGTCATAAAAACATGGTGAAACTGAGATGGACCATGGACCAGATTTTCCTGATACTAAGACTAGCATTATTGCTTTTTTTATTAAATAAAGAAAACCAATAATTTCCCAATCAAGGAGTGTTGATGGTAATAAGAACACAAGCACTCGCGTATACTGCCCCTGTCGGTTCTGCCAAGAACCTGTGTATTTGATACATATAACCACAAGAACCAAAGTATCAGTTCCTGTGAGAACCTTACATTTATTACCAGTTTCTTATTATTTATTACTTATTATTAACAAATGTAATGTTTTTCATTGCAAAAAAACACATTTATAACTATTTAATCATTTTATTGACCTTTTGTGTATTTGTTTTCTCTTATATTCACACATTTTTGTTGTTGTTTTGTGTAGTGAAGATAAGTTTTAACTGACTCCAGCCTCTGGTAACGGTAAAATAGTTTAATTGACTAGCCTAGCTAGTTGATTTCAATGCTAGCTGCAGTTATTCTGCCATCCCCATATCACATCATCTCCTTATATATAACACATCATGTCCTTATATATAACACATCATGTCCTTATATATAACACACAATGTCCAGATGAGGATAATAATACAATTATTTGTACAAATAATCAGACAACACATCAATAATTCCTAATATCAGGTTTGGGATAATGTTATGATTAGTTATGTTATGATGAAGCTTCATGAAGCAGTGTCATTATTTTCAGAGTCCACTAGATGGTGATCTGTGCACTTTTGTTTTGAACAACTGCTTTAATGAAACATCACATCATTTTCAAAGTGATGGCGCCACCTACTGACCTCTTAACAACATGACACTGCTTCATGAAGACCATCACCAGGTATAATAGGAAAACTGACCCCGAGCCTGTTACAGAGTGGTAAAAAATCCAAATGACCTACATAATGCTGTTTTTTTTCATGTAATTCACAACGTTGTAGGCGATATACCTGACAGCTCTTATTTTATTCTGCTATTGTCTGTTACTAAAGCATCTTAACAGCCATGAAAAAGCTTTTTTGAAAAAACAACTTGGGATTCTGCCACCAATCATTTGAGTGACAGGACAGAGTGCTTTATCACTTTGTGTTTCTCTTATTCTGCTGCTTCGTTCCACCTCACACATCCATGATCCGGGTCATTTTTCTCCCACGCTACAGACTCTGCCTTCTCACTAGATGCAGACCATTTTCATCATTATTTCCCATTAAGGACAATTCCGGCAAGGCCAGTGAACCACATCGCTGCGTCTGCATCTCAATGGTAACTGCATCATCGTAGGCGTTTTTTTCCAACATATCTATCTTTAGTTTTTACATATCCCAGGATGATGGACGTCATGTCCTCACTGCTGCCACCTCGCCCACAGTATGTGTCCTGTCGTTATATAGTCTGGAGATGAAAAGTAGATGCATGTCAGGTGAGGAATATATCAAACTACTCTTCTAAACAGGTGCAGCACGTGACCTTTGAACACGTGTGTTATTGAACATTTATATTTAGCATAAATCCTTCCTATGTGAAATAAAGATTTAGGTCATGGAGATATTTACAGTTTATACAGATTCATAAGAAAAACTTTATTAGATTTTAAATTCAAACAAACTTGAATAAAACCTCTAAAATTGTCATTGTTTTATCAACAAAAAAAATCTGAATGTTCCAAATTTGAACTTTTTTTTTTTTTTTAAATACATGTAGAATAAAATGTAAAAATGTGGTATACATAAAACATTGAATATACTGTATATTTATTCATATTTTAGATAAACACATTATTCAATAACTTAGTTTGAAATTCAAAATGAACACAAATAATAAATAACATCATTTTCTGGAGAAAAACAAATCTATAAAAAACAAACTTTTTAATTTAATTTAATTCAGTATATACTGGAAAAAACATGTTGGAAGAAAAAACTGGTAGACATTAGGATAGTATATATATATATATATATATATATATATATATATATATATATATATGTGTCAGACATTAGACATCATACAAACAACTGCATATAATAACAAATATATATAATTAGGTTGTTACCAATGAGTAATTGCGTAAATAACTTTATTTCTCTTCTTTAAGTATCGTTGAACATTATTCTCCAGTGTGTCTGAAACTCAAATCAATAAAGTTTGAATCCAAATTCTGAACGTCTTTTGGCGAGCTGTTGTCGCTGACTCTGACAACATATCTGCCGTGTGCGGAAATGTCAAAGTCAGCATGACCGAGCCAAAATAGATGGAATGTGTTGTGACGGTGTCTACGATTCAAGGCTGAAAATTCCGTTGTCTCATTTTTTAGGTCAATATTTACGCAGTTAAAATTGCGTTTTGTCCACGCAATTAAGAGTCAAGTGAGTAAACCTTTGTTTTGGTTTTATCTTGCATAATTACTCTGCTTATTTCCCTTCAGAGGCTTTTTTTCACTTTGTGGCTCCTTTTAAAACCAGAGCCACGAGGTTGAGCATTTTAAGATGCATTAATAAATTCAGTTTGTGCCATCATGACTCCAATCATCCTGTATTAGCTGAATGTTAGTTGAGGGTTTTGCTTTTAAGCTGAATAGAGCTCAGGTCGACACAAACAAGTCTAAATTAAATGATCTATTTATATTTAGAAATATGACAAACTGGCCGTTTTCTATTGAATTATTATTTTTTCATTTTTGCTACTGACTAAGGGAGTATTTTCTGAGTAATTTGTGTCTCTATGGAATCACAGACAGAAATTTAAGTCCATATGACCGACGCTAACGCCGCTGACTTTTCTTCGTACAAAAAGATGCACTTAAACTCATCCAAATACCTCCAAACTGCTTGTCATTCTTGAAAACACACCCCTAGAAGACAAATTGTTTAAAAAAAAAAGTCTTTATTATAAGCTTGTTTGTAGCAGAAGCTAAAAGGCTAACATGCTACATAGACAGGAAACTAGTGAATATTACGAGGGTAGACTTTAGAAAAAAGGAGCGCGAGTGTTTCCTGTTTTTGCAGCATGCTTAAGCTTCTACTACAAACAAGCTTAAAATATTAACTTGTTTGGGTTTTTTTGTACAATTTTCTCATGTCGAAGCTTCAATACAAGATCTGCATTACAGACGAGCAGTATGGAGGTATTTGGATGTTTTTAAGTGTCTTTTTGGACGAAGAAAAGTGGGCTCTGAAGTGGTTGAATTCAAGTTAAGCTAAAGAAAAAATCTTTACTCAGAAGAAGGAAACCGAAAACTTCAAGTTCTACAAACAACTCCTCTGTGACAGTTTCTATACAGATTTCTTGTGTGATGATTCACATGTGGTGAGGAAAAAAAAAACAACCACCTGAAGCAACTTGACATTGAAGCCCAATTGTTCCTCAGTGGACGCCGTTGTGTTTCGGGCAAGAAGGGAACTGAATAATTCTGACTCATCCAGTCTATGAATCTTATACATCATGAACCTAAGGTACATTTTCCTCGAAGCATCAACACCAGGATCATATAACCAGGACAACATAAGCAACATCTTAAACAATCCTCCAAAGACAAATAACTAAGAAACAACAAAAATAAAGTTTCTATCTCCCATTTCTGTATCTATTAAGGCTTGGTAAATACTTCATTAATCCATTGTACAGTCAAAGCTATGTATTTCGGTTCAGAGTGACAGGACAATTGACCAATTTTGTTCTTCGTGGGTGGACCAAAATTGGAGTGGTTAGAGGGGGAGATTTAAATGGACGTTCAAGTCATTTAGTGATGTGCTGATGAAGCTTCATGAAACATTGTAATTTTGTTTATAGGTCAAAAAATGATGTGATGTTTCATTCAAACAAAAGAAAATAGTGGAGAGACCGCCATCTAGTGGACTTTGAAAATAATGGCACTGTTTAATGAAGCTTCATCAGACCATCAGTAGTCAGTATAGTTGTAGCTACTTTTGCTTTTTTTCCCAAAAAACAATTAATAAAAGAACGACTCCAGAAGAAGGTAATAAAATCAAAATAATAAATAATAAAAGAATGTTGAAAAGCCACTTCAAATGGGAGCATTATCTGCATATCTTTGAAAGGGAACTATAGTATTATTCTGCTGGAGTTGTTTGCTTTTTGCATCATCCACATGGCTCTGCAGGGGTTTATTCAGCCTTACAAATCTGACAAAGTCAACCCGCCGGCACCACCGCGGCGTACCTGCAAGCAGCAGTCAGTGAATACGTTTTAGTTTTTCTTTTTTGTTGTTGTCTTTATTCAACTTCAACTATGTAGCCTTGATGATGTCAATTTATCTGCTGTTCATGTTGAGCAGGTTTTCAGTTTGAGAATGTTTAATTCCTGTCAGTTTCTGGTAGTTGTGGTTTAGGTGAAGGCTGGGCTGAATAAGAGAGCAACCATAAAAGGCTTTGGCGATGTCGCAAATTTCTCTAATCCAAATGTGAGTACTGCAAATGTAGCTGTACGCTGCAATAAAGTTTGGTGCTAAAATGATCCTGTTGTAGATTATTTAATGACATACAGATGAAATAAATGCTTTTAAAATTAGCTTTTTAAAATATATTTCGGTACAATAAATAGTGTATATATTAATACTAAACATCATCTTAAGTGAGTAATTTCCCATCTGCAATTTTAATTTAAAGTATACAATGCCAATGATTTAATCCTCAAACAACTTCTGTGTGTACACCAACAGCATGTAGATTGTGAGCTCTAGTTTAAAAAAGAAAAAGCTGCATTTTTTTATTGGTTCATCTTTTATCACAAACCAATGATAGTCCAGCTTCACTTGTTTGGCCGATGTTTCGGGGACAGATTTGCAATAATCATCTAGAAGATTGCTTCCGTGGTTGCAGCAGGTGTTCCGGAGCCATTAAATTGTCCCCCAGCATTTATCGTGCAAACAACAACGGACAACTTTTATGAAAAACCTTCTAGTTTGAGCATTTTCGAAGGCCAAGTTGTCACCACAAATAAACTTGCCGACTGGAATCGGCGACATTCGTCTTTTCTAACTGTCATAAAGGATCTCTTCTACTGTTTTGGAAGATTTTTGTTCAGCCGTCCAGCAGATGCTTTGAGTTTATTAGAAATTAGCTTCTGCAACCAAGCAACAAGAATCCCTTTGAAACAGCCGATTGCTTCACTTTGATCGTAAATGAAAGAAAATTCTCATTTACGTTTTAGGAATTGACTTTGCAAACCAATTACTTTCCCTTTCTTGTTTTCTCATGTGGAAAACTACAGTTTCCTTTTGTTGTTGTTGTGTGTTTCATCAGCCGCTCCTCACCCCTCCTCACCCATCTCACATCTCAACTGTACGACTGTTGCCTCCTGAGTGTCCTCAATTCCATGACGACTCTTCATCTTCGCGTTGATAGTTTAGATTGTTCTTGCAACACGCAAATGTTTCCAGCATTCCACTTACAAAGACGAATTTATCGGAGCAGCAGGGACGCTTATACGTCGCCTCTATTCTGCTCTTCTCGACCTTGTTTCCTTCCGAGGTATTGTTCTCCCTGTATGAGCTGATATGAATAAATTCTTATTCCGTGTGCGAAAAGACCCCACGACCTTGATTGTGCCATTTCCTTCTGCGTGTGATGAGTCTAGAAACTTCTAAACTTTAGTTCTGGTGCTTCCTTGGATCATCGTATTGACCGGGACTTGGGTAAAGTAGTGCACTTTATATAAAATATTTGTTTCAGAATCACATTTCTAATCTTTCTAATTAATTAAATTGAAATATTGTTGAATTATAGTGCATTTATTTTAGGTGACGAAATTCAAAATAATGTGTAATAAATAAAATAAAGAACTTTTTTTCAAGTGATGTTCTAATGAAGCTTGGTGACGCAGTGTCATTATTTTCAGAGTCCACAAGATGGCGGTCCCTGCACTATTTTTTTTTTGGTTTTGAACAACGGTTCTAATGAAAAATCACATCATTTTTAACTGATGGCGCCACCTACTGACCTCTTAACAACATGACACTGATTCATGAAGCTATATCAGAACAACATTACTATTTTAGCTAATTTTTTTAAAATAATTTCATGAGATGATTTCATTGTGTATCGTTCAGCCTTTTTCGTAACATATAAGGCTGTTTTTCTTGCTTCTCCTTCTTGATGACCCCTTCAGATTCAAATTACAAAAGCATGTCTAAAATTTGTTTCTGGCGACAACCATCAGAAAAGTGGAACTGCCATGTCATAAAATCTCTTGTGCGCAATTGCCAAATACAGCATGCAAATGTATTTATTTTTTACCAAAAAATCTCTTTCATATCAAAAAACACTGTTTATTAGTTATGACACTTCGTGAAACAGTGTCATGTTGTTTAGAGACTATAAGGGGGCGACATCAGTTTACACGGTCTTAATATTGGTCTTGGTCCTGGTCTTGGTCTTTTACTTGATCTTGGTCTTTATATTAGTCTCGGTCTTTTACTTTATCTAAGTTTTTCATTTGATCTTGGTCTTGGTCTCAAATAGTGATGCACTGATGAAACTTCATGAAACAGTGTCATGTTGTTTAGAGGTCAGTAGGTGGCGCCATCAGTTTAAAAATGATGTGATCTTTCAATAGAACAGTTGTTCAAAACAAAGGAAAATAGTGCAGAGACCGCCATCTAGTGGACTCTGGAAATAATGACACTGTTTCATGAAGCTTCATCACATGACACACTGAAGTTAAGTAGTTTGTTGGTGACATGGTGGTTGTCGAAAATTACACTGTGAAGAGCTTTGTTAAAGTAATAGCCAGACATTTCTTTCCCCAGCTAAATAATAAATAATAATGAATGATAAATAATTTAATTCATAAGGCGCCTATTAAAACAAACAAGGACACGAGACGGTAAGATTTAAATACAACAATGATGCTCAATATCAAGCTAATACGTTAACAAAAAGTTAATAAATAGTTGTGTAAAAGTTCCTTTAAAATACGGAAAAAGATTATTCTTTACTAACTGACATAACTAGGATCCTCTGGAAGGGAAAAGAACGTTTGCAAGGAAGTCCGGTGTTTTAAACGTAAAGTAAAAAACACACTAAAAGTGTTTGGATAACTGCTATTGATGAATCGATCCGGCCATGAACTTAATGAAGCACTTCCTTTTCCAAAGACACAAGCAGAAAGAGGGAAAGAGGAACTGCTGACCTCAGCATTCACAGTCACGGAGAAGCTTTCCTTCCCCTGTTTGACGGATTCCGTGGATATTGACAGACTTACTGCTGATTTTACGACCCGAACGCTCGCCGTCCGTCAAAGCCAGTCACGGCTCAACTCGCCCGCCATTGATTCGTTGTCGTAAAGCGCTCAGTGCATTGTCAAATGTGCGCTAACGCAAGTACCTGTTGTCACAACACCTGCCAGCCAGATCATTAGCGGCGTCGAACGCCACATGTTCGGGGGTCCGGCTCGGTTCTGATCGCCGTGTGGAAGGAAGTGTTTCGCACATGTTAGCGTCTGCTGTGGGGCGATACGTTTCAGAGGGTGGTTTCCTCTACTCCTCTGCCAACCTGGGTTTGGCACCGTGTCGCGTCCGTGAATACCGATGTCGACTTGTTTCCCTCTATCCGTGTCTGCCCGATCATGCTTTCCGTCTGAGAGAATTTCCTTTCGCCTGGCACGTCGCAAACACAATACTGGGTCGGAATTCATTCTTTTATTGATCTCCATCATGTTCGTATTAATCCCATACACAGTCGCGAGCACGCTCTCCACATGCGTGTTGTTACACAAAGCCAGATTTCCCAGTCGGCCGGAGCCGTCGCCGGTTGGCTGTTCAAAGTGTGAGCCAAAAAAGATACTGGCTGTGAGGTTGCCATAGTAACAGCCTGCCCAGGGGTGTGTGTGCTATCTGCTAAATTGCGCGACCGTTTGTTTAACGCTTCCACTCCTTCCTGGTTTTAGACCTGCTTTGTTGCAGGTAGATCTGCCGACGGGACGAGATGGATCCCGACACGCTTCCTTTTTTATGTCCATCCCTCTCGTTTGATCGATACTCTCGTCAGAGGCCGTTCTGAACTTCAATCATTAATAAAGACACTTCTTGTAGCGGAGAATCCTTTGAAAGTGAGAAAGTGAAATAAAGAAAAAATGGCCAACATCCTGAACAAGAAGTTTTTACAGCAGCACTTGTTAAGACACATATAAAGATGGTTTAACTTGAAACGACTTGTGTCGTAGTTTGACGCAGATTCTGTTGATATTAAAGTACTGTAAATATTGTTGCTTTTCCAAAACAATCTGGGAATTAATATGGTGGTTCATCAGGTAAAAACGGGGGGCAAAATCTCATCCAGAAATTCAACATTTTATTTCACTCATGGAATATTGTCATCAAAAGCTTGTGCAACATTTAAAAAGTTTTTATTTTATTTTATTTTTATTGAGTATTTAAGGTGCTCACAGGTCACATGCAATTCTGTTCTTTATTCGCCAATGACAGCATCTCTTGAGGCCTTGAATCATGATTTAATTTTCTCCACCAGCCATTGACTTCTTCTTACAGCCGCTTCAAAGTGGCTCTTAAAGAGGTCGAAGTAGAAATGGCTGTTTTTCAAAGGGTGTATTGAATAAGGCTTATGCAATTATTACGGCAACATTTTTTACTTTTTTATACATGAAATTGATTTAGATTAGTGCCACGTGAAAATGATCATTTGCATCCTACTTTCCAATTTAATAAATAATAATAATAATAAATAATAATATTATTTATAATAATGTCTCTGTGTTAATTAAGATACATAACAATATATATAGCATTTCAGATTATTTGAGCTATACAAAATAACACATTTTGAGTTTGTATTCAACTATTAAAACCCAAATAATACATCTATGAAATATAATATATTATATATTCATATATTATATTACACAATATTGAAAAATAACTGTATTAAATACCAAATTAATGCATAAAATGTAACAGATATACAGTATATGTCGATATTCCCTTTACAGAGGCAAATTATGTATCCACAGTAACTTTTATTCAGTATAATATGGCCATCGGGTAGAAATAATTGCTTTTAGTTGTTGACTTTCTTAATTATAGAATAATTGCAAGTTAATTTAATTTAATTTTCATTAAAAAAAACGAAAAACAAGGCAACTTTTTTCATCATCAACACCGTAAAACAAAAATAATAATGTAACATGTTTTGATTCCAATAAAACATTTTGTATCTTAATGATAGTAAGTAAATAAGTAATATGGCTAAAAGGAATATGTCGTACTTTAAACTGATGGAACGACTACTGTGCTCGCAGTACAGCACTGTACTGGAAACGTGTTAATAAAACGATACCATTTACTGAACAAGCCGGATGAGTGTGTAGGAATTCCGGGGCTCTTGAGTGTGCACATGTGGGTGGTTGCAGGCGTAGCTTCAGTGTGGTAGAGAGTTTCTGACGGCGGGAGAATGGACAGATGATTAATGATCAGGGGGAGTTTTTCTGTGGGTGGAACTCTTGACCAATGCACCTCTTAACAAAAGCAGATGAGGTATTCTCCAAGTGCTGCACTCTTTCAGCCTCCATCCCTTTTGTCCCTCTCTGGCCCTCCTTCACATCACACATTCTCTCGCCGTGAGATTAGGAGGTGATGATGGAGGC
The DNA here is from genome assembly GCF_982586985.1 of Callionymus lyra. Classification (NCBI taxonomy): domain Eukaryota; kingdom Metazoa; phylum Chordata; class Actinopteri; order Syngnathiformes; family Callionymidae; genus Callionymus; species Callionymus lyra. The sequence continues at coordinate 5,810,035 of NC_141833.1, forward strand.
TGGCAGAGACTTACACTCAACAGACGTGCCAGTGATGTCACCGACGTGAACCCTGGATGCCTGGAATCACTGCACTTATGAGGGCTTGCATAGTTGACTTCTATTCCTTTGTGATAATGAATCAATCATGCTTGAACTAACTGTCTAGTTTGTCGCTTTGACCCAAATTGATTCAGAATTGTCCGCCGTCCAATTCATAATAATATATAAAACTTTACATATATGCCCTCTATGTAACTCTAGTATTTAGGTTATTGTTTAAATTGGTTAAATACATTTTTATATATGATACAGTTATAGTTTGTATAGATGCACATGATATTTTAATTTAATCATATTTTTAAATCGTAAATATCGTAATTTAATTATTTTAAAAAACCTCTAAAAATGGATTTTTACCTTTCACCTTTTCAACGGCATTTTACATTGCAAGTATATGATTTAAGGAATATGTCTTACTTTAAACTGATGGCACGACTACTGTGCTCGCAGTCGGTGTTTGTCTGTTAAAATAACTAAAAAATAGTAGAACATTAAATCTCACTTTGAAGCTCCCATTGGTATAAAAAAAAACAACAACTAGTTCAATCATGTTGGCAAAAAAAGGCAAATTTGCTGTTTTCTAGTTAAAAAATACATATATTTCTGCATCCATAATTATTGATTAATTGATTAAACCACCTTTATTGATCCCAAATTGGGTTCATATGGATAGTCGCAACAGTTCACACACATGCATGTTCTTTTTAGACATAAAGTACACACATTAAAAACAGAAGAACAAAATAAATATTTTAAAAGAAATAAAAACTAAAATATGAATAAATTAATGCTAATAAAAATTACCATTATTTCATTTTTTGTTCTAATTCTCACTCTACTTAAAACCCCAACAAATAAAAAAAAAAAAAAAAATTGGCCTGTTGAGTATTTATTCATTTAAGCATTGGTTCTTCATAAGAGCGTCTGCAAACTCAGAGGACCTTCAAAATCATGTTCAAATCCGGCCCATTGAAGCACAAAAGTGACAGAAATCATTTGAATTATCGACCAATAACGTTTTCACCGTGAAACCTGGAGGTCTTGTACTTGGTGGCTGTATCTGGTGGCTTTTATTTCACTCATGTTCTCATTTCAAATATACAAAACTCCAAAATCAATCGCATGATGATTATGATGAATAAATCATTGTTTGACTGGAGTTCTAACGCCCTCTGAGTATTTGACATTTAGCGTTCAGGCCGTACCTCTGCCTCCCGTAATTGTGGTGTGTTTTTTCATTGACCTTGTGGACAAAGCACACCTGAGCTGGAAAAGCAACTCATTATGTGGATTGTAGCAGGAAAAATGAACAATGACAGGAGAGTGTTCCTGAATACAAATGAGGCCGACCGTTGATTGCCTTTTTTTTGTTTTTGGACGGCGGCTGTCCCACCAGCTTCTCTCCCCCCTTTGTCAAACTTGTTCACACTACCAGAGACTGACGCGCTCGAATGTAATCGCATAAGCAGATCTGTGACGGAATGTGGCGAGGCCCGAGTGCCGGAGCTGTCTTTTCGGCGTGAGTGACGAGCAGAATGGCGAGACCGGGGTCAGCCGGGTTCTTGACCTAATCATAAGCATGTCTGCGTGAGTGTTCCGTGAGCGAGGGGTTGCGAGCATGACTCCCAAAGCCTCTAAACTCCGTGATCCAACCCATGTGACGAACGGGGGTCGGGTTAAAGGGCGAGCCGGTGGAGAGCAACAGTTATACTTAAGGGTCACCAACACTTGACCTCTGACCTTTTCGTTGGGATCATGCACCCGCTTTGCGCCGTGTTCTCAAATTAAATCCGAAAACACATGACACATGTTTTAAGAGTTTGGAGTTGCAGAATAACTTCAGGGCAACTTTCAATGTGGCGCCATACTCAAAATGATTTAGGTTTCATCACAAAATTCAGATCTAAAATGACAGTTGCATGATCCAACAATGAGATGATACAACCAAAAAACAACTGTTTTGTCTATAATAAAGTAAACAATAATGGCAAATTATAACAGATTCTGCATCTGATTTATTGGGTTTGGATGTTTTTGACATCTTTGTTGTGCATTTTTTAAGACTTAATTAAGAGTTAATTCACAAGCACTTCTTTATTTTTGGAACGGTAGCAAAAGATGAATTTGTTCAATGATTCGAGTGAAAGCTGTCAAGATCCACCTGTACTCACTGATCCCCTGACAGGAAGTCCCATTTACAACTTTATTAACAGTTTTAACTAACAGAGACAATGCTTGTGTAGGTCTGTAATTTGTCTGTTCAAAAGTAAACCATTGGTCTTCATCATAATGAGACAAAGTGCTAAAAAAATGTATTAGGTCGGTCAGAATTAAAGCATTTTTCACTAGTCTAGTCCTGGTGTTGTACAAAATGAATGATGCTGGACTTCAATATGTAGTGCTCTTCAAGCATGTTGTCGAGTGAAGTAGGCTCTCTTCGCAGATAGTGTTTTATTTTGCTATTGCCGATATGCTTTTTTTTAAAAGAGTTCCTGCATGGGGGATACTCTCTGCACCAGCTTAATACGTGCTGCAGAGTAACCAACTTAATATATGGCACTTTTTCCACCTCAGTTTAAGCCTTACTGGACTTGAACCGACAGGTCCTGCTACCTAATTGAGGTGTGCGGTTTGTCACATAGTAAGGCCATAAAACGTGGAGGCAATGGTGTACTTGCCAGGTACTTGCCCTCCTTCACCAACCACAGAACAACTTTTAGAGCCAATACTCTATTTCTTCTTGCAGTTATTTAAGAAAAATGTTTGTTTGTTTCTAGTGTTGGCACTCAAAACCAATGGGTGGCCGTCAGACATTCAAAGTCACCTTGTTATTACTGGCTGGACCTGCTACCATAAATAGTATCTGATTATGGTGCTGGTGGAAAAGCAACAAATAGTTAGGGTCAAGTCGAGTAGGGTTAATGAGAAAAAATGGGCCAATAGAACCATTTTTTCCTCCCATGTGTCTCAGCCTCTATCTTCAGGTGGTCTGTGCCCTACTTGTCCCAACGCCCGTTGCTGTGGCAGATCTGGAAATTTGAAAAAAAAAAAAAAGGACTGGAAATTATTTATTTGATCTATTTTCTCCATGGTGAAAAAAGAAACAGCAGTATCCCAACCAGATTCAGTGAGAGTACTAGGTAAGAAAAACTAAACTACTATTAAAAACTACTGTATTCTACAACTGTAAACTACTCTCATTCTTTTATTGTAACATAAAATATAATTTATTTTAAGGTCAAACATCAGTTGATTTTTGTGGATGAATATGGTGCATAAGTGCAAAGTGTATAAAGAGATAGTTTGATGAGCTTTTCTTTTAAATAGAACAGAGGAAAATAGAGTCAAGGGGTCGGTATCACCAACGCTGGAACGCCTCTGGTCTATCAGAAACATTCCCCGGGAAACACACTCTGGAAGAACGGCGCCGAAGCTGTTGCCTCAGTGACCTTTCATCTGATAAAAGCCAGCGGATGAGATGGGACTTTTACTACCCTCAACCGCTGCATACGCCTGATTGCATTTTTCACAATCTGTTCCAGAGCCATACCGGCCGTTTTAAAACCACATATATCCTCCGGAGAGATGCCAAATAATAAGTAAGGGGAGGACTCAGTGTTCTGTAGCCTTGATTGGGTCTGAGTAGGAAAGCCATTTCTTAATCCATCTTGGTCATGGTGCTTTGCTTTGGCTACTGCCAAGCAGTAATTTTTCATTCTGCCTCATGTGTGGATGTTGGCTTTTGCATGACGAGGAGTGGTGATTTTTATTCTGCTCCGTCTACGACTCCCTTATCTCCAATTACCACTGATTCATACGGGCTGTGCGTGTGTCGCCACGTTGGCGACATGACAGAGTCCGTGCATGCTTTCCCGTATGATGTATTGCTGCTAGTGATCACTAAATTATACACTCCATATCACTTGCACAGAGGAAGCCGAGGCCCAGGTTTAGCACATTAGTCGGTAAATGTATTCATTCTTGTAACTTGTTTTTTTTTCAAAGTGCATTAGCTCAATAATACCTAAAACCCTCTACTATACATGTTTCCAAAATGACTTACACTTTCACTACCTTACATTTCTTTTTTTTAATGAATCATCTGTGTCTGTGTTTAGAAGAGTTAGAGTTTGTATGTTCTCCCCTTGTAGCATGGGTTTACTCCGGGCACTCCTGTTTCCTCCCAAGGTCCAAAATCATACAGAGGTTGATTGGGAACAATTTTACGTAGGTGTTGTATGTCTTTGTGTGCCCTGTGACGGACTAGTGTCCTGTCCAGGGTGTCCCCCGCCTCTCGACCGATGATACTAGGATAGGCGCCAGCCCCCCCGCTACCCCCATAAAGATTAAGCTGTAGAAAATAGATGGAAGGATGGATGGACGGTTAATGTCTGGAATAAGCTTGATTTTTTTGGTGCTGGCCTTTTTTTTATCCACCAAGGTCGAAAGGCCGAAAACGGTTGTGCGCTAACTACTTATTATTAGTGCTACATACAGCAAGACTAGGATAACTCGCTCAGTCTTATTCCAAGCAAGCTCTGTAGCTTAAGATGTACATAGATGTATGTACATAATGTATGTTCTGACTCTGTATTAGACCCAACTTTCTCCTAATCTAGTCCCCTCTCAGTAAACTCATCACTGCAGCTGTCTTCTAGCAGACTTGTACCATGGTCATGCATGTGAAAACTAACTGCTACACTTGTTAATCTGCTCTGTGTTTTAGGAATGAAGTAAATCAATAAGTAATAGTTCATCAAAAGCAATTTAAAAATACCTACAAATTAAAAAAAAAACTCTAAAAGGCCAATACAATATAAGACAAACACAGAAGGATTCCCAGAAGATAAGGACTTTTAAAATAGAAAAGGTAACGTTAAAAGTAACGTTAATAGCTCTTAGTGCACTAAAAATGATGGTTCATGACACCTGGTGACAAAGGATGACTCTCACTGACCTCATGTCAGCACCGTTGTGCTGCGATGAAAAGCAGCCCATTTCCTGCAGCACCTTGAGAACCAATCGATACCAGATGGAGGATATGAGAGACACAAATGCTAACTTGAGGATGATTCAGAGGCTTTAATCAAGTAAGTAAGAACATGAAGAAAGAGTAGAGAAAAAAGTCATACGTTTGACTGCGGTCGCGTTATGCATCCACTAGATAAAGCTGCGCTAAAGGGAATGTCAACAAAACAGTCAGATAAAGTCAAACTTTATTAAGCGTTCCGACAACTCTGTTCACTCCCATGGTGACGATGTTTATATTATGTATAAAAGGCTTCAAGCAGCAGCTCGCGAGACTAGTGTTGTGAGCAGCCAAATGTTGAGTGCCCAGCTGTGAAGTTGAGCGCGTGTATGACGGCTAGAGCGTGCTTGTATGACATGTTGAACGCACATGTATGACGGGTTGAGCGTGCAGCAGAGTGATTTGGAATGTACAACAACCAAGACACAGTCTCTCAAAATGGTGGCACTAATATCACTCCATAGATGTCTGGATTATAAGGCGCGCTGCCGTTTTTTGAGGAAATTAAAGGCTTTTAAGTGCGCCTTATAGTGTGGAAAAAATATATGGTAATATTTGTCCATCGACAAAATATCAAAGTTAAGTTTAAAAATAAATCCTAAAAGATTTTATTTTTTGGCCCATATCGGTTAGCCCCAATGCTGAGCCTCACCCTGTTGACCAATCTTTCGAAGGACAAGGATTTCAGCCACATTGTTTTATTTTTAATGTTAACATCTATTTAATGATCACAGACTCATTAAAACATAAACCTATGTTGTTCTTCAACAAAATATTGAACCAGGATTGAGGTTAGAATACAAAATACAAAAAGAGATTTTTATTTTTCAGCCAGTATCGGTCAGCCCCACACTCTGCCTCACCCTGTTGACCTTTTTACTTATCTCAGTGGGAGAGTCTAGGGGAGAAAACTATTCATCTAGGTCAGGGGTGGGCAATTATTTTTTAGCCGGAGGCCGCATGAGAGACAGAAAATGTTGTGGATGCCTGGGTCAAAAATATTTAAATATGCATAATATTAGTTTAAATTCTTGAAAATGCACACGGCGATCTGCCTAGGTCAATCTTCCAGTCAAGAACCATGGTCAAGGATCGTGGCCACATTCTTGTTTTAAATGTGAAAATCTATAAAATAACCTCAGACTCATTAAAACGTAACGAACATCTGTAATTAATGCCTCTTTTAATAGACCGAGTTCCCAATAGAACAGGCTTCGTAATCAGTAGGTCAGGCAAAAAAAAAAAAAAAAGATTTGAAAGACGGAGAGAGAGAAAACAAGAAAGAGAAAGATTGCCACCGGGACCACTTGAAAGGAAGCGATGTTTTGTGTCTGCCGCTGCAGTCGTGGGATCGTCCTCGTAATTGCTCGCCGATCAAATGCTCCCCCCCTCTCTCTCCTGAAAAGCTTGATGAATGATGCACCTTCCTTTTTTTTTTTCCATCCTGGAGGTCACGACCCGCTGCCCGCCTCTAATCTAAATATTCCCCAATCATACCACACGGGCCCGGTTCCAAAATTACCAGAGCAATACCCAGCCCGCCGCCTGCCCTTAAAAGCGAAACCTCAGAGAGTGCGAACATTGTTCACATCGCTCTCGCTGTCTCGGTTGTTCCTCCGCCGAGCTCTCGGGGGCAGATCAGCCAGCAGCTAATTAATGAGTCTAATTCGAGGCTTCACGCACATTTTATCTGTCAATTAGAGGAATGACCTCAGCATCTGTGTAGGAGTTGGAAATCTGGAAGGACACTCGCTCTGTCTTGTGTCCTAGTCGCTGTCTTCAATTTGCTGGCGAGTACACGTTCTCAGACGAAATAGTCGGTAGTCCCTGGTTACGCCTGACAACAAATGAGGTGTATGTTGTTAGTACATGTTGATATTTTAGTGAAACAATTTACATTTTAGGGCCAAAAGTATAAGAAAATTATACTTAATATTAATTTATTTTCCTACGCTTAATCCCTTGTGTGGGTTACGGAGGTTTGGAGCCTATCCCAGTTTCTTTGGACGAGAGGCAGGGGACACCCTGGACAGGACACCAGTTTGTCAAAGGGCACATGAAGACATGCAACCATTCACACACACTCATACCTACACACGATATCACCCTCTGTATGTTTTTGAACTGAGGGAGGAACCCGGAGTGAACCTGCAACCGTTGCGCTAAACTCGATTCCACCGTGAACGCCACAAATGAATACTGTGCATTATACAGTATATATAAAAAGAACACTACATTCTATAGATTAAAGAAACTGTTTTTGTTACTATTGTGAACTCGCTTGTCATTTTTTTATTTAATTGTTTTATTTTATTTTTCTTGTTGCTGTTTTTTAATGCTGTTCCTTTTAAAAAAAAATACTGTAATCTAGTCCAGTGGGTGATTATTAATTTTGTACAAAACACAAACGAACATAAGAAATATACATATAGAAATGGAGATAAAATATGTTTTGTTTTGTTTTTAATTACAGAACAATACCTATCTAAGTAAGTTGCTCTCCTTTGTGGTTTCTTTGCGTAGTTAACCCCGAAAATAATCCAAAAATAAATGGAAAATTGCATTATAAAAGCAGTTTTCAACCACATTGTTTTGCTTTGATGCTTAGCCAGTTTTGATCTGTGTTTTATATAAATATCATTATAACCATAATTAAAATTAAAATTATATTGCATTTATATATTAATTTTTATTTCTTTTATACCTCCTATATGCTCATCAAAGTTTCTGATATTTGGTGGGATAGATCAAGATCTTTAAATGGCCAATCGGAGTCTTCCATTAGGGTGTATAGGAAAAGACTGGGGAACAGTTGGCATTATAGCTACAATGGGTCATTTGAATAATATTCACTGCTACTGCAATTAACTACCTCGCAGTTTTACTTAATACAAAAACTGGATAAAGGCTCTTGTTGTGTCAGTTTCTGGTTTCATCTTCCTGGTAAGTTCAAAAAGTATCTCAGACGAAAACACTGTCTCTGACCCACTGCCACTTGGTGGTCACATGACACTCACTGACTCTCTGTGCAGTTCTACTGAGTCTTGACTGTTTAAAGTTCAATAAACCAGTAATTAAAGAAAATATGAACACAAAAAAAAGTCAAAATGTTACATAGTGCTGCTTTAATCAACCAAAAATCAAAATATGATGGACAGTTGCAATGTTACAGTTCTTCTGTTTGTGTACATCCTGCTTATGTGTGTCTTTGTGCATTCTTCAGCTCACTTGTTCGCCTTGAGGCGAGCTCAGACGGCTGATTCAGCACCACTTCCTTCCCACCCCCTACCCCCGTTTCACCCATTTACGAGTGTCCAGGCTGTCAGTGTCCATCTCTAAACAGACACCCGAGGGTGAAGCCCACTGCACACATCCCATTAAACCCACACTGAACAACTTATCCCTTTTCATAAGAGCCAGGCCAATAGATTCTGCAGTCGTTTTCTGTGTGTGTGTGTGTTTGTGTTGCCTATTGTCTTCTCACTCCCATGCATGAATTTCACAGCAAAAAAGATGATGACACGTAAGTTTCGTCCCCCATCACTCGTTGGAATTGAATTTCTGATCAGGCTTTTATTACCTTGTAATCGCTGATATCTTTGGAACTTATTGCTTTGTAAAAATGTGTGTGCAGCTGGCCGGCGTGTCCCCGTACGGCTCAGGAGAGGGTTTTTAATGTCGCAGCGGAAAGTTTAAATCACAAACACAGATATGTGTTTGGGAGATGTAGTTAACTGCCTTCAGATCTTTTTTTTATGGTGGAGATGGGCTGCGGGAAACATGAGGATGCACTGATAGGAAGTAGCCAAGGCCAGGAAAAGGAAAAAATAGAACTTTACACCAGAGTTAACCAGTAATTTAAGGGGCAAGTTATGATGTGCATTTTGAGTCTGGTTATTTCAAGGCTTCTTCCTTAGAAAAGGTGAACGTTTCTTGGCAAAAAAGTGCTAGAAACGCAAACTTTGTTGCCATACATTAGTTGTTCAATATAGTTTGATGCCTTTTTAGCATTTGAAATATATTGATCACCATAAGCTCAATTAGTCAGAAGGGGAGCATGAGTTTGACATAATTCGCCTGCACAACACACATTAACACAAGAAACGTTGCTGCTTGAGGTCACGATAAAGATAATGGTGGTTAGCCTTAAAATATAAATGGATCCAGATGGTTATTTAGAAGACTGAAATTCCATCATTTGTTTCTTGTTCCATTATCAACATTTTCTGAAAGTATATTTTTCTACTTTTAGATCATTTTGATAATAGTGAGACAAACACAACCCATTAACAATAACTATAGTTTTCATTTTGATATACTCAAACTTGTTTTTATATTTATTTTGAATAATAATAATAATTATTATTTTGACTAATAAAGGAAATCTTATCTAAAATTGACTTTGGTCTGTACAAATAAGACAGTTTTAATAAGCCCTTTAAGATTAAAAATGGAAATAAGTAATTTTTAAACTACTTTTTTTGTTTGACTTCTTTTGACATTTTGGGCTCAAGAAAACAACGTAATATTTTTTTACTTGACAATAGAAGCATCTTCATTTGGTCTCTTACCGAAGTCTAGAAAAGTACCCAAATAACTTAAAAATCTTTAAATGTTCAACTTGTTTTCGGACTAGGAGATTCATTTTGAACTTAAAAGTTTATATTTGCAGATTTACTTTTTTGTAAAGTGTGTTTTTTGGTTATTCTGAAGTAGTTATCTTTGTGTACAACGTTGTCACATAATGTAAGACGAACGTTTTAAGTGGGTCAGTCAGTCGTCCTTCTCCTGTCAGCTGCATGGTAGGATAATAAAAAGTGTCTCGGTCCATGTGACTTTCGCAATCGAAGGATGTTGTCAAACATGCCGACATGTTTTGTTCAAGGCGACCTCCATCATGTCTCACATCTTCCAGGGCCTCTCTGTAAATGCTTTTAGGGACATTGCGGTCAGGTCTGTGTGTTTGTTCGCGGGCGATGTGTGGAGACGCCGTTTGTGACTTGACTTCTGGTCGTTCAGTTAAGCTCCGGCGTGTCCTTCAGCCTCCGTGAAGGGAGAATGGAGAGATCTCTCAGTATGTTGCAGCTGCTGGAGATTATTGTGTGCATATACCTCTCGGACTCTATTTTCTTTTTATCTCGCTGCATGAGTGGCAGCCCTGAGAGGCGGGTGGAGGAGCTTGTATAGAAGCATGTCCTCTTTAAAACATTATCAAGTCGACTTGTTATTAAAAGTGGAAAGTTCTTAGTGTAACTATTGAAATCTATTCAGTGTAGTCACTTCAGCTCTAATTTAGTCGGTGATTCAAAACCTGTGTAATGTGTCTTAGATCACCATCTTCACAAATGAGATACAAATGTTCTATGTTGTATGTAGTAAGTTCTGTATGTACAATAGTTGTTGGGGTTGAAAATATGGCTTGTTTGGTGCTCAGGTTTCTTCCCGAAGCCTTTAAAATGTGCAATTGTTAATTGAGTATCTAAACCGTCCGTAGGTGTGTGTGGTTCTTTGTCTCTTCGTGCCCACTGATGGTGACCTGTGTAGGGTGTTTCCCATGCCTCTCGCCCTAGATAGCAGGGATATGTTCCAGCCCCTTGTGACCCAGATAAGGCAAGAAGAAGCGGTAGAAAATGAAAACAAGGATGAGATGACTATGTTTATCTTACACCACATGACACATGTTTAAAAAAAAATACGCAAGAAAATAAACTGTGTGCAACAAAACAATTTGATGTTGGATCCAAGTGAATCTTTGGAATCAGTTTATTTGAGGAAAATACCCAATAAATCACTTGGGTGAATAGTCAGCCTCGGAATTTGCACAGGAATAGGAATCAAGAAACTTATAACAAGTTTCGTAAACGCAACACTGGAACTTGCTGTGTCGACATTACAGAATAAACGTATTAAATCAAATTAATAAAATCAAATCAAATCAAATACAATAAATTAAAAATAAATGAGAGGTATGACCATAAAATGACATATTAATAAAAATGAATTCTAATAAAATACATTACTCACAACCTTGGTTTTATCATGTTCTTTGGATGTTCCAGACATTTTTTTAAATAATTTTTTGAATCACACTCAACTTAATAATGTAGAATAATGTAGTGCTGATGAAAAAGGAAACTATCTTTAAAACAAAGGTTTTCTTCGAACAATCCTTATTAAATCAAATATGGAAAAAACACGAGATGCCTTATTCTTGTCAATTTAAGAATGGAGTTGGTCCGTTTTTAAGTAAAACTTGTTTAAATTACTTAAACTAAATTAAATCTGATTATTATGAGCTGTCCTTATTATTATGATACTTGTTATAATAACTACAAAGTGACTTCAGTTGTATCAGGTGTTAATAACAATACACTTAATATATATACAACATTCTGAGTCAAAGTTAGCTTCCTAATAGACCTAAATAACAGTGTGTAAGACACAGATGACCTCTAATAAATAAGGCATAAACTCCATAAATTATTATCATGCTTTTAATAGCTACTTAATAGTATAATAATAATTAATTAATTTCAAAACATTCATAAATCTGATATTAGAAATTGTGAATTTGTAGTTTTATTTGAGATTTATAGAGTTTAAAGTGTAATTCCCAAACAAATGCTTCGGTAATACAGAGTATGTCAACATGCTTTTTTCTTTCATTACCAAGTTTCAGATCCCACGCATGATCAAAACTTTATAACCTGTGGGTTATTCTGAAGGAAAACTGTGTCACTTGTTAGCAACTGTTCTTTTGCACTGGAAATCATTTATTTCCTTTTTTTCTGTAAGAAAAACAATTGCAGTAGAAATTTTACCAATACTCAAAACATGTAAGATCAAGATTTGTACTATGTGTAATGACAAATTCTTAGACTAGATGTTATATAAAAGTATTGCTCAGGAACCAATATTGAAGTGAAGGTATCAGTATTAATTTTCTTTTATTGTTGTGAAGGTGATTTAACCAAGAATTGACCAAAAATAAAACAGGAAATCGTATTTAATTGTGTGGAAACATTCCTGTTCACGACCTTTGCTTCTTTTGCCACAAGCTTTCTGTTATGGGTCACTAAAAAAACAGTGTCTTTGTAATAGCTGGAACAGAACATGGCTACTCGTTATTTTTTCATGACTGCATATAGTTGGAGAGACAGTGCAAAGCAAGTTAAAAATAAAGCGTTGATGAATCACTTGGCAGTCATACATTTTCAAACATACATAAATCATAGATTGATAACTTAGATTGAAGGCACCTTAATAAAACCTCAATTTATGCTACTGTAACATTGTTTTCCTTAGGGATCACGGTTTTAAGGATTTAATCTCTGACTGACTAATTCCCTTAATCAGCCCTTTTTGCTCCATATCAAAATGTCACCAGACGCTTGAGCTCCTCACACTGGTCCATGCGGACACCTACACTCCACTCCTTTATCCGGGGAAATTGCCGGGAATATGCCCATTAAATTGAAACTCCTTTCCCCAGTGGAACACGGCAAAATTACAGCGCCCTCCCCGATCTGCGAGCAACTAAAACATTAGACATTTGTCATGGTTATTGCAGTCAGTAAATCCTTCCACACGGTGTACAAACCTCTCCGCGTTCTTTTGGGGATTTGAGGGTAAATAGATTAGTTTATTGCCTGGATTTAGGTGCAGCGATATCAGCCGCAATAATCTTTGTCCTCTGCTATGAACCACGACTTCCACAAACTGGCGTCAGCAATAACACTGGAGCTTCATGTTGCACTGTATACCCGGCACTTAAACAGACCATAAACCCTGCAGCTTGACTGACAGCGGACCACCAGTGGGACTATATACCGTCCCGAGGGAGTGATTCCAATCTTTACAATCCTAATGGGAACTCAAACAATAATCCCAGCACAGAGATGATTTAATAGCTGTGCTCTGTCATTGAAACAACACATGGAGTTGTGCAAACAACTTAATGGTCTGTTTTTATATCTCTATGGTCAGCTTTTTGTTACTTTTTGAAAGTAAAAGAAAGGACAAAGTGGGGGGGTGCTGGGAGGGGTATTTTAGTGAGAGATGAAAAGCCAATCTGCTTGTCTTCTGTACAGACAAGGCCCAACAAGTGTTGAGCATCAAAAGAGGCAAACAGACGGTTGGCTTCGTTTTGCACATCAAAAGATGGCGGCAGGACCGGACTGCTGTTCTTTTTGAAAATAATACTTAAAGCGCTAGTTCATCCAAAATTTTGACTCACTCATGTTCTACTCACCCTCATGTCGACTGAGGTAATCTGTCTCTTTTTGGATTTGTGGGCAAAAACGAAATGTATTTGACAGTCCCTAATGTGGCTCTATTTTCTTTATGCTAATTTACAAACTTAAAAACCTTAAAATATCTCCAAACTCCTCGTGTGTAACGTCCATCTTGTATTGAAGCCTCGACAAGAGAAATTGTGTAGGAAAAATTCTAATATGTCTATATTTTAAGCTTGTTTGTAGCAGATGCTAAAAGGCTAACATGCTACACAAACAGGAAACACTCCGCGGAAATATTGCGGGAGCTTATAGTCTACTGTCTACACTTGATGTTTTTAATTGTCTTTTTGGTCCAAGGAGAAAATAAATCGACCGTAAAATGGAAATACAATACATTTCTGCCTGTAACAAGAGACAGATTAATCTTAAACATAATCCCAATGATGTCCACACCAGCTATATAAGCATAAAACCTTTTTATTTATTTTTTAAAATAAATACTAAATAACCTCTTTTTCCATAACTTCAATCCCATCAGTGAAACTCCAAGCACAGGGGCCAACTTTATTAATGCACTAAAAGAAGAAAAATTGTCCAAGTTATTTAATGTATTTTTTTTATTTTTGAACATTTGGAACATTATTCTTAAGCATCAAAAATCAACATTTCTGAACTTAAGGTTTGGCACCAGCGTCAATTAAACCTAGTGAATACCCATGACTAGTTACGACATATAAAATTAATCAAAACTAATTGAGACCTTGGCCTCTGCAAAAGTTTTGGGTAATGTCATCTGCCTTTTACAATGTGCCTTAAAGAAACAACTTCTTTGTAAAAGCCAGAAAAGAAAGTGGGATGGCATGTTAAGCTGGGCTAAAATTGGGATTTGTATACATACAATTATAATTGTATTACAAACAATTACATGGAATGAAGGGAATAATATTAAAATAAAATAAAAACACTGGTTTCCTAAAAGAGCCATATTAGGAAACATCAATATCTCTACAAATGTGTTCAATATTTGTATTTAACACAACAACTTTGAAGACAAATCATTACCACTCGCATATCAATTCCCAGAATGCACTGCACCAGCTGAAGTCCCAGTTTGAAGTTTATTAGAGGCGAATAAAAGAATGCTTTTTACTCATGGTTGTTTTTCCTTTGGTTTCTCCTCACAGCATGTCCGCCGGGCACGTTCAAGTCCACCCAGGGTCCAGGCCTGTGTCTTCAGTGTCCGTCCAACAGCCGCTCCACAGCTGAGGCCGCCACCATCTGCGTCTGCCGCAACGGCTACTACCGCGGAGACGCCGACCAGCCAGATGAGCCCTGCACCAGTGAGTCTCACCTCAGACCCGGGTCACCGTCTTCTTCTATAGTCCTTCACCAGAGCCGCCAAAACACAAGCGAGATCCACCTTTTTTTTTTTTTGTGAGCGATTAGTATTTCTCGAGCAGGAGTTGCTTCAAGTGATTTCACTCTTTCTTTTTTTTTTTTAACTTTCTTTCATGTCCACTGTCTTTCCGTCCATCATCCCCTGAAGTCCTAATTACTTGAACAGATGCTGCGATTCAACGCGGCTCCCGCTGTCATCTGTTGGCGATCCTGAAAAGCCCCTCACAGCATCATAGTTAACTTAATATGCCATAATATGTTCCCCCCACGCTCGCTGCTGATGCACACGAAATAGAGAGGAATTGTAATTGGGTTTTTAGTTCGAAGTTGAAAAGCTAACGTGCTAATGTGTTATAGACAATGGCTCATGGTAAGGGCCTGCCTTAGCATTTCAAATGCTAACCTAAGCGGTACAAGAAAAATATTTTCACCACATCGTGCCGCATCTCCTTTTTGACGGCGAGCGCCCCGAGGGTGTGCAGGAACATATTTCAGCGAGACAGTCGACTCCCCGGCGTATTGATCCACACCTTTAGGCTTCAGCTGTTCCTGAGTTTGGGTTTGCTGTCCCACCGGTGTGCAGCTCCATCTCTGGTGATTCAGTGAAAGCTTATTCAAGCATCTGTCTCTGCCTTCCGGGTCCTACGCTTTTTTTTTTTCCAAGTAATCCTCACAAACGTTCCTAAGTGGATTTTCTTCAGCACATCCCACCGGTCCGTGTTTAAGAGTTTCTAAATACTGGCTTTGTAAGTTCTCCCAGTTTTAATCCTTGTAATAAGGAAAAAAAAATAGTATCAGTGGATTCTAATAGTTTTGGTTCCTATTTAGCTTCTGATTCTTAAAGCTACACTATGTAACATTTTGACATTTATATCTACTTTCTTCTTTAATGATGGTTTGGACCGGTCGTGATTTATGTAGTAAAAGTTTCTTGCGATTAGGGCTGCATGACATTGAAAATATGTGCGATATTCGACATTGGTGTCTTGAAGTGCGATATCGAAATTAATTATTGAAATGTGTTAATATTTAATCAAAGCAAAAATATGCTGTCCATGTGGATCTTAATTGTAATGAAAATATAACTGGTCCTGACTCACATATATATTATCCATGAATTTTATAATTGAAAAATACAAACTAATATTTTGATGTTGATTCCAAAAAAAAAAAAAAAAAAAAAAAAAACAAGTTGCCCATTTTACCAGCAAGTTAAAAATCATAAAACAATTTTGGTTTGTTGTTGATTCCTCATCAACTTTCAAACACTATATCTACCCCAATTTTTGAATTTTTACATTTTCATAATTTGTTTTTCAACTTGAATTTTGCATTTTATAATAACCCAGACAAACTGCAGTCAGTTAAATAGTAAGTAAGTAAGTAAGTAATTTTTATTTGTATAGCACTTTTCCAGGGCCACAAAGGGCCTAAACAATCAAACAATACTCAATAAAGTATATATTTTAAAGGGCAAGATATAACTGATAACACAACAGGAGTTCCAGAAAATTAAGGAAAGCCTGAACAAATAAAACTGTCTTAAGATGTTTCTTGAAGGAGTCAGTAGATCCATCAAGTACAAAGAGAGAGAAGATCGTTCCAAAGCTTAGGAGCAACAGCCTGGAAGGATTTCTCTCCTCTGGTCCTGAACCGTGTGCGTGAAATACTATGAGTGTTCAAGTTTTTTCTTTTGAGTCAAGAATTTTGGTTTAAAGATTGTGTTTTTTTTCCGCACATTTAAACATATCATTTCAAAATTGTTATTGAAATCAAGTTGTAATTCATATACTTCTATTTGATATTTAAGTTTAAGGTTAAAAACTGCCTTATATACTCGGCAATAGATTTGTGAACACATTTTTTTTATTTATTTTTTTATCATTATTATTATTTATTTGTGTGTTTTCATGACTTTGAGTTTGGACCACAAGTCTTGTTTAAATGTTTTTATAAAAAAATGTTCCAAACCTTTCTTAGGCGCCATCTTTAAAAACTCAGACATTAAAATAAAAGACCCCATAATATCATAACAAGGGCCGCAAATATCCCACAGACCACACAATTTTAGACACTTGTTTTAGGTATTTTTTATGTTATTTATCAATTCACAGTATCTTTTAATTGAAAAAATATGCACACCACACAAAATATCATGTCTCATTTTCCATAGTGCCTCAAATGTTCCTGCATGTCTTCCGGGGAGGCTTGTGAATGTAGAGCAGATGATTTTTAACATTGGTAAAACCTTGAACGCATCAGCGATCAGCCTTGACTCAAGTCAAACATTAAACGCAATCCTGAGCTGTAGCCTGTGAATATTCAGTGTAGCTCATGCTGTTTTGGCAATCAGGCAGAGTTAAACAAAAGAAGTTTCTGAAATAATTTCAACTTGATTCTTGAAAAACATCAAGCACCTCATTTCACTTCATAAACAGGCGTCCAATTCTCCTCAGCTCGTGTCACGAGGCGGCTGTTCAAAGCGTTCGGCTGATGGAGGAGAATCAGCTGAGTTTGAAGTTGAGTGTAGATCTCAGCAGGGGGCACCTCGGAGATCATCTTAATAAGATTTTTTCTCTAATATTAATACAGCGGTCGTGATAAGAGGCGCTTCTATGGAAGCTCAAATCAGGCCGACTCTGCAGCAGCGGTGGCGCCGCTGGTAGCCGTCAGAGTTGTCCTCGGCGAGCTCCAGATCATTCTGATGAGCTCGCTCGTAGATTGTCCAGCACCCGGGTATGTCAGCAGGGGGCCTCACACCAGAACCAGCCTCCCTTTTTTTTATTCCTGTGGAATATGTGGAGACGCATACGAGATCATGTGCCCAACTTTCTTCTGGCTTTCATCCTCCTCGTGTTCCCACTGCAGCAGGTTTTCCCTGGAACGCCTGAGTCTCTGCTGCACAGCTTGGAACATTTGGACACCGGTTTATAGTTAATCAACTGTTTGTCCTTGGAGAATGTTCTTTTGTTTTCTCCTGCGAGTGTAAAACCAACACCTGTGCTTGTAAATATTTGTGTAAGTTCCAAAATGAAGAGCCAGAAAGATGTTTGATGTCTGATAGCTGGTTAGTGAAGCTACAACATTTTGGTTTGGTTAGTAGATTAGATTGCATTCAGTTGTGTTTGTAAACTATTTTTTAGAAGTAAATTATTGTTAGCATTAGCGTACCATTATCTGTTTATTAAAAAAAACAAAACTACATTAATTTGGAAAGAAATCATACTTTTACCGATGTTTAAACTCTGGGTTGTTTCTCTAAAATATGTAAATAACATGGTTTTAGTTCAAAATACTTAAAAAAAAAATGAAAATAATATTAATAATAATTTTTAAAAAAGTTTAGAAAGTACAAAAAACAAATGGACATATGTTACAAAAGGCAAAAAGAACAATATTAAGTAAACATTCAACACAGACTTGAGTAAATATATTATTTTTCTAAAAAGAATAAGTAAAAAAAAACGTATTAAATATGTATGTATATGTATATATGTTTTTTTTATTCAATAGAAAAGCACTGAGACAATTAATTCCAAGTACGATTATAAAAACAGTTTACAAACAAGTCAATAGAAGCTGTATGATTCAAGAACTCCTCTGAAAATATTTAACTTGTTGTCATGCAGTTTTCAAACCAGGAGGCCTCCAGAGATGTTAGGGCAACACTCATGAGGATTATCTATGTGGAAGAAATACACAAGGTTACAAAATATGGTGTTGATTTAAAAATATGTGGTTTTCCCCGACAACCTGATCACAGCACGATTCACGTTTAAACACCAATCTAGAGTAGTGATGGTCTGATGAAGCTTCATGAAGCAGTGACATTATTTATAGAGTCCACTAGATGGCGATCTCTGCACTATTTTCCTTTGTTTTGAACAATTGTTCTAATGAAACATCACATCATTTTTAAACTGATGGCGCCACCTACTGACCTCTAAACAACATAACATTGCTTCATGAAGCTTCATCAGACCGTCACTACTTTCGAGTTTGTCCTTGAAGCTAAAAACGCTGAACTGAAAACTTGATGAAACGAAGATCAGAAGTATAGAGCATGCAGGACAAAAGTGGGGAGGATGATGTTGCTCTTATGTTTTTATTTAATTGACAAATCCTAAAAGAAAATGCGAAAGACTGGAGACAATCTTGGAGACACTTTCTTTCATTCATTCATTGTCTACCGCTTTATCCCGTACCTGGGTTGCAGCGAGACTAGAGCCTATCCCAGTATCATAGGGCGAGAGGCAGGGGACACCCTGGACAGGATGCCAGTCTGTCGCGGGCCACTCAAAGACACACAACCATTCACCCACAATCTCATACCTATGGACAATTTCTCAAGTTCTCAATCAACCTCTGTATGTTTTTGGACTGTGGGAGGAAACCGGAGTGCCCGGAGTAAACCCACACAACACGGGGAGAACATACAAACTCCTTCTTGTCCTTGTTTATTACCAAGTTTGCTATTTGTGATCGGATTAAATGTGTTCCACGTTTAATTTCAAGCTTGGCTTATATTAAAAAAGATTTTTCATTGTAAATATTGAATATTTACAAAATTTAACTAAACCAATATCGTGACTGATTCAGTACTAACAAACCTCAGTCTATAGGTTTTTCTTTTAATAGAACTCATTTAATCTGTGCATCTGCCATCCTTGGTCAGCAAGATAAAAAAAAAAACAGGCTGATTATTTTGTTTGATTGTTTGTTTTTCAAAATTGTCTTGCAGCTCTTAAACAATAGAAAAAGAAGAGATTGCATAAAAGCTGATTTATTTTAGAGATTTCATGTATTCTGTGTTTTATGAAGTCGAGTTCTCTTCTAATTCTTTGTTTTGGCGCACGCCGGCAACATTTAAAGGCTTTCTTTTGGATATGTTTTCTGAGAATTGTTGCATGGCAGTAATTACATAATGACTCTATTTCATTACACTCAACTCAATTACACTCAAACAGAATATTCCCATGCTGAGGAAAACCATCAGTACTGTGTTTTTTTGGTTCCAAAATGACTTGTGATCTAAACAGCATTTTTTTTTTTAATTGTTCAGACATTATTTTCTCTAATCTTAGCTCCTCTTACTCGCATAAATGTGCAAAATAAAAGAATAAACTAGTAGTAAACACTCCACACACCACAGTCCTTAACGGATTTGCTTTTATAAAACAAGCCTCTCATCAAACACAGTCTCGGACTCACAAGAAAAACCCATCAATATTTTTAAATGAAAGCATCAGGTTATCAGCTCTTCTTCTCCTCTTCTGTTCTTTTTGCCTCGTAAGGCATCCTTACTCATCTTCTATAAGACTGTGTTTTCATAAATTGATAATTTCGTTGCCTTCTTTCATGTGAAAATGCTTGATTTTTTTCCACAACCCACCTCTATTCCAGCTTCTCCTATTCCTGTTTGAATATGGGCTGCGGATGAAGCCAAACTATAACAGAGAATCACCGAGATGGAATTGTTACATCCACACTCTGACAACATGAAGCCAGAAGAATAAAATGGGTCGTATAGAAAGTGTTGCTGATACAATAAAGTTAATCCGAAATTCTCCTGGAGGAACTGATAAACTGAGTTTGTTTATATATATGTGGTGGAAAGAAAGCTGTTTCTTTTGCCACTATCACACCTGCCAGTTATTCTATTTACTTTCTCCACAGATCCAGGGAAATAGAGTGAATAGCAGGGTGACATTTGCAGTTTTTTACATCGTCGTTTAAAGGTTTAAAAAACCTTTTTATTTTTAGTTTTAACCATGAAATTCGCCGGCCTATTGTCTTTTACCCATGTTTCTCCTGCGGCCCCACATCACATTCTCCGAGCTCCTCTAACTGTGATTAGAATCTCCTCACAAGGACCTTGTGTTTGTCCCCGGAGGCATGTTTCACATCATCTAAACAAACTCTTTCGAGAGGAGAGACATCCGTCGCAGCCATCCAGAGCCCCGATGAGTAAATAATGTGCTTGAGTGTTTATTTTAGACCCTCTAATAATATTCTCTGTCGGAGGAGGAGATAACTTTAGTGGTGAAGAGCCTCGTGTTGTATCATGCCGTGAAGCTGTCAGTGGGTAATCGCATCATTTTTTTTAGTATTTAATTGGGTCGATATAAGTAGAAATACAACTTTATTGACACTACTCTAGTCACGGAAGCCCTGTTTTTCAATGTCCGAATGTTTGACGAGTCCTCTACAAGCTAGAAAATCTACCAATGGGTTCCTTCTTTGCCCATTGAGTTGAACCACAAAATATTTAATTGGAAGCTCTAGATCTCCCATTTTATTTCTTAATCCTGTCATGTCTTGTGATGTTATTTTGGCACACTTCCTGTTTGTTCTACTTGTTTGAGTTTGTTCAGAACGTCTGCGCCTGTTGCTGCTACAGCTGCGGCTCCTCAGGCAGTTAGACCATCAGCTGAAGAGTTTAGAGCAACGTCCAGATTATACTGTGGTAACTTGGAATGAGACGGACCCAAATGCAGAGTGGAATCACCAGTCAATGGGCCAAAATTAAGTTTACACACAGGTTAATTAACAGAACAATTATACCAATATAAATAAGAGTTCAACGAAGAAGTATTTAGAATCGTAAGTGTCCATATCACAGTTCAAGTCAACTTTAAGCGCACCACAAACCAGGCGGAGAACTGAGAAAGACTGAAAGGTCAGGTAAAAACACACCCCCTAATAAACAACACAAAAAGCAGACACAGGCACTGGGTGAACTGAGAAAAACGAAGCGAAGATTGAAATTTAGCGCCTGCTGCTGGGAAAGCGGGTTGCTTTAAACTCTTCAGCTGATGGTCTAATTGCGTAAGGAGCGTAGCTGTAGCAGCAACAGGCGCAGAGGTTCTGAACAAACTCAAACAAGCGGAACAAACAGAAGGTATGTCAAAAATATAATCACAAGAAAAGAAAAATCCCTGTTTTTCACATGAATTTTTTTGTTGCATTATACGTTGTCGGATGGTTGCTTGGAAAAAGATCCGACTGCCGAAGATGTTCTTTTTGTAAATATAAATGTATAATGTTTGGTAGAAATTGTCCTTCAATTGCTCATTTCAAGTCCTGTTCACTCATAAAAATATGTTCTGGTTAAGGTAAAGTGCCGAGACCAGAATAGTACTTACACTTCAGTAATGAAATTAAACATCTGCAAATGGTGTTTCACTTTGTAAATTAACCAGGCATGAACTACTTTTATCAGAAAACAATTAATGCACGATTTAACTTGTTAGAAATTCACCTCTGCCAAAAAGGACACAAAAAGGAAATTCACAGCACTATCTTGACAACACTTTTGAGGAGACAGAGAAAAGATTCTGACAGAGAAACGTCAAATTGATGAGTGCGACATCATTTTCTATGACTTAAAAAATACTTAAACTGCATGAACCTACACAGGGAACTTTCCGGCGCAAAACCAGTAAACTTAACTTGTTTTTACTTTTATTCTTTATGCAAAAATGTCCCCTTTCCATTACAAACGCTTTCATTCTACCCAAGAGTTGAATTTTTGGGATTGTGACACAGCAAACAGTGCACACAAAAGACATAGGAAGTATTAGTAATGGTAATACTAGTGTAGTTGTAGTGGTTGGAGTGGTGGTTTTCCATCTATATTTCCAGTTGTTTTTGTTCTGCCCCCCTCAACAATTCCACGAAGGAGATCCCAAGAGGGAATAATAAAGTTTATCCATCCATCCATCCATCCATCCATCCATCCATCCATCCATCCATCCATCCATCCATGTCTTTACACGTAATTTAGACATTTGTCATTAACTCTCTCTGCCTCATTTCTCTCCAGGTGTCCCGTCCAGTCCGAGGAACGTCATCTCCATCGTCAACGAGACGTCTGTGATCCTGGAGTGGCACTCTCCCAGAGAGACAGGCGGCCGCGATGACGTGGTCTACAACATCGTGTGCAAGAAGTGCCGCGCCGACCGCCGCGCCTGCTCCCACTGCGACGACAACGTGGACTTCCTCCCCCGGCAGCTCGGCCTGACGGACACCAGGGTGTTCATCAGCAACCTGTTGGCTCACACGCTGTACAGCTTTGAGATCCAGGCGGTGAACGGTGTCAGCAACAAGAGTCCGTACACGGCGCAGCACGTCACCATCGACATCACCACCAACCAGGCTGGTGAGTAGCATTTGCACGACTAGCTCATGATGCTAGCCTACGACCGCTGGTGTGTCCCAAATCGTGCACTTTTGCACTTATACGTCATATTTCGCAGTACGAAAATATAGTGCGCAATGAGCCATCATTTGGGGCACTCAAATGGCCAGAAAATTGAGTGTAGATCGATCGACACTTTCCAACCTTAATGGCCGCCATCTTAGTGACGTAGATGACGCAAAACGGAAGCTAGGTCACTGAGGACGGGTAAGATACTGGCGTAAATGATTAAAAAAAACACTAATTTTACCACAAAACAACACAACAACAATAATAACACAACTTAATAACTGGTTTCAATTGGCGGAAAGCGCTGTCAAGTGTCGGCAATAGACTTCCCAACGCCGGTTGCAATCAGCGTTAAAAAAGTAGTAGAAGAAGAAGTTGTAAGTGTGTAGTGGTAGTGTTTGATTTGAGACAGCACTACCTTGTTGAAATTTAGAGAAGTGCGCTCTTTGAGACACAGCATGAAGTGAACAAGAGCCTGACACTGCTCGAAAATTACCCATAATTCATTCTGTAGAAAGTACCCGAGCTGCACTTTTGTCTTCTTCTAAGTAAAAGTAGTTTCTGTAGAATCGGGTCGGTTGTAACGGGATGAGGTAAATTCCGAGACAAAGCTTGTAACCGTTTAAAAACGGAACAAACAAAAGCACCATCTCTGTGTTCTTTGAAGCGTATTTATAGACCCGTGGTGGATATAACCGAGGTTTACATGTCTCGCTGGGAGTCTGTCTTTTTCTTGTGGTTATAGGTAATCATATCTCGATCAACAACACCAGTCATTTATAAACCTTCAAGTCTTCAGTGTGCACTGTTGCTTTGTTGTCATTCTCTGGATAATCACAGTTTCTTTGGAAACGGCTTTGAACAGTTTTTCTTTGCCTCACTCCAAAAAGTTATTTGTTGCGCATAGGAGCTCTATAGAATGCCTAAAATGCAATTGCAACAAATTACACATTAGCTTAGCAAGATATAGCCTGTTAGAGTTACTGCTTTTAACATCTGCAGTGGAAAAAAGTTTCCTGAAGGCTAAAAGAAAACTAAAAACAATGGAGGGCTTACGACTTTTAAAAGGCTGAACTTTACTTGATATTTTAGCAACAGAGCTCTAATTTAGTTTAAAACCTTTTCTTGGAATGACAAAGAAAATAAACATGTTCACGCTATGTACAGCCTTTTTGTCCTTTGTGGACTAATAAGCCCAAAATCGGTAAATCAGTACAGACATAGAGCAGTTCAGGGCGGCCATTTTGGGGCCAAGAAGAGATGAGTAGGGCTGAATCAACTGAATCCAATCTAGCTCCATTAGCTTTGGCTTCATCAAATTGTCAAAATGTTCATCATTAGATTTTGCTATACTCAAATAATTATATATTTTGGGTCACATGGTGGTATAGTGGTTAGCCCCTTATAGCAGGAAGTTTGTAGGTTTGGTGTCGGTGTCTTTCCTGTGTGGAGTTTATATGTTCATTCCAAGTGCTTTGGTTTCTTCTTTCAGTCCAAAAAACATATAAAGGTTGATTGACAACTCTAAATTGGGCGGCAGGTGTGTGGGTTTGTTCGTCTCTTGGTGCCGTCAGAAAACCCATGTAAGGTTATAACCATTTACACTTGTATAAAGTAGAAAAAAAAAGGATTACATTTGAAAAAACTTTAACAAAAAAGCCTTTGTAATAGAAAGCCACAAATGTTCAAGGAAAAATACACCCACAGCACAGAAAAAAGAAATTGCTTTCGTCATCAACCTCATGAATGTCTCGCTTGGATTTTGGCTGTCAATGGATGTTGTGCCTGGCTGAAGAAAATGACCTTCATCCTTTTTTTTGTCCTTTGGTGTGAAAAAGCATGAGGCCCGTTCTCTAAGTCTATCTATTTGACCCTAATCAAAGAAGAGAGAAAAGGTGACGGCCAAACATGCCAAGAGCGTTTCCAAGCATTGACATTTTACCCACCGTAGTCTCCCCCTCACCGCAGTTGTCAACGGAAATTATTACTAAATATTTCCATTACTGTGGGAGGAAAAAGGAAGATACAAGTTAAAAGACGACAAATAAACACAATTAGATTTACATTGACTAAACAAGTTGAGATGTTGTTAAAACACCATGAAATTGCTTTCTCTCAGCTTGGCACGGATTAATGTGGTGCGTTCAATAATGTAGGAAAGACTCTAGTGGTTTCGACGTATACTCATCTTATCTTAAATAATAGCAACAGTTATTGCAAATAATACAAGGCTATGTTTCGATCCTCAGTTGTGTGTTTTCTTCTAAAAAAGTAAAGGAAATCAAACCAGAGTGACCGACTTGATGTTAGTTATCTGAAGTCTTCATGGAATTGAAGGAGTTGCTCCTTTTCTCTAATTTTTTTTTTTTTCCTCCAAACAATCCAAGACCGTCACGCCGTCACTATAAGAAAATGAGGGCGTAAATAGGTCTGATTATGGTGGTGGCCTAATGGTCTCCATTTGACAGGCTAATAGCAGTCTTGACAGATGGATACCGAAGAAGCAATGGTCCATTGTTGAAGCCTCCGTAATGAGGTGTCTGCCGGACCAGTGTCCAGTTCTGTGTGGCACACTGCGGCAAGGTAATTGCATTGTTCCAGGTTTGAACAACCTAGACGGTGAAAAAAAAAAAAGAAGGGAGATTGGTAATGTTGAATTTTATTCTATTAGAAAAATACTAAAGTGAATTACGAAACTTTTACAGTGTTTATTTCTTCGTTTGATTCTGTCTTGCAGGGAGAACAGACGCCAGTGCACTAGTTTTCTAATATTTGTCTGCGAAATGAAGAGTTTCCTTTGGGAGCTTCTGAATTGGAAAACTGCCTCACAAGAAAAAGAAAAACGTTGTTACCTCATCCTGCCTTTACTTTTCCTTGTGAAAGCCCCCAAAACCCAGCAGAAGTGAGCTGCCAGGGCTTGCTATAAATACTAATAATGTTGAGGAAACTTGTGTAATATATCACAGAGTAAACATTTGGCCCCACCGTGATGTAATAACCTGTCAGAGGGAGCTTGGCTGAAACAGAGTCATATTGACATCAAAATAACTTTTAGATTGATCTATTCCACTTATAGAGGGTGATTTTAAAAATGCAAAAGTGGATACAAAATATTGCAAATGTATTGATAAACCAACAGAATAGTTTGTTTATGCAGGATCTTTAATGCATCTCCTTTAATCTTTTCTTGGCTGCTTTCGGAACATTGTTCATAAATAACAGGGTGATAATAATTAGCCAAGAACTATATCATCACAACATCAGAACAATATGTTTTAAAGGGAAGGTATTGGAGGAAATATCCTTCCCTGATTGGAGGAGTTTGAATATTTTGGAGTCTTGTTCACAAGTGCGAAAAATGATGTTTATCTTTCGTGATGAAGAAAGAGTTAATAGAGAATTTAGTTTCCTACTCTAACCTATGCTTACTAACATGTTGTAGTGACTCAGAGTCTCTCCTGAATGGCTCTAAGGCTTAGTCATTTGTGAGAGACTCAAAGTAGAGTGGATGCAGTTTTCATGCCACCATCTTGACCCATGTGTTTGACCCAGAGCTGACACCAGGGTTAAAAGTAGTATAAGGGGACACAGCGGATGTATGCCATTGAAGTTGAAACCAAACTTAACACAAACAAACACTTTGAAACCTCTTAAACACAATCTCTAGTTATGCATTTCACAAAACTGATGGTTATCATAGTGCCTCACTCAGATTTTCAACGACCTCTTACAGGTTTGAAATCACTTCAGACTAGTCGGATAAAAACGTGGGTGGATGACCCTGGACAAATGGATGTAAACTAATTTCATGAAACACAGTTTCTAGACTATTAGCTTGTTTGCTAAAAATAGCAAATGAATGGAAATGTGCATTTTTCCCATTAATTGATGGATTAATGAAATCCTTCCAAACTGTACTAAAGTTCTTCAATCATGCCTTGTTTTATAGCACAACCCACCTCCTGACACTTCACCGGACATCTGAAAGAGAAACATGTTATGGATTCAGAGTTATAAATTATATTTAATTTTTCTGTTCCTTTGTCCCCTTGACAATCATTACTATGATTAGTGATGAATCAATAATTCTTCACTGAAATATTTAATCAGTGTTCATGCTTAGCACCTTCACTGTGTATTATTGATTCAATCGATTGTCCATCCTGACACATCTTCAGGAGTTTGGGTCGACTTTTACCTCAAGTATGCTTCTCATTTCCTGTTTACCAACAAAAAAAAACGTTGTCCATTTGCTTTATTGGTTTATAATATGTAGAAATATAACTTTGTTATGACATCATTTCTTCAGAAACAGACTTGCTTTTCAGAGACTCATCCTTATCTCTGCAAAACCTTTTCCTCTAAAGCTCAACTCGAAGCGGCTACGAAGACGTGGCAAACATTTAATCTGTTGAGAAATAGAGATTCAAATCATGAAAAACCCAGAAAGTACAGTTGTGTTCTCACTCTGATGCAACATGAATTTCTTAAAAAAGTTGACCGAGAGGAAAGTTGAGGTTTGTGGTCGAGAAAAAAAAAAACAAAAGGACAGAACAACTGGAGTGAGGCGGAATTTGAAGGGATTTGGCCTGAGTCACTGAAGAGGCGATATAATTGGCCAGGATTCCTTCACATGTCTGCGGAAGAAGGAACTGATCAATAGTGTGATTTAGTATTTCATTCACGGTCTGTTCTCTTCACACACAAAACTAGTTGCACACACTGATGAGGAATATAATGCTTTCTCCCGCAGACTATCACACTCAATAGACCTACATTTTGTCCAATTAATCATCATTTATTTTGGAGGAATTGTTTATTATCTCCTCGGTATGTGCTCCAGTTGTTTCATGTTTTAGCCATTGTGTGTCTGTTTAAAGTCTCATATGTTGACTGACCAGATGCCTTTCCAGGGCGCCTCCTACCTTGCTAAGGTGTAATGGCTCCTATTCCATTGATTTGCATTTTCCAGCATCCTTTTGTGTAAAGGAGTTTTTTTTATATTTATTTGCTTGTGTGTGGTACTCTGGTTCCCTCCCACAATCCAAAACAAAAATTAAATACATATACTCGTTAAATGTAGCTTTGTTCATGAGTGGTTGTTTGTTTCTGCATGCCTTCCTATAGGCCTGTCCAGAGTGTCCCAAGCAGCCGGCTTCATCCCCCTTACATGACCACGATTAAGCGAATAAGCTGTAGAAAATGAACAAACCAATGCCGAATCCAAACTCAACAACATAACTGGTGCATTATTTTTCCACTAACGGTTTCCCCGTCTCTGATCTATCTGGCTCGGCCACACTTTGACCGAAACTGTGTGCCAAGCCGCCCTTCAGACCACAGAATAACAAATATTTCCACAAACAACTTCCAGCAAATCTCCGTGTGGCTGGATCTGGTCGGAAAAGCTATTCCCAGAGAAATGTAAACATCAGCATATTTAGCCATTTATGAAAGCGGCTCTGAAGAAGCGGCACACCATGCTTAAACACAAACAGACGACATGTTTGGCAAACATGTCAGAGGTTTTTCAAGATAACAATCTCTTCTCAACCAGTTATATTTAGTCTGTTGGTGTACGGGAGTTTCATCATGCATGTTGCCTCCACCATGTTGATCCCAGGTCTTGAAGATGCTGGCATGTTTTCCACCGAGCTCGCATCAGAGAAGGCATTTATAAATCAGCTGAGAGATTTGGGTCATTATCGATGTCTTCACGGTGGCTTATAAAGTACCGCGGTCATGGTTTGCCGTAAGTTTTGGCTTCAGTTAACAGTAATCCACACATGCTGTGATTTGAAGAATAATTCCAACCATGGTTACTTGACAGAAATCCCCGGCGCTGAACTGATCCGTCTTTATGACGTTCGAGAGAGGCCCATTACCATGTAGTCATGGCTGGCTTGGCCCGCTGAGCCCTGGATCATACGAAGGGTTCTAGTTAAACCAATGACTTTGACAGAGCAGCCGCACATGCCTATACAACGCTCTTCCCATCGGAGACACGGAGGCCTTATTAAGGGGCTGCAGGGTTCAATGGAGAGCCAGGAACTGAGAGTGGAGACCACAAAAGCCCCGAAGAGAAGGAACAAGTTGCCTTGTGTGCCGCAGAGCCGTAAATGCATACATGTGTAGTTGTGTCCTCGTGCCAAAATGAAGTGGTTTGGATTCTAATGTCAAGAAGTTTCTGTACTGACACATGTTGAAACGACCAGCTGCAAAGTTATGTATGTTTTGCTCAATAATAAATCCCTTATCTCAGCATGATTATGATTCTAGTAACGGGAGGTCATTCCCTTGGAATGTTGAGATAGGTTTGTGTTGGATTTGAACATAGTATAATCATTCACTCAACATTTTTTTGTATTTAAAAGAAAGGGGTGTGTCCGAAACTCCGCGGCGGAGGCTCTGCCGAACCCCTGAGAACGACTCACTGAACCCCTAGGGTTCGATCGAACCCAGGTTAAGAACCACTGATTTAGGTAAAGCGCTGACATCCTTGGCGGTGCTGGGTCGAAATAATGTATTTATTATTTCAAGTTATTAAAAAAATCGTGATGGTTTCAAGTTTCAAACTCAACTGGCTGGGGGGCCACCTGAGGTCAATTCTTGTCTAAAATGGGCCACAGACTTTCAGCAGTTTTATCATTTAACAATATTTGGTTGCATTATATTTTTGAGGGTTTTATTTTACTGATACTTTGGGCCACTTTTGTCAATTTTTTGATTTTTTTTTTCTAGAAATTAAAACTACAGTGGCACCTCACTATATCGGGTCCACCTTTCATGGCCTCACTGTTTTGGGGGATTTTGTGTGTAATTTTGCATGCTTTTTTTGTTTTTGTTTTTACAGTGTACAGTATTAACCCATTTTGTTCAGCGGTCTGATAAGCTAAGTGTTACCAGCCAGTGTTCCCCCTAATAAGGTGGTATTGTGAGTTGTGGATGATGCGTAGTCAGGGTTGTGCGTGTTGTGAGGAGGCGAGGGTAGCAGCCGCATGTCTTTGTGTATTTGAGAAGTCCGGTGGTCCTGCTTCTAAAAAAAAAAACAGTCAAGCCAAATTAAAAAAAAGTTGTTATTCCTCCGAAGACTCCTGTGACCTGTTTCATATAAAACTATCTGGACCACGAGTGATCGACGCCTAGGAACGAGCCAGCTAAGTTTGGGAACCTCAGTTTTTGAAAACCAGCAGGTCTAACTACAGTTAAAGACGCCAGGTCAAGGTAACATAAGGGAGAGAACCTGAAAACAGGTTTTGATCTTGGGTTTCATTTACTAATATTGTACTTATTTTTTTAAATCTGCAAAAGTTTGAACTTTGAGAGTGTTTAAATAAGAGAGAACTATGAAAAAATGTTAATGCCTGTCTCAGAAAAGTGTGCGGTTAGGGGTTTCAAGGCCTTAAAACGGCCTATAAAAATTGTAAAAAATAAAGCTTATTACTTCGTGAATTTCGTCTATCGCGGGTTATTTTTTAAGAATGTATCCCCCATGATAAAAGAGGGACCACGGTATAAACAAGATAAAATGCTATGAGTATGCTTTCCTACCATCTGAAGTTGTACCAAGTTGCACCCAATGGGACAATTTAAGGATTTCGTTGACTCCTTAAATATACTCTGATTTTTGACGCACTCATGTAAGCGACCCATTTTAGTTCAGACTCTAGTAGCACCTTACCCTAAAACATAACAGGGCACCATCTTGTTGAAAACAGAAAGCTAAAATGAAATTGAATAAGAACGGTACAATGAATAATAACAGTACTATACTAGTAATAACAGAAATGTAATAATAACATGAGGCTCTATGAAAGCGCATAACAAGACTGTTGAAATATAAATGCAGCCGATGGTAAAACCAATATATATATAATATATATATATATATATATATATGTTGTTTTTTTTTCTCCTCACTCTTTGGCTCGATCTGTCTCAGCCAGAAAGAGGGAGGCTTTGACTTTGATTAATGGTGAGCCAAGCTCTGCATTAAAAGCCAGGGGCAGCAAGTAGGGCCAGATAAAAGTGGAGCACAGGAGCTCGGATGGGGAGGATGCAGTGAGGAGAGAGCAGTGCAGTCACCGATCACTGTCAGCATCATCGTCCCAGGGTGACAGTGGGGGTGGGACGGGCGGGAGGGTGTAGCTTCATTGGGCTGAACCCTGGCCTGGTACAGGCATGACACATTGTCTCTGACAAGCTTTTCACACACGGACCACTGGGACGCACATGCACAGTGTCCTGCAGCTCCCGAAACATCGTCGCTGTCTCTCTAACGGATGACATGAGGAGAGGTTTTTGTAATATCCAGAGGACTAAAAAACTAGTTCTCCATGTTCTTATCCCTTCTTTAAAAATCTTTCTTTTCGTCAAAAGTATTTTAAGAATAGCTCAAAGCTTCAGGGAATTAGAAGCTCTACGATGAGCCTCAGATGGGTGACTAACCTCTGTCACGGACTTATGACTCGGTCCTTTTTGGCCATGACACTGCATTTTTATTTGTCTTTGTAGCTCCACAGTAATGTGGGTTTTCTTCAGACCAACGACCCAAACCAATGTTGGTATTCTTCTAGGTACATACAATGACTCATCTAATGACAGTCCAGTTTTAGTTTGAGGTTAAATTGTGGGTGAGGCGGTTGTTTTTGCTGATGTGTTAACTAGCTGCTAACTATGTGTCTAACATAAATCATGGGGAACCTATTCTGTCTGTCGCTCCAGTTCAACACCTCGGTTACTTCCGCGACAATTCAGTCTTATTTAGCATATATTGCTAACAATTTAAGGATGTGCGAGATCGAGATATCACATTTATTATTATGTTGAAATTCAAGTGTTTGAGTCTAGGTTTCAAAACAAACGTTTGTTCTAAATGTTTGAGAAAAGTCCTGGACTTAAAGAATATAAGCATCATATTGGAGTTTATTTTGGCTTCATTCTGTTAAAGTCTCGTCATTAAAGGAGTAGAAAAAGAACTGCTTCAAAACTTTGCGAGAACATCAACCATATGTTTCAAACAAATCCGGCCGTTGGGACCTCAAACTATGCCAGTGTTTAGGATACAACAGGAACATTATAAATGTCAAAAATGATACAGAAAATAGGAGTCTTTAAATAACAGTTAAACTGAAGTTGAAGCAAAGACAACAGAGAGATGAAAATAAATCAAGTTTAAATTAATAAAATACTTTTTATTGGTCAAGATCTTTTGTGAAGTGAAAATCCTTTTTTTTCAACAGAAGTAGTCGAGCAAACATTGTTGCACTCGCTCTAGATGCTGCATATCATGGCCATGAGCGTGTGATAATCGACTTATGCTGACCGAGAAAAACATCTGTATTTCAAAATAAAACAATGATATCAAAAACCTCTAAAAAATGTAATACTTTATCCTGGATAATTACATTTTTTTTTCCAATCCGGTTTCTTCCGAGGAACACATGTCAAGAACTCTTAACTGTAGCATTCAGTTAGTATATATTTGTTAGGTTCGGTTAAAACCCTCAACACAAAAGTTATCTTTTAAAATATTTAAGTGAAGAGATTGAGTCCTTGTATCTTACTGTCTGTACAATGATAAATAATTCATTTAAAAAAAACTTTGCTGCTTCATCCCGGATTTGACTTCTTGCAGCGTTTAAAAAATAAAGTAGACCTTGTAGTAATTAAATAAGATATCACAGATTTTATTATCAAGCTGACCTGCTGTTTTACTGATTCACACAGATTGACCCGTTGACCTTTTTAAAATAGCTGCATAATAAATAAAATCCTAATGTAATCACTTGAAATAGATTTCCATCCCCAATTCCGGGGGCAGGGGTCAGTATCTTTGGAATTCCCCTTCCTCTCCCTCCCTCCGTCTCTCTCTCGCTCGCTGCCTCTTTTTCCACCGCAGGATTTTGTGTGCCGAGTGCAGCTCCCCGGGGTCTGCCTGGAACAGTGTGAGCCTGTGGCAGGTAATTGATAATGCGTCCTGAGCAGGCCCGGGCCCCGGTCAGTGAAGCGTGAAGCAGTCTAAGAGCCCGGAGAGCACAGGGGTGAAGCTCAGCCCTCGCACTCTAGGTCTTGTGTGTGCATGTGTGAGTGTGTGTGTGCATGTGTGTGTGTGTGAGGAGAGGGGGGGGAGTGTGGAGGGGAGCCTGGCCGTCCATTCACAGCAGCAGGATAAACAGACCAAGTTGATATACAGCATGTACTTTACATTAATAGTGTTGACTTTGGAGCCCACGGCTTTATATAAACTACTTATTTCACTTTTCTAGCGAATAAGTAGCAAGTGTTTCTGATAGCAGGATGGACAAACCTTCAATCACACGAGTGCTTGACATTATATACACGCCAAATATATTAACATATTCTTGAAGGAACTGCAAAAGGAAGCAAAACATTTTTTTAATTGCACAACCTCAAAAATGTGGGTCAAGTCTATCAAGTAAATTTGCTGGCCTCCTAAAAATGGCTATTTCTGGTGTTTCTACTGATTTGTTATCGTAGTGTATCAAGTTATCGTCTGTCATTCATCACTACATGTATATATTTTGCAAGCCTGACGGTTAAATCTGGGATTTTAAAAGTATTTTAATGAAACCAACATGAGTTATAAAAATAATTCCAACCAAGACTTTGATTTAAAAATGTTCACAAGTGTAAGAAATATTCCTGAAACTAGGCTAGAGTTTAATTGTTAATTAAACTGTAGCTAGTTCAGCCCTTATTCAAGATCACCTACCCCACCTTTAAAGTTCAACTAATGTGTCGATTTAAGTGTGTCTTCAATAGATATTGGACCTCTATTGTGTCATCATTATGTGTCCGTTTGTACAAAACTCTCTGAAAAAACTGTTTTTCTGGAGATGCAATCTTGTTTACCATAACCACACTCACAATGCTGCGATTGGTCAAGCATCAAGGCTTGTCACTGTGCGCCATTAATCCCCGGAAATATTGACCTGGTCGTTCTAAGCTGCTGTTTTCTTCTGTTTTAAAAAAAAAATCATTCTTCAAAATGATTGATAAAACCTTACTTCGAAAAGGGTCAAACTACCCCGCCCATTGATATCTTGCCAAGCGTTATCTTATTCTGACTTCATAAATGGATAACATCAATCAGTTCAGCATGAAATTAAGAATATTCTTCTTGGAATAAGCATCTCCTCTTAGCTGTGTTTCAACTTACTCATGTACTATGTCATAAAAAGTTTGTGTGACATTTCAAAGTTTGATTTGGTTGGTGTATGTAGTGGAAAAAAAAGAGGTAATAATGGCGATTGTTGGCCGTGTAAAGTCTACTGAACCGCCGAAAATGGACCCTCAGTCTTTGGACATCTCCGAATTAAAATGGTTTCCTCTTGTCTTTCTCCCTTCGTATTGGGTCTGAGGTTTTGCCATTCTTGTTTAACTTAACCAAGAAGGAAAAAGTCCGTCCTCACTTGACTTTGGCAAAAATCAACACGAACTTTCAGGACTATGGCGTGCAGAGAAGTTCTGGAACCAGCAATCTAGTGGCATGAATTGGATAATTTAAGGGGCGCCGCTGCTGTTTGCGTCTTGAATACAGTTTTTCAGAAAGCTGGTGAGTGCAAAGCAGGTGGAGCGACGGCTAGGCCTTCAGAGCGGCAGAAAGCCAAGTGGCTGATCAGCATTAAAATATAGAGCTGTTGCTTTTCCCTCGCCTCCATCTGTGCCCTCAAACATGAAGGTGGAGTCTAAGTCTCCATCTCTTGGAAAGGCTTCAATCAAATACATTCTCAAATCCATAAATAAGTCTGATGATGATTTAAGAAAATTATCTTTTCAGCGTATTCACCTTGAGGGAATGAACTGCTGAATAGAAGCATTTTGGCGCTTTCAAGCTTTTTTTTTTTTTTCGGTTGATGTAAATAGATGCAAGACGTCATGTTCTGTTTATTAAATCATGCCGAGCTTTTCCTCTGAAGCGCACTTCATGAATACTTTAGGTTGCCTTTTCAGTAAACCGTGTTTCCTTGCAAAAAGCAGAGTTGTGCCACGTTTACAGGCCAATCAGTCTTTTAATTTATTAATCCAGCAAATGAAAGTAAACGCTAAGCGACGTGGTGAGAGTGTTTGGTGTTATTTTGGCAGTTTTGTTTATGCTAAAGTTGAGCATTTAGATTCATTCATATACATGCACATAATTAGGACAGTAGGGTTGAGGTAGACAAAGGTTAGCTCTTGGTAAAATCTGTTATTTTTAGAAAACTACACCTTAAAACTACAACTTTGTTCTTCAAAACCATTTCCATGTAAAGAAATTGTAGTAGAAATAAGAAGTTTAAAGTGATAGTTCACCCAAAATTCAAAGTCATTTTCAATTTACCCTAATTTCGACTAAGGGTTGGGATTCTTTTTGGTAACCTGTTTCTTTTTGGAGTTGTTGGCAAAAAATGTAAATTCATTTAAATGTTGCGACTGATGCTCGGTTGTCTTTTTCTTCATCTTCTTCCAAAAAGAGACTTTTAAATACCTCCAATGTTGCTTGTCTGCAACCTCCATCTTGTATTGGCTTATTTAAGTCAGTATTTTAAGATTGTTTTTAAAGGACGCTGCTAAGGCTTGCTGTTAGGCTAGCTGCTATGCTAGGTGCTAGTGTCCGCTAAAAACAATATTTTTTTAGACTTGTTTAAATTCTTCAAAAACAATTCCTAATGTTGTGTTTCAATACAAGATGCACATTACAGACAAGCAACATGGAGGTATTTAAAACTCTCTTTTTGGAAGAAGATGAAGAAAAAGACAACAGAGAATCAGTCGCTACATTTAAATGAATTTACATTGTTTGCCAATAACTCCAAAAAGGAACAGGTTACCGAAAATAATCCCAACCCATAGTCGAAATGAGGGTGAGTAAAAAACTGACTTTGAATTTTGGGTGAACTATCACTTTAAACTTAGATTAAACTACAATTTCTATACATGGAAATGGTTTTGAAGGACAAAGTTGTAGTTTTAATAATTTAATGGACATACATTTTTGTCTATAATTTAAAAAATAACATAGTACTCTGAAAAAGAATCCCATCCATTAATCGAAATAAGGGTGAGTAGAAAATTAGTGAAATTTACATTTTGAGTGAACTAACCCTTGAAGGCCGCTGTGCTACTTATACTGTGTACACTTTAAAAGAGAAATATTCACTCTGATAAAAAAAAGAGAAATCCTCAGTGTATGTATTTGACATTTAAGAAGCTGTCAACTTCCTCCCAGATTACATATTATCACAACAAATAGATGCAGAAAAAAAAAAGGTGTGTATCGACGCTGGGGAAATTTATTTTCCTACCGAGAGAAACTCTGTAGTATTGAACGAGTGTCAACTGTGACAAGACATCCGTGAATTTGTAAATGTCAACAGAAAAAAAAATGGGAGACAGGGGATAATAGGAAAAAGAAATTCAGTATTGACTCTCTAACTACATCTGACAGTCAAGATGACCAATGTGCAGGTCAAGCTTTTGGTTCAATTCATTTTATCTATAATACGAAAGTGTAATATCGATACTAGAGTCTCTCTCCCCCGCGAAAGAAACGAGTAGGATTCATGTCTCTGTGGGGAATATCTGGAGTCATTTTTAATAACTTTAAAGGCGTTTTTATTTGTAGTTTAGCCAGAATTTTAGTGAAACTATTCTCAGCATTTATGGTTGTGACGGATAAAAACATTGTTTCTTATTATGTTGCTCAAGAACCGCACTCCAATACATCAACAGCTGTGCCGTTTCCCTAGATATCGTGTTGCTTACAGCGACTGCTATTTTTGTGTCGCTGCAGCTGAAAGATCTTTTTTTCCAAAAATCCTTTTCAGCTCCATCGTGAACAATTTTACACTCTCATCCGACACTAATACAAGTACTAATGTTGAGAAATAATAGTAAGATTTTTGCTTTTTATTATTGGAATTCACTCAAAATCCAAAAAAAGGTCATCAAGTGCTGAAGGTTTAATTGTGTAGTAATATATGACAAAAATATAATGTGCTGCAATGTCTCTTCCGGAGCATCATAGGGGACGTTTAGTTAATATAGAAAGAATACACAACATTATCTTTAGAACTATTTATATTTTTTCTGTAATTTAGGATTGGTTTAATTTGAATTCAAGGTTTTTTCACAAATGGCAACAAAAGTAACCATGAAGATAAAAGGAGGAAACGGACACAAGAACTTTTATCTCATTTTTATAGAAACACATATACAGCATTAGTTACATTTTTGTAACACTCGGGGGAGCCATAAACAATATTTACTTTTAGGAACAAGCTAATAAGTAGGTAATTGACTTGTATTTCGTATTGACCAGAAGTAAGAAAGTGCAATTGCATTAACTGTGTGAGATGTAATGACGAGTAACTGAGGGAACACTAAGTTTATATGCCAATGTTTTTCAGCTCCCTCCATAGTTCCCATCATGCACCAGATCAGCTCCACCATGAACAGCTTCACTCTGTCTTGGCCACAACCGGAGCAGCCCAATGGAATCATTCTGGACTATGAGCTACGCTTCTATGAGAAGGTAAGAGTGTCTTTGTATGCAAGTGACTTCTTCCTAGTTTCTAAAGACATGCAATCTTAATGTAAAAAGTGCTTCTTTCTATTTTTCTTCCATTTACAATCCTATGAATTGGCTGCTTTTTTGTGTCAACAATGCAGCAACCTGCCCTGCTGTGAAAATGCATCACATCTGGGGGGAATCACATCGACCCGTCTGCTCTCGCACAATACGTCTGCTTTATTAAGTCGCCAGCCCAGCCCCACAGAGCCCATCCTAGTTCACTATTGACCCGCAGGCTTTTCCCAAGGCCTCGGACGTAATGATACCCTGATCGGAGACTCTTTTTTTTTTATGTACGTGAGACCTTGTTTGTCCTCCCAGGACTGATCGATTCGTGCTCCAGACACTGGTCATGCACTTCTCCCTCTTTTCCTTTATCTTGAAACCTCCGCCTCCTGATGTTTTCTTAAAAATAATGGACTGAACACTATTGTGTTTCAGAAAGCGACTTTGTTTTTCTTCCTCAAAGTTCTTTAGCAAAAACTTATCACGGTTAAAGTCCCTGGATCAATATTTACACTTTGAAAAATATTGGTTTTGCCACTTGCCAAAGAGAACAACCGGGTTTTGAAATGTTGTTTTTGCTTCATGAGCAAAATATTAACTACGATGTTTGACTTTTCTGCGGTCACCAAATTGAATCTAGATCTGGTTAATCCTCAGAAACCATTGTTTCGACTGCTTTATATATTAAATATTAGACTTATTAGACTTATTGTCTTGAATATTAACGTATCCTCATCCTATAGATGTTTATGTTGCAGTTAACAGAGGAGCAACACACACAAAAAAAAGGGTCTAATGGCAAAAGGCTGACTTGGGTAAAATTGTTTAAAAATTTAATTTGTTGCTGTGGTGTTGCTGTTTCTAAAATGACTCATGCCCAATTATTAAAGGTTTTTAAAGACGTACAACATTTCTTAAATATCACTACGGTCAAATTTCTAGAGAGTAAAGTATAACTAGAAACCTTTTGGCAATCACAGATTGATTTAATGTTAAATTATTATTTTTATTTCATTAATTGTAAGTCTTGACATGATACAAAAAACCCCATCTATGAACAAACAATGAGTGCTATACAAGGAAACAAGAAAATTATTCATAATAGAAAAGCAGGTCAAACTTAAATTTCTTTTTTTTTTATATATAAAAAAGAAATCAAATAAGGAGGGCACATACAGGAAAAACAATTGAAAATCAAAACAAAATAATGCTAATATATATATATACAGTATATATATATATATATATATATATAGGGTTGTATGAACAATTTCTTATTTTTTCTTCACCGACCAAGTCTTACTTTACTAGATTCCCACCTTCATCTGGGAGCTTTTTCCATTTTAGCTTCCACATGTGCTTGAACATTTAACGTTCGCAGCTGAGGGACCATATCACGTTTCCGTAATGGAGTATTGTTTTTTTATGGCGGTGGCTTAGTTTAGAGTAAGTACTTGCAGTTGTTTTTCGGGGCATTTTAGATGATACTTAACCTGTCGTGACAGCTGTTTAGGCCGGCATTGCAAAACGTACCCACACCCAAAATGGTTTTAGGAAACATTCTGCAAATGGATTATCTTTGTGTGTGTTGTGTCCTCATTGCAGTTTATTGAAGTCACAAATCAAAACTGTGTCTAAAAATTGTAGGAGATTTAAAGACAGCGGGCTCAACATTATCTCGTCCAACGAACATGTAAGTTCAGTGCATTTGTAAAGTAATGATATGGCTTGCTACTCCTGAAACGCAGTAATGGCAGGATGTCTCCCATCACCACGCTCCCGTCCACAATTGGAGCTTTACAAATTGCCATGGGCGACTTTACTGCAAGATAATGCACCCATAAAAACATAAGCACCATATGAAAATGGCCTCCCTACATACGGGCTGCGGTTTTTATATGCATCTCAACATCCCCTCCATTAATCTAACTGGAGTCACATCGTGATATTTCTGGAGTCTGGTGTCTCTGTGGCGCGGTGGGGTCGTCACTCGCACAGCAGACTCGCTTTTGATATACACTCACCTATATTATTGACTTTCACTGGGCAAAACCTGAGCAGTTTAACAAAGACTACCTCTGTTCATGCTCAGAAAGTTTATGTGGAAGGCTATTGCTATGTCCAGTTTGACCCATATAACATCGTATAATGTGCTCAGTGATTTCGTTTTAATGGGAAAACAGTTTTTTGGTTCCAAAAACACCCTATTATAAATTTCTATGGACACCATACTGACTTCTCTTTGTTATTTCTCTCCTGCGTGTCTTTGCCTTCAACCTGACCCTTGAAATTATTAACATCTATCCCTACCTGGAAATAATACAGACCAAGTTCTTGCCCTTTCCCCATGAACTTATTCTACTTCCTCATCTGTCAGGGCAAAGACTGCATAAAACATTGTGGGCCAGACTTTCCTCCAGGCTACTGCATCATTCCTTCAACCCCATGGTTCTTCAGTTTCAACATCCCGAGCATCTCTTCTACAAGAAACCAACTACATTTTTAGACATGCAACTTTTTGCTTCATGTCATTCTCACAGTCTTACTTGTTCAATCATTTTTAATTACCCTTTTGCTATGTATTTATTCTGTTAATCCATCCATTAACACACATTATCACATCCTCCTACTTGTATTATTAGTTTTAGAGTCAACATTTTGACAATCTAACAAAGTGAATATCAGACAATTTAGCCAAGTATTGGCAACAAATCTCTTACAATAGACATATTTCAACCACAAAATAGTACTTAAAGTTCAACTTATGTGTTGATTTAAGTCTTAAATAGATGTTGGACCTCTATTGTACTCATCAGTATGTGTATGTTTCTTCAAAACTCTCTTTTCATTGAAATATTTACATTAGAAAATGTGCTTAATCCTGAAATATTTTAGTTTTTCTGCAGATTCAATCTTTTTTACCATGACTTACTCTGCTGTGATTGGTAAATCATAAGGGAATGTCACTGTCCCTTACCAATTCCGGAAGTCTCCACCTTCAAGGGACTCGTTGTATAAACAAAGTGGGTCGGGATTACAGCTGGCTGGAGGAACCCATTATTCCATCGTAATAGACTCCACTCTTGTAACCACTTGTTCGCCGAGATTTCATACAGGGTATAACTTTAAAAAGTATACAAGACTAACATTTGTTGCCCGTACTATCATCTTACTATTAATTAAAATTGAGCCCAAATTAATAATAAGAGATTATTACTCTATCAAAGTGTATTGCTATGGAAACGGTTATTTTCTTCATTGAATGCAATATTGTTTTAAAAGTGCCAATTTGGATGTGTATCATATAATAATTATACTGTCTCTGGTTACAAAGTGTTTTCCAGCTACTCAGGGCAAGAGGCAGAAGAAACCCCAGAAGGGTTGCTATTCCTAGCTACGCACTTAGAAAGAACCACTGACTCTCACCATAACATCTAATCAAAGTACTCATAATAACCTCTGTATGTTTTTGGACAAACTCTGTACACACATCTTTGCCCAAGTTGTGTCACTACTAACCCTGCTGCCCACAATCCAGTAAGTGGTTTCATCGATACAATCGTCAGCTTTTTGAAAGCTCCGGTCATAATTGTATCTGACATTCATTTAATTGAAGTACTTTTAGCATCAGTTTTTGATTAGCATTATTGCTCACCCAGCTCATAAAAAATCCAGTTTTTGTTCCCCATGGCTGTTTTTCGTCTCAGTCAACGTCACAATTAGGCCAAGAAATGAGATTTATAATTGGTTACTTCATGAAGATCCGTGCACTAATGTGCGCCAAGTTAATAAAAATGAATCATCGTTACATGCCGCGCACGAGGGAGCGAGAAAGTAATGGCTCAGAATGACAGCAATTTGACAATTTCACAGGTAAAGTTTAGCGAGTGCTGAAGGCGTTTTCTCTCAACAGGCTTTTCCTTACCATCGTTTCATTTCGGAGTTGGTGCTCGAACGATGTGAGGAATTGGGAAGTGAGATGAAATGAATTATTACTTTGGAGGAGTCTAAGCAGAATACCTCACTCTTCTTTACTCAATTTCCCCATGCTCCTTTTCATCAGGCTCCCTGAAATTTTGGGAGGGTGGAAATAACGCGGCATAGCAGAGGTCGGGCCCTCCATTAAGAAGCAAGTAGAGCAGCCACCAGCTGCCTTCACTGAGAGAGATACATGTGTGTTGGCGGAGCCATTCAGGTGCAGCCTTCGGAAAAAAGTTGATGAATTAAAATCAGGGGAAAGAAGTGGTTTTCGGTGGGTCTGAATAAAAATCAATCCAGCACCATATGTTTGGCATAATTGTCTCTTTTGACGGATAGAAAAAAAGACTAAAATAGGTACTTGCTAATGATCACAGTACCATGCCATGATTTTTAGATTATTTAGTTAGACAATAGATTCTATTTACTTGTAGGACTTTACCAGGGTAGTGTAATTGATCTCAACATGTGATAAGCTGTAAAGATAGAAGAAAGGAAAGAAAAAAACACATAATAATATGGTTCAATTATAAATGTTTTCATTCAGGAAGTGAAATAGTGGAATTTAAAATAATATATATGTCACAGTAGAGACTGGGATCCAGTAGAGTCCGGAACTCTACTAGTTAGAGATTGGAATTCCAATCTCTGGTGTGAAATGATTCAGTCTATTTTCCA
The DNA here is from genome assembly GCF_982586985.1 of Callionymus lyra. Taxonomy (NCBI): domain Eukaryota; kingdom Metazoa; phylum Chordata; class Actinopteri; order Syngnathiformes; family Callionymidae; genus Callionymus; species Callionymus lyra. The sequence continues at coordinate 5,852,187 of NC_141833.1, forward strand.
AAACATTTTGATGTCATCCAAATTTCTCCTAATAGAGTTGGAGATTGCTTAGGTAGAATTCCAATCTTTACTAAGTAGAGATTAAAATCCCAATGTTCAGATCCCGATTCACTAGAAGAATTCCAATCTCAACTAGTAGAGATTGGAATTCCAATGTACAATCCGGAACTCTACAAATAGAGATTAGAATTCCAATCTCAACTACTAGTATCTGGAACTCTACTAGTAGAGATCAGAATTCCAATCTCTAATAGTATCCGGAACTCTACTGGATTCCAGTCTTTACTGTGACATATATATATAAATACAAGTTTTATTAATAGTTGAACTGGTAATTAATGTTAAAAAAAATGTGTTAAAAAAATAGTTAAAACAGGTTTATTTTAGTGTCATTTTAACCTTGTAAAGGTTTCACTTCGGATCTGATCTGGAATGTAAAACGAATGCAAACATTTCCACTTCATCTTCAAAACCAGTGTATAAATATCCAGCCTTCCGACTACACAACACCGTCCTTCTCACCACGCATTCACACGTTACTGTGCAAGGTTAGATCAAATATAGAATGTGTCCATCTTTCACTTTTTTTCTGCTTAGCTAAGAGTTCTATGTATCTTTGGAGAAGGGTTGTCATTCACAGATCAGCACTTAGGGGTTGCCATAGACACTTGATGTCCTGTCACTCAAGTCCTACAGAAAAAAAAATGGGTTTCTTTTCATTTTAATCAACATTCACTGACTCGTGCTAATATACATCAGTCTACTACAGTCATACCTGCGTCAACCTCAGCGTCCTCGGCTAACCCCAGGATTCCACAGTGTAGAGAATTTTTCATGTCATGCAAGGTTTCACCTTTACTCCTGTCTGGGTTCTACTGTCTGTCAGTCAATACCCTCAACACTTCACTCTTTCTCTTCTCACCCTCATGTTGACTAAGGGTTGGCAATATTTACAAAAATGTATGACCAATTTGACATAGCAACTGGTGCTCAGTTGTCTTCGTCTTCCTTTTCGACTGAAAATATATATTTAAAAACATTCAAATACCTCCATGGTGCTTGTGTGTTAGGTTTGTCTTGTATTGAAACCTGGACAAGAGGAATTGTACCTGAAAAACTTGAACAAGTCTGCATTTTAAGCTTGTTTTTAGCAAATGCCCACACCGACAGGGAGTACTTCCAGTGTACTGTCTATACTGCAAGTGCTCGCGATATTAACCCAGGGTACTTCCTGTCAGTGTAAACTGATGGCCTAGCAGCTGCCGCTAAAAACAAAATTAAAATTAAAAATTAAAAAATTTAAATAAAGACTTGTTTGAGTTTTTCAAGTCAATTATTTTTTTTATTTTTTTTATTTTTATTAAAGGACCAAGCGATTAAAAAGATCACCATCAGGATCAAGAGATATTTTGAAGGAATTGTTTTCTTAAGGGTTTGCGTGAAATGTAATGCAAACAAGTTCCAGAGCGCTACCGCCACCACCTTAAGCTTATATTAATTATTGATATGGTATACATTTTATACAGATAAAGTGAATTTGGAGAAGGTTGCTGGTTCGCTTCCACGCCAAGCCAACTTGTGACCTTTCTGTGTGGAGTTTGTATGTTGCGTAGTGGATTTCTGCGCTCTCCAAGTCATTTCCTTGCTGTGCTAACTCTTATGGCAATGTGATACGTTTGACCAGAAGAAATGATAAAGCTTTTATTGTTATACAACAATTATGAACATCCTTTAAAAAAAAATATAATGGCGAATAGGCTATTAGTAGCTGTTGGAAAAACAATTTTTTATATAGGTTCATCAACGCTAGAATTACGGCTTTAGGTCTGCAACGTTGCTTTTGTTGACAGTCACTCCAAGTGAATCCTCGATGGATCTGTTGTCTTTTCCGTCTGCTGCATCCACACTAAGACTAGAAGCCCTCGTCCCCACGGAGGCTTTTAAAACGCTCATTACAGGTCATATAAAGAGCGACGCTGCTGTCAGTTCGATGGCTTTTCTCTGTCTACTCATTTTAATTAAGTCTAAATGTCTCACTCAACGGTCATTCTGTTTTGTGTTTTTCCCTTTTCGGTGTTAATATTTAACTACGCCAAAAACACCCCCTGTTTGTGAATAACCTTTTTAGATGAATACAAATTAAAGATGAAACTTTTATCTTGTCAAACATCTATCAAACATTAAATCGTTGCAAATTTCAAGCCAGCTCGAGTGTCCCAGTCACTCTTGTCTATAATTACGGCTCATCATATTGCTATATTTAGCACTTCTCCGTCAGTTTTTCTCACACAAATACAGAGTAAATGTTACACAGAAGCACCCAAGAAAATGTCATTATGTTCGTATTGAAAATATTATTGACACATAAAACTTGTAAACAAGCAATAAAGCTTTAATAACCCTGTTTCTGTTTCATAACCTATAATTACAATAATGGGTCACAATTCATTTTCACATGCATCCAGATTACTCGTTTGCTTCTTCAGGAAAAAACTGTAGATTTGTTAAAGGGAAACTATTGTAAAAACTCTCCTGACTCACTCACATGTTTCAAATGTTGAAGTCTTCCTCTCTAAGATGCAGTAAGTTCCTCATCATTACGATGTTAATAGGTTATTACTTTATAAGGTTCTCCACCGTCTGTCTCGGCGAATGAGAGGTTACGAGAGCGGAGTCCATTTTGATCTAATAATGGCTCCACTCCTCCTCCAACCAGTTGTAATCACGCCCGCTTTCTTTATACAATGAGTCCCTTGGAGCTCCAGACTTTGGGGATTGATGTTACAAACCTTGATGCTTGACCAATCACAGCAGAGTGGGTGTGGTTATGGCAACACAGTGTTATATGTTTTATTTTGTATTAATAAAAGATAGTTACGTGCAAACAGACGCATACTGATGAGCACAATAAATACAACCTTTTTCTTTTCCATATTGTCTTCATAGATAATCGTTATGTAGTATAAATCTCTAGCTAGTTATTTTACATTAATAAGGTGTTTAACGCTCTTAAACACAGCACCTTTCTTACTTTTAAAACTAAAATTTATGTATTTATTCATGCATAGACGTAAGAAGTGTATATATATATTTCAACTGAACCCCAGCTTACATGTTGATGCCTTCGGAAAGCTCTTTTTTGTGTTTGCCTCCACACACCGACTCAGACCTGCTTGTTAGTCTCCGGCTGAGTCCGGTGAGTCATCCAAATAAGCTGCACAGAACCCTAAAGAAAAGAAAAGCTATCGGACGTGCATCTTGTTAAATACAGGATGAATTGACATTATATTTAAAATTGCCTGAAATTACACAATCACAGTGGAAATAATTAGGGTTATATGTAAAAATATTATTATATTCTGCCAGTTATTTGCATTAAAATAATCTTATCTTCTGCTTATTGATTTTCACCTCTGGCAAAATAAGTAGTGCTCTTCTCTTGCATTTAAAATAAACAGTACGAACGTTCTTTTGTCTCGGTGTGTACTTCCCTGTGCGTGTGTTGCCGTGTGCGAGCCGGTGGAGTGGACACATGGTAGCCCACCATGTGTGCTTCTGTGCCAAGTGGCCATGCTGTCCATTTTGCGTGGTTGGCAATTTGGAAAAAAGCAGCCACACCAAAACACGCAGCACATACACCCTTTTTTTTCTAGCCTCTTTTCAAAGTATCTTGCCATTTGCAATCACTTGAAAATGACCAAAAATAGTTGAAAAGTTGGTGGCTTTCCAGCAACAAACTGGAATTGCAATATGACTGGTCAAAGATTAAAGCATCATCTGTGGTTTGAAGTCGCCAGATAGGCAAGTTTTTTTTTGTTTGTTTTTTCGGATGCCAACTCCTTCTAAAATAAAAGCCAGCAACTAGAAGTTAAGGTGTGCTGGTTTTTAGTTGACCCAAATCCTGAGTAAAATTCATAAAAAAAAAACACCACTGATAACAACGCTAACCTCAATTCAGACCAATCAGTGAGATTCTATCAGGGGCCATATTAAATACGATGACTGTTCAAGCCAAAAGAAAGAAGTGACGAATAATACAAGCTTCAATATGATGGAGAAATGAATGGAAAAAACTATTTAAAAGGAAGTTATTTAATAATATCAAACTGTAATTTCATAAAAATAAAAAAAAATCCATTTTATTTATTATGGTATCTCTGGGTCAAGGTGACCCGAACAGGTAACAGTGGCTGAGGTCATTCACTTTGACCGAGAGGCAACACAAGGGATACCACAAACACATTTGTTATCGGGGTGATTTGAGATTACACAAGGGGTTAATAAAAAGAAAAATAATTTTTACAAAAATAAAAGAAATCCAATGCGAAAGAACAAATTTAGTTAAAACATCATAAAATAAATCAAATAATTCTGTAATACATTTTTTTGGAATAAATAAAAACACAAGCATTCCAACTAGATCAATACAGATAAAATACTGCAATTAGTTAAATAATGAAAGTTGTTCGCCATCAGAATCATTTTTATAGTTTCACTGTGACCTCCTGGGGGCCACATGAATACAGTCAGGGGACCGCATGTGGCCCCAGAGCCACACTCGGCCCAGGTCTGATTCAGACTCTCCATCTGTCTTCCCACCTGCAACCGAGTTTTTCCGGTCAGCAGGTGAAGGTGTGGTCCTCCTAATCCCCAATTGACTGGCAGCAGGAAGTGGCCGCTCAGGCCTGTGGATTCTAGCTGTCATTGGCTACTTCACCGCGTTTATCTCGGGTGAGATGCCAGCTCACTTCAGGCAGCAGATGTGGGTGTATTCGTGTGTCACGTAATCCCCATTTGACTGGCAGCATGAGCGGGGCGTTCCAAGCTGGCGCTCCCCCGAGGGATGCTGCTCCCTACTGGCTGTTTGCCATCTGTCTGCTCACCTGGCTGTTCTTTAAGGCCCGACAGATGGAGGTGTGGCTTTTGAGAATTACTGACAGCCATAGAAGGACGAGTTCTAACCTCAGGTGCAGGAAACTGCACTTTGGGTTTGTTTCCCGAGAAAAGTAGGGAATTCAATGTTGTGTTGGAATTTCATTATTTTCACTTTATCAAATATAATCCTTATCTTATTGTTGCTTCTTTTTTCCCTCTAGTTTCCTGAATTTTTTTGCATTTTTACTTCTAGCATTTTTGATATTTGTATTATTTTATTTAATTTAGGGTAAAGGTTAAAGCTTTTTAGACTCCAGAAGAAAAAAAACAACACCCCAAATTGTTTGCTGTTATCATTTTTCGTTTGGAAAAATTCAACATTTTTTTTACCCTTGTGTTGTCTCAGGGTCAAGGTGACCCAGTGGTCTGAAGACCAATGTGTTTTAGGTATCCCCTGTTTTGTTTCTAGGTCAGGTTGTGTTTTCAAGCCACCGGGTCACCTTGACCCAGAGACAACACAACACAAACTCATAAGAGGAAATTATTTGCGATGTTTTTTCTCCTTCCTTGTCCCTGAGATAACACAAGGGTTTAACCAATCGACTGTGGATAAAAGTTGAATAATTACACTTGATGAACTTTTTGAGATTTTTTAAATATATCAAATGAAAAGAGTTCTTACTTTATATATTATAAAGTACCAGCTGGAGTACCCAGCACCATACAACACCGCAAAAAATATTTTATATGAAAAATACAAAGGCCATGTGATTTACTATTTGATCAAATATTTCATTGTTCCTTTAATATGCTTGCATGGATTTTAAAGGTGTTTTCGGCCGATCAGACGAAGAAAATGAGAAGTTTTTGATGCTTGTTTAGTGTTTACTAATTATACTACTAATAATAATAATTTGGGAATTGAGTAGTTTGCATACAACCTTTTTAAAAATGTTAATAATAACAATTTGATTTATATAACTTTAAATAACAAAATATATTATATAAATAAATATATTTTAGGCAAAGACTGTCACTAGTTTATTTACTTAATACACATTATTAAATATGTGTTTTTTTTTACAAACTAATAAAGTTTTATTTGCAACATTTTAAATCAGTAATTTTAAACACAGGAAATGTTTCATTTGTATCACGTTCTTACATACCTTGAACTTTTTCTCCATTTAGTTAGATTAAATAACATTTCTTTGAATATGAATGCATAAAAATTCAATTGAAGCTTCACCTTTAATTACCATTTAAAAAACGATTTGTGTGTGTAATTTTGTTACGCTTCAAGGTTAATCAATACCTGATCTCCTAAGAGGTTTTAATTCGACAGAAAGTTGAATTGAAACACAATTCTTGCAGCGCGATTGGAAACATTTCTGACTGTGCAGTGGAGTAGACAAATGTTTGTGAGATGGTTAGACGCTCTGAGCGTCCCTGCCCCTCTCAGAAAAGCAAATAAGTGCTACTTGCTAGGCTGCATTTCCCATCTCAGGCCCAAACATTTGTCTTCATCAGGCCTCGAATGTCCAATAAGAGCTAATGTGATTGCATACATCATTATGTGTTGGGGTTTCATAGCTGTGTTTACCTCATCTGCTCAATGACAGCGCAACTGGAATGATTCAATTACACCAATCAGATTGGATAATGAGTTCGATGTGGGCTGTTTGTGCCTCCAGTTTTCGTTGCGCTCCTCTTCCATCCTCCTCATCCCTCCCTCCACCACTTTCATTACCACTCTCTAACTTGTCTTTCTGCTGTGCTGCCGCATTAAACTTTCACTAATACACCCATGGATTTATAGCAAAGCTACACGGTGTGTTGTTTTTTTTTTAACTGGCGACATCGGCTCTCATCCACATCAGACACTGTGGGTGGGATGTAGGTGCAGTCTTATTTTCTGCCTGTCGTGTTCGGTTTGACCGTTTTTTAGTCATTGCTGATGCTGGAATAACCCAGCTGAGATTGGACAGTAAATAGAACATACGGCTTTTAAAATATACTGTTATAATGTATCTTTATTCTCTGTGGTTGAAATCAACCTTCACGGTTGTTTTTCATACTTTACTTCCAGCTAAAAAGAAAGGCTCTGTTTTTTTTAAACTTTTTATTGAATTAAAGTGAGATTTATAGACCAGTGTTCTACAAGTTCTACGTTCTGTAGGGATTGCTTTGTGACTGTGTGAGTGCATGAGTGGCTTTGCCAGTTCGAGCTCAGGTGCGGCCAAAGAATGAGTAGTGCACGTCTGCTCTTAATAAACGGTGTCGACGAGGGTATTCACCAACCGTTTTTTTTTTTTTTTTTTTTTTAAGCCTATTTTGTTCTTTAAGGCCTGATCCAGACTGTTCTGTTAGCCAAGCGATCATTGTCGTCGCACTGATCTCATAAGTCTATCCAGGAAAAGTTATTTGACGAAGCAATAAAATATTTTATTTGTTCTGGTTGTTTAGCTACGGTTTTTAAGATTTATGCAAGACTCACTCCTGTTTAAATCATGTAACTATTCTGAGCTTTAAACCTCTGAATTTAAATGGTCATTATCAAGAGAACCAACAAAAATATCGAGGACTTATCTTATTTTCATTGGATTAACAAGGAATGTAGCACGTACAACAGCACATGTTCAAAACATCATGGAGAAGGATGATGGTATTCCTAGAAGTAGGCTTGTTTTCACACCGGAGAGGTCTAGACCATCGATCTGTAAGACAACCTGAGTGCTTTTTCATGTTTAGCCAGGTTTCTTAGTGTTAAGAGCGGAGCCATGGGGTTGTAACCTGTGGTCTGCTAGACCTTTAACCCTCTTTTGTCTCTCCATGTGGAAAAAAAAAGTTCATTTTACCTTCTTTCTGTTTAATGAAACTATCAGTCAACATTGTACCATTAGTTGTACCAGACTTTAGAGTCAGAGATATGGAATATAGACATGCAGGTCTGATGGTATTTCACAAGTAAATATGTGCCGTATTTTCCGCACTATAAGGTGCACTTAAAAGCCTTTAAATTTCTCAAAAAACGACAGTGCGCCTTATAATTCGGAGCACCTTATATATGAACATTACGTGGTGAGTGACTTGTTTACAAACACTTTCATGACTCTGCGCCGACTGAGCCGACACGCCCTGGGCGGGATTACGTCATTGCGTCATCAAGGGGTGGGATTAACGAATCATGCCGGACGGCCATGGAGTAAGATTACTGCAACATTTTGATCGAGTGTGTCTTGGTACACTCAAAACATTTTTTTTTTGCCCAAAATCACTCAACCAGTCATACACGTGCGTTCAACATGTCATACACGCGTGTTCTAGCTGTCATACACGCGCTAAACTTCACTGATGCTCGCTCAACATTTTTCTGCTCACATCGCCATCGCGCTGCTGCTTGAAGCTTTTTAAACGTCATTTGAACATCGTTACCATGGGAGTTAACGGAGTTGTCAGAACTCTTAATAAATTGTTCCCTTTAGCACAGCTTTATCTAGTGGATGCATAACGCAACCCCAGTCAAACGTTTGACTGTATATTTTATTCTATGCGCCTTATCGGTGCGCCCTATGTATGAAATAAGTTTTAAAATAGGCCATTCATTTAAGGTGCGCCTTATAATCCGGTGCGTCTAATAGTGCGGAAAATAGGGTATATAATATTCGGACTGATACTGTGTCATATCTGGCGATTACTAAGGCTGTTCTTAGGTCAACTGTGACGTCCAAATCATTTTGTCCTGTACTAGTTCTTACTCTTGTCAATGCAATTTCCAGTCACATGTCAGAGTCTCAACTGGCTCCTATCAATACCGATGAACATTGCTTCAACCTAGAGCCCTTTCATTATGACCACAGACCATATTTTTGTGGGAAAGTCCAGACTACTTGCGGTGTATATGCCAACAGATGGTGAAACATGAAGAGATAATCTATCTCAATCAAGGCTGGATTGGAGGTCACATCAAGCTGCTGAAATGTAGCCTTTAAGCTAGCTCAATCTAGAAAGTATTTTGTGATAACTTTCTTTACAGGTTAAATAGATTTTGGACCACATACACTTTGTGTTTCCTCCAGACTTGCCGTCACTATTTGTCCATGTAACTCGTGAAAGACACTCCCTAAGAAAGTTGTTATCTTCTGCTTTGTCTTTGTCGACTTTCTTTGACTTTGTGTTTTCCTCTCTTCCTCGCAGGACCACGCAGAGATTAACTCCACAATCCTGCGGAGCCAAACCAACACAGCCCGCGTGGAGGGTCTCAGGTCGGGGACGGTTTATGTGGTACAGGTGCGAGCGCGGACCGTGGCCGGCTTTGGCAAATACAGCAGCAAGATGTGCTTCCAAACCCTCACAGATGGTAAGAATCTCCGAGCCAGAAGAATCTCTTCTCTCTCTCTCACCCTCTTCCTTTTGTCTCGCTCGCTGTCTCTCACACACAACACACTCTCTGCCTTTGTGGTCGTGTTAATAATAGGAGGTGAGATGGAGGGGAACCGTACTGTCTGATCACACCTCTATTTCCACGGCTAAATTAATTTCACTCGCAGTCAGATTTTGCATGTGGGAGGCTCGGGTATGTACAGTGCTGAGTGTCTTTTGTTTGTGTAACTAACTGTGCTTGATCCAAAACGCTCAGCTAATTGGTTTTTCACCCGCTCCTGCTGCTGCCGTGGCACTATCCCCTAATGTAGAACTGTAATTAGGAGGTGATGAGATTATATTTTCTTGCGAGGGAGGGGGGGAAGAGGGTGCACGGTATGTTGTAGGAGTTGGAAGGGACCATCGCAGCTGTGACACTTGTTCTCTGAGCCAAAGCTGCTTTTCAGTCGTTGCTAATAATATGAATTGCATTGCTCTAATAAACCATCCAAACTGTTTTTCCGCTCATCTGAAGCCGAAATTATAGAGGTTTTTTGATTTTGCCAGACACTTGGGGACGGATAGACATCGTCTATTACTTGTCCTGGCTCAACCCCTGAACTTCTCAAATGAAGGAACGTCTGCCTGACACTTCCTTTTAAATGTGTATGTTTAATGATACTAGAAATGTTGTTCTCTGGCCTATAAAAGTTGCCTCGTACAAGGATTTTTTAACGTGTCCTTACAAGTAATGCCATGAGAAAATAAATGTTATGCAAATTCAATTCATCAGGATTTTGTCCTGGTTGAGCTCAATGAAGGAGAAGAAGAGAGTCCAGGTAGAATAGGTGTCGTTGATTTCAGCCATAGCTTCACGCCAGTCCCTTTGCATTCCGATGTTTTTCTTGGTCACATGATATCCAAAGTAAAATTGATAAAAAAAAAAAAAACTTTTCAGGAGTATTTGGAGAGCTTCCTTGCAAAAGGGCGGAAACAAACAGAGGGGCCTTTTTACGCAACTCACCTTCAAGGCTGGTCCGTGAAAATGGTATTACGTTCATTGAAAAGGTGGAAACAAGTTTGGTACCAAGAGAAAATAATAGTTAGAAGAGGCAGATTTAAGAATACTTAGATTTACTTAAAAAGAAGGAGCTGTCTCGCCTGCAGTTGATACAGAACTCCTCTCCAGCGAGAATTCTGAGCTGCTCTAGTAGAAGAACTTGCATTTCTCCGATCCTTAAATCTCTTCATTGACTCCCAGTTTGTTTCAGGATCAACTTTAAAATTATGGTTCTTACTTTCAGATCTATTCATGGTCAGGCTCCTCCTTACATCAGTGATCTGATCCAGCCTTACACCCCAGCTCGGGCTCTGAGGTCTGTGGATCAGAATCTACTGATGGTTCCACGCACACGGTTCAGGACCAGAGGAGAGAAATCCTTCCAGGTTGTTGCTCCTAAGCATTGAAACGATCTTCCTCTCCCTCTGTGTTTGATGGGTCTACTGAATCCTTCAAGAAACATCCCAAGACATGTTTATTCGTGCAGGCTTTTCCCTGATTTCCTGGGACTCCTTTGTTGTTCTTGGTGTTATCGTGATCTTTTAAGTATATCTTTTATTGGGCATTGTTTTGATTGTTTAAGCGCTTTGTGACCCTGGTCTGGAAAAGCGCTATACAAATATAAATTACTTTCTTACTTAGATCTTCAATGAGAGTTAATAAGAAGGGAAATATTTTCAAAATAGATAGGAAAAGGCTAGAAACAGACGTACCACTGACCATAATAGGTGTGACTCGAGAACATGAGTAAAATACAGTGCAGAAGTAGGCCTTGCTCTTTGTGACCCCTGAGTTGAAAGCACTGAAAGGAGACATTTTTTTTCGCAAAGATAACACTGAGCTAGATGAGAGTTTTCTGAAGTAGCTAAGGCCTTGGAAAATTGGAAATTTAGTACACTAAACTTTGTACTCTCCATTTTCTGGACTGTGGTGCCTGTGGGTACCAGGAAGACTAAAAAATATGTTTAGTAAATCAGATGAATATCGTGTTTGTATATATATTTAATATTATATATAATATATATTAAGTTATTTCAAAAGTGTACCAAACTGATGGTAGCTCTTGGAGTAGCAAAATATTGGACCCTAGATTATCTTCGGGTCGTCATCTTAACTTTAGCGACTGACAAATGATTGTGTAGTAGTTTGGGGGAAAAGTCACCTTGACCATGACCTCTTTGGGATACTTGTCATCCTCATTGATTCGGCATTCAGCGCCGTAGTGTTGGGAACAAAAGAACTTGACATTCCGTCATATGACAACAGAGTGAAAGATGATGGTGGCAAGAGAGGAGGAAATGAAAAAGATAATAATCATGATGAAGGTGATCAGCGTGGCCATTCACCTGCGCGAAGCAGATGTAGTGGCGCGTCCGCTGGCCTCCATTTCCCTCTCTGGCGGATGTTAATTATATTCCACACACACACACACACGCACACGAATACAAGCTGACAAACAACATTTAGCGTTAATTCATTGGCTCGCAGCCATAGCACGACATTCGTCAAAGCAATTAGCAGCGAAACCCCGGGAGAGCTCTCCACAATCACATCCTGGGTTCCACCTCTCGCACCTCTACAGGTCTCCTCTCACCTTGTCGGCGCTCCAGAATCGCTCGCCTTCCTACCCACATCCACACCCCTGTGCTACTCTCAACGCATATTATCCCTCTCGTCACATTTCAATACACCTCCGCAAGGTGTCCTCTTCCCTCCTCCGCCATATTGAGCGGGCGTGATGGACAGGTGTGATGGAGAATGAGGAGATCTATGGCGAGAGTGACTGATGTCGCAGTCCTCCAGCTCTCGCCTTGAGGGATACGTAACTGATTGTAACAATACGGACGAACAAGTGGCGCAGTGATTTTCGGCTGTCAAGGAAAATCACCATTCTCATATGGGTGGAGGGGAGATTTATCTGGAGCCCTGGCGCCTAATGTGACTCACAAGAAGAAGGAGACTGCCTGGGAGCTGTAGTCGCTGTGAGATCGTTCAAGCTGTTTGCTGGAAAATGTTCCTGATAAATGTGCAAGTTAAAAGAGTGAGCTACTCCTGTCACATTGAGTTTCCTCGTATATATCAGCTCTCAGTCTGCTCAGAAGATGCATTAGCTCTCCTTTTATCAATTTAATCCAGTAGGCACATTCTACACGGGGGATTGGATTTAGAAGCCGCTGATTTGCCTGCAGCGTGCAGAATGTTGCCTTCGCTTTAACTCCACTGTCTGCCAAAGTTATGGAAAGATATGCATGAGAGGAATAATTGAGGGATCTGCTTTAAGGGAGGATTTTGGACAAGCAATTAGGAAGTTCTAATCTACTCGCCCTCCACTGGTGGTGAACAAATGCATATTAACTTCTACCCAACACCTTAAAAAATAGCAGCATTCCAAGGTGCGTTTATCCGCCCCGGTCATTTCTGACAGGTACGGGGGTATCACAACCTCCCTTCACGCTCTGCCTTATCAATCATAGCGCGGCGTCTCTCTGTTTGTCAAGTACGCCGCGACTGTCAGTCTGAAGCTCAGTGGATTTCTGTCAGCGTGTCTCAGCAGAGAGTTATGTGTTTGCTGCTTTCCGTCTGCTGAACACTTCTTGTCAGTGTTGCCATCGACTCCACCGCGCTGCCTTGAAAATGGAAACAATGATCAAAAAAGATGTTGGGTTTAAAAGAATGTCTAAGTCGGGCGTGATATCTCTTCTCTTTCTTAATTACGTCTTAATGTTAGATTTTGATAAGGGATGTCACTTATATTCAGTGGTAGAAACATTGCTTAGTAGCTTATAATGAAAGCAGTGGTAACTTAACTGATGTAAAATGCAGGGCTTTTAAAACTGTAACACTTTAGAGATTTGTCGATAAAATGTGAAGTGCAAAACAAATAAAATTGATTATTATTATTTATTTATTTTTATTGTTATTATTATTATTATTATTCAGGAATCATTTGCCTACAACAGCTGTCGATACCATGGCTTGTCAAATAGTGAAACAAAAAACACATTTTAACTATTAAAACGTCCCCAATTTGGAACAAATAAAGGTGCATCAATTGGGAGATGGGTAGAAATGTGTTAAAAGCAAAGAACAAAGTGAACCTTGCGGTGAAAACGGGCCTAAAAGTACTATTTTATTTGGTCTCAACCTCCACATAAGCGGTAAGCTGCGGGACGCTCTACAAAATAATTAGTTCGGCACAGAAGTATTTTCCTATATATACTACAATGTTCACCACATTATTATGCTCCATATCATTGAACAGGGCTATTTTCAGATATAATGTGTCCTGCATCAAGTGAATTTCTCTGTTGTGAGTTTGTGAGTGCTGTGTACCACATAAAATCGGATTGAGGTCAGTAAGCACAACCATAATTACACAAGGCGCAATGTGGATTTACATTTTAATATACAGTCCACAAATTACAGTAGTTTAAATTGTTTTTAATCCATCATGCCAACATAATCTTCATCCTTAAGTCTTCTTTTTCATGATTCCATTATCATTTCCTTTACCAACAACACCAAACTTCACATTAGCATAATAAGCATTGATATGTATTTTCTTTAAACAAATGTGATCATAAAACACAAAATATCGCAAGGTGTTGACACACACTAGTGGGGTGTTTACCTGTCCTAAAGCTGGACAAAACTACTATTAGCTTTCTCGAAGTTAAAACATAGCAGTTGTGCGTTTTGTTATTTGAGTTACTTTTATTATAACTCAACCCATCTTTATTTGTCCTCAGATGACTTCAAATCCGAGTTAAGGGAGCAGCTCCCTCTGATCGCGGGGTCTGCGGCTGCAGGAGTGGTCTTCATTGTCTCACTGGTCGCCATCTCCATCGTGTGCAGCAGGTAACGTTTTCTGTCATTTTACTTTGACTCTGAACTGCAAGTGACATCAAATAAATAGTGATTTTGTTGACATTATCTATCTATTAAATGTCAAATGTTCTTGACCGTTGTAACTCTGATCATATTGGACACATTTAAAACCTGGAAGAATCTTTAGAATTAAGTTACATGAATATCAAACTTGGCTTATATAGCACTTGTTTTACAATTGCGCACAACCCAGATTGTGCTTTTATTACACAAGAGAAGCCTTAAATTGCGTTGGCCTAACATTACATAAGTGTGCCTTAAAATAATAGTTTTTTAATTAAAAACTCATGCATTTGACACATTTAGTATGGAGCTGTAAAGAAGAAAAATGTTCCCAGACTCGTATTTCCAAAGAGAAAGTGATGCATGAGCTTGACAGTCACATTTCTATCTTGCTCACCTTTGCAAATATGAAGGTCACACTGTGCAATTTTGAGCAGGCGTTCAAATGCGACTTGCTCTTTTGATGCGCCGACGCCAGGGACTGATGAAAAAGCGAGCGATGCTATCAAGGTTCAATTAAAAATCAGCCGTTTGTCTCCGCCGAACACCTTTGCAATTGATTTACCTTCAGCCTGGGACTGTCAGAGAAACTTAAAGCAGTAATGAGGTTTTGTTTCTTTCTCACTTTTTTTGCTGCGTCCCTCTTCCACCGCCTCTAATGGTTTCTCTTTGATTCATTAGGAAAAGGGCATACACCAAGGAGGCTGTTTACAGTGACAAGCTGCAGCATTACAGCACAGGACGAGGTAACTGCACCTTAATGGTCAATTTATTAAATATGTATTTCATCTCTTGCAACGGGAACTGTTCAGCGTGTGAGGTTTGCTCTGGTTTAGTTTATTATGGAGGCTCTGGTGTTTTTTAAATTCAGTTTATTTCCTGTTTTAAATTTAATTTTATTTAAATCTTGCACTTTTTATTAAACTTTTTGTTTGAGCACTAATTGACAGTACAAATGCATTTATTGGAAAAAAAATAATTGAACCTCTGACTTTTTAAGATCCAATTAGTATGAGTACTGAATATCATTATCTATGTAAGGGAAATGTATTTTTGTCAGATTTAGACAAAAACAATAGAAAACACTTATAACAACTCATTGCATTCTGGCATGGAAGTAGAAAACTGTATGGATTAGTTGATTAGATTAGATTGACTTTATTAATACCTCTGGAGATCTCATTTGGGAAATTGGGTTTCAAGTTCACAGCAGACAATAGAATTTACAGAATAAAAACAAGAACAAAGTGCAAAGGATGACAAAGTTAAAATATAAAGAACCTAGGTCAAAAGAAAATAACACAAAAAAGGTGCAAAGATTAACATAGAATAACATCATCCTTAAACTCCACTCCTGCTCCCAAATTCAGAATTATACAATCTAATAGCACAAGAAATTCCCTGAGTCTTTTAGTGTTTCATCTGGGGAGGAGCATGTGTGCACTTTAAAATATGAATCGGGAATACCTCAAGTATTTATATTTTTGGAAAAATGATTCGGCCGACTCAAATTCAAGACTTTAAAATGATGGTAATTTCCCTTGAAAAGTGTCAATTTTCTTTCGTTTTTTGATAATATTCTGACACGTACAACATTTTATGGGGTACGATTTGATTTAAGATCCTCCCGACATAATTTCTGCACATGTACTGCGACGTAAAATCAAATAATTTCCAGCAAACTAAATGTAAACGCTGCCAAATGAATATTGCAAAAACAATCATGGCTAGACTACTTAATGTCTCTCCGCCTTTTAGTTCCTTAATAAGTCATGTTGAATTTCTAAGTAACAGTATGTATTTCCGTCTTTCATCCGGAAAGTGTTTTTATTCCTCTTTCCATATGCAGTACCACAGTGTATCTACGTCCTCAGCTGAACGACAAAACCACCATTAGACACTGCATCACACTAAAAGCAACTCAAATGTCAAACCAAGTTAAGTCCAACCTTGTTTCATAATTGAACGTCACGGAACTGTTTCCTAAAATAACAACAAGGTTAAAGAAAAAATAGCTTTGAATCCCTGCATACATTTTAATTTCATAAGAAGTGAGTTGGCGTTCTCTGCAAAGTTAACCCTTTACTTTACAACACCACTCCGTGATCGATCCAAACCACCAGACATGCATTATAAAATGGTCTGGTACGATTGAGCGATCTCATCATGCATCAAATCTGACGTCGCAGCTAGTCTCCCGGTACCATTACATGTGATCTATGATGTAGGAAATGTACGTAAATCATACATAATTCATACATCGAAAGGAGGTGTATCACCTTTTTCCGCTCTTTTCTGAGCGGCAGTGACTGACAGTCGTCTCTCCAGGCTACGCAGTGGCCACAAGTGAATCATGTTCTAAGCACTCCCCTGGCAATGACTGATGACTCGGAGCTGCCCGGAGGGTGTCCAATCTCTAGAAAAATATATACACTCGGTCACACCCCGGTGCACACAATAGACTGACTTCATGTTTTGTACCTTAAATGAGTGCCCCATGAAGGGTCGCCTCAGCAGTCACCCGGGGGACCAGTTTCGCTGGAGCTTGACACTGCAAATCGTTGCAACGCCGGTTAGTTGAGCTTGTGCCGCGTGAGTCAGGAGTTATACCGACAGCGGCTTTGTCGCGAGGCCATCTCGTGGAAACACAATTAGCACGAGTGTGGAGGTAAACAAAGGAGGAGAGTCGTTCTAATCATCTAATGAAGTGGAGAGAAAAGACAACACAGATAAAGAGTCCCATTCACTGGCTCGTGCCTCCGACTCCAACAATGCTGACACTTGTCAATTCCTTTTCCCACAAGGCATTGTTTTTGTTTCATTCTTTTCAAATTTGACTGACAGATTTGCAATTACGGTATTCAGGACAACAATGAAATGATGCCATTCAGCCAATTGTTTTGGTTGAAATAACCCCCAAAAATGTGCAAGCTTTCGTTCTAGGTTTTTCTTTTCTTTTTTTTCGATTTCTGCCACACTTGTCTCCGGCCCACCTAACTTGCACATAGTTGTTTATGTCATGGAATATTCTGGCAAAGGACTAAAAAATAGACAAAAAAAAACTGAGAGAACAGAACCTTTAACTTCATAATTGTTGGTCTGCCGTCCTATGATCTACTGTATATGTGGTTACGTTTCTTACTAGTTGGACTAGTAAGGAAGTAAGGAAAAGTAAGGAAAGTGATCCCAAAAATCCGTATAGTTTCCATATAGTTAATAAAACCATTCTCTTCTTGTTCTGGAACACCAAACCATAAACTTGCTCGATTAACTAGATATCTAAAACTCTCAGGTCATTAAGTAAAGATACTGAGGGTTACTTTATATTTCCAAAATAGTATTTCTCTAGACCCCAGACTATATTTGTACTAACCAAAAAAAGTAAAGATTATTTTGTATACCACACCTTAATTGAACCACAAATAAAGTGGCTATAATGGGTCTCCGTGAATTTACTACTGTATTTTGGAGAAAGAGTTTTAGATATACATTTTTCAACGTAATTGTACACTGTATATAGTTCTTCAAAGTACTTTAGGCAAGTGTAGCTACACACAACACATAAACGTGAATTTTAGATAGCTCTTGTTCAGCATTAGCAGGCTAATAAAGCTTAAGAACACAATAAGTATTTCAAAGAAACTGCAACAATAGTCAAGTAAGGTTACTGAGCAAACTACATTGTAACACTAATTCAATCTTTACAAAGCAAACAGTGAATCAGCATGTGTTACTATATTGTATGTTGAGCATTTTCACAGATGGCATGTATTTGTTTGTTCGTTCCGACAGTGCTCTTATCCTGGTACACAGAATTAAACTCGTCATCATTACTATTTAAGATAATTGAAGATTAAAATCCTACAAATACAACGGTAGGATAATTTGTCAAAAATGAATATAGGTTTTTAAGATTTTAAAGCAGATTACAACAATAACTTGTTTAATTAAAATACTGTTTCAAAGTGTATTTTCGGTTATAAACACTGAAACCATAGCAACTAATTTGTACAAATAGACAATTTATCATTCACATTCCAGTAACCATTGGACAGCTCATAATTGAAGACGCCAATATAGCCACTTTCACTCTGATGATTCATTGAAATGTTACAGTTCCATTTACAGTCTAAAAACACAAACATTATGTTTAAATGTTTGCCAGTCATGGCACTTTTCAAATGACGTGCTGTAACGATAATGTCTGGAGCCAGAGCCACGAAAAGAAACTTGACTTGATTTGTGGATACATTAGGATCTTCCAGAAAATGAGCAAGGCAGGCTAATAGTGTTTGTGCTGGACAGTATTAACATGCTTAAGTGCATCTGTGTGATTTAGACGTCGCTAAATTTAACCAGTGAATGTGCATAAACATTTCCCATGTGTGTACATTATGGATGACTTGTTATAAATTATGAATTATTTAAGTATTGAAACCATTCCTTTCAAAGCCGCACCTGCTCTAAAAAGAGTTGCTGTCAGGATACATTTTCAATGAATCGTTTATGGATTTACATAAAGAAGTCAAGATTGTAAAAAAGTGAAGTGACATTCTAGCCTTGAACTAAATACATTTTTATTAAGATTTCTAAGACATGTTTCTCCTCTGATGGTGTCCTTAGCAACAAGGCATTGCTAAATGCAAGTTTATTTATTGAATTGAGTGGCATTTCAGCACCTTAACTTCTAAATCTCAATCTCCTGATATCGCCATTGACTAGATCTTTTATCCTGCCCATTCTGATTCTTAGGTTCCACCATCTCCAATATTCTTAGTCAAACAACAAGGATAAGCCTCCGAACCTCTTTCACTTTATGTGTCCAATCTAGTAACAATTAAAAGATGAGTGTCTTCAACTGCGACTCTTCCATTCTGCCTTTTGTCTTACGACCGGACTATAAACTGTATGTTATGGCAGTGTGTACTACTTTCCCATAAAGACTTCCTTTGACTTAACTGAGGGGTCTTAAACTCAGAATGCTTAGGGGAATGTTGTCAAGACTGAATTGAACCGAACTGAACTAAACCATCATTTGTTTCTCTTGGGTTACACTGAGAATCCATCCCATTTTAAATATTTCAATTTAAAGAGAGTTTGGTAGAAAAAGAAACATCTAATGATACAATAGAGGTCCAAGATCTATTTAAGTCACACTTAAATCAACCCATTAGTTGCCCTTCGATATATACAAATGCCCTCTAAAAAATTAAAAGAATTCAAAAAATAACACAAGAACTAAAAAACCTTATTTAAGATTTAATGTTAATGTTAATGTTAATTTAATATAGTAAAAGGAACTTTAATTGCAACCCTAACCACAAGCATACTTAGGGTGCTATTGTAGTTAATGGGGGCAATTTATCCGTTATGTTTTATTGATATTAAAGTTGACGTTAATGGCTGCGCAAACTCAAAAGCTTTTCACAAAGAGAAACGCGGAATTGATTTAGTTCCAAGGTTGATGTGCTCTCTAGTTTTTTTTTCCGCGTCTCTTCTGTATTGAATCCCCTCTGTGACTTTTTAGTTCCACCCTGTGGGAGTGCTGAGTGAGTGCCTTGGCTACACTTGGAAATAAATTTCCATGTTATGCAAAGCTGACAACCCTCTGATAGATTGAGTTGCACCAAAGCGGTGTGGAATCTTCAATAGGCAATTACATTCACACAGACAGAGTTCAAGGCAATTAGCTGGGATAGTAAAGTCTGCTCTGATTCAGGAACGAGGTGACGCACGTTAACACCAGATCTCATCCTCGTCCTCCCTCCAGAGGCTTCTCCATCTCGCTGTGTGGCTTATGCTAAATAGGAGGCACAAATTGACTTGATGCAGATGGGTTTATTCCAATCATGTATGCCTGAGTTGTTGCTAAACACTTCTCAGAAAACTGGGCTGCCCTCGTCAGCGGGGCCCGATTCTTTGGCACCTGCTTGTTGTCGGTAATGTCCATTTTGTCTCGGCCCGTATCGACTTTATCGGCAAACTCGTGTTTTCAGCCTGGCGGAGAGCAGGGAAAAAAAAAAAAAGCCTGGCCCTGTTAGCACCTCGGTGATCCAAGAGATAGTATCTCGGGATGAGGAGTCTATAGGCCAGCGGTGTTATCGCTCCCTCTGTGCCCATGGGCATTGCCTCAGAAAAATTGCTTCTCTTAGTGTAGAGTGTAAATATGTACTTGTGAATTATCATCTTCCTCTACCTGCTGTAAGCAAACAACATACGTTCACTTTAGATTCACTTTCACAGCAAACTATATAATAAGATAAGCTGTCAATCAATAAACAGAGCAAATATTCCAATTTAGAAAGACATTTACGCCACTATTTTAATACACATTTAGATTTATACACAATCCTGACATTATACTCTATGTTAATCTTTTTATCCTTTGTCTTTAGGCTTAGATTGTGTCATCTTATTCTTCCTTTTTATTTCTCTTTGTTCTTGTTCTTATTTTTATTTTTATGAATAATCGTCTGTATTGTTGTGTCTAATTGGAAAAAAAAAATTCAATAAAGTTCTACCTATCCTAACCTAAAGTTAAATATCATGGTTTTGTGAGTAATGTTTAATGATGAACCAAATAGTGCAGTGAATCTAATTTGACACGTTTTTAAACTTGATCTTAAATTTAATCCTTTGTCAGAAGTTAATTTCATGAACCTAACCCAATAGAAAATCCATTCAAAACATATTATAAACGTTTTTTGTCCTTTAAACACGTAAAGGGAACCATTCCAAAGTCCAGTCCGGGGGGGCATTTACAGCCCTTTAGCAGATGTCATGTGGACCAGAATCTCAGTTAAAACTTTTATAATTTTAGCAAAAGAAAACAAAAACATTTTGAAAATGTTGTTTTGAAAAATAGCAGTCATACAATACATATAATTAACCCGCATGGATAGTGAAAGACTGTCTCTATCAGTATTAGTTTGAGGCTAAATAATTCACTAAATCGCGCACTTCTGCACTTAAACTTAAAATATTTTGAGTCCCAAAGTGTGTTCATACTGAGCACTTGAAGTGCTCTATGCACACTCAATTGGCTTCTCTCTCTTTAACCCTTGTTGGAGTCTACTGACTCCTTCAAGAAACATCTTAAGACGTTTTTATTTGTTCAGGCTTTTCCTTGATTTTCTGGAACTCCTGTTGTGTTATCAGTTTTATCTTGATCTTTAAAGTATGTACTTTATTGAATATTGTTTTGATTGTTTAAGCGCTTTGTGACCCTGGTCTGGCAAAGCGCTATACAAATAAAAATTACTTACTTACTTACTTGTGTTATCTCTGGGTCAAGGTGACCCGGTGGCCCGGAAAAAAAATGTGTTTAATGGTAGAGAGAAATACATATGCAGTGGTGGACCCAGAGGTAACACAAGGGATACCACAAACACGTTTCTTTTAGGCCCTAAGGTCACCTTGACCCAAAGATAACAATGACACAGACTCTTTTTGTGCAGGACAGAGAAACCAGTTCACAACACGGTTAAATTAATACATAGTAGTTCTACTACATGAGTCATGTCTGTTCACAATTAATTCAATCATTTCAAGAAGGATTAAAAAAGACAAAAAATCTATAATACTTATAATGTCAAAGTATTACATAATGCTGCTTAAAGGACAGATTTGTGTATGCAAGCAGTAGCATTGGTGGTGAACTTCCAGACGTGATGAAATTAAAACCAACAAACATGAAATCCATAATCATCCGTCTCAAGAACTCTCTGACGTCAAAGCAGCAACATTTATCTTCTAAAGTATAAATAACGCTACACTTTAAGTGCACTTAACAGCTTCACTTGTCAGCTATTTCCTGCAGTTTTCATTTTTTTCCATGATATTAACTCATCACTAATTCATAGAAACACACTCATCTGACCTTTCCAAGCCACATTCTAGAACTCACTGCAATCCTTGCATTTTGTAACAGCGTATAAATGTATGTGCTTCTCCTGATTTCGATCTTCAGCCTCCATAATTAACTAAGCCAATGTGTTTTAATTCAATGACCTCTCCACGATTTATTTTATGTCCGTCTCTGAGTAGAACTGTCCATTTATCTGAGTTATTATCTTTCGCCGACATTAATACGTCAGATCTTAATTGAAGGTGTGACTTAAAGGGTTATTCTTGCCATCAAGCATTAGGAAAGGCCATCCATCACATGGAAAAGACTGTTTTATTCTGCTTAAAACGCTCATCGAGCACTTTGATTGTTCTAGAACTCTCTTTGCGAGCCGACATGTCTAACTGCCCCTCCCCACTGGGCTGCCCGACCCACTTCTCAGGCTCCCCGGGGATGAAGATCTACATTGACCCGTTCACCTACGAGGATCCTAATGAGGCCGTCCACGAATTCGCCAAGGAGATCGACGTGTCCACCGTGAAGATCGAAGAGGTCATCGGAGCAGGTAGAGTAAGCTGTTAGCACGGGGTCAAGGTCCTTTGCATGTTGGGTAATGATGTTTGCTTCCGTGCACCGCTGGGAAAAAACATCTTTAGCTCAGATATGGTCAAAGATGCTGATCCATGCTCTACTTTGAGTCAACATTCAAAGATTTGAAAGGCTCATGTCAAGTGCTACAGCGGTATATAGGTCAGCTACTCGGGGACCGAATGGCATCAAAAATAACTTCACTCTGACACTCCCGCCCCCCCTTCAGATCACGATGCTCTTGCTCTCCCCTTGTGTCGCCCCCTTCTGGTTAAACCTGATTAATTACAGTATATCTGATTGGTAGCCAGGCCAGAAATGCTCATACATTTCTTTGAAATCTGTGAGAAATCTTGACACCAAAAAAATATTCTCATTTAAATGATAATCCGAAATTAAAATCAAATTCACTTAAAAAATTTACACGATATTGCTCTCACTGGTACATTTCTTTCTTAACACTGCTACCAACTGCTGTCTCATTAACTTAATTCCTTTCAATGATATTTCAAGTGCTAAAAAAAGTACCGGCTTTTATAGTTAAACCAAAAAAAAAAAGAAGTAAAATTAGTTACTGAGCTTGTTAAAGGCTCTCTCTTTAACAGTTGTGTTGTCTCTGGGTCAAGGTGACCCGGTGGCCCGGAAACAAATGATTTTAAGGGTTAAGAGAAATACATATGGGTTTTCATCAAGGCCTTAAGGTCACCTTGACCCAAAGATAATACAAGGGTTACATTTTTTTTCTAGTTCAGGATGAGTCACTTCAATAGTAGTAGTTAAACTTATCCATCATGATAATCAATGAGCTCTAAATTTGATCACAAACCATTAAAACACAGGATAGAAATACTAAAAAAAAAAAGTCATTTTTATTTAATCGTTGGAAAAGACAGTTTAAGGGGTTAAAATTTGAAACTATATTACATATCTACATTATTAATATAAGACAAATCTTATAAATAACATGTGTTATTAATACATACAAATATTCAAAAAAACGGTGGATTATCATGAAATAAGTCGACAAAAAAAACGAATGCATTGAACTACAAAACAACAGAGAGACTTTTTTTTAAATGTGAGAGAGCTTGACGAGTTCACTTTATTTAATGAAGAGATGACTTTTAATCCATATACAAATAAAAGCAGTGCAGGTTCGGTATTCTTTGTCAGAAAAAAATACCATTTGACTGAAACTGCAAAAACAAGATTAAAATAATGCAGAAAGTATCTATTTTATAATGACTCAATCATTCGTAAGAATGTGTTTTAGTCACGTACCACTTTCTAATGCAAGGTTTATCCCACAGGAGGCAGTTTAAGGCTTGTTTAAAAAGTGTGTGTTAATGAGGAAGGACCTGGCAGACGTCCTGTGGTCTGTCCACGCAGCAAGAAAGGTGTGAGCAAGTGACAGAGATAGCAGAGGGGAAGGAAACTGCAGGACTGTCTAATTAAAGATTCCCGGTTTTGTTGATTCCTCGGCGTGGCATCTCTGTAGGAAAGTGGCCTGGTTGTAATTAATCACGAGGGTTTTCTGGTTTTTCAGTTTGTTTTGAAGAAAACACACAAGGTGGTTCTTCGCTTTCATGTTTCTTTTTTATCTTTATACTAAGCAGTTTTTCCTTCAGCCTCACAGCAACAAGACTGCAGGTTTAAATCCAGCCAAAAGGCTTCTTTGAATGTTGTCCATGCCTGTGTACTTCTTCCCTAGGCACTCTGGTTTCCTCCCACGGTCCATAAACATAAAGGCTGAGACAATAAACAGAAAAAAAAACATTATCAAGTAACTTAAATTTATATTTGTGTGTGTGTGTGTTTTGACAATTTGTAATAGTAATCAATTGTTAATATTCTATTGATAACATGTATAAGATTTACTTTTTTTTAAATAAAATGTTATATAATATGATATGATAAAAGTATGGAATTGATAGATGAAAGAACAAGATACTTAGATTTGTTGAAAAATTCAGTATTACATCTATTAAAATATTATTTTTTAATTATTTTTTATGAAACATATTAAGAATTACGACGAAAGCTACAATTATTAAATAGGAAAAAAAAGGAAAATAGCTTCAGATAGTAGTTAAACAACTGAAGAGTGGCAAAATGTTATGATAAATACATGTTTTTCTTAAAAGCAAAAATTAAGGTAAGTATTTTGATTGTAAAGATGAATCTGACTCACAATATTTTTCCTTTATAGTAAGTATTGTTCAGTTCAAATGTCAAAATCGTTGACTTTTCTTAAACAATTTTTTATATACTGTATATATAATTATAATAATAGTACAATATCATATACTTTCCCCAAAAGTTAAATGATTATCAAGAAATTAAGATCAAAATCCATCAACAAATCTTTTAAATTCATTCCATTCATACAACTTTCACTCAGGTGAGTTTGGCGAGGTCTACAAAGGCCGCCTGAAGCTGCCCGGCAAGAGGGAGATCTACGTCGCCATCAAGACGCTAAAGGCGGGCTACGTGGAGAAGCAGAGGCGGGACTTCCTGGCCGAAGCCTCGATCATGGGTCAGTTCGACCACCCGAACATAATCCGTCTGGAAGGAGTTGTCACAAAGAGCCGCCCGGTCATGATCGTCACGGAGTTCATGGAAAACGGAGCCCTGGACTCCTTCCTCCGGGTAAGAAACCCACAAAGATCCGTAGACCTGAAGCTTGCTTTTGATTCTGGGATACACTTCTCAACTAATCTATCACAGAGTATAGAATCTTTTCAGACATTGAACATGATTTCAGTCACTCTCACTTGCTGCAATGGCATTTCAAATTGTGATTAGCGCCCGGAGCATTTCATGGACTTTTCTCTCTTTCCTTTAGATTAGGAAGTGAGCAGACATGCAGCTTAATCAATATTCAACTTGCCTTTTTCCTGCCTAAATCTCACGGACTGGTGTTTGCCTCCGCTTTCATCCTCGCCGCCTTAAAGCGACTCTTTGAAGTCGGCTTTGCTAACCGCCACATCCGACTTGTGTTTCCATCGATCTTCCACACCCTCTTATTTGTTACTGTCTTTCAGGGGTTCAAAGCGCGCTCTTCAGAGCAGTGGCAAGGTCGAGGGGTCAGTCTCCATTGATGTCGGGAGGGAGAAGATAAAGTAGATGCTTGCCTTCCAAATTTGTGGATAGGACGAGAAAATCTTGCTGAACCTGCTGTGAATTCCCAGCAAGACAGCCAATAAATAATGGGAAGAAATTCTTACCAGATTTATCTTAACCTTAACCAAAAATCCTTACTACTTTTGCAATGGTGTCTCATTATCTTGTCACCAGAAATTCCTATTCTTACTTACTGTTTTCCTTCCTGAGTCAACAAAAACTCAACTTTTTTCGCCTTGTTTGTTCAGTTTGTTCGTTCAGTCAGACAGAACCCGACTTTGAAACATTTGTCATTAAAAATGAAAACTTGCAAACACATTTGACATTACAGATTTATGGAGGCCCCAGAATGATTGGTTTGTTTAGTCCCTCGGCTGTTCCGTCACACCAGGGTTCTTTTCTAATTGATGCCATTTTTTTGTTTCTCCTTGTCTGCTCACAGCAAAACGACGGCCAGTTCACGGTCATCCAGTTAGTGGGAATGATGCGTGGGATCTCCGCTGGGATGAAATATCTTTCCGAAATGAACTACGTGCATCGAGACTTGGCTGCGCGCAACATCTTGGTCAACAGCAACCTGGTGTGCAAAGTGTCGGACTTTGGTTTGTCGCGTTACCTCCAGGAAGACACGTCCGACCCCAGCTACACCAGCTCTCTGGTGAGTGAATTCTTCTCTTTGTTACAAATAAGAACCTGCCTTGGAGACTTATATAGGGGTGCTTCCCAATTCTACCCTTTAGCTATTGCCTTTGTCTAACCCCTTAATATCGAGTGCCAGGGTCATGGGTGGAAGTATTTAACTAAGAATTGGGACAGTTATACCCCTTACTACATCATCATTTGTTGTTGCTGACTGAACGTCAAATTTATATTTGTAAAAAATTAATAATACATTTAACATTTACATTGTACCCCTCTGTTTCAATTGTGCCTAAGACCTCCCTTGTAATATGGCCCTCCGTCTCACCCCTTCATCCAAAGGAGAATGTCAAGGCAAGCGCAACAGAGGGCTAAAGGCCAAGATCGAGGGGTAGTATTGGGACGGACCATAAATCTCCGTTGAACTGTACGTTTGGTAATTGTAGTGTACTGGTTTGGAAATAAGGAAAATATTAGGGTTGTTTATTGGCAAGGATTTCGCGATTCTATGCCTATCACGATAAGGGTCAACACTATACGGCGGTATATTGCGATTTTTGTATTTTCCAAGAAGTTTACTATGGTGTTACAGAATATACATGATTTCAATGTTTCTTTAATTGCGGAATCTGCCATCTAGCAGCCGGAACTTTAATTGCAAAACAAAAATGAACATGGCTCCAATATATATGTTGATTGTAAATAAAAGAAAACATCTACTTATTTTTTTAAATGCACACTTTATTGAACTCTAAACAATAAAACAACTTAAATTATGAATTGCAAGCCTACAATGAAAACAATTAAATAAATATCGATAAAGTATAGTGCAAAAGAACATTGCGACGAAAATATTGATATATCCATATTTTAACACCCCTAAAAAAATATTCGACCATACCATATATAATATTTATAATATCACTAAATATTTATAGGACAATAAATCCCAGTGCTAAGGTATTTATATTTAATCTTCAAGAATTGGTATTGTGCCGATACAAATAAGACTAACACACTTTAAAGCAGACTTTTGGAAGCATTCCGGCTTTTGTGGTCAAAACAAGGAGCACAAAACAGTGAGTCATGGATAGTAAATGCTTTTGCAAGATCTGTTTTGCTACAATATAATGAAACATAAATACCACCATCTTAAGGTCTTATCTTAGAAGACACCACCATAGATATATTGACCTTCATTATATACTTCATTGACTGTAGAACATGGAAATATATCAAGATTTGATGATATTGTGATAGTGTCATATTGTGACCCAAGAAGAGGTTATTTTCATCTCACCGGGAGGTTCTTGGACTCATTATATTTTTTCATCAATAAAGAAATAATCCTACATAATTCTTATAAATATTTGTTTGATTAAAAATTGTAATCTTTATTATCCCAGGAGTTATTGTTATATTACTCTAACAAGCAAGCACTGTTTATAATTGCATTATGCTGCCACTGGTTGTATAAATAAGTAACTAATTTGGTTCCTGATCTTTGTTCACCAACTATTGAGAATTAATTGTACTTTTAAGTCTTGCATTAAACTGAAATAATAATAACAAATATTAAACAAATAAGGAATACAGAATATTTGTATCATACTAAATTATTAGTGTGCAGAAACAAATATATATACATGAAAAACTTCTACGGCGTATCCAAGATTGGATCAATTGGATCGAAACCCACAGCAAAGAAATACAGACGTTCCTCTCCCCAGAAGCCTCTTCTCTTCTGGGAGATGATAAGGTGTTCTTAGATCAAGCAGGAGATACCGTCTCTTCAACATGCCATGAGGTCTCTTCCAAGCTGGACTTGCCTGGATCACCTCCCAAAAGAGGCGTCCAGGAGCCTTCCTAAAAAGGTGCCTCAACTGAATTCCTGCTCTTCATAATGGATTCCCAACATTGCTACAATTCCTCCCATCATCTGACTACTAAACAAAACTCATGAGCTCATATTTATTTTTACCTCCCGTGAGCTGGAGCTTCTCGTTTTTTTCTATGGAATGAATAAATGATACGTCGACCCCGCACGTCTCTTCGAGTCCTCTAACTTCTTTTTTCTTCGACTCCGCGCACCGCGTTCCTTCTGCAAGTCACGGACCGGAGGTCTGGCACATCTTCATTAGCGGGGAGACAACCCTCCTGTGGGAAAAGCTCTTCTCTCGTTGACATGACCAGAGTGCAGAGAAACCAAAGGGCATCGCGGCCCCTCAAATTGACAGCCTACCCCCCCCACCGCCGCCAACCACACTCCTCGCTCTCTTTTCACTCCTCATTCATTATTACTGGGGCATCATGGGAGGCTTTGGCTGCTCATTAACTCCTCCACACTACAGATCTGTAATTATTAGCAGCCATCGTTTGTTCATCTACTGCCTCTCCTCTTTCCTAATTCAAAACACACGCTCAGCCCCTCGCAAACACATGGCACAGGTCATTAGGATCCGCCGCTGGTCTAGATTTCATCATGGCTTCTATTTGTGTAAGTGGGTGTGTGTGTGGAAGAGGGTAATGGTAATGAAGTGGGCCTGTGTGAGGACGCGTGTGTGGGAGTGGGTGTTAAAACGGTGCCCACGCGTGTCAAATAGCACGCCGTTGTCTCGACTGGGATTTTTTTAGTGAAAACAGTGTGTATTCGCCGGTCAGTCCTGTGATGTGTATGGGTCGAAGCTCAGCAGAGATGAAGATGCAGTTTATCAGATCTCATGCGGAGGCAAAGTTAGGGCGGCAGGACGATCATAGAGAGGGGAGACGAGGACATTTTTTGTTGGAAGAGTTTGGAGATGGATAAAGACAATAAAAGCAAAAGACAACTAATGATGTGGTTAATAAAGAGGATATGTGTGTCCTGGTAGGATGAGCTTAGTTTAGGGAAAAATATACTTGTATATTTATATAAAGTCTGGGAAACATTTATGGTTTTATAGGTTTTTTAAAAAAGCCCTGCGTTGTAAGTGCTTTGTAAGTACACTGTATTTAGGACAGAATTGACGTGAAGCTATTGATATTATTGTCCCTTAGATTTCACTTAATGCTTTTAAAAAAGTTTTACCAGAACATTGCCATTTCATAGTGAGTAAAAATATATAAAGTATATTTCTAAAATAAATTCAAATTCAAACTTAATCAAACAACCAATACAGCATTTTAAGTGTTACAATTCAATCTATGCCAGAATCAGGAAAGTAGTTTGCCCTGATATTTCCTTTGGGAAAATTATAGAATTGAAAGTTTAATAGGATGATCTGATCCATTTAAGTCTACCCATTGCAGCAGATTACCACAGAGTGATGAAGGAATGACAAAATACTTTTGAGTGCAGTTAAAGGTATTACAACGTATTCTGTAAATATTGTAAAACATTTATGCCATTTTTTTTCACTTTCCAATGTCGTTGAGACAAACATGTGCCATATGCATACATAATTGAATTGTTTAAATTGGGAAAAAATAATTATGAATTAATTGAAAAAACTCATTTTCTACTCACCCTTGTGTCAACGAACGATTGAGATTATTTTCAGAGTAATACGATCCTTTTTAGAGTCATAGACAAAAATGTATGTTCATGCTAATTTAGCGCTTAGCGCCCAGTTGTTTTTGTCTTAATTTTCTTCCAAAAAGACACTTAAAAACATCCAAACACCTCCATACTGCTCGTCTGTAATGTCCATTCTGTATTAAGGCCACAACAAGAGGAATTTGTTCCAAAAAAACTTAAACAAGTCAATATTTTAAGCTTGTTTGTAGCAGGCTAACATGCTACAAAGTACTCTGGTAAATATTTCTAGCCCTCCCAGTGTTGACTGTAAGATCTTGGAATTATGGGTGAACTATCACTTCAGATGTGAGATTAAGAAAACCAAGTTCTTAAATGAAAAAAAACAAAACAAAAGATAATCACATTGTCCCGCAAACCTTCCCTCTCAGTCAATGCCAAGTTCCGTGGTGAGACGTAAACAAGGGCAGAGTTTGCACTTCCTCTGCTGTAATTAAGCGGCGCTCAGTCCCCTTCACTCTGTGACCTCCTCGGCTATGACCGGACGCAAACCAATCAGCAGCCAAGGCTGGCGAGGCAGACAAGGCCAAAGATTCTGGGAAATTAAATTGCGTTAACGTGCAGTGATTTACATTGCCATCGACCTCCTCCGCAAGCAAATTAATCATCTCTTCCCTTCTACTGCTTTTCTGATTTTTTTTTTTCCTTCCCTCCTGCCACAGGAGAACACTTTGCACTTCCTCCAGTGTGATGGTGTATGTATGGTGGTAATTTGGTTAACCCCGGGCCTGAGTTCACAATGTTGAACAGAAAATGCTTGTCCATCTAATCCACTAGTTATCTACCAACGCGGGGAATTATTCCATCCTATAAATAAATATGTTTTAGTACTGCTCTGGTCTGTTTTAATGACTGCATGTTCTGATGGTTGCTATCGGCTTTACAAACAACAAGATATAAAGACGTCATTGTATGTTGGTGTTGTGAACCGGTTTTGTTTTAAGAACTGTAATGTCTTGCTCAAAGATTCAGTCAGAATTTTAGCGATCATTTTACATCTGCAGGAAGCTCCTCTGCATGTTCTACCAGTCTGTGGTGGCCAGTGTCCTGTTCTATGCTGTGGTGTGTTGGGGTGGGAATGTGTCCAAGAGGAGTGTCAACAGGTTTGACAGTTCTACCTAACCTAACCTAACCTATTGGTTCTATAACATCCTAATATGATAACTTTATGTAGCATAAAATCATATAAATGATTGGTTCTTTGTTATTTTGTTGTTGAGATAACAGTCATGTGTTAGCGATTAGGGGCCATATAGGGTCCTAGCTAAGACTTTTCACTTCGCATCTGTCTTTAGTCGGTATCAATACTGAAAACATAGTTACTCTCTCATCCTTACCTTACTTGTGAACAAGACCCCATGATAGCTGAATTTTCGAGAGTGTGCTCCTGCTATGCATTTCACGTAAGATTATGTTGGAAGTGAGCTATGGTAGCTAATCCTGACTCTTTATTTTCCAGTTTATTTTACCCTAAAAAATATTGTACAAAAATATTTATGTTACCATTTTACCACAGAACGCCTTGCAGTTTGGAGTTCTAATCTTCCAAGCGAAAATACAAAAAAAATGTCAATGAATTTAAATTGACAGTGGCATAGAAGTTCATTTTAATAGGCAAAAAACTTGCGCTGAACCAGACTCGATGTCGACGGCCTCCTGCTGTGACCAGCTGAGATAATGAAGATAAGTTAGGGGGGGAAGAGGTGGGATCAAAGTTATACCAGTCCTGCCATTCCCTGATCGAAACCTTGATATTTGCTTAAAATGGATAACTTGTATAGTAGCAGCGAGCTAATAATCTGCAGCTCATGGCGACAAATGTGTTTATCTTACCGTTATTTAATGGCAACTGCTAAGATGCAAGTTTTCCATTAGTTTGTTGATGAGATACAACTCAAATGTATTTATGAGGGGGGGGGGTGAGATGGACTCTTATGAATGCGCTCCTGGCCCCGGAGCGCTAAAGCTATCTGGATGTTGCTGCACAACTTTAAGTAACTCAGAGACTTTATAAATGCCTTCAGAAAGCTTCGCTGTGACACTCGGAATAAATATGATGTGATGCAAGGTCTCCCTTTTATGTGAGTGATGAGGTAAAACCTCTCCGTATTCATCATCTGCTTCCAGCTCGTCTCCTTCAACACGTTCATTTATTCAAGTGGTGAGTTAAAGCAGATCTGAAGTTTGACTTACTAGATTATCTAATGAAAGAGCAAATGCAAACCAACCTTCAAGTAAATGCAGGATTTTGGTTGTTTTTTTTGTCTCAAGCGATCGAGCTAGCGTCTCACACGAGGTGTGCGGTTGTGGTCCTCGCTTATACCATCATTGGCCCCGGGTGTGGAGTGTGTGTTTGTTTGTGTCATTGAGGCTCCGAGAGGGTGAGAGGGGAGGTCACATGGAGCCAGAAACAAAGCTCCTCTGTCAAATCACTGTGACCCGAGTGACATTCACTCTGCTCCGCTCCGCTGCACACACTCGCTGCCATTTCTGTCATTTGTCTAGTTTCCATTTGCATCCTTTTTTTTTTTTTTTTTGGCCCTCAGACTCCACCACTTTTCGCTCTATTCCCCCCCCCCCACCCCGGTGAAATATTTATGCAACGTGAGTCACAGGGACAGTTGAAAAGTAAACAAGAATAAAGAGGGATTTTCCAATATCGACCAGAGTGAGCGAGGGAGAGAGAGTGCAGGAATCTTTTTTTTGTGTCTCATGTAACGCATTTGTATGCAAACAAAAGCCTGCAAATACTTGAGAGCATTTGTCATGACTTTCCCTTGAGACACGACGGGGTCACCTTGATGACGGCGGCTCATTTCACGGTTGGCCTTGTCTCAACACGCACCAGTGAGGTTATTTACTTCCAGGCAAAAGGGCAAGTGTTTCCTAACATGTGTCATTAAACCACATGATCAGTTATGACTCTAACGGTCTTGACTTATTGGCCTTTTTAAAAAAAGATAATTATAGTTTGACTAAAACCAAAATTACTTTAAACTAGTATCGTGATAGCTATTAGTTATCTGCTGCATGACCTTTAAATATGTCGTTACTTTGAAGGAATGAAACTCAAAACTTGTCCACAGATTCACTTCCTTCTGTTGCTTCTATTAAAAATAAAACGACCCCCTGCGTCCGTATGGAAATGCTAACTACTTATTTCCACGTGTGACTGGTGAAGCGGACCACATACCGAGAGAGTCGCGCTTGAGTTGACTTCAACTCCCCGACTCTCATCAGCATCAGTCACCGCTGTAGCTGTCGACTATGATCCACATCTGCTTTCCCACCTGGGTGTCTTGCCAAGTGTTGCTTTTGGGAATGAAATCCTCGTCACGCTGCTTTATAATTGCAGGAAAACCACAACTGAGTTTGCTTCCTGTATTCATACATGAGGGGTTTGTTGGGAACTATATGGAATGTTCCAAGTTGAATGTAATCTAAAGGCATTTTTAGATAAGGAGAAACTGAAGTCTCAAGAATCATTTCATGATTGAAGACAAATGTTCTTCTTTGATTTATATAAAAAATAAAAAAGTTTAAAGACAATTAGAACACGATCCTTTATTCTAAGACATTAATCCACAGAGGATTTTCAGACCTTATTGTGACACAATAATAAATAATAATAATAATAATAATAGAGGAATAATAATAATAGAGGTAGTGTTATATTCTTATATTCTTTTAAAAATAACATATATGTTGTAGAGATATTATTTCATCAGATATATCTGACATAAAATATAAAAAAATGTCTGCAAATAAAGAGTTATGTTGCATCGTTTTATCTAGGGGTTTTCGAAAATAGGGTGGGTGGGTAGGTAGGTAGGCAGGCAGGTAGATGGATGCATGCATGGATGGATGGATGGATGGGTAGGTAGGTAGGTAGGTAGGTAGGTAGGTAGGTAGGTAGGTAGGTAGGTAGGTAGGTAGGTAGGTAGGTAGGTAGGTAGGTCAACAAGTCCATCGCAGCTAAAGAAACATTGTAATACAGCAAGATTCCGGTGAGGACTGAGAACGAGAGGATACAGTCGACCGGAAATATTTTGTTGTTTAAAAAACAGATGGAAGCAGTTACAACTTTGTCAAGAGTCATGCGGTCTGTAAATACTCACACAACAACACCAGAGTCAAGTACTCGGACAATACTACAAATATATCATTTTTCATTTTTAAGAATCGTAATATATTTCAATATATTGTATCGTAATATGTATCGTTTTCCCAAATTTTTAACAGTACACATCGTAGTATTGTCCTAGTAAATTCTTGACTTGATGAAACGCGTTTTAACGAGAAATATTTAAGAAGATCGCTGCTTTCAACTGTCTTTAAAAAGCCTTTCCTGAAAGACAATTCCTGCTCAATATTTTCCTAGTATCCTTTTTAAGTGTTGGATCGACCACTTTAATTTGCCCGGACGGCTTTCAGGAAGACTTGCTTGGAAAGTGATTGTTATATTTTGGAAGTGGGAGAAAGGAAAGAAGACTTGGAGAGGAGGGAGATTGATATCCCTGTGTTTGTCTTCCAGATTGGATCTTTAAATAGTCTGTGTTAAAAAAATAAATTCCAAACACAGGAGCCTCGCGATGAGATTTATCCGGGATAAGACAGCATGCTAGCGCGGGCTGTTCACGGCGGCTCTCCTTGACTGCGTCGCATGACAACTCCTAAAAGGCACATTAGCTGCACACACAGGCAGGTGTTACATGTCTTTATTGGAGTGTTGCTCAGCACACACACACACACAGATGACTGACACACACATGAGAGCGGGTGTTGTCTGACTGCTACATATTTATCTTTTATTTTGCTGACCTGGCTGTCAAAACTGCACACAGAGAAACCTTGTCCGCTGACAGCTCCATCCATTACACCCGACTGTCACCGCTGATCACACGTGATGGAAACCAGGTGATACAAGTAATCTCTCACTGGTCACACCATGAAAAAGGATCAAAAAGAACACAATGTCCCGCATTGGTCTAAAAAGTGAAGTATATTCTCTTTAATAAATGATCATTTCTTAAAGTGAAAATTAGATTTCTGTGTCCACACATAAGTAGATGCATCCATGCACCAAAAACTCTTTGAAGTCGCATCTAAATCCAATCTCAGAAGCAACAAAGGATTGTATTGAGGTGCCATTTGTTCGGTGTGAAAATGGAAAGTGTGCTCGCCAGGAAGAGCACGTGTTGATGAAAGGAACGGGAGAAAGAAAAAAGAAAAATCTACAAAATATGAAAGCGGTTGCGTTTTATTTTCCAAATTATCCTATTGGATCAGGGATGTTCAGATAAGAGTTTATGATGAGTATGGTAACCACTTACATTTCTTCTTTTTTAATAATCCACCTTTTATTGTTTGAGATCTTCTGCTACATTTGGCTCTAGTCGCCCAGTTTCTCAGTAACACGAGTACATGAAAAATGACACACAATTTTCTTAATACATTGGGTTTTGTGGCCAGTACGGGGTTCATATATTAGCTTAGGATATTAGGATAGTTTGTTCAAATACTCCTTTGCTCTGTACTTTGTAACTGTGATGAAATAAAATCAAAGCTTTTAAAGTTTCATTGCAACTTTTAGTGGATGATCTTAGGAAGGCAGAGCATTGTAAGTAAGTAAGTAAGTAAGTAATATTTATTTATATAGCGCTTTTCCAGACCACAAAGGTCACAAAGCGCTTTAATAATCAAAACAATACTCAAAAAAGTATATAGATCAAGATAATACTGAGAACAACACAGGAGTTCCAGAAAATCAAGGAAAAGCCTGAACAAATAGAAACGTTTTAAGATGTTTCTTAAAGGAGTCAGTAGACTCCATCAAGCGCAAAGAGAGAGGAAGATTGTTCCAAAGCTTAGGAGCAACAGCCTGAAAAGATTTCTCTCCCCTGGTCCTGAGCCGTGTGCGAGGAACCATAAGTAGATTCTGATCCACAGACCTCAGAGCCCGAGCTGGGGTGTAAGGCTGGATCAGATCAGTGATATAAGGAGGAGCCTGACAATGAATAGATCTGAAAGTAAGAACCAGAATTTTAAAGTTGATCCTGAAAGAAACTGGAAGCCAGTGAAGAGTTTTAAGGATCGGAGAAATGTGAGTTCTTCTACTTGAGCAGGTTAGAATTCTCGCTGCAGAGTTCTGAATCAACTGCAGGCGAGACAGATCCTTCTTGTTAAGACATGAAAACAAACTGTTACAATAGTCCAGACGAGAAGAAACAAACACATGGATTACAAGCTCCAGATCATGTTCCGACAACATTTTTCTAAGTTTGGAGATTTTTCTCAGTTGAAGGAAACAGTTTCTGGTCAGTTTTCTGCAGTGTCGAACAAGAGACATGTCTTCATCAAATACAACACCCAGGTTTCTCAGGTTCTGTTTGACAGACTGACCTAAGTCACCCAAGTACTGACTCAACCCTGGAACCTTATCATCAGGAGCAATCACCAGAGTTTCAGTTTTGTCCACATTTAGCTGTAGAGTGTTATCACTCAGCCATTGTTTGAATTCTAGCAAACAATTGACTAAGCTGTTCAGCCTTTGGGGCTCAGTTGGATCAAAAGAGCAGTAGAGCTGGATGTCATCAGCAAAAATGTGATAAGAAACATCTGGAAATCTCTGAATGATTTTACCCAGGGGAATCAAGTACAGCAAAAACAATAAAGGACCCAGAACAGAACCTTGAGGGACTCCACACAACAGATCTGCCGATTCAGACCTCATTTGATTGGCAGATACACTAAAACTGCGCCCAGAAAGATAAGATGAGAACCATTCTAACACAGACCCAGACAGTCCCACTTCATCCCTCAGTCTTCTCAGCAGGATCTGGTGATCAACTGTGTCAAAGGCTGAGGACAGATCCAAGAGAACCAGAGCAGTGAATTTACCAGAGTCAGCCGACATCATGATGTCACTGGACACTTTCAATAAAGCTGTCTCAGTAGAGTGATGTTTACGGAAGCCAGACTGAAACTTCTCATGGATGTCGCTCTGATCCAAGAACAAAGACAGCTGCTCAGACACCACCTTCTCCAAGATCTTGGACAAGAAAGGGAGCTTAGAAATAGGCCTGAAAATACTGAGGTCAGTTGGGTCTAAGCCTGGTTTTTTGAGCAGAGGCTCCACAATGGCATGCTTAAATGCATTGGGAAAAACCCCTGTGGAAAGGGAGAGGTTTACCATATTGGTAACCCAGGGGCCAATTACATCAAATACTTTGATAAAAAGCCTACAAGGAAGGACGTCATCTGAGCAAGAGGAGGGTGTCATCTTGTTCACTAGTGCCGAAATATCACCCAAAGATACAGCAGTGAAAGAGGACCAAGAGGAGGAGAGGGGCTCAGAGACAGTAGGAGTTCCAAACAAAGGGGGAGAGATTTTCTCTTTGATCAATTTAATTTTGTCAATGAAAAATCTCAACAATGCATTGCTGTCAGCTTCACAGAAGACAGGCGTGATTTGAGGAGCAGGAGACACGAGAGAATTAATCGTGTCAAACAAAACTTTGGGGTTTTTCCTATATGCTGCTACCAGTTTTCTGATGTAATCAGATCTAGCACTTTCTACCATCTCATTGTAAGAAGTCATCAGATACCTGAGGTGAAGTCTATGCACCTCAAGTTTAGTGGACTTCCAGAGACGCTCAGTCTTTCGAAAAAGTCTCTTCAGACTCAGGAGATCTTCATTTGTCCAAGGGCACCTTTTTTTCTGAATTTTCAAGTTCGATTTAACAGGTGCCACTTGATCCAGTATTTCAACACAATGACCAGTGTAACAGTGAATCAAACTGTCCACATCTGGACAGTCATCAAAGGAAAGACGGTCAAACATAGCAGAAAAACTTTCTGCCGTATCGGCTGAGATGACACGCCTCTGAGACCTAACTTTCAAAGGCTTAGGTTCAGGGATGAAGTCCAGGTTAAACAAGACAAGAGATGATCACTCAGATGGACATCATGTACAGATACATTAGAAATGTCCAGGCCAAGAGTAAAAACTAAGTCTAAAATGTGGCCTTTTTGATGAGTGGGTTCAGAAACATGTTGCTCAAAATTAAAGGCTCCTGTTAAAGTTAAAAGTTCTTTAGCAGAACAAGATGTGACGTCATCAACATGAAGATGAAAGTCTCCAAGAATAAGAACAGATTCCATCTGAATAATGGAAGATAAGAAGTCACTGAAGTCTTTCAAGAACATCGCCGCAGGACCAGGCAGACGGTAGATTGACACACAATAGAAAGGTCTTGTAGAACCAACCAAGATCATCTGAGACTCAAAAGAAGTGAATTCCTGTGTCTGAATCACTTTGCAAGAACAACTCTCCCTAAAAACAGTAGCAAGACCTCCTCCACGACCAGAGAGGCGAGGCTTCCCCAGGACAGCGCTCCCTACTGGACAGAGTTCGTTCAGATGAATAAACTCTTCCTCTCTCTGCCAAGTCTCAGAAAGACATAATAAATCCAAATTAACTCTTGTGAAAATATAATTTAGAATAAAGGATTTATTAGTAATGGAGCGAACATTAAGAAGTCCCACATTCAGCACCGATGACGTCACTGACGACGCCGCGTCACTGACAGGCGCGCAGAGCGGGATCTTTTGAAGCGAACAGCGGTCACGTGGGTACCAGCAGTCACGTGGGTACCAGCTGTCACTGACGTTCAACTCCGTAGTAAAAGCTGAATTAAAGAGAGGAAATGAAAAAATATTACCACCTTTCGTTGAGGTCTGGACAGACGGCAGCGCTGATGTGTCGTCATGCTCTTCAGCGAGAGGAATGTCAATCAAACATCGATGACGTCCGATGACGTCAGAGTTGTTCCGAGCGATCGCGACTGCGCGTCTCATCCTGACCTGAACTCCAGACCGACTCGATCGCTTGTGGAAATCGCCCGGTACCCGAGAGATCAAACAATATTCCACAGAGTCCGAGTCGATGAGAAGCGGAGCCTGAAACATATTCACCGGACGTTGGAAACGGTCGTGGTTATAATCCTCCATCGACTCTCTGATGTTGAAAAGAGCATCACGATCATAGATCCGAGATGCTTGAGTCATATCTTAAGTGATATGAGCATAACATCCGGACAAGTATTCGTTAAAACGACTGTTTTGGGCAATTATTGCAGGAGCTTACGTTCAAGCAGCCGATCAAAGGCTCACCGGAAGCGGAAGTGAAATTAATAATTTAGTAAATTGGACATGGTTATCAGTAGTGAGGGTCTGTTGAAGCTTCATGAAGCAGTGTCATGTTGTTTAGAGGTCAGTAGGTGGCGCCATCAGTTTAAAAATAATATGATGTTTCATTAGAACAGTTGTTCAAAACAAAGTAAAATAGTCCAGAGACCACCATCTAGTGGACTCTGAAAATAATGACACTGCTTCATGAAGCTTCTTCAGACCATCACTAGTTATCAGAGGTTATCAGGTTTTTAAAATAATAAATACATTTATTTCTAGTGTAGTATTGTGGATGTGGTCATTCCTAATGTGAAGCCATTTTTAAATTTTATTTTTAACGTTATAAGCTTGGTTATAATGCCTAGTCAAATGCCATATAATACTACATAGTTAAGCAACCATCATCCAAAGCAGAACCTCGAGGGATTCTAAGTTATAACACTCCTTCCCAAAACTGTTTAAAGAGATCTCCAGAAGGATGAACAAAGTTCCATCTATCTATCCTCATAAATAAGGAAAGAAAACCCAAGTACCTTTTAACGATATAAGTGATAGTAGATTCTCTGCGTTTTGACATCTCCTAAAGAGACGTAGAAAAAAGGATGTGATGTTTAGTGTAACAAATTTTTCAAATTGAATCATATGAAATTGTGTTCAAAAGTGACCTTTGTTTGCGTAACTTAAAAAAATGTTATATAACGTAAAATCAGAACATGAGTAAAAGCAGGCTTTAGGATGACTGATTCTGTGTCAAAAAAAAAGAGAAAAGAAAGTAATTCTCTTTCTGCGTCGATGTTTCACTTCAAGGCAAACAGAAAACAGCTTGTTCATTTTTTTTGCCGTCACAATATCCCATATCCAAAGAGTTTTTCCTGCGCTGCCGGGCTTCACCAAACACTCCAGCATTTTTGTTGACACTAGGTCTGTTTTAATTCTCATCATCTCGTTCCCTTCCACCCAAAACACATTCCCAGTGGTATTAACGGTCCTTCGACTGCGGAAAAAACGCCTCCATGCTTTTCATGTTTTGCCTCCGTCCTTGTTCGCATGAGCTGCTCAACACTTCATGCTATTAAAGTGGGATTTTTGGGCAGCGCTATCGCTGGCCCACAGCAGTAATTACTGAAGGTTTGCATTCCAGCCCTGTGCCCTGCAAATGTTATTACTAAAGTTTGTGTCGTCTCTCGTGCATTAGCGCTTTCCTGTGAAACATGTTTTCATGGTTCATGCCATCCCGGCGACACAGCTCGTGTCCTAACAGGGTCCCCGGGCGTGAGGCGGCCCGTCCAGAGTGAGGGACGAGGGCGTGTGATAAAAATACCACTGTATGAGAGTGTTTGGCTGCGAGCTTCAATTATTTTCATATTAAATCCCAGTCATTTGTCATCTTTTGTGAGTCCACGAGGAACATTCGTAAAGATAATATTTGTTCTCCATCCTCACATGGGATTGCCCTCTGATGGATCATATGAAACAGAATCTAATTTCGGGCTTTTTTTTAACTTTTTGTACATGGTCAATTTTGTGTCACATAATTCAGACTTACTCTAAAAATGACTCATCAAGGCATTACAAAAAGAGTTTTACAATATTCTAGCTCTAGCTACACTAGCATTAGCTAGGACCAGGTTTTTATTGGGGTTTATACATTTGAGAAATGCATTTTGCAACCTTTTGTATAATTTACTAAGTTATTTAACCATATATGTCCAAAGTCCAGACCCGTCACCATGTTTTTTGTAACTAAAGTTCTCCATTATTGACTGTATAGCTTAGCCAGACAAACTAAAATACACATGGTTTAAAGTTTTTTTTCCCCGATGTCAATGAGACAGAGTCTTGAGTTGTAAGAAAACACGAATAATTCCTGAATCATGAAAAGATTCTCAACTTTGAACTAGATAGATGCTTTTCTATTTTGAACTTGTGAAAACGATAGGTCTTGGTAAGATGTCGCTCTTTTCAGATTTGGCACCTGCTTTTTTTAAGTTTAGCTGCTTCAAAAAAAGATTTGTATCCACTTGTACTAAGCAGTACGTTTAGAATGAATAGTACAAAGGTCCAAACCACTGATTTGGGATTATTTGCAAATTTCTAACTGGAATTAAGAAAATGTTTTTGCATCATGGTGAGTTTGAGGAGACTTAAAGTTCAAATAATATGTTGATTTAAGTGTGTCATAAATAGATCTTCGACCTCTATTGTACTCATCAGTTTATGTTTGTACAAAACTCT
The DNA here is from genome assembly GCF_982586985.1 of Callionymus lyra. Classification (NCBI taxonomy): domain Eukaryota; kingdom Metazoa; phylum Chordata; class Actinopteri; order Syngnathiformes; family Callionymidae; genus Callionymus; species Callionymus lyra. Next base: position 5,893,572 of record NC_141833.1, read on the forward strand.
CTTTTCACTGAAATATTTACATTAGAAAATGTTCATAAGCCCCGCCCAATGAAAACACTTAAAGAATCAAGGTTTGTTACAGTGCGTCCTCAATCCTGGATGTCTCCACCTCCAAGTGACTCATTGTATAAACAAAGTGGGGCATGATTACAGCTGGCTGGAGGAGGAGTTAAGCCATTATTACGTCATAAGGGCTCTGCTCTCGTAACCCCTTGTTTGCCGAGATTTCAGACGGGGGAGAACTTTATAAAGTAATAACTTCAAAACATGGTAGTAATGTGGAGCTAAATGAAACAGTGTCATTGTTTTCAGAGTCCACTAGATGGCGGTCTTTAGACTATTTTCCTTTGTTTTGAACAACTGTTCTAAGGAAACATCACATCATTTTTTAAACTGATGGCGCCACCTACTGACCTCTAAACAACATGACACTGCTTCATGAAGCTTCATCAGACCATTACTATTGTACAGTATTGTGTAAAAAGTGTTTTGTTTCAGAATATTTATATTTAGAGTCGCTTCTACCGAGGAAGGTTTTCTTATAAGTGAAATCTCTGGGATCATATTGCCTGTTGGGCACATGCTGTCAACATGTCACTCAATGTCAGCGTGTGGGATGCTCGGCGGTGTCTCGGTTTATTGCCAATCCCAGCTTATCTGCGGATTGTCATGTGGAGCTAATTGCAGTATTAAACCGGTTGTGGGTCACGGCATGATGGGAGAAAAACAGTGTCCTGTACAGGAGCCGCTCAAATGTGTGGATAAACTCCGCGTGTAGACATTTGGAATGTTAAACAGGCAGCTGTCAATTTAAATCAACAGCATGTCCAGAGGCTTAGGTAGTCCAATTACAGCAAGACACGGTCGAAACAGGAGCTTCTCCTTTTTAAAATTAGCTGAGACACGCCTGGATGTCTTCAGGATTGTCAGGAAACCATCTGGAGTGTGGCTGGAGGATACGTTCACCTGCTTAATGAAGAGCAGGAAGATGTAAATGGTTTCTTCTTATTTCCTCAGGGTGGCAAAATCCCCGTGAGGTGGACGGCACCCGAGGCCATCGCCTACAGGAAGTTCACCTCAGCCAGCGACGTGTGGAGCTACGGCATCGTCATGTGGGAGGTCATGTCGTTCGGAGAGAGGCCGTACTGGGACATGTCCAACCAGGATGTAAGTTTTCAAATGAAATGAGTAGAAATAAACTTTAATCAGGGTCAATGTGACCCGAAGGACTGAAAATGAATGTGTTGCCTCTAGGTCAAGGTGACCCACCTCCCTGGCTTCAATAAATACTTTTGACTTGACAAAGAGGCAACACAAGGGATAACTCAAACACGTTTGTTTTCAGGCCTCCGGGTCACTTTGACCCCGAGATAAAACAAGGTCTAACCACCAATCAGAACAAATAAATCATATGAAAATATGAGGGAACTTTCTTGAGACTTCTTACAAGGGTTTCGCTTTTTTAAACTTTATTCTGTGTTTTTTAAGGAAACCATGTCTTTGTAAAAGCGAGAACATTAATCTGTTAGGGGTTGAAACTGAATGATGTAAATTCTTAATTTAACAAATAAAATGATACTTTTATATGTTGTAAAATAAATGTTTTCAAAGATAGCAGACATGGAATTTGGTTTAGATATTGTAAATAATAACTTCATTTGGTAATTCTATGTGGGAAGATTCATGTTCATTTAAAAAATGACAAAAAACTGAAAAGTTATATTTACTTTCACATTGAAACATTCATTTAGCTTCAAATTGTTGAAAAATGTTTTGATCCTGTAAATCCGTTTTAGAGATATTTTTATGAGCTCATTAAGAAGAGGAATGCTTAAGTTTCGAAGTTCACGAAAAGGTTTAAAAAAAATTAAAAAAGTACACGTTTTCCAAAGAGTGAGTTAAAGATTGAGGCAAAGTTCATGATTCAAATCATTACTTAGAAATAGATTTTGGCTTTCATAAATTGGACATTATTATGAGTATTTATTTAAAGAGTTACATGGAATAGAGACAGTGGCAAAGCTAGACTACAGTTTAAACTTATGTGTTTCCAGTTTGAGCAGATTAAAAAAATTAAATATAGATTTGTGAAGATAACTGTAAAGATTTAGTCGTCAAATTGATTCATTTTCTAGTCTTGTTCCCAGAGTGGCTTCTCCATCAGAGATAAACCATCAAGGAAGTGATCATAAATCTCACATCCGCTATCAAACTCGGACTCGTCCCTGAAGATGTCCTTGACTTTGACTGTGAATGGAGACTTCTTCCTGGGACAGTTTGTCCTCTTTCCTTCCCTCACTTAGTGCCATGAATGATCGCTGATAGTGCCGCTTTGTTCCCCGTGTCCGTTTGGACAGAGTCCACTCGCAGACACGGGCATCGGCACAGTCGCACCGCAAACATTGGACCCGGTCCCGTCCTATGAGAGCGCGATGGCTGTTCGCTCCCCGGGCGAGATATGCGGCCAACCATCAGGCCTCCATGGACACCGCTCCACAAGGAGTTCCAAGTGAGCAGATGTTGCCGCAGTGGGCCAGAAGCAAACACTGCCTGGTGGTGACCAGCGCTGAGAGGACGACTGGCGCCGCCCAGCACGTCCGGCTGCTCGGGCCCTCGCGCACACTCGTGGTTACAAACACACACACTAGACGCACAAAACCGCTCCACCATACGCACCATTTGTCACGATTGTGCTGAGTTGCTCTCGACTCTGCGGTCGACTCGCTGGCCTGCGCGCCAGATCGTCATTTATAATAATCCGAATGGTTCCAGATCGTATCCGTCGCACATGACCCGGCAACATTCTGGGGTTTGTTGCAAATCGCTGAGAAGTTGAAGTAGAACATGTAGAAGACAAGAGTCTGTTATTTACATGACAAGGTACATTTGAAGATAAAATCAAGATAAATTAAATGTTGTTTCAACTCACTCAGGTCTTTTCTTTGTTCACCTCTGATTGGCTGACCGAGTCGCAAGGCATGATGGGAGTAGCTACTATCTTAGCGCAATCTTTTTACCATGAGAATTAGAAACCATTAAAGAAATAGTTGGCAATGCTCAATGGAGTTCAAAACTAGCATGTACTGTATTACATATCGAAGTGTGGCACAGGGGCCAAATGTGGCCCTTCCACTCTGTTTATGCGGCCCAGTTCAAACTGAATGTATAAAACAGACCATGTAGAAATTTCTCTTTTTTTGTACTTATTTGTCATGTCATAACAGTATAAATGCAAAATACACATAATCTTTACTTAACTTCTCAGAATAAAATGTAAAAATGTAAAACAGTTTTTTTAATTAAAGTTATTTGTTATTTAAGTATTTTTATTAAATGTATATACAGAAAAGTTCAATTTATGCATCTTATTATTTATTTTACATGTCATGGCATAATTTAAGTTGTTTTTTTTCAATTCTAAATATACTTTTTTATCTTGTCCCTGAAAATAAATTGCAAGATTGCTTAAAAATAACAAATAAATACATAGTTTTTTGTCCATAGTTCATTCATGATTGTTGTTTTTGTTCTTATAACATTAAAGTTTTTTTTTCTTTGTATTTTTCTGTTATACTGAAACTTTCTTTGATGTTTTTATTTTTAATTTAAAATAGGTTTTTTTTGGAGATGTAGTTCTTGGTCATTATTTTTTTATTTTTTTATTTACAATTTAAGTCTCAACATTATTTTTTTTCACACAAATGTGTAAATAATATTGTTAATCAAGAAGAAAAAAAAGCTGATGTAATACAGCAGCTTACTAGAGTTGATGTGGAACATTTTCCAGATGATGTTGCGACGGTGTTTGGCATGTCGCATTTCACAGTCTTCCGCGGATCCGTCAATTAAATAGAATGTAAATGAGTCAATTACATCACGACTCGGTCACAGGCAGCTGCTGGAGGTTCTTGAACTCCAAAGCAATTACGACGTAATCACCGTACTGTACGCGTTTGAAATGCCGACTCTTCAGTGACCCCCACGCCGCCTTCGCTGCTCCTCCGCAGGTGATCAACGCCATCGAGCAGGACTACCGCCTGCCGCCGCCCATGGACTGTCCCAGCGCCCTGCACCAGCTGATGCTGGACTGCTGGCAGAAGGACCGCAACGTCCGCCCCAGGTTCACCGACATCGTCAGCACCCTGGACAAGATGATCCGTAATCCGACCAGTCTCAAAACCGTGGCCAACATTCCCGCAGTGTAAGTAGAAGAACAGTGTTCCAGCATGAACCTCACCGACGCAGCACGATAACTCTCTCTTCTCATCAAATAAACATGACTGTGTTACTGTTAATTGCATCAAACCTCTACGACCTAGATTTCATTTCTGTCTTTTTCACAATTACACCTTCCTTCATCTTTTTTTTTAACAAACGAAATGAAATCCTTATATTTTTATCTATTTATTTTTATCTTCCAGTCTTGATTATTTAAAAAATATATTTTTTGTCTACTGATGGTTCAAACAGGGTGCTGCATTGCGGCCTACTGCCACCAATGCTTGATTGTCTGTTTGAATAGGTGCCAGTCACCATTCTACCAAAAATCTTTATTCATTATTCATACATCAGATTGTCCCAGACTATATCACCCTTGTGTTGTCTCTGGGTCAAGTTGAATGGGCCTCTGGGTCACTTTGACCCTGAGACAACAAGGGTTGATTGTATCAAACGTTATACGAACTATATTTCCTTTTTTTTTTTCTCAATGACACACCTTTTAACATTTTATGTTTTTTGCAATTTTCACACTTTTCAGCGATTTCATGAAATATTCTATTTTTATTTGATTATTTTTCTCTTTCAGTTGCTGAAAAAAGTATTTTGTACCAAAGATCTTTATATGTTATTTTTTTTATTTAGTTCTGACCAATATGTCATTATTCATACGTCAGACTTTCCAAGACTACGTAACCCTTGTTTTATCTCTCGGACCTCCGGGTCATTTTGAACCTGAGATAACAAGGGTTGATTATCATTAAACGTTTCCGACCGACATTTCCTTTTCACAAGCTTTCGAAACGATCTTCCTCTCCCTCTGTGTTTGATGGATCTACTGACTCTTTCAAGAAACATTTTAAGACGTTTTTATCCGTGCAGGCTTTTCCTTGATTTTCTGGAACTCCTGTGTTGTTCTCAGTGTTATCTTGACCTTTAAAGTATATATTCTATTGAATATTGTTTTTATTTTTTAAGCGCTTTGTGACCCTGGTCTGGAAAAGCGCTATATAAATACAAATAACTTACTTACTTACTTACAAATTTTCACAATTACACTTCCTTAAAACATTTTACGACTTTTTTAAGATTTTAACACTTTCATGGAATCTTTCATTTTTCTCTTTCAGTTGTCGATAAAAAACTTTTGTAAAACATTCACATTATGTAAGGAAATGTATTTTTTAAGCACCTGATTTTTGCTGATGGTTCGAACAATGTGCTGCATTGCGGCCTACTCCCATCTTTTGTTCATTGTCCGTGTGAATTAGATTAGATCAATAGGTGCCATTCACCAGTACCAACGATTCCTATTGATATATATATTTAATTTGATTCTGTCATTTTTTCATAAATCAGCAGATTGTCCCAGATTACTTGAGAAATAATGTATAAACTTATTGAAAAATGTGACAAACTATCTTGAAGGTATGTTATTGAAATAGAGATGTACTAATTTTAAACTATTATCTTATAAAGTACTGTTCCATTCATTTTAAAATGTTCTTTACTTTATTCAGTAGTTGATTAATTTTCCATCAATCATAACCATTATTATGAAACACAGGTTTAACAAGGAATATTTCTGCCAAAAAAAAAACGGCTTGTTCAAATCTGTCCAGTAACATCCAACCCTCTCTGTCCTGGACTTATCTTTGTGTACTTCATCCCACTGGTGTGGCGGTTGATCCTCAACAGTGAAGCCATCTGTTGCCAAAGCTGCTGAAATTTTTAAGCCACATCGATGCCAAACTTTACTGATAGTTCTGGAGGAAAAGTAAAAGAAAATGAGCCATCTTTTAAATCAACTTCTGAAGTTTGATTGAATTGTTTTGTCGAAATGACACGGCTAATGAAAGAAATCGTCTTCTGCGCCGTCAATAAAAGATTAATTTAAAAAGAAAAAAAAAACGATTTTACTTTCAATGAAACTGTGAAAAACAACTTCTCAGATGAAAACAAAAGGTAATTAAAGAAAAGCTGTTAGAAATTAATCTGCTTTTTAGATGTAGCAGCAGGTTATAAGAGATCGGTGTGTTTATTTGTGGAGGAATTATTTTTACGAACACACAGAGTCCTTGAGAATTCTTGATTAAATCTTCAAGTTCAGTTCGCCGGTGTTTAAGCTTTGATTCACTTTTAATTAATTCTGACTCTTTTGAAATGTAGCCGTGCTAAAGAAAGTGAAGAAAATTATGTTTTTGTATCACATTGTTATGCTAATAGTTACAGTTTTTTATTAAAATGATATACAAAATAGGGATTTATCTTATAATTATTTAGCTATTTGACATGTGATTATAGTTCAATCATGTTAAAAAAAAAAATGAAGGGTTTAATTCTAAATATACATGTTTTAATGTTGTACCTGATTTTATTTTTAAATGTCTATAAAATATATGACAATTTCTTAACTGAAAAATGTTTTAATGTTTTTTCATTTTTAATTAATATTTTTGTGTTATTTTGTATTGAGGCCATTTTTTTTCCTCTTCTTTTAAAATGTAGTAATTTTAAATAAAGTTTAGTTAAACTAGGTTTTTGTATTATGTATATTTTTTGCATAGTAATTTATTAATTTTTATTACATTTATATATGAAAAAAAAGTTTCTAAAAAGGTATTCATTTAACATGTAATGGTATAATTCAACTTGCTTTCATGTCGTCATCTTTGTCTGTAGTTCTTTCATGATTTTTCGTTATTAATTGTATATAACATATGTAATAATTGCTTACTTACTTGCATTTTATTTTAATATTTGTTGTGGTCATTCTTGATTATTATTTTGAGGCCATTTTTTTCTCTTCAACATTTTCAATTCATCCCGACTCTTTTCAAGCGTAGCCATGCGTACGTTGGACTATCTGTCGACGTCAGTTTGTTTTAATACAAATCATTCAATCAATGACGTCTCTCTGTGTTTGAATATGTCGGCATGTTTGGTATTTGGCAAGAAAAGTTTCTTCCTCAAGGTCTTTCCTTCATCGGCTGCTCCCTCTCTTTTTCATTTTTTTTTTCAATTTGCTTCTTTGCTGAATAGACAATGAAAGACCCCCCCTCTCTTTTTCTCTCCCTCCTCCATCCCTCTCTTCTTCCTCCAGGCCTTCCCAGCCACTGTTGGACCGATCCATACCTGACTTCAACACGTTCAGCTCGGTGGAGGATTGGCTCGCCGCCATCAAGATGAGCCAATACAGAGACAACTTCCTCAACTCAGGCTTCACGTCTCTGCAGCTCGTGGCTCAGATGACCTCGGAGTGAGTTCGAGCGCCGATGTGCATATGTAGACCTCTGTGTGGCACTTAGCCGGCCAACTCTAAATGTCCTGGAGTCAAGTGCGTGTATTTCGAGCACGGCTGCCCTCCATTAGTCAACACTCCACATTATGAGCATTTAAAGCGGCAAATGTCGCGTGTGGAAAAATCAAAGGCAGTTAAGAAAAAGTATTTTCATCATGAATATTTCATCAGCGCGACTGTTTGTTTGGTGTTAAATTTATATTTCAACTACTTACGTCATGTTTCAATCACAAGGCCAGGGGCCGAATATGTTCCGCCAAATTTTTTTTTTTAGCTTAAAGGTCAACTAATGTGAAAACCCAACTGACATGTTTCAAAAGTCTTCCTCTCCAAGATGCAGTGAGTCTCTCATCATGAACATGTTTCAAATTCAAAACTTTATAAAGTTCTCCCCCGTCTGAAATCTCAGCGAACAAGAGGTTACGAGAGTGGAGTCCATTATGACATAACAATGGTCTTCACTCCTCATCCAGCCAGCTGTAATCACGCCCGCTTTGTTTATACAACAAGTCCCTTGGAGGTGGAGACTTCCGGGACGGATGACGCGCGGTGACAAACTTTGATAATTGACCAATTATAGCAGAGTGGGCGTGGTTATAATAAACAAGAAACACATTGATTTCAGTGGGCGGGGCTTATGATCATTTTCTAATGTAAATATTTCAATGAAAAGAGAATTTTGTACCGACAGACACATACTGATTAATACTATAGAGGTCAAAGATCAATTTGAAAGACACTTAAATCAATACATTTGTTGACCTTTTAATTATTTTGGGTACAATAATGTTGGCATCATGACCAGTGCTACATTCAACAGGAAATTCCCAGAATGCGATGATGAATTTCGATTCATTTTTAAAAAATAAAATGTTTTTTTTACAGAGAACACGGTCCAGTTATTGTATTAATGAAAGTCTTGATTTATTGAGCTCAAGGCTATAATAGACTCTGTTTTGGCCCATTTTTACAATTTAGATTCACAACCACGCCTTACATGATCCATTCTGTAACAATTATATAGTTTTATTAATGAAACTTCATCTGCATTAAAATGTTTTCTTTTACTTTCACCAGCAAATGTTAGCTTCGGGTGTTTCATCCTTATCATTGGCCTAATCATCAATCGTTCTACTGAACCAGTGTATTTTGTTAGATCATAAAAAAATATATATATAGAAGAAGAAAAAAAAGAAGCCGCCACAACACCCAGACGAATTGAATTTTGGATTTAGGGGATTTTTATTACCTGTTTCTTTGATATTTAATCAAATGAGCTAGCTAGCCAAACATAGCTAGCTTAATGAGGAATGATACGAAGGTACATACAGTGTGTCTCAAATTAAAGATAATGAAGCTGTTTTAGGATGACGTTTATCTCAGTGTCCCTTATTTCAATGCTAATACATCGAAACCCTTTAGGCAAATCATTTTGGAATAATTTGTTTATGAGTTATTCTACCAAAAGTAGAATGTTTTAAAAATGTTTACTTTCGGATGTACAGTTCTATTAATAAAGATATCATATACTATAGAAGAAGATCATCCTAACCCCAAATTATTGATTCTGGATTTTATTTTGTTGACATACATATGTTAAAATGAGTCATTAATACAACAACAATGTCTTTCTGATGTGAAACGGTTCCATTCTGACCAGTCAGTTGCCCAAAATGTTATGTATATACTTGTTCATTTTCTGATCTCCTCATTGATTTCCTTCCTTCTCTTCTTCCTTCAGGGACTTGTTGAGAATAGGCGTGACACTGGCAGGCCACCAAAAGAAAATCCTCAGCAACATCCAGTCCATGCGGGTGCAGATGAGCCAGTCGCCGACCACCTTAGCATGACTGCAGGGGGCGCCGTGCCAGGGAACGGGCAGCATTCGTCGGGGTCACAACACGGGCAGCCTTCGAATGACCCCCGGTCCATCGGAACGCGCCAGAGTGGAGACTATCGTCCTAATCTAAGCTTTTAACCGCGACAACAGGAGACCAGGGTCTACACCACTGCATATTCAAAAAAACGCTCCCACACTTAACGGTCCACATCAGGAGTTCAGGGTCAAGACTTTTGTTCCGCGAAAAGGCAAAGACTGCTGCGTTGCTGTGGCAACAGAGTGGCGTCGTGAACAATCACACAAAGAAAACAAAAAAAAGAAAAACACCGGAATATCTCACAGACAGTGGTGGCGACTTCAGTCGTATTATACTTCTATATTCTCTGGACACAGTGTTAGAAACAAGAGGCGTGATCTGTGATTTAACCCATTATCGTAGTCCGTGTGTGAAGATGCCTAGAAACCTGGCCACTCTGGTAGTTTCTCGTCGGGACAGGAATACAGGGATGTACAGTGGAGCACCATATCTCACCGTCGCCATTTGTAAATGGACTGTTGCGAATACAGAGCTTAGTTCTATTTTTGTCTCTTACCATTTGTTAGTTTTAATCACCATAGCAACATGGAGGCCCCCCACGTGTACATCGACCGTAACACTACCTGTTGAGGTCCCCGGGGGGGCGAGTCCTCACCCAAATATAAATACGTTTTATCCCTTGCTAAATATAACTATATTTCAGAATAAATCTTCATATTGAAGGTGACATTTACGATTATGTATGTACAGAACTCCGCTTGCATTTTTTTTGCAAAGACTTCGTCGAGGGGGAAGACACGGTGGACGCCCACCGTCACTGGGTCTGGATTCTGAAGTGAGACGTTAGCCTTTTCGTATGGTTTAGGACAAACGCTTAATGGATGAAATTTGGCGCTCAAATTTGTGATAAAGGTTGGCCATTTTTATGAAGTTCTCGATATATATGTGGGTCAACCTCTTGTATTTAATTTAATTTTAAAAGAATGAACCGAAAACCGAAAAAAAAAATCATGAATCCCTTAATCGGTTGTCCTAAACTTTCTGCCTGGGCTGGACATAAAAAAAAAAAGTGTTGTAGGGGTTTAACCAATCACAAGTATCACATAATAGAGATCTTGTTATATGTGAGTGTACACAAAAAATGTGTGTAGCTGATGAGCACTTGTGCAGATCTGTCTCTCGTTTTTCCCTTTCTTTCTTTCCGATGTTTGTGTTGGGAAGTGCCCGGTGCCGCCCAGAAGGGGGGGAAGGAGACTCGGCGCCATGACAAGCTCCAATTCACAGTAAGTGTCATTTGATCGCACGAGGGGGGGAGAAGACGACCCGCTGCCAAATTGCTCTTTATATGGTAGATTTCACTTCTGGCAATGGCGGTCGCATGTTTCTCGCGGGTGCCACAAATACCTTGGCGGCCGCGAACACTTGCAGCCGGTTCTGGGAAGCAAGCTAATGGGGAATCGGAGGGAATCAGTATCACTCGCCCACGGAGTGGAAACCGAACATCTGGGCCGGGCTGCGCCGGCAGACGGCCGATGTCGTCGCGATGAACAGACCGACTTAAACATCCCACTTCTCGCGGAGAGCGCCGAGACGTTCACAGATGACTCGAATTGAGGTGCAGCATTAATCTCTGCACTGGCAGTGCGAGAGCGCTGCCATATGGGCTGGCAGGTTGAGCGCGAGTGTTGTGGTGCCACGGAGAGTTACAGACGTCTACAAATCTCTTCATTATCCTCTCATTCGTGGGAGACAGTTGTTTTTGACGCTTGTGATTTCCCTGAAAGAAGATATGAAGATCATTTGAAGACGTTTTCTTTTCTTCCGCTCGGGCATCTGATGGTGGGACATGTGCTCTCGAAAAGGGGCTTAATAATGGCTTCCAACGCTTTGATACCAGAGTGGCCGTTGGCGATGTTTTTTTACTAAATGAATCACAGGTTTACTATGAAGTTAATCCAACAGCAAATGTTTGAGTGTAAAAGTGAGACCCCTCGGTTCCCTGAAACCACTTTTTTTTGCGGTTATCAGTTATCAGTTCATTGATATATCCAATCATTTTAAACAGGCAATTTAGGATTACAGTATACATTTTTCACAAGTTCATGAAAGATTCAGTTTTTGTAGGCATGTTTTAGCAGTGTGTTTGAATCATTTCATCATTTCATCAAGCTGTCATTTTAGTTTTTCACTATAGTTTTAAGTGAAGTCCAGTTTCAGTCAGTTCAAGTCTGAAATAAATATATCTTTTAAAAATAAATGTAATGATTACTAATGACATTTAAGTCTAGTTTTTGTCATATTTTAGTCATATTTTCTATTTTCATCTGTTGGTGTTTTTTTTTCTTTATTTTCTCTTCTCAAACTACTTTCACAATTCCAAAGTTTTTTTAATATTCTATGATTTTTAAAATATTTTCTAGAACCAGATGATTTATATTTCATAGAAACTATAATTGAAAGAACACATTTCCAGACCCTAATGCATTGGATTGAGCAAATAGGTACATTAACATTGACTTTAGGCTAAAATAACCTTTTTGTTGAGTTAAAGGCAGTGAACATTAGGTAATATCCTTAGGTTTCCTACGCTATTGATCGCACCATAGCATTTGCTAAAAGTTTGTCGAGGACAATATTTCGTTAGATTTCGTTGACGAAATGTGTGAAAGAGACTTTAAGCAAATATTTTTTCTTGTGATATTTTAACCTGTGATTATAAATCAGCTTCACAATTTCTTCATAATTGTGAGGAAATGTAATCTCAAGGTTAGATCTTACAAAAAGCATATTTCATAAAACCCAATTGACTGAGTTAGTACCTTAAAACTTCAGTAAAGGTGTTTTCTAAAGTTTATTGAGTATTTCAAATTAAGATTTATATCGTCAAGAAGCTTAACTATCATATTTTGATGACTTAGTTTGTTAACTTGATATATTTAATAATCTGATCAACCCTTTTTAATGTGCTTCTCTGGTTCTTGACTACTTTTTCTATGATCTCGCTGTCTACGTTTTTCTCCTACCGTCCAGCGATGGCTCATCTGGCCCCGCCTGGCAGACGTCCAGCTTATTTATCGTAGTTCTGACTGAGCTGTCCTGAGCTGTGCCTGACTTCGTAGAGTCCGGCCAGACCTTAGAAATTGTTAGCTGGGTGCTTAAATGAGTCTGGGCAGGGGGCAGGAGCCTGTAGGGCGCCTGTCTCAAGAGATCAGCAGATGGAGGGGAAAGAAAAATCAAAGCATGTGGAAAAAGAGGTGCAGAACACATTGGGAAACCTTTTGTTACCTCTTTTTTTCTTACATTTAGTTTCAGTTTTTAACTATTTTTAAAATTGTGTAAAGTAAAATGAAAAAAAAAGAAGAATGCTTATTAGATAATCTTCCTTTTTGTTACATTTATTTAAATATTTACATTCATATTTCTAAATAAATCATATGTTTAAATACACTATAATTGAGATGGGTTTAAATTTTACTTGCATAATTAATCGTCTGAACATTTCATTTCCTTCATATTATTATTATTATTTATTGTATTGTAATTGCATTTTTCTAGTGTTTTAAAACACTTATTTTGGTTTCTTGTAGAAGAAACATTTATTTTACTTTATTGTGACTTAGGTCTTTATTGTTTTTTTCTTTATAATTTTTGCATAATTTGAAACCATAATGCTATTTCTAACTCCCACCACCACTAAATATATCTAATAATATCATCTAATCCATCTGAATATTCTCTACTTAAATGTCAAAAATTTTAATTCTTGATGTACACCACATCTATATATAATATGTTTTGCCTACTCTTGTGACAAATCAAACTTTTTGCAATTTTTTCAATACATTCTTTTAGTTTTTAGCAATTCCTGTTTAATGTTCATGAGCACGTTGTTTACGTAAAAAAAAAATGTTGTTTCATCTTATTAATTTAATGCTTTGAAATCTCGTCTTTCGAATCACACGCTTCAAAAAACAAATCAGTTCTGCAGTTTACTGAGTCATTAAATATTCCAGACATAATCACACACTCTTTAAAATATCTTTCAGTAAATCCACAGATGCCATTTGAATGAATTAGTCGTCTATTCAGCTCAGTTTTGTGTCTTTGCCTTTCAGTCCCGGGGCCCGTGAACGCGAAGGAGAATACATTATTTATGCAACAGTCTCGATCCTTCACTCGAAATAAACATTTCTAAACATCTGAATGTGGTGACACTCGGAATGAAGAGGGTTGTGTCTCGCTACTGACAACTGACTATTGTAAACAACCTTGTGGTTGTTGAAGAGTCACGACTGAATATACTGACTCAGGGATGTTGTTCTCAGATAAAAGGTTCCAAGCTAATACTTTTCATCTTTTATAAGTATAATTGTTGATTAAATAACACTTTAATCATGAAAAATGGCAAATTAAATCCCTAATTTATGTAAAATGATGATCATTAATGTTTTATAATGCAAAAATTATTAGAAAAACACTTTCATCATTATGAGCTAATGTGCGTAGATTGATGAGAAAAGAACAAAAAAAATGAATTATTTTTAATGTTGTCTGTAAAGCACAAAATATGGTTTAAGTGAAGTGGTGTGAGTACTTTTTGTATTGGCTGTATATCGTATTGTGTTGGAACTTGCTTAAGACCTTGGCTGCTGCAAGGGTTTGAGTGATGCCATACAATGCAAACATGTGAAAACACCTTTAGAAACAGTGTCTTTGTAATAACCAGAACATGTAAAGGTTTGTAGATTGTACCACTATATTGAACACATACTGTTAGCACAGGACAGCAGGTATAACAAGTGTTTCTATTTTGATTTGAAATATTTGCTAGTAGCATTAAAGCACTACAACTGTTGCAGTGCATTACGGATCTTGATTTGAGAGGGATTGATCGGAAGCTCTCTCTTTGGCCTCCACCATTCTAAGTTGTGGACATGATTGACAATTGTCTCGACAAGTGTCATGTGTCACTGAGCTGTACTTGATGTCATCCTACGTCTGACATTGCTTAATTTTCTGTTATTTCTCCTTCATTCCAGAACTGGATCACCCCCGAAAAACAGTTGCCCTGAAGAACTAAAGGCAAACATTCTGGGGAAAATTTGAGCGATACTGGACAATTTCTGGAATTCTATGGACGCCGGGCAACAAATGAGGAGCCGTCTGCACTTGGTCATTGTGTCTTTTCAGTGTACGAGAGCGAGAAAGAATGTGAGGAAATTTTGTTGTGTACAAAGACATGGCACCGGTACATTATTTAAGAATGTGAATAGTTTCTTCATTTTTTTTGTCTCCCCTTGTTTCTGTATAGCTACCACTTGTAAATTGTGACTCGTCCAAAGTTTGTAAACTGTAACTTTCTGAGAACTATTGTACTAAAATGCACTCAATAAACGCCTTGGAAAAAAGACTTTTGTCAAATACCATGTTGTTGAGCATATATGTATATGACGGTTTGACATGTTCCCACTTTAAATTGCTGTTTCTTTGGATGTATGTGCGAGTACTTTTTTTTTTTAAATGTACTGATTCCAAAAGTAAAAGGAAACCCATCTTAACCCTTGTGTTCTCCCAGGGTCAAGGTGACCCAAAGAGCAAAAAACAAATGTGTTTGTGGTATCCCTTGTGTTGCCTCTTTGACATAGTAAACAACCTCCCTGGCTTCAATAAATACATATGTAGTGGTGGAGGTCATTCACCTCTATCCAGGACCCACACAAAGGGATACCACAAACACATTTTTATTTGGGCCTTCGGGTCACCTTGACCCTGGGATAACACAAGGGTTAAGGAGGAATTTACACCTAAATATTTGAGAGTATAGGCCGTATCTTTAAAGGCTAAGAAACTAGTTCAGACATAATTTTTTGTACGTTTCTTTTGCCCTTCACTTTTTATCTACATCCGTATTCACCCTGTGCTGCCTTATAACCAAATATTGAGGTGAGCAGGACTCTTGGTTAGTCTCTGAATGAAAATATAATCAACAGAATTAATTATTTTTTCATATTATCAACGGGAGCTTCTGTTGAAATCCATTTTCTGCTAATAACTCACTGTGGCTGTGAATGCAATGAACTACTTAAGGTGTCTGGACCTGTGAAGGAAAACAAGGCTGTTTCTCAAAAGTGCAGGCTTTACTAGAAAGAAAAAGGTGAATTATTTGCCCACTGCTGAGAAAACTAGAAAGTCATGCGGCGTTGAGTTGTTGAATCTTCGTTGTTGTTGGATTTCAAGCCAGTTGTTTGAATCAATGAAGCTAGACAGGCTGGTCGTTCTAAGTATGGGCTCTGGATAAACTGAAAAACAAATCCCTTTACTCAAAGCAATACCTGACATTTTGTTTTTTCATATTCTCTCTAGTAGTTTAATTTTGACCAGTCATGGTTAATTTAGTAGAAACGGAGAATCCGTCACAGCCATGGAAGAATCTAGAGACTGATTTATTTTACCCTGAAGGCCAAAGTTGCTAGTAAAAGATTACCATTCAAATTATCCAGAAACATACCGACTACCAAGCATCACATCAAGAGCGGTAATAACCGTTTAATCTTTTCCAGGAATGGCATCCCACTTACTCTGATTGCTGTCTTCCCTATGCCAGTCTTGAGTTCCAAGTGTTGTCAATCATGTCACCTCCAGTCCCCTATTCCCATTGGCCAACGGAAAAGCCGAAACAAGGGTAAAGATTGTAAAAAGGCTATTAAGGAAAGCAGCGCAAAAGGAATACTGAGCCATCCCTGGCCCTGATGTCTTGTAGAGCATTGGAAATTCACCTGCCGATACAATAAGGCACGTCACAATCCAGGACCGGGATCATTGGACAGAAAAGCTTTTGTTATGCAACATGTTGCTCGTGACAGGAAATGGGGATATTTTCCCCTGAAACTTGAGACATTTGTTGAAAGCTACCGAGTTATCGCTACTACATGAGGTCAAACAGGATGACCCAAATTTGGAGAACAGACTCCACCTGGTGGGTTATGAGTCAACTCTGTCTACTTGAGGCGGGCTTGGGCTTGAGTGGGTTTGATTTCTTTTTTCTGGTTTGGGAGTTGTTTTGATGATTCTTCAGTGACATCACTGTCTGACTCATCGGTGGATGGCAGTCCGTCAATGTCAACTTTTTAATTGCATCTGTAAGTAGCATTTCAACTTGTCTGTTTAAAAGCTTCAACTGAGCTATTATATGACACTTCGTGCCAACATTAAACGTATATACAGGCAAAAATACACGGAATGTGTCGGGGCTACAAGTGACGGCGATGCTGATTGGCTGAACCGTGTCCCATTCTACTTATTCAACATACGAGCAATCAATACAGTTCAGTTTTCGTTTCATAATGTATATATACATATTTTGGTGATGTTTGTTAGTCATTTGAGTGTTTGTATTGCATTGTACGGTTAAAAGTGCGTCTTCACATGTAGCCCGGACACTTTCCAATGGGGTGAAAAGGTCACAGATGCTTGGAAAATGATCGGATTGACAAAGATGGTTTCTTTGTTAACATCAATGTTTAATGTTTGGTACAAAGCGTCCTTAACTCGGTGCCCGGACGGATATGACAGGGGGGACCGAAATGGTACTTACATCGGATAATCTCGCTTGGAAAGAAAAGGGACCAGGTGCCTCGAATAGTATCAGTCATGCTAGTTGAACCGCAACCCAAAACGGTTGAGCAGAGAATCAGAACAAGAGCACAAAGAGAGGAAGGACATGATGGCGACAATGTAACTGAAGTCCTGTGTCTCCTGATGTGAGGGTGAAGGGCAAATCCAACAGAATGCCAAATCCTGGTCACCTACCCTGGTCAGACTGGACCACAAAACTGGTGGTTTTTGGACTCTTACAAAACCCAAATGGATTGAACTGAACTATTGCCTCACACACGGCTCATATGTCAGTTAAACTGAGTTTAATAGAGAACGTAATGGTGGTGAGCATTCAAGGTGACTTACTTCATTAAATCGTCCTTGTAAGACTCATTGTTCAACAGAGTAATGACCATCGATGAGCTGCTGCTCTTCACGGCATCCATCCCCCGACAGACTCTTTTGTATAATTGGACCTGTTTGCCACTTTAATCAGAGCAATTACAGTGACAGTGGCAGATATGTACCGACCCGACAAGAGCGGCGACATATAATTAGTGTGAAGACGCTAAAGTGTTTACTGACAGATACATTTCAACGAGACGCGGAAAAAGGAAGAACGCCGAGATGGGTCTCGAGCGGTGACTCATCTAAAGCCGGTCTTTATCTATGCCGACAGAGTCGCTTTATTTCACATCAAAGTCTGTGGAAGTTTGAAAAAGTGACTTCTGAGCAACGCTGATCAATATTCCCTGAGCAATCACCTGTGAGCCGGAGCTGGATGCACAGCGGGACTCTCCCGCCGAGAAGGAGAGGGAGATGGAGTCGGTGGGATCCCACAGTGCTGATCAGGGTGCGTGGGTGGAGGAATCAGAGTGGAGGCTCAAGGACAGGAGGGAACTGTGAGACTAAAAAATGCTGCGGCGGACATTCTCGCCAACTTGTCAGAGATCTGTACAAAGGTACAAGTAGATGTGATACAAATGTGAGATCATGAGGAAAGATGATGTGAGCCAACATGGGATTCATTCAGGCACTCTGACATTTTCCTACATGGATGTGGAAGTTTTTTTTCTGTCTGTGTCAGTCAGCTCAACGGAAGGGAAGATCTTGCATGATAATTGTGTGTGATAGTTGGACTTTATTTTACAGCCAGCTGAAAACCCCCGACATTATTAGACAAATCATCTTTAATTAATTTGTATAAATATGGTTGAAATTCGATCGTATATAAAACATTTAAAATCCATTAAAACTGGAAGTATTTCAATTGTTCATTTGGGTTTTCTTACCCTCATTTGCAAACAAACAGTTATACAACACATTTTTACGTTTGAGTGGAAATTCAAGTTGCCATCCATCCATCCATCCATCCATCCATCCATCCATCCATCCATCCATCCATCCATCCATCCATCCATCCATCCATCCATCCATCCATCCATCCATCCATCCATCCATCCATCCATCCATCCATCCATCCATCCATCCATCCATCCATCCATCCATCCATCCATCCATCCATCCATCCATCCAGCCATCCAGCCATCCATCCAGCCATCCAGCCATCCATCCATCATATTGTCTGTATTATTGTATGTTAATCTTTGTATCCTTTTTCCTTTGTATCCTTTCATTTGCATTATTTCCTTTCATCTATGTCCTATACTTGCACTTTGTCATCCCTTGCACTTTGTCCTTTAATTGCACTTTGTTTTTGTTTCTTGTTTTCACAAAACTTTGGTACTTTCTATTGTCTGCTGTGAACTGGAAACCAAATTCCATGAAGGAGATCTCCAGAGGGATTAATAAAGTCAATTTATCTATCTATCTATCTATTGGAGTTAATTTTGAGTTCCGTTTCTAGACCACTATTATGGCCCAACATTGGTCAGACCTGTAGAAAACCTTTAGACCAAGACTCAATATGGTCAAGACAAGACCAAGCCCACAAGTTTTCTAGAGACCAAAACCAAAACCAAGAACTTCTACACAACCATAATGGCACCAATTCACCTCCAACATTTAGCCCCAAAATAATAGCAACATTTGGTGACATTTGGAAGGCAATTCTGCTTCATTTTTAGTTTTTTCAAGCTTTATTGATCTTTGTCTATTTTTATTCCTTTTTATGTCCCATTATCCTCTCATTTTCAAGCTTGAGTTCCAACTGATTTCCAAGGCTTTCAACAGTGTTTTTTCTTTTACAGAGATTTCAGAATTGTTCCTTTATTTTTAAGGGAGAGGTGAGTGTACTTAGGTTGACCCAGTACTACATACGTAATTATGTAAATAAAGTTTTTCTTATGACTGCCTGGAGTGTATTGTAGTGAAATATGCCTATAGTTTAAAGCCCCAGGTCATTCTAAGCGTTGTACATATGAAACATTATTTTGTTACTCCCCCAATAGTACCGTGTAACTGATCGGTTTCTAGCTCTTTCTGCTCACTAAATAAAACTGTTTTGTTTTCAAACCATTGCAGACAAAGTGAGTGACTAATTACGAGCCTGCTGTGTTGTGGGTGTGAGTTCTCACAGATTGTTTTTTGTGCGAGAGCAGCTGATGCCTAACAATGTCAGACTGCAAGCCTTCAGTCAGGGTTCAACATCTGGATGCGTCGTGAAAGATCTTCGGCAGCTGTGGTAGTAAGCTGTGACTGGGATGCAAACGTCAGATCATCCTCAGACATTGTTTTGATTACACTGCCGTTTATTCAAATCGTCGATTGTCTTTTCAATGTGGCGGGATTGAAGCAGCATCCGAGCTGGTCTATGTTAATGGAGCTTATGGACAAAGATGAGCTGGAAAAAATAGTGCAAAGGGGATTTAAACAAATGTTCTTCACCGTGTCTGAAGCCTGCAGGACAGAACGTTCAAGCCAATGTACTAAAGCCTGATCCGTCTGCGGCAGAGATTGACCTTCACTCCTTGTTACTCACTTCTAAAGCTGCTCTTGCCCTTTGTCGGAATCCTGACTATAACCGAGCTTCCATTTCTCCAAGACTAACGATGATGAATTTTCATTTATCCTGCCTGGTAATTAAGCTATTGATGGACCTTTGTGGATTCAATGCGATGTGAATATACTTCATCAAGATGTCAGTTTTCCCGTCCTTTTAGTCATCCATCTTTTGACTACACCGCCAGAAAATCTGGCACCTGGGTCAAATGAGATTTTCCAATCCCCTCGGAGTTCATAATATTTAATTAACATTCATAAAATTACCTAAAGCAATCTAGTGTGCGGTGGTGGTGTTTCTTTTTTTTTTTCAGAACCTACGGCCCCTCCAGGAGTTAGACATCATTTAGGTATAGTTAAGATTGACAGCAGAAAGGAAGTGGAGGAGATTGCTGTGTGTTCTCCAGGGAAGACGGGAAGTGTCAGTCTGCAACAGTCTCCTTTATCTTAGTTTTAGGGGTTTAAAGCAAAGTGAGAATGAAAACTCCACTTTAGGAGCTAATAAAAAGGATTTATAAAGGAATAAAACTGATTTCTCTTTCCATTACCCTAGACTTCTAACAACAAACCAATGAAAGGTTTCAGGGTAAATTTCAAGTTTAGTACTGATACTAAATGAATGTGAGATTAAGAGTAAGAAGGATTTATGACAAACCTTCAATCTGACAACTGACGGGTTTATTGCACAAGGTTATGTCTATAATAAAAGGGAAAAAGAGCATTTTTAAGCATCTTCTTATGACACTGAAAATTAAGTTTCCCCCTGCATAAGTCTTTTAAGTTCGTGAAGATCGAAAAAACACCATTTTCTCTCATTACATGTTTAATCTGCACGTGTGT
Source organism: Callionymus lyra (assembly GCF_982586985.1). Taxonomy (NCBI): domain Eukaryota; kingdom Metazoa; phylum Chordata; class Actinopteri; order Syngnathiformes; family Callionymidae; genus Callionymus; species Callionymus lyra. Next base: position 5,914,365 of record NC_141833.1, read on the forward strand.
GTCATATCCTGTTATAGTATGCATTGCATATTCTTGCATTTAATTGACAGGTTACTGACTCTTGGAACCAATCGGCATTCAATACCAGCTACGTAAGCCAGTCACCTGGTTCCAGTCCGTGGTGTCAGACTGTCATCGTTCCTGGTAAATTCACTGATTATCTTTGTTTTCTCTTTCTGCTGCGTTTTTTAAATGTATTACTTACTTGCAGTGTTGTCTTTACCACTGACCGATTCAGTAACGCTTTTTTGGGGAAGATTTTCTTACTATCTTCTTCCTTATTCTGCTTTTATTTAAATTTTTAATTGTGTTTCAAGTGTTGTTGTGTTCCTGTCACTTCACACATGGCATATAGCACGTGTACATGGCAGTTCATACCGTAGATCAGTGGTATCAATACACAAAGGGCCATAATCCTTTAGCACTCTACTAGTCTCTCTCTAATCCTTGGCATCCGTAATCTTTGGTTCTCACCTTACCTTAATCACTGGCAACTTTATAGGTCACCATATCAAGATGAACATTTATCTACTCTGAGTTCAGCTTCACATATGGGAGCCGGTTTTCTACCGAGAGTAATTTGTTTACCTCATTGTATGTTGTTGTTGTACCAGCTTTTATTTTTTGCTTTGTGCTACATTTTTCCCCCAAGATTTTTTCTCTCTTATTTCCACCAAGTGCTTTTTCGCTAGTAACTTTTGTGCTGTTCCTTTCCGCACTTGTTGCCTTTAGATGTTGCATTTTGGAACACATTTTTCCTTGTTTTTGTCTCCCTTGACTCTTGATTTTGACACCAAATCTGGAATAATTGGATTAAATGGAAATTGATTTTATTTTATTAGAATAAACACCAAAGCGTAAGAGTTCAAGATTTTTTCAATAAAGCTGTCATTTATAGCACGTTATTTTGTATATAAAATATCATAATAGTATGGCTAATATTCCCATTTAAGCCACAAAAAACTATAATTTGTTATATCAAATATAATAATATGTTTACTTATGAAAAAAAGAATACTAACAACAACAACATTCTTTTTTTTTCTTTTATCTCCCTGTGACCAGCACAAAATACTCTTAATCTTGAAATATTTCATATTTCCGCATTTGACTGTGTAAAATATATAATATTAATCTATATAATATTAGACGTACATGCTAAATTACAGCTGGTTAATCAAAAATATTTAGCTATACAATAAGAGCTTTGTAAATGGTCCAGATGTCCCTGAATTTGTCTCTGCTTTAGCTTCGAAACTCTCTTCCATTTCACCGTGACTTTCTGATCCCAAACATTGGAGATTCCCCTCTGAAGGTTGAGAGCAGGTTGGATTATCAGACCACATACTGACTTCTTTTCACGCACACGCCGCCCCACATGCATCCCCGAAAACCCCCCTGCTGCGTCTAATCCCAGCCAGAGCCACTTATAGCCCTGCCCGCCTTCGATTGCTGGGGGAGAAAAAAAAAAAAGGAAGAAAAATCAATGAAATATTTTCCCACCAAAATGAAAAGAAACAAGGGATGAAAAACGCACATCAAGGTCTCCCTAATTAGAGAGTTCACAGCAAAGGGCGACTTTGCTTCAAGCCCGGCAGAGAAGATGGAAGGATGGCGGGGAGAGAGATGAAGAATAGAGAGTTGAAGGTCACACACTTCCCACTCGTCGCTCTAATATCAACTTCATAACTCAACCTTGGCTGCCAAAACACATCGGATTCTCTGAAATCCCTCCAAGTGCGGGTCCGGAGCCGTGCACACACAGCACGCCTTGCGGTGAGCTACAAGCTTTTGCTCTCTTTGTCTCCCTGCCTGATGTGTGAAGAGATATGTCGCTGTATTTTATCACATCGCCCTCAGATGGAAGTGGAAACCGCTGCCATATTGTTGCATTATTGAAAGGCCTTCAAACGTCTTTGCCCCGGGTGAGGGAGGTCAGCCGGGCTGTGCAGCGGTGGTAGCTAACGCAACGTCGCTTTCATAAAGTGATGCAAGAGAGTGGAGGATGACACTTACAGTGGTGACCTCTCATTAATGAAGGCACCGGGATAAAGACATGCAAATGGTGCAGGAGCCTCCGGCTTGTGTGTGTGTGTGACGGACGGCGAGCTCACTGAAGGTGCAGCACAAACGCTCAATAAAACATCCCTCAAAAACATGGAAGGACTGATCTCCTGACTTGGATTCCCCTTTGAGTCTTCCAAAATGAATGTCTAATGCTGAAATAAATTCTCCCCTCGACATATCTTGTTTAATTCGTACTTGTAATGCCAAAATGAAACATATTATTTTAAAATCAAAGGAGTTAAGATATACTTTGACCCATCAATATGGTGTCCCTTTTTCTAACTTCTAAAATAATTGAGTTCAATTACAGTAGAAAAGCAGCAATGTTTGCATTTATATCGTCACTGTAGTAAGCAGTTTATTTTCTAAAGTAAACCAATTTAGGTAATAATGTAATGTTAAATAAATGTATTTTTAGCGTCCACTTAAAAGTAAGTGTCTCTGAAGAAGAGCAGATATTTTAGTCATGTTTATCTGTGCTCAAATCTTTTGCCTTGCTGAATTTAACAGTTTTTACTTTATATAATTAATTTTGAATTTCACAATTTAAATGTTAACATTTGAATTGTTTAATCTAAGTTCCAGTTATATAAAAATGTATACATTTTTTAAGTCGGTATTTAAAAAATATATACAGTATATGTCGCAATCATTTAAACTTATTGACTTTAAAAAGACCACAAAATTGATCAATAGAATATTGCTCTCTTTAACTTTCATCTTAATAGAAATGTTGGATTTACAGTGAAATGTTATTGAGTTGAAGGATTCAGTGACGCACATGAGAAACAAAAACAAACAAGTTCCATCGTATCCTGGTCAATTTCAATCAAAATGCTAATGAAGGCTAACCCTTATTCTTTGTGTTGAAATTAATATTCAAGTTTATAATGAATAAAAATACGTAAGATTTGTTTTTTATTGTCAAATTGTTTATCAGGATTTTTTGCTTGTTTTTTGTTTACCACGTGAGAGGTAACCGTTAACTGAACACATAAGCTAATCAATTTGCCTTTGAGCATTTTAACACCAACAACTCTAAACACACCAATGCCAGAGATTGTATTTGGCTTATTGCCGGTGTTCATTTGTACATCGTAGCTAATGCTAGCAAATGTTTCAAACGATGCGGATGAAATAAATCAAACTATCAATAATTGTTCAGGCTTTTCCTTGATTTTCTGGAACTCCTGTTGTGTTATCAGTTTTATCTTGACCTTTAAAGTATATTCTTTATTGAATATTGTTTTGATTGTTTAAGCGCTTTGTGACCCTGGTCTGGAAAAGAGCTATATAAATAAAAATTACTTACTTACTTAATATCGATCGTGTGGAAGGAAATGAGCTGCTTGGCAGAGGGCTGCAGTCTCTTTTTTTTTTAATGTAAAATAATCAAATTAGGCAGTATTAATCTATTTCTAATGTCTGCTTTTGAGCTAGTGCCACTGATCACTTTGTTGGTACATAGAGTTCTTGTTTTAGAGTGAGGGGATACGAGGACGTACAATGGAAACTGCCATGTGACTACAGATTGGTACATTGATCAGACACAGTGAAATGTATTCAGCGTTGTATAGCTCTTGACACGTGTGTCTCTTTTATCATCCGTATGTGCATGTGTGTGTGTGTGTGTGTGTGTGTGTGTGCAGGCGTGTGTGTGTGTGTGTGTGAACTGTATCTGAAAAAGGCTGGATGGAGGACAGTCTAAGTGGCTCTCAGGGGAAAGTCGATGGGCTGTTAAAGACAGTGGAGTGGGACACAACATCCTACGCACACGCTAACGGCCGAAGCACACGCACCGCCTTCGTTAGTGTAATTGCAATAGACGGGCGGACGTCAGATTGACTTCTCTCAATCGCTCTCTCTGACATTATCGTTGGAAACGGGTCACCTTCACGCAATCAGTTCCTGCGAAGACACACGGCGCATAATATCGAGTCGGTCGTGGAAATAATTATGGACGACAGAAGGGTTGAGTCCTGCACAGGTTCAATGGAAATCTCTCACTGTGACAAGCGAAGCTTTTTCTTGAAAATTAATCCAATAAATAATTTGAGATTCAACAGAGAATATGGACAGATGGTGGAGCTCAAAGATGTTTAATTCCTTAAGAGAAAATACGTATTCAAATGTAAAATAAATGCATTTTGTTTTAGTTTAATTCTGCTAGTATTATTTTGGGGCTTCATTTTGCTTCTGGGAGAATAATTTGAGGGGTTAAACTGTTGGGAACATGAGGATGCAAATCACTGTCATGACTGTATATAAAAAAAACTTTGTGTTTGTTGTCAGGTTAGTAATGTAACTTAAAGCTGTAATCCTAAAGAGTAGATATCAGAATTGGTTTAAAGTCATAACTATTTTCTCTGTGGGTAAATTTCAATACAAAGCTTCTCATATAATGTCAGATTTCACTTGCAGTTGCATCTTTATTCTCCATCGTTAGTATTGATGATCCGAGACGCAAAATCACAGATTAAAATTAATTAGAGATGGTCTTAAATGAAGTAAAAAATACTAAGTGCTTTTGTTAATGGCTAATTTGGGGTAAAACTGGTATTTGTCCTTTTAAGAAGTTCGCACAGATTTCACTATCAACTCAAGCAATGCTTTTAAACTCAAGCAATGATCAACATGTAACTAGCTCAGGAGTTTTTTATAATTATATTTAGAAAAAAACATAAAAACAATCAGGGAAAATGACACCAAAACCTGCATTGATTTTAAGTCTTATCATTAACAACCGTTAATGTTAGAGTCGGGTAGTTATTTAACAAAACTGGAGTTCCTTGTGGTGGCTTTACAAAATATAAAAATGAAATAATGTGACTAAAATAAAAAGAGATTAATAGAATAAAACACATTACAATAAAATGAAATAAGAGACATAAATAAAATCCTTATACATAAATAATGAATAATGCTAACATTACAATTTATTTTTGTTTATTATATTTTTAAATGTTTTTCTCTCACTGTTTTCATTATTTTAACTTGAGTATTCTTTAATGCAAAAATAAGTAAAAATGTTATTGCTGCAGATATTGACTTATTGACTCTTCCTTCAGCTCCAAAATGGCACTAATGTTTATTGTTCCTGCAAAAGAAATCATGCATGGACTTTGTCAGAATTAAAATAATTTTGACAACATTTCTTTATTTACAGGAATGGAACGGAATGGATTTAGATATTAGTATTAGTATTATAAACTTTTTTCTTTGCTAATTAAAATTAAATATTTGATTTGATTCATTGTTTTTTTTAATTTGAATTAATACAAACACACACACAGAAACACACACATATATTTGTAAATATATATCAGTATATATATATATATATACAGTATATATATATACTGATGTTGTATTATATTATACTTGTGTGACTGTCGGCTCCTCACAACAGTCTCAGTATTTATGTGGCCTCTGAGAAAATGTAATATTCCCCCCTGATCCAAAGTAAACCTGAAGCTCACACCTATAGAATAAATTCTTACACAGACATGTTGTAGGACTGGTTCATATACTCTCATCTCATCAACTGCTTGTGTGAAATCCTTCATGACTCCACGCTGAGGTGGAGAGCAAGGAAAGGGCGCTCGCATGAAAACTCAAAGATACCATCCCTTCTTTTCCCAACACCCGGTCCGTCCCCCCGTGGCTCCCGGCACACACGCCGTTGATGAAAGCACAAAAGAAATGCCAAATGATAACCAAGTCCCACTGGGAAGTTTCATCCCATTCCCAGCACTGACGTTCTTCTCGCTGTCCTCCCCACTTACCTTCTTCCTCCAACTCCACCACTCTTACTCGCCTTCGGGAGTGCAGCTGCTGTCAGCTGCCCTCGCGGCTGACGTCTCACTCTCCAGAGTGTGCACAAGCGTAATGAGCAACGTCCCCCTCCTCCATCCCCGGTCTTCTTCTTCTTCCTCCTCCTCTCGCTTGTTTCTTATAGAGCCTCGTTTTTCTCCTCGCCTACGGAAGGTCAACAATTGTCACGGCCGTGACAAATGGTGAGAGAAGGAAGCGATTGTGTTGCCTGATGACCTCATTGCTCGCTCGTGAGCTCAGTGTCCACGAACCTGAATAATGGATCCTGCTCTCCCTCCACCTGACGTTATCCTGAGTACATTTAACCTGCTGAATATTCTCAGTGTGACAGATTTTGAAATGCTATTAACTCAATGAAATGAATGGAATAATCACTCAAGCGTAGGAGAGGTTTTAATTTGTTGTTTACTCCATTCTAATGTACATTTATTAGACAGAAAATAGAAGCAACCTTAGATCCCTGGATTTATGAAGGTCCCAGATGTGTGAGATTGTTTTTTTTTAAAAGGCTGGACCATGAATTGTGGATGATTAACTAAGATTGCTTCCGCAATTATTTTAAAACCTAAACTTTGGAGAGAAGCAAATTTTAGCTTGTTCGTTCTCCCAGTGTTTACTCCGGGCACTCCGGGTTCCTCCCATAGTTCAAAAACATATAGAGTTTGTTTGGGAACTTGGAGTAGGTAGGGTGGTTGTGTGTTTGTGTCCCCCGAGCAAGACTTCTGAAAAATCCGGACTAAGAATTTGTTGAATGGAAATGACGGATCCAGTTTTATTATTTTTATTTTATTGCTGAAGATATTGACTTTGCTAGTTCCTGATCAACTGGAAGCTCTTACACCAGCTGCAAAATGGAACTAATGTTTCATGTTCCTTCAAAAAAAATGAATGAAATAACTAAAAAAATTAAGTGCCCCCTATATTTCTTTTTCTCATCTTGTTCTAATCTTAATTGCTGCCATTTGTGCACAAATACACACCGGCACAGGGTGTTACTTGATATCCAAGATAAAAAGGCAATTTTAAAATGTCCACTTTTTTTTTCTTTTTTTTTAAATGGCAGGAACTGAAACCAAGATAATGGCTAGTCTAAAAATAATTGTTTTGGCTCAATTTATTTAATGTTTTATTTCATTTATAATCATTATTATTGCTTAGTTTTAATTCATTTCCCTCCTCTGGCTCTGATTAACCTGAATTTCTCCTTGCAGATAAAAGAAAGTGGTCACAGCTGTAGGATTGAACTAAATATAAAGAAGGATGAACTTCAGATGTAGCAAATATTCGGGTCAAAATTCAAGTCAATGTTTTTCTTGACTAGAAACATGGAACATACAGAAAATATTTGCTCATGATTTTGGAAGAAAAGGGAAAAAAAAATCACAAATGAATGAATTCCAATCCAGATTATTGAAGGTTGCATGCAGCTGTGCTTAGGTTGCTTCTTGACCTCTGACCTCTTGTCATTACTAACACCTGTCATTCACCACAGCTCGGGTCTCTGGAGATGATCTACGACAGCTGAAGGTTGAGTGGGACGCGACCTGCACCCTGGATCCTGCTCCCTGAACCCCTACGGGATCTGAATAATCATAACTCGGGGTTCGACCTCTGACCCGTCGCTTATTGCCTGAGTTGAAATGCTTATATTAAACATTTCTACAGAGTTTCATGCCGGTGGCAACCGTTCCTGAAAGCACAATACACTCTTTATTAGGGTGAATAAACCCACCCTTCATTTACCGGGATTAGTTTTCCAAACTGACCTGTGTCATATTTCCAATTGTAAGTGGATGTAGTAGCAGGGATTAGACGAGATTTCCTTTGGACAAGAAATTCCAGACATTTAATGTCGCAGGAAAGAAGGCTTAAGGGTATATGGTCGGCCTGGCTGCAGGTAATAAATGAAATTAGCCGCACATGTTAACAAATGAGCCGTGAGAAAACATATGGAATTCAATTTATTCAGAGGAACGGCAGAGATGGATGCTCTTACTTCACTCTGAATTCTTGAGAAATGTCGGCGACCAATTTCCATCTGCTGCTTTACTGAAGAATTGAAGGGATTAGGATTCGACACGACCACATTAAACACGGCCTTCAAGTACCTGTGTTGAAGTTAGCAGACCTGTGCAGACAAACAGACATCCAGCTAAAAGTGCAACAACAAGAACAAAAGGTTCATCCTGGCAGAACAGGAAGTGATTTCCGCTCAAACTCAACAGTATAAAGTTAAGTTTTATTTTGTTCTCCAGTTAAACTTTTTAAAATGAACAGTCAATTCTTAAAACAAAGAGCAGAAAATAGACAATTATGATAATCATGTGAACGTTTTTTGTAAATAGTGTTAAATAAAGGAAATAAGGAAAGAAAGAAATGTAGGGGACAAAATATGTGAAAAATATGTCATTTGTTAGCTAAAATAATGTCATTGTGGTTGTACTTTTGTTTTTGTCCTTTTGCTTTAGTACGTTTAATTGTGGTTTGTGCTTTTGTATTTCTCTGGTCGCGCTTTTTAATTTTTTTTATGTTTTCATTTTTTATATTTGCTTTTGTGTTAGTTCTCTAGTATTTTTAATAATATATTTTCGCTTTTGTATTTAAAATTTTGCACATTCTTATCTTGTCTTTTTGCTTTTGCTCTTTTGTATTTTTGCTATCGTGATTGTTGATCTTGTATTGTCCTTTTTCATTTGTTTTTGAGGAGGTGGCATTTGTTTTATTTCGTTTGTATTGTTACCATTTTGTAATTTTGATTCCGTGCTTATTTGTTTTTTGTGATTTTGCTTAAGCGATTTTTGTGTTTTGGCTTTTTTTTAAATGGTTTTTATCTTCGCTCTTAAGGGACACCATAGTAAAGTTTACTCAACCGAGTCACTGCAGTAATTTACAAACTCAGCATAATATACAAATTAAAAATGTCCTCTTATGTGAAGATTAATGTTGTATAATTATCTAAATAAGCCATAATTTTGGTTCAATTCTATGATGATAAAGTTTGTCTTATATGCAGAGAAATTACACTGTCGTAAAGCTTTAACTCAAGAAAACCAGTAACTGTATTAACTTTGTCATCTCTATATTTCCTTTTTTTTATAATTTTTTTCACCGACCATTCAGTCATTACTGATATCATTTCAGCTCCATGGTGGGCTCGATCTGTCAACAGCGTGAAGTGATACACACTAGATTGCACCTCAGAAGCAGCCACATTATTTTGATAATAATGATAGAAATCTGTTTTCCCCTTTTGATGCATGAAAGCGTTTTCCATTTATTAGCCATATGCTTGTTCCAGAGACTCTGGCTGTTGCTGCCGCTGATTATTTTGAGTGCCGGGACATGAAACAGAGTGTTGAGAGTGTTCAAGGCGAACGGGGTAAAAAAAAAACAACAACAAACACAATCTTCGGGCTATTTGTGTGTTGACATGTCAAGCATGTTAGAAACAACATGTGACGAGTGTGTTTTCATGCTAATGAACGGAAAATTTGTTTTTTCGAAACCGTTCAAATGTACTGTAAACGTTAAGTAAAGACTGGAAGTCGCTAAATACTAGCTTGCTCTATATTCTATTTTCCATCCAGAGTCAATCCTTTCACAAGGCAATCTCTCACCTGCTGTGCTCAGCGTGTCCCTTTCAGTCGTGACAACTCCATACACTATTCCATCTAAGCACCTTAGAGCGCTTCCTCAATTGTTGTAATAGGCTTTTCTCAATGCCTGGTGAGTCTGCTGACTTGCTCAAGAAAACTTTCCACTATCTTTTTTTTTTTCTTTGTTCAAAACATCGTGTCCAATTGAACACAAAACATCAGTTTTTTTTTGGTTTTCTTTCAAGGTTGTCCCTCTGGAGAATAAATGTTGCCATCATTGTAGGTTGTTTTCTGCAGCAATAGGTTCGTTCTTGATTGTGACAATGAAAATACATAGTTTAGGGTCCTTGGGGCTCCACTGTTGTACACAAACAGAACAGCCACGGCCAAACCGACCGATACGACGACGTGTATAGATGTGGCCGCGCTGACCCTTTGCTTTCTCCTGGAAAGAAAATCCGGTTCCATCGAGCCACGCCGTTGTGTACTTTAAAAGACTAAAAAGAACTACAGTGGTGACGTGTCCAAGCTGTTCCTGTCTTCCTCCATGAATTGAAACGCAGTTGATTTCGAGAACAAGACAAAAATCTTGTCGCCTCAACTGTGCGCGTTAATGGTTCGCCGCAATCATTTCCCAGGAATCAATCAGACCACGATTAGAAAGGTTGAACCAAGGACAGGAATCTCCAAGAAAAAGAGGAGGGACGGACATATGATGGTTGCTGAAGGTAACCTTTACAAAATGATATTCAAATGTGTCTTATTTAACGTCATTTTTACAGCGTTTGAGCCCTTATTGAAAAATAATAAACATTTAAAAAGGAACATGTGGACAGAGACAAAAAAGTGGAGGGTAGTTTCATTTCAGTTTTAATGGTGTACTGAGTCACTTTGCATCATGCTCCCATGAGTCATAGGGGCTGCAGGACCTTTCAGGTTGGGTCACATTGTACTCGCCGCTCCAGCTACAAATATAAAAGCTTTTAATTGAAGCTAGTTAAATCAATTTGTGAAAAAGGACGAAAAGCCATAATTTCAAATTGAAATAAATTAAAAATAAATGTGTATATACAGTAGAAAAAGGTAAAAAACTGATATAACTGGATTGTTTGATCCAATTTAAAAAGTATGCTTACTCTACTTCTATATAAATGTACTTATTTCCAAATTGAATTAACTAATAATGGCACTGCGATAATTTAAAAACATATTGAAAGAAATAATTAGACTTAAACAAAGAATAGAAATCAGATCTGGTTTGAAGTCACAAGTTATATTTGTACAAGTAAGAAAGTAGAACGACACAGAGTTTGTTGCATGACTGTTTGAATTCTTTCTGAAGCCACGAGCTGTTAGTTCGCTGCTATATTTTCGTCCAAATCCCTTTTCCCAACACAAGTAGTGATTAGAAATACAACCAGTGAGGAAATACTGTTATATGTGATTAAATACATATGATAAACATACTTTAGCTCAGGACTTTCCCATCACTTGTATTCAAATTATATTTTTTAAAAACTACAAAAAAACTATGGAGGACAAAAACAGTGTGAAATATTTACTCAGTTAAGTATTTAGTCATGAAATTGGAATCGAATTTGGGGATTAAACAAAGGAAAAAGAGCAATCCATCTAAAATGGCTGCAGTGGAGATGTGAGGGGGAAAAACAAAAGGAGCAACAACATGCCACAGAATATTCAAGCAGCCGGAGAATAGAGGCAAAAAAAAAAAAAAAAAGGAATAGGAGATGAAAATGAATTTGAGATGAGTGCAAGAGAGAGAGGGCTTGAATCTGGAGATAATAGAAGAGAGAAGCTAACTGGATCTCTGGCATCTTTACCCCGGACAGGCAGATATGTGTTTCGGGTTGTGCCCCGCCGAAGAGATAGCGGCGCACAAGATAAATGAGACGGGTAAATATGCTGCTGCTCATCCTCTAACTATCATGGACATTTGATGATAACAGCAGGTGTGCTATCATCTGTGCAGCGTGGAAGTGTGTTCTCTCTCTCTTTTTATGTCGCCGCGAGATCCGACCGGGTCTTCTAGGCCGTTCGAGATGAGTTAGCATTTAATTAGGGCTTAGATGTGTGGGAGGGGTTCAAGGGGTCATGTGATTAAAAGTATGCTAGTCAAACTCAAATTAAATATAATAATATATTAATGTAATATATTAAATATTGATTATTTCACTGGTTAATAAGTACCTGATAGATGTGTCTTCACCTTGTATGTATTTGAAAAATATCTGAAAAAAAAAGCTTTTCAATATTTTATGTATTTATTTGGGTTTGTTTTTCACCATCAAAGATTCTTCGTTTTCTGACATTTTTCCGCCTTCTATGTATAGATCACAGGCAACTTTCAAGAGTGTTTGCAGCCAAGATCTGAGGGGAGCAGGTGCTCGGCGGGGGGGCCAGTACTGTGGATCTCAAGAAGGTTGTGTTTGTGAATAAAAATGTGATGCTTGCTTGACACAGCTAGTCTACTCTCTGCTGAAAAACTGCCGACTAATGGTTAGAGGGCAACTCGCAGTACCAAATTAAACCCCGGCAAGAACTCATTTAAATCTATTCCTCTTTAGTTTGGACCAATACTACGAGATCTGGAGGCCACATGATTCCGCCTCCATCACTCCTAATGTCCGGACTATTATTCCTCTTATCTGTGTGGTGCTGATCGCTGCAGATAGGAAGTGAACTAACTGCTTATCCTTGCTTTCAAGCACATATCTTTAGAATATATCTTAAAAGAGATGGACTTCAAAAGTGCGGCGAGTCTGCAGGCAGTAGTGAACCCACTGACTCCATACTGATCTTCTCGAATCTCTCTGAAAAACCTCGACTCGAAAACGCCCTTTTGATGTCGGGACTCGGAGCTAAAGCGTCATGATAAATACGTTGCTATTTTCAGTTTGAGGCTCGGCTTTTGCTCTAAAGACGCACTTTTAATGGGAGAAACAACTCCGTAAACTTTTACCAGAAAATCAGCGAGGGAACAATGGTGTTGTGTGACGGTACTCTCTCAGCTTCTGTAAAAAAAATAATTTCAAGATAGAAAATAAAAAAATGGCACCGTTAAAGTAGCAATTTTATCAACAATATTATGTACCAAATATGGAGCACTAGAAGGTAGAAATTGCTCCCTAGACTACTCTGTGTTGAGCCGTATAAAGCTGCAACAGTATGTCAAAAACTGAAATAAACGATGAAAATGAAATAGGTGACCAACAGTAAGGACGACTGTAAAATGATCCTCTCTTCAATACGACTGCTCTGAACTTCCCTATACAACAAACTTTGAAATACTTTAGGTGATGTCTGTACTATTGTATTTCTGGGGAATTCTGATTGATTTAAATTAAAAAATGTTGTCATGATGGCTTTGATTTTCATTTGTTTAATTGTGTCAAAAAAACGTTTTTTGCATTTTCATTCTTCCTTGATCTGGTAGATAGTATTCTCTAAAACCATAATTTCCCCTTACTTTACTTAAAGCGATAGTTCACCCAAAATTTAAACTTTCACTCTCTTGTCGACTAAGGGTTGGGATTAGTCTACTTCCGATTTATATCGCTTTCCTCTTTACGTGTTGCCATATCAATATGAAAATCAATATATATTTTGATTTTGTGTTGTACCATAGACATATATACATAGATGGCCCATCGGCTGAAGATGGATTCTGGACCGATTTTCGAAAGGTTTGGTCCATTCAAATCGTCATACATGTAGCTATGATACCGCTTATGGATGATCTAATGAGTGGAGTATATGAAGAGCTCTTTTGTAATAAATTGTTTTTATAATCTTTTGTCCAGTTGCATCAGAAGGGGTAACTTCTGTCCAATTAGTTTAATTTCTAAGAGGGTTTTATTTGAAAATCTTACTGAGGTAGCATCAACAATCAACTGTCATTTGTACACAGCACTTCTTATTACATTGCAGCGATCCTAATCATAATTTTATCCCATGTTTTCTCAATAATATTTCATTTTAAAACATTATGGACTATTGTGACATTATCCTCAGCATACCTTTCATATTTGTTCTATCTATCACTTCAAAAATTTTTTTTATATAGTAAATTATTCCTTCTAATAATGTCTATCTGATCTGAGGTTTGAAAAACAAACCCCGTGAAAAAAGCTTGAATTTATGATCACTTTTATAGTGTAAACACATCATTCTTCTATAGCTGTAATGCACTGTAGGAGCGAGCGGCACTGTACCAAGATGGCCGCCCTGTTTGCACACCCCTCTAGTAGTCGGCAGCAGTCAATGCGGTGTCTATGTACATAGATGGCTATGGAGAGAAGGTATGAAGGACTTTAAAACTTCAGTTCAGCCAATCCAGAGACTCAGGTTTTGGGCGGGGCTGCCGGGGACGCTGTGATTGGAGGATACTGAGGAAGTTGATTAGTGAATGGTTTGCAGGTGAGGCGACCGGAGGTCGTGACATCATGAATGACAGACAAACAAGAATATCTGCACAAGTTGAAAAATGGATCTGCTTGTTTCTGCCAACGAACAACGCCGTGGAGCAAGATAAGTGTTTTTTTTTTCTTTTCTTATCGCTCGTCCTCTCCTGGCGTTCATCGTCTCACTAAAGCCTCTTTCAGCTGAATAGTATTTAACATAATCTCTTTCTTTGAGTTCCCAGAAACTTTTCGTGACCTTTTCCCACCAACCATCTATTAGAGATCATGCTTCTGCATCTGTATCAGCAGTTACTTATAATGAAATGAAAATGAAACTCTTGTGAATGGCTGATCTGCTGAAGACGTGAGGAATGAATGTTTCTCTTCATAGTCATAATTGGTCGTGCTGTTGAAAATGACATTGTATCTGATTTTGATATAAAGAGAGTTTTTATTCTGGTTTATTGATCATATAATGTGCCAGAGTGAGTTTTTGAAAGGCTTTTAAGTGGACTTGGTTAATGGAATATAAGATAAAAATTTTTGCTTGGAAAAAAAGTCTCTTTAAAGACAAGTTATTTAACATAATTCTTACTGCAGTTTGTTTTCTTCTTGTCATCACTTGGAATGACTAAAAAACATCCCTTTAATCCTTCTAAAGATGCGTCTATCACCCTATTTAATAATGAAATGTCATGCTGCTCTGTGGTTCCAGTTGTTGTCAATATCAAACACGCTTCATACTACAATTAAAACGACAAGAGATCGAACTTGTTAGCGTTTCATCATCAGTCTGCGACTCTTGATTCCACCAGAAGTCTGTGGCTGTCAAAATAAGCGTCTCACCTCCTGAGAATAAAGTTGAAAATTGCTGTTGCAATGACGGGAGGTTATGAAACCCTTCTAAGACTTGCAAGTAAAATTGGATGTTTCCTCCGCTTGGTGCCGGACGTGGATGTTTTATTTTCACTCCGTCTTCAAGCACCGGAGATGACAAGTTAACAGCTCTGACGCGTCATGTTGAAAATCAAATCTGTTTCCCTTCTTTTTTTTTGTTCTGCCATTTTTAAAAGGGTCTTACCTTTTACCACAAAGTCTAATATTGCTTTTGATGACTCTGAATTGATTCTGCTGTCACTCAGTTGCTGATATACTCGCTTCTGTCTGTCAATGCAATGATTGATGCGTCTTTCACGCCGAAAATTGATGTGAGCAAACAAAGACCTTTTTGAATGACTTGATTTTTGTAGTGGATATTTTGATTAAGAGAATATACAGTTCATTTTCTGACAGTAATGGTATCAAACGTGCCATGTATATTATATTTATATAAGTGCGTGTGTGTGTGTGTGTGTGTGTGTGTGTGTATATATACTGTATATTAATTACAAGCTAGGGAATCAAATGTTGAATAAATAAAGAACTTCACATTTAATGTTACCATTAAAATAGCCTGGATTATATGGTAAAAATAGAAGGATTGAAAAAGACACCAATATAATATATATTAAATCAAAAATAATACCAGTTTATTTTTAGGTTATGTAACATTTATAGTCTCATTCTATATTTGCCCATGAACCACCAAGGTAATTTACAACTGCATGCAATTGGTTTTTCTATAGGTCTTAAAAGAAGCGACAAATTCACACTTTAATCTCGACACAAAATTAGCTACACAACAAACTAAACCTGCATATATTTTAAAGAAGTCCAAGGCTTTTTTAAAAATGATAAATCGCCTCCAGTGGGAACTTTGCTGTTGCCTTCTGGTATTGGGGCGCTAACCAAACTGTGTCTAATGTACCTAAATAATCACATTTGATGTGTTTATTCAGTAGTGACAATTTTTAGACAAAACCTTCTCAGCCATGACCAAGTTTTAAAAGCAAGAATTGTACAGACTGAGACCTTTAAAAATAAACAATAATATACTTTACAAGAAAATAGTTGACAGTAAAATTAAGACCAAGGTTTCAAGAGCTATCGGACTAGCAGAGTTTATAGACATTTTTCCATGAGATTATGACATTTCTCACCTCCATGACATTATGTCTGTATGAGGCCTAATTAAATGCTCAGTTGCCTCCAAGAACTGTATCTCTAGGCAGTGGAAATAAATGTATGTGAGGACACAAACTAACGACACCCAACACTTCGTTCAGTACTAAACTTAGTTTTCATTATTTTTTATTATTGCCAAGATTGTGTTTTTTGTGAAGAGGCATCGGCATCACTTTCTATAAGTAAGCAAGTAATCTTTATTTCTCTTACCTCTGGGAATATTTTCAGTTGGATTTACCAAAATCGAACTTTGATGAACTTTTGATGCTAAGTTAAGTTGGACATAGAAATAAGAACTTTGATCGCGTCATGATGAAGCTTGGTGTAACACAATTAGTTTAATTACGTGTCAAACGTGCTTTAATGTCGGGAAATTGACCGGATACACTTTACTTTTATAACTTGTTTCCTGCCCAAATGATCTTGTCATCAGCCGTGTAGTGAGTGTACGTGTAGGGGGGAATAAATGATTTATTTCTATTTAGCTTGGTGAGAATGTAGGGCTAAAGCAATGCTTATGTTGGACACAACATGTTTTACAAGCACAAAATCTTATTAGATTATCTTCTTTCAGATGTTAGGACCCGTCTGCTGCTGCGCAAAGTAAAGTGGCTCTCCTCATGACAGTTTATTGCGTTTTAATCGCAGCAATGAGCAAATACCACTTCCAAACCAGGAACTAAGCTGCAGGTGTCTGAGAATCAGGTGTAATTCCCTCTGAGATGTGAGAGGAGCACGACGTCCTGACAGCTCTGAGTATTCTTCTTCCATCTGCACACTTGTTTTGGGACCACCTGTGGAACCAGAGAAAGTGTTTTTTACTGGACTGAGCTGCTGCTCTGAATATCTGTGTGTGTGTGTGTGTGTGTGTCTGCCAGATCTTATGGTCTGGGACAAAAAAGCCTTACATTTAGTGTGTAGACCACTGACCTAACGGTATATTGTTTTGGGGAGAGGTTAACCTGATGAGGTCAAGGAAAAGGGGGCACACATAGGGCCAGGAAACCCCCCAAATAGCAGTAGAAATTGTGAAAGTTGTAGCTGTTCTAGCACTTGATAATCTCGCTGTGTTGTTTTCCACTCCACTTGTCATCTCTCCCTCTGGTTTGTGCAACTTCAGTGTTCATCAGCTACCTTCAATCTCGGCTCACTTCTGCCCTTTCTCTTCACTTCATTTGTTCAGCAGATTCTTGACTCTGTGTGCGCTAAATTGTCTTCAGACACCCCTCCAAGTTCACCGATTGTTGTTTCTTTGCCGTGGGTGTTGCATCTCGACGCCGGGTGTTCAATCGTCTTCCAGAAGCGGGAGTGCAGACTTTTGCTTCTTTGAGGCTCCTTTGGCATGTTGATAGTCCTACGGGGACAGTGTGTAGATATACATCATTATATTTATTATTATTTTTATTTTTTGTTACTTTATCTTTAAGTAAAATGGTTGAAATCAACTTAAAATCCTCAATCCCATTTCCAGTTGTTAATCTGTCTCAGTTTTTGCAGATGGCTCATCACCCAGCTTGGTTCTACTTTGTGTTTCTGGATAAAATGATCTAATCATTAATATGTTCCTCTGCTTCATTGACTTTATTTCATGATTTAAATTTAAAAAAATGTAACTAAATTATTTTTTTTTATTCTGTAACAAGGTAGTATATTGTTGAAAAATATTTTGCCTCTTACATTAGTATTTGCTTAAAACTGTCATGTCTGAAGTGCGACAGTTGATTTGAAGCCTGCAATCGCCGTTATAAACTGTATAATTCAACCAGATAATGTAAAATACACCTTTTTCATTGTAAAAATGTAACATGATTTTTCATATATTCTTATTATACTAATAACCCTTCATCTAATCACTCTTAGTTTGTACATCTGTGGTTTAAACCAATAAAATAATTTATATTTTCTCACCTGAAACCCTGATCCTGTCTTTTTAACATGCTATATCATTACCCCTCATGGTAGTTTTATTGTATTCTGGTCCTCTTGCAAGGTAGATAAAGGCACAAGATGGTATAAGAGTATTAATCTGATGTAAGATGTATACTTGTAACAGCAAAGAAATGTGTCAACATTTTAAACAGGAGATTCAGAGACACTGCTGCATTCGGAGGCGAGTGCGACCAGAGACGGTCGTGCTCATGTCATATTTTTTTTTTTCTTTTGGTGTTTGGTTTGAATTTACAACAGGTCTCCCGCGACATGCTGCATCCACGCTGCCAAGTGAATCATTTCTATACATTTGAAACTCTCGTTTGATCCTGATCCAAGGACATGTTTACTCCAAAAGCCAAACATGTTAATCGTTTCCATCGGAGCAGTTTTCACTGATGCAATGCATGCGCCAATATTTCCTATAATCCCCGATCTGTATTCTGCAGTTATCTTTGTGAAGTGGCGACTTTTCAGGAGGAAACAACAGAGGGGAGATGGAGACACGACATTGTTGTTGTTCAGCCGTACATATGTGGGCGTGGATCTGACGTTTTCAAATGTGGATTTTAAAAAGCTGAAGATCCGCAAATGGGGGGGAAAAAAAAGACCAGATTTTGTAGATGAAAAGTCTATTTGAACTTTAATATGACCAGCTACTAGTGACCAGGCATGATCCTCCCCAACCACGCCTACTTTGTTGCGATTGCTCATGTGTTCCTAGCACACGTTGGTACGGCAGCTATTGAACGTGTCCTCTCTACAACAACAAAGGAAGACACGAACACTGAAAGTACGATTGAACCTATAGCGAGAGCGTCAAACGCTTAACCCTGACTGCGAACAAACGGTAGACCTTGTCCTTGCTTTTAGTTGAAATAAGTAGCATTGACAGCAACTCCAGCACAGTCTGTCTTCAAGACATGAATCGCACAAAGGATGTACAATGAAAAGGAGAGTACGCCGTGTTTCTTTTATGCTGAGAGTGAGTGGGCTGAGACGGCAGTCTAAGTAAACTATCCTGGAGAGTCTTCTGTCACATAATCACTCCTCTTCTCTCCAGCACATCATCATGTAAATGCTTTGCTCTTATGGTGTCAGCGAGTACTTCCTGTCTTTGTAGGATGTTGGCCTAGCAAAATCTGTTACTGAGTAATGTCTATTAAAACTGCCTGAAAAGTGTTTAATTTAGAAAAAAAACAAAAAAACATATTTTCTCTTTAATAATAATCAGTGTGCGAGTCTAAACTAGTGAAAATGAGCAAAGCACAAACTCTAGAAACAAAACTTCTGTTTCAAAGTCCTCATTCCATATAAATAATGCTGAAACACAAACTCGCACATTGGCACAAAGTCTCTAAAAGCTAAGAGACACACATACAGAGCACCACCATCATCAGCATACAATCAAACACACACAGAAACAAATACACAAACATCTTGTTGGAACCAGTCCTGAGCTCTTGCTGATTCAGCGTTATGGTGAGATGTCTTTTTTCATGCACTTAATTGTCGTTTTTTTCAAGGTCATGCTTTTGTATTTTTTTTACTTTTTCCTAAAAAATCAAGTCGGGTTTGATTGTTTCATCAGATCTTTTGGGCAAGTTTTCAGTCGTAGTTCACAAAAGAGACACAAAGTTCTAATTTCAAAACGATTCATAAAGTATTCTTCTGGCAACTAACTATTCATTTCCTGTCTGTTCTAAACATTTGATCCACTTCAACATGTGGGGAAGTTACCGGTCAGTAATGGTACGTGTGTTTTTGGGTCAGTGATGTAAACAATATACAGTCAATAAATATTCACATTGCTTCACTTTTACCACATTTGTTTTGTTACAGACCTGTAAAAAATGTATTTAATTTCTCTTTTTCTCATCAATCGAAACACAAAACCACATAATGATTTGGCGAAAGTTTTTTTTCCCCATTTATACTGTATATATATTTTTATAAGACACTAGAAAAACACATGTACATAAGTATTAAAACTCTTTATTTAGTACTTAGTTGAGGCACCTTCTTCGGCAATTTAAAGCCTTAAGCCTGTTTGGGAATGATGCCACAAACTCGGCACACTTGGATTTGGGGAATCTTTTCCATTTTTCTCTTCAGAGGATCTCCAGATCTCTAAGGTTGGAAGGAAAGCGTTGCTGCACAGCGATTTAAGGTCTTTCCAGAGATGCGGAAATATTTAGTTGACATTCAAATACGTTCATACGCTCTAGTGTGTATATATGAAAACTGACATATGACATATGAAACTGGGCAAATTTATAAAATGAAGATCGCTTTGTGAGTTGTTTTGAATAAAAAAAAAGGGGATTTAAACCAATTTGAAGAACACAATGGATTTAAAACGAAGAAGAAAACGAAATTTTGAATTGAGCGTTTCCGTACTTTAAGGGTTTGGTTGTGTGATAACGCTCTCAGACCAAAAATAACCCTCGTCTTTATTTCCCACTCATCCTTGTTGACTCCTTGATAGTTTGTCAATACTGCAGCTTGTGGGTCTCATCCTTCAACCAATTCAATCTGGATAATGAAGCGACCGGAAAAATATGCCACCCAGGAATTCTATTAACTTTTTAATACCCATAATGCTGATGAATTGGATCATTTTGCTCTGAGATACAAACAAAGTCTTTAACAGTCTTCTGGATGGAAGTAGGAGAGAGATGTTAATGGTCTTTATTACACTTTTCTCATTAGGATTCAGCATATACCGTAAGGATTCATGAATTGTTCATTCACTCTGGGATGTAATGAAGTCTTTCTGGCAGTTTGGACCATCAATAATTAGGAGACCTCGATGAATGGTCTTTGAAAATGGTGCCTCTGGAAAAAATAGTGGTTAACTATTAGTATCACGGTAAAGTCTCTCAAGCTTATTAAGGAGGCGTTTCCCTTTAATGAGCTTGATAGCCTTTAATGCTGTCAATATTTGATTCGATTGTACGTCTGTCGATCAGAGAGTCTCGGAGGAAAGAGGTTAATGAAGCAGAACGCTGGAGGATCAAATAAGTAAAGACTCCACAAAAAAAATGTCTATCCAATTTAACAAAAAATGGAACCAATATGGCATTTTAATTAAAAATATTAAAATAAACTCATTTCAGTTCTTTGGATTTCCAGTCGTTAATTGTGATTTATTGCCTGCTTTGGTTGTCAAAGAATTTGGACGCCTCGCTCACATGCAAACCAAAAGGTTTTAAATTAGATTTAGACTATTCATCTAGCGTTCTCTTTAAAACCTTGGTACTTCAGGAATTAGAAAAAAAAAATGTTTTCCTGATTTGGAATTCGTGTTTCAGTAAAATGTTCAATGGGATTTGTGAGGTTTGGAGGATTTTAAGTATTAATGGACTAATAAAGCTTAATGAAGCAGTGTCATGTTGTTTAGAGGTCAGTAGGTGGCGCCATTACTTTAAGAATGATTTGATGTTTCATTAAAACACTTGTTCAAAACAACTAGAAAATAGTGCAGGGACCGCCATCTAGTGGAAATAATGACACTTCATGAAGCTTCATCACACAATCACTAATTTTAAGATTAGTTTCTAGAAAGATGTTAGCGTCAATGCACATTTTTACCAATTTTACAATTTTTTTTTTAAATTTAAATTTTCTGATGGCCCATTATACAACTCATGGCTCTTCTCTTTATCAACTGTTGATGTAACCTTTGATATCATGGAAATGGGAGGTTATTATTTTATAATTTACATTT
Source organism: Callionymus lyra (assembly GCF_982586985.1). Lineage (NCBI taxonomy): Eukaryota > Metazoa > Chordata > Actinopteri > Syngnathiformes > Callionymidae > Callionymus > Callionymus lyra. Next base: position 5,936,006 of record NC_141833.1, read on the forward strand.
TTATCATTTTTGATTTATTAGATATTTATTATATGGATTTAAAATGGAAAACATTTTTTTCAAATTTTACTCTTTCTGGAAAAGTGAAACATTTTCAAAAAAACATACATTTCTTTTCCTTTTTATGGTGCATCTCGAACATGTTCACTGAGGTGACATTATTCAGAAAGTCGATAAGAGTAAGTAAGTAAGTAATATTTATTTATATAGCGCTTTTTGAGACCAGTACTGGTACTGGATACATTTAAAAAAAAACTCAAATACCTTCATTACTTTTAAAAACGGAATACAAAACTGTCATAACAGAATATTGTATACATTTTACTGGCATAAACCATGTGTTGCACTCCGCAAAAAATGTATATTTTCCTATTTATCAACAGAAATATTACTATAATAATACCTTACTTTTAAGATTTTTTTTTTTTTTTTCATCATGGTTCAATTACTGTTAATCCACACCTGGTATAGATGGATTAAGTTATTTTGCACCTCTAATAGTAATGAAAAAGGCAGCTATCATCTCTGACAGCAATTGAGCTGTCATCGACCAATCACAAATCCATTTCTCAGCCTGAATGTATGTATAGATTAAATGAATAGATTAACGTCAATCAAGTGCTTTATTATTTTTCTTGTTTGTGCTTTGAGAAAGAATGAAATCAAAAGAATATTTGATAATAAATCCAGTTGCAATAGGGGATTTGATTTAACTAAAAAGTGTTGTTTCTTCCACGAGCCGTGTTTATATAACTGAAGGCCACCTACCGTTGAGCTGCGTAATTGTTTTTGGCGTGACCTGCTATGAATGCAGATAACTTTTAATTATACCGAATGTTTTTTTAATGTTTGTTTACTGAAGGGCCACAAGGACAACGTATTTCTAATGAAAACTCTTTGAATGACTAATGTGAGAGGATGATAGTAAATATACGTTGTGTCAAATAAATGTTTTCAGAAAAACCTTCACAGTTATGAATTCAATACTTCTTTTAGAAAGCCTTAAGTCAAACTAGGGTTCAGTAAAATTCAATGTTTTGTAGGTGCTCTGTTCTGTTCCTGTTGGCATTGGAGACGGTACTTATTGAAGTTTTTAACCAGGAATCATGCTAGTTAAAAGCATGGCAGCTGCTTTTTGAGATGGTGTGCCATGGATTGTAACATAAATTAGAATTTGAGTCGATGGAAGATGGAGATGGAGAGTTATACTGAAAGCTAAAAGCTAAAACAAACCAAAAAAAGCAGTTGTTTGGTACATTTCTGCTGCTATATCATTTATATTTTTGTTAAACCCTGTCAAAAATATGAGCCAGCCATGTTGTTTTGATGAAGGTTCGAATGAAGAAACTGCACTCAGTTTAGTTCTACACCAGGTGACGATATTATTCATTCATTTGCTGCCGCTTATTCCCTTATGTAGTTCAGGGGGGGCTAGATCTTATACCAGCTTCCTCGGTCGAGAGACCGGGGACACCCTGGACAGGATGCCAGTCTGTTGCAGGACACGCAAAGACGTACAACCATTTCCACACAGTAATTTTCCTTTTGTTCCGAACAATCGTTCTAATGAAACATGACATCATTTTAAAACTGATGGCGCCACCTACTGACCTCTAAAGAGCATTACACTGCTTCATGAAGATTCATCAGCACATCACTAGTAATGGGTACATTTTTGCAGGTGTGTTGAATAACTTCGATATTAATGTTCAATGTATATTTCTGGAGGTTTTTATTTTTTTTACTCCGGTGTGATACATTCTTTTCTTGGGATGGAGCAATTCAAAGTGGTTAAGGTGAGCTGTCATAATTGCTTTAAATCCGTTTCTTTAGACACCTGCACGTTACCCAGGGAATGACAACGGCTTTGAAATTTGATCCTCCTTTAGATGTTTTGGATTTCCAGTTCAGAGCTTCATATTCTTGAAGGGTATCTTTGTGCTGCTTCTCTTTGCCAGTTGTTTTTGTGTTTATACGGTGGACACAATGTTTCTGTAAAGTCTCTCAGCAGAGTTAAACTGAAGACACTGGTCAGTGTAACTTTTCTCTCACTTCAACACTCTTTAGTTATGTCACATCTTGTGAGCTCATGTTTCTGTATACTGTGGTTTGTGTTGCTCAGGATTCAGGTCCAGTATCGACCAAGTCTTTGCATAGCTCTATTAACCTTGCTGGACATGTACAACTTAGTTTAATCTCATTTATTTGTTCACCCGCCTCAACCTGATACAGGTTTGAAACTATTGCAGTGGGCAATTTCCCAGTTGGGGTTCTTTTTAAATTGGTTTACAAATGTGTAATTGTTTAAAGTGGTACTTCTCACTTGAGCAGTGGAATGTTAAGTAGTCTGGTTGAATCTGCCTCTTTGAAAATGTTGAAAAAAGGTTTCCTGTCGAGGTTTCTTTGTGTTCTATATGAAGGTGTTTAAGCCTCATGGGGTTATGCACAAAAGTGAAAGATAAAAAGATTGATCATTGCAGCATTTCTATTCACGAGTACACAGCATTGTCATCGACTTTGGCCAGTGTTGTGTCTGATGGTTCACGGAACGATGGTTCATGGAACGCTGGTTCATCAGGACAGCGGGTGTGTCTTGGGTCGCCAGGGTAAGAGCTGCTGAAGCTGCTGCCACCGCGACCTAAACCCAGATAAGTAGTAGAAAACACCAGGGGCGGGTAACCGCTTATACATATACGAAAAAGAGAATTATAAACTGGTTCATAATTCGAGTGGTAAACTTTTGAACATTTTGAATTATAAACTGAAATAGTTTTAAATTGGTGAATTGAACTTTGAAGTTGGTCACAGAAGGTACATTTCCCAACACTGTCAAAGAATAAAGTTTCTCCTCCAGGTGTAGGGGGAAAAGCTTTGACATCCAGGTGGAGACCAAAGTAGAACTAATGGTGTGGCGTTTTATTTGTCAGGTGGTCTCCTGCACCTAAGATAGACATGTCATATTCCACTTTGAGAATGGATGGAAAATTGGCATCTCACTGTTGGGGAAGACTTCCTGTTTGGATGGAGTTTGCTTCAGCCGTAACTCCATCATCTCAAATAGGCAGTCGAAAATGGATGATTATAATAATACAGTGAAGTTTAAATGTTCCAAAAACATCTGCTCTAAAGCTTTGAGTAGGTTTTCCCCCAGTTTGAGTGAAAAAGTTAAAGCGCAGAGTGAGCACAGATTTTTGATTGCTTGCACTTTACTTTGTGACAGTGCTGGAAGACCTTGACTCGGACTCCAGAGCGGGTAGAGGCGGCCCAGGGTGAGTTCTTGATCTGCATATTCGTGGCTCTGCATTTCTTCTGCCTTTTTTACATGAAAGTAAAGGAGCAAGGCTAATTAGGCTCCTCGGGTCGGAGGTCATAGAGCTGGAGGGGAGACAAGGATCCTCCTGGGAAGGGCAGGTCCAGATGTGGCTTTCCATTACCTCCCTGCAAGAAACCGCTATTTGCTGTCAAAGCTTTAAGATAATATCATAGACATGTGCAAGTTATATGGAAATGAAGCATGCGTCATCTGTCATACATGATTAGTTTGGTCGTTTGCCAATATGTTCTTTTATAATGGGCTGTTTTATAAATGGTTGAAAGTAAACCAGCAGCTGATTAAAATTAATATTTGTCAATGTTTTTACTAAAATAGCTATTTCATGGGGTTTGGGTTAATATTACATTTTTAATCAAGATAAATCCATTGATTTAAAACATTTGCTAAACCACTTATGACATACAGTATATACATTTTTGCTTTCAATGTTAGTACCTTTTAGGGTAGCAACTGAAGCTCAGATTTCTTCATCTTGCTCCAAAAAAGACTTAAAACTTAAAATCATCCAAATACCTCCATGGTGCTCGTTTGTATCGTCCATACGTTGAATTGTAATCATCATGTCTGGTATTGAAGCCTCAACAAGAGGAATTGTTCCAGAAAAACTTGAACAAGTCTTTATTTTAAGTTTGTTTTGAGTGGACGCTGCTAGCCTAGCTGCTAAGCCTGCGTCCTACACTGACAGGAAGTACTCTGGGAAAATATCGTGAGTGCTTCCTGTGTGGACGGTCGACTGGAAGCTCTTGTGATATTTACCCAGAGGCGGATGGCATAGCAACGCTCGCTTAAAAAAAAGGATCAAAATCGACTTTTACAATTATTTCAGGAACCATTCTTCTTGTAGAGGCTTCAACGCGAGCGATATTACTAAAGAGCACCATGGAGGTATTTGGATGTTTTGAAGTGTGTATTTTTGGATGAAGATTTTGGGGCTATAATTCTAAAATGGAACAGATTACTATGAAAATAATCCTAGCATTTTCTTGACATGAGGGTGGGTAGAAATTTGGTTTTGGTTGAACTATAACTAAGATTAAAAAAGTTGTTTATAGCAAAGAAGCCTGAGGGAACATTTTAAACCGAAATGCTGTGAAATCTAATGCGCCAAATATGGCAAGTCATTTTGTTGACCGAAGATATGGCCCGTGTTTGGTGAGTTTCTGATTTTCCTGGAAAATTCTCTCATTACTTTATATGAAAGTACATTCTGATCTACTGATTTAAGTAGTTTGGTGGTCATGTGACTCCTAGACTATCGACTACTAGTGGTACACAGTGAATAGCACTGTTCAAATAACAGTTGGACAGTTCTGATACATGGGTCATGACCAATCACGACAGAAAATATGGAAAAAAGGTCTGCTTTGTTGATTTTACTTGTATAATTATCTCATGGCATGAAGCATTGATATCCACAAAATGAGTTGTTTTTTTTAAAGTCTGTCTGTCCTGTGGTCTGTATTGATTAAGTCAATAAGTGTTTTAGATGTAAAAGGGTCCTTTAAACCTTGTTGTTACCCCTCATGTTAAACCTACCTCCGTAAACTAACATAGTTTATGGGAATTAATATTATATATTATATTACTATATATATTATTCCTATTTATTATTCAATTCAAGATTTAATTTTTAGTCCTACTCAATAAAAAAAAAATCATTGTTTTCTGAATGTTTTTATTTATATTTACACATTATTTCACTGTTTGTCCTTTTTTATCTATTGAATAACAAAAGAAATCTCAATAAATCAAATAAAAAAAACTACAGAAATCAAACCTATCAATGTTAAAACAACTGTTTTTAAAGATTAGATTGTAGTAAGAGTTGTTTAGATAAAGTTTCTTTGTCTAAAATATGCCGACTCGACATGAGCTGAAAGTTAGAATCTTTTTTTTTTGTTTTTAACTTGTGCATATACTGCAGAACCACATTGTACGCTTAATTAAGCCAGTTCTCTCGCACAAAACTCCTCAAACTCACATCCTAATTACCATCTCCAGCTGCAAGAGCAATTAATGTGAACAAATGTGCATGTACAAGATGCATAATTGCACTATTTAACTGCTGCAGAAGTTTCCTGGCTTTGTTATGATGTCTCCACGCTCGTCCCAGCGGGCCAATCCTGTTACCACTCATTGGTCTTCTGTGCTCCCATTTTCCGTCCCGTGGTCCGTGTTCATATGCCGAGTGGTCCGCCGGTGCTTTCTTCACCACCGCTCGGATGAAATGTAGTCTCATAATCAGACCGAATTATATCAGGACCTGTTGCTGTGTTTCCACCATTGTTGGGGTCGAAGAGATGCTGCTAGCAGAAGAGTTTCTGCATGTTTGAGGGGCTTTAATGCTTTTCATTTTTCCATGAGGAGGGGGCGTCGGCTGAAGTGGGGAATATGTAATGAGGCAGCTGTGAGGGACACCAATCTGCACAGAGGCCACTTTATGCAGAAATCCAATTTAATGGATTGGCTCAGCGTCTGAGGCATTGAAGGTAAATCCAATGCTAATTATAGGTAAATCAAAGGGGGGCGAAGCTTCATGCCTCCCCCGCTCTCGCTTTGTTTCTTTGCCCAGTTTGCTTCATCCCTTCGCCCACAATACAGCAATGTCGACAAAATCCCAGTTTCTACTGTACTGGGGGACAGTCGATAATTTCAGTTGACACAACAGGATTGGTCCACATGGGAGACAATTTGTATCCAAGTGTTGATGTACGAGATTAGAGCGTCACGTCTCACATGTTTAAGCAAAATAAGAAGGAAATATTATGATCTTTAGTTCAATTTTATGGACTTCTTTTAACCTGCAACTCCTTTTACACACCGACTAATAAATACTAGTTGTAAAATGTTGGTTGGAATCCTTTTGTTTACTCTGATTTGAATCTTGTAATTAATAGCTTGGATCAGAATTGATTGCTATTGTTGTAAAATCAACACAGGAATTTGTAGTGGTGACATTTCAGAATATAAAAATGAAATAATACAAATAAAAATAAGAGATTAATACAGTAAAATGCAATAAATTAAAACAAAAAAGCGATATATTTCCATAAAATTGCGTATAGATAAATAATGAAAAAACAATTAGTTTAACAATATTCATGATCCGGACAACAGACGGGTAGGAGTTCTAGAACCGTGATGTTCAGGTCTGGGTCGATCTCAGTCTCTTGCCGGATGGGAGCAGTTGGAACAGATTTTGTATAATTTGTATGTTGTCATAATAACATACACACTGTTGTATGTGTATGTTGTCTTAACTTTGTCATACTAAGTTTTTCTATACATGTATATTTTTTGAAAACTACAGATGTTATTACCAAAAATGCACTTGACATTGTAAAGCAGCAATGTGTAAGTTTAAAAATATTGTTTGTGGCTCCCCCCCACTGTCAGAACAGCAATGTTGCAGCTCCTTGCATTGCGCCCTTGCAAAAAGCACATTTGTATTGGTGTACTAATCCTGATAAAGGCTCTTTTCAGTTTTTTTGAGACCAGTACTGGTCTGTAAGACATTTGTTCCCGGGATACACAGAAAGAAGAAATAATCTATATAATTTATGTACTATTGATTATTGCTATCTTAAAGGTTTTCTGTATTATATAGTATTATATTTTCTTTAAAAAAAATGTCTAAAGTTACATTAGATTTGCGACTCTTGACACTAGTTTCATTCAAATATATTTTTTATTAATTTATCACTAAAAAAAACCTCTAAAATAGTAGAAAATGTTTTTAGATGTCAGTCCAGGAATATAATGTACACATTAAAAAAAGGTTGATCGTAAACCCTTGTGTTACATCTGGATCAAGATAACCTGAAGGCCCGGAAAAGAAATGTTTGAGGTATCCCTTGTGTTGTCGCTGACTTCTGTCAGTGTGAACGACCTCCCTGGCTTTCAGAAATACATATGCAGTGGTGGAGGTTGTTGACCTTGACCCAGAGACAACACAAGGGTTGTAATAACAGCTAGAGGTCTACTTTGTGTCATGACTTTTCAAAATTAAACAAATCATTACAGAACATGACGAAAAATGCTATAAAGTGTTGCTTTAAGGATGCAGAGAACAATATAGTAAGATTGAATCTCATTTGGAAATAAAAACTAGAAAGATTCTTTGTCAAATTTGGCTAATTTTTCAGAGATTGTTTAATATTTGTATTTGAATCTTATAATGTCATGTATTGTTGAGCGATATTTTAACCTTTTAATGTATTTTCAAAGAGAACCACTCAAACAACTGCTTATCATTTTGCGTCTAACTTTGCCGTCACTTTCCATGTCTTGTCAAATGGTAGCGCTCCAAACGTAATATTCAGTCTCCGTAATGAAAGACGTGTTCAGCGATGCGACGTCAAAGCGTATCAACATGATGATCCCGTACAGACCGAAATTGTTCATGATCCCCCTTTTCTTCTGTTGTCCAATAATCTCCTTCATAGCACTTTGCTTTGTTTACTCGTCTGCTGTCAGATGACTGACTGTGTTACTAAAGCGAATCATCCAGGTGAGACGAGGCGGCCAAAAATGTAATAGATGGCTGCTGTCTAAAGCACGACTGCACAGATTTGTCAAATTATATCTAAGGCTGAATGGCACCGACGAGTCCAAAACTACCATTAAGTTAAGGCTTACTCGCCAAGTCTCGCTTCCGGTCAGTGAGAAATGGTGCGAGACGTGGAATGAAAAGAGTAAATTGGAACGTGAGTCTGGAGAGTCTCGAGGAAGTGAAACAGCTGTCTTAACCACCCTCAGGCTGAATCATTAACTACAGCTAAAATAGGGATAAAGATGATTACAAAAGTGTGCCAAGTCTCACCACTCACACACACACACACACACTTCCTGCTGGGCAAGTGTCATATTCCGAATAAGCCGGAACAGAAGGGGAGGGGAAGTGATATCAACATCCTGATCATTGTCGCCAAAGATACCAATTTATCAGACATTAGCCTGGTAATATGAAGAAGCCAAGACATTTCCAGGAAAAAGAATCCATGGTTTGGCATTAGAGAGCTGACATTTTAGAAGATGAAGCCCCGCCTTCGTCATGTGTTCGCCACATCAAGGCCGTAATTTGTTAGGCAGCGAGAAAGAGGACGGATAAATAGCCACGCTAGCGCCCCACGAGCCACCAGGTCTGACCTTTTATTTCAGGGGAAATGATGCCTCCGTTTTCATAGCGTGACTCTCTGTCTCGTTTGCTTCTGTTCTCTACTCAGTTTATTCAATAAAATTGTCTTTAGTGGTGATTTAAGTAAAGAGACAAGAAAGCATAGACGCCAGAAAGCTTTTGCCTTTTATCCTTGGAAGAGAATCGTAAAAATAACTTCATGACAGTACCATGAGAAAGTGGGATTTTAGTAATGGGCTTATGAATTAATATTTTTGGGGCTAGTTTTGAGAAGTAAGGGCGGTTGGAAGCCATACTGATGAATGAAAATTTCTACTAAAGAGCCTCAGCCAACTATCACTCTTAAAGTTCAACTAATGCATTGATTTAAGTGTGTCTTAAATAGATGTTGGACCTCTATTGTATCATCAGTATGTGTCTGTTTTTACAAAACTCTTTTTTCATTGAACTATTTACATTAGAAGATGTGCTTAAGCCCCACCCACTGAAAACATTTATTCTCAAGATGAAATCGTGTACCATCATAACCAAGCCTACTCCCTCTGCTGTGCTCATCTTAAAAAATTGTCATTGCGCGTTATGAATCCAAGAAGTCTGGTTGTATAAACAAAGATGGGCGTGATTACAGGTGGCTGGAGGAGGAGTGAAGCCCATTATTACGCAATAATTGACTCTGAAATCTCAGCAAACAAGAGGTTACAAGAGTAGATGGGGGAGAACTTTATAAAGTAATAACTTCAAAACATGGTCATGATGAGCGATTACTGCATGTTGGAGAGAAAGACTTCAACATTTGAAACATGTGAGTCATGAGAGTTGTGTCTTCACGTTTTCTCGGGGTCATGTCGTGTTTTGAGGTTGAGCTCTGACTTCGGCATGTAATGTAGCGCTATCCTACCCACAGTCCTCCTCTCCTTATCCACAGTCACCTTGAGGCAACTACTGCTGCCTCGATGACCTCCTTGATGACCTTTTGCCTTCTGTACCCAGTGATGCCTGGGATGTTGTAACCCCTCAGCCTCCAACCTCAGTGGGCGTTTTTTGGCCCTCTCAACCTTATTGGCCTCCTCCAGACCATCCACCAATGGTATAGTGAGATGGTGGTGGCTTCTCACTGGCCCGCACAAAAGCGGGTAGTGTTAAAGGTCATGACTGACAAACATGACAAACTTAAATACATCTCTTCGTAATGCTGAATCAGCAGGAGCTATGGACTGGTTCTCTGGAACAAAATAAAATGTTTTGAATAATACTAAATAATTAAATTATTATATTACTTAATTATTTTTTAAAAAAAGGACCTTTTCAATCATTAAATAATCTAATCCGTTTCAAAAGCCTCTTATAATAAATTACACAATGGTCCTAAAACCAGTGGATTAGGGCCCAGTACTTGTCAAACACAAGGATATCTGTGTCCATCATGGATAAATGCTTAAACAACCAAATATTCTTCCGATAAATACTCAGCATCGTGACAGTAGAAACTCGCTGAGTGTCGGTACACACAGAATTAAATCCAAAGTCATTTTGTTTTATTTGCCAGTTGGGACCGTTTGCATTGGGTTTGTTTGGAACATCATGTAGTTTGAGACCCGGTCCGGATCATATCCTCCCCTCGTCTGTTTGCTGCTCATGAATTTTGAATGGCTCCATCAATAAATAATCATAGGACTGGAGCACATCTTTGAGGGAAAAACATACCATAAAACACAGTTTTATATCTGCTTTGAATTGTTTATTCTGCGTTTAAGTGGCTATTATCGCTCGTGCTGTTACGGAGTGAAATGAAGAATAATTATTATGATTGAGCCGCGTATTTATTCTTTATAATGTTAAGGAATAGAAATATTTGCTTTTCTGCATTTTCTGTTAGGATTCAACTTAAAAAAGTTTCTGAATTTGGTTTAATTAAGGAAAGTACTTTATCTCCTTGACCTCCAAGCTTTAGATAATTAGGATGGATTAATAAATGTGTTGTTTTGTGACGCCTAGATAATTGTAGATTGAATCATCTACATGTTCTGCTCCGAATATGACCTTCATTTTCAATTTCCCCTGCAAAGATTTTCTATACAGACAACATTCAGAATATGTCGATTTGTTCGTCTGACTTGACTTTCCTGAAAATGTGCCTCAGGTGTGATATAAGTCGACAAGCAGTGCATTTTCAATGTTGCAGTAAATCCATCCCAATCCGGTTGAATATGTTTCCTGTTTGTTTCTTTGCTACCCTTGGTTTGTAGTTGAAAACAAAACAATTTTCATTAAAATATTAACCATAAGAAATATGCTTAAGCCCCGCCCATTGTTTATTTTATTTTTATTTTTTTGGTAGATGAAATCTTGTTTACCATAACCACATCTACTCTCCACTCTGCTGTGACTGGTCAAATATTGAGGTTTGTCATCCCAGAAGTCCCCAGCCCCAATGGACTTATTGTATAACTTTGCTCTTCCAAATTGTTCGCCCAGATTTCCGACAGGGTGAGAACTTTAAGTAATTACTTCATCATGATGAAGGACTTACTGTATCTTGAAGAGGAAGACTTCGACATTTGAAAAACATCAGGAAACCTTTAAGGAATAGATCAAAATGATACATATTGCAGTTCCACTGAGATAACTTGACCTTTAATGCAAACATTCTTATTGTTCAATTTTTATAATATATTTTTCAATGATTTGCCAAGAGCATAGATTACCGTCTTACTTTCAACCGTAAAAAGGATAACTTTAGATAACATGAGGCTAAAACTATAATAACCTATTCTTTTGATTAAATTCTGCAAAACTTTAATAATGTTCATTGATAAAAAATATGTTTAATTTAGTACAAGAAAATAACACATTTCAACCCTAATTTAGTTTATATTTGTCTATTTTATAGCCCAACATTAATTTTGTTTATTGCGTTTTTTTAAATAAAATTTCAATGTGACTTAATTAGGCAGCTGGTGGTAGAATGCTTCTTTTATTAGATGTTCGTAAAAACACATGCCGAAAAAATCTAAGGAAGATATAAAAGATTAGATATATAAGGTTTAAAAAATGTCGCTTTTTTGCCATTGTCCAAACAAAGGGTTTCAAACACAGCTATGCAAAAGGTGCTATATTTAGATGCCAATTAAAACTCGGTTATTCAGGGATTTAAAAAAAATAATATGCACCAGTAACTTTTTACCCATTCATTATTAGACTGAATTCAGCATTTGTGTTTTTTGTTAAAATACATACAGCTACAAAATAACAGTTCTCTCTTTTAGAATATTCCCTTTCATTCCCTTCCTTTTTATTTATATTGTAAAATTAATTTTTGAACAATTATATGAACTCTTTCATGCTTTATGAAGATACTTCAAGGGAAAAATTATACGTTCATCAATAAGTACTTTTAGACGGATTGAAGGAAAATGATGCACGGTTTAAGGTTTGACAATTTCTGACGGCTTCAAATTCTCTCAAATAAAATCACAGACAACTTAAAGTCAGGCTCTGTTTAACCTCGATGGCTCTGTTTTCACCTGCCACACAAAGTAGAAAAAAGATCAGCAGAAATGAGGTTTCTCACCCAGGATTTAGAATTCACGCAGAAACAATTACAGGGGTGTAGAAGTTATTAATGCAGATTGCTAGCTACAAACACAAATGTGTTTCATCCAGAACTGCATTATTTTTATTAGCGGTCGGATTCTGTGCCCAGTTGCCATTGTCGTATCGAGCGGAAGCCCTCATTAAATTTAAATTGAACATTATTCTGTTTTGATGCTTCAGGAGCTTTTGCAGCTCCACTCATTTATTTGCTTCATGAAGTCATCCCTTGCTTGCTCCACACATACGAGTGGCCACATTTATTATTTGGACACTTCATATCAATAAACATGATGCATGGAGGGAAATTGCAAACGCATCCCATTGATAATGAAATGCATTAAGTAAATGTAATTTCTCATCTCAGGGTCTTTACTCAGGTGCGGCCGCTTTATTCGGCCTCCATAATAGCGTTGAGGAAATCAAGGTTTAATTTGGAGGGATGCAAAACGGGTGCATTGTTCATCTGCAGTCATTGTGGCGGGCTGATACAAACAGGTGGAATTAGTATGTGTACTAGAGTCTTGACAAGCGGGAAAGTCACTTTCACACAAAAGCCAATTCCAGTAGAGGCAGCCGGTAATATTAGTCCTGCTTTCCTCCTCCTCCTCCTCCTCGGGTCCTCAGACTCACCCGTGTCAATCATCCCTCCATTTAATTTTAAAATAGTCTCCAGCCTGAGGCGCACGTAAGCGAAGTGTGTGTGAAGCCACCAAACACACGGTCAGTATGAACCTGCCAAGAATAAAAGGGAAATCTCAACTGTGTTTCAAGAAGAAAGAAGAAAATAACAGCTCGACAGTAACTCGCAACATAATAGTTTTCATTTGAAAGTGCCAGTGGGTGAATTTATGTAACTTTTTCTTTTGGAAATTTGTTTTAAATGGAGTTAAGTAAGTAAGTAATGGTTATTTATAAAGTGCCTTTCTAGACAAAGGGTCACAGAGTGCTAAAAAACAATACATAGTTAAAGTCTATACTTTTAAAGATCAAGACACATAAGGCAAACACAGGAGTCCCAGAAAATCAGGGAAAAGCCTGCAAACATAAGAATGTCTTAAATATTTCTTGAAGGACTCGGTAGACTCTAACGAGAAACCATAAGTACATTCTGATACACAGACCTCAGAGCCCGAACTGGGGTGTAAGGCTGGATCAGATCACTCTGTGATCCATGTGTAAAATATAACCTAAAAGAAACTGGCAGCCAGTTAAGAGTTTCAAGTATTGGGGAACGTGAGTTCTTCTACTAGAGCGGCTCAGAATTGTCGCCGCAGAGTTCTGTATTAAGTGCAGGCGAGACGGCTCCTTCTTGTTTGGACACGAAAATAAACAATTACAATAGTCTAAACGAGTAGACACAAACTCATGGATTATAAGCTCCAAATCGTGTTGTGACATCATTTCCCTAAAATAAGATGTTTTTCTCAGTTCAAGGAAACAGATTCTGGCCCCTAATAAATAAAATAAACAATTTTATTATAATATCTAACTAGTTGTTCAACTACCCTTGTTTGTGTAGTTACTAATCTGTTACTGCAGGGGGCAACAGCCCGCAGGACCTTTGTGTCATTGTGAAGCAGAACAAGATGACACACTGCATTTAATTGTTTGGTTTTAAAATGTCGTGCCAATGCAGAAGAACATGGTGTCCACTTCAGGCTCACTGCAGGAAGTCCAAAAGTCACGACCAATCAAAAAGGACTGACTTTAACAGCATTTAAATATTTATTTACAGCCCATTTAAGAGCTTGGGTCTCAAAAAGTAATTCACTAATTGAGTAAACTGGACGGGGGTGGTTTAGTAACACAACGGTCACAGAAACTATATTTTACTAAGACGTCACCTTATGATGATATATGATCTGACTACTGAAAAAAACAACCACACATATTTTGACGTTCGAAATTATTGTCTTTATATGAGATACCAATTTGTTAACATGTAAATGTTAAACGTATGAATACATTGTTTTTGGGGTCTCAGGATTGGTCACATATTACTTTAGCCTGGCTAAATTATGAATGTTTTATTTAATGTTCCACAACAAAATATGACCGCTGTAATCTCCCCTGTAATGTATAAAGAGATTAACGTTCTCTTGAGGCATCAGGAGCATCAGGACAGTTTACAACGCACCACCTACTCTTAAATCTATAGAATGGGCAACCTTAATTTTTAAAGAGGAATTAGAAGTTGGATAAAAGTCAGTCGATTTGCAAGTGCGCAAAGCATCCATTTAGTACAGCTGTAAGATTTGGTGTATCTTCACTTTGTGATACTGCTTTTTTTCAAGCACCACCTTGATGCACAACATTATATGTTATTATTATTATTGCTGTCTGAGCAAACCGTACAAATAGTAACTTAGTTTTAATCCTTTTATTTAATTTAAAAAAAAATGTAATTAAATATTTTTTCCAAGTTGGTGGATTTCAATTCACAATAAACACAGCTAGTTTGAAAATATAGTTATGACCTTATTTATTAAGCTTGCTTCTTTTTCACCAAAACTGCATTACGTTGAATCAAAATATATATTGTGGGTGAATAGTTTTGTATTCCATGTACCGCGATCTGTATCAGATCACTATTCAATGGAGAGATTCACAGCCGCAGTCAACTGGAATTATTTAAGTATTCAGGTAAAAAAGTATTTATATACAATAAAATAAATATGGTTGCATGGTTGTTGTTTTTTTATACACATCAGGGAAAACAAAATGAATAAAAAGACGTGTTTATGTATGAGGTCCCAGGAAAAAAACAATACACCACATTGTTATTGAGTAGTATAGAGCTAGAGTGCCCCATTTCAGTGTTGAAAAGAAATGAAATATGATGTAGTTACGTTTTGTTGGAAGACGGTTATTGTTGTTTCCCGGAGTCTGGGATCACTTTGATCAACTTAACGAGTTAAAAACTGTTGATGACCTGGGTTCCTATAGAAGGAAAAAAAAAAAAAAGTAAAATAATTGAAATGACTCTCTTTGTGTGCTTTGAAATGCACTTCTGATGATTCAGTCTATTCTTGACAATTTTTACGCATTTGATGTTACGGTTTTATCCCGCATTCAGTTCATCATCTTTGCAACCAGAAGCCGAACCCCATAATAGAAGCGCCGCCTGCACCCGGCTCCACATTATTCATTCACCAAGACACTGGCAACGCGGTTATCTGCGAGGGTTCCTCCTGCTTTGATCTGTCCTTGGCATTCTCCCTCCGCAACTCTCTAACCGGAGAGACAAAGAGCTGGATATACATCGCTCGGAAAACACAGGGATCCACACCTTGAGACTTCAAAGCTCCGTTTGAAGTGTGGCTGAGACGTCCGCCGCGGAGATGAGCGTCGTCGTCATCCTGCGAGGCTACGTTAACAATTAAATATCTTTTTCAAATGAACATTGCGGAGCTCATCACAATATAGACTTTATCCCGGAGGACTTTACCGTGGAATCACGGCGCGTTTAATAATCCACTTCACACGCTGAAGCTCGCGGTTCATTTCATCGCAGATCACGAGTTTTTGTGCTTCTATGGCAGCCATATTTTTTTTATGTGATATAAGCAGCTATATGATGTCAGTGTTGATCTTTCTGTATGCTCACACGCATCCCTCTCTGGATCAACTGGCTTGAAGCTAAGGAATGTTAAGGAGCAAAGTTGTCAAAGAGTTTTTGGATGCAGAGAATCGATCCTCAAAAGTTCACTCAGATGTCCTATTGATTCATTCTCTAACACAGTCCAACTTTTTACGGATCAAGAATCGTTTCCCCTGGGTTACCATAAAACATTAATAGAATTTAATTTTACCTAGAAAAATTGTGCGCAGACTCCTGCCAAACGGCTCATTTCCACCCGTTACGTATTTTTCTCCAAGTTTGTTGTTGATACACTGTTACAAACTAATTGGATTGTTGGGTACATCATACTTCGAGAAAACCCTGAAAATATAATGAAAAAATATATTCATCCCTGTGTTGCGTGGGTCTACGCCGGGCAACTCCGGTTTCCTCCCACAGTCCAAAAACATAGAGAGGACTATTGGGAACTTGAGGAAATTTTCTGTAGCTATGAGTGTGTGTGTGTGTGTGTGTGTGTGTGTGTGTGTGTGTGTGTGTGTGTGTGTGTGTGTGTGTGTGTGTGTGTGTGTGTGTGTGTGTGTGTGTGTGTGTGTGTGTGTGTGTGTGTGTGTGTGTGTGTGTGTGTGTGTGTGTGTGTGTGTGTGTGTGTGTGTGTGTGTGTGTGTGAATGGTTGTGTCTTTGTGGTTCATGCGACAGACTGGCGTCCTGTCCAGGGTGTCCCCTGCCTGTCGCCTGTCCAATCTGGGTTAGGCTCCAACTACCCCCGCAATCCTGATAAAGAAATAAGCAGTAGAAAATGAATGAATGGCTGGATTGATGGATGGTATTCTTGACAACGACAACACTGTGCCTCTCTCTTGACCGGGTAAACCTCCAAAGGATTCCTGGGTTTAGATGATAATCAAGAAAATTTAAGAAAATTATAATTTTTTTTGGCTTAAAGTTTGTTCGTAACCTCAAATGATGTTTCTGTGATTCAGGCGGGCTTAATATTTTGTATGAGGTTGTTATAAGCCCTATTCGCATGGGATAAGTATTAACTGGGGACCTCGGTGTATTGTAAATTGCCCCCCTCCTCTGCGTTATTTTAAGTGCATTCACACAGGATAAGCGTTGTCTGTAAAATAGTCATTTTTACTAACATTACCTAGGGATACACATCTAAAAAGGAGCGCAATTATTGAAAGAGAAAGTGTAACCGAGCTTTCTTCGTTTAGAGAAGATAAAGTGGACAACCGTTTATTTTCTTTCGTTTCTCAACTTGTGCAGACGCTCAACAGTGAGAGCGCTGCCCTGCACATAAATGACGAGGCTGGAACTTAGTTTGTAGCCGTGCAGTGCGCACTTCTTTTTTAATTTCGACATGCGGACCACACCCCCAACAACAACAAACTCGATCTACTTCCTTTTCAACCCCTTCAAAATAAAACGGCGGAAGTAAATATTAACACAATGCTGAGTGCCTAGAAGTCCGTTACAGTGGCAAATATGCGGCATTTAGAATTACAAACGCAGACATGTGGACTCGCACGGGACTAGTATTATCACCCGACGTCTGTGTTTGGTGAACTACATTCTGTCATTTGCGGTGGAATTATTACATTACAAATCACAGACATGGCGCATTCGCACGGTAGTAAAACTCCGACATTCTCTGTAATTATTACAAATGAACAGAGGTCCCCAGGTAATACTTATCCCGTCCGAATAGGGCTTTAGATTAAATATGACTTTCTTTTCAAAGTACAGTTGTACAAGTCTTTTTCAAACATACAGAGCATAATAAATGTCCTTTAATACCTTCATTTAATTTCAGTTACGTTCTATTTGGTTTAAGTTTGCAGATTAAGTATAGTCCTATTTAGTTATTATAGTTTCGAAATTTACTGAAATGAGCCAACACTGTTAGATCGCTTTATCCATTGTATTCTGTTGCCCATCCATGAAACTAGGGGCTCCAATCAGGGTCACCAGTTAATTAAAGGGGCATTTCTAGAAATAAAACCGCTCACCCCCGGACTCTTGCCTACGGACATTCTTAGTCGTCAATTAACCAGAGTTTTAGGGAACTATAGTGCCAAGATCTCCTCTAAAGAAGAGACTGAATATCCTCGAACAATCCTCACAGTTTCACTCTTTATTTCCTACTTTTAGATGAACAGAATATATTAGAAAAGCGCCGGTAAACATTCAATAAAAGCGAATTCATCTAACTTTACAGTGAACTTTCTCAGACATTATCAATAGCCGTCTGGCGTCACATCCACATCCTGCACTTTCCCTGATCTGCTCAGAGTCAGACCTCTGAGATCTGCTGTGGAAATGTAAACACACAAGCACTTCATCCCGATACGGAGGCTAAAACACTTGTCACCTTTTCGCACCGACTACGCAGCGGCTGTTCTCAGATGATGCAACAGACGTTCTAAAATACTCGGGTGTGAGGTCTTTTCTGGGCAGTTTTCATCTGGTATACTGGGTCGGCCATGAATAAATGATAAAGGCTTTTATGATGGTGACAGCACACAGCCATGGCTGAAGGGAGAAGCGTCGATGTATGTGTGCATCAGGAGAGCCTCGGAGTGTTTGTGTGTGTATGTGTGTGTGTGTGTATGTGTGTGAGGAGAGTGTTTAGTGGATGCAGCTGGACTGGATGTATAATTGATGTGCTGTTCGCACTCCCGGGGAGTTGCAGTCTCATCACAGTTTGCCCAGGGATTAACAGACTCTGAAAAGCAAACCAGAGAACTTGAGGAGAGACGCGGCATGAGGCTGGTGAAGGTCCCACCATCAAGAAGAAAGACCTTATCGTACACTGAACTGTGGACTCCAATAGGCCTACAAAAACACCTGTTGTGTTTTCTCAGGGACGTGTACAACTTTAACTTTTTTTTTAAGGTTGTAGAAGATACTATGAAGTTCAGCCAGTAGATGGCACTTTCTTTAAAGGTCAAGTTATGTAAGAACCCAACTGTCTTGACTCACTCATGTTTCAATTGTTGAAGTCTTTCCTCTCCAAGATGCAGTAAGTCTCTCATCATGACCATGTTTTGAAGTTATCACTTTATAAAGTTCTCCCCCGTCTGAAATCTCGGTGAACGAGAGGTTACGAGAGTGAAGTCCATTGTGACATAATAATGGCTTCACTCTTCCTTCAGCCAGCTGTAATCCTGCCGCTTTGTTTATACAACAAGTCCCTTGGAGGCGGAAACTTGCGGGATCGATGGCACGCAGTGACAAACCTTGATACTTGACCAATCACAGCAGAGTGGGTTTGGTTTCGTAAGCAGAATTAATCTCCAGAAAAACTAAATATTTTCAGTGGGTGGGGCTTAAGCACATTTTCTAATTTAAGTATTTCAATTAAAAGAGAGTTTGTCAATTAAGAGACACTGGAATCAAGACAAAAGTTGCTCTTTAAAGGGCGAACCCTTGAACTTGAATGCGACTCATTTAAAGTAAAGTTTCTTTTAACCCTGACACAATCAAGAGAAGGTAGATTGTTGGGCTTTTAGATGTTGGAAGAAGGTATGGAAGATTGTTATTTTGTATCCCAGAATATTTGTACTTTCCATCACTGTATGGTATTCTTGCATTACGGAGTTATTTTTCTGTATCATTCTTGTTTTGTCTGCTTTACATGTCACAGTATCGCACGAGATAACTACAAACCATCACCATATTAAAAATGTTATCAATGTCAATAATCGATCACAATTAAATGCTTCTGACATCAGCCAGAGTTTATTTATTTTAAAAATCACATTAACTGTGCAGGTCAACCACATGACTGTTATTACTGATCCAGTCGTTCAAGAACTCTGTTGGTAAATGTGTCTGTCTCTGATCTTCCTCCTCTCATATGACATCAAACCGTCGTTTTAGGTTCTCGACAAGAAAATTGAAACTTCGACCCTCTGCTGAGTCTGTTTGAATTCACTACAAACACAGATAAAAACATGAACGCGTCATTGACAGGAAGATTTTCACACTTCACTGTTGAGTCTAAGTATTTGACATTGAGTTTAGTTCCCAGTTTGATTTGCAAAATAGGAAAATAACTATTCAAAAGACAAAAATGGCCCCTTACTGAAGGATCCAAAGGTACTCGTCTAATGGATTGTGCGATAATCTTTATAAAGAGAATGGAAGACACAAGTTGACACAAAAATTGGTCTTAACCCAAATCTGTGTTCTGTCCAAAAGAAAATGAAGTATCCTTTTAGTTCATTGTATATGTTTGAATCTGATCCATCATTCATGAATAAAATCCATTTACCATACTAGTCCTGGACAACCGCCATTGGTTAAGAGCAGTTTTCACCAACAAAAATGAATAAATGGCAAAAAAAACCATGTTGATCCCTGATGTTCAATGGAGCTGATTCAACATAAATGTTTAAACTTGTTGTTCTTACTATACTTGCTGTGGAAATCATTGGGGAATAACTATCAATGACATGGGAGCAATCTCTTCAAATGTATTATACATATTGTATAATATATACATATAATATACATTATTGTTAATCCAGACAATCTTCTGACTTTTACCTCTTGCTAGACTGAGAAAAGTGTTTAAACCCATTAAAATATCAATATTTAAAAAGGTTCAACCTTTAAATAGTAAATTCACTGAAGCTCACATTCAAACATGAATACTGCAAGTTTCCCTATGTTATAACCCTGGAGCACAAAATATTGATTATACTATATTAGAGATTTTGAAGAGAACGTTGATTTCTACAGTTATTTGACAATAACACTTAATGACATCAATCTGAAAATATGTTTATTATGTAGAATTTTGAAACATGTTAAATTCTTCTTTATTTTTTTTTTATGATTACATAGATTTGTCATTAGTGTGAAACCACCTTGAAAAGTTCTCAAAGTCTAACTTTGAAAGTATTTGAAAATAACTTGCAGGTCCTTAAAAGAAAAAAGATGATAAAACCGTGTGCTATAATTCTACTCTTTAAAAAAGCTCTTGTATAAAATCTGTAAAAAAAATATATTAGGACGAGTTATAACAGGTGGATTAATTATCTCCCCACCCCCATTCTGGGAGATATTTATGTCAAATTGTTTTTATTTATTTATTTTTTTTCCAGTGTTTTAAACAAAAAAAATGGAATAATTGTGATTTCGGCCCCATGAATGTAATTACCATTAAAGGGGAATTTACTTTACACTATGTTATAACTATTACAATTATTACTATAATAACAACTAAACTACAGAGTTTTTCCCTCTTGCTGAAATGGTAAAAGTGTAAAAATGCATTTGAGTATTAATATTTAAACTGGTTCCTAAGAAAATAAATTGTCTGAACTTCTGCTGTTCATATTCACCGTCTCAACTTCATTGATTCAACTAAATATTTAAGAATATTTACTGATTACATATCTTCTGAATTTACTAATTTAATTCTCTCAATCAAACTCACATTTAAAAATGGTTGTAGGTTTTTCCGTACGAAGAAATTTGATGATACTATAGCAGAGGTTTTGAAGAAAACATTGTTTTCTCAACTTATTTGACATTAAAGTTCATCATACTTGGTGAACTTCTCAACACCTTTTTAAATTGTTTTTTTTGTATCCCTCTGTCGCTTTACATGCAAATCGTATTGTTGTCGTTTATAGATGTAAGCGAGTTCGTGTGCTCTTCAGTCTGTGAGAAATCTATTATGTGAAATATTGCAATATGTTGAATATTTTTTCTCTATTTTAAATGAATACATAACTCTGACGTTCTTGTGAAACCACCTTGAAAAGTGCTTAAAGTAATGAAAGGACTTGCAGGTCCTTAAAAAAAGAAAAAAGGTAAAAAGTTATGCTATCAAATTTAACTATTAAAAAATGGGTTTATATAAAATCTGTTCAACATCTCCATCTTTTAGGACCCGTTATCCCGTGTTAATTATTTTTAAAAATGGGGAGATTTTGATGGGAAATCATTAAAATGTATTTATTTATTTTCCTGCCATTGCTTAAAAATGAAAGCAAAGGCAAGAAGAGTATGACTGCTATAAATAAGCCATGGAAGTAACTGAATAATGCTTTCAGAGATACTCTGTATACTGAAAACATTGTATTTCCGTTCCCATAACTGTTCTTCCCAAGTACGTAAAAGTGTGTCAAACCTCACACCAGTAATATCAGACCACTATAAGAAAATACTTCCTATAATGAGTTTTGAAATTATGAAACCGATATTTATTTTTGTGCTTATTCCCAAGTATTTTCTTGGTAATGTTCGTCATTTTATTCTGAAACTAAGGTGCGATTGAAAGGTTCAGTCTGCAGTGGAGTGCGTCTCGTCCTTCCTCTAATAGCCGCCCAGCACGCCTGAGAACACAAACAATGATCTACAGGTTTTGTGGTTGTGTCTGTGAAGGCCACGTTTCCTGTCATCTTCTATTATAGTTTCATTACGCCGCGGAGACGGTCGGGGCCTGTGAAAGGATGGATGAAGGGGCGCCATCACTTTTCTAACGCACCAATTAGGAACAGACAGGGCGCCAAAGAGACTCATACGTCTACCTGCTTCCACATCTCTTTCGTCCCCCACTTTTCCCATTTGTGGCCCTGAGGGTCGAAACATAACATTACGGATGAAGCATTATTCATGACGCAAACGTGTGTTTCGATGGACAATTTCAGTGAAATACTTTCCATTGTCTGATCTTTTGTTTCCTGTCACTAATGGTCCGACAACAGTATTTTCTCTTTCTACGTGTGTAGAGTAGAGTGAAGTGATGTGTCGTGCAGGAGTAATTCGTTCAGGTCTTTATAATGAATGTCGTAGGAAAACGTTTCATAGTTTTCATGATCCAGACAATGATTTTTGAGAAGGTGTTACACATTGAAAAGTTTTTTTAGTTGTGACAGAACATGATCTGGAGCTCATAATCCATGCGTTTGTGTCTTCTTGTTTAGACTATTGTAATAGTTTATTTTCGTGTCTAAACAAGAAGAAATGTCTCGCCTGCAGTTATTGCAAAACTCTTCAGCGAGAATTCTGAGCCGCTCTAGTAGGAGAACTCACATTTCCACGATCCTTAAAACTCTTTACTCTTCTTTCAGGATCAATTTTTAAAATTCTGGTTCTTACTTTCAAACTATTCATGGTCAGACTCCTCCTTACATCAGTGATCTGATCCAGACTTACACCCCAGCTCGGGCTGTGGATCAGAATCTACTGATGGTTCCTGAACACACTTCCAGGCTGTTGCTCCTAAGCTTTGGAACGATCTTCCTCTCTCTCTCTGTTTGATGATCTACTGACTCCTTCAAGAAACATCTTAAGACTTTTTTATTTGTGCAGGCTTTTCCTTGATATTCTGTGACTCCTGTGTTTGTCTTATGTGTCTTGGCCTTTTAAAGTATATATTTTAACTGTGTATTGTTTCTGATTGTTAAAGCGCTTTGTGACCCTGCTCTAGAAAGGCGCTTTACAAATAACCTTTACTTACTTACTTTTAAAGTAAAGGTAAAGTGTTGTTGGTCTAAATTTCCTCATTATTTATCTCCATCCCCTGCTGCAAATGAGACCTCTTGGGGGGGTGTGGATGCCTTTCTCATCAATTTAGCGGTTTTATTTTAAATTCTATTTTTGGCTCCTACACCAGGTCTCTATAATCCTTATGGTCACTTCTGGCTCTTGGTCCACATCTTACTTGAACATTTGTTGTCTTTAGTCTTTAGCTTTTTTTTGGCTCTTAACACACAACTAATGCGTTGATTTAAGTGTCTCTTAAATTGATCTCATCAGTTTGTGTCTGTTTGTAGAAAACTCTCTTTTCATTAGAAAATGTGTTTTTTTGGGGGGGGGTATGAAATCTTGTTCACCAACCACACCGATTGTGATTGGTCAAGCATCAAGGTCGTCAACTGGACGTCTCCACCTCCAATGGACTTGTTGTATAAACAAAGCGGGGCGTGATTACAGCTGGCTAGATCGGGTGTGAAGTCCATCATTATGCCATAATGGACGTCGCTCTTGTAACCTCTCGTTTGCCAATATATCACGATGGACTTACTGCATCTTGGAAATGATTGGAAAACATTATCCACTTACACACATGTTTTGTGCTACTGAACTTTGTACTGTACTCATTTTAGAACCCATCACATTCTACATTCTGAACATAACGCATAGAATCTTACCTTTTGCCGTCAGATCATATGTTTGTACATCTCAGCTACCAGTGTCAACCCCAGGGAACCTTCAGGGTTCTGATGTAAGAGCAGCACGCTGGTGGGAAAAACTTAAAGGGTGGGATTCCGGCTGGGAATCTGCCCTGAACCCACATTAAAGATCGACACTGCTGGACTTCCGCCGCCTTGAAGATCAAATGAAGTGGAGATGCAAGCTGTGAAGCGAGGAGGTCGTTTTTTTTTTTTTTTTTGTTGTGCAGGGCCAGTGTTTAATTATTGACACTTCCAGCATTGCAAAACTCAGTTCTGTCGAGTCAGCAAACAGAAATATACTCCCATTTCTCACAATTAGTTGAATCAGAACGAGGCTTTGTTGTGCTGCAATAATGATGAGTAAGCTGTAAAAGAAGCAGCTCTTAATTACGGCGGCAAAGACGAGGGAATAAGTGGATGAATTACATTTACAAAATAAACATGCATTTAATGAGACGGCAGTTTTGATTATTTTGACATGATGCAATTTTTAGACCGAGGATTCTTCAGTCAACGTCTTGAGTTTCAAACCGTTTTGATGGAAAATATTGAACTGTAACCCCTGGTTGAAATAGAAGACGAAGTTCTGGACCATTGGTTTCTTCACATCTCAACTGTTCTCAACACCAGAACTGAGACATTAGGACACCAACACTCGTGTCACGGATTAACTGAAATTACTTTTTGTTTCATCTAAAAATGAAAACAAGTTTGGCAACATTTTTTCAACTTTGATATTTTACCAGATCCAATTTATGTCACTTTGTGTTCATTGTTAAGCAATTACCTTAATGGATCACAATGGCTTCTGGCCCCTTAAATCCAAGCTATCAAGTAAATTACTTTTATTTATTATGGTGAATATTTGCCATTTACTCACTTCCTGAAACCGATTAATTTGATTAGTTGATTATGTTTTTAATGTAGAATAAGGCGCTTCTGTTGTAAAGTGATAGTGAATTGTGAACTGGTTAGTTGTTAAATATAAACTGTTACCTGTTAAGCGTATGTGTCGTGGCCATGGAAACCACACAGACTGTAGCGGGAGTGATATTTTGATATAATGCACTGATGTGTTCATTTGATGATAAACCTCTTATTGACCTATAACAGTACACGCTCGGATCCCGAGTAGTTATTGAGAGGTGGATTCATTCAAACGTGCGCCACTGAAGACCTATGTGTGAAATGCACGGCAAACCACTGAAATATACATTACCTTATATCATAATATCTCATCATGACATAATATTAATAACACAATAATTATCAGATAATAATTCAACTTTGTTCCTAAGACAATTCATGAGATATTTCTTTTTTTTCGTCTCTCAGTTGAAAATATATCAGACCAGGACATTTCAGTTTCATTTTTTGTTCAGTCCCGACAGTAAAAACTATTAGAATAAATTTGAATTAAGAATGAAACGTTTTCAGGAGCGACAGAATCTTTGGCTTTTAAAAAAAAATAATGCTTGAGGGTTTTTCTTTTCTCCGCTTTCTCCTGTTTTCCCTTTTAAAATACAAAAAAAAAAATCACACAGGGACCCTTCAAACTGTCAGACCTTAGTGACCTCTGTCCACACCAAACTGTTATCCTGCATCAGCTTAACCTTGTCAGTCTCTGGTCTTATTACCTGTGTTGCTAAGTCCATACATTACTCTCGGATACAGATGGAGAATGTTGCGCAAACTCACTCAGGCATAACTAATCACTCGTGCGGATTGCTTCCGGAACTGGACAAGTTACCCTGGCCCGACCAGAGTTGATGATTATGTGCATACATATCCAAGTCACTCATTGTGCATTCTAGTCTTGTGAAAACAGATCGGTTTGCAAGGTCATGCTAATAAGTTGTTTTTTAAATCCATAATATTCATGTTTAGTTGAGAGGTCCAGGTCTCTTGGTACTTTTCTATGCATGCATTAGAAGTCAGAGAAAAATGACGACATGTTGTCATGAAGAATTTCAACATTCAATGATTTATTTTATTAATATCACATTTAAAGCATAATTTAAAAAAAAACCATTGCTTCCCTCTCTCCCACAGTGCAGGTTGAAAAAGGTTAAAAAAAAAGAAAAAAAGAATGAAAGGGTCATAAACATATTAGAATAATTATAAAATGACATCATATATTTTTTTTTTAATAAGCGTTGTTAAGAGTAAATGAGTTCATTCTATAATTAGCTTGATTTTAGTGCTGTCAACAGAAAAAAGTGTCAATTTTTGTCAAGGCCTCAACTTGAGTTTTTTTTTTTAAATTTCAATTATTTATTGATAAGATTGATATATAACTAAAAGTGTTTTAAAAAAAAAAAGACTTTAACAGATGCAGTTCTCAGTCATTTACTTTCTGATGTACTTAAGACTCAAGTGTTGCTGCAACCTTTAGTTTCACCAGCAAGGCTAAGTTATTTTATCTAAATCATATAAGTGACAGATAATTAAGACATCCCGTTTATAATATGTTCTGTAATTTAACGCATCTAAAACAAGTATTATATAATTCGCTGGATCAATCGATCAAACCCGTCTATTTTCACACAAACAACTTGAGCACACAAACACAGAAAAAAATATTATTTCAGAAAAAAATCACTTGCAAACAGAAACAAAGTTAAATATTACAATTATAATGAACACGATAAACAAATTACAAAAATAATGATGACTCTGATTGGTAACGATTAATTGAGAAACTTGTCTATTACCATCATTTATTAAAATGATAAATTACATTTGAGAAGACAACATCTTGCAGAACATTAAGGAGGCTCTAAAGAGTAATTTCAGCAACATTGACAAAAACGATGAAAGTTGTTGTTGTTGTGTATAAACCAAACATGTAATTGGCCAACAGGGAGTTTATGTGCCCACTTTAAATGATGCACATCGTCGTTGCAGTAAAAATTTTCCAACTCTAAGTTTCAAATTGGAGGTTAAATCTTATGTTGGTAGAGAAACTGCCAGTGAATGTGATTTATAAGAAGGATTGTACACCACCAGAATGAAGCTGCAAGTTAAATATATTCTGAAACCATATATTTATTGTGTAATCCATACAAAACGATACATAGCGAAACGACAATTAGCATAAACCTATTTATGTTTTGCAAGTTTCTAACTTGACGCATTAAAACTCTTTCCGTTTGACGGAAAATCCTTCCATTTTTTTTTTTGGGTAAGAAAGTATTTGCTATGCTAAATAAGTCTCAGATCTTATCCTTAAGGGAAGCATCGTCTGCTACAGCTCTTTCCACACTCTTTTTTCTACCTGACGGTTTAATCCACTGTTTTCTTTTCAAGCACGTCGACAGGCTTGAAAATAAAATCGGAATTCATCGAGGGGTCTCGGCAGCTCTGAGTTTTCTAAGAGGCCAACACGTTGTTGCACATCAGGGGGACTTAAACTGTTTTCAATTATTGAAATGAAAAGGGAATTGAGTGGGGAAAAACTTTTTTTGGCTGGAAAGCTTGATCTCCTTTTCCTCTTGTTTGATTGGAATAAATAAGGTCCACAGTTCAAATCTCTTGTGTGAAGTGTAGGTTCATTTGACGTTTTAAATCATTTAACTATAAATGTCTCGCCTCTGGCTCAGTGATGGTGACGTCCACCATTTATGTGGAAAACGAGCAACACCGTGTGCAGGATGTGCGGTTTGTAGATGGTGATTCCACTTTGTCTTCAACTCAATTTCAAGTGTCAAATTAAATCATCAAGACACTTTAACAGTTTAAATAATACAGTACTATCGAAGGTGAGTGGTCAATGAGCTACAAAGGCTTCCTTTTAACAGGCAGAAACCTTGAGCAGAACCAGACTGCGTGAATGGTCCCGTACTGTTGGTTGGTAGGAAGAAGAGAGACGAGGGGATGGAGAGGGAGGGATAGAAGGAGGAGAAACATGGTGAGAAGAATGTGCTCAGATTCCTTGTCCAATCATATTTCAGCATGCTTGAGCTGCGCCTCTTGATTGGCTAAATCAGAAGACCTGTAGTTTGTTTTGGCTTTTCAATAAGTTCTTCTTCTAAAGATCTACACGTGCAACATGTTGATGTTTTTCCTATCTATATTTAGATTTGATATATATCCGAATTAATCTTACAGAATTGGGTTAAGTGCAAAATTTCAATCTTAATTCAGTCATCTATAAATGTAAATAATGTACTTCAGTTGTTGAAAACAGTTAGTTGACCAAATGACATTGAAACGCACAAAAAAAGGTTAATAAAGTAAATATCATTGTGAATATTAATGTTACACTTTTTAGTATTTTTATCCACACAAAATGACTTATTCACAGGTCTGCAAAGTTGAACATATAATTGGCACCACATATAATATAAAATGAATAAAAATGTATTTTTTGGTTCCAGAAGATTGTCAAATATATGCCTTATTATTTAAGCATCTCTCTCTTGATACTGTCTGTTGGTTTTATTTCACTATCGTTTCATATTGAATTTAAAGGGCTTTTGATGTAAAAAAAAATAAATAATTGATTAATTAAATTAATTACATTTAAAAATTAAATAAACTAACTAAAATTCCCTACATTGAATTTAGAATTTTTTATTTTATTATTATTTAATAAAATGATTGCAATAAATCTGTAAAAACAAAGAATCATCTTGAAAATATTGATATTAAAAATTAATTATTAAATAAAATTAAAAAAAACGGTCCAATACATAATTGTTGAATTAAAATACTCAAATGTATGCCTAAAATTTTTAAAAAAGTATAATGGTAAATTTAACTATTCTACAGTCTAATGGCACTGATACACTCGTACACAAATGTTTGACTGTGTGTGTGTGAATGTCAGTATCTATAAATCTAAAAAAGCTATGCACTCTGGAGAAACCTGATTAGAGTTTGAGTTAGGCTAAGAAATCAAAATTAATTTGGTCGATGCTCCAGCTTTCCACCATTACCTGAGACGGAGCCATAATGATGAGCAGTAGCAGTTCGGCTTCGATCTGTGTCGCACTTACACGAAACTCTGCTGATCTATGCTTCTGCCTGGTGTGTGCGCAGCACTGATGTCTACATGAAGTTATCCTTGGATCTCACACTGCAATATTGATCATCATCTGCAAATGCTGTTTAGTTAAAAGGTGCATTACTCTGTATTTGCTCCAATAGCATACATTACTTCTACTCACATTGTCTCTATTGAATTAATGATTATAATTCAACCAAGTGTTTTACATCATTTGTTCAACCTGAGGTCCTCGGCTGTGGTCAAGGAGCAGTTGTTCCTTCATAATTCCACAATAAATGCAATATATAGAACATTTAATCTAACTTTTCAGAAGCATGTTTTTCCCTTATAATTCTTCCTTGCATTCTTCATAAAAACTTTTTTGAAAGTGTGAGTATAAATGTTGAGAATGTGGAAATGTTAACATCATTTTAACATAACATTTTTAAATATTTTCACGGTGGAGATTATGGCTTTGTTTAGTTTTAAATTGGGAATTTTACACAGGTTTGTGAAGTTTAGGGCTGTCGGGATACATTTCGATACAAAACGATATGATCAGCTCACGATACGATTCAATACAATAAATTAAACTCACGATAAAATACTTACTTACTTACAATATATTCAGCTCGCAATACGATTCAGTAAAATATATTCTGCTTGTGATACATACAATATATTTATCTCCCGATACATTTCAATACAATATATTCAGCTTGTGATTCAATAGAATATTTTAGCTCACAATGCGTTTCGATACGATATATTCAGCTTGTAATACAATATAATATGTTCAGCTCACAATACGATACAATACAATATATTCAGCTCCCGATATGATTCGATATGATATATTCAGCTCACAATACAATACAATACGATACGATATATTCAGCTCCCGATATGATTCGATACAATATATTCAGCTCACAATACGATACGATACAATATAATCAGCTCCCAATATAATTCAATACAATATATTCAGCTTATGATTCAATAGAATATTTTAGCTCACAATGCGTTTCGACATGATATATTCAGCTTGTAATAAAATACAATATGTTCAGCTCACAATACGATTTGATACACTATATTTAGCTCACGATGTTTCGCTACAATATATTCAACTTGTGATATGCAATATGACATTCAATTTACCACATGGTGTATCTCAATATACTTTTATAGTTTTTTGGGAAGTATTTCTTGGGAATTTTTACCTCTTGTGATTGTTACTCTATTTTGGTTGGATTAATAGGTAGACAGAATATGTTCAAATGTTTTAAAAGCAGCTGGAGCCAGCTTGATACTATCCACAGTGTTCGCTGGAATCTTGCAGGATTACATCGTTCTTTAGCTGCGGAGGACATAAAGTTGCACGGACAGAAGTTCCCAAAACCTTTAATAATAATGAAGTAAGTGTTGCCAGCAAAGCTAAACTTGCAGTAGAATATTGAGAAAAGTCACTAAATACTAATTGTAATTAATAAATAAACACGGAGCTGAAGAGGTTTTATAAATAAATTAAAAAAATCCCAAATTAAACATCCACTTCCTCGTACTCTCCCAGAGTGGACCACCACCTTTAGAAAAAGGTGAGACAAGGTCAACATCTAATTGGAAAGTGGAGTTAAACCCTCGGGCACTTGTCTTCTACGGGAAAAAGCTCTCCTGCTTAAAGGTACCATTCAATTATTTTCAGGATTTTAACCCCTTAAATGCCAGTTTAATTACTTCTCACTGTTGTTTTTTAACCTTTGTTCTTCACTTATTTCTAAATACTTATCTTGATCGTTCCCTACAGCCGCCCGTCTTCTTCAGCTTTTCCCATGACCTTAAATATGAAAGTACTTCAGATCAAAATAAGTTTGAACTTTAATCCACATTTGTTAGAATCATAGTTTTAACTATATGGACCCTGATATTTCACAGCCTCCAAAGGAAATATTTTCTCTTGTCAACTGCATGAGCTTCGCTGTATCAACCTGCTGGTTGCTAACTGTGTCTTGCAGCTGCCTGCTGTGGTGGAAAATTACACCCAAGAGTGTTAGGAAGAAAAAAAAAAAAAAAGAGCAAACTGTCCTGGAAAAACTGCTTTTTTTAAGAGTCACAGAGGTACACAATAAATTACTCCTCCATTTCTCAATTTATTTTTTTTATCTTCCAGGTCAAAGATAATTTTCTTCAGATTTGCATCATCTTTATCAACCATTTTATCCATTTATTCATTTCCATATTTAACCATTTTATTATTTTAAACAATTCCCCGAAGGAGACTTCCTGAGGGATCAATAAAGTTTAACCTTGCCTTATCCTTTATTACTTCATGAATGTTTTTTTTTTTGTTCTTTTTCAACATGGCTATTGCTCCCGTGGTTACGATCTTTACCTATGCTAGCTTAGCATTGCTACTCATGCTAGCTACTCGGAAAAAATATGGAAGGAACTTTTCACAATGTAAAAACGTGTGTTTGATGACAAAGGGAGGCAGTAGATAGATAGATAGATGGATACTTTGTTCATCTCCTTAGAGAAATTCACGAAATGGAGAATTGTACTGCGACTACTCAGGAGCTATTGCTGTTTGCAACCACTCTGGTCAATGTCTATTTATTTTTAGTTTTTATTAACTTTTTTTAAATGACCATCATAAAAATTGATTTTTGTTTTATTAACGAGTATCCAATGTCCAAACATTTTTTTCTAGAATAGTTGCAAGTTAAGGCTCAGTTGTTGTCGCATTACATTAAATATACATTAAGAAAGATTTAATCTGTGCATTCATGGTTAATTATTTACATTGTTAGCTTAAACGTACTATAGGCTACCAGTGCAGCTCTCGTACCCTGCCATAAGCTAAAGAAAGATAATGGAAATATAGAAATTCTTTCCCCCTGAAACTATAGTGACTTTTTAGAAGGTGCCATTATTTTTTAATTTCTGATTTTTTGGTTCATAAATGGAAAAAATGTCCCTAACTTTTGCATTTTGAAATTGAATATAGAATGAACGTAAGGTACACGGATCCGTCTCTTCAAATGTGACATTTATATTCAGCTTGTACCTTTTTTCACTCCACGATTTCCTAAAACAAAGTGGTAAATGTATTTTGGAGTCGCAATCGGAGCTTGATGGTGTGACTCGCGCTGCAGTGTGACACGGTTGTGTGGAAAGTTGTATAGGAACTAATTTGTTGTTCACTAATGAGAGTACCGAGGGCCACATTAGTTATTTATTTCCTGAACTTGTTAAGAGAAGGGCACAGTAATTAGCTCGGAGGAGATGACATCCCCGAGCACCAAACATGATCCGTGTCGGGAAACAACGCCGTTCAAGAAACCGGGCCATGACTTTATAAAGTAGCTTTACCTTTCACCTGGTTCTTACCTTGAAACTTGGTCAAATACGTTTTTTTTTCTACGATTAGTGCGGATTTAAATCACATTATGTTGAATCGCTATCTTTAATTTTTACTCCTCAGCGTAACTTCTTCTCACTATGAATAGATGTAAGGAATTATGGAATCTTCATCGTAAAGGTCAGCGGCTGGTAAAGGAAGCGTATAAAAGTTTTAATTTGTCATTCAACCGAGACATTATTAGAAATAAATTGATCAATTTTTGTGCATAGTGAGCGGAGCCACTGATATAAAGTAGTACAACTTATAATACCATGAGAACAATATTTAATTACTAGGACAAATTGTCAATGTAAATAACATGGAACGAATAACATGTAATATGTCTATTTAGCAACATGTTTTGCCCCATCTCTGGTATAAATTCATGTTTTTGATTTTGTAGCATTCCTTTTTTTTGTGTGTGTGGTTTTCTTCAATTTGTGATGTGTGTTGTCGTTACACTTATGTTTTTATTTGCATTTGCCCTACAGGGCTACCAAATGCATCACAATCCACATTCTGATAACTTTAACTTAATTACTCTATAGTTGTTGCTTGACGTCCCCATGTTTGTGTGTATATATATTTATATATATACAGTATATACATGTTTATATGTGTACAAATGTTTTTTGTGCTTTTCATTCAATTTTTTACAAGTAGGGTCGAGTAGAAGTCCTTTTAACATTCACGATTCCAATCCTGATTGTTTTCTAAATTCAGATTCTTTCAATGGGTAACGTAAAAAAAAAGAAGTATAGAATATTCCTTATCAGTACTCGCTTGGTTATAAAACACTTGTTCAGCGGCTTCTTCTCTAAGTTCGCTTACAATTTTGAATCCAAATTTAAACTTTTGAACAATTCCGTAAGAATCAGAAAAGTAGTCCTGGTTCCAATCAATACTCGATACCCAATAGAAATAATTACTGGACTTCATATTTTCTGTCGGCCATCTTGCTTTTGACTATTTATTTAGTTTGTTCTATAACGCCACCCAAACATGCATTACGTATCACATACCACACGTTGTTATTATTTACACTAGCATCAGCTTGCAGTAGCTATTTGACATGTTATTAGACTATATATCCCCAACAACTAGGCCGGGTACCGGTCAAAGCAATATTTTGGTCCAGTTTACAGTAAAAAAAAAAGTAAAATGCAAAGATTTATATTGGACCATCTTTTTCCAGCCCAGGTCCCATACGTGATATGTTGAGATGTATTTTCATGAACCAAGTCAGGTTGTTTTAATCAATAATGGCAACATTAAAGCGGTCCGCTGTGAAAAAAAGATCCAGGGTCGCCGAATTAAAGGGCTAAAATAGCCCCTCCTGACATGTGCAACAGGCAGTAAAAAAGCAATACTGCCATGGCTTTCTGTATTTAAAGCTAAGCCGTCGGGGGTGCAGAGACCCGTGCAGGTGGTGGCGAGAGAAGTCCCGCATCATGTAGGAATAACCCGGGGGCCAGAAACGCAGAAGCAATAGCTCCATTTTATTAATCCCACATGAGTCCCACAGTCAACTAAGCAATGCTACTCTGCTCTCTATTTGACTATTTAAAACTGTACATTTGACCCTGTTTTAACCACAATTACTATATATTTTTGTCATTAAAAGCAGCTTTATGTGTTCCGTTCATGCGGTGCATCCACAGAATAAAGTACCTCTAAAACACATCAAGGGAAAATATCTCTTTCAAGCCTGACTTTTTTATTGGGAGTTGTGCACCTTCATCAAACGCGGCGATGAGGACTCGGGCATGTTTGAAATGTCAGCTTTTCTCAGATATTAATTGGAGCGGAGGCAGCCCAATCAGGTAAACAAAACACGGGGTCCACAGGGGTGGACCGTAATGATCCGAGCTGAGAGCGCGGGGTCTGCTCGGCTGATGGAAAAACAACACCGCCACGTCTGACCACAAAATAAGTCATTTAGACCTTAATAAGTGTGGCGACGTCCTAGTTAGCCGAGGGGGTCGGTGTGAAGCAACAATTTATTATCAGGGCTCAGACATGTGGCACAGAATGGAGATTAGAAAGCGGAACTGCTAATGCAGGAAACACTGTAGCAACAGAAAATGTAGCAAGTATCTTAAACCACATCATTCTTACTGTGACATTTTTAGGGGTATAGGTCAATATATATATACATTTTAATGTAGGGACTGTAGCTAATTTGTGTTCGTCTTCATGTCCTTAGAATAATCACTCTTGAAAACATTTAAATTCTTCTAGGGTTTTCCTCAGTCATGTCCATCTACTCAACTTGAGAAATTGTTCCGAAAAGACTTCACTAATTCTCTATGTTTTATGTTTTCAGCAGTGTCGAGAGTTGCTACTTTGATTTTTTTTTTTTCCTCTAAATTTGAATATTTTTTTATTGTTTCTCTTTCATAAACGGTCACCTTCCTTCAACTTGACACATTCTGTCCCCATCATGCACTTCTTTTCTACACCCTTTATTGGTAACAAGTACCATTAAAGACTTTTGTTGACTTGTTCAATTGAGGGCTTTTGAGAAGCCAAAAGATTTCGGTCTGGAGTTTCGTAAGTATGCGGCGTCTGTATAGTTTCAACGTCAATGTTGATGTTGTCACAGAAACTATCAATGTCATTGAAAAGAAAAGTTAATGATGAATTATTGAACAGGTCTATTGAAAGTTACTCAGTGGAAAGGAGATGGTCTGGATACTTGTTTGATTAGCCAATCATCAGACCATTATGTAAAATCGTGATGACATAGAAAGACAAAACTATAAAGTCAAATATTCAATTGCGATAGTTCACCCAAAATTAAAATTTCACTCATTTTCTATTCAACCTCGATCAAGGGCTGGGATTATTTAGGATTTAGTAATCTGTTCCTTTTCAGAGTTATAGACCTAAATGTTTTTTCATTTTAATGTAGCGACTGAATCTCTTTGGTCTTTGTCTTCATCTTCCAACAAAAATAAAAACTTAAAAACATCCAAATACCTTCACGGTGCTCGTCTGTAATGTCCATCTTGTCATGTCATCTTAAAAAACAGCTTTTCGAGGCTTCAATACAAGATGGACGTTACAGACAAGCACCGTGGCGGTATTTGGATGTTTTTAAGTGTCTTTTTTTCGGAAGAAGATGGAGACAATTCAGAGCCATTGCTACATTAGCATGGACTAACATTTCTGCCTTTAACCCTTGTGTTAGCCCTGGTTTTCGGGCCTTTGGGTCACCTTGACCCAATATGTTTGTGGTTCGAGTAACCTTGACCCTGAGGTAACACAAAGGTTAACTCCAAAAACGGATTACTCCGAAAATAATCCCAACCCTTAGTCTACATGAGGTGAGTAGAAAATGAGTGAATTTTGGGTGAACTATCACTTTAAATTCAATCTACTCTGAGACGTATGAATAATGCATTTATGTGTAAAGATATAAAAGTAAAAAATATTTCAGGGACAGAAGTGTAAGAAATATTAAGATAGATTAAGATGAAAAATGCTAGGAAATAAATGGAAATAATAATGTGAGCATAACTAGCTATATGGAAAAAACATAAATAATAAAGTATGAAAACAATAGCAACATAATTAACATCAACAAAGACGGAAACATCAACAATCAATTGAGGCTAAAGGAAAGCAAGCAAAACACCTGCATCTCCCTGACTGGGTTTGTTAGCAGCACCACAGTTGACATGCCTGTCCTTCACAGTCACTGTCACGCTTGCTTACTCTTCTCTGATAACTTATTGCCACCTTGACCCCTCTGCACCTTTCGTCTACTGTGGCGATAAATTATTCAAGCATTCGCCCACTAGCTAGTTTCAGCTCTTGAGTTAAAGTGACCCGAACCCAACAATTCAATTTTGTTCCACGTTTTAACGTTCAGACAGAAGTTCACGTTCACAATTGGCTCCTTATTCAAGCTTCTTGATGAACATCATCAGCCAAGCAGATGTTTGACAGTCCTCTTGAAAAACGTTTTTTTCTATTGAAGAAAAATGTGTCAAAGCATCCATCTTTGACCTTGAATTCCTCCTACCTTTATAACTACAACAACAATGATAACTGAGTCCAGTACCATGTTTTGAAATAATTACTTTATAATGTTTTCCCCTGTCTGAGATCTGAGCAAACAAGAGGTTACGAGAGTGAGTCCATTGATGTAATAATGGCTTCATTCCTCCTCCAACAAGCTTTAATCACACGCAGCTTTGTTAAGACCAAGGAGCTGGTCTTGGACTTCGGGAGGTCCAGGACAAAGCCACTTCCAGTGTCCATCAGAGGCGACGAGGTGGAGATAGTTGACAACTATAAGTACCTCGGTGTGTGGCTGGACAGTAAACTGGACTGGTCCTGCAACACAGACCATGTATATAAGAAGGTTCAGAGTAGACTGTACTTTTTGGAGAGGCTTCGATCATTTAACATCTGCAAGAAGCTCCTCTGCATGTTCTACCAGTCTGTGGTGGCCAGTGTCCTGTTCTATGCTGTGGTGTGTTGGGGTGGAAATGTGTCCAGGAGGAGTGTCAACTGGTTGGACAGGTTGATCAGGAGGGCTGGTTCTGTGGTTGGAATGAAGCTGGACTCACTGGTGACAGTTGCTGAGAGGAGATCACTGGACAAACTACTGTCCATCATGGATGATGACAGTCATCCTCTGAACACTGTCATCAGTGAGCATCGAATGCTCCTACCCAGGTGCAAAACAAATAGACTCAGGGACTCATTCATTCCTCGGGCTATTAAATTGTACAATTCTGAGTTCGGGGGCAGGATTGGAGTAAAAGTATCTGGATGTTCTGTTCTATGTTAGTCTTTGTATCCTTTGTCTTTGTTGTTTTTCTTTGACCTATGTTCTTTGTCTTTATCTTTAGACTTAGATTGTGTCATCTTGTTCTTTCTCTTTGTTCTTCTTCTTATTTTATTTTTTATGTATTATTTTTTATTGTTTATGAAAAATTGCTGGCTATTGGAAAAAAACAATTTCCCGAAGGAGACCTCCTGAGGGATCAATAAAGTTTTACCTTACCTTACCTTAATACAATGAGTCCTTTGGAGGCGGAGACTTACTGGCCACAAACTTTGCCTCAAGATCAATGTAAATCTTTTGGTCGGCGTTCACTATTGACACACAACTTTATTGCAAGCCAACATTTTTCTTTTATCATTTTGTATCCTTTACAGTACGTAACTCTTCATTCAGTGGCTTCTCTTCATCAAACCACATCTTTGAGCTGAAGGTGTGTTTGGTGTTAATCAAAAATAATCTATTTCAACGAATCAATAATGACATGAAAAGTTATTTAAGTGACGTTTACTTCATAGTGTTGACTCAAACCAATAGGGGAAAAATAATCCGTCTTGTTCAAACTTTACAGAGAAGGTTAATAAACTTTAATTTAAACATCACAAACGTGTTTGATTCCAATTGATATGCTAATAAAAGCTGGAAGGTTACTTTTTAAATTAAAAAAATCTAAGTCCTTGGGCATATCCTGAGGGTAGAAAGAGGACAAACAGGAAGCAAAAGAATGTGTTAAACTATTCTACACGCTCCATTAGCCACTGTTTGGGTAGCACTGGTGCTTCTTTGGCTTTGATTACCAAGCAGCAGGGGAAGTGCTACGTCGATTTTCTTGCTTGATCTCGACAAATTTTTCTTATTTATTCTCAGGCACACCTCTATTTAACATCACAGCGAGGTTGTCTCAGCGTGAACAACCACGATGAACCACATGGTGAGCAAAGGAAGTGAGAATGTTTACAAGACATGGAGTTGGATTGGAAGAAAAAAAAAAAAGACAAATGTAGCTTTAAATGCCTACGGCTATAAAAACAATACCATTTCTTCACGCTTATTTTTAGTTGATCAGTTTGTATCTTAAGGATGGAAAGTTTATAATATAAACTATTTTTTTTTGTGTTTTATATTGTATAACCTAAGAGGAAGAAATGTATATATATATTTTTAGAAAGTAATAATGACCAGGGATCATCAACATAATGAGCATTAAACATATAATGCATAATTAAGTTGTTACAAAACAGCCTTGATAATAAAAATGTTTCTGTAAAATGTTAAACATGGCAGATAAAAACAAACTACTGTGTGAATTAAAACCACTAAAACTGCTAAACTTTGTTGCAAACAATTTTCAGAGTACATTCTGGTTTTTAAAAGAAAAGGGGGGGAATCTAAATGTCCAAAAAAGGCTAAATAAATGTTACAATAAGTTAAATTAAAGACTATTTTACCAGAATTACAACATATACTTGCTAGACTTTTTAATGAATATGGATCTGTAAATAATTTATACAAATCAAGAAAGAACACTGAGATAATCGAGATATATTGAGCCTCCAAGAATAAAATATAATCGCAATTTTAATTCTATGTTTAGCAGCGACAGTAATAGTTCATACTTGCTGTTATGGACAGTTTGGTAAAAGTACGTTTTGCTTGGCCCACGACTTTAAGGGATGAGGATTTTTGACCCTTCATTTAGTCCAGTAAATGGTCTAACTGATGTCCACTTTAGGTGCCGACTGACCATTGGATTTATCCCGACAAAGAAAAACACAGGAAAAAAAAATCCTTCTTTAAAATACGTCAACTTGCAAACAGAAACTGCAAATTAAGAGATAAAAAAAGGGGCATATACGTGTTTTTTTTTTTTATAAATCAGCAAAATAAATTCTCAGAAAACATATTATAAAATGGGAATTCCATTTGAAAATTAAAACATGCGAATAAACGTGTTTCTACATAATCTTTTCAAGCATTTTTACTAGTATTTGCATTACAGATTGGAGTAGAATACACACCTATTAATTGTTTCCTTTCATCTATTTTCCAAGCATCTGACTTTCACTGGCACTAAAGTTCTGTGAGTTCTTAGGAAGCATTCATGACTGGATCACAGAAACTGTAATTAAAAGAATCTCTGTCAGCGTAAGACATCACATGCTTGCAAAGAAAAGAAATGTTCAAAGCAGCACTCACTGCATGTTGACCTGAAAACCAAGCCTGTCTTGAAATGAATGTGTTTGATTCCGAATGTTGCTTCTGTAGATTGAAGCCGTTTGGCTTCTGGACTTGAGCGGAGATATCTCTGGGACGCCGATGCCACCTGGTTGTGATTCAATTCTCCTAGATTTTTTTGTTGTTGTTGTTGCTTCCCTCTTTCAATCGTGCCTTTTAATAAAGTCTCTATCAGAGAATGACTGCACAGGCAGGAGGCTGGAACTGGAAGAGAAGAGAAGTGAGAGGATTTTCTCTCCAGCATATTTATTTCTCTGATAAGGAAATGCGACTGAAAACGACAGTCACACAGTGTGACTGTTCATTATTTTTTTTTTCCAAACGTCACGTGGTCCTGGCAGGGAATTGCACGGCATGCCTGAAAGGGATGATTGCAAGAGCACTTAGTCATCAAGTACACAGTACATACACAGGTCTTCTTACTATTAACCCCAGCAAAAAAACCTAATTCATATTCATGGATTTTTCAGTAGCTCTACACAAGAATAATAGAAATAATAAAATAGATTGAATTCAGTGCTTGAACGCTGAAATCTCATCTGATGGTTCAGTTAATTGTTTGCAATATTTGTTTTTGCAAGAAACATTCAAAACTATTTCTCATCTCTTGACAAAAGAGCTTAGCGTGCTCCATGTGAATAAACAACACATGTTTGTGTTTGCCAAACTTACACAATCGGATATTAGTTTATGAGAATAACATTTATATCTGCGTTATTTACCCGTTTTGTTTACACAACATGGGTGTTTAGACCTACTATATATTTTAAAACAAATAATTCTAAATCTTAAGGTGTTTTTAGGTCTACATCAAGGATGAAGGAAATTTGTTGCGTGACAGAAAGTCTAGTTTTGTCTGAACTTGTTATGTTTTAACTAAGAAAAAGAAGTCAGAATATTTCTCATTTGCCCTTCACATTTTGGATATCTTTATTTTCATGTTTTCAATTTGTTTTTCCCATTGAGGCTATTGTGCTAAGGTGGGTAATTAAAATTCCAAGGAGTCAAACATAATATTGTGTGATAGTTGTGAGATAAAAAATAAAAAAGAGAAAACTGTTGAAAGTAAAGCTAGCGTTCTTGTATTCATAGTGCACTTTTTTTTTTTTAACCATTTTCATTTATTTTGAAACCAATGAATGTCCAAACATTGGCTTTAGTTGCTGGTCGATGGTATCCTCTCATCCTCAGTCATTACGGGATTTCAACGTTCCCTTGGTTGTGAAGGACGTAAAGACTGCTGCCATCTAGTGGCCTGACATTTAATTGCAACCCAAAAATGACAATGAAAGAAAATTACTACTGAAAGTATATAGGCTATAATAAAGTGTTTTTCTATTATAAGTGTAGTTAAGATGGATAGATAAAACTTGATTGATCCCTCTGGAGGTCTCCTTTGAGAAATTGTTTTATTGTTATTTATTTAACTTCATATACCTTTTATTTAAGTGAATCATAAAGGAACTATCTAAATATACATATATACAATTTTTGATCGATTTTCTTTAAAAGCTTTTTGAATCAATATCAAAAATAGATAGATGGATAGAACTTTATTGATCCCTCTGGAGCTCTGCTTTGGGAAATTGTTTTTCCAATTAGACAGCAATACAGACGATCATTTAAAAAGAACAAGAACAGTTTCTATAAAAGAAAGAAAGTACAAGATGAAAAAAAATGTCATTAAATAATGAACATTAATAAAATATTGACAGGAATAAATCAGTAATGAATAGTAGTGTGTTTTGGCAAGAATCTGGCGATACGCTACAGTATATTGTGCAACTGTAGTACTAAGGATAAGTTTGTAGTATTGCCTGATTAATTGAGTCTGGTATTGTAGAATTTACTGACCAAATGATTCTTAACAAAGTCAGAACTGCTTTCATTTGTTTTAAAACCAAAATATGTCCAAAGACCAGCTTTGAAAGCTGCTGGCATGAACTGTATCCTCATTGTGGTATTTTAGCTGCCGGGCGTTTGATTGCAACAAAAATTATAACAGTGAAAAAAGAACAACACTTGAGTAACAATGAAAGAAAAATACTATTGAAAGTATTGAAAGTGTTTTTGTATTATTAGTAAGTAATTATAAGTTTATTGATAAATATTTCTTTTCATATGCCTTTTATTAAGTATGACTCATAAAGGAACTATCTAAATATAAATATATAAAATTGTCAAGCTTTTCTTTAAAAGCTTTTTGAAGGACAATATCAAAAATGTCCTTAAATAATGAACCTTTTATGAAATATTGACAAGGAATAAACCAGTAATAGATAGAAAGATAGATACAGTGGATGGATGGACGGACTGACTTTATGACTATGATTTATGTTTTTTGATGGATTTTACTGAACCTGTCTCCACCTCGTCTTCCTTCAGTGCTGTATCTCTGAGTGATATTTCATCACTGGTGAACAAGATGAAACCCTCCTCTTGCTCAGACGACTTCCTTTCTTGTAGGCATGATGTCGGCTGACTCGGGTCAATGTCAGCCTTTGACACAGTTGATCACCAGATCCTGCTGAGAAGACTGAGGGATGAAGTGGGACTGTCTGGGTCTGTGTTAGAATGGTTCTCATCATACCTTTCTGGGCGCAGTTTCAGTGTATCTGCCAATCAAATGAGGTCTGAATCGGCGGATCTGTTGTGTGGAGTCCCTCAAAGTTCTCTTCTGGGTCCTTTATTGTTTTAGCTGTACTTGATTCCCCTCGGTAAAATCATTCAGAGATTTCAAGATGTTTCTTATCACATTTTTGCTGATGACATCCAGCTCTACTGCTTTTTGATCCAACTGAGCCCCAGAGGCTGAACAGCTTAGTCAATTGTTTGCTAGAAATCAAACAATGGCTGAGTGAAAACACTTTGCAGCTAAATGTGGACAAAACTGAAACTCTGGTTATTGCGCCTGATGATAAGGTTCCAGGGTTGAGTCAGTACTTGGGTGACTTAGGTCAGTCTGTCAAACCGAGCCTGAGAAACCTGCGTGTTGTATTTGACAAAGACATGTCTTAAGACGTGCTAATGCTTTGTTACACCCGAGACTAAAATAGAACGCATTTAAGTCATCTGTCGTCTGTGCCAGGTAGGATCAGTCCCTCTGGAGTTCGGGTTTTGATCAACCTGGAATGGTTCCCCCAAATGTACCTTAATGTCACAAACGCATCTGTTTTTCTACTTTAAAAAAAAGAAAGAAAAGAGATTCATTTTGATAGGATAAATAGAAAGATAATTTATTTCATTAATTTCATCAGAAACAACACACACATAAATACTGTTACTGAGGAAAAACTCTAAACTTAGGAAAATGATGTCACAACAGGATCTGGAGCTTATAATCGATGCGTTTGTGTCTTCTCGTTTAGACTATTGTAACAGTTTTTTTTTTCTAAACAAGAAGGAGCTGTCTCGCCTGCAGTTAATACAAAATTCTGCAGCGAGAATTCTGAGCTGCTCTAGTAGAAGAACTCACATTTCTTCGATCCTTAAAACTCTTCACTGGCTTCCAGTTTCTTTCAGGATAAACTTTAAAATTCTGGTTCTTACTTTCAGAACTATTCATGGTCAAGCTCCTCCTTACATCAGTGATCTGATCCAGCCTTACACCCCAGCTCGGGCTCTGAGGTCTGTGGATCAGAATCTAATTATGGTTGCTGAACACGGTTCTGGACCAGAGGAGAGAAATTTGTTATTTGTGCAGGCTTTTCCATGATTTTCTGGGACACCTGTGTTTTTCTTGGTGTTATCTTGATATTTTTAGAATATATTTTTTGAGTATCTTTTGGATTGTTTGAAGTGCTTTGTGACCCTGGTCTAGAAAAGCACTCTATAAATATAAATTACTTACTTACTTTATTAATAGATGTGTGTATTGGCAAGAATCTATGTTGTGCAACTGTAGTAGCAAGAATATGTTTCTAGTGTTGTCCGAGCACTTGAGTCTGGTGTT
Organism: Callionymus lyra; assembly: GCF_982586985.1. Taxonomy (NCBI): domain Eukaryota; kingdom Metazoa; phylum Chordata; class Actinopteri; order Syngnathiformes; family Callionymidae; genus Callionymus; species Callionymus lyra. Next base: position 5,979,234 of record NC_141833.1, read on the forward strand.
TTTTGAAACCAAAATATGTCAAAACATCAACTTTGAAATCCTGCAATGACTGTGGACGAGAGGATACAGTCGACTCCAGCAGCTTTTAATGTTCCCTAGGCTGCGGAGTATGTAAAGACTGCTGCCGTCTAAATAAATTAAAATTAATATTAGTTTATATCACACACTATAAGCCATTGAACTATGGTAACACATACAATATTAGTTGCAATCCAAAAATGAAAATAGTAAAATAGTTGGAGGTTTTTTTTGGGGTGGGGGAAAGGTAATGTTGGTAAAAAAGAAAACTGATAAAAATATGGCCAGGAAATTAACTGCTTTGTTGCATTTGATCCTCTCTGATGTTGGAACACAGTCCCGTCTCGAGGGACGGAGGTCAGCAGAGTGGACAGATGAGTGTCTTCAAGCAGGACCTCACGCTCTCACAGAAAGCCAGCAAACTGCAGCTGCACAGCAGGACGAGTAAAGGAGAGTGCTTTCATTTGTATAAATTATTGTGCGGCATGAAAGCAAGGTCACGAGAGAAGTTCACGTTCAGTGAATAAAAAAAGTGAAGTGAGGAGATGGTGGTGTATGGAAATTGAAATCAGATGTTTGAATCCCATTACACAATCTCTGGCTCCACCGTCAAAACGTGTCCGCTCCCATTTTCCCCTCCACTCCTGTCCTTTAAAACTCCTCTGTGTGACAAATATTTGTCAAATTATTCCCTCTTTTCTGCTGTCAACCCACAATGGCCCACGGCAGAAATGTACAAAGCGCTTCCTTACATATTTTTAGCATATTTTACAAGGCTCGCGATGGTCTGTGTGAACCGGGGAGCAGCAGCCAGCAGCCCATTAATCATCGTCAGCTCTGGCGTTCTTATCTCCGCTTCCTCCATCGGCTCAGCCGAGAGGAACCGGAGCATCTTCAGATGCCTTTCACTCACCTTTAGACTCTACGGTCCAAATCATAGACGTTGATTCAGAGTTATTAGATTGCCCACAACAGAAACGGTGACTCATTATGAATAACACTTTATAATTGATATAAAAGGGTCAGTGGTTTAATGTGTCTACAGTATTTATACTATGGCATAATTGTGGAGCTTAACTATGTAGTCTTAACTTGAGGCCTAATGAAGGATAAAGTAGTCCATCACCACCTCTACCATTATACCATTAATTCAAATATAATAATTTTCTGACCAGTGCTTGAGTCATAAGGCTTTCAAGCAGCACTATGTAACATTTTTTTTAAAACTTTGTGAAATTGGTTTCTGGGACTGCTTTAACTTTGAAGTGCTTTTCTTGAACAACTTTGACTGGTTGCACCAACTTAATTTCACTCTTAAAACCTAAACTAATGTGTTGATTTAAGTGTCTTAAATAGATCTCGGACCTCTACTGTACTCCTCAGTATGTTTGTACAAAACTTAACCATGCACACTGAAAACACTGTTTTTCTGGAGATTCAAATCTTGTTTTAAGATAACCATGCCCACTCTGTTGTGATCGGTCAAACACTAAGGTTTGTCCCTGTATGTCATCAATCCCAGAAGTCTCCACCTGCCAAGGAACTGGTTGTATAAACAAAGCAGGTGGCTGGAGGAAGAGTGAAGGGTTACATTACATCTTAATAGACTCCACTCCCAGAAACCTCTTGTTTGCCGAGATTTCAGACAATGTTACATAGTGCTGCTTATTACTAATAATATTTTTATTATCATTAACATTTGTATAAAATGTATCTTGAAATGTATCATTGCTATATTCTGGTCTCATTTTTTAATCATATCACAACAGATGTTTTTGTTTCGTAGAAATATGTCGACCTGTTCGATAGCCTTTTAAAGTCACAACCTGTCACTTTAATAATAACTGTTTGGGGGCCCCGTGTGTCTCGAAATTGTAACTGCAATGACATCTTTAATTGAATATTGACTGAAAGAGACTCGTGTTTTCAAAATATATGCTGTTTCTGGTTTGATATTTCTGGATACTTCACATTGTCTCTCAGTACTTCATATGAAAACATCGTCTCTAACCCACTGCTGTAGAGCATTTTGGTGGTCACAAGATCCAAGCAACCGAAAAATCATGCGATGAAAAACATCTTTAAAACTAATAGCTACAGTAGAAAGTTAAACTCCAAGTTATGACCATTAAAAAAAAACACTTATAAAAGAAATGTGAAAAGAAATGTCACAACGTTGCAGTTATTTTAAGATTTACAATGTTTTTACAGTCAATTTATTTATTTTATATTTTTGTAAATAAAATGTTTTAAAATTAATTCTCATTCTTCTTTGTTTAACCAGGTCTAACCAGACTGTTTTTTATTTAACACCTTCTGTAGTCCTCACACCAACTAGATATTTAGAAATACTATTTTTACCTTGTGTTGTGTACAAGCCATTACATAAGCAGTGATATAACTTGTTCACCCACATAATTTATTCATCGAAATGACTTCATCAAATGTCGATCATTGCTTGATTGATAGAATAATCCTCCAATGTAAATAGAAAACGTGTGGGTTAATTTCCTCGACCGCTCCGTCCCTCACTCGACCCTCCACGAGGGAGTGAACGGTCATAATACATAATGTGCCGTCATAGTATTTGTTTACAGGAGCATATGGGAAATATCTGACGCTAAGCAAAGAGGACATCTGACACCCTCCGCTGGGGTGACCAGGACCCTCAGAAGACTCATAATCTGCAGATTGTGGGTTTTTATTTCCCTCCACTGCTCAGGTCAGCTGTCAGAGTTTTAGAGGTTTGATTCGGCGAACATAAATCTGTCGCCGCTGTGAGCAGCTGCTCCGGCTGCTTTTGTGTCTCCCGAAGGTCTAGTAAGAACTAAATGCAAACTTACTTTTAAAACGTACCCCCCAATATTCCGAATATTGACGACTCTTTTTTTTATGATGGATTGGAGCTCATCTGTTGCCATGTCGATGATGATGTCGTCTTTTGTTTTAATAACCGGGCAGCGGTCCACCGACGATGGTCAAGTGTCCCAAGATGTTAATGTTCCCTTTGAAGACCGATAATTAATCATTGTGACACCTGTTTAAACATCCTGCCAAGCCCGTCTCAACCTCCTTCCTCCTCTCCGGCCCCTCCGGTCTATTCAAGCCCCGCGTTAAAAGGAGCACTTTGAGAAAAAAAAGGCCATGATGTAGGATATCGCTTTGAGGACATTCAGATGCTAATGTCAGTGGCGATGATGAGTGTACAATTAGCCAGAATTGACTGACAATCATGTGACCAACTCCAAATTGGGAGGCAAATGAAGCTTATCTGATGATAATCACAGTTTAGACCAGTCGGGTTCTTTGATTCAGTCTTGTACTGCATACATGGATTATTTAAACAAAGGGAATACCACTTAGCATGAAGGATATCCCACCGCTGCCATCCCAATTTTATTTTATTTTTTAGACAAAAGGTATTTCGGGTGAATTATCACGTAAATTAACTCTTTTTTTTTTAGTGTAATCCATTTCTTTTTAGAGCAATAAACAAAAATGTATGTTTCTGTTATTGTAGCAACTGGAGCTCAATGGTCATCTTCTTTCAAAAAGACGGACTTAAAAACCAATCCAAACTCCTCCATACTGCCTCTTGTATTAAAGCTTTACAATGGGAAATTCTTCCGAAAAACTTGAATAAGTTTTCATTTTGAGGTTGTTTGATGTATGTGAACATGTCTGGAGTACTCGTGAAGTCTATAAAGACATTCAAAATTATTTCAGGTTAGAACTCTCTTTACTGTAAAAGCCCAAAGTTTCCAGAAATGTGGAAATCCTTGTGTGATTGAACAAAAGTGATGTTGATTTGTGTCTGTACAAAACTGTCTTTTCATTTAAATAAATACTTTAGAAAATGTGCTTAAGCCCAGACCACTGAAAACCTGTTGTTTTTTTGGATATTAAATCTTGTTTACTATGAACACAACCACTCTGCTGTGATTGGTCAAGCATCAAGGTTTGTCACCGCTCGTAATCAATCCCAGAAGTCTCCACCTCCAAGGGACTGGTTGTATTTAACAAAGCAGGGTGTAGTTAAGGCGGAATGGAAAACTGAATTAAAACATCATAATGGGATATGATCTCATAACCTCTTGTTTGCTGAGATTTCATACGGGGTGAACTTTATAAACTAATAACTTTGAAACATCATCATGATGATGGACTTACTGCATCTTGGAGAGGAAGACTTCAACATTTGAAAGTGAGTCAGGAGAGTTGGAGTTTCACATTGGTTGTCCTTTCAGTATGAAATGTTAGAGGTAAATACACCATACCTTATGAACTCCCATCATGCACATTGTACAGAATACCTGGCAGCTGATTAATTCATTTTCAACATAACAGTTTATATAGGCAAATAATTGCTAACATATTGCACGGGGCTGCTCTGTTGCTCCTGTGAACATATAAACTTGTTCTCTTTCCCAAATTATCACAATTTAAAAAAATATAATGACAATTAAGAGAACAGGAGACGACTAATATTTCAACCGTCTATACCCTACGATCGTTTCAGAATTTCACTTATTTAGATCAATACCACGAAACATTTCCAGTGGAACCTACTTTTTTTATTTTCAAAAGATTGCAAATACATTATATTTCATTATATTCACTGGAAAGCCTGGCTTCTATATAGTGCATTTGTTTCCACTAAATCATTTCAACTGGATAGAAAAGGTCATGCTAAATATCTATGCTTCGTTCAAATGGTAGAGTTGTGGCTTGATCTGGATATTGTCTTTGTGTCCCTGAGCAAGACACTTAACCCTGATCGCTCATGACGGTTAAGCTGGTGATCTGCATCGCCTTACAATGGATGACTTGGTCCAAAGAAAGCATAGAAACCGCAATATAAGTAAGAACCAATTACAACTCATAGTTCCAACATCGTGTCAGAGACCCTTTAAGGGTTTCATACATGCTGACCAAACATTAAAAGTTATTCTGTAATTATATAGAATGACATTAAACATATTCAAAAAGATTATATCCACAGAAAGCGGAGAGAAATAGATGAACTCTCCAGATCCTTCACTGTGTGAAAGTATCTCATAGAACATGCATGTAGAGCATCACGTCTACATGATCCATAAGAGCCGAAACTAAAGCAGGGTTGTTCAGATACTGCGAAGGCGATGAAGAGAAGCCATTCCATTTCCAAACGCTTTCTCGCAGCAACATCTGCTTGACAAGCCAGAGAAAAGTGCAGCAAAGTAGCAGGCAGGCTCCTCACCTGGGTGTGAAACACTTCATTCCAACAACATCGACATTCACACTCGGCGGAGTGATTCATGAATCATTCAGATCCTCCAGCACCTGACAACGGTCCGTGAAAACGGCCTCCTTAAAGCTCCAATCTGTCGCTTAAGAGCGAGCAATGCATTTGATGTAGAATAAAAGGCTTTTTTTTTTTCATCATCACACTTGAGTGGACGTGATTCGGCTAGTTTTATTTTTTGTGTGTGCGATACAGTATGATGTGTGTAATCGCCGTCTTCAGAGGAGTGAAAATGATACTCCTCAAGCCAGGACGTTAGCATGTTAAGTGTTTACAGACTAATGGAGTTTATACCTCCTCATCTGGTCTGAACAATACGTCAGACGCACTATTAAAGTCCTTTATAGACTCTTGTTTGCGGTGTTTACTGTTGTGCTCGCTGCCACCTGAGAGGCTTCCGTGCACATGCATTTAGAGGAGGGAGTGATTTTTCCTTTGGTGTTCACAGCAGCATCAGCAGAATATTTATCCTCTGGCTTTACATAAAGAAGGCTTAGCTGAGGAATATACGCCTCCGTCTTATCAATCCCACCAAACATACATTTTTGTGCAGACGTCAAGGGAAAGTAAAGCTTCAGTGTTGCCCTTAAGAAAGTTCAGAGGAAATGGCACAATATTGGCGTGGAGAAATGTACACGGTTCAACTGCACGGTTCAACTTGGTGACAAAAATCCTTTTCATATAATCTGTAATAAACCAGTTGAGCAGCATTTCTTCTTTTTGAACTGTATTATAGGTACTTTTTTTGGATATTGTGTTTTAGACTTTCTTCCTTCTGTGTCTTTTAAAATAGCAATGTTGTCTTATGTTTCCATAAATGGGAGAAAGCAGGTTTTAGCCTCACCCGAGTCAGGTGTGGGATCCCAAAACATCATTAATTTAGTTAATTTCTTCAATAAAAATACAACAAAATGAATTGATATTCAAAGATTACTGTGTAAGGGGCTTCCGGGCATCAAGTCATGGTTATATTGCTGGAGGGTGACGTAGCAGATCTGCCGACACTACTTTTCTTAATAGTTTATCATTCAGTATTTGAGACTTGTGACGTCACACTAAGTATCTTCAATGCCACTGCCCCAAAAATGTGCCATGATTGGTCACATTCCAGTCACGTTATACTTGAAAGATATTTAAAAGAACAAAATAAAAGTAATAAATGTTAATCTCGATGAAAATTATCTTCTGATTTCCCCCTGGAAAAACGTTCAATTCAAATTTAGTGCAGCGTTCTAATGCACATTTTCTCATCATCATTTTACTGATGTTCAGAAGTACAGTAAAAATCTCCATGTATAATGTGAGAGTGACCCAAGATAAAAGCTTGAATTAGTAGTAGTAGTGAATTAAAAGGTGAATTTGGCAATTGTATGTGGAGTTCCTCAAGGCTACATTCTTGGACCCCTTTTGTTGAATGGAAAAGGCATGTCGACGACAAAATAACGCTGAAATCTTCTTCTAAACTTTTGCCGACAAAGACCACCAGGTCACCTTCTAAACATTTGTTAAAACACCATTTTTTCCCCCAATTCAAACCATAAACGGGTAAATAACATTACATTGATAAAGCAGGTAAATTCAACAAATTAACCTGCGGTAAGACAAAAGCACATGACCTCCTCTGGTAACGGTTAAAACTTTTTTGACAAAAACTTCAAAACATCAGGTACTATTCCCATGATGCCATCTGTTTCTAAACTTTCTTGAAGTTTGTCTTCTGCGGTCTAATGTGTACTGAAGGACCGGTGATGTATCGCATATATAAAGCGACGCTCTGGCTCGATTCAGGGCAAAATCTGGTCTGCATTTCTATTGTGCTACCCTCCACACGTCCTGCTCAGTATTTATTGAGACGCCTCCAAAGCAATCTGCCGTGGCAGGCACAGATGGCTCCTCTAATCCAGGTAAATTATCTTTCAACCTTTCAGAGTAAACAGCCATTTTCTCTAAACGCGTGGTTCTCGCAGGCAGAGAAGTCTTAATGCGTTTCTGAACACGTGTTCCTCCAGACACAGATTAAATGGTGCATCTTTATTTTAATAATATTGAATGTAAGTTGACATCCCTCTGTTGCAAAGTTGTCTCACGCCGATCATGGCGAGAGTGCTGAAGTGAAGTTGCATTTATGTTTGTGCTTTTCAGAAAAGAGAAAACACGTAATTGCAGTTTTTAATTTAATTTTTTTTTTTTTTTTGATTAATTTGTTTTGTGTGTATTGTTTTTCTTGTTTTTGAGTCCTTTCCTGAAGTGGACTTTGATTGGTTTTCTGATGAGAATAATGATGTTTTAATTTACAAAACTGTATATGAATCTATTGATTAATTTTTACTTTCGAATAATTAAGACAAAAGAACAAAGCAATATTCACCCCTGCCGGTGAAAACGGAAGTTTACAGGCAAAATCCATCTTAAAAGAGGCAATCTATCCATCAAATAGAGAAGAATGTAAATGACGAAAACTATATCTGTTAAAATAGTAAATTTGTCAATCTTTTCATCTAAATAAATATTGAATTCAGACAAAATAAACTCAAGTAAAGGACATTTTTCATCTATTATTAAATAACAATAATAATTAAAGATCAATTCTACTTCAATTAGATAAATTATTGACAGATCAAAATCCCTTGACATGACCAAAATGTAATTTGTGTGTATATACACTGGTTAAAATGTATATTATTTTGGATTTGTACAAGTAAAATATTCGGGGGTGTAAATCTAAGTGTTTGGTTTGACACATTAGGGTTACTTCTATAGTTTTCACTTAAAATTACATCTGTAATGTAATGACAAATTTATAAATACAAAATGAAATTGCAAGTATATGAACATTAGATCTTCAGGAATGACTTTTGTCTCATATTGTTTATTCAATTATTAATTATATTTTTTTAATACGTAAAGTATAGTTGATAATTGTTTATCGTTACGCATCCAGTGAAAGCACATATTGAAAAACAAAATTTCAAAGAAAGAAAGAATAATGGATCTCAATGAAGCAGAAAATATGGATAACAAGACGAGGAACAAATGTAGAGACATAACTACCGTCTTATTCCTTTAATCTTCAATTGTGTTTGTCATGTTTAATGTTTGTGTTGACAGAGTGAGATTCAGAACCGTACTGTTACCTGCTGCCCCATTAAGTAAATTGCTTGACGATATCTAAAAGTATCTAATTGTAAAAAAATGATGTTTGGTAATAATAATAATAACAAAAATTAAGACATCTGCTTATGATTCCTTCTGCACTAATATATAATACTTGCCATTACTTACACATTGTTCTTCCTAAATGATCCTACTCTTAGCTACTGATTTATGTTATTCAAGCTACAGTTGAAAATGTTAACCTAATTCTGAGATCTTCATGTTATTTTCAGCCCGGTGTTGTTGATCTGTTTCTATGGTGTACCACGGAGAGAGGAGGCAGACGACTCTTTGTAACCCATTCACATGATAGAAGAGGCAATTGTCTGAGATGGAGCTCAGTGTGGTCCTCCTCCATGCCGGTGTTCAGGCCTTCAGGCTTGTTCAATCCTGCAACAAAGATGAACTCTTTCACCCGCTTGTTTGGTCTGTCTGAGTTCCAGCCATTGATGTTTTGTCTGCCAAAATATCTAACATAGATGAGCGTTCTAAAAAATAAAGGGATCCTATGTATGAGCAGAAGCAACGTGTTATCAGCTCCGAACAGGGATGACACAAACCTTTGGGAAAGTAACTGGTATAAAAATAAACCTTTTGGTTTGTTCACTGATGGACTTTCCAAGACCAAGACTGACCCAGCTACCACCAAGACCAAAACTGATCAACTCGGATGTCTTTAATTTAAACTAAAAGCAAACAATTAATCCATCTTCCATGTAAAAGTCTGACAGGACTTCAGGACTGCCTCAGACGAGACAAAGACACAACCAAGGGACAAGTCAGTTCGCAAGACTTTTGAAAAGATGGGGACCAAGACAAATGTAATCAAGACCGAAACTAGGGCCATGACCGACCAGGTCGAGACAGAGACAGGTGGAGACCCAGTTATAACTGATCACTAGACCAAGACGGACCCAGTTTTACTTGAGCCCCTGACTAAGGAAGACCCAGTCATAACTTAGACTAGGACCAATATAGGGATGAAGCCAGGTATACATGAGCCCAGGACCAAGGTGGACTCAGTCATTACTGATACCAGGACCAATATTAGGATGGACCCAGTTAAACATGAGACTAGGACCAATACCAAGACAAAGCCAGTTACAACCGAGACCAGGACCAAAATGGAACCAGATATACTTGAGACCAAGACCAAGATTGACCCAGTTACAAACAAAGACCAAGACAGAGCCATTTACAACCAAGACCAAGACTGACCCAATTACATACAAGACCAGGGCAAAGACCAAGACTGACCCAGTTAAAACCGAGACCAGGACAAAGACCAAGACTGACCCGGTTACAGACAAGACCAGGACAAAGGCCAAGACTGAACCAATTACAACCGAGACCAGAACAAAGACCAAGACTGACCCAGTTACAGTCAAGACCAAGGCAAAGACCAAGACTGACCCAGTTAAAGTCAAGACCAGGGCAAAGACCAAGACTGACCCAGTTACAACCAAGACCAGGACAAAGACCAAGACTGACCCAGTCACAACCGAGACCAGGACAAAGACCAAGACTGACCCAGTTACAACCAAGACCAGAACTAAAACCAAGACTGACCCAGTTACAACCGAGACCAGGACAAAGACCAAGACTGATCCAGTTACAACAGAGACAAGGACAAAGACCAAGACTGAGCCGGTTACAACCAAGACCAGGAAAAGGACCAAGACTGACCCAGTCACAACCGAGACCATGACAAAGACCAAGACTGACCCAGTCACAACCGAGACCAGGACAAAGACCAAGACTGACCCAGTCACAACCAAGACCAGAACAAAAACCAAGACTGACCCAGTTACAACCGAGACCAGGACAAAGACCAAGACTGATCCAGTTACAACAGAGACCAAGACAAAGACCAAGACTGACCCGGTTACAGCCAAGACCAGGACAAAGACCAAGACTGAACCAGTTACAACCGAGACCAGAACAAAGACCAAGACTGACCCAGTTACAGTCAAGACCAAGGCAAAGACCAAGACTGACCCAGTTACAGTCAAGACCAGGGCAAAGACCAAGACTGACCCGGTTACAACCAAGACCAGGACAAAGACCAAGACTGACACCGTCACAACCGAGACCAGGACAAAGACCAAGACTGACCAAGTTACAACCAAGACCAGAACTAAAACCAAGACTGACCCAGTTACAACCGAGACCAGGACAAAGACCAAGACTGATCCAGTTACAACAGAGACCAGGACAAAGACCAAGACTGAGCCGGTTAAAACCAAGACCAGGAAAAGGACCAAGACTGACCCAGTCACAACCGAGACCAGGACAAAGACCAAGACTGACCCAGTCACAACCAAGACCAGAAAAAAAACCAAGACTGACCCAGTTACAACCGAGACGAGGACAAAGACCAAGACTGATCCAGTTACAACAGAGACCAGGACAAAGACCAAGACTGACCCAGTTACAACCAAGACCAGAACTAAAACCAAGACTGACCCAGTTACAACCAAGACCAGGACAAAGACCAAGACTGATCCAGTTACAACAGAGACCAGGACAAAGACCAAGACTGAGCCGGTTACAATCAAGACCAGGAAAAGGACCAAGACTGACCCAGTCACAACCGAGACCAGGAAAAGGACCAAGACTGACCCAGTCACAACCGAGACCAGGACAAAGACCAAGACTGACCCAGTCACAACCAAGACCAGAACAAATACCAAGACTGACTCAGTTACAACCGAGATCAGGACAAAGACCAAGACTGATCCAGTTACAACAGAGACCAGGACAAAGACCGAGACTGACCCAGTTACAGCCAAGACCAGGACAAAGACCAAGACTGAACCAGTTACAACTGAGACCAGGACAAAGACCAAGACTGACCCACTTACAACCAAGGACAGGACAAAGACCAAGACTGACCCACTTACAATCAAGACCTAGACCCAGTTACAAAAACATAAATTGTCGTACTTGTGTGTAAAGTTTGTCAAAATAGTTTCCTTTCTATATGCTGCATGTTCAAGAGACTTTTTCTTTGAGTGAAAAAAATGAGGTTATTTCAATAAAATACTTCGAAAGCTATACGTTTTTTTTCCTGTTTAGTTTTCTTTACCGGTTACATTAACTCTGAAGGACAGTATTACCATAAAACACTTTAATTAGATTAAATGTCAGACCACACACGGTAACAATGGGCAGACATGATAAAATGTCACGCAAACGATGAATTATTGATAAGATTTAGTTTTAATATATCGTCTCTGATCTGTAATAATGTTTCTAATCTAGCTGTGAGTATTGGTACCCTTTTGGTTCCCCTCTTCCTTTGGTTCATATATTCACTTAATTTATAATTACCACCTTTTGGAGGCAATTACACGGCTGCTCTAATCTCATCCATCACCGGGACGGTAGGATGGACAGCTGTAGGTCTCTTTCTTATCTTCCTTGCAGGCGTCTCGCCTCCTCGTCTCACTCCGTCTTCTTCATCGACTGTTGGATCTACAGACGGCCAGTTTCTTGGCTGCCTTTTACAGCCGACCGCTCACTCTTGATTATCCGTCCTTCTCACTTTAAAGGTAGTGAAGAACTAGAAGCAGCGAAAAGTTTTCTGACCCCAATGAGACCCGGACACAAAGACAATTATTTGTGGACCAATTTAAACCATGATATGAAAGAAAAGAGTATTGTAGTGTCTTCTGGTGGCGAATAAAACAAACAAAACAAGTCCATATTCAGATAATTTTACCTCTACCACTGGCTCCCTTATCAGAAACCAGACCATGAACCTGCATAACGCGTGGAACACAGACACACGACCATTCATGCACACACTCTAACATACAGAAATGTGGAGTATTTGGGGAGGAAATAGGAGTGCAGTTATGTTAGCATCCGGAGGACATAGGCTACACACTGGAAGCTAACAGTAACGACTAATACATTTAAGCAAATAGAAGTGAATGATGATTATAAAATCAACTAAAATAGTAAAAAGTTTTGTCATTGTGTCATGCAAAATAAAGGTATAAACATGTGAGCTGAGAAATTTAGACGACTTACCTAAGTTAACATTACAAATAATATTTTTATTTTGTTTCTCAAAAAGTTTATTTAAGCTTTATTTTTGCATCAGCCTTATTTTTTTCTGATTTACAGCAACAACATTTTTTGTTGGATTTTTAAATTGTATTTACTTTCCTAAGGCCCATTTGTACGAACAGAATATTGTTGTGTTTTTTTTTCTTTTTCATCAACTTTTCATTGAAGTGTAATTATTTTTCATAATCTATTCAAACCTTCAGTGAATTTCATTTTGTAGACGATATGACAGTATTGTAGACAGTATTTCACATAGATGGACATATGTTTACTTTTATCACGTTAGCAACGAAAAACAAACATGGTAGAAAAAATATTTATTGGACTTTTCCATTCCTTTTCAGTCCATCAGATTCTCCTGTTGTTGATTTATTTGCCTTTAAGGTCTGTTTACTTTCTATCAACCTTTGGTACTATTAATATTTGATATGTTTTGGCTGTCTGACTGTTTCTTCACCTCACTCCGGTATGTTTTTCTTAATATAAAACGTCTTTGCTCTCTGGTGTGGCTCATAAAGCTGCTATTGCTACTGTGTTTTACTCGCTGAATAATTAACACGGCAGAATAATAAATAAATAAAATGTCAATTCTTATCAAGATGCAATATCTGATCTGTCAATTATGCCACTGGTAGTGAAGTTAGTTTCTCAGGTTTGGTTTAAGTTGATGGATGAAGGTCTCGACATGTTTAGGGTTGAGGATTCTAGTTCTGGTGATGAAGGTTAGTGTCTGAATTATGGTCACAAGCTTTGAGTCGTGAGTGAGGAAACAGGATTGGAGAGAAGATGAAGACCTTTGGTCTTGTCAGGGATGCTTCTTGGGTAGCCATCCTAACTGGGAAAAGGACCTGTTGCAGATTAGGAGACATTACATGGATTTCATTATATAGTTTTTTCTTTGAGTATGACACATGTGACAAGGAAATAAAAGCAACATTTTACAGATGCTGTGTTCGTGACTGTGGAGCTTCCAATATGTTTCTCCTTTATTGATTTCAGTCCTTTATGTTCAAGCTTCATTAAAAAAAAAGGGCCCTGAGAACGCATTATAATGCCTTCGTGATTATGAGGTCGGAGGTGGGCTTTTGAGACTTAAAAGTGGGCCCTGAGTTGGAAAAGGTTGGGAACCACTGATCTATAGCATTCATGATTGACAGGTGTGTGTACAATAAAGAGTTATTAATTATTAATATTGACATTAAACCGTCACATTTTTTAGTGCAGGCCCTTAAAGAAGCACAAAGAAACATTTTTCTTTTGTTAATGTCCCTATAATGATGTCATCTTTTGAAGAAACGTATCGTGAAACTCTCTAGCTAATGTTAATGGTTTTTCTTTTCACTGTTACTTTGTCTGGATGACAAGATTAAACCAGAAACTGAACCAAAAAAGCTCTTATCTTGTTTTTTAGACACATGTTAGACACTCTGTTTCAGAATTGCAGAATACTACATTAAAATATGTTGAGTCAAATTCATAAAACACGAGCAGAACAAATTTGTGTGTAAAATGTGAGCAGTGGGGAGTTTACATGAATTTGGTACTAATAAAAATGTAAGTAGCAGCGATTTATATTTTGGATTTTTTAATTTTTAGCTACTTACAAAATCTGCATCTACTCTGGTGCAGGTGTAGCGTTCAAGAATGTACTTAAATCAATTTGACACTATTGCAAATGTGCATTTTTTTTTAATTTCATCGCTCTGTCATGTAAACGATACACACAGCTTTGAAACGCGTAATGAAAATAACAGGGGAAAAAAAGCCATCACATATTTAGTTAAGTTGTTTGACAATTAGCAGGTTTAAGAACCAGATTATGTTCATGGTTGTGAATTATCAACTCAACCAATTATACGTTCTTTCTGCACGATTGACGTTTAAAAAAATAGTTATATGATTATTACTGTCTTTACATTGGCTTAGATTTATAATTAACTATTATTATTATTATTATTATTATTATTATATGAGCTGCTCTTACTTTACGAGTGATTCATATTCATCATCATACACAGGTTTTTACCTACAGATCTCAGTGTTCCACGGTTTTCATGAATCTTGAGTAGGTTTTAGGTGAAGTAGAACTTTATGTGCAAATAGATATACTTACTTTTCATGAATGAGATCCATTGTATTAACATTTATCTGACAATGGGGATCTAAAAACGTTATTTTCAATCTGGCAATATAGAATGACTGGCTCTCAAATTTATTTTATTTTTTTCTTTTAGAATATTTGTGCATTTTCCTTTAAATATCAAATCCAAATTACATTTTTAAATGATCGATAACAGTGTAACAAGATTGGTATTGAATCTAGTTCAAGTCATGCAGCATCACACTCCACTAGAAGACCAATGAGGTTCATGGATGTGGTAAATGTTCCACTCGAGACGACCTAACGACCTCATGTGAAACCACAGTGTCGTGAGTTGAATTGTTAATTTGTATTGTCCGAGTCCATCCTGAGCACCTATAGATCCCGCATCCATAATGTTGCATCACAGCTGAGTATATCTGAACCGACGGATGCAATCTGGCCTCGCATCAGCTGACGGTTCAATCTATATCTCATTACTTTCCCTAAACAATATCATCTTGCCCGGCGTCCTCGTGCCTCATAATAAGATTCCAGTTGTGCAAGACCCCCTTGTGTTTTAAAACCTTGACGCAAATCGGGTCTCGCCTCCGCCTCTGAAGGACGTTTAAATTCCATTTTACACCCTGAAATGTTTACTTTTCATTTTCATCCCCTCATCCTAAATCCCCACCCTTCCTCCTTCCATCGCTATTATTCGCTTTGCTTGTGTGATTTACTTTCTATTAGGGGATTAAAAATCAATTATGCAGGAAGCCAAGCGTAGGCGTGATTATAGCCGCGCATGACGGTGCCATTCATCACAGGACCACTCATCTCTGCAGCCGTTAGTTACACAACGCACACCAAGGCGGCCATATTTTACAATCAACAGTGGCCACGTCTTTAAAACATTGTTAATGGAGAAGATAGACTTTCAGTGTACAATTAATTACGGAGCTGCTTTAGCAACTAACAAACACAAGAAAACATTTGTCAAGTAGGAAATGTTCATCCTTCAGAGTTATCTGTAATTATGATTTAAGCAGCCATTCCTGCTAATTATGGAATTATGACAATTACAAGGCCATTCACGAGACTCGAGGAACATGAAAATGAGCCTGACGGTCTCTGAATAAGTTTTCACACGGTTTTAACACTCGCTGATCACATGACGCCTCGATGATGTCCTCTGGAACAAGTAAGACAGTTGCTGGTTCGCTTCCAGCTTGAGACAACCTTGAGCCTGTTCTGTGTGCCGTTTGTACGTTTTATGCTTGTGTGGGGATACTCTGGGTACTCTTAATGTTTTTGGATTGCGGAAGGACAACATAAATCCTATAGGACCAAGCGTGCGTGTGTGTGTGTCCTGTGATCTGTCCCCTGCCTCTCGTCCTATGCAACTAATACAGGCTCAAGCCCCGCTGTTACACAGATGTGCAAATAAACGGTAGATGTCTTTGGCGAGGATTGGTTAAATTACATTTTAGAAATAGAATATAAGAAATTAGGTGTATTTTTAATGAGAATCAGAATGATTTGTGTTGCTATTATTGGTAGAAGGTTCCACCAATTAGGAATTTGTTTGGGTCTGTATGTGCAACATTAAACATGGAAAATAACATCTTAAACATAAATTAATATACAGTTTTACTATTTACTGAGTGCAGACTAAAAAGCAAAAGTTTGGACAGTCACTAAGTTTATTCACTGGAAGTAAGTAAAGTGAGTAAATAAAATGTATTTATCTACTCTACCCGGAATATAAATAAATAATAATTCACAGTAAAGTATTTGAACTCATAAAGAGCTCAATTTAAAGTTTCAGCCCAATTCTATAGGTGGTTTGTGCTCTACTTGCTCCCTTGCAATGCATTGGGTGGAGATTTCCCCACAGTGAGTTATGTGTGCTGCAGATGGATTATAAACATATAAATAATAATATCAACATTCATTTATAGACCTAAAACACAGAGTACTGTGTTTGAATACAGATGAGGTGGAATTCAATATTTCCAAGGAGAAAGCAAAAATGTATAGCTGGTAAACTATGAAATATTTCTAGAAAAATTAAACGGTTCAGTCTGAAAAACATTTGGTAGCTAAAATTTGATAGTAAACATTTTTACTCCATCATTCATACAGTAGTGAGAGTTATATTAATACAGGCAGAGGTCTGGACCAATCGATGCAGATATGCTGATTTAAAACGGATAACTTGTGCGTTTACTGTGTTGGGTCAATTCATAATGATTTATTATCTATAAATCCTTTTTCTAAATAACACTTTCAGAGTAATTGGGTTTTCCATAAACAATATTTGATTCAATATATCACTAGGACTACATTTCTAGTTATACTCTCAAATAAATCAACTAAATGGAAAAACTGATTTTATTTTTGACCAATAAATAGTTAATGTATATAAATAAATAGATGTATTTTCTCTCCACAAACTTGGCTGCTGTTGTAAGACTTTAAAACTGAACATGACGCTACAGGCAAGTCTGAGGCAAAGCTGACATTTAGCTTTGCTGTCGCTCCGACAGAACCTTTTCCAACCTCCCACCCTTACAATACTTCAAAACATCTCTAAATTGGCATCCCTGCTTGCTGAGTCACTGATTCGTAACACAAAGCACTTTAACTCCATCAAAAAATATGAACTCACTGATAATAATTATGTTCACTTTAATCCTAATCATATTAATTTGCTTAATGGAGCTCAGCTGAGATACTCCCAAAACATACTTGTTGTACTTTTTCAGAGAAACATTTCAGCTGTTTACAGCGACACGTGATCTTGGCATGTATGCAAACGGGAGTTCAATCTCACCGCAAAAAAATCCGGATTCCCATCCCTGCGGAGGAAGGATGAGCCGTCTTTTACATGAAAGGTTTGAATCGAAAATGACATAAACCCAAAGTGGATTCCTCCCACCGACTGCTGACTCGGGTTAGTCATGCATGCTACGGGAATGGAATCTCCTTCTTGGCGTAAATGGAGCTGTCGGCGCCATCACAAACGTACGTCGCCACAGCAGGCCAGACTTTATTAAAGGGGACGAAGTCACGTGATGAGTCTAAATGTTGAATGTTGACTGTTTTGTGTTGACAAAAAAACATTGCTTTGTCCAGACAATACGAATATTCAGAAACTCTTATTTCCTCCAACAGCAACCAATTAATCAAGGTTAAACCCGGACAAAATGTGATGTGATTGGGAACCTTGTTTTAAATTTTTTGCTATTTTGTGGCCTGGCTTATCTTCGTTTCCTAAAGTAATTGTGGTCACTTGTTCCTCTTAATTTAGCTGATTGGTTCTTGTTATAATATGAATTTCAAGAGTTGTCCAATAAGGATGAACAATACAACTGATGGACTAACCCCATTAAAAAGTCAAGAGATTCAACAAAGTATCCAAGACAAGACACACTTCTGAAGTGAAAACTACTTGAATTCATCAAGAAAAAGCCTTAAGTCTGAGGTAGCCATTTTTTCTACTTATTTCTTTGCAAAGAAACTAGTCTACAGTACAAGACATTTTTCAGTTTGTTGGGTACCTAATTCCATATGTATTTATTATTAGTTTTAATGCCTTCAGTGAAAATCTACAACCTAAATAGTCTAGAAAATAAAGAAAACACATTGAATGGTAAAACTAACTTTTGCCCTGTACTGTATATATACATGTACTGTACGGTATGATCTCAGACTTTATCAAAAGCACTTAATCTAATTAGCATCATGTTCTGGACATGATCTTTTGAGATCCAACTCGGCCACATAATCTGATTAATTGAGTTTGCCGCCGACAATATATTCAGAAACTCTGATTTCCTCCAACAGCCCAAACAATTAATCAAGGTTAAACCCGGACAAAATGCGCCCCCCTGAGGCCATTTTTTAAAACGAATTATGAAGATATAAACAACAAAATTATATTTTTAGAATTATGTATTAATACATTGGGCCATCTGGGATGTGGGCTGGTCCTGGCAGGTATATCTTTCTAGCCCAGGGGGAGGACTGGTGCTGTGTTGCCCCCATGTCAAAGGCTTGAGGGCAGGCTTCCCTCTGGGAGACTGGAGTTGTGCGCATGGACCTGGCATTGGTGGGGGTGTTGTTGGTTGTGGCGGGGGGGCTGGTGTGTTGGCCCTCCGACTGAACCCTGTGGATGCAGCTTCAGGTGGGCTATGGGTGATCCTCTGGCCTTGTGGGCCTTTCTCCTCGTCCATCATGGGGAGTTGTTGTAGTAGTTGTTAATTGGTCTTTGGGTGGGGGTCCACTGCGGTGTGTAATGATGCTTTTAGGTGATGGTGACGGGACAGACGTATATAAAAATTACAGTGGGCACCTTTTAAAACAGACAACAACACCATAAATACTGATTATAGAACAACGGTGAAAAAGACCTTAAACGGTAAAATAAGCCAGTTTAAAAAAAAAAAAAAGCACTGTGGCAATTTTGCTAATGTCTGGTGGAAGGGTTTTCCCGAGGCGAAGGGCAGATCGGCTGAAGGCTCTGGACCCTGTGGTGGCCTTACAAGAGCAGGTGGCATGGTAAAAAGGGCAGAACTCCCAAAAGAAAGACCATTTCGTTGGGGGCTTGAACAAATACATGTCCGGATGCTTGCCAAGGAGCTTCTTACATCGTCCGTGAGACTACATAAGAGAACCTGCCTTGCGATCGTTAAAGGAGGTCCCTCAGTGCCCTGCAGCACAATGTGGTTGCAGGGTCAAAGCCCTGCAGAGCTTTAGCGTTGTCTAGGTGGTCAGTCTTATGGTGCTGCCCAGAATATGGGGCTGTGTTCTGGTTAGCCCAATATTGGTTGCCAAATGGTAGAGTATGGCAGATGTAAGGGGCGACTCTGAAGTACAACAGGAACTGTTACGTGACTATGGAAATGTAGAAATTGCTACTCTGCAGAGGTTATAAATGAAAATTAAATAATTTCTCACTAAAACACAAAGAGCCAGAACGACACAGTGTATTTTTAATCATGTCTAATATTCTATGTATAGCAAAAACCTATACTATTGATGTACAACTAAACTTGCAAATGAAGAAAACTTGTTGTTGACTTTGTCCCCTCTCTTTGTCACTGGTTAAGATATGTTGATAATGGGACAAAAAAGAAATGGTGATTTTACAGATTGCTATCTAAATCTACACATCTTTTGAAGGATTTTTCACTTTTCTACATGGTTTCCCTGTGTGTGTGTTGAAGAATGCCAGGAACTGTCCGTCAAATCTGCTCTGGAAATCACAGTTGGCCATGAAGGTCGCGTAATGGAGCTGCTCGGACAGATTCAAATCTTCCAGTAAGAGCCGCACTGTCGTTTTCTTCTCCATGGAGTGGAAGCTGCTCATATCAGACAATGGAAATGAGAGCGGATTCAAGAGTTGTGTCAAGACTCACCTGATATGAGCTGACATTATTGGATGGTTTATGCAGAGTCAGGCGTAGCCATCGGCAGCAAACTCAATTTAGCATTAATCAGATTATGTGGCCGAGTTGGATCTCAAAAGATCATGTCCAGAACATGATGTTAATTAGATTAAGTGCTTTTGATAAAGTCTGAGATCATACCGTACAGTACATGTATATATACAGTACAGGCCAAAAGTTTGGACACCCTTTCATTCAATGTGTTTTCTTTATTTTCTAGACTATTTAGGTTGTAGATTTTTACCGAAGGCATTAAAACTAATAATAAATACACATTGAAGTAGGTACCCAACAAACTGAAAAATGTCTTATACTATAGACTAGTTTCTTTGCAAAGAAATAAGTAGAAAAATGTGGCTACCTCAGACTTGAGGCTTTTTCTTGATGAATTCAAGAGGTAGTCACCTCACATAGTTTTCACTTCAGAAGTTTGTCTTGTCTTGGATACTTTGTTGAATCTCTTGACTTTTTAATGGAGTTAGTCCATCAGTTGTGTTGTTCAGAAGTCAGGTGGAACAGCCAACAGCCTTATTGGACAACTGTTACCATTCATATTATAACAAGAACCAATCAGCTGAATTAAGAGGAAAAAAGTGACCACAATCACTTTAGGGAAACGACAATGAGCCAGGCCAGAAAATGTCAAAAAATAATTAAAACAGGCCAGAGGGTCTCAATCACATCACATTTGAATGTTGGTACTAAAAACTGTAAAAGTACTCGGAGAGTAACATACATATGCTGTGAACTAAAAGCTATCAATCTGTCTCTTAGACCTGGTTTCCTGACCTGTGAATCTGTTGTAATGCATTTCAGTTTCAAGAGTGTTGGGCAAATTGACCGATCACAGGTTCTACGTTGGCTGGCCGGAAACAACGGACATTGGCAGCGGAAAAGGGGGATTTGGGAGCATGTTTCAAGGGCTCGCGTTTTTCAAGGAGGCACTATGCCCCCCAAAAATGTGGAGTAGCAATTCCAGTTTTACAGTTAGGAGAAAGTGTAAAAAAAAGTAGTGGAAGGGGTGTAAAGGGAGATAAGAATCAGGGCTGTTCGTGAATGGCTGCAGTAACTCGTAGGCTATACTGTATTTTCCAATTGGTGAAACATCCAACTGGTCAGCAGTGTATTTATCACCCAAATTAATCTGATAAGGTCAGCCCTCTGCATCAGTTTTCAGTTTAAAAAAGGTTATGTGTATTTAAAGTGTCTTATCATAACAACGTTATCTCAAGGCACTTTACAGTTGAAGTAAGACTATAGTGGAGAAAGGAAAAACTGATCCCAGCAATTCAACAATGGGCAATAAGCAAAACACAGTGCAGTGAGCTGTGGTGAGGGAAAACTGCTATTTGGCATTTGAAATACGGTTCAAAATTGTAATGGTCATATTCAAATAGGCTCTTTTGGACAGCAGGTGGCAGTTAACATTGTTCACAAGTAGAATACTGAGCAAGATGGTTGGTGGAGCTTGCGCCACAGTGTGGGAGTATATCTACAGGATCCAGATGGTAAAATGAATGTTTCTTAATACTTCAATAAACTCTGCTCATAAGTTGTTATGCCTTAGAAAAGAAACTACCTCAACACATTTTATTCAATATTCATAGTTCATATTCTTTGGGCAATGCAACAACGAATATTTGGCTTTAACTATCCAAACTACCTTCAACTTTGCTTTATCTTATGTGACGTCCTGGGATGAAGACAAGTCTTCAAATGTCCTATTATTCTGTGTAACATTGTTTGTTCTTTGGGCAAAAAGCTTGGTGGTATTTCATCCATCTGCTCTGCAGGGAAAGTACTAAAGCGCTTCGCTGCACCAATAGATGTGAATATCAAAGGATGACTTCTCTTTTTTTCTGTAAATACATTCAGCATGTTGTTTCCCAGCACATCCCTGACCCTGCAGTGCAAGTCTTCTGTTAGATTTCAAACAACCCCATCGCTGAATTCAAGCTGAACTTGCCCATGGGGACCGATATCAAAGCCTTCACTTTCTATCACCAGATTGCATGTTTGCTGCGCCTTCTTCCCTCCGAGCACAGCGTCAGCATTTAACGGAAACAAACTGCCAGGGAAACCTCGCTAAGTAGAAAACTGAATAAAATATGTTTTCAATGTTTGAGGAAAAACAAATCATTGATGTAAAAGAGGATTTTTTTTTTGGTGTTGATGCAGTGAGATGTTGATTGAATTGAAATTCTTCTGAAGAAAAATAGTTGTTTAAGTTTGTGTCGGGTCACTCTACTCTCTATTCAGAAGAACAAAAGAGAGACATGATTGACAGATAATGGCTTTTAAATGAACTTCAAAATTAAGTGATGATAAAATCCAATTAAAATTAGATTGTCAATGAAATCTGGACACACAATCATTATGAGGAGAAATTGTGGCCCAAATAAATCAGAGGCCTGTTGACAAAACCATCAAAAAGAACATTAAAATATCACTTTTTATTTCAGGGTTTCTTAACTAATTTTGAACCACTATATCAATCTTATCTCATAAAATATTTAAAATAAGTCATTTTAAATTATACATTTTTATTTGCATACAGGAGAAAATGGCCTGAATCTAATTATGAAGCCGATCCATTGCCGAGTTTCCCAAATGAAATGAATATTAACATATAACCCAACTGCAATACTGTCACTACAGTCTTTTCACTTTAATATTCTTAATCATCAACGTAATCTAACCACAAACTGTGTGAACCTTCTGTCAATTCGCCCATTCGTTTTGAAACCAACTCACTGCCATTTTGATAATCGAGTCTTTCGGATTAGACTGACTTCAGTAAAGAAACTTCAGACGGGCTAAATTAAGATTAGGCTCTGAAATTATAAAAACAGTACCTTGATCTGTATCTTAGTCGAAACTAGTCTATGAGCCTAGCCCTCAAAGAAAAAAGTCTAATGCGTCTTTACAAGTCCATGCATGTATTATGCAAACAAAATAAATCGGGAATATTTATTCACAAAGGAAATCTTTAAATCGTATAGTTTGCTAACAGTAAAATAAGTGGCAATAAAAATCATTTTAATCCTGTGAAATGCATTATTTAGGGAACTGGGTGACATTTCTGTCCTCCCCCAAATCTAACAGGTTTTCGCACATAAACGAAAATACAGAGCAGTCACACGAAATGGACAAAAAAAAGGTAATGTTGCTATTTCAGGTCAGTTGGACAATAAAAACTTGGATGTCAAAACTTGCACAATATTCTTCGTGAAATGCAATAAAACTTATCAATAATTTTGTCTTTAAAAACTACCTTCAATGTTGCCTTATCTTATGTGACATCATGGGATATGAGGATGTCATATTATTCTGTTATAAGATCAAGATGGAAGGTATGGCTTTGTTTGTTCGCAGCCATTTTTAAAAATGTACTCTTTCGATTTACACAAACGTCGGTAAAGAGACTTAAGACGTGCTCAATTAAGATTGGGCTCTGAAAATATAACAGTAACTTATCTGTAGCTTAGCCGATGAAGCCTATGAGCCGAGCCCCGGAGCAAAAAGTCTAATATGCGCTTACAAGTTATTATGCAAATTGAGGAAAGCAGAAATATAATCAAAAGGGAAATGTTAAAAAAAAATACATCCCCTGACAATTTGTTAATACATGGCAATACATATATTTTAATGCCGTCAAATGTTTTGGGGGGTTTGGGTGTGAACACTTAACTTCCAATCGCACCCTTGTGTCTAAAAGCTTTTGGCACTCAAACAAAAATACACTGCAGCCTCACAATGTTGACAAAAATGTTACTATTTTAAGACAGTTGGGCATAAAAAACATTCAAAAATCAAATGATTTTGCTTAGAGAGTTGATCAGATTGTCCTGTTCCTTCGCTGGGTTTTCTTTAGTAGAATGAATATATTAAAGATGGACAGAGACAACATCTAAAAGTTATTTTATTCTGAGTTGGAATCACAACAAAGATCAAAATCCAATATGTTGCTCAGTGGGGAAAAAAGGGACAGAGAGAATGTAAATATATGCAAATACATACAGAAACAATATGAAGCAGGACAACGATACTTATTAAATGATAAGAGGCTCTTTTCAGTAAACAGCTGGTACAAAAACAATGTCAAAAGAATGGTTGACTAAGGCTGTAGTTTGAGCTCTTTAATATTGAATTGTAAATGAATTAATCAAGAAAAATAAGGCGACAGTGGAGTCTTTCAGAACAAACTGCTTATTCATTTATTTTTAACGTTAAATAAAGGTACTTGATAGTTCAAAATAAGTTGCAAGTCATGAATGAAATATTGCCCTTTTGAGATTGAAGCTTAACATTTAAAATACATTTAATTGTGTTATTTTTGTTGATATGGCAAAACATTTGGCAGCTTTATAAAGCTTTACTTCAACACCCATTTTTGTATTGTATAAACTTTTCCTCTAGTAGAGCAAGGTCTCAATGTTTCCTCGTCGTCCCTGAAGAATTCAAGAAGTGTATAGAATTACAAGTCCAATGCTTCATTTCCATAAGCAAAAAGTGCTGGCAGTTGTTTTAAAAGTTTGCAGCATACACACTTTGAAAAGTAAACCTTGGTGCTTCAAAAAGAAAGTTTTATATTTACTACTGTTTTCAAAAGTAAAATACACAAATAAATTTTTTTCCTCAGCCTGTTGTATGTACAACGACAACAATATATTTACTTACAAGGTTATCTCATTTGGGTTTTTAAGGTACAAATATGGCCCCAAATACACAACTTCAACTACCTTAAGATTACATGACTCATCCTCATATCACCCTGAGTTTATCACGAGTGTTGGTTGTCGTCAAGATTTGTCCTTTAGGGAAAAAACCTTGGCAGTTCCACCGATCCGCCTGATCTCGCACTCCAAACTGGACGGGACATTATATCGTTTTCTGACTGACGTCCCATCATCTTACCATGCGGTGAAAAATCACCCTAAAGTGTAGGTCGACAGGAAACTGGTTATATTGGTATCTTGCCTGCCTACATCGACCTAACCTCTATTGGGCCCCCACCACCAACTCAATAGAAGTCATAAGGGTCCGGTGCCGTGGAGATCGGACACTGGACTTTGACGGAGTGGGTGGTCGAATTCCCCTTGTTTCTTTACTGGCTCTTGGGATGCGATCACATATAGATCACAATCTCTTTAGTCCATGTGCTGTGATGAAACAAACTCACAGTCTTGGCTACTACAATGATAATTTTTTGTCATTTAAAAAGAGATGCTATAACACTGACCCAAAATCGATCGTTTTTTTTCTGCTGCTGCTTTGTTACTTTTGAGTTTACACCAAACTCAAATTCTAAGGAATCAATGCATAACAAACCATAACCACTCCATGTGGTCGTCAAAGTTATTTTGAAAGCCATAACACGCATGGGGATTGAGTTTTGCAATTTGTATTCTCCACAGTTATGGCACTAGTTAGCGTAAAGTAAAAGTTTATAAACCAGGAAAACTAAAGAATACATTTAAATAAAACTACCATCTTACTGACTCTGCTCCAGTCAAGATCCTTCCTCTTTCAGTTCCGATAAAAGACATGTTGGGTCATATAGCATCAGGATACTGGCAACAATGAGTTTATTCTCCATGTTGAAAACTCCTATTGCGCATACATCACTGCGAAGTCTTGGTTCTGATTGACCATTGAGCCACAAATTGATGTTAAGTGTCCACTTTTTTAAAACGCTGTGCTACTCCACACTCGACTCAACAAATGCCAGCATCTAACACCATCGTCTCTCGTCTAAACTTTATAGAATTTCAAGCTAACCACTTTCATTTTTTTGTTCATGGGATTAGATATTGATTTTGTTGTCGCACCCTTACACTTGTACTTTCATCTACTCTCTCGTATACCAAGACCACAAAAACACACTTCCACTATTAATAAAAGTTACCTTTAAAGAAAATGTTAACTTTGAATTGAGCTGAAAATAGTTTGTTTCAAACTCTTTATATTGTTTCAAACTGTTTCAAACATTTGACCCTGCAACCGTAGTAATGTGAAGTCTTTTTACTTGAGTTCATATGCAGGAAAATATCTATTTAAAGTTTCATATCAAAGACATTTTCTCTGTTCCCTTTGTATTTTATTCATGAATGAAATAATGGAAACTCTCCTGCTCCTTCTTTCCACATTCCCATCGCAGACGATTCCAAATATTTATCTAGGATTAATTTTGTGAAAACAATCTACGCACCTCCCTCTCTCCTAAGCCCGGCTACATTTGGGTTATCGGGCACCCTTGAGCTTGATTGGTTCTGGCAGCCGTGTCATTGATTCCTTCACTGAGAAAGAAGTATGTCATCATCCTTGGCGCCAAAAGCATCACCTGTGATAAGACCATCCTTGCATGCACACGGATTATTGCGTAATACATGCATATTTAATACAAATCTTATTTTAATCATTTGGGAGATTCACCACATGTTTTTTATAGCTCGACCAAGCCATACTTCGTATTTAGTTGCATCATATATCAACCACAGAATCGGCATTTAAATCACATCCTTGAACCATTTTCACGCTTATTGCTATACGCTCCTCGAACTATCTTCATGCATGTAAGATAACCAGCTTTGATTATATTAACTCGCCTCATAACCATGTACAACTTAACTTAATTATAATAAAGATCAAACCCGTGAGTTGAATGTAAACAGTATTTTCAAAAAAAGAGATTCAAAACTATGGATTCTCAGTGTCTACTTAAAGTGCTCTGATACCAACTAAATTGTCCTTCATACAAGTGTCTGAATTGCAAAATTGTAGGTGGTGCAACGACATCTGGAAAAAAAAGTCTAAAAGTAGAACTTAAAGTAGTGTCTGCAACTGACTGATCGTCAAAGCAGAAAACTGCACTTTTCAAGGAAATATTATTTTTTACCAATAAATCTAATGTTTAAATCCACCTCATTTGTGACTGCTTTTCCCCCCCAACTTTTTATAGAGGTATTACGTGTTAATTACAATTTTGAATAACATCTGATCACTATTTTGGTTACAGTTAATAACTTACAATTAATTGATGAGTAAACTTTCTTTAAACCCTTCTTGCTTTTTTGAAGTATGATTAGAATGATCCAGCTCAACCCTTGTGTTATCTCAGGGTCAAGGTGACCCGAAGGCCTGAAAACAAAAGTGTTTGTGGTATTCCTTGTGTTGTCTCTGGGTCAAGGCGAACGACCTCCCTGGCTTCCATTAATATATATGCAGTGGTGGAGGTCATTCACCTTTACCCAGAGATGACACAAATGATACCTCAAACGTATGTTTCTGGGCGTTTGGGTCACCTTGACCCTGAGGTAAAACGAGGGTTGAGGCATTGGTTCTATCAATTTGTCAATTGGCTTCACTTATTTTTCTTAATTCTGTTTATTTGTGTGTTTCTTTTTAAGTCTATGTTTAAATCTATGAATTTGCTGCTTTTATTCTCCGATCAAGTCTGCATCCTACTTTCTCTTGACTGTAAGTCATTATTTTAGCGCTGCTGTTGCATCCCTTAAAAAAAGTTTGAAGCATGAGAAGACGGCTGAATAGGGGTTGACTTCTTTTTGGTTCAATTTAGCATTGGTGTGTAGTTTGTATGACAGTTTGGTAAAAAAAAAAATGAAGGTCAGTAGATGAAGAATGAGGCAGCACAAGATACATAATTCACACGCTGCATTTTCACAGATAAAAAATCCACAATGAGCGACAGAAACCCATAAACGTGATGATTTATGACATTTGTAGTTTTTTTTTTTTTTTTTTAGTTTGCCAGGAAGATGGTGGCCTTTAAATTGACATGATTGATTGTTGACGGCCAGCAAGGCCTGAATGATGTAAAGAGAATCTTAAATATGAAACTATAGCGAGCTCAAGTGTTTGAAGCCAAAACAACGCCCTCGAGATTCTTGCAGGTCAAGTGAAGAGGAGTCATAATTCACCTGCAAACGTATTTGTGTCTCTCAAGTGTGGATGTTATTAGCACTCCATCATTTGGTCTGAACACGTAAATGCCACGCTTAATGCATTTATAACGATTAAACATCAACGAATGATGAATTCACCTGCCGCTCTGTCATTCAGAGTGTACATAAAGAGGATTTATGCGGAACATATTTTGGTCTTATCAAATTACTGTTCTGGCCATTAATGAAAGATGAACATTTGCATCACCCCCCGATGAGAACACCGAGTTTCAACACCATCTGCTATTTGTTCGAGCGGCTGTTTCCATGCCTGTGCCCCTTTGAAGAAGGTCCTCATAAAGGCATTTAAATCTAATGCTAAATGGCTGTCACTGCTGGCATTTAGACGCAGTCGGAATACAAATTAACTCTGCTTGCGGAGAGTAAAAACGCAACAAAAATAAAAGACTGCTATGTGTTGACTATGATTCTCACACTGATAAACATCAACACTTCTACCACCTGTGGTATGTATAAAAATATAAAAATGTTTTTCAATTCAGAAAAGCTTTAAAAAAAAAAAAGAAGTGGCAATCTAACCACCGTCTGGATTTAAAACATTTAAAAGCATGTTCAAAGAGCAAATCTGAGGCCCTTACGATAACATAAACAATGGTTATAACCAGCATGAAGAACTGCAATATCTTATAGAAAAAAACTAAATTAAAGTTTATATGTGACCAAACATTTTTAGCGTCTTTATATTAACAACCATCAAGCATTATAGTAGCCAATGTTTTCTTTCCGATCAATTGTGGTTTCAGAACATTTAAAAAATAAAATTTTGCTCATTAAAAAAAAAAAACTTGTTGTGCTGTAATATTTATTAATAATTTAATAATTTGTGTGCATACTTTTTTCATTAAAGCTCTTCCAGGCCACAAAAAATGACTTGCCAACATGCCATGATTTTAAATGGGTCATTAATGAATGAATACATGAATGAATAAATGAATATTGTTTATTTCGGGCATGACAGCTTAAATCAACATCACATTTAATCGTAATTCAAATATAACATGCATGTCCCGAAAGGGAAAGCTGGAAAAGCAGAAGCTTATCTAGTCCCGCCCCCATTTTACTCAATATAATGTAAGTAGTAGTAGTAGTAGTAGTAGTATCATAGAAACTGAGTAATTTTTTTCAAACGATTTAAGCGAAAATATCATCAGATGTTTGTTTTTTTTACATATTAATAACAATGTTGAATTGAGAGTTTAATTTTTTGTAGCATAATGTCAATAAAAGGTGAGATTTTCCATGAAAAACATTCATTCTTTCATTAATTTTCTTTACCAATTAATCCCTTATGGGGTTCGCTTATCCCAGATTCTACAGGCAAGAGGCGGGGGACACCCTGGACAGGACGCCAGTCTGTCGGAGGGCACACAAAGACACACACACACTTATATCTACGGACAATGTCCCCAAGTTCCCAATAAACCTTTGTATCTTTTTGTACTGTGGGAGGAAACCGGAATGCCTGAAGTGAACTCACAACACAGGGAGAACATCCAACTCTACACAGAAAGATCACAAGTTGACTCCCTCCTGACCTGGAAACGAACCGGCAACTTTCTTGCTGTGAGGCGATCGCGCCTACACCTGCGCAACCGTGCGCCACTTTGCTAATTTCCACCCATATTGTGATTTTCGAATATTTATTTCATCTTTATTATTTAATGCCTTTTTAGCTTTTGTAATATAATTGAGAGAGTTACTGCAACACTTATGCCTGATGATAAGATTCCAGGGTTGAGTCAATACTTGGGTGACTTGGGCCAGTCTGGCAAAAACAACACCCAGGTTTCTCAGGCTCAGTTTGACTGAGACATGTCTCTAGTTCAACACTGCAGAAAACTGATCAAAAACTGTTTCCTTCAACTGAGAAAAATCTCTAAAATTAGGAAAATGATGTCACAATATGATCTGGAGCTTATAATCCATGCATTTGTGTCTTCTCGCCTGGACTATTGCAACAGTTTATTTTCATGTATAAAGTTGATACATTCTAATCCGCTCTAGTAGAAGAACTTACATTTCTCCGATCTTTAAAACTCTTCACTGGCTTCCAGTTTCTTTCTGGATCAATTTTTAAATTCTGGTTCTTACTTTCAGATCTATTCATGGTCAGGCTCCTCCTTACATCAGTGATCTGATCCAGCCTTACACCCAAGCTCGGGCTCTGAGGTCTGTGGATCAGAATCTACTGATGGTTCCTGAACACGGTTCAGGACCAGAGGAGAGAAATCCTTCCAGGCTGTTGCTCCTAAGCTTTGGAACGATCTTCCTCTCTCTCTGTGTTTGATGGATGACTGAAAGAAACATCTTTAGATACTGACTCCTTCAAGAAACATCTTTAGACACTTTTATTTGTGCAGGCTTTTCCCGGATTTTCTGGAACTCCTGTGTTTGTCTTATGTGTCTTGACCTTTTAAAGGATGAATTTTAGCTGTGTATTGTTTTTGATTGTTAATGCGCTTTGTGACCCTGGTCACTTACTTACTTGCTGTTAAACCAAGATTGATGCTACATAATTTACTTGCACAAAAGTTGTTCAAACTCACTATGCAACGCTCACTTCTGAGAGTTAGAATCCCTCACATGGAACACTACAAACATGAATAATCTGTTTATTGTCCCATCATTAGTCACATTAAGATTAATTCTGTTCATTCATTTTTGAGTTATTATCTTAATAGACTGACAGCAGATGCTTGTGAGTCTTAGCAAAGCAGCTGAGATAGTTTTTGAGTCATATGTTATCAGTTCGTTGTCATTCTTTCATCAACACTGGCTTCAGCTAGTTGCCTTGACGTGTGTTTCTGTTCTTTTAAGAGTAAATCCAGTTGGATCATCCTGTACAATATCTGGCTCACTTGATGGTAAACAAGGTCATTTGTATACAAGATGTTTTCAAGCTACATTGGAGCTCGATTAAGAACCGACTCGGGTGTGACGTCGTTAATTGGGACTCGCTGTCACTGTCGGAGTGATTTATGATGTAATCAATGATCAATTAGGTGACATATTGGGGTGGTCTTCTTTGTTTATCGCAACAAGCTACTGCTAATTTGAAAGTTTGGAAACTTTGATTAATCCCAAGAGCACAAGTTGCTGGTCACAAACGGAAACCGTCGCAGGTCGTGTTACGTTTCAACTTCTGCATCGGTAGTTTCAATTTCTTTTGGACGCCTTAGAGGTTTGACTGAACTTCGTTTTGATATATTCACCACAAAACCTGCTTTGTATTTAGTTTAGCGTTTCTTGGATGGGTAATCTTTTTTGAAAATAAAACCTAATTGAATATTTCTAATGGTTTAATTCTCATGAGTGCAACGCTTCTTTGAACATTCTTGTCTTGATTTGAAGGGGGCGCTGAGATGATTTTCTTATTATTAAATCCACTGAAAAGTATTATTACATTAAAACGTGTTCAGCTTTGTTTGGTTTTAATACTTTGCCTTACAGTTTTTGTCTTTTAATAACTTTATTTCTCCACTCCATTCCGCAGAAACTTATTTTCTAATCTCTAGGTGAGTTCAAAAATGTTGCCTCAGTTGCCGGTTTGATTTCCACACCCAGCCTATGACTGGATATAATAAGGCTTTTCCTTGATTTTCTGGAACTCCTGTTGTGTTATCAGTTTTATCTTGATCTTTAAAATATATACTTTATTGAATATTGTTTTGATTGTTTAAGCGCTTTGTGACCTTGGTCTGGAAAAGCGCTACACAAATAAAAATTACTTACTTACTTACTTACTATAGTCAGTAGTTTTGTTTTTAGAATGTTTACAGAGCTTAAACGTCTAGGATTCAAGATTGGTCAGCTGTAAAATAAAGAAAATCTAAATCAGTTTTATTCAAGGGTGAGACATACAATAGCAGACATCTGCCAAGCAGCTTATTTACAGTAATTATTTACACAAATAAATGCATTTTTAGCATTTAAAATATAATTGCCATTGGGCCTTAGCAGACAACAGGTGGTGGTAGTGGACATGAACTTATTTACTTGACACAACCAGTAGGCGCGAAGAAGAAAAGACTGCAGCTCTGTCTTCACAGAAAATTATACATCTTCCAAAAGTTTTTTAGATTCTATTATAAATCCAGAACACCACCAAACTTAAATCATCCGTTTCATTTGAAATGAGTTATTTTGCTGACACACGGATTCAAATGTAGATTAACTGAGGTCAAAAAAGTCAACTTTGCAGGACGTCAGTGGTGGAAAATAAAGTTACTTTATATTAGAAAAAAGGTTTCAGAGAGTCCGTTTGCATAGCTTGGTCCGTCAGTTCGCTCATTCATTCTCTCTCCTCAGCTGCCCGAGAAAAAATACTTCCAGTCTTTATCTATAACATCAGCCATACTGTTTTTTATTATTTTAGTTAGACTAAATTATCATTTTGCATTCTTTTGACTCTGTTTTTAACTAAAATAATAATAATAATAATTTAGCAGCATTTAATTAATACTATAAATAAACAATGTCACCAATCAAGTTATGTAATCCACATAAGTTACAACAGCAAACAACCTCCTGCTAAGATAAAAAATAAAAAAGGGTTCCTTAACTTAGCCACCTTGTATTAAATGTTGACTATCCAAGAAATTAGTAATTGTAATTGAAGTATACATGGTGAACAATTGACTTTACAGTTTATAGGATTTTGTTATTTACACCAAAGCAAACTAGCAAGATTGTTGCAATGCTTTACTTACTTTTGACATTTATCCAAATTATTTTAAACACAGTCTTTAGAACAAATATATGTTTAATTGGAAATATTGCTTCTGGCTCCCCCTAGCATCGGTAAAGTGTGACTGCGATGTTGATAAATCTCGCTTTGCAATTATCAATTTTCCCCGAGGACATTTGTTTACAAAACGAGATAAAAGCTTTTGTTCTGCCTGTTTCTTTCAGTACTTCACTCGCAGACTCTGCAGGTGGTTCAAGGATCATTAATACAGTAGCGAGAGAATTGTACGGCACATTAAAACAATTAAACTTGGAAATGTTAGGTATTGTAGCTTGAAGTGCAATCAAACAAACAAGCGTCATCTCAATACAGATGTCATCTTTAGGTCTTTTCACCACCCCTGACCGTAAATACTGTCAATAATCTTCAAAGCGAAAATAAAAGCTCTTTTTCTCTTTGAACATTGACTGCTGCACCATCAGACACCGGCGAGGCTTTCTCACACTTAACAAGATCAGCGGGAGATAATCAATAATCTCTCGCACAACCTCATGGAAGACGAAGAACCAACAAACCTAAGAACCCGCAGACTTAATTTCTCTCGTGAGCTTTAGCAAGGAAACTCATTTGACTAATACACCTTTGTTAATTACTCCCAGGACGGCCTCTTTATGACGCCGACATTTACAACCAACAGACAAAAGCCAAGTTGTGTTTGTTACTAATGGTTGTAGCAGACGGAATTTTCAAAGTCATCCATCAGCCACGCACCAAATCAAATAAAGTCCACTTGAACTCTAAGGACATGTTTTCTTGAGGATTTTTTTTTTTTTCAAGCATGTTGGAGTATTTTAAATCTACTCGTTTGTTACAAGTTAAAGTGCTCCAGGTTTGAGGTAATGTAATTGCAATAAGAGACGACTATAGGGTCTTGATCAGAGGACAATTTTAGGCAAATACATTTTAGTTATTTTATCACTGGCACATCTCACAGACACTGAATGATTGTCATAGATTTCACTTTCATTTCACAATTACACTTGAATATTTGTAACGATTTTAGGGGACACAATGGGATATATTTTTTAACATTCTTTTGTTTTAATTAATAGAACTCAAAGCCAATATAAGACTAAACATGTTTACATTAATTTAAAAGCAGCTGGAGCCGACTGTATAATATCCTCTCGTCCTCAGTGAGAGGAGAGCAAGAGAGAATGACTGATGAATCGATTGTTTGTTTATTCATTTTGGTGTTGCAATTAAACAGTCAAACTTGTAATTGTAAATAGAGATTTTCAATATTTAGTTTTACACAAACTTTATTGAAAACAAATCAACCAAAAAAGAGATATGATGAAAAAAATATTGTCATAGTTTGCCGCAAAAAAAGTCAGTTTTTCTCTCATACCCCTAGTTCTAGGCTCAGTCCATACATTGAAGAGAAGGGATGTCCTCAATTATATCCTTTAAATCATTAGAATCGTCAATGAACTAATTTGTAGCGCAAGCTGTTCAAGTCATCTGTAGTTTTACAAAGTTGATGATGCATATAAATGACAAAAAGGACAGGTAAAACATTTTTATCTATCTACTATAGAAGTTGATTTTATGTATACTTGATCTTGACAAGACACTTTTGATATCCAACAACTATTTGGCCACATCGTTGATGGAGACAAACGACACCACTTATGGACAGACATTTCTGCCTGTAACTCTAAAAAGGAACAGATTACTCTGGAGTGTTTTATTTTTATTTTTGGTGAGCTAAGCTTTCAGAAATAGATGGATACATAGAGAATCGACCAGATTTTTTCAAAACAAACTGATAATAGACAGATGGACTTACATGCTGTGTTTCCGTGCAAGCCAACTGAAGTTATCTTATAAGATACGATCCCCTAGGTCTTTCACCACAGTGGGATTTAAAAAATATATATTTTTGCATATCTTGTTTTTAAGCCGAGATTCCAGAACCATGTAGACTAGGTGGAAACTACCCATTGGCTGCTTTTGCCATCAGTAATTGGATGGGAGAAATCCAGCGCATACAGCCACCGTTTAAAATTTGGAGGGTTTCATCTCAGCGTTGGTTCTTTGTTACCTCTTAATGTAATGGTTCCATGTGCCATGATGGACATCGTTGCAATCTAAGACAATGCTTTTTGAGAGACGAAGGTTTGACATACTGCTACATGTTTTAGCAAGGCTGTATATTGTTGTCGTCTTCTGCCGCTTTACCCGGGGTCGTGTCGCAGGGGCAACTGCAACAGCAAGTGGTCCATGACTTTAAACTCCCCAGGTACCTCATCCAGGTTAAGGTACGACCTTTTGTGTGTCCCTATAATCCTAAGAGCTCTGCTATGGGGGGTTTCATACCACTGGTAGGGTTATCCTAAAATCCCTTTATGATGACAAAGATTAACCCAGTTTCGGTTGCCTAGACACGGGTCACCTCGACCCTCTGGTTGGAGCCAGGCCTACAGCCATTGGGCCCAGCCCGAAATTATACGTAAGACCCTCTTTCGATGGCCTCACTACCTATGAGAGGGGCAAAAGGGTACAGTGTGTTGTCAGCTGGTCAGCAGCCCGGGGCTTTAAATGTGTACCATTGGTGAGTATACACTTGATAAAAACATGTGGTTGAAGAAAAAAACAAACATGGAAAACCAAAGGGAGAGGCTTGGGGAAAATGATTTGTTTGTTTTTTTGTAATCATATTTACTTAGTAAAGTAAAAAAAAAAAACGGTTTGACACCAAATGAGTAAAGAACCACAAGCTTCCAAACCATCACAACCTCGGGCTGTATCCAAGTCTCCCGAACCTCTATCAAGGAATGTCAGCGGGACTTCCTTCTCATGTTAACTCTACAATATTCAACCGCGGATTGCCTTTGACGCAATGTTGTTAGAATGTCAGCGTGGCAGAGAGAATAATCAATGGTCACCAGCTGTGGGTTGTCAGCGAGTCTTTGAACACCTAAAGAAAAGACGTATTAGAACACGTACCTGTTTTATGACATGTTGTACTGGATGACTAGTACCTGTCCTTGTTTCCTCTTTTGCCGTGTCTGAAGATTAAAGATACTGTCTGAAGCACAATGGGAACTAGACCCTGTGGGCCACGGGGGGTGGACAGGCTGTGTTTGAAAGAGACACTATCAATAGTGAATAATCGCAGCGTGAAACAGCAGTTTCTTCTCAGCTACCAGCTCATTACATGGCTAATAGAAAAAGCTATTTATCTGACCTTTTCATATCCTACGGGATGATGTGAAAGAAGTCATGGGTAAACACAAAATAATGGACATTACTCCTTATTTTCAAAACTAATAGGTTTGAAATAACCGAGCTATCATGTTCAGGATTATTATCCATTATGCATTCATATGGATAAATCGACATCAAAGAACCAAAAATGGGTTTCAAAATAGTTTTTACTGAGCTTGCATTTGCTCCAGGAAATGCCAGGGGTTGTACCTGAGGGAATCTATCTTTGCTTTTAAGATGAGATGAATCAAGCATGATTAGCTAATCTTTGGAGGCAGAAATGTCTACTGTGGCTTTGTCTATTTTATAAACCAGCATGAATAGAAGAACTTTTTCTAGAAGACAGGCAGTTACATAACTGGCCCATCCATTACAGTCCACTGACATAGTTACTGGTTAAACCAGTGTATCGTGCTGGCTTTGCTGGTTTGACCAGTTTCCAATCATGTTTTTTCTGGTTATTGTATTGTATCGATGTATTGATGACCATTAAATAACGATGTTTTAACCGTTTAGACCAGTATATCATGCTGGATTTGATGGTAAGAGCAGTATATCGCGCTGGTTTCACTGGTTAGACCAGAATAACATGCATGTTTTGATGGTTAGACCAGTATATCATGTATGTTTTGCAGGTTAGGTCAGAATATCATGATGGTTCTATCTGGTAAGACCAGCATATCATGTATGTTTTGCAGGTAAGGTCAGAATATCATGATGGTTCTATCTGGTAAGACCAGTATAACATCCTTGCTTTGCTGGTTGAACCAGTAGATCATGCTGGTTTTGCTGGTTAGACCATATTAACATGCTGGTTGTATCTGGTTAGGCAATTATAACACACATGTTTTGCTGGTTAGACCAGTATATCATGCATTTTTTATGGTAAGGCCAGTATATCATGCTGGTTTTGCTGGTTAGGCCAGTATATAATGCATGGTGTGCTGGTTAGACCAGTATTTCATGCATGTTTTGCTGGTCAGACGAGTATATAATGTTGATTCAGCTGGTTAGCAATATATCATGCTAGTTTTAGATTCCAGTATTCCATATTCCATGCGTGTTTTCTAATTAGACCAGTATATGATGGCGGCTAGACCAGTATTTCATGCCGTTTTTTTGGTAAGACCAGTATATAATCCTGGTTTGAAGACCAGAACATTATGCTGTAATAAAGACCATCGTATTATGCTGACTCGTCATGACTCTTGTCATTTATGTAATTGTAACATAGAAATAAAATTCTAATGGACAAAATGTATTTGATTTAGATCTTCGTGTTGAAACAAGGCACTGCTGCCCTGTGTTCTAACTAACATTATACAGACTTACTATGTCCTCATCAAGGTCTTGCACAGAATGAAATCTGTCATAATCATTACTATTTTAGATGCACAACAAGCCAAGACAGTGGCCAATCATAGGTTTTATCACTGTTTCATTCTTAAGTAAGTCTTCTTGGAAGGCAGTGACACCCTTAGTGGGGCTAAAGTAGCGAGGTTATAACCAGTGCAGGAGCTTCCATGTGGAGCAAATGAAAAGGACATGCTGTCCTGGAGATCTAGCGCTGCATGAACTGTCCAAAGAACAAAAGGTAACCGGGCATAATCGGCAATAAGTTGGAAAAAAATTGAAGAACTTTGATACCGTTTGATGGCTGCGAGTAGAAAAAAAAGCCAACAGAAGGTTTCATTTCAGTCTCGACTCACACGCAGTTATGACAAGACGGACATCAAAGATTTGTCTCAGCCGATTGAAATTTCAAGGGAAAAACTAATTCAGATGGCAGCAGTAAAAATGTTTCCGATTTCCGTGCAGTCTTTGAAAGAAAAAAAAAAGAAAAAAAAGCTGGTCGGTGCAGACAGGAAGACTGATCACAGAAATACAACACCCCTTTCGATTCTTTGATGTACTAAAAATACAGCATTTGTTTTGTTCTTCCACAAGACATGTATGCTCCAAACCAAAAAAAAGACAAACTGTCATATTGACATCAAACCATTATATTTCTGCGAAAGGATATGCCAGATGACGTTATAAAAAAAACCTGCCATCAAAAGATTTCTCAATATGGCTGACAATGTTCGAGTGGAAACGTCGACGCTGGCTATAAAGACGCCCAAACCAGAGAGGCTGACGTTTGAAGACTGAGCAACAAACTTAAGCAGCTTTTGTTTTTATTCCTGCTAAGAATATCTGTATTCTCTCTGGTTACCTGCATAAAAAGCCTAAAATACATTTCTGGAGATAAACCCTTTGCTGTTTATGTTTTTAAAAACTTCTCAACAATCTTTAAACAATTTTTGGTTCATCACACTTTATTTATTAAGTAACATGAGTAAAATTCCACAACTCGGGTAAAATATTTTTGTCAAGGTGAGCACTCAAAGCTTAATGTTGCTTATTATTTTCTACGTATTTGGGAAGCAAAAGTTTAAGCGAAAAACTTAACATTTTCCCTTTAATTTTCTCAAAAATATACAGTGCACATTAACCCGTGTGTTTTCTCAGGGTCAAGGTGATCCAACGACCCAAAAACAAATGTGTTTGTGGTATCCCTTGTGTTGTCTCTGGTTCAAGGGGAACAGCCTCCCTGGCTTCCAGAAATACATATGCAGTTGACCCAGAGATAACACAAGGGTTAACATGTTTTATGAAAAAATATGTTCAACTTTTAGAAAATGATGGTCATCCAAATATGAGACAGAAACTGCTGTGTTCAGACTGAAAAAATGGAACAAATGGTGGTTCATCACGCTTTATTTTTAAGTAAAAAAGTTTAACACTTAATGCTAAATGTAGCTAATTGTTTTCTTTGATCTTGATTTTTAGCTAATACTTGATGCTTTACAAAGAAAACCACATTTTTTGGACTATAAGGAAATTACATTTTCTCCAAAATTTCCCTCTAAAATCAGATTTATTTTGACTTAATTATTAATTGTGGTTGTACTTACTGACCTTGAATTGATTTTAAGTGGTAAAAAACGCTCAAAAGTATATATTCAAAATCTTTTAGTATGACTTTGTCAAGCTATAAAGCTGCACCGAGAGGCTTCGTAGTATTACTCCGTGAGTCTCGGTTGCATCACAAGACTCCTTAGTCAGGAGCCTCCCGATGGAAAACTACGAAGCCACTATCAGTCACTCTCTAGAACTCAAGTGCACCTTACAATATGGTGCCCCTTATAGTCTGATACGGTACTTTGGGAACCACTTTTACTTTACTAGTCTTTAGCAAAACCACTTTATAAATGTCATCTACCTTATAAACACAACCAGTTATTCCTCGTCTAAAACAAGTGGTTATTATGTGATTTCTCTTCCTGTTGAACATTTTTTAAAGGGACTTAAATCACAAATAATTGGGAAAGTCATTACAACAGTACTCCAAAACGTGCGCCCTACATCCTCTAGCGAGGTCATTCTGTATTAAAAACAGCGTGAGCACATGTCGGGGGAACCGCGGTCTGGGCAGCTCCCCTCCAGTATCCATGCTACGTCTGAAACTGTTTGTGACCACAATCCAATCAGGCAGACGGAGGACTGTTTGAGGAGCTGCACGTCCATCCCCCGCCTTGCTGGTAAATGCTGGCAGCTCTTAGATTTAATTACATTCACAGTGTGGTTAACCGAGTGGTGCCACCGGCCCCCACAATGCACCTCTGCACCGCAGAAGCCAGCACAACAACGGAGTCATTTATTTTCAAATTACCGCTGAGGAAAAAAATAATGACAAGTTATTGCATAAATGCATAACATATAAACTACAATGATGAATTAAGTCCCAGTAAGTAGTTAATGACTTATATGACTATATGTGAATAATATGTTTAAAATAGTAATGTGAAGTCAAGATACAATTTTTTTTATATAGTATTTAATCCGGTTGCTTTAATATGGTTGTGATTTGACTGAATTAGTATGTTTTTTGTGAATTGATCTTTGCTAAAGCATTTATACCTTTATAAATCAACTTTATGTAACAATGCTCATTGTTACATCCAATGTGGTAGTTGTTCCAATTGTGTTCCTCAAAGATTTTCACATCCTACCTCTGATGCAACATTTTAACAAATATATGTCAAAATCTTAATCACAATTTTAAATGAAAGTGAGTTTTACATTATGACCTAGTGGCTTGCATGCTACATTACGTAAGTTGTGTATTGGTTTGATGAGGTTGTGTTTTTACAAAGTCCTGTAAAATGAGCTCCTTAATG
Source organism: Callionymus lyra (assembly GCF_982586985.1). Lineage (NCBI taxonomy): Eukaryota > Metazoa > Chordata > Actinopteri > Syngnathiformes > Callionymidae > Callionymus > Callionymus lyra. The sequence continues at coordinate 6,019,467 of NC_141833.1, forward strand.
GTGGTATTCATTTTTTGTTGTCTCCTTCTTTCTCCTCCTTCCTTTCTTAATTTCTGGTTGGTTTCAAGATCTTTAAGAAACGCATTGGACTAAATTTGTATGGTTCCTTTTTCGTTAAACCAATTATGTTTCAATTGCGTGTAATTTTACTTTAAAATAAGCTGTGATCATAAATCACAGTATCTTTTGTGCTGAGAAATCAGATGATAAAATATATAAAAGAAGACATTTATTATTTTATATTTTTCTGTATGCTTTTTTAAACTGCTTATAAACGGATCAATGATCAGACAATTTCCCTCTGTCTCCACTTTCATTTATTCATTAAACATCTATTTAATGAATAAAGAATTGCTAATTTGTCACCTTTTTGTTGTAGATCAAACAAACCCTTATACCGATGGATGCGTTGAGAATAAAGATTCTCACAACCTGAATTGTTGTTGATCATAAGGGTGATCTTTGATCAAACACACGCCTTCCCCTTCAGAGTCTTTGAGAGTCATGGCATCTCTGCTGTGAGCTCTCCTGGGCTGTCTCCCATAGCAATATTATTCTGGCAGCTCACTGAGGGATTGTTTGGGTTTTTGTCTGGCGGTGGATGACGTGAGATTAATTGTGTTTTCCTCACTCGCAGACCTACCTAAAGCCATGGTAATGATCTTGATTTGTATGGATGTGACTGTAAGTTAGATGAGGAGGAAATACATACACCATTGTGTGAGATTTGTTTATCAAAAGATGTCTTCCACATATATTCTTTTTCAAGTCATTGAATGGAGAACTAAAGGGCATCATTGAAGAAAAAAAAAACGCTGGTAATAATTTATAAGGGTTAACCCAATATGAGTTTTAAAAATTTAACATTTTCCCTCCACAGCCCTCCTAGAAAAAAGGCCTTGGATTTTTTTTTTTTTTTATTGCAACCCATCGGCAATATTCCTGCCACCAGATGAATTGCAAAGGTGCTCTGACGATTCCGAACAATTTGATGCATGTCACCACATCATTTTAACAATTACAACTTCCCTCTTGACACACTGCATTCAAGCAAGATTGACAGGTTGTTTTTTTACTTGCCTCAAATTGATACTTGTCTGAATTACCAAAGAAAATGGGATATGTGATAGAATTACAGGTTTGATTTAGGTTTGTTCGGTTAAAAATCAGAGTGCAGTTTCCCCCGCCCGGCTCAGTGTCTGCGGGATTCACTTGTCTGTGTGTTTTGTGTTGCTGATCCAGAGACACGTCGCTAAATCAGTGACATTTAAAGACGCTTAGTTCTGCACAGTCCCAGTCCAATTTGAGTGCCTACCTTATGGTGTCCCTAAGAAGCTAATGTTGCGCTCCCTTGTGCTTGTTGTTTAATCTGAGAAAACAAGAGCGACTCAGACTAAATCCTGTGGCGTCATAGTACAGTGTTATTGTAGGGAGGGAATGTGTGAATATTATTGAGGACATCCTGGTTTCTTCCCATCAGAAGTTGCTACTTTGAGTTTCTGAGCAATCTTATCAACTTTGTTAAATTGCACCTTTTTCTAGCTCTTTAACAATCGGATAACTTTGATAAATGTTGTGTGTGGTTGACTTTGACCCCTTATATCTAGTTCCTGTTTGCAAACTGCTGTTTATTCAATGTTACGGTGGAGCTACATCCTTGTTTTTGGGCAAAATCTAACAAGTTCGAAACATCATAAAATGTTATGATTGATGTACGAATTCATATTGATTCATTTTGACGTAAGAACTGACATGGCAGTGAAATCCGAAACTGCCAGCCATCAGAACTTTATTTGGTGGAGGTATGTGGTTGGGGTTTATGCAGTAGTTATAATTTTCCAGTGCTTAGTTGTAGTCATCGGATTTGAATTTAGCATTGGAAACTACAGATGCTAACAATGGAATCCAAAAGTATTTGCTGGCAGCAATTACTTATGCTATAGGGTTGTCAGACGAACTGATACTTTGGTACTAACACGCAGAAAATACAACGGTACAAGCTTGTTTCAGCCCCGTTAGTACCAAATATTCGGAACAGACATTAGCAGTATACACATGTATGCCCTTTGAGCTCTGAAAAAAGAACTAATACAGTCTTAAAAACACGACACCTCATCTTCTTGATAAGCCAGTCGAAGTGTAATTCCTAAAACTTACGTGCAGAGGTTTCGGAACTAAAGCAAAAAAACGTTTCAATACATCCAGACTACAAATACATTATGATGACTGTTATGTAATGTTATATTATTGAGATACTTCTTGGATTGCTGAGCGATGTTCATTTTTCCTTTACACTATCAATCAAATGTTAGTGACCAGAAGCAAGATAGTCACAGAAATTAGTAACAAAAAAACCCTAATTTTTTTCTAGAATCGTTGTTCTTTAAACGCATAATAGTTTCAGGTCAAGTTCTTTACTTGCACAGCTATGAGGAAAACAATGTTTTGGTAACTCTTTGAATGATGTTGTATTGATCGTTGGTTTCCGTTGTATAATAAATTTGTGTGATTTAAAAATACAGGGTTTTTTTTCAACACTGGTAACAAAAGGTATCAGAGTATTAAAAAAATGTACCTTTATTGACATGAAGATATTTTGATCCACCACATCTTTTTGTAATTTTTACCACATTACTGGCACTCTCCTGTGTTGACATACTAGATTAACTAGTTCCCCAACCTCTGTTGTGAACAGGATCTTGTGTATTGATTCTTTAAAAAATGTACTTCTCCAGTTGCAGTGTTGGTTCAATAAGAAAGTGAAACTTTCCTTCTCCTAAATTGTGTTGGCTCTACTGCTCAGTTATTGGAGTGAACTTTATGTGTCGACTGAAGAGACACTATCACAAGTACAAGTTGATAAAATGGTCCTTTTCTTGGAGATAAAAGAAAGAACTCAATGGTTTGAGTCAGACTTGGAATGGAAGTTTTTATTGAGGAACAGACTTCAGCCTAACCTTTCCATTCTGGCACTGAAGGAAATTGTTTATTTACTGTTTTATTTATGTGATCTGTATAACGTATAACATTATTTTGTATTGCCTTTTGTGAAAAATGCTTAAGAATCTTTGTATTTCTTTGTTCTAAAAATATAAATAAATGAATTAAAAGTAATTAAATGACAACATTTACTCAGTTATACAAAATAATTACAATTACAAAAAGACTCAAAGAACATAAAATATACCGATTTAAAAAGTCACACCATCAACCTGTGAATTGGTGATTTTAAATGACTACGCCTCCCCCCCCTCAACACACACACCCCTCAGTAATGAACTTCATTGTTTGGCAAAGTTTTAACACGGCAGTTTCCCCACACAACTTTGGCCCTTCTGCGGGAAACTTTTAGCCACACTGACAAGGGAACACAAATGAGTTCGCTAGTACCAGAAGTGAAAGAGCCAAAGGCTTATCAGGACAAACAGAGCAGCACATTTTAAATGAATAATTAAAGCTTGTGGGGGTAAAAAAAAAGAAAAAAAAGTGGCATCTGCAGCTATACAGTTGAGTGCTACACTGGAGAGCCTGCACTTTTAAACACACGTCAAATAACAAAATGACTTCAGAGGGAGTGTAATGTGTGCAATTAATAATAACAGTGCATCCAAAACTTTCCAAACTGCTCCATAACCCTTTAATGCTGCTTTGTTTACCATTTAACTTCCTAGTCCTTTATGAACCTTCGTAGTTTTATCCATTCTGTTCTTTGTTTGTGTAACATATCCTGCTTTCTAGTCACTGTTGACATTGGTATCTTCTATACTTGTCTGGATTCATGGGAGCCTCAAAATGTCGCAAATGTATGACAAGTTGAAATGTTTATGATGGCCAACCAAAAGCCTTTTAAAAAATCAAAAGTTTATTCTATTTCCATGAGGTCTTTTTTGTTTGTTTGTTTATTAGCGCCTATTTTCTTTACCATTTTTCCCCTTATAATTCATAAAATTAAATAAAATGTCCATACAATAAATATAAATGTATTTTGTACAATTGTATAAAGATAAGGCTCTTTAACCAAGATATGTACTACTCCAGTAGAAAATTGAAAAATATCGACTAGAGGGTAAATTCAATAAATTAATCAATCATTTGTCACAATGCCATGACATACATTGTCACTTGTAATTTGGCACCTCATAATATTACTAGTATTTGGTGCTGGCGGGAAGGATATTTACCCTCCGACCGCATCTCTAAAGGTACATCATTGCAGGTGTCACATATGTGACGATCGATTTTCCTTTCGCTCCTGTCTCTGCACTGCCTGCACTCTCTTCTTCACCTGCATGTATCTGTCCTGCGTATATCTGTCCTATAATTTTGGATTATTGAAAACAAATACTCATGTGTGGAAGACCAAAAGTGACTGAACAATTACAAAATTGAACAATTAAATAAAAGTGTGTTTAATATCCTAATTTTCCCGACCATAAGTAAGTAAGTAATGTTTATTTATATAGCGCTTTTCGAGACCAGGGTCACAAAGCGCTTAAACAATCAAAACAATACTCAAAAAAGTAAATACTTTAAAGATCAAGATAATACTGAGAACAACACAGGAGTTTGAGAAACTCAAGGAAAAGCCTGAACAAAGTTAATAAGTTCCCCTTTACATCCTCAATTTTCTTGAAACTGGACAATGTTACTTATAATTAATACATTAGGTGCACCGTATTATGTTTGTGTTCATTGACATGAATCAGATTTTTAGCAGGGTTAAAAGAATCTGTTGATGTTTAAATACGACTTTGGTAAGCTACGACGCTGCGGGTCCTTGTAGTATTTCTCTGTGAAGCTCCGTAATATTACTACAAAGCAGCACAGTTCATAACATGCCTTATAATCTGGAACATATTGTGTTTGAACGTAGACCTGTTTGTTAATATTACAACTTTTTTTGAATTCTCCCAGGAACAAAAATGACACAATGAAATAAATATCGGGTAAAGTCATAAAATGTGTGTTTTGCAGTTTTTGTAATAGTTGAATAAATATAGTGTTAAAGATGTAAAGATATTATGTTATATACCGTATATGCAAATAACGCAAAGAAATACCGTCTTAATAAATGTTTCCATTTTATTTATTATCACATATTTACTAGTTATCCCCCAATTTATTCATTTGATGATCCATTTATTTCAATGTTTAATGTATCATTTTGCGCCTCCATTAATTTCATATTTTCTTCCTTTGAAATACTTTTTGGTGTTTACGCTGACTGGATGATTTAAATGTATGAATAAATCCGAATGTAACTTTAAGTGTTGACGATGAATCTGAAGCGGGAACTGAGCAGATAGGACGTCCAACTCGTTTCACTTGGCCGCCGCAGCTCCATCATCAGCAGCTGTAAATAACTGAGCGGGGACATGGTAAACTGAAATATGAACTTGAAATGGGATGTTTTGATGAGATGTTCACGACACGCCAAGTTCCACAAATCAGCACCGAGACGCAGCATCGGGCTTCGTCCCATCAGGGATGAGCTTTTTCTCTCACTGGGACGATCATGTCATGTTCGTGTTCATTTGTTTAGTGAACTTCTGGTGTCTGTGTCCTTTATAAACATTTTTCCAGAGAAATTATTTATTTTCTTGTTTTAAAAAGGGTGTGTTTTGTACAAATCACCACAGCGGATGTTAAATACATGCTTTAAAACACATTTTCTTGCTTGAGCAGGCAAATCCGCTGGTCAGTAGCTTGTCACAAATATTCATATATATTCCAACTTTTAAATTGCAGAACGTGCGGATTATTGCCCATTTACGTTTGTGTTCCTGTTGACGACATTCCCAGGCCCTTTTTTCTGATGTCGCAAAGCAAACGCAGAAAGGTCAACTTTTGATGTTGTTCTCTGTTTAATTTTTAATATATATACAAAGCCTCCTGCAGCCTGTTTATCTGCACGCCACAATCTGATAGCTGAACTCTTTCAATACTCTTTACACATGCTTCTCCTCTCCTAAGCCGGTCAGCAAACAAAAAAGCTGGATGCTAATCCGATCATCATTACATTATGTATTTGTGCTGTTCGGATCGCAAACATATTCCCTGTAGCATTTAGAAGATCTCTGCTGGTGAAGTCGGAACATCATGGTGGACGCACAGTGAAGGGCATGAGGGGCGTGTGTCACGAGCATGTACGTATAGAAATAAATAAAGTTACTTGTCATGTAACGAGAGAAGCAGTTTACACAGCTTTAATTTCATTCATTCTTATGTATTTATTTATTTTAAACAAGAGTTATTAAAGTGTAGGGAGTGAGCTACATGCTAGTTAGCAACATTCCTACGATACGTTGGAGCACCCATAACATTTCTCAACAATGACTTTACTTTTTTCAATGTCACTTTTAACTTGACCGTATGAAGGAATATTTGGTGCAATGATGGTCAACAACCTTTGTCTATTTAGCATTGATTTACAAAGACCTGTAGCATCAAGTTAGAAACACTACGGGTGTGTCCCTAATTGCTAACTTCTGCACTTAATATTCTGAGTGCGCAAGTGCGTCCCGATGAGCAGTGTGCGAAAATGTAGTGCGCAATGAGCACTCATTTGTGTGGATCGATGGACACTTTCCACTCTTAACAGTTGCCATCTTAGTGACATAGATGTTGCTAAATGGAAGCTGACGACTTGCTTCAGAGCAGATACCGGCGTGAATATCTTGAGAAAACACTAATTTCACCACAAAACGACACAATAACAGTAATAACACAATGAAACACAACTTAATAACTTGTTTAAATCGGCAAAAAGCGCTGTCATGCGTCAGCGATAGCGTTCCAACAGCTGGTTGCAATCGGCGTTAAAAAGTAACTGTGTAGCGGCAGTGTTTGATTTGAGACGGTACTAAACTGTTGAAATTTGAGAAGTGCACGATTTGAGACATCATACTTCTTTGATATGTTAAATGTTTTAGATCATTGTTGGTTCTTGTTTGAAACTTTTTCATTTCTCTGGCATTAGAGAAGTTCATGCCGGCTAAGATTAACAAGCTAACGGTGGCGTGCAAGCTTGAACACTGAAACTTAAAATCCCAAAAGGGTGACATTTGACCAGGGCTGTTGGGAGGGGGCGCAATGAAGCCTAGTAAAATATTCAATTAAATTTTGAAAAGAGGTACGATCGAAACTGTATTGCTAAATTGGTTGATACATTTGTAATGTTTTTTTTGTTTTGATTTTCAAATGTTGAAATAAGAGAAAAAGGTATTGTTGAAATAATGATTGAAACGATATGGAGGGAAAAATTATGGCAATTAAGTCCTCAGAAATGTCATATTCAGACTTGGAGATTTAAAAAACTATTCAACACATAACTAAGCTGTCTGTTATATGAGTTTATGCTTTAGTTCCGATATCATGAGGGTCACAATTGACTCGGAAATTATTCCATTTCAATGGCCTTGTCGGGTTAATATTCTTTCAGTATTAAGGTTTATTGACGCACTTCACTTCAAAACTAAGATCAATGAATGGCCTATTTTAAAACTGTTTTCATAAATAGGGCGCACCGGATTATAAGGCGTATAGAAAAGAAGATTCAGTAAAACGTTTGACTGGGGTTGCGTTATGCATCCACTAGATAAAGCTGTGCTAAAGAGAATGTCAACAAAACAGTCAGATAAAGTCAAACTTTATTTAGCGTTCTGACAACTCCATTCATTCCCATGGTAGCAATGTTCAAATGATGTTTAAAAGGCTTCAAGCAGCAGTGCGTGAGACTGTTGTTGTGAGCAGACAAATGTTGAGTGAGCAGCAGTGAAGTTGAGCACGTGTATGACGGCTAGAGCGCGTGTATGTCATTTTGAAAGCACGTGTATGAGTGATTTTGCGCAAAAAAAAAATGTTTTGAGTTTACAACAACCAAACACACTCGCTCAAAACGGTGGCAGCAGTAATCTCACTCCATAGACATCCGCCATGATGTGACGTGCGTCGTTCATCCCACCTGTGATGACGTAATGACTTAATTTCGCCCATGGCGTGTCGGTGCAGAGTCATGAAAGTGTTTGTAAACAAGTCACCCACCAGGTAATGTTCATATATAAGGCGTTCCGGATTATAATGCGCACTGTAGTTTTTTGAGAAATGTAAAGGCTTTTAAGTGCGCCTTGTAGTGCTGATAATTTGGTACTTTAATTCGCATCTAAAATGGTTCATACATTTGTATGGAACCTGAAAATCCATGTGGATAGGAGGTTGGTCTTATTCAGAGAAAAAAAGTTATTCCATCACCAATGAAAAGTCTCTAAAGTCGAACAAGTATAATTCTTCTCCTTACTGCTGACTCGCAGCCACGTCTTGAAGAGCAGACGTTGTGCCTCACCGTCTGTCTGCCACTCCTTCCAGCTGACCGTGGTTCGTACAAATCCACATTATCTCCTCTGTAATGCTTTTGCTCCATAATGGACTGCAGCATTGTCAGGGTGGAAATTTCAGCATGAGCTCCACTTTCACGTAACAACTTTACTCCTCCATCAGCGAATTGTTCCTCTTGTTCGGACGATGCTAACTACAGATGACTCGGGGGTGGGGGTGGGGGGTGGGGTTCTTGTGCCTTCAGAGTTGCTGCATAAATGAAAGAATAATATTCACCGAGCTTTGTGTCACTGCTCTCTTGACACGTTGGAGGGTTTGATTGTCGTATCTGCCTAAAAGGAAAGTTGTGAGTCTCTTCATTGATGAAAAGTTGGCAAGAAAAGGTTGAAAAAATGATAAACACTATTATTTTTAATAAACAAATCTTCTTTCTCAGTCTAACCTTGTTTTTGTTTTTACTTTGCTGAACTAATAATTCACAAACTTCAGTGAAAAAATTCACCTTTGATCCTAATTCCATCAGAACGTTCAAAGGAATTTTTAAAGAAAAACTGTTTTGATGCTTTGAACATACCAACAGATTTTATTTTGTCAGGGTTCTGACTGTCATAGCTAACATTTTCTCATTTTATTTTTCATCTATTTATTTGTTGAAAATATTTATCCTGGTTATTCTAGCAATTCCCGCTGCAAGAATTGGCTCATTTGTTACCAAATGATTGCAGATGAATTACAAATTTAGGAATCTCTTCCTTGTTTTTTTGTCGAGATCATGTCTTCCTTACGTCTAAAAGGATTTCCTGATGAAGTAACTGCCGACACACTAGAAGCTACCGAGGTTAATCTTTTAATTGCTGGTTTGTGTAACTGTGTGTTTCCTGTGTGTGTGTCCTGTGATCCGTTGGCCAGCTGTCCAGCGTTTATTAACAGATATCGATACTTGCCACCATCTCTGAAATGAGGAGCTATTATAGGGATTTTGGTTTTTGGTGTCATTTTCCCAGATGGAAACATTCAATATGTGTTTGAAAATATAGCCATGATTGTAATTCCCAGCACATTATCCGGCACAGAATTTAGCCTGAAAATTATGCTTGAAGAATGTGCCTTAGTCTTTTAAAATTGAGCAATTTTATCCCCGTAGTAATAATAATGGAAGAGTAAGTGTCTATGAGTATTATTTTTCAGTTAAGTAAGTCAATTCTGACAGAGCCGTCATTTAGAACTCACCTACTTTCAGATACATTACTATTCACCATTCATTCCAATGACTACATTCAAAGCTATGATCAAAACTTTTGATTTTGCGTTCTTCAAGCACTGAGGTTTGGGTGTTCGTCCTGTCGCGCCACATATAGCTGAGATAGGCCCTTAAGTTAGTAGCGTTTGAACACTACCAAGTCTCATACAGTTCAAACTAATTAACAACATCAAGAAAAACATTATGAAAGAGTCACTTCAGCAACCAATAGGACATTGAACCTCTGTTTTTATTTGATAAATTACAGAACCAAACAAGAACTGCCGTGTGTATGCGTGTGTGAAAATTGCTTTTATAAATATTTAACAATGTAATTATTTTTCCTTAAGATATAGTATATATTACATAAATAATTAATTCTATTTTGAGTTTATTTTTATCGTCAACGTAATACGTATGTCTAAATTAAGAGAGGGTTGTTAACAAAGGAGAGAAGCAGCACAGAACTCGATCTCACAAGGGGCCGAAAACTAGTGATGGTCTGATGAAGCTTCATGAAGCAATGTCATGTTGTTTAGAGGTCAGTAGGGGGCGCCATCAGTTTAAAAATAATGTGATGATTCATTAAAACACTTGTTCAAAACAAACGGAAATAGTGCATAGACCGCCATCTAGTGGAAAATAATGACACTTCTTCATGAAGCTTAAGACCAGAAGACATGTATCATTCAAGGGTTCGGGACCAAAAAAAACAACTTGATCCATCTTAACTACCTTTGTGTTTATCCTCTCTTACTTGTCCTCTCTTCTTTATCTGATCTTAAACACTGGCATCTTCATAGGTATAGGTTGTGTACATGAACATAACTACTTCATCTCTCTTGCCTACTGCAGAAGTTAAGATGCAAATTACAGTAGAATCAGTTTAAATAGTTGAAACTTAACATATTTTACGGACAAGTGTCACAATGTACACAAAGTAGAACCAAAGGGCTTGTAACAGTAATAAGCAGAAAACTTACAACAGGAATAATAAAAAAAAAAGAACAAATCCCTAAATCTCCATAAACCAAACCGGGGAATAAAACGGGAAACAAAAGGAAACAATGGGCAATTATGAGAAGGAGAGGAACAGGAAGTCAAAGAACAAAATAAAACCTAAACAAAAGTGAAAACATGACGATGGGTTTTCTTTAATTTGATGATCTGTATCAGATAGTAACACAGATTGATAAACAACATACGTGTAGCTATTGTTAAACTTCTTCAAACAATTTGTTGTACAATCTAGTGACGTTCAGAGAAACTGCTCGGTGTACACAGATGAACTGTTGCACATCTGTCACCAACCACACCTTTGCATGCCAAGGCTCACCAGGATATTTTCTATTTCTGTGTGACTCGCAATAAGAACCTCTCCTCTGACTTTTTTGAAAGTGACTTTCAGTGCCTAACCATGTAGGCCATGATAATGTAGGCCATTTTCATAGGGGGTAGTGAGGGGCACTTGGCTTTTTCAATAAACCTCTGGTGATGTGTTTTGTAATGCATTGGTTATACTTCACAGTAAAAACCCATTCTGTTCTTTTCGCCAGTCTGTGCACTTCTCCCTAAATTGCCTTTTCTCCTACTGCCATTCGTTATGCTTTCCAGTCCACTGCACAGATATCATTTATTTATTTTATGAAACAACAACCCTGTCAAAACAAAACAACCTTAGTCCCAATCCGCCGACAAACTGACAGTCAGATGGATGAACGGACGAAAGAGGCCGAGATACTGATGAACAGATGGATAAGATGATGGAAGGAGGGGAAAATAATTATCGCATGGCTAAATTGAAAAAAAAAAAAAAGAAAGACGGATTGTTGCGAGAGGTAAGAAATGAAGGTGCAGTCTGTTGTTGAATTAGCTTCGTTGAAAGAAAGAAAAAGAAAAAAGGAGAGGCTTTGAAAGGAAAAGAGCGTTCTCAAGTTAGTGATTCCCCATTATGTGAAAGTCAATTTTCCCTCCTGCGTCTCTTATCTGTCGCCATTATGTTGCACATAGGTGTCTGGTGGCAAGGAAACAAGGCCCGCTTTGTTTAGACTCGTGTCAGCGATAATGAAAAAGCACCATCAACCCAAAATGATGGCGCTGTGCGTTGTGTCATTGGTGATGCTCACCAGGTAATAACTATTGATTGTCACAAGAGAGAAAGGAAAAAAGGCCAGAGTGGAAGAAAGATCAAGAGAACATACACATGGTGTATAATGACTTTTAATCTAAAGAAAAAATGAAAACAGGAATTCAATTAAAAAGTAATTTCTTTATCATGTTGCGCGTAATAGCTAATTCCACCTTTCTAGTCCTGTTGCATATGGTTTCACAGTTGCATAAAAATGCTTCTTAAGATGGTCAATTTTCTAACATGTCATCAGTTCATGGTAAATTTTACCTTCAGTAAATTTAGGTTTCACACTTGACGCCCATGACATGAAATGTTTTAATTAAATATCTTTGCTTATATAATTAGGATGGAACATATATATTTTTTAATCGGTAAATGTATTTTTTTTGTTTCACTGTGAATCAGGGCCAATTTCTTACTTTTTTTCTAAACAACAAAACACGAGTACAAAATGAAATCAAAGACGTTCAAAGAAGCTGGAGCTGGAAAGACCTACCAGTCAGCGGTCCTGTCTCAACAATAATTTACCTCGGGTGGCTCCCTGGCCAGTTTATTTGGTCATTCAAATAATTAAAAGAAAAAAGTTTATTAATTTGTGAAAAAAAAAATGTTTAGGCTTTTTCTGCCAGTTAAACCCAATTGGACATGATAAAAACAACTTGTTTTCCCTGAAAAAAATGACTCTGTTTGATAAATCAATATACCTTATCTTTTCCTAAACATCTTCATACTTATAGGTGAAAATGTCCCCTTTTTTATTTATAACTGATGCACTTTTTATTTACAGCCGATATCCACTTTTTTGTTTAGAACCGATATGCACTTTTTATTTTGAACCAATATCCACTTTTAAATTGGAACCAATGTACACTTTTAAATTAGAACTAATATACGCTTTTAAATTAGAACCCATATACACTTTTTGTATAGAACCAATATACACTTTTTGTTTAGAACCCATATACACTTTTAAATTAGAACCAATATACACTTTTAAATTAGAACCCATATACACTTTTAAATTAGAACCCATATACACTTTTAAATTAGAACCCATATTCATTTTTGTATAGAACCAATATACACTTTTTGTTTAGAACCAATATACACTTTTAAATTAGAACCCATATACACTTTTAAATTAGAACCCATATACACTTTTAAATTAGAACCCATATTCATTTTTGTATAGAACCAATATACACCTTTTGTTTAGAACCAATATACGCTTTTAAATTAGACCCAATATACACTTTTAAATTACAACCAATGTACACTTTTATATTAGAACCCATATTCACTTTTTGTATAGAACCAATATACACCTTTTGTTTAGAACCAATATACGCTTTTAAATTAGACCCAATATACACTTTTAAATTGGAACCAATATACACTTTTAAAATAGAACCAATATACAATTTTAAATTAGAACTAATATACGCTTTTAAATTAGAACCCATATACACTTTTTGTCTAGAACCAATAAACACTTTTTGTTTAGAACCCATATACACTTTTAAATTAGAACCCATATTCATTTTTGTATAGAACCAATATACACTTTTAAATTACAACCAATGTACACTTTTATATTAGAACCCATATACACTTTTTGTCTAGAACCAATAAACACTTTTTGTTTAGAACCCATATACACTTTTAAATTAGAACCAATATACACTGTTAAATTAGAACCAATATACACTTTTTAAATTAGAACCCATATACACTTTTAAATTAGAACCCATATACACTTTTTGTTTAGAACCAATATACACTTTTAAAGTAGAACCAATATACACTGTTAAATTAGAACCCATATACACTTTTAAATTAGAACCCATATACACTTTTTGTTTAGAACCAATATACACTTTTAAAGTAGAACCAATATACACTTTTAAATTAGAACCAATATACACTTTTAAAGTAGAACCAATATACACTTTTAAATTAGAACCCATATACACTTTTAAATTAGAACCCATATAGCGAAAGAGTCTGCAGGACATATAAGACTTGTGGTTCCCTCTGTGGATGACGGTGAAACTGGATAGATAGGAAGAGACACTTATAGCTACAACGAAAAATGTATTTTTAATTGCTTCGGTCTGTGCAAAGATAACGAAGGTAGAAAACAGATCTCGCCCAAAGGTATGTTTAAAGCTAATAAGTGGGACGTGCACCTGAAAGAGTAGCATTTAGATTAGTGCAAGAGTGACAACTTGCCTCAATCAAATCATCCAAGTCTGCTAATTGACTAAGATAAATGGATCAAAGTCTCCGCAACTCTTCAGTGCAATAAATCACCTTAAAAATGTGGGTTTCTTGGCATTCTGTGCACCAGACGAACCTCAGGTTTGCAACATGACAAAAATAAATACGCTTCATATGCCTTCCTACATATAGTTGTGAAAATACAATATGTAAATGATCAATTAAAATATATGTTAATAAATTAGTGGTAAATACTCCAAGTGATTGTTTAATTCTTCAGTTCTCCTCTATTTAGTACATTATTAAAGCAGCAATACGTAAAATTAAAATGTTGTTTTTGGTTCCCCCCAGTGTCAGAACACTGACACTGCAATGTGAAGAAACCTCTTTTTTGCTGTGGCCACATTTTACTTTTCTTTACCCTTTGTTTTCTTTCAATTTCTAGATTTATCTTCCTGATAACGTGGTGGAGCAGTATCATTATTTTCAGAGTCCACTAGATGGCGGTCTCTGCACTATTTTCCTTTGTTTTGAACAACTGCTCTAATGAAACATCACATCGTTTTTAAACTGATGGCGCCACCTACTGACCTCTAAACAACATGACCCTGCTTCATGAAGCTTCAACCCATCACTACTGAACTTCAAAAAGTCCAAGTCTCTGAACCATTGCAGTTCGACTGCTCAAAATGACTTAATCATTACAAAAAATGTCAAAATATTACATAAAGCTGCTGTAATAAGATCAAGGAGAACTTGGCTCTTATCAGTCGGAGAAACCTGTGACCCTAAATCATCCCTAATAAAAAAAAAGTCTTTGTGATGTCGGAAGGTCCCGCAGGTGAGTTGAAGATTAGAAAATCCTCAACACCTTAGGGTTGTTTCTCTCGTCTCTTCTTCTGGATTTTTATCAAGCACTTTTTTCAATTCCAGGGGATGTTGGAAGTGTCGATCATAAAGTTTTTGTTGTTTGTTTAGTTTTGGAATTACAGATTGTGTAATCAACAACAGCTGTAAATGGGTTTTGTGCAGTGACCTGGCTGAGTGCGTGCCGTAGACTCCGTGATTGATTAACCAGGTTTATTGAGCTGACGTTCTCATCGGAATATTCATTTCTCATCCACGTAATAATTTTTATTGCAGAGAAGAGCGTAGGTGCTTAACGATGCATTACCTCAAACGCCTTCATAAGGTGTGTATTCATTTTCAATGAGAGCGTTGTGTCGGAGTTTGTTTCATATTCATGTGGAACGCTAGATTACAGCCTCCGAGCGCTGGTGTTTTTCGGTGAGCGTGCGGCTGCATACGCTTGTTTCTCTTTCTCTGAAGCAAAAAACACTAAATCCTGTAGATAACTTTGCAGCGAGGAGGTATTTGTTTGTAGTATATTTCTTCTTCTGAATACATTGAAACAGGAGTATTTCAGATCAGAGGGGACTTGAGAAAAATGTTTGTAAAACTTGTGTTACATGAAAAAAAAAGTTTAAAAAGGCTTAATAAAAGAAGGTATTTCTTTTTTGCACCCAAAACTGGTATAAAATAGGCTTAAATTTCACTGTCCAGCCTTCAAATAGTGGCAGAAAAATTAGAAAAAGAAAAACAACCAGCATTAATACCTTGCTTGCATGAGGTTTTCTATGGTTTCCTCGCACAGTCCAAAAACATACGGAGGTTTATTGAGAACTTTAGCTTTTCTCTCTGTGCCTGAATGTCCCACACTTGGTGGCTGGGCTATCCCCCTGTCACCCTGAAAAGCGTACACTATAAGTGGTAAAAATCAGTGAATACATCGCAATGAAACATTTATTTATAAAAATAATTTCAGGCAGGGGTTACCTGGCCGTAAAATATTTTTATAAATACATTTTGGTTGTGTGTGGCCCATCCAAGGGTGCCTTTTAAGTGCCTCCAGCAATGTTTTCAATTTGTTGAAAAACAAAAAAGAAAATCACCTTTTTCTGAATTCTGTTCAACAAAACTTACGCAACTTATTTTAAACATTCTTAGTCAAGTAAGATTTCCAATTCATATTCAGGTCTATGCTTTTATATTTAGCTCTCATCATAGAAGGGAAGTATGTTTCTCACATTAATGAACCTTTTTATACACCTTATACACAATTAGACACCATTTTACTTACACTTGTTATGCTAGTGGAAATTTTAACCTTTTGTTCTTTCATTACTTATATTAACTGTACATCGTGTTTCCATTTGGAAGTCAGCTGGACGGATTTTGTAACAAAATACTTTTGTTTTCTCTGCGCCCCACTGCTGTGTCCAAGAGAAAGGTCATATCGGTTAACTGCTCGGAGGTAAAGTTCAACAGAGCAGACACTTTACGGGTCCATCTGTCAGTATCTCAGGGCGTCGGAGGCAGAGAAATCAGCCGAGTCATTCCTTATATTGCTCTGATCTTTTGTTCAGCTTCAAATGTGTTTTTCTTTTTTTTTTTTTCAATCGACAATGTCCAAGTTACACAGAGACCTTGTCAAAAAACTGTCCAGGTGGCGAATACTCATCTTGTTTGGGTTTTTTTTTTTTTTTTTTGGACACAGCCTGTCCTCACAGTTAATAAAACCCCAGCTGAACCCAGAGATGGAGGTCAACATCTATATTTCACCTAATCTCAGAACTGAAAAGAGCTGTATTGAAATGAGATGCGACGGACAAACAGCAGGAGTCACGCTGCATGGCAAGAATCCAAATTCCAGATTCTCTCAGTTGAGATGTTTCTGTTTTCTTTGCAAGTGTCACATTGTTCAATTTATTTGCTAATAATTTCTTGCAGAGTTATTTTCTAATAACATGTAGGAAAGTGAAGAAAGAAACACACAAATGGAATGTTCAAGTGTAGTTTTATTGTACGATTTCTGAAATAGAATAATTTTTGAAACCTGGATAGACCACCATGTAATGGGTTTATGTTTGCTGGGACTAATCGCTCTATTCCACTTGCTAGCTTTTGCTCAACTTGACTCCACACGTTTGCATTTGCACTAACACGGAATCTTCGAAACATGTACATTACCTTCTCTGGTGTAGATCTAAGCGAGTTTAACTTAAATGATGAGACCCAGCATTGTTGGAGGCAAAAAAAAAAAAAAGAATCCATAGTGTAATTGATAGCATCGTTTAATTTAATTTTTGTTCAACAAAATGCAGGGAAACTATTGTCATGTTTATAATTCTATGTATTATTATTGATAGTAATCACCATATTCATATTTTTATGCTACTAGATTAATCTGAAAATTTCGAACAATTTTTTTTCCACATGTTTGGTGTGTCTCCCAGGTGGCTTGTGGCAAACTTTAAACGAGACTTTTTATGGATATCTTTGAGAAATGGCTTTCTTCTTGCCACTCTTCCATAAAGGCCAGATTTGTGCAGTGCACGACTGATTGTTGTCCTATGGACAGACTCTCCCACCTCAGCTGTAGTTATCTGCAGTTCATCCAGAGTGATCATGGGCCTCTTGGCTGCATCTCTGATCAGTCTTCTCCTTGTTTGAGATGAAAGTTTGGAGGGACGGCCGGGTCTTGGTAGATTTGCAGTGGTCTGATACTCCTTCCATTTCAATATAATTGCTTGCACAGTGCTCCTTGAGATGTTTAAAGCTTGGGAAATCTTTTTGTATCCAAATCCGGCTTTAAACTTCTCCACAACAGTATCTCGGACCTGCCTGGTGTGTTCCTTTGTCTTCATGGTTCTCTCTGCGCTTTAAACAGAACCCTGAGACTATCAAAGAGCAGGTGCATTTATACGGAGACTTGATTACACACAGGTGCATTCTATTTATCATCATCAGTCATTTAGGACAACATTGGATCATTCAAAGATCCTCACTGAACTTCTGGAGTGAGTTTGCTGCACTGAAAGTAAAGGGGCCGAATAATATTGCACGCCCCACTTTTCAGTTTTTTATTTGTTAAAAAAGTTTAAATTATCCAATAAATTTCGTTCCACTTCACGATTGTGTCCCACTTGTTGTTAATTCATGACAAAAAATTTAAATTTTATATCTTTATGTTTGAAGCCTGAAATGTTGCGAAATGTTGAAAGGTTCAAGGGGGGCGAATACTTTCGCAAGGCACTGTATATATTTGTAGTATTGTTCGAGTACTTGACTCTGATGTTGCAGAATTGACAGACCATATGACTCTTGACGAGGTCGTAACTGCTTTCATTTGTTTTGAAACCAAAACGTGGACAAACATCGGCTTTAAAAAACTGCTGGAGTCGACTGTATCCTCTCGTTCTCAGTCATTGTTGGGATCTCGCAGGATTTCATTGTTTCTGAACCTGCTGAGGGCTCAATGACTGCTGCCATCTAAGGACCCCAAAAATGACAAATTCCAGTTAATATTTTAATTGTAAAAACAAATTAGAATTATTTTAATTTAACTTTGTTTGCTCTTGATTGAACATTAAACAATTAAAGAACTAAAAAAAATGATTTGAAAGCCAGGAAAATGTATGAAATTTTTTTTAATGAAAAACAAATATTTTATTAGTATACAGTATTGTGACCAAAAATATGGCGTCAATATTTTCTAAGACTTGTTAACATCATGTTATTTCTTTTTTCAACCAACTTTACCAAACTAACTGGAGAGAGGACATGTACAATAAGACCAGATTATGACCATGTAAGCTTTGTAAACGGCTGTGATCACATATAACATCATGGGTCTCAGGCTCGACTGGCTCGGGGGCCACCAGAGGTCACTTCTTGTCGAGGCTCGGGAGCTTTTTTTTCTGCACGTCTTTGAATTTATTGATTTATTATTATTGATTATTTTGATGTTTAATAATTTGTTCATTTTTGTGTGGTTGCTATGTGTTGTTGTGTAAATAACAACACTGAATTATATGTGTGTGTGTATATATATATATATATATATATATATATATATTTTAATTGTAAAAACAAATTAGAATTATTTTAATTTAACTTTGTTTGCTCTTGATTGAACATTAAACAATTAAAGAACTAAAAAAAATGATTTGAAAGCCAGGAAAATGTATGAAATTTTTTTTAATGAAAAACAAATATATATATATATTACTGTATATATTAAAAACCGCCCAGAAATGGCCTGCAATCCACAAGTTTGAAACCCCTGACCCGTAACTTAGTCGCATGAAAATGAATTCAAACTCTCCACATTGCTTCTTTTTCTTTTGTTGAACTCCTGAATGGGTTTTTGTGATAAAATTAAAAGTGTCTGGTGTACGAAGGCCAAACACCTTCGGCGATGCAGAAGCTTCTCGATTCATCCTTGTCAGTAAATAACAGAGAATTGTTATTTTTCTTAGCTTAGACGAGGACACATAGGTTTTATTTTGCTTCCAGCCTGCTCAACAGTTTGCATTTGTAGAAGACGGGTCTAATTCATGAAGCGTGAGCAGAACGAATTTGTGTGTAAGACGTGAATAGTAGGAAATGTACAGGATCTGATCTCAAGGTCCAAAATATCACCTGCTAACAACGCATCGTTCACATTATTGGAAAAAAATCAGGAAAAGTCAGGAAATATACCGCCCTTTTATTTATATATATATATAATTTAAGATTTGACCTTGTTATTAAACTATATTCTTTTATTTTATTACCTATTTTTTTCCATTCATCATGCAAAAATAATGTACAACCTTGTTGAGTTGATTAATTAACTATCATCTAATGTAATTAAATATTTTATATATTTGTGTTTCAATCAAGCTTTATATTATTAACAAAACAGATGAGAATTATGAATTAAAATGCAAATTTCCAATAGAGTCAAGCTTGACTTATGATTTTTAAATTTACACAAACACTAGACATCGTGTAGATTTTGTTAGTTTTATCAAATAGATCGGAGCTGGTAAAATATCGGTGAAAGCAAAAATCCTGTATATTTCCTCCCGTTTTACAAATAAATTTGTCTGCTCAATGAGACCCACTGTTTTTCAATGAATGTGTAAAACATGTATAGTAGTGTTGTTCTAATAGTGTTGTTAAATGAATAAGACTAAAATCTTGGAAATAAAAACAGGCTTTAATGAACTTTGGTGCAAAGATATGTTAATAAAAGACATCAAAGGCAAACTTATTTACAGTACATTGTATATTTATTTTGATAATGTTAGCAATATTTCTCGCTAGGATGAAAATCGGATCCTTTAAGTCAGAGACCATCGTTCTCGTTCTATTAAAATGTCTTGAGATTCTTCCCTAGTTTGAGTAGTTCAGGTATCTTAGGGTCCTGCTCATGAGTGAGGGAAAGGAGGAGATATACAGTACAGACGGATCGGTGTGGTCTAGTGATGGGCCAATGAAGCTTCATGAAGCTGTATCATTTCTTTCAGGGGACAGTAGGGGGCGCTATCAACTTAAAAATGATGTGAGGTTTCAAAAAAGCTTTTTAAAGCACTAGATTATAGAACAAAGAGTGCCATCTATTGGACTCTGGAAATATTGACACTGCTTGAGTACTCCATCTTAGATATTTGGTGTCTTTTGTGTCCAATAAATATTTAATCTTCCAAATGTGCAGCTTGACTTCTATTTGATTATTTAAAATAAATAAATGAATAAATAAATAAGCATAAAACAAGATTTTTTATCATAATGCTGTGATTATAATAAGACTTTTGCATTGGATAGGTGATAAATTAATGATTTATTTCAACTTTTAAAAACGAATTTGTGTCAACAGCTCGATTTAATGTTTTCATCATGAACTGAAGAGAGTGAAGGGGATCAGAATTGGATTGAACTTTTAATAAAAACTAGTTTAATAAATGTAGTTTCCTCAGTTATAACCGGATTCAATTGTAAATAGTTGGCTGTAAGAATCAGGAAATATCAATTATTACTATCTTAAAGGTGTTCTATTTTGAAAAAAAGGTTGTGAATCTTCATGTGACAAGACTCATATTTACTTAAAAAATGAGTTTAAGTACCTAACTACAGACTAGTTAATTTATCAAACACACAATCTAAATGGGACCATACTGAGATGGCAGATAAATGTTGTGTTGAAATGTATTACATTTGTTTTGTGAGTGTTTTTGGCAACCATGACATTTTATTCAAAATTACGGATTAGGGTCCCTTTCTCTTAGCCACCAAATAAAATAAATGAATATAGTGCTTTTTTATTTGATAGAAAATAAATTGTAATATTTTTTGTGTATTTTCAATCACTATATTTTCCACACAAAAAGAAGCAGAATGTTACGGCGCTGGCTCAGGCATCATCATCCTCATCATTACTGTCCACCCTGCTTTCTCACCTTTCTTTCTTTAGACATGAAGAGGGAGAGAGGAATTGGGAAATGCATGCAATTTTGATGAAAATCAGTGGGGGAGCAGACGACGGTGTTTAGCCGTCATACAGCCCACCAGCAGGAGAGGAAGGATAAAAGATACAAAAGACATGGAAGGAGATAATGTTCTATTCAGCTTCAGGTCTTGCAGCATGGATAACACCTTTGTGAGTCAGCTATGGCTTATGAGAACGAGAGGAACAGGGATTGGTTCAATCGCACTTTAATGATAAAATATGAAACTTTTCAAGGCAAAAAAATGTTTTTTTATTCGTCCTTGAAATAAATCAAAAAGTCACAGTAATGAGCGGGTTTAATATTTTACTCATCAGTGAAATTTTCAAATGAAACCAGTGAACTGGCAATTTTCTTCCTACGGTTCTACTCGAATAAAAGATTAGACGAATATTTAAAATATTTAATTCATCTCACAGCTGGGAAATGTATCATTTAAAAGAAGGAAATTTAAGCGTAACATGGTAATCTTCTTGTAGCCTCCCCCCGTAAAAAAGAGGAATTAGGAAAAGCTAAAGCTCTCTTTAGTCTTGAATTACTACGACTCTGAATGTAATAAGTTGCCACATGCTGTGTTTAATAAACGTGTCGATGATTTCCTGTTAAAATAGTTTCTATACAAATGAATTGAGCCTGACAAAACTGCTGATTCAAAAAGTCCTGATCAGGTCCTTATGTCAAGCAGATGATTCTCATTGGTTAAAATCCTGATGTTATCCAATCAGGATTGTCTAGTGTAATTATCGATGGCATGGTTCAGTCGGTTAGCATTACGACCTTGGATAAAAAAGGTTGCAGCTTGAGGCAACCTGGTCTGTTCTATTAAGAATTGTATGTCGCCATCTCCCGCCTATGCTAGTGTGGGTTACTCTAGACACTCCGGTTTCCTCCCACAGTTTAAAATCATACGTTGGTTGGTTGATTGAGTAATTACAATTTCCCATAGTGTGTTTGTGTGTGAATGGTTGTGTATCTCCATGTGAACTGTGACAGGCTGGCAACCTATTCAGGGAGTCTCCTGCCTCTTGCCCCGAGTAGCTGGGATATACCCAGATAAGGTAATAAGCAGTATTAAATACATGAATATACTATATTAATCAAACATAAATTGTAATTTATTATTATTTTTAGAAGTCTCTCTCTAAGTAATATTTGTAGAGCGCTTTTTTGATTTGAGTTTTGTCGCTGGTTGGCCAAATGTTTTTCTTGTTGGTACTATGGTATTAGCTCGTACTAACTGCCAAGAAGGATTGGAAACTTAGTTGGTAACTTTGTTGTGTAACTTTTCAGGTTAAGCTAAACACTTTCTTTTGTCTGCAGGTTAATGTTTTTGTCGGTTAACCGTACTAGACACATGCATCTTGAGGTTTAATGTGATTGATGGATGGATGGATCGAGTTTAACCTGCTTCACGATGAGACTGTCTAGCAACGATATCCTTAGGATAGAGACTCTCATTTGCTAAAATAGGTTCAGTTAAGAAAATGTTTGTTGATCAGGAGAAATCCTTATCTTGTCCTTCACTTCAACAACACGTTCAGAACCTCTTTCATGTGAATTTCCTTTCATTTTCTAGCTAAGCGTCGTCATTGCTATGGAGATTGTGTGACAGATACGGTTTATTAATAGACATTTAAGGCAACAAAGAAACGCGGCAGGCTTTTACCCTTAATCTAGTCTGACCTCTGTGTTCCATCTTTATTATTTCATAGACAAGTGCGGTGGCACACAGTGTCAACATGCATTTGGTTTTTCCATTTCCCCTCCCTTTCTCATCATCTCAATTTCAGCCTCCGGAGACCTATTTTGAGAAATGGCTACGCCAAGATCCCTCTCATTGTTGTTGACTTATTCAGTTATTCGACCGTGTAGCAAATGGACAATTTTCACAAATGGAAGCCTCACTTCTAAATGATTAATTGTCAGAACCCTAGTGGACGCTTTTTTAGCTGCAAGGACTCTCAGATGGCTTTCTATCAACCACATCGAGCATCTATTTCACACAGACGGATCGCCCCATCATTCAAATGGATGACGGTTTTATTACAAAATTGGGTTTTAAATGCTTTCAGTGTTTTCCGACGAATGTTTTGGGATTGATATGCTGGGATGAATAATGGATAACGGGCGAGGTTTAACTGCTGAATATGCAGGATCCATATACAGCACTGTTCTGGAGTGTTTCAAAGTGGAGCACGCAAATAGAAACACACCCTCGGCCGGAACGAAGTGCAGGCGCAACAAGTCCCGGAATGAGACTTGAATAGCGAATGGTCAGTCTTTCTTTTTTAGAAATGGTGACGCAAGGTCACGCGTTAACCAGCGAACAGCTCAACTATTGGTCCAAACGGGAAACTGATTAATTATTTCAGTTCTTCTGATACGTTCTTCTCGCATTAGTTAATCAGGATTTCTGAATCAAACGCGTGTTGATGTTAGTAAGTCAGAGGTATATTCAACATACAGTCATACTCTGGTGTTTAATTGGCTGATAACATAATGAACATAAGAACAAAGTTTGGGACGTACTCAGCTAATAGAGAAGCTATTATAGATATAGCCTGAGAATCTTTGCCTGATTTCTTTTCTCCACAGCTTGACCCTTGTACATGCCAATCATTTTGCCACCATCTGGATTCTGCAACGCGCATTGTAATTCATCCATCATTGTAACAAGCAGAACTTCAGCAGCTGGACCGCCAAACATAGATCTTACAAAAACCAGTAAGATCATTTGGCTGGAGATCCACACATCACATTTATTATTCTACGTTTATTACTCTATGGCAAGTGCATGGTCCTGTAAGCTACGTTTGTGAAGGTCCATCTAAATTTATTTAGATTTCAAAATATGCAAAAAACTTTTTGGTTAATTGACAAGATGAACTTAGTTTACACAAGATTCAAATGTCACTCATTTTCTACTCACCTTCACGTCAACTAAGAGTTGGGATTATTTTCAGAGAAATTCTTGACTTTTGGCTGGACCAATACCCACTTCTCTTGTTCCAAATAGACACACCAAAAACATCCAAATACCTCCGTACTGCTCGTCTTTAATGTCCCTCTTGTAATGTAAGTAAGTAAGTAAGTAATATTTATTTATATAGCGCTTTTCGAGACCAGGGTCACAAAGCGCTTAGACAATCAAAACAATACTCAAAAAAGTACATACTTTAAAGATCAAGATAATACTGAGAACAACACAGGAGTTCGAGAAATTCAAGGAAAAGCCTGAACAAATAGAAATGTCTTAAGATGTTTCTTAAAGGAGTCAGTAGACTCCATCAAGTGCAAAGAGAGAGGAAGATCGTTCCAAAGCTTAGGAGCAACAGCCTGAAAAGATTTCTCTCCTCTGGTCCTGAGCCGTGTGCGTGGAACCATAAGTAGATTCTGATCCACAGACCTCAGAGCCCGAGCTGGGGTGTAAGGCTGGATCAGATCAGTGATGTAAGGAGGAGCCTGACCATGAATAGCTCTGAAAGTAAGAACCAGAATTTTAAAGTTGATCCTGAAAGAAACTGGAAGCCAGTGAAGAGTTTTAAGGGTCGGAGAAATGTGAGTTCTTCTACTTGAGCGGGTCAGAATTCTTGCTGCAGAGTGAGTTCTGAATCAACTGCAGACGAAGCAGATACTTCTTGTTAAGACATGAAAACAAACTGTTACAATAGTCCAGACGAGAAGAAACAAACGCATGGATTACAAGCTCCAGATCATGTTCTGACAACATTTTCCTAAGTTTAGAGATTTTTCTCAGTTGAAGGAAACAGTTTCTGGTCAGTTTTCTGCAGTGTCGAACAAGAGACATGTCTTTATCAAATACAACACCCAGGTTTCTCAGGCTCGGTTTGACAGACTGACCTAAGTCACCCAAGTACTGACTCAACCCTGGAATCTTATCATCAGGAGCAATCACCAGAGTTTCCGTTTTGTCCACATTTAGCTGTAAAGTGTTTTCACTCAGCCATTGTTTGATTTCTAGCAAACAATTGACTAAGCTGTTCAGCCTCTGGAGCTCAGTTGGGTCAAAAGAGCAGTAGAGCTGGATGTCATCAGCAAAAATGTGATAAGAAACATCTGGAAATCTCTGAATGATTTTACCGAGGGGAATCAAGTACAGCAAAAACAATAAAGGACCCAGAACAGAACCTTGAGGGACTCCACACAACAGATCTGCCAATTCAGACCTCCTTTGATTGGCAGATACACTAAAACTGCGCCCAGAAAGGTAAGATGAGAACCATTCTAACACAGACCCAGACAGTCCCACTTCATCCCTCAGTCTTCTCAGCAGGATCTGGTGATCAACTGTGTCAAAGGCTGAGGACAGATCCAAGAGAACCAGAACAGTGAATTTACCCGAGTCAGCCGACATCATGATGTCACTGGACACTTTCAATAAAGCTGTCTCTGTAGAGTGATGTTTACGGAAGCCAGACTGAAACTTCTCATGGATGTCGCTCTAATCCAGGAGCAAAGACATCTGCTCAACACAACCTTCTCAAAGATCTTGGACAAGAAAGGGAGCTTTGAAATAGGCCTGGAATTAATGAGACCTTGACAAGAGAAAAATTTAACAAGTCTGTATTTTTGTTTAAATTCTGTACCTTCTATACTTGGAGCTTGCGCAATTTTTACCAGGAATGTTTCCTGTCTGTGTGTTATGTATACTTTGAGCTTCTGCTACAAACAAGCTTAACTATAGACTTAAAAAGAAAGAAATCAAAATGTGGAAGATTTTCCATCATTTGACGTCAAAACAAGACAGTGTTGAAGGAACAGGCAAATCCCAGAGACGCAGCTGCTCTTTAACGGAAGCCAATCATCCTCCTCACCGTCCGCTGTCATCATTAACCATGAAGTGCCAGCGAGCCAGGTGGCAGTGAGCAGCAGTAGGTACCTAGAGAGTGGAACCCGCCAGGCCCGACACTCGCACAAGTGCTACCATTGAGTCCATCTCATATGTGAGCCCCCTCTACATGTTTATCATGTTTATAAAAATTGTTAGTCGATCTGTGTAAAGACAAAACAAACATTTGTGCAGGTTTTGTCAATCTTTGAGGAGGTCGAGGGGCAGGCCTGGAGAGATTATGGACACATTTACCCGGTTTTATCATCAAGTTCAAGTTCTTTTTATTGTCAGTGCCAGATATTATATTATTCAAACAACTGCTTAAATTGACACAATTACGTATACGTATAGTAAATGTACACAACTATGAAATATTCCAAAAGAAACGCATGCCTTGTGTCTTTTGTTCCATGTATTTATCTCAATGTATATTACTTATTTGGACCGATAAGCGCTTGAAAAAGGCACCTTGCCATCTTGTTCTTTGAGTTGCACAACTGGAACTGAACTCCAATGTGACATCATTTCCACATTGGAGTTTCGATCTGAATGGAACTCACCTTATGCGCATTGTGTATTTTTGAGAAAGTCAATTAGGAGTATATATATATATATTCCGGAACCCAAAATAAATTTAATTCAAGTCAAATCATAACACAAGTTATCTCAAGACACTTTACCGTTGAAGTAAGACTATATTAGATAAAATAAAAACCCAATCCCTGCGAAAAAACGAGTGTGACAATGGTGAGCGAAACCTTTAAGAAGGCAGAAAGCTCGAACATAACCAGACTCACGGCTGGGAGATCAAAGTATTTTAATATGAACATAAACACATTTTAGGGCTGTTCAGCTGTTTGTGTATCTAGGTAACACTTGTTCTCCCTTTATAATTGAACTGTTCCGATTGACATTTAACACAGCTAGCTGAACACAGCAAAGACACGTCCTTTAGAATAATACATTTCTTCTCCATTTTTTCGATGTAAATGCCATGATGTGCCTTTATTTGTTCTCAATTTGCAAGGTCTGTTGGAACTCAACAGTCGTTTGGCTCTCACTTTTGAACAGAATTGTTACCTGTGTCTATAAAACAAAAATTATTTCATTCAAATGTAAAAGTGTTTAAACTGCAAATGAATCGCACGGGGTTGTTGAGGGAGGAACCAAAGTGTATTTATGTTTTTAACCAACTTTGTTTTCTATTAGTGTGAGATGCACACAATGCAGAATGTAGAGAAGTTTCAGTGGTGTTGGGCATCTAGGTGACATATTCAAACTTTTCGGTGCCAGCAATTTGATGCCAAAAGACCCTGTTTTCGAAAAGTGTTATGGTGTCAAAGTCATCGCTGTGTTAACGAAAGCTACAGTATGTAGGGATATCCTGAGTAAGATTAGGGATCAGGGGATGTTTATCTGTGTCTTACTTTTGCTGCTTGTACCATGACCTCAGGATGAGTAGAAGGAAGTAGGATTGTGTTTGGCTTTCTGATACGTTGCCAACGTCCTGTAAGGCTCTGCCATAATTATTGCAAGCGTCCATAAAAAATAAAAAAAAGGCCCTGGCACTGACTTTTGTGCTGCAGGAGCGCTGGCCCGCATGACTGCCACCTACAGTGCCGGGCTGCGGTATTTCCACTGTGTCAGCCGGAGCAGCGAGTGGAACCAATTCTGGTGTGATTAGTCCTACTGGGGGGTAAATGAAAACCATTATCAAAGCTTTTCTTCTTCGCTGCATCAGAATGCAAATCGGAGGCGCGAGGTGATTTGAATTTCTAAAAAAAATGACAGCGACATTCGGCGATTGGTGCTGGACAATCTCAACCCCCAGTGAGGATTCAGACCTGCTGATTTTATTTTATGTTTCTCGAAATGACGATCATTATCCGCTGTGATACCCAATAGGGGGATTGTTGCACGATTTGAGATTCCACAGTGGCTCGTGGTCGTATTATTTGTGAGGTGAAATAATGTCGGAGAATTTCATGCACCTCCAACATTCCACGATAATAATGTTGCAAAAAATATCGGACACTGTTCACTGTGTAATACTGTTTTACGTCCTCCCCTTTTTTTTTCACCCTCTTTGTCATCTTCGTGTTCTACTCCATGTTTTTCTTGTCCTTCAACGACGTTATCTTTGTTGTCCTCTTAGTCGCCCTCTACTTGTCATCTTCTTGAGTTCAATCTTCTCTATTTTCTCTTTAAGGAATTTTTGTGTACATTCCAAAGTACATTTATCTGGAAACAGTCAAAGCCAGTGGTCTAAACTTAGACAATATTTATTTTAAGTAGAAATATACACTTGCTAACAGCTAATGATAAGTAAAAATGTACGTTTATTTAGCTCCTTGTTTTGATAGAAGGTGCAGACACGTTTTAATTATACTATGACATACACTATAACCACTCATCACAAATACACACAAATATAATGCAAAAAACTAAAATGTTAATAAACAGGGATTGATCGGGTGCTATCGGTGCCCCTTGCAACTACAGAATCGATATTTCCAGCGCCCAAAAATCGTCATCTAAGACGATGCTGATTGGCCCAAAGTTACATTTGCCATCGTACATCGGAACATGAATGCATTAATGCAATTATAGTTTATCAATGTGAAGAGTTCTACGAACATAAAGCATCAGTGATTATTTTAACGCGCACAAAAATGAAAAAACACAGCTAGATGATCTTAAGGCAGCCCTCAATAAATCTAACATTTATAGTATATTTATAACCCTGTTTAACAAGAAGTTTGAAGTTAAACTGAACGTTAAGTCACCCTGCTTTCGTTTTTGTTGACACTACTAAAGAGATGAATGTAAAACTAATTTTCGAGTTCTGGGAAAATGTCAGTCAAAGGACAATGAACGCATTCTCTTAATAAAGCATTAAAAAATAGATTTTTTTGGTCATAAAAGTTCGACTCTGTATCACATGGACTTGGTTGTTTTCTATCGTTGACTGGCAGCCGAAGTTTCTGACTAATTTTGGATTAGGCTTTTCAAAGTGCACTATTCTCTTTTAATAAGCGGTGAAGCATGGCATGCTAAAGAAATCCTAATGGTGCAATAGGGATCTATTTAGAAGCATAAAAGACACTAATCCGACAGAAAAAAAAAACATTTTCAGAAGGGAACAAAAGCCTGAGCAAACCATGGCAAACAAGTTCTGTTTTGACAAACGATTTGAGGAAGTTGGAAGACATAGTTAGAATTAACAATAATTTAAAGTTGTAAGAACCTCCTTGCCAAGATGTGAGTTGTTGCTTTATTGTATGTGTTAACATAGAAAATATTATAATGTAATTAGGGGTGTTAGAAATATTGATATGGCGATAAATCTCAATATTCTTTTTAAGGACACTGTATCGATATTTGACAGCACCGTATCGTGTTGCAATTAAACTTCAGGCAGCTAGATGGCAGCAGACATTACATTATACACCTAATGGAACAAAGAAATCCAACGAGATCCCGGCATTGACTGAGGACGAGAGGATACAGTAGACTCCAGCAGCTTTTAAAGCTGATTTTTGGACATATTTCAAACGAATGAAAGCAGTTACGACTTCGTCAAGAGTCACAAGGTCTATAAATTCTGCAACACCATACTCGGTACTCGGACAATACTAAAAATAGATCCTTGTTCCACTGTATAGCAATATATAGTATAGTTGCCCCTGTATCTTATAAGTTATTTTTTGTGATTTGTATTTTAATTAAATTGCTCTTCCATATTCGGACTTGTTTTCTTTTTTTTCTTCTTCAATAATACATAGTGGTGATTGTTTTAAGCTTTGTCAGGAGGATTGTTTTAATGTGTTTAACAAAAGCATCTTAAATAAGAATCAGAATTATGGTATACTACTTCTTTAGTGTTCATTTGAGGTCTCTGGTTTTCTTTCTTTATCTTATTCCTGTAATAAACTAACAACCTTACATAGTTATTACACAGAGTGGGTCTCATTCATGAAGCAGGAGCAGAACAAGTTTGTGTGTAAAACATTTTACATGATTTTGGCTCTGATTCATTCATAGCTACTCACAAAATCTAAACCTACTCTTTCCATGTTAAACTCCACAACTAACAAAATAAAATATATTTTCTGAACTCCACCTCACCCATAATTATTTCGATCTTTTCTTTATAAAAATGTCTATTTCTCAAAGTATGGCGTGTCTGACAGATGGACAGAACCTTACCTCCTTGTATGGTCATCATTGTCTGTCAATGGGCAGTCATTTATGCTAATAACTCATTAGACGGCTGTCACTAGTGCAACACTGCAAAAAAAAACTGACCAAAAACTGTTTCCTTCAACTGAGGAAAATCTCTAAACTCAGGAAAATAGTGTCACAACACAATCTGGAGTTTGTAATCCATGCATGTGTCTTATCATTTAGACTATTGTAACAGTTTATTTTCAAGTCTAAACAGTTCTGACTTGCTCTAGTAGGAGAACTTGCATTTCCCTGATCCTTAAAACTCTGCACTTGCTGCAAGTTTCTTTCAGGATCAATTTTAAAATTCAGATTTGAACTTTCAGAGCTATTCATGGTCAGGCTCCTCCTTACTTCAGTGATCTGATCCAGCCTTACACCCCAGCTCGGGCTCTGAGGTCTTTGGATCAGAATCTACTGATGGTTCCTCGCACACGGTTCAGGACCAGAGGAGAGAAATCCTTCCAGGCTGTTGCTCCTAAGCTTTGGAACGATCTTCCTCTCTCTCTGTGTTTGATGGATCTACTGACTCCTTCAAGAAACATCTTAATACATTTTTATTTGTGCAGGCTTTTTCTTATTTTTTCTTTGAGCTGCTATGCTTGTCTCTATTTTGTTTTGACTTTTTAAAGTTATAAAATGTGTATGTACTTTTAACTGTGTATTGTTTTGTTGTTTACGTGCTTTCTGACCATAGTCTGCCAAATGCACTTTACAAATGTAAATTCATGACATTCATCACATACACACTTTTGAATCCGGGGTACGTTATAAGTAGCGCAGACCTCTATGTGCAATTTTGATTGTAAATTTACTCACTTTTCATGAATGAGTGTTTTTGTGAAATGAGTTTGTCGAGTGAAAATGTTGGTTACTTGTATTTCTTAGAAGACATGAACACATGGCTGTATCTGCACTAGACTAAAAATCTATTTTTACGAAACAAGACTAAATGGTCACTGATAACAATTTACTCTCCTTTCAGTTGTTTAAGTCTTTTGGTCGAATGAAACTGGATTTGAGTCAAAAAAAAAAAGTGTGGAGGAGACTGTTACCTTTATAATCTCAAGATATCTTGGTATTGATATCAAAACATAGTCATGATTGAAGCTTTTCTTATGTATTTCATGTGTTAGTACGATTGAACGAAAGCAGAATCTCGGTAAAAAGGAATTTCCGTTGTGCTTTTCTTTTAACTGTCAGTAATGAGTGACAATTTATCAGTGTCTCTTTTCTATTTTCTCTGTATTCATCACTTTTCAATTTCATGCCAGAGCATCACATCATGTTTAATTCATTAGCGACACACTCATTTTACACACGGAGGACCAACAGCTACGTGGTTCCTCCCTGAGGGGATTTCAACTCCGCCAGCCTGTAATCTGCTTATACAGAAAGTCACCAACAGACCGGGCTCCTCGGCAATTACACGGGATTCATGGAAAGGCCCTTTTCCCCCGTCAGCAGGTTCAATTGTGATCGCGTCGTACAACACGGCGGAGTTTGTGTTTACGTTGTAGATCATCTCCGCCTGAAGATATGGCCCTTTGTCTTTCACAGTCGCAGTTTTCAATTCAAGGTGAAATGATCTGGCCAGCGAATTCTAATTGACCGTGCAGCTAATAAACAAAGGCTGAAACCAACGTGCGCGACCTAATAGTCCTGCAAATTCAACGCAGTCATTACAAGCTCTGCACATGAACACACACACACAGACTCAGAATCATAGTCATCTCAGGTAAATGGGGTAAAATGCAGTGCCGTGTAGAGCGTAATGAGCGCTGATTGTTTGTGACGGGCTGGAGTGCGGCTGATTTCCCAGCTGAGGAATGGGAACTTTGTACACATCACAGGCCTGTCAGGGAAAAAGACAGAGAATTGGCCCATAGCTTCACTGCTCTTCAACACAGTCAGAACCACTCCACTGTTCTAGACGGTAAGTATTTTTGTGGTGCAATTGTCGGCTATTTGCATATAAATGTGCACTCAGAATTTGGGAGATTTCTTTGGGGCCACGTTCAGAAAAGGAAAATATAAGGGTTCGTTTATGGATGGGGGGATTATATTCTCTGTTCATAAAAGTGACAAATGTTTGATGAATTGAATAATTTTCCAGCCAATCATTCAAGAGGTCGGGTCAGTTGCGAGGCTGATTGTAATATTATCTTTGGTCGCCAGCAGGGTCTGGATCAGTGCACGCAGGGTCCCGTCAGTGATAGCAAGTGTCCATCAAGAACAAGGAGAAAAATGTCGTTTGACCATGATTTGTATAGAAGGCCGTTTGATTATTATTATTATTTTTTTTAAATGGGTTTAAGCACATCAGGTGATGATTTTGCGCATTATAAGTGGGCGTGGATTATGATCACTGAATTATCAAGTGTTTGTTGTAAAAATGCAAACCTTATGACATTTATGAAACTACCAGAAATGCTAACGATGACCTGTTCTAAAAACGTATAGTAGTATAATATATATAGGAAAAAAGCTAATCTTCAGTTCCATTTTGGCAAAGATTATGGACTTTGTAGCATCAGTCAATATATTATTTTAGGATGAAGATGGATGTAAAATCAACTACTAGAAATGTTGCCAGTTGGTGCTGTATTCTACAGCATGGCCACTAGAGGCTTTAATGAAAATCACATTCCATTACTTCCTTGAACAAAATATAGCAAAAGAAAAAAAGTCTACAGATGTTATTTCAAGATATTATCACGTTATTTCATGATACATGTCATACTATTTTGTGATAAAGTAACCCTTAAACATTTGTGCTTATGTATATCATATGCAACATAATTTAGTTATGTAATTATTATTTTGTTTTTTTTGGAAATGACAGATTTTCAGTCATTTGATTTCTACTTAATTAAGGAAGTAATATTTCCAAACATCTTATACTTCATTTAGTTCCACAATAATTGCACAAAAGTAGACGTAAATAACCCTTAAATAACGTAATGTGATGGCAAATTTACAATTACATCTACGTTTAACAAGTTAAATCTTCTTTTCTTTCTTTTCTCTAGATAATAACCAACAGAATATTTGCTAAAGAGTACAGTTGACATACCACTGCAGCATATTATTCTCTTAATTATTTAATAGAGAAAAATATGCAGCAAAGTTTTCTAGTTGTAACATGAAACTTACTGTTTAAGTGCTTTCACAATCCCACAATGATGTTCCTATCTCCCACTCTTGCCCTCGGATGCACCAGATATTAATGCACCGTCTTATCAGTTCTATGAATGATCCTGATAAGTGACAAAGCACCGATTGTTTCGATACGACAACAACAGAAAGGATTGGATTTTGTCTCTTCATAAACAAGATTCATCCATCTGCACTTATTTGATCCTAATCAGGCTGAAATGGATCGTGCTGAGCAAACCACTTGACAATGCCTTTCAGAGAGGAATTGAACCATGGCCCTCTGATCTATCTTTGTTTAAGAAGTTCACTTGTTTGTTTTCTTGCCTAACTGTACTTTCAAGATGTTTTCATGATGCCAGTCTCGACTGTCCATACCTCTATACATCCATCCATCTTCTGTTGCTAACCCAAGATCAGGTTGAGGGGTATGTTGGCTATACTTCCCAGATGACTCCCTGCCTTATCTCTAGGCTCATTTCATCCATTTTGATCCTGGTCTTTTCCATTACCCAATGTTTATGGCCATAAATAGTTCTGGCTCAGCCACCAAACAATGCCAAACTATACACAGGGAAGGATACTTTCTCTGGTCTGACACAGATTCGATATGAACCAAACAGCCACTGTTATAGAGATCAATACCACCTACTCCTGGATTACCCCCCACAGGATACTTTCATGGTGAATGCTTTCTCCACACAACACATGCTATCTTGTTATCTTGTCTATATAGATGTATTTATAATATGTTAGAATGATGCATTAACTGATGACCAGTTTGTTCTTTTCTTTTTTTTTAATTGCATTTTGCTTGATAACATGATAACATCAGAATTATCTTTAAATGTTGTGTTAAACCGCACGAAAAGTCGTTCTCTGCTTGGTTCCAGTGTGACAGTGAAGTGTTCAGATTCTTCTGCTGCGGTGTGTTTTCACACCTGAAATTGGCCCTTATCACCGGGACTGGTCTCGCTCTTCTCTTCTTATATAACTGAGCTTCTAGTGAGGCTGCATCTCTACTTGATGTGTTGCTTCTTTCAACTTCAGACACTGTATCTACTGTATGTTGTTGTTTTCTTAAAACCCGATTTGAGTTCCTAATGGAATACAGGGACCAAGAATGGTTGAATTTACCTTCATCTTTTCTAATCTGCTGGTGAACTGCATCTTCAGAGAGGTTGTTTGCTCTGTAAGGAAAACAAAAAAAAAGCCACTAGTAAGCATTTCACAAAATAAATGAGCTATCTTCGTAAACAATCACTCAGTAATTATTATGATAGTACAGTAGTTAACCTTGAAACATCGGAACATTCAAGTCATTGTTTTAAATAATGCAAAATAGAAAAATGGCTGAAGTTCTGACCTCAGCTGAGTAGCTTACTCTAACACCGTATTTTGATTTTAATCCAGTATTATCAAGGTACATCTAAGGCGTTTTTTAATGGAATATTGTTGTAGTGTTGGAACCCCTTAGATCGACAGTTACTGTATGTCTTCTTCCTTAATAAATGGTTAATATATATAATCAGTTCTAAACGCTTCTGTTCTCTCTTAAAGTGATAGTTCACCCAAATTTCAAATTCCACTAATGTTCTTTTAAAGTTAAAGGTAAAAATGAATGTCTATTCTTATCTAGCTACTGGCACTCAGGCGCTTTGTCTTCATCTTCGTCCAAAAAGATACTCTTAAAAACATCCAAATATCTCTGTGGCACACGTTTGTAATGTTCCTCCTTTAAAGAAGCTTCAAAAAGAGGAACTTAAATGAGTCTATACATATATATATATATAATATACATTTTACCGGAAATTATTAGTTTTCTCAGCAATATCAGTATTTCATTAAAATTGTTTTGAAGTTGGTTCGAAACATTGAGTTATTTTGCTAAAAGAAAAAAAAAAAAGTTTATCCCACATCAGGCTTGCATGGCAAAATTGGAAAAACACATCAAATACTTGAAATTTTGATAAATAACAGTTAACAAAACTAACATGTGTTCATTTTTAGTATTAATACCTCTGCTGACTCTATTTCGTGATGAGCTGCCTCACGAGACTCTTCACCCACGTTATTTTGATGTAAGAGAAATCCATGACACTAGTGCCACCCACTGTCCAATAGAGCTCATTGCTGTCAGTAAATGTAGAAATGATACGTACAAAATAATTACAGGGGACTTGTATTTGGGCTACAAAATAAAAAATAAAATGAATCAAAATTTTTATTTAATGAGAAGATTGGCAGATATTCAAATGTATTTTTTTTTTTCTTGAAAAGAAAAAAAGACTTAATTTTTACAATTAAATGTTCAATTCTGATTCTCAGTCACAATTCTTAGTCAAAAGGTTAAAAGTTCCAGCTACTGAGAAATCACTATTGATTCAAAGCAGGTATCCTGGAATTACCAACCCAGTTATTTTCTGCATCATCGTATGGAATTCAGGCACCGTATCTAGAAACGACATGGCTAAGTCAATCTGGTGGGTAAACATGTTTGTTTATTGCTTTAAAATGTCTCCACTTTCAACTCTCCCAGGGAGGCATCTGCTACGGGCTGATACACCAGAATGAGAAGCGTTTTCTCATGCAGCGTTTTTCCGGTTGCAGACAAACTCCCATGTGGGTTCTGGTCTGACTTCCTGCTAAGATGCCTGCTTGCTGTTAGATGAGCTGGAAATGTGTATGTTAGTGAGGCGATTGTATTGTAGGGGTTTGTGCGAGTCCTGAATATATCTTTATTTTTAATGGATTTTAGGCAAGTTCATATTTCATTTGTTGCTAAAAACTTCTATATAAAATGGCTAAAACGTTTTCCTTGAGTTTCTGGAACTCCTGTTGTGTTATCAGTTTTATCTTGATCTTTAAAATATATACTTTATTGAATATTGTTTTGATTGTTTAAGCGCTTTGTGACCCTGGTCTGGAAAAGCGCTATACAAATAAAAATTACTTATTTACTTACAAGGGATGTTGTTAGGACAAGCAACATAAAATTCTTAATTAAACTCTTTGCTTTTGGCGTTCAAGTGTAAAGCAAAGTGGATGCTATCGAATGCTAATGCTAACTTGGTTGAATAAGAATACCACCATGTGAACTTGAAGACGCATCTGGGGATGTCATCCTGCACAGAGAATAGAGTCCTTTAATGTAGAATATATTTCATGAACCAACAAAACAAGAAAAGTGTTACGTTTCTTTCAGATTTTTACAAAGAGGTGCAAACAAAATCCTTAAAGCAATAGTATGTAAGATTTTCATGAATTTATTATTTATGTTTTCTGTAACTGTTGTGATTAACGTTTGTCACTACGTTACTACTACCAAACAACTTTACATCAGTAGATCAGATACAGTGTTTAAGAAGTACTGAGAGAAGATAAAACTACAAACTGACGTATCCATTTTAATTTTTTTTCTGTCCTGCTTTGTAAACAAAAACATTGCAGTTACACTGTTCAGGGATACTGGGTTGAAAGAAAAAATTGAATGTACATGCAGTATTTGGCAAATGCGCAACATATTTTTCACTTTTTCACATTGTAATAACAGTTTCTGACTCCAGAAACAATCTTTTCAAATTAGGACGTTAAAATCTAAAAAGAGCACATTATAAAATCTAAAAAGAGCATATTAAAGAAAGGCTAATTGCGTGAGTTGCAACTTTGCGACCCTATTTAAGTGACGGTGATGAGCTACACAAATTTAAACTAAGTAAGTAATTTATATTTGTAATGTGCCTTTCGCAGACCAGGGTAATATTGTAATTTAACACTTGATTTTCTTTTTTTAGGTGCAAATTTTTCATAAATGACTCATCATTTTTAGCTTCTCTTCTTGAACAACGAATACAATTTTAAATCTTCATCAAAGCCATATTCATTTGCGGAAAACATAAGGTGTTTATTTCAGCCATTCTGTGACCAAAAATCTTTGAGAAATCAGTTCAGAAATAAACCTGTTTTACTTTTTGTAGAACAATTAGGTTGACCTTGTATGACTGGTATGAAGGTCCTGGACGCCACCTTCAGCCTGCGAGAAGACATTGCTCCATATTTTTTAATCACTATCCAGCTTTTATAATGGAACCATCGTGACTAAGGTCGCTTCTTGTCATAGATTCATGTCATTTTTGAGGCACATTGTTTCAAACAATTATCTTGAGATAATTGGTGTCGGATAAAGAGAAAAATAAGCGCTAAAGAGATATAAAGATGGATTTGTACCTGTCTACCTGGATAAATGTCCTTGGAAGTTGGAAGAGAGTGCGTTTGCAACATTCATCTGAATTCAATAGGTGTTGTTCTCCATATGGCAGCAACAGCAGGCAGACGGAATATTACTGTTCTTCAACTACGTGGTCACTTCTGTATTTATTTGCTTCATATTAATGTCGTTTGATGGCAAAAGTCTTCCACTGACCTTGGTTTTGTACCCACTCCTGAATACCATTCGCTCTTCAACCTTGGACAGATGATTCCCCCGCTTTATGTTCCAGATTCTCATACATTTTATTTTCTTGGTTCATATCTGGATGAATCCATTTGTCTGATTATGAGCGTGTTCGGGGCCCAGTTCATTAGTCTGGCCCAGCTGTAGCACAGGCAGATGCCGGCTGGTTCATGAGGATTCATCACAGACCCGTTGAGGCCTGAAGAACGTTCCAAAGATGATCCCTGACATGTTGATACTGTGAGAAAAGTTGGCTGGAAACTATGCTGTCTAGATGAAAAAGTCTTGTAAATCTGAGATTTTCTTTTAATGGTTTTGGAAGCGAGTTCCTTTACCTCGGACCTGTTGCTGTTTAGATAATATAAAGTCTACTGTAATGTGTTGGATAGGACAGGCTAGGACACATGATTTGCGGATGTGGCAGGAAAATGCAACAGCAAAACCTTCATAGTTGGATTTCAATCTCCAACTCAAACAAGAGCTGCTATTTTGTGACGTAGTTGGTGAGCTTGATAATACAATTTAACACCTTTCTTTGAAGGTTTTCCTGGATTATCCATTCATTTATTTAAGTTTCAATCTGGAGAACTTTTGTAAAGTCAATATGGATTTCCTTCCTATAAGTTAAAAAAAAAGAAAGAAAAAAAGTAGATTGAATTGAATGAATCAGATTTATAAAAGTATGTAAGTAGCAAGGAAAAAAACTTTAATAATTGTAATCATAATGAATTCAGATTTATTTTCTTATTTATTATATTCATCTACTTTCTACTCCATCGCAAGGGGATTAAAACTATCTCAACTACTTTGGTGTGGGATGCGTGATCAGTTGTATAGCTACTCTGACAAGATAAAAAAAAAAACCTCAGGTTTTTAACTTTTTTTTAAAACATTTACAACCATGTTTTGTATGAATATTTTGATTTATTTTAAGTTCTCTTTGGCTCTCTGTATATACAGTATTATCTATCACATAGAGCTCTAAGTTCTTAAAGTATATTCCCTTTAAATTAGATATTTAACATATTTTATTTAATTGAAAATACCATTTAATTGAATTCACAAATCCCACCAAAGGAATCACCAGATACTTATCTGACCCTTAGAAGACATAATAAAATTATGTATTTAAACATATTTTATATATATTTAGCTAGGAATAATTCAATATGTTTAAAGTACTTACAGTTGTGCTCCATAGCATTATCCATTTGTTTTTAGATTAACTCTTGTATTGATCTTTATCGTTATAAACTTTCAATTTACATTTTCCTCTCTTGGTGGTCTCTGGGCTTCGACTAAGCTATAAAACTAGTAAATCATATTCTTGACGTCTTTCCTTTGATTTAACTGATTAATTTCTACCCTCGCGAGGAGTGTTTTACCTTCAACTAGTGATAGGAAAGTGTAATCACAGCTTGGCATAGGATGAGAATAATTCAGTTCATATTCTTTTAAGACCAAAATCATCTTAATGTTAAAGCATGTTGTTTACTAAAATGTACACATAATGTTGACTTTTTTCCTTCCCAACAACATTGGTTACTTTAATGATCCACACTGTCCAGTGTTGTGTCCTTTCAAAGTAAAAAAAAAGAATGGGTTGAAATAAAAAGTGCAAATTAATTGGCTAGCCAGAGTGTAAAGTCATTACACAAGCGCCCATTATTCTGCCATCTGCTATGAACCGACTTTCATTTTAATGACATCTGAGCCCAAAACTGAATTTAATATTGAGTCATTTGTATCATTTCTTCTGGAGCTTCAGCTCATGCAACACTTCCACTTCCAAGTGCATATTTGTGTGTGTTTTTAGATCTCTGGACCGCAATCAGGAAGGTTTTGAATGTCTTTTTTGTCATTTTTCTAAATAACTGCATCTCATTTTTAACCAAAGAGTTGGACGGAGCGTGTAAATTGGCCAAAGCTGTCAAGTAATGAGTCCGTTGTGAATCAATGGAACTCCTGTATTTTTTTTTTTTATTTGACATTCGGAAAAGGACACATTAGGGTGAGCAATAGAACGAAAGCCGTTGTTCTTTTGTGATGCTGAGATTGTTTATTGACTCGATGGAGGCGCATTCATCGTCCTCCAGTGGATCCGCTCGTCCTCCAGAGACGCCTGTACATAGTCTACACTTGTGTGTCAATATCGCTTGCGTCTGGAAAGTAAAGGCGAAACAACATTTTTTCCGAGGTTGCAAACATCTCCCACTTCACATTGAATCAGGAACAGCGAGGTGATGATGTTACATCTACAAGAGTTCCAAGGTTTATCTGATGCAATGGTAGCGAAAACCTGTGAAATAAAACATAATTTATTGACGGGTCTAGTACAGACAGGGGTGTTTACATTTAGACATGCTACCACACACAAACATTCTCTTTTTCTTTAATCTTGCGCTACTTAAGGATGTGAAACTTCAAAGGCTTGTGATTGTTGTTTTTTCTCACGTATTCTTTCTAGTTTTAGGCAGGACTGAACCCTTACATACAGCA
Source organism: Callionymus lyra (assembly GCF_982586985.1). Taxonomy (NCBI): domain Eukaryota; kingdom Metazoa; phylum Chordata; class Actinopteri; order Syngnathiformes; family Callionymidae; genus Callionymus; species Callionymus lyra. The sequence goes on from NC_141833.1 coordinate 6,059,913, forward strand.
GTGGATGGATAGATATTTGTATCTATTTTCATTTCATTTAAATTCATTTTTTCAAAAGTAATGTCAATATTATTACGAATTTATGCATTTTATTAATTTTTTTGTTCCGGTCATAAATGTACTGTCAATGCAGAATTATGTAAAAGTTGTATATGCTTAAGATTTTATTATTTTCTTTTCATAATTTGTTTCATTTGTAACGGTCCATGTGCTCTTTAAACACAACTCGTCACAACTTTGAAAGCCAACCCTACAAGAGCCAACATAAACACTTTAAATGTGATTGAGCTATAATAGAATATGATATCCAATTGTGTAATCGTAAAAAGGCATACAAATTGTGTAGATTCATAACTGTACATTATTTATTTTGCTTTTTTTTTTAATCAAAAGAAGCTGTTTATAAAATATAAAATAGCCATGGACGTTAAATCTTTATTTTTATTTATGTAATTAATTTAAGGACTAAAGAAAACGGGAAAAGAAAAAAAAAGTACAAAATCCTTAATGTTGACCAATTTATACTAGATTGTTTGCCAATTGTCAAAAACATCCACAGAGGTAAGTGAGCTTCCATGAACTATACTCCTCTTTTTATGCCAATTGTTAAAGTTAAAACACTATATTTACATTTTTAACACCCAGTAAGTAGGACCACTTGTCTTTGACCCAAGTCCACACACATAATCTCTTGTGTACTGCTAATATTTGCACAACTTTAAGTCGTCTTTGGATAGAAGATAACTTTTACAGTAGTGGAAATTAATTACACACTAGAGAAATACAGCATTTGCAGTCTTGACTTGGTCCTTGCATGTTTTTAACTAAATAAAGAGGAAAGTTGTTATCTCAGCCTAGGTAGGAATCACGGCATAATCAAGGACCACAAATAAAGATGTTTTCTTTGATTGTTGTGCACACTTTTTACCTCTTATGTGATCTTTAGAGGTGATTCAACCATTCCATAGTTGATAATATCAATTGACTGTCTTCTTAGATGTCTATCACTTTGAATAAGATTTACACAGATCATAATTGCCTACTTTATTTACAAGAACATCACCGAAACTACAAACTTTCGCAGTTGAACGCCAGACTCTTCTGCCGTGATTCATTTCTGACAATCCCATGATTCATTTGGCTCATTTCTGCTGATCATAGCAGCTCCGTGTTAACATGCTCTGACAAACTGACCGTTCCGTTGGTATCTTCTGCTGCGATGCTTATCAGTCCGAGTTAGCTTCACCATCTCATCTGATTTCGCTTAATTGAACTAAACACTAGCGCAGGTCTGGTTTCTGCAGGCGAGTCTTCGGAAAAAAAACAGAATGTGTTCCTGAGTATGTCCTGTTGCTTGGTTCCTTGACAGAGTGGAGGGAAAGTGCTTTTCTTTTGTGTCAGATGTCACATCTTTTACCCTGGGCTAATATGCTGCTTAAAGAAATGCAATTTAGTCCGTAATTATATGGTGTTTCTATTGCACTAGCTTTGTTCGCTGCACAAGGTTTAAGGACTATTATTTCTTTAAAACCTCTTTTTTTTTAATGCCTCTATTGTGTTATTTTATTTCTCCTTTCACCGTCGTAGCGTGATGCCTTCGTTGAAGCAGCATGGATGTGATTTCTATATCTCGGCAGGAGACCGGCACCTCATCAGGAACCGGTCTCGGCTGGTTGAGTTAGTGAATCAAATTGTGGACGGCATGACTGAAACGATTGCATTTTGAGAAGAAGTGTCCAGGCCACATATACCATCATCCGTGTATATTCATTTGGATAGATTTGAATTAATTCAGGTCGTATATGTTAGAGGGTGTTGCAGGGAGAGATGGAGGAATAAAACAAGGCTGTGAATTTGAATATATTGAGCTTGTTGTGAGGGGCTGTAAAATGAAACTAAACATAAAGTATAGAAATGTAGAAATAAAGTTTTGCTTATGTATCATTTTTAAATGAACAACAGCATTTAAAAAGAAGAGGTATTTTATTTTTACAAGTTTTCCCACGGATTAAATATATAAATAAGTTTCATCATGCTACAACTGTCAGGTTTAATTATGATCTTATTTTTTTCATCCAAAAAATGCCATATTGTTGTTTCCATTTAAACAAATTATTGTGGGAGATGAAACGATAAATATAAGAAGATAAGTGTCTTCATAATGTATTATATGGTTTTGAACACACCTGAAGATTACTCCCAAGTCTTACTTCAATCTTTAGTTTCCACCAGCATGGCTAAATATTGCTGTAATACTTCATATCATCATTAGTAAATACAAATAAAACCTCAGGTCTATATTAGTATTATGACTCAACAGACCAATCAAAGTCCTCTTCAGCGTGACCTTATTTTTTACCATGACAACTCATGCACAAGAAGAACACAGAAAAAAAACACGGTAAAGGACAACTTGAAAATATAAGTAAAGATGGATATAAATGGATAAATATAGATGGATGAATAGAAAGATATAGATATAGATATAGATGTATAAACAAATATGGATGAATAGCTATCCATCAATGGGTAGATATGGATGCATATATCTACGGTATATATACAGTACATGGATGGCTAGATAAGGATGGATGGATAGGTGGATAGGTTCATATAGATGGATGGGTAGATATACACGGATAGTTGGATAGATATTGATCGATAATAATATATGAATGAATGGATATAGAAAGATGGATGGATAGGGATAGTTATAGAAAGTTGTATATGGATGCATATGAATAGATTTAGATCGATAGATATGGACGGGATGGATGGATGGATATGATTAGATCTAGAAGGATGGATTGATAGATATGGGTGGATGGATGGATAGATATTAGAGCTAGAAGGATGGATGGACAGATATGGGTGGATGGATAGATGGATATGATTAGATCTAGAAGAACGGATGGATGGATAGATTACAGACCGGTGGCACTGACTTCACAGCTGATGAAGACACTGGACCGGCTGGTTCTCAAACATCTCAGGCCACAAGTCCAGCACACACAAGACCCCCTGCAGTTTGCCTACCGGCCAGCAGTTGGTGTAGAAGATGCCATCCTTCACCTCCTGCATCAGACCTACTCCCACCTGGATAAAGGAAGCGGCTCAGTGAAGATCCTGTTCCTGGACTTTTCTAGTGCCTTCAACACCATCCAGCCCACTCTGCTCCAGGACAAACTGACACAGATGCACGTGGACCCCGGTCTGGTCTCCTGGATCTCGGACTATCTCAATAATTGACCACAGTATGTCAGGCTGAAGGATATCACGTCTGACACTGTGGTGTGCAGTACAGGAGCACCTCAGGGAACAGTACTGGCCCCTCTCCTCTTCACCTTATATACCTTAGACATCTGCTACAACTCTGAGCTGAGTCTCGTCCAGAAGTTTGACGACACTGCCATTGTTGGATGCATCAGGGACAACAGCGAGGACGAGTACATGAGTCTGATACGTGACTTTGTGGACTGGCGTGAGAGGAACCACTTGCAGCTGAACACTGTAAAATTAACTGTAAATTAAACTGTCAGATCTGACCTAAAAGCGAAACGATTTGCAAAACCGACGATGCTACACTCTTGGCAAACAAATGGAAGGTTTAATTACAACTGCCCTGGACAGACTATACGTCTCTTAACTGGCCTGGGAACACCTTTGGGTCCCCCCAAAATGAGGTTTACAATTCAGTTGTGGGGAGAGAAGTCTCTGCCTTCCTTGTGAAACTGCTGCCCCCATGACGTGACCCTGGACAAGCTGCAGAATATAAGTGGTGACAATAACCTACAGGACTTACCAGTCATGTGTAGGGATACTTAAGATAATGAGGAATTCCTATTAAAAGACACTGTTAGAATAAACAAAAAGATAACGATTATGCTAAATGCTTAAAGACACTTTCGCTCTCAAACAGCCACTCTGAGCCACTTTAACACTGGAAAGAAAAGCACTGTCGAGACTTCAACTACAGATTGATGACAAGCTCATTGACAATCATTAACGGCTCATTAATACAATGTTGTGAATTTTTAAAAGACATTTTACAACAGGGAAATCTATGACAGCTTAACTATATGCAAGTCAATAAGAAAATTGACATTGGAAATATCATTAGTGATGTTATCAATATCCAGACTGGAAAACAATAGAAAAAGACGTGAAGGACTTGTTATATGGTAAAAGTAATTGACGATGACTTAAAGAGAGACGCATGTTAATATATTCCAAGACCTTCCATGATAAGTGGCATTTTTAGCAGTATAGTTTGCACCTGTCATTACCAACACTATTACCACAACGAAGGCCATGCTGAGACACTTTCATGGTTTATTTCTCATTAAAAATCTCACATTTCTTCATGGCTTCCATCAGTGGAAACTGTATAACCCTTTGTTTTCAATTCCAATAGCGGCGAGTAACTGTTTATAATCAGAATGCTCTTTTCAGTTTTCTCTTTCAGGGCACTGAACACGGAAATGTCAGGTAACAATTAATCCATATGGAGGGACATTTCCTGGTGTTGATGCACAGATAGCTTTTATTGGATTTTTGGAACAAAATGAGAATTTTTAATAGCCTGAAATGTAGTTTTCTTTGTTGCAATGTTACTGGAAAGTGCTTATTTATTCGGATGGGTGAACTCTCTACACTTTATAGATGGATACAGAACATATTTTGACTACTTAAACGTTAATAAATCACCAGGTTTTTTTTAGAAACAATATAAGGAGGAACAGAGCTGAACTGGGCCACAGTTGGTTATTCAGACAAAACAATTTAAGGAAGCAGTAAGCCATGTTATGTGATAGAAATATCTAAGGTTGCAGTGATTGCCTAAACACAAATGGGGCAGGATGTATGTTCTTTAGATTGTAACTGCTCTTCCAACGAAAGGCGCCATTTAAGACTCAATTTCTCCAAATAAATTCGTTTTTCTAGGGGAATACCGGAGATTTTCCCTCGCTGACCATGGGACATAGTTGTTTAACATGGGTCTAATGTATAAGGTCTTATCCTAGTTGGACATACAGTATCTACGATTGAGGAGTCCTAAAATGTTATCTCCTCAATTGGCTTCTGTAGATGTGGACAAGCAGCAGTTGTACCCGTCACTCTGAGAGACTCCAGATATCCTAAGGGTAAAAAATTCAAATGTTATTCTTCTGGTTCGTTAAATCCCAAGTTTACTGTGGTTGGTAGTAAGCCTCCAATAAGACCCCCTTGACAAGCGGTCCAAAGTGAAGGATCAACCAAAACCTGATTTAAAAAAAAAACATACATACATAAAGGAAAAGGAAACCAAAGAGAATTTTATTTTATTTTTGCAGATGGAAAGGTGAAAGATCTAAAACTGGACAGATGTGATGGACAGTAGAACTTTATGTGATCCTGCAGCTCAAAATTTTGAACCAGTATTAGTGGGACACATTTATCGGACCTCAGCCTACATTTCCAAGTTCTCTGACTTGATGTTATGCTTAAAATGTACGAATGTTAATGATACATTAACATTTGTACATTAATCAGAACTCTTGTGATGAAGGTTAGTAAAGTGAAAACAAACATTCCTACGTCATCAGATAGATTTCTACAATTAAGAGACAATTACTCTTTCAATACTGATATTTTTATGTTGAAATATAACTCCCAATGCCCGTGCTACTTTTGGCTTTGACTGCTATTTATTTGGGTTGTAATTTTGGGTATTTGGTCTCAAAAATATAAATGATGAAGATGCTGTCTGACTTGCACTCAATTCTAACCTGCTTTTATAGCTCTTATAGGAGGACTCGCATCTCCAGATTCCTTAAAAATTCTGATTTTAACTTTCATAGCTAATCATGGTCCGGCTCCACCAGATTTATTTGTGCAGGCTCTTACTTAATTATCTTGGGGCTACTATGTGTGTCACTGTGTTCTCTTGTCCTTTTATAGTTTTGAAATTTCTATGAATTGTTAACTGTATATTGTTCTGTTTTTAAAGCGTTTTGTCACCCTGGTCTGAGAAAGGCGCTTTACAAATATAAATGACATACTTATTTTCAAGTATTTCCACTTCAAAACTTGTATCATAGAGTGTTTTTTCCTAAAATAAAAGTACTTTTTATTAAATCGTATATGAGGTTCTGACTCTTCAACAATTTCAATGATTTACGAATTCTGTGTGTTTGCATATACAAGAATGTGTGTGTCAATCAGATTAATGGATTATAATTGGCGTATATAGTATTATGTTGAACCAAACATCTTTAAGTGAAACTGAAATATTTGTGAAAACACTAAACAATACAGTTCCATCTTAAATAAAAGGTGAAATGGAGTGACTACCTTCTATCACCGTTTTATCTTTACATCTAAAAAATGAGTTGAACCTTGTTTTTAGCATGTTTTGCTAATGTCTTCCTCTCCCTTTATTTACCTAAACCGCAGCTGACAGATGTCGAGGGTGAATGTTGTTGACGTGCCAGCTCCACGAATTACAACTCGACATCGTCTAACTGTCTGGTCTGCGTTGACCTTCCTCTGATTGAAAATTAAGGTCCGCGAGCACCTGCGGCTTCTGTCTTTTGACGGTTGGACGGACGAGCTCCTTCACTCACGTCGACACAAACACCGTCCGACCTCTCGCGCCCACGACTCTCTGATCGCGGTATATCTCTGGATATGAACAGAAAAAAAGAAAAAAAACAATTAACAGAAGTGAAGGGGGCTGTGTGAGGTAATGAAATGGCGTATCTCATTGTAGCGTGTAATGGAGAGCAGTTTGAAGTTAATTGAGGGGAGATGGAACAGTGGGCGAGCTGTGTCGCCGGGGTATGGTTTAGTCTACAAGACAATCGATGGAAACAAATAAATCCAATGTTATTAGCTTTAAAAATCAAGTAACAACAATTTATACCATCAAGGGGGATTCACTCGGGGATTGGCCTCATGGTTTGAATACGTTTAAGAGAAAACAAAACATTTTACTTTATGTTTCTCATCACAGCATGAAATTGTTTCTTTAGTCTTTTCAATCAGGCGTGTGGACTGTTTTTAGAAGGAGGCATGGCGCCACCCCTTGGTAAGGAAGTGTACTGATCTACTGAGTAATAAATACATTTTTGAAGACCAATTCTATATAATAATAATAATTAATTTTTACATTTTTTAAATCACTTTAACGTGGTTTGTGCAAGAATTGTGTTTTATAAATGATGTAAACTTTACCCTTATACTTGAAATAGGTTGTGTGGCTCAACCTTCACAGGGAAAAAACTGAAACTCATTAAACAACCTGTTCTAGGAATCACTCGATTGAAGAAAAAGTCGGTATCTGCTCGAGAAAGCGAAACGCCCCTGGGCCAAGAAACGCTTGCTTGTTTTGCGTCAAATGTTTCAATGGAGTGTGACGCCTTGAAGGGCATCGGACGCCCTTACTGCAGGAGAAGGAAAGAAAGGAGATGGAAGGAAATATGATGAGGTTTTAAGATTCATGAAGCTACATCCTGTTTCCAATTGTCCCACGATTTTTAACGGTCATCCAGAATCAGTGTTGGTTACCACAAATATGTATTATTGTTCATACTTCTGGCGACAAGGGACATTTTTAAAACATTTTTACATCAATACTATAAACAAAATAATGTATACAAATCAAGCATTACAGACAAATTAAAAGAGGATGGCAAATAACTAAAATTAAATCTTTATTTTTATTTTACAGCATTAAGCATTCACAAGTTAAAAAACTATTAACTGCTTGACAGAGTTTGCATGAACAAATAAAAACGTATGTTTTACTCATTTACATGTACAGGGGAACATGATCAATTTAGTTATTTATAATAATAATCATTATTATTTTATTTATAAGGCACCTTTGAGGACACACAAGGACATATAAACAGATTATAAAACAAAGTTTTACCAATGTATTTGTAACTGTTGTTACTTGTTTAATCTAGTTAATTCTAAAATTAATGAATTCCTTTTTGAATTTGAACATTTTTTGTAAACTAACAAATCCTAACATTAATATGTTTTGTTATCAGAGAACCAACAATATTAAGTGAAGATTATTTACTGAAGAAAATGATTTCTTTGTAATGATTTAAAACTATATAGGTGTGTGTGCGTGCGGGCGTGCGTGTGAGTGATATATATAGATAGATATATATATAGATATATATAGATAGAGAGAGAGAGACTATAGACTGTATTTTAGACCTTGTGTTTACCAGGAAACTTTTTATTTTACTCCGGTGGGGCTGATTGTTGTGTTCTTTTTCGTGGTGGGATCTGTTGACTCGGTGAATCATAAAAGAACACCACCATCCCTGGACAGAACAAACCAGGAGCAGAGCTTTGTTTTTCAGGTGGAGTTTGTCAATGTTTGTCAGAACCACTTGAGAGTGAGTCGACGGGCCGATGGCTTGCACAACGTTCAACTATAACAGTGTGTCTTACTAGAGACTCATACGTGTGCAGATTTTGTTCAACAAACTCATTTTGGTTTGATTGGAGATAATCTTCTTATACTTGGAACAAAATATAATTACAAAATAACCACTGCTAACCACTTAAAGAGCAACTAATGTGTTGATTTAAGTGTATCTTAAATAGATGTTGGACCTCTATTGTACTCATCAGTATGTGTCTGTTTGACAAAACTCTCTTTTCATTTAAATATTTACAATAGAAAAAGTGCTTAAGCCCCGACAACTTAGTACTCTCTGGATATTTGTTTATGATAACCATAACCACTCTTCTGTGATTGGTCAAACATCGAGGTGTGTCACCACATTAATCCCGAAAGTCACCACCTGCCAGTGACTCGTTGCATAAACAAAGCTGGTGTGATTACAGCTGGCTGGAAGAGTGAACCCCATTATTACGTAATAATGGACTCTGCTCTTTTGCTGAGATTTAAGACGGCGGAGAACTTTATTAAGTAACAACTTCAACATTTGAGTAAGTCAGGAGCGTTGGGTTTTCACATTAGCTGCCCTTTTATCAGATTACATTAACATCGAAAAACAGTCCATTTTAAAGTTGCCAAATTTTGCTAACAAGTTTAATGAGTGAGTACAGGGAAGTTGTTGTTGATTTTGTCGTCATAGATAATGTCATTTGTTTGAAGCAGGTTCTGTTAAGATTGTTGTCAAGATGTGCGAGTTAGCAAGCTAGCTTAGCATGGTGCTACCCAAAAAAATTAATTTCCCAAAGTCAGGAAGAGCATAAGAAATGTCTTTCGAGAATTTAATCAGCTTGTTATTAAACATTTGTGTTGTTTACAAAGTTAAATAAAAGTGTAAATTATAACTGAAATGGAATTATTACTATCCATGTAACATTTTTGTCCATTTATTTTCATCCTAGCATTCCACAGCTGCTTTTGTAGGTAGCAATTAAAAAAGAAATTCATGACCAAACATGACAAATCATTAACTGCTTCTGTTTTGGAATTCACATTTTCAAGGTCCAAAGCATTTTTCCTGCTCCAAACACATTCTTCTCGGGTGACTCTCGTGTGGGGGGAGTGTGTTGAAATCAAATGTGTTTGCTACAGAATTCCAACCGCCAGTTTTTCTTTCAGGTCTGACTGTTTTAATATTTGTTTTTGGGCCGTGCTCCCTCGTCGACACACACCGGCAAGGTTTCAGGAATGTCATAATTGGTCGAGCCGTCCTTATCTGTCTTTCCACTTGCTGCTGTGGTTTGCTGCTGTTTTATAATGTTGGCTTACATATACCACCTGAAGGCGTACCCAGGCAGCCATTGTTTTAATGTTGACATCACTCAAAATTCACATTTTTACTCTATCTCAATGAGAATGTTTTCATAATCATATATTATACATGTTGGGGTTTTTTCAACACTAGCTATACTCGGGTCCTGTTGGCCTAACTTAGCACCATAGACAGAACTAGGAGGAGGTAATGAAGAGAGTGCAGTTAGGGTAGACAGGGTGGAGACGACTTTAATCCTTGCGTATCTCTGGGTCAAAGAGACCCTGAGGCCCGAAAACATATGTGTATATGATATCCCTTGTGTTGTCCCTGGGTAGAGGTGAACGACCTTGTCCCAGAGATAAAACAAGGGATACCTTTAACACATGTGTTTTTCAGGTCACCTTGACCCAGAGATAACACAAGGGATACCTAAAAATCATATGTTTTCGGGTCACATTGACCCAGAGACAACACAAGAGATGCGTCAAACACACATGTTTTCGGGTCACCTTGACCCTGAGACAACACAAGGAATACCTCAAACACATGTTTTCGGGTCCCCTTGACCCAGAGACAACATAAAGGGAAAATAAAATAATACATTTGATACGAAAACTTTCATTACATTTTCTTTCTTTCTTGTGGCATTCGCCCTAGATTAAGGGAAGTCTACATGGTAAAATTTTTTTTTTTTTTTTTTTTTGGACCCTTTGCAGTTTGCATGAGAGGCTAGGATAACTGTAGACCATAATCTGAGTGCTACTCGTGGGTCACAGACTCCAACAGACTAGGTTAGGTAAAACTTTATTGATTGAAAAATTGTTTTGTTTTTTTTCCAATTAGACAAAGCAATACAGACGATTATTCATAAAAATTAAAATAAAATAAGAACAAGAACAAAGAGAAAGAACAATATGATACAACCTAAGTCTAAAGATAAAGAACATAGATCAAAGAAAACTTATATATATTATTATATATATAATTATTATATTTTTTACCCAATTTCCAAAGAAGATCTCCAAGGATCGTTTGGACTTCAAAGGGATTAAAAAAGTCTAAAAAACTTCAATCCCCTCTCTTCAGACTCCTCTCTAAACTATGACTCAATAGCTGATTGATTGACTCATTGATGTTCCACAGGTGACTTGCTTTTTAAAACATTTTTTGTTCATCATAAATCATCCATCGTTTGATCCTCTAAATTCCTCAATAATCTGATCTGTATTCATGAGTTTCCTCAGTGGTTTTGAAGGGATCCTGACACCTCCTCTGTCTCCTCCTCTCAGGGTTATAAATACCAGCTGGTCGGGATTTATTTCCAGAATGTCACCTCGGTGCCAGTGGCTTTGGAGTGACAGGTAATTATTTATCAATTTGTTTTGTTTTTATGCAGTTTGTAACTGCTCATTGTTTATTGAATGGAGTAGAGGTAAGAGAGAGAAACTGACTTCCTATCAGTCATGCCTGCAGGCAGGTTCAGCGACTGGTGGCTCATTCTGGCTCCACTGTTTATCATTCAGGGAACGATTCATTGCTGGTGAGAAGAAAACTTTTGCTCATAATCTTTCATTATATTTATAATTAAATTGGGCTCATCAAACAGGACGGATTATGGCATGTCGGGAGTCAAACTGCCAGAACGGAGACCGTCAGGTGGGTTCTATCAAACCCCAAACTATTTTCAAATTCAAACATTTTGTTGTAGCCAATTTTTTTTCCCCTCTCTCTGCCAGAGTACATTACACAGTGTTCTCCTGGGAACAACGAGAACCTACAGGACTGGACAACGAGTTATCACAGCACAGGTACAAACCATAATACTCACAGCTCAGCCAGTTCTTCGTTAATGAATGAGAATTTTTTAGAAAATCAATAAATGCTAGGATGTTAGGAGTCATGAAAAGTGCTGTAAATTGACTTAAACATTTATTTAAAGTAAATTCAAGATGTACTAAACGATACCTCAAACAGAAAAAAATACTTAATACTTAATCAGCACAACTATTTAACTATTACATTTATGATCTTATCTTTAATGAGGGTACACTTATTGTGAAATCAAAACAGATACAGCTTTGATTTGTAAAATTATTCCATATACAAATCATTAATTAAATTGTGATTTAGATGTTAAATCTGAATATTCATTAATTAATATTATCTGCTTGAATCCAGAAAAAAGGGAAACTGACTAAAATTGAAGATTAAAAACGAAGCAACTTTTAATTATTTTGCCAGACAGAAGGGAACCTCTGTTTACTCTGTATTGAAGATGTTCTGGTTCAGGGGCAGCTATTTTTGGGCGGTGTTACTGGCTACGCCATGAAATATGAATAACTACATGAAGAAATACGGGGAAATAATGTAAGTAAGTAAGTAAGTAATTTTTATTTGTATAGCGCTTTTCCAGACCAGGGTCACAAAGCGCTTAAACAATCAAAACAATATTCAATAAAGTATATATTTTAAAGATCAAGATAAAACTGATACAACTGGAGTTCCAGAAAATCAAGGAAAAGCCTGAACAAATAGAAACGTCTTAAGATATTTCTTGAAGGAGTCAGTAGACTCCATCAAGCGCAAAGAAGGGGGAAGATTGTTCCAAAGCTTAGGAGCAACAGCCTGAAAAGATTTATCTCCTCTGGTCCTGAACCGTGTGCGAGGAACCATAAGTAGATTCTGATCAGTCATGGGGGTATACGTTTAATTTTTTTTGAAGGTGTTTCAAGTTAACAAGATATTTTATGTCGAACAGAAAAACAGTAAAAGTTTCTTAAATTTCCTAAGAAGAGTAGCAATCATTAACCAATTAATAATCCAATATGCATTGCAGGACCGAAACGTTTTTGTTCCCATTTTATATTGGAAATGTAATGGTGGATACTTATGGAGGCAATATGTTAGTTAAAACATCTTGCATGACGTTATCCAGGTACAGCCTCTGTTCCTTCATGCTTCTTTCCCAGCCGTGATATACGGTACAATCCGTTAAAGAAAATGAATATGTGGTAGGTTTTATTAAAAAAAAATTATTTGCATGAAATAAACATAGTTTCAGGCTGTCAGTAATGAATAATATATGTTCGTACTACAACAAAAGCTTAAACAAAAACATGAATTAAGACAAGATATTTAGGCTAAGACTGTCAGATGGGCCGAAATTCCAAAATTCTTAGTGTCCAAATTCTAAAAAGATTCGTAGAATCATGAGGTTTTCATCGGATTTCCAAAAAGAGTAGATCCTCATAAATATAACACTATTCCTAAGAAATACTAGCTCTAGAGTTCCTAAGACAAGATCTGTATGTGCAGGAAATGACTTGTAAACAGCTTGGGAGTTTCCTAAGCACAACACAACAGTGGGGTCTAGAAGAGACGGAACAGATATTCCTCAAACAGTGAATAACAGTGAAAAAAATTCCTGGTTACAGATTGGATCATGGATCATCCAACCTCGAGCTAGTATGAATCTTTTCAACCCACTGTACTCAAGCTTTGCTTACCTCATGCTGTGTTGGTTTCAGAGGTTCTGCAACAAATAACAAGATACCTTCCTGTTAATTTCTGTGTTTATATATTTAATCTGCAGATGATGGTGTCACCACTATGTTCATCAGTGGCCCGTTGATTAAGACCCATGCCTGTCTGGAGTTTTGGTACTTGAACTCGGAAACTACAGATTCATTCGGACTTCGGGTTCTGCTTCAGACCCAGAGACGTGAACATGTGATATGGACTTCACCTGCCGTGCCCTTGAAAGCATGGAGACTTGTCTTTGTGCCCATCAATATCGTAGAAGAGGGCACCAAGGTACCACTGTTGAGTCAAGTGCTCTGTCAAAATGTTATTGGAAAAATAATTGATCTTCTTTTTAAACGACAGGTTGTACTTGAAGCAGATATGGTTAAGTTACTCTCTAACCAGGTCATGGTTAATCAGATTGGCATAAGAAGTGGTTCCTGTGGTACGTTCTTGTCAAACACAATAACATTATTATTACATGTATTAGTATTACATTAACTACATTCATTTATTTGTTTTATGTTTAAATCTTTCAGAAGCTAATGTCAGGTCTTAGTACCGTGGGGAACATAATACAAAAAATGCAGTCAGCCAAGCTGTCCGCATGGACTTTGTTACTTAAAAGAATCCAATGTTAAACTGTTTTAGTACATAATGGGACACGTGGTACTGTATTTCTTACCTATGTGCCATTAATGATACTCAATATGAGGCTACATGTTGGATGGAAAAATGTGTGGGTTGATGAATGGAGTTGGATGGACAGAGGTATATGGATGGAAGTAATGAAGGATGAATAATAATAATAATAGTTATAATCAAATAATACATTTTATTTAAATTGGCCTTTCTAGGTGAATAGTGATAGAAGGATGGATAGGACAGAGGTGGGTGGAAATAACAATGTTGGGCAGTACACAGTACAACGATACAAGGAAGAACATACAATATACATAATAAAACAATAATAAAAAAAATAAAATAATAGATAATAGCATAATAATCAGTTCACAGATTGGTAATACTAAATCGGAATAATATTCAAACTCAAAAACAATGGTTACATTCATCATTTTAAAATTAATTAAATCCCAGAATTATAATTTACAAAAGAGAAGATGATACAGTTGCTTGGCATGTGACAAGCTTCATCTGTCACAGGGCACCAGTGTGAAACCGACGCAGAATTTTGGACCAACTCGTCCACCCGCTGCCTCTGCTCTGTTGGCCAGCTCTACTGCTTTCCCTACAAGATACCAGAAGGAGAAATCGTAGTCACAGAAGGATTAAGTCTCAACAGATTTCCAAAGCCTGGGACTTGCACCGTCCACCGTGGCGAGCACTGCAACACTTTCGACGGGGAGTTCTTGCGTTTCATGCAACCTTGCACCTATGTCCTGGCCAGAAGCTGCTCACCCGAGGTGCCTGTGTTCAGCGTGAAGGCTGTCGGTGTTGTTCACAAGAAGACCTCAGTGACTACCGTTCAGAAGGTCATCGTGTCCGCAGGGCGCGACAGCATTTCTCTGCTGAGAAGCAGGACTAACCAGGCTGTGGTGAGTGGCATACGGTTGCATTTGTCTGGCGACATTTCTTATGTCTTATTCTGATTGGAGCGTCTTCCACTTTAGGTCAATGGAATATCGAGGAAACTGCCTCTCAGCCTGGAGGGCGGCGCTATCATGCTCATGTCCAATAACGCGGCCTTTCAATTGAGAAGCGATTTTGGCCTCTCTGTGACGTATGACATGTCTGGTTCAGTGCACATCACATTACCATCGCACTACTCAAACAAAGTGTGCGGCTTATGTGGCGACTTCAACAACATCAGGGAGGACGACAACGCAGCCGTAGACGGGGTAGATGTCTTTAACTCTGAGGATTCATTTGAACCAGTCTGGAATTTTCATCCCATCTGCAAAAGCCGCCCAGTACGGTACCAGTGCGAACTAGCAGCAGAAAGTCTATATGCCAGTGACTTGAACTGTGGAGGACTTCTGTCTGAAAATGGGCCTTTCACAGCATGTCTCCCGATTCTACCAGTAGAAGGTTACTTTCAGGGCTGCGTGGCACAAATGTGCGCAACAGATGGAGATCCCAGTGTGGTTTGTGAGACGTTTCAATCCTTCGCTGATATATGTCTGGAAGCAGGAATCCCTGTGTCGCCATGGAGAACCTCAACATTCTGCTGTAAGTTTGTCTTAATTTATACATAAAGTTTATATCAATTGAAGCTACTCAAGCTATGTTGCTACTTTCTCATGTCCACTTTTTGATGTTATTATTACCTTAAAATGTATATTGCTGTGGTTTATATGGCGACAAAATCAACCATTTATCATTATATCTCAAACCAATTACAGAACTCTTTACATAGCCATGTAAAGCAAGCTAAAATAATTCACAAGATCTCACCACTGACTGTTTTAAATATGGACATAGTAGCTGTGATGCTACCCTTCTGTTGCTCAACCCAAATTTTAAAACCAATCGCAGCCATCCTGGAAAGACTGTCTTCCAGGTTTTAGGCAGACCCCGATCAAGAGGTGGAGATTGGGCAGGATAAATTATTATTGTGTGATAATACTGTTGCACTCTTTTAGTTTAGTTTAGTGAGTCTAGTGATTTAACCATGCCCTTATTGGTATTATAATAGAACTAAAGGGACCCCTGTACAGTGTGTGTGCCTAAAGTGAAATATAGTGTCCAAAGGTGTCATGATTCTAAATCAGTTATTTCTAAAGTAGTTATTGCTATTTGATTCTCCCAAAACTTTATTTTTCTGAAAAGTTAGTATGGATTTTTGTCACCCCTTTTTTTGCACAATTTTTATTTCAAGCTATGGAATCATTTAGGGAGAAGCTTTTGGTTACATGGTTGCCTTGTTTTAGCAACTCTATAGAATTAGATGCCCAAATACATTGATAATAATTACCATGTCAATTTTTTTGTTTAGTTTTGTTGGCTCTAAACCAAAAAAAAAGGGTTTAAAAGCCATACGTGTAATGGGAAATTCCTTTAATATATAATAAAGTATAAATATATATACTATAAATAATGGTAAAGGGAAAACTACTGATTACCACAAAATCAATAGCTCTTTGTCCTAAAACAATCTCTTTGATTTAACTGTGAAAAAAATCCTAATGTTCCCAGCAGACAGACCTTTATATAACACTGACAGTGTAAAAAAAAAAAGCAATTGTAGTTAAATTCATTTATAGGATGTAAATAAATATGTTATTCACATCATAACATGCAAAATGATACATAAGATAGACATTTTAAACCCATTTCTACTTTTAGATCAAGAGGTTGATGAAACAATTCCTATGGCATCAACAGCAGAGCAGCTCCCAGAAACTGGTAGGAGCCGATTTGATACTTTGTGATCCAGTTAGTCATTGAGGCGCAACATTCACTTCTTTAAATTGTTCTTTATACAATTTTTAGTCTGCAATTTCGACTGCAGTTTTGACGGCACTTTCTGTAGCTGGAGACAGATGAGGGTGTACCTTT
This sequence comes from Callionymus lyra, assembly GCF_982586985.1. Taxonomy (NCBI): domain Eukaryota; kingdom Metazoa; phylum Chordata; class Actinopteri; order Syngnathiformes; family Callionymidae; genus Callionymus; species Callionymus lyra. The sequence goes on from NC_141833.1 coordinate 6,076,673, forward strand.
TTGATTGGGCGTGGCAGATAGGTGCTAAGCGCAATTTGATCCCTGTGCCTTCAGAAGACTACAGTAGCGGTAATTGATGTATAATTAAATTACTTCTACAATTACTTTTTTGTGAATTTAAGTTTTACGTTGTTTCTTCTTTTTCTAGATGGTTACTGTCTTTACGTTGAAGCCAACAGTCTCATGCAAGGAAATGTGGCTCGCGTGATAAGCTCACATTGTACCGTGTCTGGACCTCAGTGTCTTCAGTTCCGACACCACATGTGTGAAGGCAATAATATGGAACTTAACGTGCATTTGCTTCAGGACAACCAAATCACTGCCATTTGGTCCAGGGTTACTGAGCAGGGAAGTGGCTTGACCTTGGCTCAGGTGGACTTTGTAGCAATGGCACCTTTTCAGGTAAGACCGAAAATGTGGACGTAAAACTGGAGGCCTAAATTTCCAAAATTAATTAAGTTACCCATAGGAGGTTCTAACACCTGCACTGATTTATCAGGTTATTTTTGAGGGAATACGAAACTCAGTCCATCTTTCTCATGTGGCTATTGATGATATTTCAACCCATGCTGGATACTGTACAGGTGAGCTAATCCATCAACATTATTGATAACAAATTGGACATTTTTTCTTACGTGTACCACACGACATTTGGTTCTGTTACAGATCCAACTGAACCAGCTATCACAAGTGTAACTGCATCAAGTAGGCCAGAGACAACTTTGAAGGCTGAAGCAACACCTAACCAAACTCAAATTGTTAATCCGATCACTCGGTTGCAACCTCAACTTGTAACTAAAGCTGGAGAACAACCAACAGCTGTCAGTCGGACACAAAACCCAACAACTACACCACAACAGCATGTTACTAAAACACAATTTACCATTTCAGAAAGTGGAGAAACAACTTACTCAGCACTAACTGCTGGATCACAAAAAGACAGACATTCTGCAACACCCAATACTTTCTCAATAGGTGATTCACAGTCACCATTGACAAAGCCTTCGACATTAACTCAGTCGCCAACGCAACCTTTAATGACATCAAGATCAGAACATCAAACCCCTTCCAAGGACCAGCTTCTAACTTCGACCAAAGCTACTACAGCTTATCTATACCCATCATGGAAAACAGGGGTTAAAACCCAACAACAATCAACAACTAGAACCCAGCTACCTGTTGAACTTCATACAACATTTTTGCCCCAACATGGCACTAACGACAGGACACATTCATCAGATTCTAATGACATCCTTTTTAGCTCTAAAGGTGAACCATATTTCTCAACTTCAGTTGAGCAATCTTCAGCTAATGTTGATGATAAAGCCACAGGAAGAACCAAGTCGTTGCCGTTTACCAATGTGGACCGCACATCACTTGGTTCTGTTACAGATTCGACTGATCCAGCAATCACAAGTGTAACTGCATCAAGTAGGCCAGAGACAACTTTTAAGGCTGAAGCAACACCTAACCAAACTCAAATTGTTAATGCGATCACACGGTTGCAACCTCAACTTGTAACTAAAGCTGACGAACAATTAACTTCTGTCAGTCAGACACAAAACCCAACAACTACACCACAACAGCGTGTTACTAAAACACAATTTACCATTTCAGAAAGTGGAGAGAAAACCAACTCGGCACTAACTGCTGGATCACAAACTCATGATACTGGACAAGACAGACATACTGCAAAGAAAACATCAACAACACCCAATAATTTCTCAACAGGTGATTCACAGTCACCATTGACAAAGCCTTTGACTTCAACTCCGTCGCCAACGCAACCTTTAATGACATCAAGATCAGAACATCAAACCCCATCCAGTGACCAGCCTCTAGCTTCTACCAAAGCTACTACAGCTTATCTACACCCATCATGGAAGACAGAAGTTAAAACCCAACAACAACCAACAACTAGAACCCAGCTACCTGTTGATCTTCATACAACATTTTTGCCCCAACATGGCACTAACGACAGGACACATTCATCAGATTCTAATGACGTCCCTTTTAGATCTAAAGCTCAACCATATTCCTCAACTTCAGGTATGCAATCTTCAGCTAATTTTGATGATAAAGCCACAGTAGGAACCAAGTCGTTGCTGTTTACCAATGTGGGCCGCACGTCACTTGGTTCTGTTACAGATCCGACTGATCCAGCTATCACAAGTGTAACTGCATCAAGTAGGCCAGAGACAACTTTTAAGGCTGAAGCAACACCTAACCAAACTCAAATTGTTAATCCGATCACTCGTTTGCAACCTCAACTTGTAACTAAAGCTAACGAACAATTAACTTCCGTCAGTCAGACACACAACCCAACAACTACACCACAACAGCGTGTTACTCAAACACAATTTACCTTGTCAGAAATTGGGGAGAAAACCAATTCAGCACTTGGATCACAAACTCATGATACTGGACAAGACAGACATACTGTAAAGAAAAAATCAACAACACCCAATAATTTCTCAACAGGTGATTCACAGTCACCATTGACAAAGCCTTTGACTTCAACTCCGTCGCCAACGCAACCTTTAATGACATCAAGATCAGAACATCAAACCCCATCCAGTGACCAGCCTCTAACTTCTACCAAAGCTTCTACAGCTTATCTACACCCATCATGGAAGACAGAAGTTAAAACCCAACAACAACCAACAACTAGAACCCAGCTACCTGTTGATCTTCATACAACATTTTTGCCTCAACATGGCACTAACGACAGGACACATTCATCAGATACTAATGACGTCCCTTTTAGCTCTAAAGTTCAACCATATTCCTCAACTTCAGGTATGCAATCTTCAGCTAATTTTGATGATAAAGCCACAGTAGGAACCAAGTCGTTGCTTTTTACCAATGTGGGCCACACATCACTTGGTTCTGTTACAGATCCGACTGATCCAGCAATCACAAGTGTAACTGCATCAAGTAGGCCAGAGACAACTTTTAAGGCTGAAGCAACACCTAACCAAACTCAAATTGTTAATCCGATCACTCGGTTGCAACCTCAACTTGTAACTAAAGCTGACGAACAATTAACTTCCGTCAGTCAGACACACAACCCAACAACTACACCACAACAGCGTGTTACTCAAACACAATTTACCTTGTCAGAAATTGGGGAGAAAACCAATTCAGCACTTGGATCACAAACTCATGATACTGGACAAGACAGACATACTGCAAAGAAAAAATCAACAACACCCAATAATTTCTCAACCGGTGATTCAGAGTCACAAATGACAAAGCCTTCAACTTTTACTCAATCGCCAACACAACCTTTAATGACATCAAGATCAGAACATCAAACCCCATCCAGTGACCAGCCTCTAACTTCTACCAAAGCTACTACAGCTTTTCTACACCCATCATGGAAAACAGAGGTTAAAACTCAACAACAATCGACAACTAGAACCCAGCTACCTGTTGACCTTGAAACAACATTTTTGCCCCAACATGGCACAAACGACAGGACACATTCGTTGGATTCTAATGATATCCTTTTTAGCTCTAGAACAAAACCATATTCCTCAACTTCAGTTGGGCATTCTTCAGCTAATGTTGATGATAAAGTTACAGGAAGAACCAAGATTTTCTCTAAAACAACATATACAACTTATATTTCCCAGCCAAAAACAATATCCAAAAAACCTTTAGCTACAAAACAACTATCGCCAACTGGACCACATAGAACAGTTCCGAAAACAATATCTACTGAACAATTACTAGCAGCAACTCAACAAAGCACCAGGTCAACACGACAGAATAAAACAGCTACGATTGCAGAATCACAGACCTCTGTAAAAGGAAGCACTGCTATTTTGCCGGAACAGACCTCAAATCAACAACATACAACTTTGATTGACACAACCACCAGAAAAACGGCTACAATAGACTCATCAAATCACTTGTTTACCCAAACGACCTTCACAAAAGAAGTTAGACAACCAACTACTCTGACCGCGCCAACGCTACTATCAACCACTGGAAGTCCAAATACCTACAAACATACTACATACATATCTAGCGAAGTAGCACAAACAGAATCTATGCTACATTCAGCTCACACCATTATAGCAACATTGGGCCAATCTTCGAATTCACTAGAAAAAGCTACAACACAATATCCTACACAGAACCCAGTTTCAATTGGACAACAAACGCCTACTTCAGGAACATTAGCCTCAGCTACAGAAGAAAACCTAGCAACTATTCATGACATTATAAGTGGAGAGAAACCTTTTACTGGACAAACTAAAGAAGTTTCCAGAGATTTAGCAACATCAGTGAGAGCACAGCAATCACCTACATTTCAGTCAACCTCACCATCCCTTCTGTTAAGTACACTTTACAGTAAAACCTCACACACAGCCGAGACTCAATTATCACACTCAACAGAAAATAATGCCTATTTAAATACAACAACAAAACCACAAGGATTTGCTACCATATCGCCAAAAACCATCAGGCATATTACTTTAAACAAATTCCGACCAGATGTCTCAATATCTATTGAACCACCTAGCACTAAACCAGAACCCTCTTATCAAACTTACCCACAATGGCTAACAACAGTTAAAACAACGTTACAAACAACGGGTAGATCTCGACAACCAGATAAACCACCAACAACCTTTATTTCAGGGTTGAAAGCTAACATTACATCGCATACAATTAATTTAAGTGATGTCACATTTACCTCAAACAAAATTGGAACACAGGCCCGAACACTAGCTTCTGGAAATACTCGAGGGCGACAAGCTACTTTTTCCACAAAAATAAAATTCCCATCAGTAATTCCGACTCATGTAGCACATATGTCTCAGACTACAACATCGGCTGTGTCAAATCTTACAACTGAATCCCCCCAAAACATTGGACCTTTAACAATTAGTCCATTTTTCCAAAATTATTCTGAAACAGAACAATCAAGTATTAAACCTCAGCCCCCAAATAAGACTCAAACACCACTTCCATCGCAATCATCGGAGGCGGCTCAAGTGGAATCATCAACTACTGCAGCACCACGACTGCACACTGGTTCTCCAACTACTGCTAAACAACATATTTCAACACCAAACATGCAAACAAATATTCTAGGTCCTCCTGACTCAATATATAAAGACAAGAGTCGAAAAACATCAGATTACACTCCAAATTACATTTCACAAACAAGACATACATCAACAATAGAAAACTCAGTAAAGACAACAGTGGAACAATTGTTAAATATCAACACAGAAACTATTGTCGCGGAGCTTTTAACCTCATCAGCTAAAACTAGGCCACAACGTCAAACTAAAGTGACGGTCAGTGATACACCAGGTTATTACTCTAGAGATCGCGCTACAAATAAAACCACCTCATTTCAAGGACCTTTAACTTCAGTAAACATATCGAGAACTTTGCCTTCGAAAAAGCCGCTAATTCGAGCTCAATCAACAATTGTTTGGGACATTATTGCAACAAAAATGTCTCCTCAGCCACCAGCATCAACACAGTTCTTGAAAAAACATACTGCAGATAGAATATATCCAATTTCTACTCCAAATGATATTACCCAATCATTTGATACAAGTATACCAAACTCAAGATCATCAACCGCTTTCCAAAAACCTACATCCAGAACCCAACAAAAAAATTCTACTGCAGTGGATCAATCAACACAAAGTGTTAGCAAGCTACATCCCTACATACAGACACAACAAACAACAGAAAATGGCTATAAGTATACAACTGTATATCAGTCGGTGCACCTGACGACCACTGCGTTTGTCGACAGAAAAACAGTCGTAGCAAAAACGACACGAAACAAATTTGCTTCAAATCCGAAAAGCCCTCAGTCTTCACCTCAAATGGTCACAGAGCAACTAGCATCAGTTAAACATCTGCCACAAGCAACGGTTACACAGGAACTAGTAGCAACACTGAAAACTACAATGTCTGCATCCGCAACCACATTCGGAGAAACTAACTCAGAACACATCAGTTACAATTCAGATTTCTCCAACCTAACACCCCAAACAACATCGTGGCAGATATCAAATACAGAATTAGCACCTTCAGCTACAGAAAAACCACCAATTATATTTAGAACAGCTAAAACCCCAAAATATTTGACTACAACTGTACATTTAACTAAAGAGATTCCTGCAACCGAAAAGCTCTTAACTGATACGTCTACATATATTCTACAACATCAAACTGAATCCCAGCACACACAAACACGAATGAAGTCACAAACCAAAATGTCTGCTAAACCAGACCAAGCAAATGAATCTGGAACAACAATCAAACCAAATGAACAAACAACACCTCAAACAGTTCAACAGCACGATCCTTCATACATTTCTACACATGCCCTAAAACGGACAACTATAGCACAACAAGAACCAACATTATCAATAACTGATTCCCCAACTGAACTACTGGAATCCACAAAACTTCCAACAACCACAGGATATGATGCTGCATTCACAGAAAGCCCTTCTGATCAAGGGTTCCAAACCACATATAGTTCACAACCACAGAACCCACCGACAACGCAATCTCAGATTTTAACAACTGCGTCAAGATCTGACTCCGAAACCCAACTTGCTTCTAAAACCGAACATCCAGAAACAACAGAAGCACATATGTCAAATTCAACAAAAGAATCCCAAACCCAACCCCTGGTTTTAACTGAACACCAGGCAACTCTAGAAACAAGACTTCAAACTCATTCAACACCAGAGTCGTTCCATTCCATTTCAGCTGGAGGGAAACGCCTCACCACTTCTACAATGGCCACTCACCAGCACAGAACGTCAGGAAGCTCATTTCTGACCGATCGTCCAATCACAACAAGACCACATCTATCAAGGCCTCCAGTGGGGCTGCATCCAACAACAATCCAAGAGGCGACGCTGTCAATCCACCCTAACATGACAGCCGGACAACAAACTACATCAACGACAAGTAAGTAAGAATTGTACTTATGCACATATACTTGCCTTTAACTTGAGAGTTCATTGAGCAACTTGATCCAATCACATTGTTAACTAGACCATGTTTGTGTTCTACTTCCTCCCCTATTTGCACTGCAATGAGCTAAGTTGATGTGTTTGAGATCTTGTTTACAGTCTCACGTCAAATAAGCTGGTTGGTGAACAACACATACTCAATACTCAATACCAGGAAAATAATGCCACCTGTTCAAAATACTAAAATCTGAAACCATTTTTAAAACACAAGCATTATATAGATATATATATTATATAGATAAAATGTCAATGTGTTATAACTAAGGTTGTTATCTGCATGCATAAACCATTTTTCAAATCAAAATACTCCCATAATGGATGAGCCTCTCTTCTCAGCTAGATTGTGTCCAAAGGACAGTCATTATTCCACCTGTATGCCTGGCTGCATTCCCACCTGCAGGCAGTTGAATGGCCTGCCAAACTGCACTAGCACCTACACCGGCTGTGTGGCGGGTTGTGTATGTGATGAAGGCTTTGTTAAAAAAGGGGGCATTTGTGTGCCCTATCAACGCTGTGGATGCACGAGCAAGGATGGCAGAACATTTCAGGTAAGGTATTTTTTGGCATTTGTAAGAACTCTGTGATTTTAACACATTAATCACTCCTTTTGCCTTTAGATCAATGAAAAGTGGTTTAGTCCTCACTGCTCACACAAATGTGAGTGCCAGAGGCACGGAAGGATTTCCTGTGATGAGACCAAGTGTCCAGCAAATTCGATCTGCCTTTTAAGTGGCAATCAGTATCAATGCCAAAAAACAGGTAATCAAACCTTTGACCTAATTTCTGTTTTTCTTCGAAGGCCATCAATAATGATCTTGTTTAACTATCAGATTTTCAAGAGTGCCACATTTTCAGAGGAGTCTTCTATAAAACCTTTGATAAAAGGAGGAATTATTTTAAGGGCAATCAGTCCTACGTGCTGCTTCAAACAAAAGGTCTCTCTGATGATATTCGTCAGATTTACATTGAAGGAATTAATTATGACATAGACGGTGATTATGAGGAATATTATGACGACGATGAGGAATACAATGGCAGCTTTTATGAAAGTAGTGTCAAAATAAATGTATCAGAAGAAGTTAAAACAGGTGAGAAACAGGCCAATGATGACTCTCATGAAAGTGGAAGAGAAAAAGATGTATCTAAAGATGATGAAAAGGGTGAGAAAGAGGGAGATGGTGACTCTCATGAAAGTGGAAAAGACAAAGTAGAATCTAAAGATGGTAAAAAGGGTGAGAAAGAGGGAGGTGATGACTCTCACGAAACTAGAAAAGACAAAGAAGGATCTAAAGATGGTAAAAAGGGTGAGAAAGAGGGAGGTGATGACTCTCATGAAAATAGAAAAGACAAAGAAGGATCTAAAGATGGTAAAAAGTGTAAGAAAGATCTAGGTGATGACTCTCATGAAAATAGAAAAGACAAAGAAGGATCTAAAGATGGTGAAAAGGGTGAGAAAGAGGGAGATGGTGACTCTCATGAAAGTGGCAAAGACAAAGAAGGATCTAAAGATGGTAAAAAGGGTGAGAAAGATGGAGGTGATGACTCTCATGAAAATAGAAAAGACAAAAAAGGATCTAAAGATGGTAAAAAGTGTAAGAAAGATCTAGGTGATGACTCTCATGAAAATAGAAAAGACAAAGAAGGATCTAAAGATGGTGAAAAGGGTGAGAAAGAGGGAGGTGATGACTCTCATGAAAATAGAAAAGACAAAGAAGGATCTAAAGATGGTGAAAAGGGTGAGAAAGAGGGAGGTGATGACTCTCATGAAAATAGAAAAGACAAAGAAGGATCTAAAGATGGTAAAAAGGGTGAGAAAGAGGGAGGTGAGGACTCTCATGAAAATAGAAAAGACAAAGAAGGATCTAAAGATGGTAAAAAGGGTGAGAAAGAGGGAGGTGATGACTCTCATGAAAATAGAAAAGACAAAGAAGGATCTAAAGATGGTAAAAGGGGTGAGAAAGATCTAGGTGATGACTCTCGTGAAAATAGAAAAGACAAAGAAGGATCTAAAGATGGTAAAAGGGGTGAGAAAGAGGGAGGTGATGACTCTCATGAAAATAGAAAAGACAAAGAAGGATCTAAAGATGGTAAAAAGGGTGAGAAAGATCTAGGTGATGACTCTCATGAAAATAGAAAAGACAAAGAAGGATCTAAACATGGTAAAAGGGGTGAGAAAGAGGGAGGTGATGACTCTCATGAAAATAGAAAAGACAAAGAAGGATCTAAAGATGGTAAAAGGGGTGAGAAAGATCTAGGTGATGACTCTCATGAAAGTGGAAAAGACAAAAAAGGATCTAAAGATGGTAAAAAGGGTGAGAAAGAGGGAGGTGATGACTCTTATGAAAGTGGAAAAGACAAAAAAGGATCTAAAGATGGTAAAAAGGGTGAGAAAGAGGGAGGTGATGACTCTCATGAAAGTGGAAAAGACAAAAAAGGATCTAAAGATGGTAAAAAGGGTGAGAAAGAGGGAGGTGATGACTCTCATGAAAGTGGAAAAGACAAAAAAGGATCTAAAGATGGTAAAAAGGGTGAGAAAGATGGAGGTGATGACTCTCATGAAAGTGGAAAAGACAAAAAAGGATCTAAAGATGGTAAAAAGGGTGAGAAAGATGGAGGTGATGACTCTCATGAAAATAGAAAAGACAAAGAAGGATCTAAAGATGGTAAAAAGGGTAAGAAAGATCTAGGTGATGACTCTCATGAAAATAGAAAAGACAAAGAAGGATCTAAACATGGTAAAAAGGGTGAGAAAGAGGGAGGTGATGACTCTCATGAAAATAGAAAAGACAAAGAAGGATCTAAAGATGGTAAAAAGGGTGAGAAAGATGGAGGTGAGGACTCTCATGAAAATAGAAAAGACAAAGAAGGATCTAAAGATGGTAAAAGGGGTGAGAAAGATGGAGGTGATGACTCTCATGAAAATAGAAAAGACAAAGAAGGATCTAAAGATGGTAAAAAGGGTAAAAAAGATCTAGGTGATGACTCTCATGAAAATAGAAAAGACAAAGAAGGATCTAAACATGGTAAAAAGGGTGAGAAAGAGGGAGGTGATGACTCTCATGAAAATAGAAAAGACAAAGAAGGATCTAAAGATGGTAAAAAGGGTGAGAAAGATGGAGGTGAGGACTCTCATGAAAATAGAAAAGACAAAGAAGGATCTAAAGATGGTAAAAGGGGTGAGAAAGAGGGAGGTGATGACTCTCATGAAAATAGAAAAGACAAAGAAGGATCTAAAGATGGTAAAAAGGGTGAGAAAGAGGGAGGTGATGACTCTCATGAAAGTGGAAAAGACAAAAAAGGATCTAAAGATGGTAAAAAGGGTGAGAAAGAGGGAGGTGAGGACTCTCATGAAAATAGAAAAGACAAAGAAGGATCTAAAGATGGTAAAAGGGGTGAGAAAGAGGGAGGTGATGACTCTCATGAAAATAGAAAAGACAAAGAAGGATCTAAAGATGGTAAAAGGGGTGAGAAAGAGGGAGGTGATGACTCTCATGAAAATAGAAAAGACAAAGAAGAATCTAAAGATGGTAAAAAGGGTGAGAAAGATCTAGGTGATGACTCTCATGAAAGTGGAAAAGACAAAAAAGGATCTAAAGATGGTAAAAAGGGTGAGAAAGAGGGAGGTGATGACTCTCATGAAAGTGGAAAAGACAAAAAAGGATCTAAAGATGGTAAAAAGGGTGAGAAAGAGGGAGGTGATGACTCTCATGAAAGTGGAAAAGACAAAAAAGGATCTAAAGATGGTAAAAAGGGTGAGAAAGAGGGAGGTGATGACTCTCATGAAAGTGGAAAAGACAAAAAAGGATCTAAAGATGGTAAAAAGGGTGAGAAAGAGGGAGGTGATGACTCTCATGAAAGTGGAAAAGACAAAAAAGGATCTAAAGATGGTAAAAAGGGTAAGAAAGAGGGAGGTGATGACTCTCATGAAAGTGGAAAAGACAAAAAAGGATCTAAAGATGGTAAAAAGGGTGAGAAAGAGGGAGGTGATGACTCTCATGAAAGTGGAAAAGACAAAAAAGGATCTAAAGATGGTAAAAAGGGTGAGAAAGAGGGAGGTGATGACTCTCATGAAAGTGGAAAAGACAAAAAAGGATCTAAAGATGGTAAAAAGGGTGAGAAAGAGGGAGGTGATGACTCTCATGAAAGTGGAAAAGACAAAAAAGGATCTAAAGATGGTAAAAAGGGTGAGAAAGAGGGAGGTGATGACTCTCATGAAAGTGGAAAAGACAAAAAAGGATCTAAAGATGGTAAAAAGGGTAAGAAAGAGGGAGGTGAGGACTCAAGGGAGAAAAGTAAAAACAAAGGTGCTGAAGAAAATAGGAAACATCATCAAGTGTGTAACGTGGAATTTGAATTTGGTGAAATGGACAAGAAAAATTTCAAACTACAAGAGTTGAAGATACGACTGTGCAACCACACGTTGGAGCTCAAAAGGAAGCAAGTCGTGATGGTGAGTGAAATACTATTTTTATCAACATAAGAATATCCAATGGTTCTCTAGGCTAACAATCTTGTGTACATACTTAGGTGGATGGAAAGATCACTGAAACACCCATCTCACCATGTCCTGGTGTACGAATCAGACGCCACTGTGCTATATTCTATCTGGAAACTGACTTTGGTCTGTCAGTTAAATTCATCGCAGAACGTACAACAGGTAATTAATCCTCTCATCCTTCAACGGACAATTCATGTCTGACTGGAAAAGAAAGTAGCTGGTAAATTTTAATTTAAGACACAATTAGAAACACTTTTTAGATTTTCTTTTTTCCAACAAATAAAAATAACTTACTTGGTTGTTTTTTTTCATTACGATGGGCATGATACTCTTAATCTAAATCCAACACTAGGGGGAGCCAGAAACGCAAATTGAAATCAAACAGATTTTGTCTTTAAAGCAAGTTTAATGATTAATTAATTCTTCAAATCAAATAAAAATTAACTGCAACAACAAAATTGAGATGAAAACTTTGTACCTCTCAAAAGCCTGTAAAGATTCAAAAATCCTTTTAGAATGTCTTTAAACTAACGAGAAATTATTTTTGCAGAAATAACTCTAGCCAGCATGTATATGGAAAAAGTGGAAGGTCTCTGCGGGAACTTTGACTGCAAAAGGCACAACGACCGGATGAAGCCAAATGGCAAAGTCGTGAGGGATGTCCAAGAGTTCGGAGAAAGCTGGAGAGTGAGCTATAGAGACGTGGATGAAGAAAACAACTGAGATGATTAATTAGGACATACGATTGCAATAGCTTTTATATAAAATATATATTTTGCAATTCAGGGTCATGCAAAAGTTTATAGCGGCCATGTGTTTAATTTAAACAATTGGCTTGCACTGTAGATTATGATGTGCATCAGAATTTAATATGACACATGAAAGAATGTACTGAATGTATTAAAGTGAACATAACAGGTATTTAGAAAAACCTATACAAGAGAGCATCATTTCAAAATAGTATCTGGAAACAAAACTATGCCGTCATCCTTAAATCACTAGTACACAACTTTGTATTTCTCCACTGTGTTCAAGAACTAATTGTTAAGCAAGTTTTGTATTTTTGATGAAAACATTGTCAATGACTCACGAAAAGTCAACGTATCATATGTGAGCTAAGAGTAAATTTGTAATTTTGTTCACTTTATATGTTCCAAATTTGTGTTGGCCTTGAAGCAGAGTGAAAAACTACGAATTAACTTCCTGTTTGATATATTTAAAAGTCTTTCAACCTTCCATTTAGTAAAACCTGTCAATGGTGTGTTATAGCTGACATTGTTTTCAAGGACACAGAATAAAATAGCTAAAAATGTAAAATTAAAAATGCCGAATCAGCAGAAGCCAGGCCCTCTGCAACAATATGCCCACACATAGAATTTGTGTTTGTCTTTTGTTAGTTGACAGGCTTTCTTTAGACATACTTTACTGAAACAAGATTTTTAACATGTAAACAGCCACAGGCTTATATTAGCTCAGAGGAAAGGAGTGTTTGTTTTTTTAGTAATAATAATTGCCACAGAGATTATTCATAAACAAGATTCTGTGACCAGGCAACAAATGCGGTTAGTACTGGTCCCCCAAACCTGTGTTTTGGGTCCTATGATATAGGACTAATAACTAGTAATAACAATTATCCGCACAGTGAAAGTGAAAATGGGTTGTCAAAAACATTACAGTCTGAAACATATTTAATAACATAATTTAAATCCTTTTTTGTTTTGTATAAGTAAGAAAACTTACACATTTTATTGTACAAAAAAACAACAGAAACCTACATTATTACCAACTGATGCAAAGAATAAAGCATCAGATTTATTTAAGAAACTTTGAGTATTAAGCAGTGTTGTGTTTAATGTTGTACCCTGAATAATACATTTGTTTTCATACTAACGGAAGTATCTTGAGTCAGCATCTGTAACTGTAATCTAATAAAGGTAGAATATTTACGTCCTTGATTCTCATATTTCGAGTGAGAAAATACCATTATTGTTTAAAACGTCATCAAGTTGCACTAACTTGGCGTCATTGAAATAAGTATTTTCTGGCAAATATTTTGCGTGACGACATTCCATGCACATCTGAGTGTCTGAGCATGTGTGCGACACAAACCGTGAGATGAAAATGCATGAACTTCTGTAAAGTGATACAGCACAGGATAGCGTGAATGCGCGTGCATGTGTCCATCGATTATATCAGCATGAGAATCTGGAGCGGCAGACACATCAGAGGATATCATCATGGATTGGCATGGGGTGTGTTTCTTAGTCTTGCTGTGGTTTCCTCTGTTTGACGGTGAGTTAAAAGACTTTGATTTTATGAAAAAGCATGCTCTTCCTTAAGTATTGATAAAAGATAATGTCTTGTTTTAATTGTGAGTCACGAGTTAAGATCTATCTTTTAAAATCGAATCAACTAAAAGAGAAATCTGAATATATCAAGTGGAAAATAATAATGGCCTCTTTTACTCTTGGCTTGATTTTAACATTAATCAAACATAACATGTGTAATAAACGATCGGTTAATGGCAACGAAAAAAGGTAATCTATTACATAAACACTTAATCAACTGGAAAGTGCTTTTTAAAAGCTCTTGATTCAAATGTCTAGACAACGACACTGTTCAGAACAAACTAAGTTAATAATTTGGCTCTGAGGTAATACAAGAGATAAGTAACATATCTATTTCAGCTAGGCTGTAACTGAGTTCATATTCACGGTATTAAATAAATAATTTGTGAGTCACTGAGGTGATAAAAATAATGTTACGGTCGTTGATATGTTTATTTGTAGTCAAACCATAGTGACTTTTTCTCTTAGTAGCTGAAGCGTTGATTGTTACTTTTAACAACCAAAAATTAACCGTTTTCCAGTTCTGAATTAAATCCAAGATGAACATCACAAAAAAAAAAGTTATGCTTTACTTCGGCGACACTTGACCATATACTTGCCATCCAGGCTGTGGGGGGCCGCCACAGCTGTGCTGCCCGGGATGAAACTCCAGTTGTTACAGAGGTTGTTTTTGCGATGAAATCTGTCTGATCTTGGCTGACTGTTGTCCTGACTACGAATCTGTCTGCTTGCAAGGTAATTGTCCCTCAACACTGACACATAGATTAGTTTTACACCTCCTACTTTTAAATGAATATAATGAATTTTATGACTTGCTTTTTTTTTTCGAATAACAGCTCCAAACGATGTCCTGACTAACGTTACAATTGGAAATAGTTCCACAACGAGCCCTACGGAAATGTCGCCCACAAAACCAGCGGTGAACATCACCACAACTTCAACCACCACAGATTCTACACGACCATCTGTTGGGCCGACGAGTGTCACAGATTTTACGCAAACATCCAGCAAAGTTGAAAATGGTGAAACAAAAGAAGCTACACTTGGAAGAAGTGTTACTCCAACCATTTTCTCTAAAACGCAACCCGTGAGCGGAAATCAAACGACACTCACGACTTCTCAGGGTGAAACTACGGTTGAACTGTTTGAAACCCCAACAACAGAAGAAGTTGCACCTACAGAATTTTCCACAGATCAACCATACATTCTTGCTCAAACCACAACCCTTACGCCAACAAGCAATACTGCATATACTCCAAATATTGGCACAAGTGATACAAGTAAAACCTTGGTGACAAGAGATGGTACAACACCTACGATGTTCTCAGAGATGTCACCAGATGCATCGTACAGTGTTTCCCAAACAACTCCAAACCAAGATAGCAGCACTGGAAACACTTGGACAGACATTACCGAAGATTTTTCAACCTCTGACTTGATGGATACACCGAAGACAACGGAAGGTATGTCATCTACCCTCAGAACCTCAGACCCCACAAGTACCACTTTTCAAATCACAACGGCCAGGATCGAAAGTCTTTCTAGCTACAGTCAGACGGATGACACCGAAGATGTTTCTACCGTAGACTATAGTGAAAGTAAACTACCTTCTACACCTACATATACGTCACCAGATGTCTCACTGACCAAACCTGGACACACTACTTCATTTCCTCAGCAAGATACCACAACCCTAGACTTGGTAGAGACAACTACACAAACTAGAAGTACAACATCAACTGCACCTCTGAAACAAGAAGGCACTACTACACTGTATGAATTAACATTTAACAGTCGCACACTTGATGATTCAAGCACGACTTCATCGACCACGACGTCGACACGGATGACGAATGAAATGTCACCCACGTACTCGAAAACAACCACTGCAACAACAAAAAGTACCTCAGCAATGAGATCTTATACAACACAGAGAAATGTGACGATTCAAATTACTAAAAAGTCAACCCGTCCATCAACGCTTCCCCCAACCACTACACAACCAGATAAGAGTGGTGATAACGTTTCACCAGGAGGTGGCAGTATAAGACAAACAGTTTCAACCCCATCACCGTCCATTACATAGACAGCAGGAAGAAGTAGTGACGCCCCACGGCCAGCAGAGGTCAGCAGTGAATCTACACTAGATGTTTCTCAAAGAAGCGTCACATCTTCAAATGTTCCGCCTGCAACAGGTTTGTTATGACTTGTACTTTATTTCTACACATATTTATGAAAACGTTTTGTGTTTATTTATGATTTTTCTTTATTTTTCATCTTAGATGTGTCTTTATCGAGGCTTGCGTTTTCGACCAGGTTAATGACCAGGAAAAAAACAAATTTAAATCAACTGGAAAGTGCTGTTTAAAAGCTCTTGATTCAAATGTCTAGACAACGACACTGTTCAGAACAAACTAAGTTGAATTTAATTCTTGTTTTTCCTTCTTTCTTCAAGCCCAAAGTGTGACTCTGACCAGTACTGGAATAGGTAATATGGACTACAATATTTCAGCACTACTACTTCTACTACTGCTACTTTTTACTACTTAAAAAAAACTACTACACTTTTTTTTTCAACCCTTGTTTTATCTCAGGGTCAGGTTACCCAGATGCCCCAAAACAAATGTGTTTGTCGTATCCTTTGTGTTATCTCTGGATCAAGATGAAAAAATTCCACCACTGCATATATTTGATGTAAGCCTGGGAGGTCAATCGCCTTGACCCAGAGGCAACACAAGGGATAACAAAAACACATTTGTTTTTGGGAATCCTGGTCAATTTGGCTCTGAGGTAATACAAGAGATAAGTAACATATCTATTTCAGCTAGGCTGTAACTGACTTCATAATTATAAGTTACACGGTATTAAATCAATAATGTGTGAGTCACTGAGGTGATAAAAAAAAATGTGTTGTGTTTAATCTTGTACCCTGAATAATACATTTGTTTTCATAGAGACACTATCAGAACTATTTTGAGTCAGCATCTGTAACTGTAATCTAATAAAGGTAGAATATTTATTTCCTTGATTCTCATATTTCGAGTGACAAAATACCATTATTTCAAGATACATCATTTGTGTCGTGAAGCTTGTTTGTACATCACACACTCTTTTTCAAAGTGTTTAAAACGTCATCAAGTTGCACTAACTTGGCGTCATTGAAATAAGTATTTTCCGGAAAATATTTTGATGAAATTAATGACACTGCACCTTTTGCGTGACGACATTCCATGCACATCTGAGTGTCTGAGCATGTGTGCGACACAAACCGTGAGATGAAAATGCATGAACTTCTGTAATGTGATACAGCGCAGGATAGACTGAATTAGGTTTCAGACAATAGTCACATTCTTGTCTCGTGAATGCGCGTGCATGTGTCCAACGATTATATCAGCATGAGAATCTGGAGCGGCAGACACATCAGAGGATATCATCATGGATTGGCATGGGGTGTGTTTCTTAGTCTTGCTGTGGTTTCCTCTGTTTGACGGTGAGTTAAAAGACTTTATCTTTTATCAATACTTAAGGAAGCGCATGCTTTTTCATAAAATCAATGTCTTGTTTTAATTGTGAGTCACGAGTTAAGATCTATCTTTTAAAATCGAATCAACAAAAAGAGAAATCTGAATATATCAAGTGGAAAATAATAATGGCCTCTTTTACTCTTGGCTTGATTTTAACATTAATCAAACATAACAATGTGTAATAAACGATCGGTTAATGGCAACGAAAAAAGGTAATCTATTATACATAAACACTTAATTAATCAACTGGAAAGTGCTTTTTAAAAGCTCTTGATTCAAATGTCTAGACAATGACACTGTTCAGAACAAACTAAGTTGAATTTAATTGTTGTTTTTCCTTCTTTCTTCAAGCCCAAAGTGTGACTCTGACCAGTACTGGAATAGGTAATATGGATTACAATATTTCTGCACTACTACGAATAATCTTTTCTTTTTCAACCCTTGTTTTATCTCAGGGTCAGGTTACCCAGATGCCCCAAAACAAATGTGTTTGTGGTATCCTTTGTGTTTTCTCTGGGTCAAGATGAACAACCTCCACCACTGCGTATGTTTGATGTAAGCCAGGGAGGTCAATCACCTTGACCCAGAGGCAACACAAGGGATACCAAAAACACATTTGTTTTCATCCAGGTCACTTTGGCTCTCGGGTAACACAAGATAAGATAAGTAACATATCTATTTCAGCTAGGCTGTAACTGAGTTCATATTTATGAGTTAAACGGTATTAAATAAATAATGTGTGAGTCACTGAGGTGATAAAAACTGTAAAGGCCCTTGATTTGTTTATGTGTAGTCGAAACATAGTGATCTTTTCTCTTAGTATCAGAAACGTTGTTGTTATTTATTACTTTTAAATACCAAAAATTAACCTTTTTTCAGTTCTGAATTAAATCCAAGATGAACTTGTTACACTTTACTTTAAATACTCTGATGCTTCGGCGACACTTGACCATATACTTGCCATCCAGGCTGTGGGGGGCCGCCACAACTGTGCTGCCCGGGGAGAGACTCCAGTTGCCACAGAGGTTGTTATTGCGATGAAATCTGTCTGATCTTCGCCGACTGTTGTCCTGACTACGAATCTGTCTGCTTGCAAGGTAATTGTCCCTCAACACTGACACATAAATTATTCTTTCACCTCCTACTTTTAAATGAATATGATGAATTTCATGACTTGCTTTTATTCGAATAACAGCTCCAAACGACGTCCTGACTAACGTTACAATTGGAAATAGTTCCACAACGAGCCCTACGGAAACGTCGCCCACAAAACCAGCGGTGAACATCACCACAACTTCAACCACCACAGATTCTACACGACCATCTGTTGGGCCGACGAGTGTCACGGATTTTACGCAAACATCCAGCAAAGTTGAAAATGTTGAAACAAAACTACCTACACTTGGAGGAAGTGTTACTCCAACCATTTTCTCTAAAACGCAACCCGTGAGCGGAACTCAAACGACACTCTCGACTTCTCAGGGTGAAACTACGGTTGAACTGTTTGAAACCCCAACAACAGAAGAAGTTGCACCTACAGAATTTTCCACAGATCAACCATACATTCTTGCTCAAACCACAACCCTTACGCCAACAAGCAATACTGCATATACTCCAAATATTGGCGATAGTACAACCTTGGTGACAAGAGATGGTACAACACCTACGATGTTCTCAGAGATGTCACCAGATGCATCGTACAGTGTTTCCCAAACAACTCCAAACCAAGATAGCAGCACTGGAAACACTTGGACAGACATTACCGAAGATTTTTCAACCTCTGACTTGATGGATACACCGAAGACAACGGAAGGTATGTCATCTACCCTCAGAACCTCAGACCCCACAAGTACCACTTTTCAAATCACAACGGCCAGGATCGAAAGTCTTTCTAGCTACATTCAGACGGATGACACCGAAGATGTTTCTACCGTAGACTATAGTGAAAGTAAACTACCTTCTACACCTACATATACGTCACCAGATGTCTCACTGACCAAACCCGGACACACTACTTCATATCCTCTGCAAGATACCACAACCCTAGACTTGGTAGAGACAACTACACAAACTAGAAGTACAACATCAACTGCACCTCTGAAACAAGAAGGCACTACTACACCGTATCCATTAACATTTAACAGTCGCACACTTGATGATTCAAGCACGACTTCATCGACCACGACGTCGACACGGATGACGAATGAAATGTCACCCACGTACTCGAAAACAACCACTGCAACAACAAAAAGTACCTCAGCAATGACATCTTATACAACACAACAAAATATGACGACTCAAATTCCTAAAACGTCAACCCGTCCATCAACGTTTCCTCCAACCACTACACAACCAGATAAGAGTGGTGATAACGTTTCACCAGGAGGTGGCAGTATAACACAAACAGTTCAAACCCCATCACCGTCCGTTACATGGACAGCAGGAAGAAGTAGTGACGCCTCACGACCAGCAGAGGTCAGCAGTGAATCTACACTAGATGTGTCTAAAAGAAGCGTCACATCTTCAAATGTTCCGCCTGCAACAGGTTTGTTATGACTTATTCTTTATTGCTACACATATTTATGAAGAAGTTTCGTGTTTATTTTTTTTTTTTTTTCCTCTTAGATGTGTCTCTATCGAGGCTCGTGTTTCATGCCTCTGTTGTTTCCAGTGAAGAAAATGAAGACGTGATCGCGCAGATTTTAACGGATGTAAGTCAATGTTATTGTAATGAGAAGCTAAAATATATATTTTTAATGACATTGTTGTGTAGTGTTTTGAGTGATCGATGTCTTTGTTTCTCAGTACCTGGTGAAAGCTCTGAGCCTACAGGACTGTGACAGATGCAGCTTGACCGTCCAGCACATCAGGCGACATTGAAGCTTTTATTTTGTTGACAGGATTGAATCGATGCTTCTCACGAATGTATCTTCCTGACAAGTTATTCTATCACCAGAATGAGGTATGAGATGTTGCTATTTAATGGGAGGCGAAATGAAAGCATAAATCCACAAATGTCTTTTAATATTTGCTAATATAGGATAAGGCTTGAATTGCTATCTGTAAATCCTGAAGTATATTTCATAATTTTCATAATTTTGCCAGTTTATATATTAAAAATTAATTTCGTCACTTAAACATGTATTTTAACGTTTATAATTTAGATTCTTTACTGCGCTATTAGCCATTTTAGCGAATTAGCTTTTTTTTTAGCTTTGCAATAAAATTGCAGAACTGATAGTCACATTCTTTAAACAAACTTTTCCCAGTTAAAATAATATATTAATGAAGGTAATCTAAATAAAATGCAAGTGTTATATTTTACAAATATCCTCCAGCTGGTTGTAATATTTTAAAAGGAATTTGACAAACAGTAGCTAGCATTAATGGAGTAGCTAGCGTTAATGTGGCAATGGTTTGTGGGTATATGAAGGAAAATAACAATGCTGTTTGTTTTTGGTTTAAATAATAAAAAGAAAAAAAGATTAAAATCCCCTTCTTTTTTTTTAATCATACAAATATATATTTACTCTCAACCATATGAAGTTAAAATAATGCATACCGCCACCAGGTTTGTTTGCACCAATTTTCTAAACCAATAATATTACCCTGTTTTGATCCATATAAATCGATCCCTATTTTTTCAAACATATATTGATAGCTATGTGCACAATTGGAAAGCATGTTTACCTTCAAATCATTTTTGGATCCAGGTGGTAATTGAGGACACCACCAAATATCAAACACTCGTACGTAAAAATGCAGATTTTCAAGGTTTCTGATTAAACAAAATGTCTTAAAATGGAATACAGACATTGATACTCCTGGGTTCAAACGACAATCTTTAATTGTAAACCTGACATGTTTATTCTAGGGACATTGACCATTCGTCTACTCGAGCGCACGTTTTAGGTCTTCATTAGGTGACCCCCTTGACTCCGATATGGCACTTCAAGGGAAAAGAGGACAAGTTCTTAATTATCTGGGGAAGAAGAGGGATCTCGGTGTTGCCCCCCCGGGTCACGCTGTACCTCAGGGGTAGGATAGTTTCAATTAGAGAAGACCCATCAGCTCTGACAAATCCTGACCCTGGATTGCGTTTGTATACCTAATGCTCCTATTTGGTCGGTCAATCATTCGAAATCATCATCATCTCAGAGCCTGCGTCCACCACCAGCTGCTCCTCCTCCTAATTTCGTAGGTCGGTTGGTGCAAATTAGAAGCGTGTGTTTGCGTCAAGA
Organism: Callionymus lyra; assembly: GCF_982586985.1. Taxonomy (NCBI): domain Eukaryota; kingdom Metazoa; phylum Chordata; class Actinopteri; order Syngnathiformes; family Callionymidae; genus Callionymus; species Callionymus lyra. The sequence continues at coordinate 6,098,315 of NC_141833.1, forward strand.
TCTGCTCGCCGAGCCCCAAAAAACGCGCAATTGGAGTTAATTCGGCGGGCCGGTGCCAGGGGGTTCACGTTTCGTCACAGCTTTGTAAACTTAGATCATGTGGGGTCACCGAAAGTTTGGGGCTGCGCGTCGACTCTCTCAAAGATCAGTTACATTGTAATGGCAAAGGAATGTCGCTTTTGGTCCGAGTGGCTGCGGCGGAGCTCGTGCTAATCAAAACCAACTCTGTGTCATTCTTATTTTTTAATTCCCGGTTAATGTTCCGAGTGGATCTAACATTGTGATGCGGTGAGGCAATAAAAGGTGTTCCTTTGCAATGTTTTTTTTTATTAGCCGTGGCGAGAGACAAAGGAAAATACGTGGTTAAGAATGGGACATGTGTAGTAGTAAGGTGTCCAAGCCATCAATTCTCCAAATGTATGTCTGGCTCCCCGTGGCGTTTGCATGTCCGAAAACCCCCGGTGTTATTGATCCTGATTGGGCCTCACAGGAGGAGATTCCTGCCTGCCATTGACCCACACTTCTCCATGTTTCCACCCCTCGCTCAGATCATCAGAGGCAGTCCAGCAGACCTGCATGCGTGACATTTCTGATTGTCGGCTCGAGGGAGAAGTAAAGGGTGGGGGGTGAGGTAGTGGGATGAACTTTTTTTTTTTCTGAAATCACAAGCAGGTCTCGGTTTGAGTAGTGTGCTCTGACATTTTCCTGGCTTCGTGACTGTCAAAACATCTTCGTGTGTTAATATGCTTCCTACTAGTATTTAGAGAAATCCACTCTCAGGGCGCTCTCGTCTTCAAAGGCCAGCTCGGCCATGTGGCCCGCGTTGAGTTCTCGCGCGAACCTCCCGGTGCCGCTCGCATTCTCCTCTTCCAGATCGCCTTTTCTTTCATCGCCGCTGCAGAAGAGCGTCAGCGCGAGGAAGCCGTAGAACAGCATGACAAACAGAATGTATAAATAAGCGCCGTCGTAACTCTGCCTGCCTCCGGAGACGCCGCTGGAGTTGCGAAGGTTTTCCTCGAGGCTGGAAAGATTGCCCCGTGGTCCGCTTGTGCCAGCATCCTCGAAAACCTGCTGACATCTGGAGACGAGTGAAAGCAAGTCTGTTCCGTTTATGGTTTCCATTTTACGTGCAGAGGACAAACGGGAAGGGGGAGAAGAAAAAAAGAATGATGGAGAACCCGAGGAGACCTTCTGCGTTTTAGGAAATGCTTGATAAGGAAGCACTTACATGATAGAGCCCCGACCACCACATGATGAAAAATTCTATTTTTAGTTTGGCATTCTATCAGTTCAAGAGGCACAATGGGAGGGACAACATGTCACTATTAAAAAGGTTTTTGATTTACTTTCTTTTATTCTAAATGGAGGGAGTGAAGCAGCTTTGCAAACTCCAATTTCAAGTATTTTTTCAAAGAAAATAAGGAAACAACAGAGATAAATTTGCATATAAAATACTTGAAACAACCATGAGCCAAACAAGAGTGCACAGAAACTTGTGAAACTACCAGAGAATAAGGGGTTAAATCTGGCTCGCCAAGTTATTTACTGTGGCCCAATGAATGTTGGCTCAATATTAAAGTAGGTTCGTGTTGACATCTATAAAGATGCTAATGTTTAAGCTAAGCTACGTAATAAAGAAGTCAATGATTTTTCACAGACTTAAGATGAGAAAAACAAAAACAAAGCACTTGTACAGATAAACGCATGAATACAAGGCAGGAGGTGCAGTGGAGGTACGGTGCACTTCCAAAGAGATAAGATTTGTTGATCAACGTAGAGAACGCAGAGCAATCTATGCAGACAGTCTACAGTCCTGACCCTACCGCTAGGCCACACTAAAAACAGCAGAACAGCGTCAAGCCCTCCACTTGCTGTTGCTGTTCTCTATAAAGATTATTAAGAATATTTTTTATTTAGAAAAAACTTTTTTTTTTGCCACACAAAAAACATTAAAATTAAAACATTAAGGTTTTTATATTGTGATTTAGTTTAGGTTAAAGCCAGACCAAAGAAAACGTATTTCATATTTAGTTTCCTATAGTTTTCATATAGAGTGCTTTGGTTTATTTATTTTCCATTTTATTCTGGAAGGTTCTGTACACAGAACTTGTAAAACACCAGAGACTCTACATTCTTTGTGGCCTGATGGTTTACTTGATCTGAAACCAGGTTCCTGTTGACATATATAATGATGCTAATGTTTAACCTAAGCATTTTAATATATATATAATTGTCAACAAATATTAATGGACTTACGATTAAAAAAAGAATAAAAAAATGACATACTTTAATAGACTAACACATAAACAAGAGGCAGGATGTAAAGTAAATGTGCGTACACTGACGAATCAGAATTAACATTCATTGATCAAATCAAGAAAGAATGTAGTGAAATATATGCAGGCAGTCTGCAGTCCTGACCCTACCACTAAAAACGACAGCATCTCAAATCAACATCCCACGATCCACTTAGAAATAAAAAATAATAATTCAGATTTTTTATTTTTATTTTAAGAAGAAAATATAATTTTAACCAACACAAAATACAATTAAAAGATTCAGTTGAGTTTTCGTTTAGGTAAAATTCAGAGTGGAGAATATCCATTACTTTATATTTAATAATAATTTATAATATAAAATAAATAAATAATAATAAACTATTTAATCTGGGGGGGGTTGCCTAATGATGCCCCTGAAACACAGTTGTTGGAGTAACTATTGTATAATCTTTAACTAGATTTAACTTAGAAATAAAAGTTGATTCTACTTAAAGCAATCGTACTTTTATTTTGCCGTTTTTTTGGTCCTGTATGCTCGCAGGCCTTTGAAAAGGGAAAGAAGAAAAAAAATCCTTTCTTTCCTTTCACTATCAATTTGGGCTCTTTTGAAAGCTGCTGCAACTCGCAGATCGTTGTCAGCCTGGTCAAGTAGTCTGCTCATTTCAAAGCGTGGTGAGGTCAAAGGTTAAGTTGTCTCCAGTGTGTTGCTGCTTGACTGGCACTCCAAACCTTTTAACTTTTATCACAGTCCTCCAAGACAATGTCATCACTTGTGAGAATAAATAGTTGAACCAATCGTCATCAAAAAAAAAAAAAGTGGAATACAAACAAACTGTTTAAAAAAAATGTTAGTTTCATTTTTTAATTTTTACTTTGGTGTGTTTCTGTAATTTTGACTTAAATAAATCTCACTTTTTTATACTTCAAACTGCAGAAACATGAATGACTCGAACAGCTGGACTCGGGATCCTACAAACTCCCAGAAGGTGGGGGGGAAGGGGCTAAAATTCATTGTTGTTGTCTGTAACCTTTTGCGGAATCTGCCAACTGCTGGAACAGTGTTTTCATTTGTGTTCGGCACTGAAGTTGAAAGCTTGTGAACTTTGCACAGCCGTGTCAGTGACTGATGCCCAAGTGTGTCTGTGGGCCACTGTGCTTATATAATTTACAGCACGTCTGCTTTGGTCATTAGTGGGTGTGAAGGAGCCCCCAGAGAGAAGGAATTTGTCCAAAAGGAGCGCTCATATATGCATGATTTAGTGCTCATGCTAGTCAAGGTTGTGTCCAACAGAAGAGCAGTGTTGAAATAGAAGAAAAACAACGAGAATCATCGTTAATATTTATTATATCAATGGCTGTTTATTGGATGGAATCACTCGTTCTGTCATGCACTGCAACAGCTTGAGATAGTTTGACATCTCTAAAAGAATCCATCCTTAAAAATGTTCGATAACAACTTACAATTTGAACTACTAATTTATTAGCCTTATAAACAAGTAATTGTATCCATTCCATAGGAACCCAGGTTAAAAAAAATAATTCTAAACATGCAAAAAAGTTACAATTTCTACCCATGAGAATGCTCTCATGTGTGGTAAATACATTTATTTGAATTCCATATCCGAAACATATTCACTTTAATTGACTTTTCAGTACAGGGGCCACACTATTCTCTGTGACGGCTATAAGGGGCTGGCAAGGCCGAAAGATGAGATGAAGAAAATAAGTTTTATTAAAGTAGAAAAGTAAAAAAAATAATTAATTTAAATTAGAATAGTAAATACAGTGAAATAAAATATCCAGTTTGATAATGTAATGAGATATAATTCAGTAGTTTTATCCAATTATTTTGAGGAACCAGAAATACTCCCAAAAAGGTTAAATTAAATTAACGATTGTAAAAAGTATTTAACAAGTTAAATCTATGTATATGTAGTCGGGAAGGGCTGAATGTTACGCTTAGATGTTTTGTTGAGAAAATTGTGTTATTAATCAATGGCGAATACATCTATAAAAGTTCCCAGCAAGTTTTAAATCTATCTAAATATAGTCTACTATCTGTTGTGAAAAGTGTATTTTCCTAGGGGACTTGGCTGTGGTATTAATTGGTGTTTTTTTAAATGTACTGAAAACATGTTAAGCTATAAAGAGACGAGTGTTATTATACATCAATAGTCTGATTTCATTTTAATGTAATAGAAAGGTTGTTAAACATACAGATCACACATCATGATAACAGCTGATGTTAATGTTTATCAAATATTGTCTGTTAAAGTTAAAACTATGTATAATACTTGTATATTTAATGCTATGTAAAGTCATATTTTCTCATCTAATTCTTGTATTAACATTAAAAGATAGTAGATATATATATATATATATATATCTTGCTTAAAGAAATGGCAAAACCTTTCTTTTTTTTTATTCAATAAAAGTGTACAAAGGTACTAGTAATGTGGTCCTAGCAGTTAACGTCAATTTTATAGATAGAATGTATCTAATGCATTTAAACATTGAAACATGCAACTTAAGTTTCTATATTTTGAATTGTTTTGTTGAGTAATTAACATGACTTTAAATACGGTTTAAAAAAAATACTGAAAATGTATTATCCTGCCACTGCTTTACCTTAATATTACAGCAGAAACATACAACTTCTTTGGCCTTATTCCGTCCTTGCCTTGTCTTCTCAGTGAATGAGGATGTAAAAATGTGCTCTGTTGACCACTTTTCTATGAAAGAAAAACACTGCAAAAATCACCTGTGTGTAAGTTTTCATATAGTTTATTATAAATAGTCAATAGTGCTGTATCATACACAGAACATTTACAACAAAATCATTTTATGAAGAATGAAAAATAATAGAAAGAAACAAAAAGGAAAATATGAATCATGACAAATGAATAAGACATGTTGAGGCTCTTAAGAGTATCCATTATAATAATAAAAAAAATAAACAAAAAGATACAAACAAGACTAAATAAATAAGAATCGAGAAGTTTCTCATGGAAGGCAATTTAAGACAAGAAAAAAAGAATAGAAGATCGTGTAACTGGCAGAGTTTTTCTTTTCCTTTTTGGCTTATTAACATCCAGAATACAAGTCAACCATTTCCCCTGATTGGTCAGTGCGTACAACCAAAAAATATAAACGAAAGATCGCAGTCATTTGATCCTTTGTTCCATCTACTGAGGTATGAATGTATTGCACTTCTTTGGGTTATTGTGGTTATTTCACGCCATGATATTTCAATTTCTTCCACGTCGATACCAAATGAATGTAATAAGGAGCAATTATTTCTAATCCAGTTTAATCTTCACGAGGACGTGTCGTACCCTCAACAGGAGTGGAACTTAAACAACCTTGTTTAAAAAGTCTGATCCAGCTTACGAAGTACAGAAACATCCTTTCTTTTGTTTTTGTTTCCTTTTTTTTAAAGCGACGTCCCGTCGTTTTAACAAGATGTATCAAACGTTCCGGTTGTTCTCATCACAAGAACGATGTGTCCGTCTGTGCCGGTCGTGTGGGGAACAGCTCGGACCGCTCGAACGATCAGCTTCTTGACTTTATCTTCTTAAGGATGCTGGTGGGAAAGTTTGTTGTGTTCCGAGAGTTAAATGATGAAAGGCACCTGAGGAAGAACAAAATTGGATTAGACGGGTGCGGAATATTGTTAGGAGACATACTGTATAAGGGCACAACAGGGATGGATTTGAGGCGAGTCAATGAAGATATTTTTTTTGTTATTTTCAAATCTTGTTGAACCCAAACAGGGAGGTTTCAGTTCTAAAGCTATCATTTTGGGCCGTATTTTTGTGTGAGTGAGGGGCTTTACCATGCAAGTTCAGATGCTGCAAAACACTTATTTAATCTTAAAATACACGTGGAAATCTCCCTCTTTCAGATAAAGATTTTCATTACAACCCAAATAACAACTTGACCAAATCTGAAAAGGCTAGTGCCAAGCCTGATCCTGGTTCTGCTCCACTGATCAATAACAACTTTGGATCTGACCTCCAGTGGGACACATGGTTCTAATCTCAGCCTGCCGAGGGCCATACTAGCCCCCTGCTAAAGAGCCTCACACACACACACATACACTCTTGAGCTTTAATATACACACATTTGGCAAATCAAAAAAAAAAAAAAAGCTACAAGTGGTCTCTCTCTCTCCCAGGACGGTCCAAATTAATGACATCAAGATGTTGCCACTGATGGGAGAGTCAAAATGCAGTAGTGTACCTCAGATCAGCGCTAACAAAACACAGCTCTGACCCACGCAGACCCCTCCCCGCTGTCAAACACGCTTTAGGAAGTGGCTCCTTACATTTAGGTCGCTATCTTTGTTACACGGGGGGGGGGGGGGGGGTTTCATCACATGGCTGGGCCAAGTGGGCGAGCTCATCACCACGGGGTCATGGAAGGAGAGCGCAAAATATATGTGTGTGTTGGTTTAAGAGCCTCCGTCAGGTTAAGTGGATGGTTCGGTAAACAGAAGAAACCTCAAGAGCGTGGAGGCGGAGTGAGGGTGATTTGAGACTCTTGCTCATCAGAAGGGGTTTCTTTTAGGTTGGTGGAGTTTAAGTTACGACAAATAAACCGCTTGATCAGGACCCTTAGTTTCTATATTCCACTGCTACTTATATATATATTTTGGTTTTAAATTGCGGCGATTACGAAGCTTACCTTGCTCTGACTGTACTGGCCGTACTGGTACGACGGGTGGTGGTCCACCGCGTAGGCTGGCGAGGCGTAGGAGGGAGGGCAGTAAGACTGGGTGCTGGGAAGCGTGGGCATGCTGGTCAGGCCCGGTAAGGCCTCCAGTCGCTGACAGCTGGCGGCCATGCTGGCGTTGGGTTCCAGTGCTCCGGTCAGCGGGGACAAGGCAAAGTCAGTTTGGGGCTGATGTGGTACGCCGCCTGGGTTCAAGAGGCCCATCACCTGTAGGCAGGAATAGAGATGAAGATTGTTAGTCCACAATATCTGTATCGAGAGACCCTCATCCAGATCAAGGACGAGCATTTACTCCCTAGTAAACTTTCCCGCACCTTCCAAAAAGTGTAGTAACTTGGCTAGAAAAATAAGCTAAAAGATTTGCCCTTTGGCTCAGCTCTTTCTTTCCCAGAACACACAGATACCACTTCCTCGAATGCACCATCCAGCCACACCCCTGATGGACAACAACTTAAGATCTCCTCATGCTGATTCATTGCTTGGCTGCTTTCCCAAAATGATGACGCATTAAATAAATCAAAGTTAATAACAAATCAAATGTATTCACTATAGAAAACTAAATATTTGTGTGGATGTGTGTGCGTGTGTGACTGTGACTGTGTTTGTGTGTGTGTGTGTGTGTGTGTGAAAGCAATAAAAATGAGGTCCCTCACTTTCTCCTGATGTCTTAAAACCACTGTGTCCTTTGAGGCCAGGGGTAAAGAGGCCAAAGGGTATGTGGGAACAATAGGTGTGGGAGTGTGAGTGGGAGCTTTGTCTCTGGATCGGTGTTCACAACAGTCCGTGTCTCTCCCTTGCGCACAAGAGTGTGTAGACGCAGGCACATGTGTAGTAAGCTTCTTTTTTTTTTCGCTCTGATGTCAGGGGTGCAGGGTATCAGTGATACATCGTGAACAGCTGCAGCAGGTTTGCGTGAGAAAGAGAGTCATGAAAATATATTTAAAATATACGATTTGAGAGAGTCTCGGTGAAAGAGTTACGGCCTGTGACCTTAAGTTGAAAATTAACCTGTTTAACTATAGAGTGTTAAAGTGAAGGGAAAGAAATCTTTCAACTTTTTTTTTCTCCTTTTCCGTTTTTTTGCTTGCTTGATAGTGACATAAAATGAACTTTTTAAGGCAAGGAAAAACAAGAGAAATGAGAAAAACAACTTGATGACAAACACTTTAACTAGGTAGTAAGTGAAGCTATGACTTCTACTTAAGGCCCTTATTTTGCAACACCATTACTAAAAACTCATGTTCAACTTTTTTTTTTTTTCCTATGTTTGTCTCCTCAAATGAAACAGCAGCCGTGTGTCTGTTTTGAGGTTGTTCCGCAGATTAGGTCTCAGGGGGGTGCAAATCCCAGCCGCTCGCTTCCTTGGTGAGAAAGGATTCTTTAGGTATGCGACCAGATCAGCTCCGAGGAGCCTGGACCCCGAACCACAGGGGAAACACTAAATCAACATCCAACTCCTCTAATAATATTTTTTAGCCAATAAAAATATGAAACTACGGTACTGTCAATGGATGTGATGCTGAATTTGCAGGTGAAAGATGCAAAACATACTAACCCATTTGCTAGTAGGCACCTTAAAACCACTAAACTTGCTTTTTAGAATAAATACAATATTTAGTACCTTTGTCTTGATGCTATTAAAACATGTATATACCTCACTTTCCCCTCGTGATTAACTTAAAATAATTACATCTCCGCCGGAGCTATTAAAACCAACTCACAATCTCCAGTCAAACAGCTGCACTGAACGCACAAATTAAAATAAATTAGCCAACAGTGAGTCATCTGCATAAATTACACAGTATATTACAAGCGGACATATTTCTTCATTCCAATCAATTAACGGCTCTAAACACTTGGTGATTGGAATTCCAGACCGACACAACATTCCAGCCAGTGCAAGATGAGCTGTCCGTCTCGGCTTCACACGGAGGTTAATGTTGAAAACATACGTGCGGCCGCGGCACCTTTGGCCGACACATGCCCCGCTGTTATAAAGTGAGCATCTCTTAGATGCGTATAAAACTTGCTCTTCAAGTTCTTAGCCGATTGCCGCCACACACTTTGACATTCAGACAAACACGACTGCCCGAGGACTTTTTTTTATCAGTGCTTGACAGAAGTCTGATATGCCCTCTCATGGGAATTAATACCCAGCATGCATTGCGTGCGAGCTAGCCACCCTTTGTGGCTGTTAAAAGCTCGTTTTCCGCCTGTTAGTCCATCTTCAGCGCTGGTCGGGAGCCGCTGATGGACGGTGATGAGTGTGTAATCGGCCATAATTGTCTTTTCACTTCTGATCTGTGTCATCGTCTGACGTTCATATCTCATCAGTGATGTCCACGGCCGTCTGCCTCCGCAGAGACGCCGAGATTGACATTGAGAACCTCTTGAAATCATCAAGTTACCAATCAGGCTAAACAAATATGACCGGCCAAGATGTTTCGGGCTAACAAGTTCTTTGTCGAGACCGTCGAGGGTCAGAGACGAGGTTTTGTGTTTGTGTATTTTCATTATCAGTTCATATGGTGTTCGTAAACAACTAAATGTCTTTGTCTTGGCTTTCTGCATGCTAACAAAATACAAGGTACAACATTATAATTTACTTGTGTAGCACAATAATCTATCGTGGAAAATATTTGGCTTATTTAACTGAATACCCGAAGCACCTTAGTTTCAATGATACTCATGTTTCGTCTACATAAGTACCAGAGAAAGCTACCGATATCTAAGGCTACAATGCAAGGCATATTCTGATGCTAAGAGAGAATCCGATCACGTACCTGTGGCGAGAGGCCGTTGCTGATGGCCGGGTTTACAGTGTTGTTGTGTCCTGTCGATGTGACGAAGCTGTCTGAATATCCAGAGAAGCTGTGGCGTCCCGAAGACAAGCAGTAAGCGGAGTCCTGGGAACTCGGAGGCGAACTCAGTCCGGTCTGGTGAACGGAGGTGGGGGGCAGAGGCTGCGGTCGATGAACTGTTCCTGGCTCCGATGCTGCAAATCATAACAAAGAAGTGAGAATATCGTTGAGCGTCATTTGAACACGTCAAACATTACTTGAGTTTTCAGAACTATGGCTAAGCAGCGACGTTTTCCTACCTTGGGATATGGAAGTGGGAGGGTAGGGGCTCTCCGACAGCTGATACGGTTGAAGGCCTGACATTGTAGATGGAGGGAAACCACCAGGAATGAGGTGGTTGAAAGCCATGAGCTGATTGGCTCCTGCTTGTTTTCTCCAGCGAGCTCGCCTGTTGCTAAACCAGACCTGAAAGGAGAGAAAACAAGGTTACTCTTTTTATTCCTAGATCACAAAGGGAACAACTCCTTCCCCCTGCACTTATGCTTATGTGTGCTTATGTGTGTGAGGCCCCAGTGCCTCACACAGAAGAACTGATATGGATCTTATCACGTGAAAGTCAAACTGCAGACATCACATCTTTGTTGATACGACATGTCACTGGGTTCAGATAACGCCAGAGGGCCGTTACAGTTATTATAGCCCACATTAGCACATTATGTGAAAGAGGCGTGTATTTGAGGATCTTTACAAACCCTCCTAAACAGATAGCCCTTACAAAAATAAGAGTGTGCCCGTACACAGTGGGCTCAGTGTGTAGAGCGGTGTTTGTCTGGACGTGTAGAAGAGTGTCTGACATGAGGTCGAGGGACGTCGGGAAGAGGGGGTCTAATGTGTCTAATCGATGTATGGAATGCGTGGCAACATCTCATGGCAATTTAACACCCACATGACACGTATATGTAAGGTCACAGATAGTTTTGAAGGCTCCCCTGTTAAGTTACTGACCTGCACCCGAGCCTCTGTTAGTTTGGCCCTCTGAGCCAGCTCCTCTCGTGTGTAGATATCGGGGTAGTGTGTGCGCTCGAAGGCTCGCTCCAGCTCCTCCAGCTGCTCGGCGGTGAACGTGGTACGACTGCGTCGCTGCTTCCTCTTCAGGGGCAGACCAGGCTCCGAGTCTACGTCTGAACCTTCGTCCGAGTGACTTGCTGGAAAAAAAAAAACAAGAAAAAACATTAATATATAACCCAGGATGTGAACATCAGCTTATTTTTCTTTAAAATGTACACAAAATGTTGGTAATCCCTTTTATAATTCAGTTTTTTGAAGAAAAAACCCAAACCATTGTTAGCTGCCAGAGATAGTGTCATATCTTTAAACTTAATGTAGCTGTGATACTAATGAAAGATCAGGAACCGAAGGGAATGCAACACGTAGCACTTTAGACCTCCACTGGTAGAGTATAAATCCTTAGACGTTCCTGAAGGGATCAAAAGCTAGAGGTTGCTTGAACATGGATTAAAGAGTACCAGATCCCTCCAGGGCATCTATCGCCTGGGGGCACTGTGTCTCCCCGATTCTTTGCTTTGCTGTGCACTTCCAATGGGGCTCAATGGTAAAAGACAGACAGCCCCTTTGCAGGTGGTTCTTAATCTATTTGTTCAGTTGATGGTAGGAGAGAGCGAGTGCGTAACTTGGAGACCACTTTTGGAGACTAATTCAGCAGAAGGCCGAAATCAATAAAGGCCTGAGAGTTGAGACTGAAGGACTATTGCTTCATCCAGGGGGGAGGTGACTCGTCTATTAAATAATGATTAGGCATCACAAACTACCGTGACAGCCACTCATTGTCCCCAATTTCATGTCTGCGATCCCCCCCATTTCTTTCTCCGTCAAACAACGACTCACAAACATGCATCTGTTACGTCTGCTCTTTATCAATGTGGGGAACGCAGATGGGCTCCTTAGTGAAAGATTCTAGTCACAAATCCACAAGTTGCCCGCGAGGAGGGTTCACTGCACCTTTTTAGAAAAAAAAAAGCGCCTTTGCTTATGTTGAAAAGGAATATCTCGAAACGGAGACGAGCTACAATACGATTTCAGCCAGAATCTTGCACACAGCCCACGTCGCCATCCAGATTTAAAGCTTTAATTAAAAAGCGCAAAGTCAGACTAACTGGGGGGGGTGGGAGGAATCTATCCCAGCCTAGAGCCTATCCGGAAATGCTGGTGGCCAGTCTGACCAGGCATTTCACACGGATTTGGTCTTGAGGAATGCTGGTAGTGCCCTCAGACTGCCAGTCTCTTCAGCTCTTCATTATGTCAGGGCGCCATGCTGGCGTGAGCCCGGCACCAGCCAGCAAAGTTTATACCATCTAAAGGAAAGCGGGGTTTATTGAACGCCGTTAACAAATGTTTTCTCTACCAAATCTCCGGAGATTCAAAAGGATAAATTCAAAAGATAATTTGCGTTCCATTGGCCCCTCATGTTGTGATCGGGGTGGATCTCTGTCCGTCCCTCCTTTTCTATCCTCCACTGTATATTTAGTAAGGAGAGAGAAAACACTCACAGTCACAGACTCTCCCTTAATGGCACATGACAGAGTTGCTTTTGTCATCCTTTGCCTTGAGTTTTCTCCTCTGCACTCTTCCTCTCTCACTCTCTCTGTCTTTTTTTATGGAAGTGATGTGGCCAAGTCTTTGTATCATAGTGGGGAAAGCCTGTGGCAGGCCTCTATTGGTCCGATTACCACGCTCCATCTGTAGGAGCCATCAGGGACGCCAGAGCCGGCATTCAGGAGCTTGTCACCTGCCCAGCAGGGGAGGGGGTGGTAGGATGAGATGGGGGGCTGTAGGGCCAAGAGACTGAGTGGGGGAATGATGGGTGGAAAGAAGGGAGGGCACAATGGGGTCCAGAGAAGGGCCACTGGGGGCTTTGGAGGGGCACAGCAGGGGTGCACTCCTTCATCCCCTCCCTCAACAGCCTGAGGGACATTGAGTAGGGGGATGGGTCAGTTGAGGAGTTGACATGAAGAAGGGGATGCGAGGCCGGGGGCACCTGAAGAGGATGCTGTCGTGAGTGCCAGGCAAAAGGAGTCTGACTGAAGGTCATCCTGAAAAGTGGACACTCGCTCCCTCGACAACTTTGGACACATCCCTCTCGGAGCAGGCCGTTCCCACACTTTTTCCCCACAACAAGCACCAAAGGAGGATACCAAAACGCACAAAAGGAGGCCTCGACCTTCTTACTTAAACACCCAAATCAAATTTTACGCTGGAGCTAAAGCCGCGCTGGAGCTGAAATTACTCCACAGTCGCTCACAGTCTAGCTGCAGCTCGGACAAGAATCTTAATTGAAAGATATATTATCATCCCTGAAGCGGAGATTAGGGCTGCGGTATTATCCCTCAAACCGACATTTCAAAGCGGAGACACGAGTAAACAGTAATTAAGAAATGGTATAATAATATTCAGATTAGAAAACGGTAACATAATTTAGATTGTTTATAAGATGTATTTCTGCTGCAGTGTTCAACAAGTGGGCTCAACAGGTTCTGGATGAATACCTTGAGACATAAGCTTTTGTCTGGTGTGGTTTTTTTTATCTCTCTATTGTTTGCGATAAGAAGCTAGTAGGCATAACTTAAAAGGATTTTTTTTAAGTCAAGAATTTATCTTTTCGTATCAACATTTGTTTTGTTACTACTAATACGACTAGTTTTATCTTCATCAATAGATACTCAAATTATATTTTGATGTCATATAAAACTAGACTTTTGTACATCTGGTTTTCAGTTAGATTTTTAGCAGCTGCTTTAGTTACCTCTCTCTGCCATTGCTTAATGTTGTGAGATCACAAAAACGTTCTCTCCCTAAATGTGCTTAAAGTTAAAACATACTCTTATGCCGTTGAAAGGCAAAAAAATGTGTCCTTTTATGAGGGACAAAAGTCTTTTATCTTTTGGCTTTTTTGTTTGTGATCATTATGTATCTTCTCTTTGACAGGCTTTGGCAAGGAAACGTGAAGATATCGAACAAATAAAATAACGTTGGAAAGTGAAAAGGGGATGATTAAGCAGTTGCGTTCAAGAGAGCCAGGGCAAAAGGCAAGAGTTATGGTAGTGTCTGGTAGGAACTGACGAGCCCTTCCTCCAAGGGTTGTTAATAGAGAAGGTAATTGAGCTGGTGACATGTGTTCTCAACCCAAAACAAAGAGCAGAAAAGACAAATGAACTAGTTATTTGACCAGGGAAGTAGATCAGACCTTTTCAGCCGAGAGCTCATAGTGAGAGGAGGCCACTGAATAAAATATTGGCGGGCCTTGTAGGGCCAGAGCAGATGGAGGAAAAGAATGGTTAACTGACAGCTTATGGACTCAGCTGGGGTTAATAGTTAGAATGGCGGTGAGTGGGCCGCTCACTTGACTTGCTAAAGAGCCCCCGGGAACCTGCAGCTGCCTGGGAAATAAGAGGGAAGATGATGATGTGAAGGGAAAAAAAATGATGTCAATAACCAGAGGAGGTCGGCACAAAGAAATAACGGGTGATATGACGTTGAACGATGTATCCCTCGATTATGCTGGTGATGTAAGACAAAAGGCCGCAAACAGCTCTGTGTGGCCATTATGCAGGCCCAGCATGAGGTGGTTATTATTTAGTTCCACCGTGGTTCAGTTAGGTGACAGTTTCACGGTGGCATTTCCACCCTCGGGGCAGACACAAAGCATCTGTATGGGACCCTCGCGGGGCGGCAGCAACACGCCAGTCTGCCACACGTTCCACTCAAATGGACACTTAGCGGCAAAAGTGTAACCAAACAAGCTAGCGAAACACCGGACTACCTTGCTATGCTAGCGACGGAAGATGCGCTCCAAGCGAGCTCGGGGATTTAGGAGGCCAAACATTATCGTAACCTCCTTCACGGGGCCTGATAGTTTTAACAGTCAAGTGACCCGAGGTTGGCCCCTGACCTTCTCGCAACTTTTACACCGCTATGCTGCTAACACAACCTCACCGCTGACCCTACTGACCAAACTTCACAGGCGGTCCACAGAGAGGAAAGAAATCATTACATTCCTTCTACCCCCCTCATCTGTGCACCTTTACCACAAGTGTCTTGGGTCGTTTTAGACAGAATTCACAACCTTTGCGCGCCTGAAGAGGCTTTCACACATTGTTTTAGGATTACCTTGGTATGTTCTCGCAGTGATGGACAGTCATATAGTTGAACAATAATATTTGGAATTTTTAAGTCTAAATATTTCCATAAACACTTGATTCTGAAACTTGGGAACCGGTACAAAAAAAAGAAAAAAAGGACGGATCTTTTTCAAGGCAGCTCAAGATGTTTGTTATTTCTTGTGGTTCTGCAGCTAGATCAGGCTTTATAAGACATGACTGCTCTCAGATCATTGAGGAAATAAAAAAAAAAGCTTGTTTATATGAAACAGAACCAGTCGGTGGTGATTGGGGAAGAAAATCGATTGTCTGTCTTACTATTCCCTGATGTGAGCGTATTAATAGGATACAGTCACTTTAGCTTCTCACAGTAGTTCCCATGGAGAGATGCATATTATTGTTTTGTAAATAGTGATGTATGTTTTTTAAAAAACAAATTTTCATAAGGTGCTTTGCTCGGGAAGTTTGAGAATTACCATGCTATAAGGGAAGGGCTCCATAAAACGGAGGCTAAACAAAGTTAAGTGATTGACAACACTGTCTGGCTTTACTCAATTATCTGTCCTATTGTGCTCGTCTTTACAGAGTCCATCGCCCCTGACTCTTTTTTTCTTCCCTCGCCTTTATCCTCCCCATCACAGAGTTTAGCTCAGCTAATACTCGCAAAGGAGAAGAAAACTCTTTTTTTCCAACGGGGCTGCTCCCCTTGACCTTCTATTGCTCCTCGTCCTCTTGTAGTCACTCGGCAGTATCTATGGGGTTAGTGGGGAGAATGCGGAGAGTACATCAGCGTCGAGGGGCCGGCTCGGGGCAGGACCCCGGCTCATTACTTCAAAGTTGGTCTGAATTCATTAATTGTCCTTTGAATTGATATTGGTGGGATCACAATGCGAGCCCCAGTGGAGAAAGAGGCTTTAATGAAGCATAGACTCGGCATTCAGTTGCAGATCAGCATGTGTGGACTTTCAATTTACTTTTTGAAGTAGAGAGTCGACTGAATGAGTCCGGGAATTAGAAACAGATACATGCCCACTTAAGTTATCATTAAAATCACAATCAGGGAAATGGAAAGTGAGCTTTGGATATGTTTTTGATTAGTCTCTTTGTATCGTGGCGTGTCCCCCACCCCCTTCACTCAACTGTTTAATTTCCCCCCTTAAAGTCAACAAAAATTGGATTAGTTTAGTGGGTACGCACATTGGGAATACACCTTGCAACTGTGTCACCCTCAAAAACCCAAAGTCACAGGGAGCCACTAGCTCAGTTTATTTACACAAACAAAGTCCTACTCAGCCCCGGCGACAAAAGCAGCTAAATCTTTCATGTTTTGTCAGCACTTGATTCCTCCTGTCCCCCGGGCTATTTGCCTGCCGCGGCACAAAGGAAGCCGGAGAATGGCAGCAGATTGTTGGAATGCACCTCAATGAAACCAATTATTACATGTTGACTGCGTTCACCATGGCACATTTGAAAGAACTGGCTTCATTCAATTTGGCACCGCAGGATCCCCTTTAAAGAAAAGTTATCCCTTTGACTGTTTGCATTTCTGAGCTTTCTTCCCCCTTGCTTCTTTCCCTTTGCCTTTCACCCCCGCTGCCATAAACGGCTAACGCAAGAGTGGCTAACTCGCCTTTTATGAATTTCATTAGTCAAATAACAGTAATAATTTCAATGGAAGGGTCAAGAGGACAAACATTTTCAGTCGTAAAAATGCTGATTCCTAGATGGTTAGATGACTTTCAAATGTAGACCCGGTCAAAGTTGTGGCCCTTTGACTGTATTTTGAAGCTCTCGTCGAAATGTTTTTGTCGGCTTACTTTTTATTTATTTTTTATTTGATATGTATATACATTTTTATCAAATTAATTTAAACATTTTTACTTCTTTGAAGTATTTAGTGTTTATCTTTTCTTTCTTTTTTTAGCAAATTTCCAAATGAAAATTTAATTAATTATTATAAAGTTTTTAGCTTATTTGGCTTTATTTTATAATAATATAATAACACTTTTTTTTTTCTTCTTGTACGTCTTTATTCTTTCAGCCATGACGACCCCTCACAACGGCCACAGTGTATAATGTGGCCCCTGGGGATATTTAAGGTGTGTTGCAGAACTTTGTACTTGAAATTTTGGCATTTTCATTTGTTATTCAGTTTTTATAAAATCATCATGTTTATGTAGACATTAAATGTATATATGCTTCCAAACTTTCTATAATTGTGATACTTTTGCTCCAAATGGTATTCCTTTTTTTACCTAATTCCAAATTTTAATTAAGATATTTAGATATTTCTCATCAACTGTCTACTCCAAAAAAAAAAAGCAAGGACTCCCTAATGCTATGCAAACCCAAGACTTGCCCAGTTTACGCCAAACTCCGCCAAAAAAACTCCACGTTTCCCAGACAAATAAATCTAAATGAGCCAGCTTTGATCTCAGCACTTATGGAAAGCTGACAATGGCGTCAGAGGAGAAAGGGGCAGAGAGCAACAGGCCTCTCTCCAGCACAACAATAGCCTCAACAAACACCTACTTAATCAATATTTGGCCAGAAGACACTCTCTTGGTACCCAAAACCTCCCTTTTCACATTCTAATGAGGCGCCATAAAAGGGAAAAACAACAACCACTTCCACAAAGACATGCAATAAAGAAATACTGCCGCTGTGTATATGAATAGAGGATAGTAGCTGACTGTGGCGGACGGAGATAATATAACAAGTATTTACATTCAAACTAACATACTTGGTGAGTTTAGGCTGAAATAATAAGAACATGCTTAAGTCGGAGCGGTCAAAGAATCAGAGTCAACAACTTCGTGGTCAGTGTTTTGGGCCTGAAGACACAGCTAAGTGGCCATAGATCTGCTCTGAATGTGTGCGCCCCAAGGCGGAAAGGAAAGGGGCGGACTTTGTCAGAGATGAAAGTGGAAAGGAATAATAGGTTTGGATTTAATCTAGTGGCGAGAAGGGTTTCCCTGAGCTCACAGTGTGTTACACTCACCAGTGCGACAGAAGCAACAACAAAAACTTTTTTTTAAATAAAAAAAAAAAAAGCTGCTTAATCAGTTTGTTCATCGTCTAACTCATCTAGATCAACAGGTATTCCGGTTCATAAACGGTAAAAGAAAGTTTGGCCGTGTGTTCCCTGAATAATTCATCGCTCATTGCCAGTTCATAATGTCTTCTATAGCAATCTTTTGTCAGCCCAGCTTTCTCTCTCTCTTTTCTTCCCCCTGCTCTGAAAGGCACTGGCGTCTTTTTGTACACCACTGAGCCGCTCACTGCACTTTGGCTTTTGTGCGCCTCAAACTGAGGTGTGAGTTTCAATGGACTCTCCGCGCTTTGTCCCTGAAGTTCATCCTCAAGTGTCCAATTGGATTTTTTGAAGGAAGAAAAAAAGACTAATTCTGAGACTTCAGAGTTAGGCAAATATTTGAATTATCACTTAGGTGAATTGTTTTTAATCCTCTCACGACATGGACCATAAGTTTGCGTAATAATACATAATAATGTGTTGTTTTATATAATCATTAGACTTGCAGACAAATGGGAGTTGTTATACTAATAAAGTTTAGGTGATCAATAAAAGTTGTAATTATATTTAATACAGCAATAATCTTGTTATCATGTGGTAAACATTTTACTTGAAGTAACAGATTTTTTCTTTAAATAAAAAACTAAATTGTTGTATACTAGTTGTTAAAGTTGTTTGAAAAAATCCATGCAATTCAAATTACTATGGTTAATAAAAAATAATTAACGTTTTTTGCAATTTACCAAAAAGAAATCTAGATTTATATTTCTGAGAAATTATAATAAATATAGCTGGAAATATAATATTTAATATGCAAGGCAAAAAGTGTGTGTAATACAGTCTCACAAGCATGTTTTACATTAATTTAGCATCTTAACTAATATTTGATTTATAAATAAAATGCAACAATTGCATCATAATATAATAATATATTGGCAGTGTATATTGTTTACAAATTAGAGGTAATGGCATCAATTTTACAGTTTAATATAAAACTGGCAAATCGATAATTATAATAACATGACACAAAAATTAAAGTTATATTTATTTTTAGATAGTGGAATTTTGTTATTAATAATGAAGTCAATAGTTTATTCAGTGGAAAAAGAAAACGTTGGCTGACACAAAGGAGGCTTTAAAATAACTATATTAACAATTATAATAGTCGATTAAAGGACTGTACATAAGTATTAAACGCAAATAAACGTTAAAACGTTTGTATTGATGTAACAGTTAAATAAAAGCATTGAATACGTGAAAGTACCACAGTTCTTTCCCTCTGTTTACTCCACATAACATTTCATCTTTGCCACGTTAGATGTCACAAAAAAAAAATAGAAAAGCAAGACTCACATCTGTCTCCTAGGATTCCGTCGATGCTGTGTTTTGTCCGGGACTCGTTTTCCTCCATCTCTCTTTTCACCACTTCATCATCATCCTCGTCATCATCTCCAACTCCTCCGAACTTGAACCGCAAAATACGACTGATGGCGCTCACTTGACATCCGAAGAAAAAGGGAAGGAGAAAAGGCGCAAAAATTAATCGACTGTATTCAAGAGTCGTGTGACTAAATCCTTGTTTTTGTTTGTTTACCTGAGGGGACGGTGTTCCTGTCGCAAACTCCATCCTTCAGCAGCTTGTCTCGGATCTCCCAGCTGAACATTCCCGGGTGTTCTCGTTTGTACTCCTCGATTTTCTTGTCCAACTCGGGAGATGCGTTTTGCTTCAATAGAGTTAAGAAAATACATTTTACTATAATATTTTACATTTTTATAAAAAAATATCCCGTTTTAAAAAATGTATTTTTTACTATTTTAAAAGTGTATTTTTAACGTTTTTAAAGTGCAAGGACCTACTTTTGGTTTGCTGCCTCCGATGGCTCCGGGCCTTATGGACCCGGTCTCCTGGTACCTGCACAGGATTTTCGACACGCACCCGTGGGAGACTCTGAGCTGCCGGGAGATGACACACGGACGTACACCGTGGTGAGCCATTTCCACGATCTTATGTCTGATGTGGTTCGGGAGAGGTCTTCCGTTTATGAAGACCCCACCGAGCTGGTTGACACGGCCTTGTCCCAACGGGGTGGACACTGCAAGAGAAGAAAAAAAACAAAAGTTAAATAACTTTTAAAATATTTACATTTAAAGTTAAAATCTTTGCAATATATAAATTAAATATAATTAAAATATACAGTATTTTCACACTAACTTTTAACTGAAATTTAATCATCGTTTAACGTCAACTTTGACAACTTTTAACGAAGTTTTCCATACCTTCCAAAGAGTATCCTCCTCTGGGGTAGTTCTGGTGTGGAGTGGGTCTCATCATTCTGGTAAAACCTCCAGCGATCGCCGTCATAACTCCTGACCTCTCAAAGAAGTCGAGGGTTTAATCCGCCAAACACTTTTTTTTTTGCTTCTTTTTTGTCTGCTCCTTTTCCTTCGGCGTCTAAATCTTAATCGATCGCCGAGTTCTCGGATCAGTCCTCCCAGGTGTAGGCGAAAAAAAAACAATTTGCGATGCGTTTTAGTTCCTACGAGGATTGAGAGGATGTCTGAGAGGATGGATGAGAGTCAAACATTTTATCTGCGCTCGCTGTCCCCGCTGACTCCGTGCCGCGCTCTCTGATTGGTCGAGCCGGCGGGCCACGGGGACTCCTGATTGGCCGGGCAGCGGGTCGGCCCTGACCTCACGGGGGTCAACCTGTTGTGTCACAAGCAACACATGAAACGTTTCACAGCTTTAAAAAAAAAAGAAGCAACAATTAAAAGGAGTTGATCGCTATCTGTTCTCTAAAACAATCGACAGGTGAGCTGCTGACCTGATGACATGATCACGTCACATGATCCAGATACACACTCGATTGTAGCCGCATTTGATAAAACTTTTTATAAGTGTTTAACCCTATTTAATCAATTATAAAAACTAGTATTATTCATGTATTTTATTTTAAATTACCTAAAACAATTTTTAAAATTAAATCACGACGTTTTATATTGTATAAATGTTATTATCATCATTAATAAATTATAATAATGGTGAATTAGTGAGCTATTTTAAAATGTCGCTTTTGTTAGGGCCTCGTTGTTGCTACACTGATATATTCGTGTGAGTTTGGATGACAAAACAACGTTGTCATCGTTCTTAAAATTAATTTAACCCCTCGGATGCATCTGAGTTAAATGTATTTGTGCACTTTATAAAACGCAATAGTAAATAATGTTGAACTTTTTTCCGTGAATGATGAGCGAACAAATCTTTATGTCGGGGAAAACTAAGACAGTTTTATTAACTCATAACTCATCAGTTTAAATTATGTTTAATAATAACAAAGACTCATAACAACTTATTTTAAACCGTAACTTTAACAACACTGATTGAGATACTTTAAGCTAATAATAAAACGATATGGTATGACTGATGTTATGATGTATAACACATTTAATAAAAATAACTAACAATAAAACAATTTCCCGAAAGAGGACCTCCTGAGGGATCAATAAAGTTATATCTATATCTATATATATTATAAGAACAAATAAATATAAATAAATATCTTAACAAAACATAGCAACACTGCAATGATGTATACATATATATATATATCATAACATCAGTTTTTTTTTCAGTAGTACTGCAGGGACACTAACCTCATCTTGACATATATAATATTTTTATTAATTGTAAAGTTCACAAAAGATTACATTGTATCATCTTCTCGCGTTGGGTTGATATGTATTTAAAAATTTTTCTTTGCCATTAATGGCTGCCTAAATACTTGATTCTTATTTTTATATTGCTTATTTTTTGCGTTATCTTGTTTCATTCCATTTGGATGCTATTTATCATCATATTCACCCAAAAAGCCATAAGTCATATTGATGACGTTTGTGTTCCTTAATAATCGAATTAAAATAAAATAACCCGCTTAAATTGACCATAAGTCAGACTCTCTGCGCAGGTTTTTTTTTTCTTCTGCTTCCTCTGGGTCCATGCAAGCAGCAAGTTTGTGCAAAACTGTTGCGCCTGCGGAACAAAGAGGCAGCGCGGCCCCCGTGCCTCGGTGTAACACATCCGTGCAAATGGACGATTATAGATCCAAAGAAGCACATGAGGGATCATTTGACTCCAGTGCGTTCGTGTAGAGTTGTGATAATGATGATAATTGGGCGTGTTTAATAGACCCACGCACTGCTCCGCGTCACCCACCGGGACGTTTTTCCTCACAACTCTTCTCTGTGCACGTTTTTAAAATGTGTTTGTCAAATACTGCCAAGAGCAGACATCCTCCGTGACACGTGTTTACTAAACTGACTCGTGTTGAACAAACGTCTGAAATGTTGTGAATATTTAACGTATTTTGCACAAAAAAAAAACACATACACAGTTCATGTGAGTGAATCATTGTTATGACTTCACTACCTTTCCAGAGTGTCCCCCCACCCCCTGCCCAGAGAAGCTACACAGAGGCCACTGACCCTGTAAAGTATGAGTCAAACTTGCCCACAAGATAGTGACCCATAAATGTCAACAACTTTCCATAAAGAAAACCATAATAAAATTACTAGGTCATTAAATAACAGCGATTTAATGAGGTTTGGTGGTGAAGGAAATTTAACTTAAATTGTATATATAATGGATATTTCATTTTATTCTTATATTTAATGTAACAAAAATATTTGTATTTATTCGACCTACAAGTTTAAGCTTGTGCGATTAAGTTTCTCTCTGTGACATAAAAATAAAAATGGGGAAAATATCGACTAGTATAGAAAAAGAAGGTAAACATTTTATACATATATATTTTTTTATGAAATCAGTGTTATTTATATATATATATTATTTTTTTAAGATTCTATTTTAAGAATATTTTGTGTTTTTTTTGTTTCCTTTTTTGCTTTTTAATCATATGAATTCTATAAACCAGATTTATGAAAAAATGAATAACATTTACAGAAAACAACTATAGTAAATAATAAAGTTAAACACTTTTTAATTAAAAAAAATATTTTAAAGATTTCTGTTACATTCATCCTTAAATCATTAATTATTATATTATATTTATTTGCCATATTTTGCAAAAAAACTAAAAAAGTTAGAACACATTACATTTATACAAAATATTACTAAATTAATATAAATTTCAGTAGATATCGGTGATAATAATTGTCTAAGAATTCGATATTAATGTAATGCTACTTTTATTTAGATATGATTTTGTTCACAGCAGCATAAATTTGAGTTTTGATTTGCTCAAATCTAAACACGTTTCGCTTTTATCATATCTAGTAGTAAATGAGAAGTTTCTCTCTTAGCATAACTTAAGCTAACTAGCTAAAGCTAACTAGCTTACCTAGCTAACTTTTCTTTCAATTGTTTCTTCTTAATCGCACGAGTAATCCTAGAAGATCCTTAAAGATGACGGAATGCTTTTCGAAAATGGTCAAACCCAACAACAAACACACGCCAAAAAAAAAGAAGAAATATGTTTTAAATTATGTTGTCAAAGGTGCATTAGTGAAACTGGAGATCAGCCGTCGTTACACTGTAACAAAGCATGGCCTAATATTTTTTTTTATCATTTAGTGAGACGTTCATGTAGGAACTGATTCGGTGTGCACCGAACATGCAGAAACTTTATACGACCATAAAAGTCCTACTAAAGTTTGACGATCATGAAAAGGACATTTGATCCAGCGTGTCAAATCAATTGGAGAGGTAAGCTGAGTCCGAAATGTGCTGAGCTGGCAGGAAAAATGCATCAGAAATAAGAAGAAAACGTCTCCGAAAAGAAATAGAGTGGTTGAAAACTGAAGAGTGAACTCACTGGGTCAAAACGAACGATGGAGGGGTATATGAAATAAATATTTTCATAAAAAGAATTGACACTTAGAAGGAATCGTAAAATAGTTATTTATTAGTTAAAAAACAAGTAGTATCTGAGACATCAAAAAGCCAAAAGCCAAAATAGCAGTGATTTGCATTATTTATTCAATTCATTGAGTGTTGGAACAACATTGAGCTATAAAGTCAGCATGTGTTTAGGAAGGAACAAAAGTCCTGCTGTGAGAGGATTTCAATATCTGTTGAACTCATGGAGCTTTGAAATCAAGCTCAATTACTTCCACCAATGTTGCTGATATGTTTTTATTTCACTGGGTTCAACTGTCACAACTGTGAGTGGGAGGGAATTGGAATATAAAAAAATATATGTTTGAGGCTAACTCTGTTTTTTTTTTGTTTTTTTATTTTTAAATTTTAAAATGAAATTGAAAAAAATGAATGCAACTAAATTGCCATTAAAAAGGATCAAATTATGAAGTATAATAATGTTTTGTTTTTTTAAAGCGGCATTCTAGATACAGCTAGAATTTATAATACATTCATTTTTTAAATGTTAATAATATTTAATTCTTTAAAACACTTGGCCTGTATTTTTTTTCTCTATTTTTTGTATTTTTGTTCAATTGTTTTAGTGCCATTCCTTTTATATTGTCAGTTTTTTATCTGTATTTTGTTTTGAATACTTTTATTCTATTTATTCTCTTTTATATTATTGTTGTTTCTTCTGTTGGAACCGATCCCAGCTACTTAGGGCGAGAGGCAGGCGACAACCTTAAGAGGTCATTTATTGAAAAAAAAATATTTATAAAATATATATATTTTTAATTATTGTTGTTAAATATTTTCTTGTTCTATGGTATATTACAATTTTAATTATCAGCGTATAAACTGTAATATTTAGGCTGGTTTAATAAATATGTAATTTCTATTCCTCTGTTTATGCAGAACAATCAAACATGGAGTCACCAGCTCCCGGACAGAAGTGAACCAGAGCAGAAGCCCCGCCCACAAACTTGACCCTTTTCACCTGTAAGTTGACCACAGATAAGATCTACAAAATAAGGACATCCTCGCTCTGCCTGTCAGTCTTTGCATGCTACAAAGTTCTTCCCTGTTTTTGGGATGCGTATGATGTTATCTCCCTCACGTGACCCACAACAGACTTAAAATAACAAAGAGCCCCACAGTTAGCTCAGGTAAGATAAGGTGGAGAGAGAAAAACAAGTGGAGCGTTTGTTAGAATCACACCACAAGTGACACATGAAAAGTGATTAAAGGTTTTTATTACTTTGATGATGATGTTAAAAATAATGTTGAGTTTTTTTTTTTATTTTGACACTAAAGGAAAGAAAATGCTCAAATAAATACAAAATAAAACTCCTCAGCGAAGGTGGATTTATTTTTTATTTTGTTTGACCAATACAGCTGTTGGTGTTTTAAAATTTAAATTACAATAATGGAAATGGGAGAAAAAAAATGGGAAAAAAAAAATGGGAAAAAAAAAATGGTCATGTTATTAGGTTGAGTTTGGTGGTAATGGAGAGATAAAAATTCAAGTTGGCTTTTTAGGAATTAAAATGTAAATTCGTTTTTTATTTTTATTTTTTATTATTTTAAGAAACTATTTTATACATTTTTAATAAATACTTTTATACATTTTATTCTCATATTTTATGTGACAAAATTGGTGCTAGTTAAATAAGACCTACATTTTCCACTGAGACTGCGACTTCCTTTTGTAATCGTCTCTCAGTTGTTTACATAGAAAATGTTAAGATCCAAAAACAGAGAAAACATGCTGATTGTTTTTGAATGATTGAAAAAAAAACAGTTTGTTTTGAGGCTCTATATTAATCATGAAACAGTTAACTTAACTAACTATAAAACAAAGAGTATCTGAGACATCAAAAAGCCAAAAGTCAAAATAGCAGTGATTTGCATTATTTATTCAATTCATTGAGTGTTGGAACAACATTGAGCTATAAAGCCAGCATGTGTTTAGGAAGGAACAAAATACCTGCTGTGAGAGGATTTCAATATCTGTTGAACTCATGGAGCTTTGAAATCAAGCTCAATTACTTCCACCAATGTTGCTGATATGTTTTTATTTCACTGGGTTCAACACAACTGTCAGTCAACTGTGAGTGTTAAGGGTTGAAAAGTCAAGAAAATTGTACGGATCAAGCTGGATATTTTAAAATTGAAATTGTATGGTTTGATGTCCATATTATGTTTAGTTTAGGATTTTTTTTTTCTTCAAAATTAAATACAATCTTTCAGAAGCAAAAAATAAAAATTAAATTAAATGCAACTAAACTGAATTTCCAGCCAAAAATCCAGTTAAAAAAATAATTAATACAATTTAAAACAATTTAGCAAATATGATTGACACATTGGGATAGATGGGTGGATGGATAAACTATATTATTAAATAACAAATAGCTTAATATTATTATAATTCATTCATTTTCTACAGCAAATTCCCTTATAGGAGCCAATAGGGTTTGTTATTGCTTTTTATAATTGATATTATTCTATAGTGTTTATTTTTTAAATGATAAGTATTCAAACATATATGTTTCCCTTAAAAAAAAGTTGTAACTTGTATCTTTGATAACATTACTGTTTTCTTTTCCACTGTCTTTTTTATAATCTGTTTGCATGATGTCCACGTGTGTCTTGAAAGTGGCCTTAGAAATCAAATGAATTATTAGTATTATTATTAATTTAAGTTATATTTTTGTTCTGATCTACAAGAAAAATCTCACTCGAATGTACAAAAAAAAACAATTTGAAACCTTCAGGTTGGTTTGATCAATAGCATGACAATATATATGTTTTAATCTTCATTTTATGCTCAAAAAATAAACATAGAGTCACCAGTAATAGCTAACAAGATGCAAAGCTAAGAAGCGAAGACAGAAGTGGTCCAGAGCAGAAGCTCCGCCCCCCAGACTTCAACCTTCCACCTGTAAGTTGACCACAGATAAGATCTACAAAAAAAGGACATCCTCGCTCTGACCGCTACTAAGTTCCGATGCGTATGATGTTATCTCCCTCACGTGACCCACAAAAGACTTGAAATAACAAAAAGCCCCACAGTTAGCTCAGGTAAGATAAGGTGGAGAGAGAAAAACAAGTGGAGCGTTTGTTAGAATCACAGCTGAAATGAAGTCAATTAATAAAGATGATTATGATCCTGATTTATTTTTCTCACTTTCTAAATGTATATATAAACAGACGTTAAGTAACGGCACCATAATGGTGTGTTCATGTGCTGCTAGGAAAGTCCCGTTTTTCTGAGTGACCCTTTGAGACGGACTGTACGAGCCCTTTATCATTTGTCACACTCTTAATGGTGTCACTGATTCACATGATGTTGTTATTGTCAATGTTGTTATTCTCAATTCTAAATATAGAACGGATCATCATCTGCATATTGATTAAGTTTGACACCAGATCAATTGATCCAAATATGATATCAAACATTTTTTGTGAATGATTGGAATTTAAGGTGAAGAGTTCGTGTGTTCTGTGCTCCTCGAGAGTCCCATGAGGCCAAGTTTCCTCCAGATCTTTATCTTCTAATGTGCCTTTACCTCAGGTGATGGAACATGACCCGAGTGTGTGTGTGTGTGTGTGTGTGTGTGTGTGTGTGTGTGTGTGTGTGTGTGCGTGTTATCACTTGTGTTATCGGGTGTTGCCACAACACTGACCCTCTCCCTCGCAGGAACTCAAGGCATTTAGATGAAAGACAATTACAAAGCATTATTTCCTTTAGATCTGTTTTGACAAACTCATGAGTGGAAGTGGTCGTCTCTACGAGCCCTGATGACTTCAACACACACGTCCAGTGGGAAATAGCTGTATTTTATTGACTCCTGGAATAGTTTAAGTGGGTTTATCTTTTTCAAAATCTGTGTGGTTATGCAGTGGATTTATGTTTTTTTTTTCTCCTCTTAACTTTGTAATAACGCTATATGTATGATATTAGATTTGATGATCTTTATTTCTTAACCATCTCACATAGTTTAAAGAGCCTGTGATGCTTATAATATTTGCTTAAAGACTCCACTTAAGTCTACTTACTCTCGACTTCTCTTCCACAACTTTTTTCATATATTTTTTGATGGTTGGTAGGATTGCGATCAGAACTGTTTTCTCCAGAAATTTTAAGATCTGAGAACACAATAATTTCACTTGTCAAAATTGATAATTATATTTGTGGGAAATGTTAGTAAAAAAAATACGTTCCTCTGTCATTAAGCCACAAGTGGATTTATATTAAATGAAGCCCAGCTTGTAACAGTTTCACTAAAACCTCACTCAGCATCTGAAAAAATATACTTTTTGTTGTTGTGTTTAAATGTTGTAGATGGCGAGTTGAAAGGACGGCTAATATGTTTTGTCTTAAATAGATGTTGGACCTCTATTGTACTCATCAGCATGTGTCTGTTTGTAAAAAACTCTCTTTTCATTGAAATATTTACACTAGAAAATGTACTTAAACCACTGAAAACACTTTTTCCAGTTTTTCTGGAGATGGAATCTTGTTTACCATAACACATCCACTCTGCTGTGATTGGTCAAGCATCAATGTGTGTCACTGCGCGAAATCCTAGAGGTCTCCACCTTCAAGGGACTCGTTTTATAATCAAAGCGGGGCATGATTACAGCTGGCTGGAGGAGGAGTGAAGCCATTATTACATCATAATGGAGTCCACTCTCGTTCGCTGAGATTTCAGACGGGGGAGAACTTTATAAAGTAATAACTTCAAAATAGTCATGTTGAGGAACAAACATCTTGAAGAGGAAGACTTCAACATTTGACTATCACTAGAATTGTTGTACGTACAGATCAAGGACGCTAGGGTAGATCATATGATATATATATTATATATATTGTATATGTAATATTAGGTTGCCACCACAAAAAAAATCCTGTGTTGTGTTAAAAACAATAGCAATAGAAGTTTTCTGATTCTGATTCAAGAAACTGGTCATCAGACATCCATCTTCAATTTAACATTTGTCACTGTGCTAAATTGTTCTCAACTAGAGACAGAAATGCACACGTTCCAAACTGCAACCCGCTGCCCTACTAAGCCAAGATCAGAATCTTCTTTCCCACTATGCATACATTTCAAAATTAAAGCTTTAAAGACTCGAACATTTATAATCAATGACTTTCCATCTTTATTTTTAGAAAATCTGCCCCCGTATAACCACATGCATTCTCTTCAGGTCATTTGTAGGATGAGTGGTGACGTCTCCAGATTATTCATTTGTTGTCATTCTCTCAATCCAGACGACCGCATCACATCTTTCCAAGATAAGCATTCACGTGTAGACAAACATTGAACTTAAACTTGGGTTTAATGGTTAATTTGACGTGTGAAAAAAATCCTTTTTCTGCAGATTATTTTCTGTGAATTAATTATTCGAGACGTCAATCTGAGGTTTTCATGTCCACTTTGGGACTTTTGAGAAACAAAACCATACAAACTATAAACAAATCTGTTATGATAATGTATCTATAATATTCCACCAGTTAAAATAACGAACACTTAAGTGAATATTCTCTCACACACGGATGATGACACCAGTTGCTGTCCACTTTAGTGGTGCTGAAATCAACAGTGCGTCCAGACACAGAGCTCCCCACTGTGGCCGCGGGCGCTAAATCCCGATTACACGCTTACATGAGCTTATCAAATCCAGCATTTACACATGACCCACACCACCAGGTGACAGGGACCAAATGTGAAAATCAATTTGAAACAAGACCAGAAAGAGGAAGATTTAGATGTGTGAATGTTGTCGGGCTCTGCTAACGCGAGTCTGCTGAGATCTGGATGGTTTCCGGTTCACAGGACTTGAGCCCCAGGCACTCATTGTTATTTATGTGTGGAGTCATTTTTTTTCTACAAGTTCTCTGAGTAGCGCGCTACTTCAGCATGTAGCAATTTGTCTTTCTGATTCAACAATGTTATCTTTCTCACTGTGAAAAGCCAATGGTAGCACCTTAAAGAAATTAAAAATATATATTTGTGGCTCATGTTCCAAAGTCGACGAGTTTCTCACCATTATTATCATCATATTATTTGAATTAAATGTTTCTCTCATTTTGGCTCAAAATAAAATTAAAAAAAATACAGAGAAAATACATATGTAAAATTTGGAAAACAAATGGTTTTTATTGATTTAATAACAATTTAATGACATTAGAGCAACAAGATGAAATTTAAATGTTTTTTTAAATAAAGCTACATTAAAATGAACATACATTTTTCCCTTTAACAATAAAAAGGAACAGATTACTCTGAAAATAATCCCAACCCTTGGTCACCATGAGAGTGAGTAGAAAATGAGTGAATTTTTGGTGAATTATCATTTTTAACAGTATCGTATTCCCATCAATGTCCTTTCCATTCATCTAACTGATATTGAGAGTCTCCGTACAGTTCTTGATAATTCCATTTCTTAATTGATCTTAATCACTGGCATCTCAAAGGGTCACTATATTATTATTCACATTTATCTACTTTGTTCTTGAGCCATTAATCCAGAGGGCCACATAAATAGACTCGGCAGGACCTTGAGTTCGACACGTGTCTTGAGAATCTTCAGCAAGAGTTGGACTCCTGTCTTAACCATGTAGATCAACCACTAGAAGTGTGAGCCTAATACTGTCCTCCAGTTTGTTTAGATTCACTTCAGTAAATCACATGATTTCATTTAATTTATTTAATGTATTACCCAAACATACATTCTATTAAATTTGTATTTTTTTTACTTGTTGTTTCATGGTACTTTATCTGTATGTTTTTAGACATTATTACTTATAATAAATCGTGATTTCCTCATTATTATTAAAATGTTACAGTCGACTTTTATTCAAATACATATATTTTAAAATATATTTAATATTATCATAGAAAAGGGAGGAATATTTGAAGAGAATATTGGTCTAATCCTGACATAGCCGCCGTCGTAAATATAAGATCAGAGAATTCTCCCTGCGTGGGTTTAATGGGTTTACCCATCTATGCTGGCTTCTTGTCAATTTGATTTATGACCTCATTCATACAGCGGCCATAAAAGGTACCGATGACAGCACCTGCCAACGTCACATCCGCCTCTGTTGTAATTACCTGAACTCCCCCATGGTGGCTCTGACCAGCAGGGGACCCCACACCGGAACCCCCAAGGGAACAGGACCCTTGACTAGATGAGAGAAATAACTATAGAGCAGGGGGTTTAAATAAGCAACGAGACAATGGAGCAGCAGATCACCTGTGGCAGTGTTAAAACATGAGATACACTTGTTTTTCTGTCATTTAAGCCTTAAAATTGTGAAAACTCGTGAGATAAGGGCTTGAACGAATTAACACAATGTTGGTCGGAGAGGTGAGGATGATGACCAATGTTTTAATTTGTGTTGCATATTTTTTTTATCGCTTTTGAATGTGTAAAATACCAAAAAGGAACTTTTTTGGAGGCATGTGATTTTATTTTAACATTATTTAACTTACAGTATACAAATAATGCCAGTGTTTAGGTTTGTCAGACAAATCCCAGAATGTTTCCTCTGATTGGTTAAACTCTTTCCTGCTCAGATCAATTCATTTTTGTCTGAATAACTGATTCTCGTTTTTTGGTTTCTTGTTCCGTGTTTTTTCATGCTATACGGGAATAAAGCTAGTGCTACATAGAGCAAGCAGGGACTTAAAACACACTTTTATTCTCTGGCTTTTAACACAGCGTGGGACTCAGACCTGTCTTTAGTGCTTTTTACTTGTTTTATTTGATATTGTTTTATCTCTGTGTGTTTTAAATGTGCTTTCTTAGCACTTTCATGTCACTGTACAGCACTTTGTAACGACGGTTGTTGTTTTTAAAGTGCTAGTAAAGTTGAGTTGAGTTGAGAGCAGTGTTGGGCAATTAAATTGACTCAGGGGTAGTCAAACCATAATAAGCAAGGGACAAATAAATAGTTTAATACAATGACAAAGCTGAGAAATTATTAAATAAATAAAAAATATTCTAAATGAGCTTTAGTCTTACATTTTTTCACCATTGCATATTTCATTATTTACAATTTAAAATAATATACATCAAATGCAAAAAAAAGTGATATTATGCCATGTAAATCCAAAAACAATACCCATTTAAAGAAAAAAAGTAAGAAAAGTGAAAAAAGCCTTTTTTAAAAA
Source organism: Callionymus lyra (assembly GCF_982586985.1). Taxonomy (NCBI): domain Eukaryota; kingdom Metazoa; phylum Chordata; class Actinopteri; order Syngnathiformes; family Callionymidae; genus Callionymus; species Callionymus lyra. Next base: position 6,130,401 of record NC_141833.1, read on the forward strand.
AAAAAAAAGAATGTTTATTATTGTGTTAAGATAGTAGGATTTGAACAATCTGGCTCTTCTTTATAGGGCATCTAATGTGAAAACCCAAATTTCCTGACCATGTTTCAAATCTGGAAGTCTTCCTCTTTAAGATGCAGTAAGTCCCTCATGATGATAATGTTTTGAAGTTATTACTTTATAAAGTTCTCGCCCGACTGAAATCTCAGCAAAGGAGAGGTTACGAGAGCAGAGTCCATTATGCCGTATTAATGGCTTCCCTCGATCCTAATCACGCCCCACTTTGTTTATACAACAAGTCCCTTGAACGTGAACCCTTCCGGGATTGATATCGCTCGGTGACAAACGTTGGCTTAAACATAGTTTCTAATGTAAATATTTAAATAAAAAGAGAGTTTTGAACAAACAGACACATACTGATGAGTACAACAGAGGTCCAACATCTATTTAGAGACAATTGAATCAACACATTAGTTGACCTTTAAAAATGGGATCTCCCTCAAGCACCAGCTGTGGTTCTCTTTTTGTTCTTTTTTAAATTCTCTTACGTTTGCAGACTTCAGTTTCTACTTTTCCCTACTGTTTCCTGCAGGCCTTACAAAACGTTTAATGTGACTAGCATATATTTTTACTTTGTGTTTAAATGCAAAACATTTATTTTATTACAACGTTTACATCTGTAACACCAGTGTCCTGACACATAAATATATGTGTTTATATATTAACACCAAGTTATAGAGCCAAAAAAAATATAGAGCCTTTTACATTTTAAATCCATAACTTCTATAGTGGCACTAGTATTGAAGGCAGACATTTTTGTCTTAATGTGACCAAAAGGGCTTCACCTTTGATAACATAGTGACTTTTTTTATAAGAGGAAAAAGCCCAGCAGGCATTTATCTGGACTTAGTGTTGTTTTAAGAGGCGACACTTGTCTCCCGAGTCAAAATCCATCTCTTTCTAGTCTCTCAAAGGAGCTCTTTCACTGGGTCATCCAGTCAGTGAGTAATGCCACTCATGTACCACCGTGACAAAAGCTGGAGGGGGTGGGAGGGGAAGGGGGGGCGCGGACTTCCACTGGGAGCCACAGGCAAACACCCAGTCTGGACCGAGGAGCTTCATTTCAGAGGGAGTGTGAGGCTTAGAGCCGAAGATTACTTTGAAATGTGCTTCCCCTCCACCAAACTTGGGCTCTCCCTGCAGCCGTCACTCCTGCTCCCAGAGAAATAAAAAGATGTTGCCAAAGAGCAGGGGATGAGTCGGGACTAGATCCTCTTTGATGACAGAGAAAGATCCTTTTGTTCTCTAATCCCAGCACAAGCATCCACCCTCCTCCTCCTCCTCCCGTCCCAAATCCAAGTGGACGTCGAGGCGCTTCATTATCGGTCAGCAGCTCAACAGTTATTAGTTTACCTGTTTAGTTAGTAGTAGTTTATGCTCCAGGCTCGTGAATTTTTATTCACTTATTAAAGTAAGTATTTTTATTAAAATACACAAATAACAATTTAAAAGTAATTGGTAAAGTAGGTGTCAAGAATCAAATGGCCAATAAATATAATAAATTATAGATATTAAGGGATAAGGATTGTAGGACGGCTAAACTAATTAAAAAATTTTACAAATAACTGTAAACTTAACATTTTATTATTTATCCAAACAAAAATATACGTTTTTAGATAAAGCATTAGCCTATGCAGTAATAGTCATGTTAGTATTGATGATTTTAGTACCAGTAACGGTATATTCATTGCTGAAGTAGTAATGGCAGAAATGGTTTTGGTAGAAGTAGTGATAGTTGTAGTAATTATAAAAGTAAAAACAATAGTAGAAGTAGCGATAGATATAGTCCTCATCAAGGTAAAAACAATTGTAGAAGTTGCGATAGTTGTAGTAATTATAAAAGTAAAAACAATAGTAGAAGTAGCTATAGATATAGTCCTCATCAAGGTAAAAACAATTGTAGAAGTAGTGATAGTTGTAGTAATTATAAAAGTAAAAACAATAGTAGAAGTAGCTATAGATATAGTCCTCATCAAGGTAAAAACAATTGTAGAAGTAGTGATAGTTGTAGTAATTATAAAAGTAAAAACAATAGTAGAAGTAGCTATAGATATAGTCCTCATCAAGGTAAAAACAATTGTAGAAGTTGCGATAGTTGTAGTAATTGTCAAAGTAAAAACATTAGTAGAAGCAGCGATAGTTGTAGTAATTGTCAAAGTAATAACTATAGTAGAAGTAGCGATGGATGTAGTAATCATCAAGGTAAAAACAATAGTAGAAGAAACGATGGTTGTAGTAATTGTCAAACTAAAATCAATAGAACTAGTAATAGTTGTAGTGATTGTCAAAGTTAAAACAATAGTAGAAGAAGAAATAGTTATAGTAATTGTCAAAGTAAAAACCATAGTAGAAGTAGCGATAGTTGTAGTAATTGTCAACGTAAAAACAATAGTAGAAGAAGAAATAGTTATAGTAATTGTCAAAGTAAAAACGATCGTAGAAGTAAAGATGGTTTTAGTAATTATCAAAGTAAAAACAATAGTAGAAGTAGCGATAGTTATAGTAATTTTCAAACTAAAATCAATAGTAGAACTAGTAATAGTTGTAGTAATTGTCAAACTAAAAACAATACCGAAAGTATTGCATTTTTTTACTTTTATTTTATTTATTGTGTTCTCTCACTTCCTGTTGTCTCCTTTCCCCCCAGTCTACTGATGGCGCACATCTGAACCTCATCCACTATCAACACACCTTCCTGAGTCCAGACCTGTGTGTCACATCAGAGATTATCCTGCACTGGTTTGTAGTCATTTTTCTATGGATAATTCCTGTTGGATTTCGTATGTTTTTCTTAGCTTTCAAATAGCGCATTCTCCCCACTTATAGAAATATATTAACCACCAGCCTTCTTATTATCTTACTATTACATCAGAACTTGTACGTTTATGGCATGTTCCAATTATATGTTCGCACAGGCATTGAGGAGTCATCACTTGCTCAAAGTTAGTAAAGAAGTGATACAATTGATACAATTGGAATATATCGTTCATTGAGCGTCAGAGAAATGTACACTGCAATGTCGTGGAAGTTTCGTTGCGCTGTTGCCAGACACCTCATGACACGACGAGAAAAAGTCTCTTAAAGTTAAATTTCACCAAAAGTTATAATTTTTCTTCGATAATTTATCATTCTACTCACCCTCTTGTTGACTAAGGGTTGGGATTATTATCCGAGTAAACTATTTCTATTTAGAGTTATAGGTAAAAATGTTTGTTCATTTTATTGCATTTACGCCGATGGCCTGGTATCTTCTTCTAAAAACAAGCTTAAGACTCACTGCTGTGAAGTAGTTTTGGTGGTTACACACCCCTTTTTTTTAAATAAAATTATAATTAAAATATTAACCAACAATAGTGTTACTTATATCGTTCCATTAGAGACAAATGTTATAATATTTTTCATTACCATTAAATAGTATTTTATTAAGATAAATAATAATACATAATTCAATAAAAGCTTAAACTAATAGACTGAATAAATCAACTTTATAACTCACACAAAAAGTGAATTATTAATTCATCATAATTTCATTATCATCAAAAAAAAAGACAGCTCAATAAGGTAATACACAATAAGTGCGAGATAATTGAAATAAGTGTGAAGCCAGGAAATCATGTGCGCCGGGTCAAAGGTCAGCAGAGGTGTTTTCCTTGAGAACAACCTTTGGCTATTAAGCTCACCGTCCAGGAAGAGCGGGGTCACAGGGAGACAGACAGTTGCAGGGATACATTTCCTCTCTTCCTGTTTCGGTTCTTACGTTTGTCGCCCGAGTGTGTGCAAAGTGTGTCTCTGAGTCATTATCAGATTGGACACACATATTTGACGGGGCAGATGAAAGTGTTCCTCTCGCTCGCAACATCTGTCCCATCGCGACGACCTCCAACTCGTCGCCCGGGGAAAGCGATTATCTGGACGGACACCCTGGAATGTCATGTGATTGTGTGTGTCGGGCAGGAGCTGATACGTGTTCATTTGTGTGACATGTTATTGCCATGATAGGTGACCTGTATATTACATCCACACGTGAGTGACAGCTGGAGTCACAATGGAATACATGAGCAGGTAACACTACATAAAGAAACTAATATTATTAATGTGTATTATTGTCATTACAATTATGGATTTACCTCTCAGGATATCTGGCTATTAAGCACAAGGACAAACCATATTGATCTCCAGAGAGACATTCAGGACAGCGAACAATAACTTGAAGTGTATTAGATTAACTGTATTTAAATTATTTAAAATGTGAATTGTGTGTGAAGTGCACATGCAGCCAAACAGTTCAAATGATCAGTTTGGTTAGTACCTTACCTAGTAATTGCCAAATGAATATCTTATATGATATACTGTGATAACTATGATAACTGATGAATATATGATCAAACTTTTAAGTAATATTGCGAATAATTCATGGCATCTGCGTGTTTATTTGAAGGAGTTTAATGAGGCGGCTGTGTTGTACTAGCGCCCTCTGTCTATCAGAGAGAAGAATGCAGCAAATCATCTAAAACGACATGGAAGTGTGATTGTTTAATTGAGTGAATGCTTCTACTTCGCCTACTTCTACTTATTTTTCTACTTCTTCTACTACTGCTACTTATACTTATATTACTACTTATTTCCACTTCTGATACTACTACTTCTAACACTTCTACTTCTACAACTACTACTTCTACTATTAGTGCTACGTTTACTTCTACTTAAACTTCTACTTCAACTACTACTACTACTACTAGAACTTCTAATACTTCTACTACAACTTCCACTAATACTACTACTTCTACTACTACTACATCTACTACTTCTGCCTATATTATTACTATATTTCCACTTAAGCTACTACTTATACTACAACTTCTACTAGTACTACTTCAACTACTAATACACGTTCTTCCATCTCTACTAATACTTCTACTGTTACTACTACTTATTCTACAACTACTATCACTTCTACTTTTACTACTGTTAATATTATTACTTCTAATACTACTTCTACTTCCAAAACATTGCGAATAATACATGTTGTTGGCATTTTAAATCGTTTGAGGCGGCTGTTGTACTAGCGCCCTCTGTTTATCAGAGAGAAGAATGCAGCAAATTATCTATGAATTAAAACGACATAGTTAACATATAAACTGCTACGACTAGTTGTAATTCTATTACAACTAATTCTACTCCTTCTACTGCTGCCTGTACTTCTACTACAACTTCTGCTGAAAATTGTACTACTATCGCCGACTACGAGTTCTACTACTACTTCTATTACTACACCTACACACATTTTTTTTTAAATTTCCTATACGAATTTCTTTTCTTTTCTTCCGAATGGCCACATTTTTCATTGGAGAGCAAATAAGCTTTTGACTAACTAGAAATCATCTTCAATAAGAGATACATTTTCCCAAAATAACTCACTAACCAATAACAATCAGACTTACCACCAGACCATTGGTCATCGCCCAACGTCATACATTTGTATCTCAACAGGAAGGCTAACAACACAGTTTAGCACACTTTATTAGAGCATGGTAAAATTCATGGGCAAAATTGAAACAGCAGTTGGGGGTTCACTCCAAGCACCGGGAGTCAAACCACATATTTACTTGCTGGTTGGTTTCCTTATCTGTGGGAGAGGAAAAACCGGAGATCCCGGAGAAAACCCACTGGCCAAGATCCTTCTTTATGTTAAAAAATAAAGCCCACCTCCACCAGTTAAACCCAGAATTGTACATGGATTATGTTCCCCCAAAGTTTATTTGTGTATGTTCTGGTATCTTCTTCTGTTTTCTTCAGTTTTTACCAGCAAAAGAGTGTGTGAAGAGTTGAAGAGTTAAAAAAAAGTCTGGCATCGTCCTTCCCTGCAATAGACAGGATCGGTTGAAGTAGGACAGACACTTGTGTGTACTTCACAGTCTCTGGTTGACCTGCATGTTTTTGGTCTGGGCGGGGGAAAACCGGAGTACCCGGAGGAAACCCATGCAGAATCTGTGTGGTCACCTCAAAAACGGCTTATGCTGCCTCATCTTAAAAATGATGGCTTTTCATGTTTCTTTGTTGTTGCGTGCAAGACAAAAATGGCTGGTTCACCATACCAGGAAAAAAAGCTGAGTTGCCGTCCTTTTCCTCTGCCCGCCCTTAACATACATAATTGTATACTTTATTATCCTCAGCAGTCCTCATCATGTAGTCCCTTTCTATCAGCCCTTCAATTCGTGATTTGATAAGGACAGGACTGGGTATGAAACGTGGCTTCAGCTGCTGAGTGATCTATAGACAAACACAACTCGGTGAGTTTCGCGAACACAACTTTTTTTTTTCCCCGTCGCTTCCTCACCTCGGTTACCAGGAGACTGTGATGCAACGTCTTCCTCGACTTCATTATTCGCACGATCGCAGCCTCGATCTCGTTTTTCCTATCGTCGTCCACTCTATGACGAGTCTCTCTAAATTCCATGTCGGTGTCTCCTTGTTTAGAGGCGACTGGGACAAAGGATGGAGAAAAAAAAATAAAAGCCAGGTTTTTCAACCTCATTTTACCTTTGTTCTAATGTGATGGAAGATTATTTCCTTGTTTTTCTTTGGCAATTTGTTATAAAAAGGCACGGAGAGGTATGACTCATAAACCTTTTGTTTCGTTTTTTGCAGCCAGTTTTAAGTAGACACTATAAACTGCGGCTTTTTGCGCCTCTGTATCGTCTTCACTGTTTTATAGCAGATGTTGCCCCTTGGTATGGACAACCCCCTACCATTGCATTGCTCACTGGCAACTGAATCTTCAAGATTAATTTCGGAATCATTCTTATTTTGTCATTGACAAACCTGTGAGTATCTTGACCCTGTGCAGTTTAGAGGCGAACTGGTCGTTGACCGTGAACTCGTGATCCTTCTCGACCTCCTTGGACCTTGGCTCCTTGGACAGGACTCTCTGTGTCTTCCCACAGGCCAAAGACTGAAGGGATCGGACCAACTCCCGCTCGGGGATGTCCGTCTCCATCTTGATCTCCTGCAGACATAAGATTTGGAAAACCAAGCTGATTGACTTAAAAGAGGTGAATGGGCCACTCTTGATTGTTGATTCTTAAAATGAAGACATGTGCACCTCAAACGTCCATTTTTCTCTGTTGTTGAAGAGCATGAGGATGGTCATGTGGAACGTGGACACCTGCAGTATGTGCTTGCGGATGTTGTTGCCTATTACCTGGGCGCCGCCCAAACCCGGATCAGAGCCGTCCTCCTTTAGACAAAGACATATTAAATGGTTGAAGAGATTGGTTAAGAAGCCCTCCTACTGGTCAGGAACCACCTCACACCTTCTTAATAGTTCCGTAGAACGTCGCGTTCAGATCTGCGCTACCCATGTGATGCTGCAGGGTTAGCCGCCGACCACTGTGTTTCGAGAGATAAAACCTGCAAGGGATAACATAATATGATCGCAATGATCCCTTCTTTTAATGTAAAAACTTTTGTTTAACAGGGCTTACATTCTGAAGACTTCAAACGCGTGTCTGGGAGAAGAGTGGATGTTGCACTGCGGCGGCGTCAAATTGATGGGCCAGTATCCTGTGGTGAGAACTCTGACGGTGAGGTCCACGCCACTGAGAGACGTCTGTGAAATACGTTTTTTTTTTTTTGTTAGGTTAGACTTTTGAATCGACCTATGTGACAATGTGAAAATGTCACCATTTGTTCTTGTGTTCGACTTACGGAGGTGGCCTGAATGTGTTGCCTGAACTCGTCCATGGTCGTCGCAGAGACACACATGTCTCGAAACATCCCCTCCAGTTTGGAGGTAAACTGACAGCCACATTCTGTCTGCAGAGAAGTTTGTATACGGCAGTTTAGATTGTTAAAAGAGGTATTAGAAACTCGTTTGCACAAGTAGGCATCTATTTTGTATTTGTACCGACACTATCAAGGGTCATAATAAAAAAGAGCTGAAAAGACTGGGATACTCCACTACAAACACACTTAAAATATCTATCTATTTTTTTTTTTTTTTGTTTGTATAGGCTTAACAATTCCTCATGTCGAGGCTTCATTACAGGAAGGACTTTACAGACCAGCAGTATGGAGGTATTTGGATGTTTTTAAGCATTTTTGGACCCAGATGAAACCAAGGACGTGAACTTCAGGTTCTACATAGCATACTTTGCCTGTAAGGCAAATGTGTGCGTGTCTGTATTTATTTTTTAATAGATGAATGACGATTTTTATTAGTTTGTTATTTATCTAAATAAAACTCCAAACTGTTCTACTGGTATTTTAATCCATACTTTCTATCAGGGGTTTCTATTAGGATTTGCAAGAACACTACTGCCCCCTGCTGTTTAGTTGATGTTATTGACATATGATAGCTTAATGACTTGTTATTATTTATACTTCAAGAGAATCTAGTTATGACGATAAATGTTGGATAATAACTGGGTAAAAATGTAAACATGGTCAAGGGGAAGCTGCTTGGCAGAAGTCTGAGCTCTCTGATGTTTTACCTTGAGTCGGAACAACATGCTTTTCTCAGGTTCATCTGATACACTCTTGTTGCTGAGGAGTCTGCGGGCCAGATGCTGACGATAGCATCGTTCAAACATGTCCTTCTCCTGCAGGAACCTGAACAACATCACTGACTTGTCAAAAATAGACTCCAGATCCTGTTCTCCAGCCTGCACAAAAAAATATTTTTTTTTAAATTAAATCATCAAGTCATGAATGTAGAATATATGGATTTTCACAAACCGCCTTGACCCCCTTTTTGAGCTTATCATCGATGAAAAGAGAAAGGTACTCCGGGGAGCGTGAGTTGAGGTTAAGGAAATACTCAAAGTCACCAACGATGGTTTGTTTAAAAAGTTTATCGTTGTTGAAAGACTCTGAAAGGAAACCGTCAAATTTGGACTTCAGTTCTAGCAATCCCTGGAAGAAACAGGAAAATATAAGTGAGAATATGTTGATATTCGCAATTAAGAAATGAATAAAAATGAATAGACCTGAATTAGATCCACGGGATTCTTGCTCTTGCCCTCATCCGACATTATGACCTTCCCTAGCTCCCTCAGGTACGGACTCAGAAATTCACACATGGTTTTCCGGCCGCCGGGAACACGACTGAACATATTGAACATGTCTTGCATTTCTGAAAATGAACCAACAACTTTAAAACTCTAAATTGATCTAATAATTTGTTTTTTAATTCCACCCAAAAGCTCTCACGAAAAAGGACAACTTGCAAACAGTAAAGTTAGTGATTAAAAATGAAGCAATAAGCGATTTATAAGCATAAGCAATTGCCTTGTTCGTTATAAATCCTTACCATCCACTAGTCCATTCTTCATCATGTGGATGAGTCCCGAGTCCTCCATTGCAACGATGGTGTTCATATGCTTATTAATCATCTCGTTCTCCACGACCTTAACAATGGGTTCCTCGGTCATCTTATCCAAACAGTGCCTTACTCTGTCCATCTCCTCTTGGATCCTGAGTTCTACTTTCTTTATGTAAACGATGGCGCTGCTTTCTGGCAGAAGATATTGGCTTTCCAACTAAATGGGGGAGGGGGGAAAATCATGTTGACAAGGACCTCTAACTCGGTATGTGTGAAATTCAAAAGATTAAATGAATACCAGTATTATCTGACAAGTCTCGACAAAATGATTCCAGTGATAAAAGTATAATTTTCCTGTGATAAATATTAGGAAAGTTGTGGATTATTATAACCATTGAAAATGAACCAATTTCTGGTCAACCTCGAATACGAATTCAATTGGGTTCCATATTTTATGACATTTTTGTTAAATACGACTTTCAAAATGTCAGTACTTGCTTAATATTTACCCAATTTTAAAAGGATTGGTAAAAGTCCAACAAAGAATCAAAAATAATAATAATGTTATTCTTTTTTGATCAATCGATGAAATTAACTTTTAATTAACGTTAAATCGGGAAAATTATCCTTAAATATGCAGAGAAAAATTGAATTCGTAGCCCAGATTGAACAAACGCGTTGTAAGTTGTTTAAGTATACAGCAACGGAACAATACATTTACGTTATATTTTTATGCAGGAAGCAGCAAATACACACATACCTACTTTTATTGATAAAACTACAAAATGAAACTTACCTGATAGAATTCCTCCGATTTTTCTAAGAAGGGTGTCTCAAAACAATCTTTATAAACAGATCTGCTATCTAGGCCGAGATCCTTCAGCATCTGACAGATGCTTCTGATCGATGCCCTGAAAACAAGTATTCAGTAAAAACATTAATTCAGTTCTAACTGATTTCCAAGCACCTTCAATGAACGTCAGATTTTAACTATTGTGTATTGAACACAATAGTTAAAATCTGATGTTCAATCTCTGCATGAGTTTCTTTTCTTACATTATTAAATTGGCTATTAACGATATCAACAATATTTCAAATGCTTTAAAAAGGTATCTGACTATAGATAAAAACAATAATTGAGCTGCTTGGCAATGGTCTGCTTTCTCTGAATGCTTTTCTAAATATTGTGAAAGCCAAGATTGTATTATCATTGCTTGGTGTATTGCAATCCTGCTGTTTTGTTTTAGGTTTACTATTGCTGCAACTTCCACCTTAAAACCTTCCAGTGAAAGTTGGATGTTGCCTACCTGTCCACCATTTCTCCCCTTCTTTCTCTCAAGATCATGTCGAGAAGCGTCCCCTTTAAATGTTCTTGTATAATGCTGTAGTTGACCACCTGGTCTTTGAAGATAGTTAGGCCGAGGCTGTACGCATTTTTATTGTTACCTCGCTCCATAGAGACTCTGTCCTGTTTAGTTAAAACAATAAGGTGAAGAAAACATCGAAGATGGGGGTTTTTTGAGGTCCAATTTCAAAGTGAAAAGAGATGTTTTTCTTACCATGTACATGAGGATGTCTTTGATGAGGATCATCGCAGTTGTATGATCATTCCATGTTTGAATCAGTGTGTGAAGAAAATTGTTGTTTATAGAGTTGAGGACTTCTTCCCGAACCTGCAGCCATAGAAGGCGATGTTAGGGTCTCTCACAAATTCACATAAGGTCTGAATACAACATTATGTGTTCTTTTATTCATGCCTAGAGAAGTAAAATGTTGTGCTACCTTGTTAATGAGATGCTCCGCCACCACCTCCTCCAACCCCATAAAGAGCTTTTCGCCTTGTTTGTAGCGGACAATTGTGTAAGTGTTCCAGTACAAATCATCAAAAACAAGCCCATTGTTGTTCTTCTGGGTTTGTATCTCCTGGATGGCAGTCCTGAGAATGTCCCACGCATTCACAAACTTCTCATCCATAGCTGGTAAAAAAAAAAAATCTTCAATTTAAGCACATCTTAATCCACCTAGGTTTTACTAAACTTGTTTTAATAATGACAACGTTATCACATTTAAGAGTTTAATAAAGACATTTAAGAGTTTAATAAAGGGATCAACTATACAGAGTCTTGTATACAATACAATGATTTAATATACGTGATAAGTCTGTGTACTTGATATAAAATCACGTCATTGATTATTATTTCCTCGAACAACTTAACAAGTTATATTCTAAATGTAATCAAAAATAAAGAGCCACTGTGAGTGACATTTCAACATGATTAGTTTTAAAGTATTACTCTGACCTTGTTCAATATAGCCAAGGTGTCGATCGACCACAGTCCCAAACCATACACAAGTCGATGACTCTTGTGTGTTGGTGTGAGTGTGAACCCACCTCTCGTCCCAAGTTGCTTGGATAAGGTCCAGCACCTGTGACTGTAACATTAAGCAAATAAACAGGCAATGAATGTTTTGAGTGACTACTGAGGTGATTGAAAGTAATTTAAAACAAATTATAATGCAAATATGATTGTCAGTCATTTATTGAAATATATAACTATAAGTTTGGCAATTTTTAAATTTTAAATGTAGTAGTAGAATAATAGCCTTTGAGCAGTCTGGAAAAACTGCAGACCCATAATTCTGGCCATGATATTTCTGCACTTGAAAATATCTGAACAAGTTTGAAGGATGCCTACCTCTTATTTTTTGGGGGTTAGAATTGTTCTATAACTACTATATATATAGTGGTAAGATCGAGATTGAATATGAATCCTTTGATCATCAAAGGTTTCTTTTTACGTCTTTTGAATTGTCGTTTTTGACTTTGATTACTTAATTAACATCCTAATCTCCAAGTATTGATTTGAAATTTGTATTCATTCATTCTATTTCCAAGTTAAGAACAATGACACTGAGAAGTATTTATCTTGGAATATCATGTTTTAATGTCAAGAATTTCATGTTTTACTGAATAAAATCCCTTTTGGTTGCATACAAAACCGTTTTCATAATGGAATGGACAGACCCATCTCTGAGCCTGGTCCGCAGATCCGGGAATAAGTAGGACTTTTTCCGAGCGAGGTTTGCTCTTCGCAACCGATTCTGTCCATTACGTCTATGGACAGAATTTCTTGATGCAACCAAGGCGTCGAGGGGCTCCATTTTGTTGGTTTTAGGATTAGGTCACTGCTATTTGCACAAGACGTGAACCTGTTGGCTTCATCGCATTGTGACCTTCAGCTTTTGCTTGAGGGGTCCAATTAGAGTCTGTGGTTCTTAGTCGAAATTAAGTTGTAGATCCCTCGGTCGAGTTGGGGATAAGATCCTGCCCCAAGTCGAGGAGTCCAAGTATCTTTGGGTCTTGTTTACGAGTGACAAAAAAGAGAGCTAATCCAAAAGGCAAATGTCTCGGTATAACAGTTCATCTACATCTGTTCCCTCGCCTATGGTCCTGAATGGTGGGTAGCGAAGTAGAAAACAAGATGATGGATACAAGCCGTCGAAATTAGAGGTGAGAAGCACAGTCATCTCGGAGAGGCTCGGAGTTGAGCCACTCCTCGTTGAGAGTTGTCAGTTGATAAGAATGCCTACTGACCGCCTCGCTGAATAGGTTTTCAGGGCAGGTCTCACCGATAGTAGACCACAGGGAACACCCAGGACACACTGGAGTGACTGTTTCTACGCTGGTCTTGAACATTTTTAATTCTGTATTTTACTCAAATGAATGTTTTGAGCAAGTAATGATGCACTTTTAAAGATGCTATGATGATGCCGCTGTCTGTCGAAGCTGCTTTGATCTAAGGATTCAATGAAAGTATCAAAGTCTTGTAACTTGAATGGCTAGAATCTCCTGAAGTGCTTGGATGCAGTATTATATAAACAAACCACTGGCCCAGAAAATGTGTATTTTGTGGTGCTATAACCAGGGCAAAAAAGTAACTTCATCTTTTCCTGTGTCTAAAATCGCATACTTGCATACTCAAAGTTAGTATTTTTAAAGCGTAAGTGCTTCTCAATTCTTAGTATGCGAAATTTAGTGCGCCATACACACTAAATCGGCATACTAAAACGCCACAAAACTGAGTATGATTTGAGGAACACCATCTACCTTAAACAGTTCCATCTTAGTGACGTTGTAAATTGAAGTAATGTCATATATATATATATGCATATATATTTATATACTTATAGGTGCATTTTCAGCCAACATTAGGAGGATGACACGTTTTTGGTGCTAAATATCTTGCGAATATTTAGTGTCTCATATTTTTTCTTTATTTCTTCTTTCAAACTTGCAAAACGAGTTGCCAGCAGGTGTCGCCGATAGCGTTCCAACAGCAGTTTGCAACGATCGTTAAAAAGTAGTAGAAGAAGGAGCTGTCGCGTCATTTCCTGTTAGTGCATAGCAGCAGTGTTTGATTTGAGACATTCTATCTGTAGAGAATTTGTGTACTAGTTAGTACGTACACCATCCTGATGCATACTAACTTCTAGTTTACTAAAAGAAGTATGTGATTTGAGACAAGGCATTTATCTTTTATCGTCTCTTTTAGGGTGACAATGGATATGATATATGTAAACAGCCTATGGATCATCATGAAAAACGCCTTCCAGAAAATACTGTTGAATGACAGGGAGGACTTGTGCTATGAGGACCTGTACAGGAATGCTTACGCCATGGTGCTCCACAATTATGGCGGGAAGCTCTACAAAGGTGTATTGGACATCATCACAGAACACCTCATCAGCAAAGTATATCAATTCCCCCTTTTTTTGCAGCCATTGTATCAATGTAGATTGTGCACTATTTCGTGTCTTATTTCTTGTAGTAGGCAAAGGTCGTATTAATAACTTCTGTCTGCCAGGTTTTGGGAGAGGTTCTGTATGCTGGGGAATTTCTTACAACATTTGAAAAAGCCTGGACTGATCACCAGAGTGTCATGGTGTTGATCAAGGATATCCTTGTTTACTTGGTAAGGAAAAGTGGTTGTCTTGAAAGAAAATGTGCTCATAACTTTGTTGGGGTAAACACCCAGTTGGTGAAAAGTTGCCCTCTGTCTTATGGTTGGGTGAAAAGGTCCCACCTAGTGCAAACGCAACTCATTAGTTCTGAGTACACTTTCCAGAGGGACTACTGGACTATTTGGATAGACAAGTGAGAAGAAATCCAAGAACAAACAACCATTTTATCTAAACTAGAATAGTCATTAATTACTGGACTTCGTCACAGCTAGTCCATAACCAAACAGATGTCCATACGTGAACGAGGCACCAGGTCACACTTGCATTTCAACGATCCTTGCCTGGAAAATCGCTCTACAAATATAAATTACTTACTTACTTACTTTATCATATGATCAGTGATCCTATTGCTTTGTCTACTCATAGCCAGGTATCTGCTTAAAACGAATACATCTTCGTATGATTTGGCCATTCATCCATAAAAAAAACTTTAAACAAGTTCATTGGAAGCAGTACTTTTGGAAATCTCTGACCAAAAAGAAGGTTTTTAAAAAAGTGGATTGCATGAATCCCCAGGGAAGTCTGCTTGTTGTATTTGTAAATGTACGTTTAACGTTCTTGTTTTGACATATTCAAGTATTGACATTTTTTCAGTCCACAAGAATGAACCACTCAGCACAATATTTGTGAAAAGGAAGCTTGTTATGATAAGATAGAATGGGTCTTACCTTTTGGCAAATACTACCATGTAATGTATGTGACATTAAAAAAAGAAAGTTGGTGCCACTGTAACTGCAACTACAACACTGAAACTTATATACAAATTCATTGTGTATATAGATGATTTGAAAAAGAAATAATTTACAGATCAAACAAAATGAGTGAAGTAGGTAAAAAATACAGGTCAGCAACTCCAAGTGAGTGAAAAGTCACAGCTCAGAAAAACCCAGGAGGGTGACAAATCATCAATATCGTGCTGTACAGACGGCTCTTCAATGCAAAAGTCTATGGAGGGCATAGTGGCTTTTATCCACTTAAAGTTAAGGGTTAAAAATGTACTTTCAAAATCTCCTTCTGGTCAATATGATGAAAATGGTTGATATAAATATTTGAATCTTGGATAATCCAAATGAGGCTGTTGAAGCTGTTTCTAACATGATTCTAATCTACTTCATATCTCCAGGATAGAGTCTATGTTCTACCCAATAATTTGCCAAGTGTGTACAACCTCGGCCTCACTCTCTTCAAAGAGTGCATCTTGGACCACACCATCATTCAAGAGCGCCTTCACCAGTCACTGATGGACACGATTGCACTTGAGAAGCAGGGACAAGTGGTGGACAGGTCAGCGAGACAAAGCAGTACATTATCAATGAGCCGCTGTCATCACATTCTGTTAGAGGGGGAAGTCAGATCCAACATTAATCATGATTCAATTGTTTAAGGATTCCCCTTAAAAACATCTGCAAGCTGATGATGGCCCTCGAACTGGACAACAAATTACTTTACGAAGAAAACTGTGAAGAAGCCTTTCTGACCAAGTCGCTCCTATTATTTCAGGTATGTCAAGTGTCTTTGATTTTTTTTTTTTTTCGTGTGTCTACCGATGTAGATTCCAATACAAATACAGCAAATACAATTGATTACCTTCTTTTTACTTTCATATTCCCTGAGCGTCTTGTTTTTTCTTTATGTCACGAGTTGATGACACAGTTTACATATTTACAATTGACAATGTAAACACGTGTGGAACAGCTATTACTCTTTAGCGTCTATAACTGTCCTAATAGTATTCATCTTTCCTTTTAACTCCTCCTGTTACTTGCCTTCAATCCATCTTCAAATTCTTATTCTTAAATTCTTAAAAAACAATGACATATTGAAGAATATTTAAATAAGTATACTTGTTTATAGTATACATTATGTTGTTTAAAAGGATTTTATATGTACACAAATACATAAATCCCATGATTGGCTGTCCACTCGCAATACCTACACACCCCACCAGGGGTACGGAATTACAGATTTATTTCTAATCAGTGGCAGATCTAGTGCCTAGTTCAAACATTAGCTTTAAAAGCTGCTGGAGTCAACTATATCCTCTCATCCTCAGATATCGCAGAGATCTCGCGGTATTTGAATGTTCATTTAGCCGCAGTGGATGTAATGACTGCTGCAGTCACACATTAAACATCAACCGTAAAAATGACTGTAACACATAAATATGATTTGGGAGGCAAAAATTAAGAAAATGAATATATATATCATTATTTTTAAAAAGCAATAGTGCTCTCGAATATAAATACAGTATCGTGGAAAATAATATCTCGATATATCGCTATATCATTATTTCTAACACCCCCTAGTAACCACTATGATATACAATATTTAAGAATTGAGAGGTAAGTAATAGAAATGTGAATCACAAATAACGATTTACTTGTGCAATAGACAAATATCTAACCGTCCTTTAAAGTACATGTAGGTTTATAATGTAAGACTTTTCATTTTGTTGATCATTTAGAGGGAAAAAGAAAAAAGACTCAAGAAAAGAGTCTCAAATTCCTCTGTGGAAGAGAAGGCCAGAATTATAGAGCAGACCGAACGAGCCAAGTCTTCTCCGGAAAAGCCGAGGGAAGTGCCTTTCGTCGATTTGATGGAAAAGGATTTTATTTACAAACACATGGAGGACATTGTTACAATGAAGAGCTTTGGAAACACCAACTCGCTGCAGAAGGACAAAACGGAAGGTAAAGAACTACGCTGACTTCTAAGACTGATCTAATACTTACATTGACCTTTTTTCGTTATTTTAGAGCTGGCAAGCATGTACACACTGTTCAGTCGCACACAGGCTGGTTTAGAAACGATGTGTGAATGTTTGAGCACAATCTTGAGAGAACAGGGAACCCTCCTTATGACGAAAAAAATAAAAGGCACGAACTCGGTCACCATCATTCAGGTAAAACAAGCTAGTTATATTATGCTTTTAGTCTAACCCTTGTGTGGTTTCTGGGTCAAGGTGACCCGTCCCTGACTTCTAGAAAGGCATATGCAGTGGTAGAGGTTTTTCACCTTGACCAGAAGGGAACAGAAGGGATACCAGAAACACATTTGTTTCCTTTCCTTACCCCAAACACTGTAAATAAGACTCCCCTTTTTTTGTATCCTCGTAGGCGTTGTTGGATCAGAAATCAAGATTGGACTATTTCCTTCTTAAATCATTCAACAACGACAAAGAGTTGAAACAAACCGTCGAAAGAGACTTTGAGTATCTGCTCAGCCTTAATCCTCGAACACCCGAGTATCTGTCACTCTTTATCGACAACCAGCTCAGGCGCGAGTTCAGTGGGGTGAGTGGCTTTCAGTTTTAGATAGCAGCGAAACCACGCCGCGTCATGAGCTTCTCTGGTCTGTATCTACCAGCTGCCAGAAAAGGAAGTGGAATCCTGCCTCGTGAATTTCGCCGTGCTCTTCAAGTTAACCCGGGACAAAGTAGCATTTAAACGTCACTATAGGCAGCACTTTGCCAACAGACTGCTCTTTAACCAACGCTTCTCAGAAGAGTATGAGAAGGACGTTGCATCCAAGATACTGGTAAGCCAGTCATCTATTTAAAGAAACCCCACATTTTTTTCATTTCTTTGGGCTTTTTTTTTTTGGCTTCAGGATGGTTCTGACTTTGCCTCAAGTCTTGAAGAAATGTTGGAAGATATCCGCGACTCTGTCTACACAATGGAAGAGTTTAATCAAGCCCCTTTATCGGTAAAAACAATACAATTAAAGACTGCATGTAATGGTTTAAACAAGTTTATTAAAAATGAGTTCTTCTTTAAGGAGCTGAGCTTTAAGGAGGTTGTTGAGTTCAAAGTCCAGATCCTCACCAATGGTAACTGGCCGGTGATTCTGGATTTAAAAAAATATATCATTCCGTTCACGTTAAGCTACATCTTTGACACTTTCAAGATGTAAGGCTGAAAGAATACATTTTTAAAGAAATTTAAGGCCTACATTGATTTGTTTTTTTTTGTTCTATTCCTCCCACAGTTTTTATCGTAGCAAGTACCACGACAGGAGGCTTATGTTACAACCCCTATTAGGAACGGCTGATGTTACCGCGTCATTCCAAAGCTTTGACGACAAAGTAAAAAAAAAGAACTTTAGAAAAGCTGATGTATTGATTCTAAATGTGGTTCTTTGTGTTGATCAACAGCAAGATTCTTCGCAGGGTGATGCAGTAGCAAGCAATGGCACTCGTACATACACTTTACAACTGTCCACCCTCCAGATGATCGTCCTCTTGCTCTTTAACGAAAAAGAAAGGTGGACATTTGAGGTAGGTGACAGAGAGATTCATTTAATGTTTACCGCCTTACCCGACCGCGCTCAAATTCTCTCTCAGGAGATCGAGCAAAAGGTGACCTTTACAAGGGCACAGCTGGTCTCGGCACTGCAGTCTCTGGCCAACAGGAAGCAGATGCACAACGTCCTCTGCAAAGAGCCTCAATCCAAGGAGATTCAGGAAAACCATGTGTTTGTTGTGAACGATCAGTTTAGATCCAAGCGAGATAGAGTCACATTTTTTAACGCCCGAGCTTTACCAATGCTTCCCTAAATGTCTGGGAGGCAATTATTTTATTTACACTTCCTAAAAAGATCATCTTGAAAATTCATCATTAGAGAGACCAACACATGCTTCTTATGTAAACAGTGTTTCAAATAAGGTTGGTTATAAATCTTGTTTATTTTTAAACGAGAGACCATTAGATTTTAGACTATTTTATCGTCTTCTGACCGACAAAAAGATGAATTTATCTTGACTGAATTCACAAACTCTCAAAATATTGCAGAAACCTTCAATTTCCCACCGGATCTCCAGAGAGATTAATAAAGTCTATCTAATCTAATCTGAATAGAGTTCCAGACTTCATTGATCAGACTGCCTTCACTTTAACGGTTGCGTAGGCGATCATTCTCCACTAGAAGGTGCTCTTACTCCACATAAAGTAGAGTCATAAAAACCTCTAATACATTTTATTATTACCAATGATTCCGATAGTAATGCTCATAGGCAGTTCCCCCAGGAATCTCGAAACCTTTGAAAATGTCTGTTATTTTAATCCTTCCTATTTGAAATTACGTTATGAACTTTTGAAAACACAAGGCCAAATTTTATACATTGGCTGAACAGCCATAAAACAAGATCGAGGAGCCAAAAGTATAAATCAAGCAATAAAGTCAAGCTAAATATGCTAAAGTTATTGTTCTATTGTATTTAATATGTTTTACTTTTTCTCCTTAGCATTTGAGAGGCATTATAAACTCTTAATATATTAAATAAAAATATAGTAAATTTACAAGAAGCAAATTATGTCCTAAAACAAAAACCATAGAGTCAGACTATGTAATTAAAAATACAAATAAATGCAAAGTGAAATTGTTAGTTTCTACATGATCTTTGACCTCACGAGAGCCAAATAAAAACAAAGTCCAAGTGTTACCTTTTTTTGTTCAGTTCTGCTAAACACATTCACCTGACACTGTTATTGATTGACATGTTATGTTAATAATAATGTCACTGCAATTGCTGTTTACACCAGAAGAGTGAAATCCTTCCAGGCTGTTGCTCCTAAGCTTTGGAATGATCTTCCTCTCTCTCTGTGTTTGATGGATCTACTGACTCCTTCAAGAAACATCATTTTTATTTGTTCAGGCTTTTCCCTGATTCTCTGAGACTCCTGTGTTTGTCTCGGTGGTGTCTTGACCTTTTAAGCACATATTTTATCTTGGTCTAGAAAAGCGCTCTACTAATATTACTTACTTACTGACAAATATTTAAACAAGTGTTAAAATCACTTGCACTTTTGATTCACTGTAAAATACACATTATTTGTTTTAAATGAATTTATGAATGAAAGTGTTGTTTTTATTTATTTGTAACTTGTTTGTTTTTGTATAAAGTGAGATGTGTATTAAAATAATACCAACTGTAAGCATTTTTTCTCTACCACTCCGTCTGAATTTTTCCACTTATTATTATTATTTTTGAAGTCCAGAGATCTCTTGAACTTTGAACCGGTGGACGTTTTGCAATCGTCTTCCAGCAGCGACTCTCACAGAAGGATGTCTGCACATATGACCGATAGTAACCCTAGCAGACGTCACCGCAGGCCACCTCCGATGGACCAATCAGAGGCCGAGTTGCTAGCGACGACGCGAGGGCACTTCCGGGCTCGCTAGCGTTGGCCGGGTGACGGCACAATTTGTTTTATTCAAATACAACCTTTCAATTAAATGGTGTTACAAAAGTGTTCTGTCTTCTAACGGACGACGTGTCGGGGCTCCGTGAGTTCATGTCTGGCGTACAGACTCGGCCTGGGAGCCGGAGCGGCTGAGGGGGGAAGGTGAGAGTATATTGTTGCAGATGTTGCTGTGAGGATGCGATTGTTAGCAACTGGCTTGTTAGCCTAACCTAGGATGCTAGCTACATTAGCTTCTTGTTAAAGCTTCTTAAATGTTTTTTAAACGCGTCGTTCCAGTAGCGCTAGATTTAACGTAAACCTTAAACTATACAATAGTCCCTTTTGAGGATGTTTCATAAACCTCATTCATTTCCATGTGGAGATTTAAACCGCAGTATTTTCCATCAGTCCATAGCTAGACATCCTCTTCATCTGGTAATGGTGTCATCCCAGTGCATGTTCAGCAGCAAAATCCTTTCTTTTTTTTTTTACCCTAAACGATTCTAAAAATCTTTTTTTATAATATCCATTATTTGAAGCTACTTGATATCCATCAATTTCACCATTTTAATCTGCCACTTACTCCTGATGATGTTTGTTGATGCAGAACATTCATGGATGGTTGGCATCAATTTACAGGTTTCTTAGCTATTTCAATATTTGTTTTACAAATATCCAATTGATTGACATATTTTAAGACATGTTTATTTCATGTTTAACATTTACCACCAGGCTCATCCACAATAACAGACAATTATAAATTATGTTTTTGATATCCTTGCATAGAAATGCTAAATAGAAAAGAACCAGAGGCATTTGAAATATAACGCTCATCCCACATTTTTTGATTCTGGTTCAAAAACATTTTCATTCCCATGGCTAATTGACTCTGAACTCAAATGGTTTCGTACATATTAATGGGACATTTCCTCCTGTTGTGTTATCAGTTTTGTCTTGCCCTTTAAAGTATATACTATTGAATATTGTTTTGATTTTTTAAGCGCTCGTCTGGAAAAGCGTTATACAAATAAAAATTACTTACTTACTTATATTTACCTTTTATATACATGTTGCTATTTAGGTTTCATTTATATATTTAGTAAAATACTAGATAAGATTTACAACATTTCTGTTATATTTTGCATGTTTTATTCATAGGTTATTATAGTAAGTGTTTTTTTGTAAAAATAAAACTTGTCCCTAGCTGTCAACACAATTCTGTAGCTACATGTAATTATGCAATGTGCACATAAGGTTGTTACATATTTCTGTTATGATGGCACGTGTGTGGTAATTCACCAGCGGTTGTGAATCAAAGCTATGTTTACAATTGGGTGTGACAACAACTTTTATTTTTTCAGAAAGAGCTAGTAGTGTTTTTTGAGTGTTAAGGAAATCTTTCCCTCATGCAAATAAGGTAATGTTTTTTTTTTCTCACTTTTATTAAAAACACTTTTCCCAGATCAGATGGACTAGTTAAGATGTAAATGCATTAAATATAATTAAATCTTTTAAATGCCTTTATTGATTTTCTTCTATTAACACCTCATAGAAAATATGATTAAATGTACACCTGGGCACTGAACTGTGATAGTTTACAATCCGGATCCTTTGATAAAGATAAAAAAAAAAAAAAACTATACACAATTTAAAAAATAATATTTAATATTTTAAATGAAGCCTCGGCTTTGTTTTGCTCAGCCCTTTCATTCATATATAGTAAGTAAGTAATTTTTATTTGTATAGCGCTTTTCCAGAAGAGGGTCACAAAGCTCTTAAACAATCAAAACAATACTCAATAAAGTATATAGTTTAAAGGGCAAGATAAAACTGATGACACAACAGGAGTTATATATATATTATATGGTATTATATCCCTTAAAGCTACCAAGTCTTCTCACTTGCAGGATAAACTAAGCTTCCATGAAGAATAATACATTGATGTACAGAAGAAATAATATAATAATAGAGTAAATAAAGGTCACATCTGATGAGCATCGAAGCATGTTTACACTCTCAGATTCATGCTGTTGCATATCCAGCTGCACGAGACTAAAGGACATTTGAAGGAGGGGGAAGGGGGTTGTCTCGGTTCCACTAATTAGAAAAACAACGCTGACTCAGCGGTTGTCCAGAATAGTGGGTGCGCTTTTGGTACAAGTATATGATTACAAACCAGGCTGGATCAGATTTGATTTGTTCTGATTGATTCCTCTGTGTGTGCTGAGTCAGGGTTACATAAAGCCACGTTACTTGAGTTTCATGTTCTGTTTCGCAGGTCCGGGTGATTCTTAGTGCCGCTGCCTGTAAGGGAAAAGCAGAACTCCAACAAAGACACGTGTCTTAAGCCTCCGTGCTCTGATTTACCTCCAGCACGAGTTCTTCCCACAAGATGAAGTTAAAGGAGGATATAAACCCTCTGCTGCTGCAGGTTTTTCGCTCTGTGGCCTGGGTCTACTCGGTCATCACCTACATACCATGGTACTTCCTCTCTGGAGCCGGCACCAACCAGGAGCGTGCAAGTCGCATCAAGGCGCTCTCGGTGAGCGGACACCCTTCAGGGCCTTACAGGGCTGTCAACAGTCAAGAGAGTCTGGTGGCGTGGTTCCGCCCTGGCGTGGATACGCTGGATAAAGTGTTCGAGTATGCTGTCAAGAGGTTTCCGAAAAGGGACTGTCTGGGCACCCGAGAAGTTCTCAGTGAAGAGGATGAAATCCAACCCAATGGCAAAGTCTTTAAGAAGGTGAAAGACATTTACTTTTTCTCTGTCGAGACAAAAATTCAACCATTGTCTTTTGCTATATGTGATCACTGTGAAGGAGTTTAAAGTATATTTAGCTCAATTCTTGAACATGCAGTCCAAATGTTTGATATTTTGATACATCAATGAGTGAAGTAGTTACCCAAAAATATATAAAATGTCCAATTATTATAACAAATTAATAATTCCCTGGTTGATAAAAAATATTAGTTTTTTGAGCCTTTTATTTTTCTCTTCAGTTCTTCAAATGCCCTTTAGATGGCGCTCATTGACTTCATTAAAGATCTCAAGCTGAAGCATTTTATCTGAACATATTTAATAATGTCAGTTAAATCAGTTACACACGTCCGAGGAGGGCTATATGTACTGCACACCTGTGTATAACTGTGTTCCGGCAGAGATCCTTGAAGGTTTCTGACAGGTTTCTGCACGTTGAACTCACAAATCTGGTTTGTGTTACTTTTCAAGGTGATTCTGGGGAACTACAACTGGCTCTCATTCGATGAGACGTTCAAAGCAGCCAAATGTTTTGGTAGCGGGCTGGCTGCTCTCGGGCAGAAGCCGCAGTGTAACATCGCCCTCTTCTGCGAAACCAGAGCTGAGTGGATATTGGCAGCACAGGCCTGCTTTATGTACAATTTTCCCGGTGAGTAACTGATAATTCAAAATATGAATAAAAATACCTTTTTATTAATGACGTTCCCCCCACTTTAGTTGTTACACTATACTCCACCCTTGGACCAAAAGCAATAGCTCATGGACTGAATGAGACGGAGGTCACGCACATCATCACAAGCAAAGACTTACTTCAGAGCCGCCTGAAGGTAAATATATTCCATTGATTTTCTTTTCATGACATTTTTGAAACAGCGCTGATTGCATATACTTTGGGTTTATTAGCTGGAAACCTCAAATTCAATTATTATGGATTGACAACATCCTAAAATAACTGTAAACTCTGTTGTTACTGCACTGTGTTGAATTACTTGATTTGTTTTATTTGAATTATATAAAAAAAATCAATTGGTACAAACTGTTGCATTAAACATCTGTTTATTTAGAAGGAGACTTTAAATCCTATATTAAATGTATGTAATTCTGTATTAAACTGTAAGACTTTAGTTAAAATGTTTTCGTCAATCAGACGCTTCTCTCTTTTGCTCGAAGGCCATACTTTGTGACATTCCGAGGCTGCAGTATGTCATATTAGTCGATCGGAAGCCTTCAAGCTGGCCAGACATTCCCAGAGGCATCACTGTCTACACCATGGACAATGTGAAGGACATGGGGTGTCAGTCGGACAACTGTGAGTGACTTGCCTTTGCCCTTCATGTCAACATCCTTCAGTCACTTTTGCAGGAAGGAACTGGTTTATTTGTGTTACGTAACTGAGAAGAATTATCTGCTTCAATCAGCAAAATCGATAAATATTGATGTGATGGTGCAAGTGTAGGTCAATGGAAGGATTAGCGTCAACAAGTTATATACATTTATATTCAAAATGAACCCATTGATGTGTGGATGCAGTGACTTATTGTTATCCAAGAACTTACTTGAATGTGAATACAATCATTATTACATCTGTATCGGATGTTTGATGCTGTTATATTATCTAATTTTGTTTCTCATGGTTGGTTGGATCAAACTGTTATCTAAACCCCTCCAGGGCAATGTGATTAAAAAGGTTTCTAATTCCGCCCAGGAAATTAAAGTTCACTGATGGCAGCTTAGTGAAAATCCAACACTCTAGGGTGAGGTGTCATGAATGATGGTGACCATGAAACACGGCAGCTCTTCCAAATGCTCCCTTTATTAAAAACAAAAACAATGTTATTTGTTATTTTACCTATTGCCTCTTTTATGAATCAGCGTTTAATCTATCTCTGCAGTAGCACGCGGGCGCAGTCAGCCTAAGTCCTCGGACATCGCCGTCATCATGTACACCAGCGGCTCCACAGGGAATCCTAAAGGTGTCATGATCTCACACGGCAACATCGTGGCTGGTATCACTGGAATGGCAGAGAGAATTCCAAATATTAGGTATGGCAACAAACATTTTGACAACAACTGAACAGAAATCCTTATTATCATTATTCTATCCTCGCAGTGAAACGGACACCTACATCGGCTACCTGCCTCTGGCTCATGTTCTGGAGCTCAGTGCTGAACTGGTTTGCGTCTCCAATGGCTGTCGCATCGGCTACTCCTCCCCTCACACCCTAGCTGACCAGGTTAGTCCATACATGTTTGACACTATTTCAATGTTCTCCCTACAATGTCGTTTTTGTCCAACCCCAGGCTTGTGTATTTCATATACTTTCAAAACTTTGGAAAGGTTTTTATAGCCTGTTTTCCTGTGAAACTTTGATGTAATTAAGGAGTTAAGTTATTCTACAATATAAACTGACAGTCCTTCAAGTAAGGCTCAGATTTCTGTTTTTAATTCCAATTGATCGTGTTTTATGTTCCCGTTTTTTGCATTGAAATCTTTGTTTTATGTGGCTATGAGAAAGAGCTTGAAGTATTCAATATTTGATGTATAGGCTTATTTGTTTTTTGTAAGTAAATTAATTATCACTGTCTATTGTTCTACTACTACTTGTTCATACCCCCTGATCTTGGCAGTGTGTATTCATTTTTATGTGGTGTGACTTGCATCTAAATTAAAAGCAGTATCCCGATGGTGACGTAGGTCAGAGTCATCGAGGGCACCAAGGGAGTGTTTGATTAGCATGTCGCACAACGGGGGGGTCCGAAGTCAATTGGATGAATTACTTATCGGGGAAATTTAGTTTTTTTATATTTGCCTTGTGTTTTCGCTGCAATTTGTGAAGTATTATGATTGTTATATCTGACGAATGTGGAGTTTAAAATATTTTTACTGTCGTCCAACGGCACTTTGCTAACTCTGAATTAGAAATGTCCAAAGTCAGGCCCCAGGGTGCCATTGGTGGCCCTTTGCTTGATTTTATTTTTATGCGGCATACAGTCCTAGCAACAGGTTAGATTTCATATAAGCTTTTTAAGGCAAGACCAGGCTGATAAGTCTCTAGAGTCCCTAAATATATATTAAAATCATTATCTTTGAATTTGAATTTTGTGTTGAATTGGATGAACGTATAGACTGGGGGTGTCAAACTCATTAGCAAAGTGTTTCTTATTGTCTGAGGCTCAATTTATATTTATTATCTTTTTTTATTCACCTGCGTCAAACAAATTCCAGTTGTCCTCCAGTGTTTTTGACATTCATAATCTCTGTCCCTTAATGTATCTTAAACACTTGCATCTTCATAGGTACGTGACCTATGAAGATGCAAATCAACATGAATATTAATCTACTTTTGATTTTGAGACAACCATCCGGCAGGCCTCGTCAAATGACTTGGAGGGCTCGATTTGGCCCCCGGGCCTTAAGTTTGAAACTATTATATCGAAGTTCTGCGTAACACTTCACTGTCACTGCTCATATTTGATCTAACTGGTAGTTTTGTCTGCTTGTTTCAGTCCACCAAGATCAAAAAAGGCAGCAAAGGCGACACCAGTGTTCTCAAACCTACTCTAATGGCGGCTGTACCGGTAAGATCTCCTCGGCTTTGATAAATTTGCTAATGTGATGAGATTAACTAACCACTGGACTGTGCGTCTGGTGTCCAGGAAATTATGGATCGTATCTATAAGAACGTGATGACCAAAGTGGAGGGGATGAGCAAATTCCAGAAGACGTTGTTCGTGCTGGCGTACAACTACAAGATGGAGCAAATCTCCAAGGGTTACAGCACGCCGCTCTGTGACAGGTGCCTCATCATTTCTGTCTCGGTGACTCAGTCGGTGCCTCAGCATGGTTGTTTTTCAACATGCCCTCTTGTCTCGTCCTGATTCTCAGCTTAGTGTTCAGACGGGTCCGTGCTCTGCTGGGTGGAGAAACACGGGTACTGCTGTCGGGCGGCGCGCCTCTCTCTGCAGCCACGCAGCGGTTCATGAACATCTGCATGTGCTGCCCGGTGGGTCAAGGCTACGGTCTGACCGAGACCTGCGGGGCTGGCACCATCAGTGAAAGCAAGTGGAGTTGTTTTAACTTCAGAAATGAATGATCAGCACAAATATTAATAGCTCTTTTTTTCTTCTCCAGTGTGGGACTACAGCACAGGGCGAGTCGGTGCTCCGTTAATATGCTCCGAAATCTCCCTTAAAAACTGGGAAGAAGGTAATTTTGATGGTTTAAGTTTAGCATGCGCTGGATTGAACTTGACCTGTCTTCGTGCGTCCTTCAGGCGGTTACTATAGCACAGATAAACCCAACCCACGAGGGGAGATCTTACTCGGTGGGCCCAATGTAGCCATGGGCTACTACAAGAATGAGACCAAGAACAGAGAAGACTTCTTTGTCGATGAAAAGGGCCAAAGGTGGTTCTGCACGGGGGACATTGGAGAGATCCATCCAGACGGCTGCCTGAAGATCATCGGTAAGACTGGAGGTTTGGCTGGACCGAACGTGAGCAGAGGTATAAACCCATGTCTCTTCCAAAAGATCGTAAGAAAGACCTGGTGAAACTGCAGGCGGGAGAATACGTCTCTCTCGGAAAAGTGGAGGCCGTTTTGAAAAACTGTCCACTCATAGACAACATCTGTGCCTACGCCAACAGGTAAGCTATTGATGACATTTCCCAATTATTCATACAGCTTATTTTAAGAGTGATTTTTATTCAGCCATTTATCTCTGTGCAAGAGGCATCTTTATGGAAAAAAATACATTTCTCAGCCTTTTTTTGTATTAGAAAATCCAAAGTTCAAAGTTCAATACCATCCCAAACAGTCCAAGCTTTTCTTAAGCTTCCTAATGACCCAGATCCATTGGGAACAGCTGTTTTAACTCTAAAGGTGAAAAACAGCAGCTCTCTGCGGTTGGTTTGGAGAGAACCATGGCTAAAAACAGAGAAGCTCTCGGAGGACCTGTGGTTGCATATTATGGCTCCTCACAAGCCAGGGAAGGGACATAAGGCCATATTGCAATCTTTTGAAGTTCCAGTAGCTACAGAGCATAGTAATAATAATAAAAAAATAAAACAAGTTCCAAGCGGTGGAAAATATCAGAGGGAGCCTGAAGCCAAAAGTGACACCTGTGCTGGCCAGGAGGATTGTGAGAGCTTGAAAAAGAATCCAAGGATCACCACCAAGGCCATCCTGGAGAATTAGGACTCTGCAGGTGGTAAGATCTCAAGGCAGACAGCCCTACGGACCTTGAACACTGCTGAGTTCTGTAGACGCAGACTAAAGAAGACATGGTAAAGGGCACCTCGAAAATAGAGCAGTACATCAAGATTCTCAAAAACAACATCAGGCTGGACATTTCAGCACAACAACGACCGAAAGCACACTGTAAAAATGGAGGATTAATGGTTAGCCGATAAAAACATTAACGTTTTGTAGTGGCCCAAACAGAGTTCTGACTTTAACCCAATGGAGTATCTGTGGTGGGAGCTGAAGATCAGGGTGATGGGCAGGAGACCCTCCAACCTGAAAGAGTTGGAGCTAATCTGGGAAATGAAAGGATTATTATATTGATTATTGAGAAGGGTATTAATCGTTCTGAACAAAAGATGACTGTCTCAGTCAAAATAACTTAGTGGTTGAATAAAAGTATCTTTTAGTCAAAATTTGATGGCGTGGGGAGAATGTCGGGCTCTGCTGTACATTTGAGAAATAATACCTTTTTTTTTTCCATTCTCCTAATCATTTTTCAATCTTCTCGCAGTGACCAGTCCTACGTCATCAGCTTTGTGGTACCGAATCAGAAGCAGCTGACGGCGCTTGCACAGCAGATGAAGATAAAGACCTCGTGGGAGGAGCTGTGCAACCATCCACAAATCGAGAAAGAGGTCCTTCGCATCATCACTGAAGCGGCTGTGGCAGGTACGTTATCCACAATCGATCCTTTCCAAAGTTCAGAATTTATCACATGGTGCTGCAAAATAAAAAAGTGTGTCTGAGGAAATGTTAAAGCATGTGTTTCATGAGTGTTTTAAAATAAAGGGAAAGAAGATAAAAGAAACAACTGGGTTGGGGTCTTTCAACCTTATAAAATTATACAAAATCTAAAATTATGTGACAATGTACCATGTGAAGATAAATAGAAAGTACTAACTATACAAAAGCAAACCTTTGTTTTTTTTTTAGCTGATTTTTTTTTTTATTTGAACACTGTTTAACTTGCGCTGCAAATCTCTGGCTGTCTCACTCCCTCTTAGTGAACTAAACTCAAAAGTAGATTTTCACTGTTAACTCCGAGGTGCTGTCTTGTTATATGAACCGAAAGTCCCAGTTATCTGCTCTAGGATGGTTTTTCTACGATAACCCTTTGAGGATTAACAGTGGTTTGAAATGAACTTGAAAAGTTGAAAAAAAAAGTGTCCTAAATCTTATGAATCACCAAGTTAGTTAACTTTAAATATTCTTTCTGTTTTAGCAAAACTGGAACGATTTGAGATCCCAAAGAAGATCCGGCTAAGCGCTGAAGCCTGGACTCCAGAGACGGGCCTGGTCACCGATGCTTTTAAATTGAAACGGCGGGAGCTGAAGTCGCACTACCAAGAAGACATTGAGAGGATGTATGGTGGGAAATAACACACGCACACACACATACACACACACTAAACAACAACATGCATTGCCAAAATTCGACATATTCAAAGGATCTCAGAAGCCACTTCGAGGACTTTCTCACACTACACAGACTCGGTTCAAAGATAAAAGTTCCAGGTTGTAGCCTGAAGGTGAGCCGGGCCGACGGGGAATCAAGTGTGCATGTTTTGCTCGTGCCTGCACAGGTTTTGGAAGGACATCAACTCCACTGACACATGTTCTTTCATCTATTTCCGCTGCTGCTGACCGTCACTCTCTCCGACTCTGGACTCAAATCAACAACCCGGTGTCTCCGATGCACCAGCTGAACAACGTGTTACTTAAATCCGTTATTAAGTACCATTTTTGAAACCTATAAGCAACTCATTGTTACGTTAAAAAAAGAAAAAGGGTTGTTCGTTACTTGAACTGTAAAGTGTCCAAATATGTGGGATCCAAAGAGTGTTTGAAATCTGATGGTTCTCTTATTTATGAATGAAACACAAGGATAACTAAAAAAGTGAAACGCTCTACAGAGGAGTTTAATGTAACAAAGTATTGGTGTATTTTGATGTCATTGTAAGCATCAATTTAGGCCAATGAAATCATAACGGTTTTGCTTTTGAAATTGTTGTTTTTAACTCCTCCGTTCGTAAGTTTTAAGGGGAAGTTTAAGCATGTGGATACGCATGCTTTTACTGTCTCTGCTGAGCTTCCTGTGCCCCCAACATTAACTGTTTTTTTGTGTGACATTTTTTGTTTTTTCTTCTTTATACCGAATGTATTGTCTTTCCATATCTGAGGAGATTTTAAAGCCTGCAGGGCTTTTGTTTTACGTGACATCCTGATGCTTACAGTGCCGTGCAAAAGTGTTTTTCTGAAAATATAATGATGATTATTTTTATTATTATTTTCGAATTAATCCATTATTCCGCTTCAGCGACTCAAGCAGAAGAAGTTTCACACCTAAAAATATTTTAACTAAAATGCAATTTGCAATAACTTGGCCTTTTTGCAATTAAATTAATTATTTATTAATTTATCACAATTAATTGGGGGTGAAATCAAATCAATACTGTTTAAGTGATTCCTTTTGACTGACAGACGATGTCTTTTCGAGTTTGTTAGTTTGATGTTATTCCAGTGGTCATATTATACAAGAAAACACTTTTGCATGCCACTGTATCCTCTGGTTCTCTGTTTACATAATAGCTCAATATTCTTTTATTCGTGCACACTTCTGTTTTATAACGCCGTCTGGTGAATATTTTGCCCTTTTTTTTTACTTGTTTAAATGATCTACAAACGAATGTGCAATATTTACACACATTTAAAAGTGAAGTATGGAGTAAGGAAAATGCGCAGCAGTCAACTGTGGAGGATTCTTTTCAGTATAACATGAACATAGGAAAACCACACGAAGCGGTAGAGAGACACTGAAGATACCTAGATGTAGCCCGTTCTGACCCGCGGTTGAAGTCAACATTTCTGGCTGTACATTGACATTTACGGATTGAAGCTGCATGTCAAAACACTTGAATATTTAAAGTGGCAAATATGTCAGTTGCTGTCAAAGAAGGCTTTTAGACAAAAACACTAATGTTTTACTTTAATCAATCATCACATTTATAGTAGAGTAAGTACCTAGTATTAAATAGAAACTAAATATTTCAATTCATTCGACTTGTTAGACATGATCTATTCTCATTATCATCATCTTGGCCAAAGGTTTTTGAGCCATTAAAAACGAACATGGTACAGAGGGAGAACCTCACGGTACGATACAAGTGTAACGATTGATTGCAATATTCTACATAGTTATCTAAAAATAAATTATTACTTGACTTGATTTGATAAAAAAAAATCTTTATTTAAAAAACAAAACATTGTTAGTGCCAGAAATCATGTTAATTCTAACTCAGGGTAACATGTGAAATTTTGTTTCTATACAGAAAAGATGAAATCTAGATGAAATATCAATATTTTATTTTAGATAAATGTTGCAATTATATTGTTGTATCGTTATTTTTTCACACTCCATTACCCCCGTTTTGTTGTTGTTTTGTCCACTGTCAAATTTTAAAAGAAATATTTCTGATGTGTAGAAATTATACAGTAGGACTTTGCACCGTCACTCCGTTTCATTATCATGCTTCACTACCATAATACATATTTAAGGTACATATACATATACTTTATATACACACTAAATAGGCGTAAACATCCTCGTGAAAATCAAAAAAATATCTTTTTTAAATCTCTACTGTTGGTAAAAAGAATGAACACTATATTATGACTATAAAACATGATAGAGTTAAAGATGCTGGTATTAAGATGCATTCAGACTAGGATGTATAATTTCTGAACCCAAATCTGTGAAATTTTTGAAGTAGTTGCTTAAACAACAGCAAATGTTTGTGTCATAATCGGCTCTTAGTTATCTTGCTCTTCTTTTAAATATATATATATATATATATATATACAAGACTTTATAAGGAGTATATTATCATTTCAGCGTACATCCCTAGCTCAGCAGTGATTGGATCATTTAGAAACAGTGGTCCTAATCTTTTGGCCAAGTCTACCAATCACATTCCACGTCCACGATCGATTATTTGAGTGAAGAAAAAGGTTTGCTGGACGTGAAGAACCCACGGCGGTCCTGTTTAGGTCTTCTCTGATCTACCTTTAGAAGCCCCGAAGACCTCTTTTCTACCAACACGTAAGCCTCCGAACATTTCAGTGAAATTACTCAGTAGCTTACTTTGCTGCTTGCTGCTTTTCCTCTGCCTGACTCTAGGCGGCTAGTTGCCTTCCAACAGAGTGAGCGGTCCCCGGGGGGTCCGAAGAAGATCAAGCACTCCCTGTGTTTTTGTTGATGCTGTCGCACTCCTAACATACACAAGACAGAGATCAGTCATGGCTCTAAATAACCAAGTGAAAATAAGTGATCAAAGCTCATGAGATATACCATTATTGTACAGGTGTTTACATATTGTTACTGCATTTTTTTTTGTTCATTTTAGCTTAGAGTCGAGGGAGGTCATCTCTCTGCAAGTGTTTCCTTCCTTATTTATTTGTGATTTGGCCTTGAAACTTATGTAATAAAAATTCAGTTTGTGTCGAACAACATGACTTGTGCTTCTCTTTTCCGGAACCTGCTCGCGACTTGTGACAGAGGCTTATCTGTGGTTTAATCAGAATCATCCTCAAACCACAGTTGCTATGGCAACGAAGAACCCCTTGTGTGTGTGTGTGTGAGTGAAAGAAGGGAGGTGTGTGTTTGCATTAATGCTCGTGGAACATTTTGTTATTTGGCCCTCGTCGTTTTTTTTTACTTGGCCATGATTCATATCCGGTCTTTTATGACATGATATGATATGATATAATTATGATGTACTTGTAATTCATCCTGAATTACTCTGTGTTTACTTCATATGGTTTTTGTTTATTTTATTTATTCAAGCCGTCATAATCTTTGATAAATTACAAAAATCGAAACAATTGAAAATCTGAGGCCGGTCATTCACATGCGATTTCCACTTTTTTACTCCTTTATTTAAAGCCATCAAGAACAAGCCATACGGTAAGTAACTTCCATAATGTAAGTTGCATATAGAACTATATTAAAGCCACACCAGGTAAGATTTTCATTATCGTATTTTCTTTCAAAAACAATTAGTTCCATTTTGAATTAAAACAACACAACTCTGTTTGTTTCTTGAACGTTCTCGCTTTGCAACCTTTACTTGGTGACGTAGCCCCATAACGACGTGATTAATAAATTGTTTAACAGTAGTTTGTCGGAGACGGTAGTTTTATTCATTTACATCATGGCTCAAGTACTGAGGGCAACAACACTTAAATATAAAACTTTACTTCTACAGAGATGGGGCAAATTTTGGGATTTTGCAGGTCTCCAGCCTCCAGGTGGGGCTCTACAAGGAAGTGCTTACGTGACAGGAAGATGAGATATTGAGCAGAAGAAGAGGATATTTTCAAAACAAAAGGTAGTGTTGTTATTTAGTTTTTAACAGCTAATTTATGCGTCATTCTCACACCCTCAATATAAAAAAACACGTTGAAAAGCGCTAGATGTAGCTTTTAAGTTATAGGTCATCAGAGACATTAGAGACGGCAGCGTAAAACCACTGACCTGACTTGACACTGACTAAAAAGATGACAAAAGCTTTCAGAGAAAATTTAAGCAGAAGACTGTAGGTTCAACATGACTGTTTTGGTAGGCTAGTTATTTTTAGAGGTAGCTAGCACTGCGCTAATAACCCTGTTATTAATGGGATATTGCAAAAATATGGGGAAAAAACACAATTTCTCCATTGATATTCCATGTTGAATAGCCTGTGGCTAATGGACAGGAATGGTCTGTCTATGGAGAAATTATATTTCTATTCATCTTGTCTCTGGGTCAAAGTAACCTACTGGCTGGAAACAAATGTGTTTGTGGTATCCTTTGTGTTGTCCCCAGGTCAAGGTAAAAAACCTCCAACACTGCATATGTAGGTCGTTGAACTTGACCCAAAAACAACACAAAGGATATGACAAACAAATTTTTTTTTTTGGGCCAGAGATGAAATAAGGCTGTAGTTAAGTCTGAAATATACTAGGTTTTTTAAGCTTCCGGGCAAAGTTAAAAAATTGCACCTTTATCCTGGTGGTGGAGTCGGCGACGCTTTAGTTTTCACGACACATTTGTAACGAGACTCCTCTTCCTTTTAGATGGAGCCACAAATGAATATACATTCTAGCGTTCATATTGTCTTTTTCTTTCATAAATCTACCCTTAACTCTTTCCTTTGGGTGGTCATAATGTTATTTCAGATTTGAATTGTAGCTGAACATACTACCTCTTATGGGTGTGTCGTATCATCCTCAGCCTTCTGATCTGAATTCCCTTTGAATGTCTGAAGACAAACTCGATAATCAGGAGCTCGATGATGTGAGCGACACGATTCTTCCACTGGCCTCCTTCTCTCCGTTAATTAAGAAGGACAAGGACGACGGTGAAGAGCTGTCACTTCCATCCTCGCCACCGCCTCGGACGCCTGAGTGAGTCACTGGCGCTTTATGAATGCACGGTCGCCAGAGAATAGCCAAGGACATGTTCTCGTATGGCTTCTCTCGTTCTTCGGCTCTTCCTCAGAACTTTTCTCTCCCTCCCTCGCTCGCTGTGCCAGCGTCCTCCTTCTGTCTCTATGAGTCAGAAGTGCGCAAAAAAACTTATCTGTGTTTGTGCTTCACTCCTCCGAGAGCCAGGAGTTTACCCAGCGATGAGTGGAGGAATGTTGGTGCTGAAGCTGAGACGCGTGGAAACAATCAGATCAAATTTGTATCATTAGCATCTCTATCAGGCTGATGTTGGTGTCGACACCTTTTACTAGGGCTGTGTGGCCTGTCCCAGCTAGACAGGGTGAGGCCCATGAGAAACACACTCGGAACAGGATATTTAAAAAGGGGATGAAAGCTTTTCTCTTTAACATTCACATAATATAAGAGTTATTTGACCAGCAAATTCATTTTATTTATAAATTATATTTAAACAACAGATTTAATCATCTTTACCACTTCAAAGCGTTTCGTCACAATTGTTGTATTGTTTTGTATTATATCAGTTTATTGAATGTTTAAATTTAACATTTCAAATGTTAAAATGTTGAATCTTTTTAATGAAATGTTTTTTTATTATTATTTTGTTAAATAATTGAATTTATTAATTTATATATTGAATTTAATTTATTTTATATTTAAGCATTTCTAATAATTGAAATAATAAATCGAATATTTAGAAAATGAAGGCATTTTCTATGCATTGAGTTTGATATATTTAAGTAAATGTTCTGAATTAAATATGTTTTCATAGCCTTTAAATGTAACATTATAAAGTTGCTATAATAGTGGCAACCTTTTTATAGGCTAATAACCCTATTCCATAAATTATTTTAAATATTTTTTTAAATTCAATAGTTTTTTTAATTGTAAGCCTTTTGTTGGTATAATAAACATTTTGAAACATTTTTATTAAATGTTTCAAAATGAGTGGATTTGTTTACAAATAGTTTCATATTCCTATTCCTTTTATTTAAAAAATAATAATTCTAAATGATTTTTTTTTTTTTAGTGTCAGCCTATTGTTGGTATAATCTTTATATTTAATTTAAAAGGCTCTGAGTTAAAAAGTAATATTGAATTTAGATTTCAATTACTGTATATCCAACTCTTTGTGCAAAAAAACTAACATATTATTTTAATTATTAAGAAAAATAAATGCAACTTATCGATATAAAAGCTATTTATTTAATTAAAAAAACATTAAGATGCTTGTAAAAAAAAACATTTTAATATAAAAATGTTAAATTCAACCATTTAATATACTAATACAATAATACCGTTATATACTCCATAGTTTTGAGCGTCGTATTGGAAAAACTTTTTATTAATCTCCACAATTATTCAAAAATATTCAGGGGGTCGTCTGTAGACTAAACCCTGTGCGATGGAAGAATGTAACTGGTAACTGTTGATGTGAGGGAGGGAGAAGTGATATGTCTGGCCGATGACTCACCGATGCTGGGGTATTTATAGCACCAAGGGAGGGGTCTGATGGAGGGCGGGGGGCTCAGGGAGCGAGCGGCTTGGGAGGAAGCCAGGATGTTATCGTCTCTCCGTCAACTGGGAGTGGTGGAGGGAGAGACAGACGCCGCTGAGATGAGACAAATGGTGGAGAGTGGAAGCTTAATTGGCGTGAGGGGAAAAGACGAATTAGCGAGACAAGCGAAAGGGTTTCAAAAGATGATGCCGGGGAGTGAATGACAACAATTATTCCTCCTCCTCCAGAATGAGACTCCTGTTCAGTGAACACACCTCGGTGATGAACGTTGTCCTGGTGCTCTGTATCCTCCACATCCTCCCTCGTCTGCTGACGTCAATGACTCTCTGCAGACGCTGACATGTACGCTCGGCCTTCCACTCACAGAGGTGAGTCACAGCCGATGGTTCCAAGCTCAGGGGCGTCAGACTTCCATCATACTGAGTGGGATCCACAGGTGAGGATCCATAACGGATCTTGTTAGACCTGGACCCCAGGGGCTGGATGGAGAATAGTCTTCGATTTCACATTTTCGATTCATATTCCGTATATCAGTGGTCCCAAACCCATGGTCAGGGGACCTTTACCTGCCCATGCTGCATTTGTTTCAGGGCCACACAGTAAGAGAGTTATATAATATATGGTCTTTCAAGCCAATACTGTCTCACAATGTTTTATTTTGAAAAAAAGGTTATATTTTCTCCGAAGTAACATTTGATTCTTTACACGTCAAAGCGTTTATTTGAGTCGAGTTTACTCACAAAACCTGTAAACTTTAAAGTTTTAACCTCGACTAAAGAATATAATACCGACGTCAAAGTGGGGGATTCTTTGATGTGATTTTAGTTGAATTAGTCTCATTAGTTTAAAAACAAAAATGAAGTTAACTACAACTGGGTACCAGTGCTGTAGAGACAGCACTGGACTGTAAAGGTCCCCTGAATGAGTTTATGGAATGATAGTTGATGAACTAGTTCATATTTTGGTTCATATTTTTTCATTTTTATATGACAACTTTAATGTACGAGTCACTTTGTATCTAATTCTATTTATATCTATGATTCCATTATATACTGTATTTCACAAAAACACTCTACTCTAACATAATACTGACAATAAGTGTAAAATAGTTCATGATATGACAATTTTCGACTTGACAGCTTCTATTATATGGATGAGAGCATTTCCAACTAGTGATGAAGCTTCATGGATCAGTGTCATGTTGTTAAGAGGTCAGTAGGTGGCACCATCAGTTTAAGAATGATGTGATGTTTCTTTAGAACAATTGTTCAAAACAAAGGAAAATAGTGCAGAGACCGCCATCTAGTGGACTCTGAAAATAATGATACGGCTTCATGAAGCTTATACAGACCGTTATTATTTCTATTCAATTTTATTTAAAGTCTTATCATAACAAAGTTATCTCAAGACACTTTACAGTTGAATTAAGACTATAGTGGAGAAAGGAAAATCAGATCCAGCAACTCAAAACACTGTGCTGTGAGCTATAGCGAGGAAAAACTTCCTTTTAGAAGGCAGAAACCTCGAGCGGAACCTGACTCATTGTTGACGGCCTCCTGCTTTGACCGGCTGGGAGGAAGGATGTGGGGGTAGACGGATGGATATGGAGAAAAGTGAGGGAGGATGCAGTGAGAGAAAAGAGGAGAGTGTAGGAGAGTCCATGGAGGTGCTGGAGAGAACTCAGGATCTGATGACGTGATGAATGTAATGCAGAAAAGAAGGATACACAGAGCTTGGTGTCCAGCAGCATTCTCAGCCTATAGCAGCTAAGATAAACAGAAAGGCTTATTATAGGCTTTATAGAAAAGTTAGGTTTTAAGATTGTTTTTAAACATAGAGAGGGTGTCTGCCCTCCGGACTGAAGCCGGTAGTTGGTTCCACAGCAGAGAGGCATGAAAACTGAAGGCCCTGGCTCCAAATCTACATTTAGAGATTTGTGGTATAACTAAAGATCTGAGTTTAAGGATCGTAAGGTCCTAGAGGGTTGGTAAGTTTGGATTAAATCTTTAATGTATGTTGGTGCTAGACCATGTAAGGCTTTATAGGTTAGGAGAAGGATTTTAAATTGTATTCTACGTTGTGTTTGTGACCCAAGAATTGGGTGTTTTTGAATTGTCTCTTTTGGTATTTTATTGTTGTGTACTGGTTTTGAAACTTTCTGCTATTTTGTTCGTTTTCTGTAGTTTGTGTGCATGTGTAACTGCTTGTGTTTAATTACTTTTAGTGCATTTTGTTTGTTTTGTGCCGTAAGTGTTGTCTTCTGTTTACTGGTAATGTCCTGAGTAAATGTGTGTACTGTGTGTAGATAAAAGTTTTTTTTGTTGTCGTTTTAATATGTGTGTTGTGTGTCGACACCCTTTGTTACGTCTCAACAAGTGTGAGTTGATCTTTATGTGTGCAGTTGAAAACTTGCTATTCTGCACACAAAACCAGTCCTTTGTTAGTTTTGGGACCAAATCGGAGCGAAAAAAAATCGCCTGTCGCTTCTCAAAACTATTAAAAGAAAGAATAAAAATGTTTGGGCAGTGGAGGTGAAGTCATTAAAAGATGGCTCCCACGGCTTCTCTCTGACATTTAACATAAAGCTGGACCTTCATTACCTTATTATCCTTCAAGCTCCTGTCGGGATCGAGCGCTCCTCATTACTGCCTCTCACTTCTAATGGCCGCCACAAAAACATGGCCGCTTTAATCATCTGAATCCCTCCTGTGTGAGGGGAGTGTTTGCGGCGCAGATGGGGAAGAAGCCGCTAATAATCTGGTTATAGGAGGCTTGAATGTATAACGCTGGAGGAGAACGCCGCGAGGCTGCGTCGCCATGGAGACCATGGTCGAAAAAAAAGGTGAGCCATGACAACGGATGTGCCGCCTTATGATGCGTTGAAGTAGTGAGGGAGGAAAATAAAGGGATGGCCTCGACTTCATCTATTCAGCGTCCAGGAGACGGTGATGCAGCGTGTAAATGGCTTTTCATCCATGAAAGACTTCAAGGTTTTCTTTTTCTCCTTGAGGCTTGAAGGAAGCCTGGGTTCTGCTTTAATTGAGTAGGCTTTGTATTGATAGCATCCAGGTGTTAGCCTCTAGTTAGTTTTTTTATCGGGTATAAAAGTATCGGAAGTACCAGGGCCAATGCAATACTGCCACTCCCAAAATGAGACTTTAGTTATGACTAAGATTGTACTCAAAGATTTATTGTGTGTACGATGGATTTTGCACATACAAAAATGTTCAGTGTGTATAGTTTAATTAATATATACTGTTAGTAGAAGGTTCTGGGGGGAGCTTTCAGCATTTTTTCAACGGAATTCATTTCCTTGTTTAATGTTTTATGTTTTCAGTGTGAATTTGGGTCATTTTTGTCATAGTTGTACGTGTTAGTTTATAAATTGGCTCCATTCTAACTATATAATCAAAGCTCTATAAAGTATCTTTACTTTCATTGGCTGCAGTTTGGGGCCCCTGGTCTAAGGTGTAGTCTGAAATAGTTTATGATTCTTTAGATAATTCAATGAAATGTGTTTATTTTTTTTCTTCATCTAGCTCATCTTCTCCCCCTTCTCTATTTTCTTCTTTCCATTCTTATTTGACTTCTCTTTCTACTTCTTTTTCCACTCCACTTTCTTCCTCTGTCTTCTTATTCATATCCTTCATCATATATTCATCGACCTTTTGTTCATCTTTGTAATTTTCTTCTTATTAGTTTTCTTATTTATCTTTCTCCTCCTTTTTATTTATCTAAGTCCTATGTTTTCTTTGTCTTATTACTCCACCTCTTATATATCTTCTTCCTCTTTTTTTCTTCCCCTTTTCCCCCCACTTTCCCCATCTGTGCTTTTAAAATTCTTTGGGTTTTTTCTTAATAGTATTTCTTCGTATACCACGTGTTTGTGTTTATACCAGTTGTGTTAGTGGCATCATCCTTGATTATTTGTCTTTGTGTGTTTCAGTGTTACATTTGTGTGAAAATATTCAAGCTTAATTATTTGTTTATGTGGACTTATATTCAGGGATATTCTTTTCCTAGCCAGTGAACATTTCCTCATGACTTGTGCAGCATAAACATGTGTGCGTCTGTTGTAGGATTGTGGATGTTTTTTTTTGCTGTTGTTTTTTGTGAATCACGTTTTCTGAGTGATTCTTTTTTGTGTGTGTTTGTTTTGCTCCAGTCTACAGCCTTCTAATCAAAAAGAGGCGTGTTTACATTTTAAGAATTAACCCCCCCTGACCCCCCGAGCCTGAAGCCCAATATTTCTGTAAATATTGAATCAGGATCGGATCAATGCTTTCCAATGAATGAGCTCAGGTGAGTAAACGCTCAGGCGTGTTACAGACAACGATCAAACTCCGGAGCGTCACACGGATGACTCACCCGCGGATGAATGTGTTGCCGTGGCAACGATGAGACGCTGTTAATTATTCCATCACCAATTAATCGAGCCTCGTCTCTTCAGGTTTCTTTACTAACCGCCTGTTTGAATACAAACTCCCACGATTGAAGCGTCCCCAGTGTTTCATTACAGAGTAAAAAAACATGCTGTGATTGTTTGTGATTCATGTTGAGCTTGTGTTTGTGGTGAAGACAAAGGATGATTTGAAGAAGAAGAAAAAACTAAGTCATCGTATTAAAACACCTGTTAATTCCAAACAATCCTAGTTAAAAGTTTTCTAGAAATCCATTAAAAACAGTAGATAAAATAAAATGTAGTTCTGGATGAATCTCGGATAAACAAGCAAAAATAGCTGATAAAGTTGTGAACGTTTGAATGAAATATTATTGATTGGACGATGCTAGAAAAGTTTCATCTGGATTACGTATTGTTTATTGATCGTCACCCACTCGTATGGCCTCTCACTGCTGCTGCTAACGCGCTTGCTACGTTCAGAACTAGCTTAAAAAAGAACTTGATATAACAAAGAAATCATGCAATTGTATTAGCCAAATTTTGCTATCGCTAGGTTAGCTTGATAACAGGTTAGCAACTCGGGTTGGATTCTCTCTTAAGAAACTTTTACGATGAAAGCAAATAGATTTGTTGTTCGTTTTGAATTATTATATTTTAAATATATACAGAGTTTTTAAAAAAGAAAATCAGATTGGATCCTTGGCAGGGGTATGCACTCTGTCAGTGATTTTCTATCATTTTGAAGAGAGAGGAGTGCAAATCTTTTGGGACATATTTTTGGCAGTTTAAGCATCTGTTCAAGTTGACAAAATCCTCATTTTCGTGGGCGAGAAAAACATGGTTTGTATGGAACGACGCGCACTGACAGCGCTACAGTCTCAGGAGAGAAAATCAAACTCTAAGCCGTCAGCAAGTCTCAGAGGCCGATTGCACCAGTTAAAACAAAAGCATTTGTTTGCCTCTGGACCCCGACAGAGTCTGATCCAGTTGAAGACGCAGCTGAGGAAATATGCTGACCACTTTCCTCCTTTGTTGTTGTGATGCACGAGCAGCTTCACACGTCACAAGCTACGGGTTATTTTTAGTAAGCGGTGCAACCAGGAAACAACTGACGTCAGGAAATCACGTGAGATCAATCAGAATCTCTTTCACCTTAAACAATAGAGTCGCCCACAAATAAAAAACACTTCAGCTCGAAAACCTGATCTGATATTTCTCCTGCTCGCCGTTTGACTCCAGATGAGAATCATGCCTGGTTCTTAATGTGTTTTAATGTTGCCGTTTGAATGATTGATGACGGCGCTGGGGAGGAGTCGACCTTCTGGAAGTGCTGCAGTCCCTCCGAGTATAAGAATGTTTTCTGAATGAGCCGTGATGTCAGAGAAGTGACGCTGGAGGATTACGCAACACTTCCTACACCGACTCTCAAGAGTTTTCTTCAAGCTTGTTTT
The DNA here is from genome assembly GCF_982586985.1 of Callionymus lyra. Lineage (NCBI taxonomy): Eukaryota > Metazoa > Chordata > Actinopteri > Syngnathiformes > Callionymidae > Callionymus > Callionymus lyra. The sequence continues at coordinate 6,172,841 of NC_141833.1, forward strand.
TTGCAAGATGGTAAATAAAGTCTGAATTCATGTTCATACCCTGATCAACCTTAACTATATATAGACATACTGTATATCATTTTGTTTTACCGTTGCTATGTAACAGTAGAAAGTGCGTAATTAGAGACTATTATTTTATTGTCTTCTTCCTTTTGTTCTTTTTTATCTATTTCTCCATTCGTATTCTCCTCTACTTCCCATTATTGTCTTAACATTTTCTGCTTCCTCCTCTTGCTTCATGTTTTCTTGTGTCCTTAGTGTTGAAGACACTCTTTATCTTCTTCAATCTACTTCTCTTTATATCTTCCTCTATTTCTTCTCGTCTTCTGCATTCTTCTTCCCCCTTTTACTTGTTCCTTGTTTTCTTTTTCCTATTTTTTTGTTTCTTATTCCCCATCATCTACATTATCTTGTCCCCTTTTTTCATTTTTTTCTTCCAACTACTCTGTCTTCTCTTTCTTCTTCACTTTCTTTTCCCACACGTTCTTCCTCTCCATCTTATTCTTCTCCTTCCTGTTCAACCTTTTTTGTCTTTGTGATTTTATTTAATTATTATTTCCTCTACTTTTATTAGATTTTCTTCTCCTTTTTCCTTTTTTTCTTCATTTTCCCCCCCATCTAATCTTCTTCCATCATATTCTATACAATGGTTCTATACATCTCCTTCTCTTTCCCTTCTTTTTTTCCCCCTTTTACTTGTTCCTTGTTTTCTTTTCCTATTTCCATTGTTCCTAATTCTTTATTTTCTCCTTCAAAGTACTGTTTGACTACATTTTCTTCCTTTTCTTCCTTCTCCGACCTGTTCAACCTTTTGTTTGTCTTTGGGATTTTCCTTTTATTAGTCGTCGTATTTTTCATCCTCCACTCCTTCTTATTTATTGTAGTCGTGCTCTTTTTCTTTTTTTGTCCCCCCGCCCTTATATTATTTGTCTTCTTCCTCTACAGCAGCTTCTTCTTCTTCTCCTCTTCCCTTTTTTCCCTTCATCTTCTTTCATCACATTATCCTTCCTCAACTTCATTTCAATCTCCCAATATTTATTCTCCTCTTCTCGCTTCTTCTTTTCCACTACAACTCGTTCCTTATTATATGTCCCTTATCCCTTCTTTATTTTCTTCTTCCAACTCTTCTCTCTCTTTTCCTACTCATTCTTCCTCACTTCTTATTCATCATCTTCCTGTTCAACCTTTTTGTAGACTTTGTAATTTTCCTTTTACTATTCTTATTATTTTTTATTCTTTATCTTAGTCCTTCTTCTTCTTCTTTTTTACCCCATCTTTTCATTTTTATAAACAGTGGATCATTGTCTGAATCAGGGGGAAGCGATTGTTAATCTACTCACACAATGTAATATACACAATAATTGGGGACTTTTTAAAGGAATGTGGCTTCGTCTTTGCTGCATCTCAGCCTGTGAGTCATCCCTGAGGGTTAACTCTTCCCACTCCAACCATCCTATGATTTATTTTGTGATCGAAAACTGTTGATAACGGAAGAAAAAAGACTGTCCCTCGGAATATATATATATAAATAAATGCGTGTTGATATAATATCTGAAATAAACTCAATAAAAACCCATCGATCGGCAGTGGAGAACTGGGCGGGCGCAGTGCAACAGACGAGCTATTTTTAAAAGAGTCTCTTTTTTTTTTTCATGCTAAAAAACCTGAATCATTTATAGGTGGAGGACGAGGAGCGGCGGCTGCGTGCGTGGAGCGATGACGCGCTGGTCAGGTGTCGAGTCATATAGCGAGGGGAGCTGTCCTGGTGCTGAAAACACCAGAGCCTCTCCGAGAGATGCGACACACCTCCACTGCTGTCTGAGCGTTATTACCAAAGGTAAGAGATCTGTTATTAATATAATAGTGTTTATGTTTTTTAGTATTAGGATGTTTTTTTAAATCCGCTGTTGCCCATAACAACAAGCGGGTGACTCATCCGCGGGTGCGAGCATCACCGAATCAAAACAAAGGTTGTTTTTTTTTATTGACATTTCTGATCTTTCTTCCAGGTAATACATAGCCTATAATGCTGCATTTTCACCACAAGTTGCCCGCCGGGTTGGCTCTGCCGCTGCTCGCGCTTCTCCTCCTCCATGCGTGCGCGGTGCAGTCCGCGTCCCTTCCCCGACATTACAGGCTCCGAGGCGGGGAGAGCGAGCCCGCCTACCCGCCCAGCCCCGACATGGTCAAAGCCCTGGAGTACATCGAGAACCTGAAGCAGCGCAACAGGGCTCGACCCGAGCAGGCGGATTACGACGAGGTGGACAAGTTTCGGGTGTTGCTCCAGCTCGCGGCCTCCCAGCAGCAGCAGCAGGACCAGGATCCGGGCGCGCGTCCGAAGCCAGACGTCACCGCCGAGCAGCTGATGCAGGCGCTGCTGAGGTCCCTCCAGGACCCCGCCGCCCGGGAGGCGGCGTCCGCGCCCAGGAACGACCGCCGAACTCACCGCCACCGCGCCAAAGACCCGGAGACTCCCGCGGGCGATTACGGTAACTTCCCGAGGGCGCACAAGAAGTACCCGCTGATGTTCGAGGACGAGGAGAACGCGGAGGCGGCCAAGCGGGCGACGGAGGACCTGGACGAGCAGTACACCCCTCAGAGCCTCGCCAACCTGCGCTCCATCTTCGAAGAGCTGGAGCGGATGCCCATCGGTCCCGGGCAGAAGAGGAACGCGGAGGAGGAGGAGGGGGATGGCGGGGATGAAGAGTGGGTCCCCGTGGAAGAGAGGGAGGAGACGGAGGAGGTTGTCAACGGGAGTCATGAAGAGGTGGCGAGGGCGCTCGGGGAGGAGGAGGAGGAGATGCAGAGGCGGGAGAACCAGGAGGAAGCCGACGATGACACCAAGATGGTCGACTACTACCTGCTGAAGGTCCTGGAGATGAGCGATCAGACCCAGAAGAGGGAAAAGACCGGGGAGCAAAGGAAGAGGCTCATTCGACCCTCCATCGTTGACCCCCGGGCTTTGAAGGAGCTGCTGGAGCTCTCCCTGAAGCTCCACGTCCCACCGCAGGATCTCATCGACATGCTGCTCACAGAGGAGCTCAGGAAGCTCCATCGCAACCCTCAAGCCTCCTCGACCCGGTACGTGACCGGCCCGGCGCCCAAGGTCAGGTACTACAGCCGGAGACTGCCCCTGAAGAGCAAGACCACCGCCCCCGAGGATATGGACCGGGAGGACTTCTTGGACATCATCGGGGTGGAGACCATCAGCAATGAATATCCGGTGATCCAGAGGCCCATGAAGACTTCACCACCCGTGGCAGCGGCCAACCCAGCGGTGAATTCCGGGGTGGCAAAAATAGCAAGTCCATCCGGGCGCAGAGAGAACCTCTTCTTATCGGAGCTCAACAAGATGCCCTTCAAACGTCAATCCGACGACGACGGGGACGATGGAGACGACGTGGAAGACGAGGTGACCACTTACCTGGCCGCGAAGATCCTCACCGAGTACCCCAACACCATCGCCAAGAGGGACACCCAGGCCCAGATGAAGGGGCAGTTCCCCTACGACCTGTACGAGCGGGCCATGAAGGAGTATCTGGGCCAGTCGGACTCGGATAAGAGACCGCTGGCGAAGAGGGAGGCCGAGGATGCCACGGAGGAGGAGGAGGTCAACCCCACCGACACGCAGGAGAAGGAGGAGGCCGAGAAGACTTCAGCCCCACAGACCATGATGGAAGGAGTTGAGACGGATCACCGCGAAAAAAACGCAGCTGGGATGTAGATCGAAACCTCCCCCCCCCCACCAGGACCCATTTCCCGCAAAAGGCGCACGAAAAAACCCTAAATATATTTATTTAATTATAAAGTTTGGTGTGATCTAGTTTGCCAGTTTCTATAATATGAACCATAACCGATATAACCTGGTGAAAGTAACTCTGCTGCAACGGTGATGTCATAGAATGTATGGAAAAATAAAGTGTTATGACGCGAATTGTAAATTGACAGTTAAAATACTCAGTGAGGCTCTGAGGTATTTTTAGTATGATAATATTTTGCTGCCAGTCAATTTGCCAAAAAAAAAAAAAAGGAAATGTCAATTTACTAAAAGTGTGGATTGTATAAGATTTTTTTTAATGTTAGGGCCACACGCCGGGGCCAAGAGCGAGTGTTGTGGTGACTCGTGATATATTCAGGGTTAGTGACGATGTTGTTATTCCGGATACTTATTACTCAGTCTGAATATTGGACTGTCGCTTGCCTTCCGAACCCTTTCATACTGCAGAGCTCTGTGTTGTCGGCCTACCAGTGGTTGTGTCATGTGACGCTCATTTTTAAAACCATTTTGTACATGTTCAACAATGTGTGACCAATCACAGATGAATAAAGCATCAGCGGTACTATTTTTCTTCTTTGCTGAGTTGTTGCCTTTTTCACCCCCGAAAAAAAACAAAACAACATGTACCAAAATACAAGTTTAATAAAAATTTACAAAACTGTAATCATCACTCAAAGTCGCCATGGTTACCTGTCCTAAAATACTAATAAATGAACAATCCCTTTTTATTAACATTTTCCTAATGTCTTATTTCGACTCACACAATTCAAACAGCTATAAACAAATATCTTAAAGGCTCATAAATAACATGAAGAAGGCCACTTTTTGCTTGAAAAACATTTCACACCATGGACTTGACTCCCAGTGTGTCATTGACCTCCACTTGTGACGTTAAAACGCAGGTTTGGCCATGTACTCCTCCATCGTCTGCAAACGAAGAAGAAAAGGCTTTTTAGCTTCTCTATCGACTCCCTCGGCATCACGTCAGAAATGTTAAGATAACCTGTGAAAAAAAAACAGCGACACACACAAACTAACACAAGCGTGAGCATCTAACCTTTCTGTCCATATTCAAGGTCATCCAAACAGCTCCACCTCAAACCACTCACTGTTGCCATCCTGAAGCGATAATGGTCAAAATGAATAAAGAAGACTACAACTCCTCAAAATACAAAAGTCCAGCCCATCATCAAAGTGTTAGTCGGCCCGACTGAGAAGCACAGAGCGACACAGCCCCGGGTTATCAACCACACAACCATAGAGCAGGAAGGGGATCAGCCACGACACTACTTTCCAGCAAATCTGTCTCTCACTCCCTTCCAAAGAGAGAGAGAGAGAGACTCAAACACACAAAGGTGAGGGAAACACAGCAGCAAACCCCAAATCTTGACTAGTAGCTACAAGAGAAACGCACACCAGGGATTCAGCGACACAACTTGATTGGATGATTGTGACGCTGACTTCCTGCTGCCAAGTTCACAGCAAACTATCAGATTTAACAGGTCCCACCTGGATTACGGAAGCCTTTTTGATGGGTTTAAAACTGCTTTAGAAGTATTTATGTTACATACGTAAAACAGAATCGCCTCTATCGCACATCTCTATAACACGACTAAAAAGTGATCATTATTTTGCCTGTGAATTCATATTTGCGTTTAACATTATTATAATTTAAATGAAACTTTGAAAAGTAGATGAAACTAATGACACTTGATCTAAAAGTCTTAAACCCACTGGGTTTTAAAAGGACAAATATATTTATTTACACTTGTCCTGTTCAGAGGCAACAGTAAAAGGGTTAAATACTGGTTTCTAAAGATCAAATCAAATCCCAGAAATTATTTAAACTCATGTGTTACGTTTCACGTAGAAATGTGAACCTAACAGTTTGAGCTAGCCTTGCATTTATTGGCTGATGCTAGCTAGCTAGCTAGCCATTTTCCCCAAACTCGAATCTTGAATCATTTCTAGATTTAAGTTAAATAATAAAGTCATTAACCAGTAGTGATGGTCAGATGAAGCTTCATGAAACAGTGTTATTATTTCCAGAGTCCACTAGATGGCGGTCTCTGCACTATTTACCTTTGTTTTGAACAACTGTTCTATTGAAACATCACATCATTTTCAAACTGATGGCGCCACCTACTGACCTCTAACTGTTTCCTGAAGCTTCATCGGACTATCAGTAGTTCCCAGACAAGATTATTTTAGTTATAAACCGGTGCTAGCTAGCATCGGCTAACAAACAATGCTCAAACCGCTTGGTTTTAAAACTCTACATTTCTGGATGAAACGTGAAACACACAGTCTGTAGTTACTTAACTTCGTTCTTGTGAAACATAGATTTAAACCATTCACAAGAAGAAATGAAAACTAGTGATGGTCTGATGAAGCTTCATGAAACAGTGTCATGTTGTTGAGAGGTCAGTAGGTGGCGCCATCAGTTTGAAAATGACGTGATGTTTCATTGAATCGGTTGTTCAAAACATGATAAATAGTGCAGAGACCGCCATCTAGTGGACTCTGAAAATAGTGACACTGCTTCATGAAGCTTCATCGGGACCATCACTAGTGAAAACCAGGTGATTGACCAAGATGATCAACTCAGGGAGGGACCTTTAAATATGCCACACAACGAATCACACTCTACTACCAGAGCAACAACCCTACCCCCTCCATGATTGTCTTGCAACAGACACCACATGCACACACACCACATCAAGCTCCTCACAAGCTGCTGCTCAGTGGCTCAAGTGTGCGACGCTCGCTCGCGGCCTCACCTCCTGCAGCATGTCCGAGGCTTCGATGGATCGGTTCACCACCTGTTTGGACGTCTCCTGTATCTCCCCGCCGATGAGGAACTCATCCAGTATAAAATAGGCCTTCTCGAAGTTAAAGATGATGTCCAGCTCGCACACCTGCGGGGTCACAGTCGCCCCAGTCAAAACAAAAGTTTATCTTGTGTATATATTTTTTGAGACGGTGCATGAATACATTGCCAAAGTATTTATCCAGCAGCTCCACGTATCGGTGAATGACTTCCAGGCCGAGCAGCTCGTTCTCGTCGTTCTCTATAGCCAAGCAGAAGTATAAACTCGCGTATCTGTGCGAGAGGAAAGTTGAGGTCATTTGTTTGCACAAAACAGATAAATATTCTTAAAGAAATCCCAACTAAAGATCTATGAAGGTAGATTCGGTTCTTTACTAGTCAATAACAGAAACGTTGCTTCAATCAAGAAAGAAAGTTGATTAATTCCAAAAAAAGGTAAAAGTAAATGATTTTTTTGTGAAATTGAAAACGTTTTGTGTTTTTTTACGGACATGAAACAATTAAAAAAAAAGTTTTTCTTTTATATGAAAGTATTTTTACAATTAAAATAGTTTTGTATTGAATCAACTTCAGTTTGATTGAATAATAAAGAAACAAATCTACCTCCATATAAATCCACGAATCCTAATATTTATACTACGAAGCAAAAGCAAATCTGATTGGCCGATGCACTTGATGCAAGTTTGAAACGGTTGATGGATAAAGTGGTGTTTAAATTATATTAAAAAATGTATTTACAAGACAAAGATAACACAGCCGAACACAAAATGCCATTTTTAACGTTTTTATAATATCGTGGGAAAAGATTCCAACATCTAGCCACGCCCACTGTCACTGTCACACCTGTTCCGAATTAAGGATCACTCGGATAGAACTGAGTGACAAAGGCTTGTAGACTAAAAGAAAAAAACACTCTGAGCTCCAGAAAGAATCAAGAAAAATGAAAAATCTATCAAAGAAGGTTATGAAGCCGTTTATGAAGTTTTTATTCCCCAGAAAACCAAAGTGAGGATCACAAAAGGAGAAGAACAGTGGTGAACTTTTCCAGGAGTGAACTGATGACCAATGTCCAGAGAAGTGCAGGCGTCAGTTCCTGCAGTTAAGGTAAGAGTTTTTGACTAGACGATAAGAAAAAGAACATGCATGATATGGCCAAAAAAAAATTGTTTTTATTGCCATTTGAATCATTACTATTTATCAGGATTTTAGTATCAAGTCTCATTTCATTTTGCGTAAATATGGCTTGAAGTTACCGCTCTTCACTTGTTATTTCAAGCAGTTTTACAAAGTATGTAGCGTGTGGTGGCCCCCTAGTGGTTGGCTGACCACTGGTTAAACCAAGACTTTGTAAGATTGCACTATTTTAAATGAAATGATCGCAGATTATCAGGATTGTTTAATCGTGGAAGCCCAACTCAGGATCAACATTGTGTATTGCAGGATAATTGATAAATTGAATTGGCCCTAAACACTCAAATGTGACTGAATTATTAAAGTTCTGCAAAGTTAAGAGGGCCTAAATTCCTCAACAAGACTCATTCCAGGTTCTCATAAACACCCCGCAAAACTTCATTTTGTGTTTACTTGTGTTATCTTTGAGAAATAATTCTTGAATCTAACAAATGGAGACATAATTTTCCACACACTACCCCTTATCCATTCCATTCACCACAACTTTAAACATGGACTAGCTGTTTCTGGATGTGTGCAAAAAAAAAAAGGTCAAAACCCACCGCTTATAAATAATCTTTAGGTCTTTCCAGTGCAGGAAGTTACAGGAGCGTGGTTGCCGTGCCAACACCATAGTGGTCATGTCCCTGATGATTTTCTTCTTCTCACGCTCCTGCAGTGGCGTGAACCATTTCTGGAGACGTAGCTTCCCCTGGCGACTGAAGAGCAGCAGGAAGCGCATCTGGCCAGAGACACAAACGCCGTCACGTCAGACCAAGTACATGTATGATTTGTTTTCTCATGGAAATAGTGACAGTGCTTTATTAAGTTTTGCTGACGAGGCACGTAATGACGGGCGATGATTCATTTAGGATGGGCCACATGTGGAAGTGAATGGTATGTAGGTTAATATCTTTTGACAATAAGTTCAATATTAAATGTGGAAAAGGCAGGTTACTCACCGAACATAAAACATTATTTTTAAATAGAACAAAAAGTGTGGATTTCTTCAGAAAAATATTAACTTTTAAAAGAAAATGTCAATGAAAACGACAAAGTAAATCCATGCCAGACTTTTACCTGATTATTATGATTGTCTATTTATAGTATATCCTTTATGATTAGATGTCATTGTATAACTTGATTATCATTGATTATTAGATGTGGATTTTTGGTTAATAAATTTAATAAGAATGTCTTTTTTTTAAATAGATGGAATGTCAAAAGCGAAAAAACCTACATAGCCATAAATGGCTTGATAAACGAGGAAAACAACATAATAATGATATATTTTAATAATGCATTAAGTTTGGAAGTTGTGACCCCTTTGATTGCACTCCTACTAAAATAATAATAATAATAGTATTAAAATCCAAAAGTTTAACCTGTTAAAGACTTTAAGCAAAATGAGCTTACACAAAACAGGTTTGAACAGGTGACTAGTAAACTCTGGTTTCTGTTGAAGCTTTACATTTAAGTCAACAATTAACCTGTTTAGTAACTCATTGAAAGGTGAGGCTGAAAAACATGTACACTAGTTTATTACATGTAAATATGCCTCTTAAAATAAACGGATGAATCTGAAACATGATCATCCAACCATGAATTAATGTAGAAAATCCTATTATGTTCATGAACAGGTTAAGGTTTCTTTGTTCTTTCTGTTCCTTTGAAAATAATTACAGTTTCACCATTGTTTAATTGGATCATTAACTTGTTTAACCTTGAATTTAAGAGTACAGGTACAGGTAACTACCTAACTATTATTTACCAAAGATGCGTCTTTCTCTTCCCTTCATAGGTAATATACTAGTTTCACTTTTGGCTTTGCTTCACACCGTTACCTCACATCTAATGACAAAACTTAAATACTCCACTAAGAGTCGTTTAAGAAATGTTTATGGATCTTGGCCTTAGATTTTAATTTTCAAAACATCAATACTCAAGCTTTAATTTAAATCATACAAAATTCCAAAACATAGGAAAGTTACTATTGTATTTAAAATTTAAAAACAAAAGGTCATTTATATCAAGCAGGACCAAGAAGTTTTTTGTTAAGTAATTAGGAAGAAAACAGGCAAAAACAAACCAAATTCCAAAACGGTTGGAAAGATGCAAACAAGATGCAGATGTGGGTAGACCTAAGGAAGCATTAGATTAACAATTAAATATCTTAGTCTTATTGAGTCTCTAAAACTGGAAAAAAAAATGTTTTACCTACATTTACTTTTAAGTAAGAAGAGCTTCTTTCAAACCAATTCTTGGCATTTCTCTCTCAAATTTCCTCACATTAATTAATTTGTTTTTTTAATGAAGATTTCTTTCTTGTTACACTTTAAACTGTGTCCTTGTCAGCACATTACCTGCCTGACTTCAACGTGCTCAATGATTCACCGAGCATTAACGTGAACGTGAACCTAGTAGATGTGTCGTTGTGTAGATGTGTCTTTATGAAGACGTGTTGAATATTTGGGCTTATTTATGAAGGAACTTGCTCTAACAAGAGTGACTATTTCGATTGGATTATTACCTGTAATACAAGTTTTATGAGAACCCTTTTTTTTGTTGTTACATTACACACTGAACACCAACTGAGAAGTAGGATCGAGATTCACCGCTAGGGGGAGCTTTGTATCAATACACTACAATGTGTACTTTAAAAAGTACTTTAATTCTATAAGATAATATTCGGAAAAACATCCAAAAAATAGGGATTTAATTCAGGCTAAAGGGATGAGAAGGACCAAAAACAAACACAAAGTGTGAGCATCAAAAGTGACTGAACCCGTTTCCGGAGAGGTCGAGCTACACCTTTTACTTCCGCCTGTCGCTTTAAGTTACTTTACTATAAAATACGACTGTTGACAATTCGTTAAACTACCGCAACTTAATAATAAGCGATCATTACTGGTTATAACGCTCTGAAAGTGACGTATTTCACGGTGAAAATGGACGGTTTCACCGCCTGTCTGCGACAGCAGGTGCACCAGGTAGACTCGACCTGAGAAAATGACGTATTAATAACGCGGTCATGCGCAATAAAAACTTACCATATTGACGCTTCGCTGAGAAACTGTAAACAAGATCTGGAAAATAGATTAAAAAAATATGCACTTTAACCCTTACAAAGGGTCACTAAGTCCAATCGAACGCATCTCTCCCGTCGTCCAGTCTCGTCAGTTCGGGTGAAAGTTGTTTAAACTCCGCCCCCCCTGCAGCGGGCGGTGCTTACTGCTCAGCGCACCTGGAGGGACGACTGGAAGGTTCAAACTGTCACGTGACGCTATTTTTTTCAATGAATGGAACTCGTCGAGCTGGACGGACTGGTTCTTGTTGTAGTTGCTCGTCTCGTCGCCAGAGGTCGCTCGCCCGCCCGGACCTCATCTGGTGAGAATCATCCGAGACTCGGTGGATGTTTGTGCGGCTGCGAATATATAAACAAAAAGAATAAACTTCATTTTGATGCGGAAACATGTCGATGTATCGGAACGCATTGTGGTTTTTGAATGGACTCCATCAATATACGAGGTCAGTCTAAATATTTTCTCAATACTTTATTTCTGAAACTGTCCGCAAATTTGACGTTTAAGTCATGGGAGTGAAAGTATAATTTCCGCAATAAATCTGTCGGTAAATATTAGGAAACATGTTTTTTTTTTAGTAGTTTCCTACTTATTTTCTCATATTGATAAAGATTAAAAAAAAAACTTTATTGATCCCTCTAGAGGAGGCACACAGCAACACAAACGATAGATCATAAAGGAACAATAACAAGAACAAAGTTTATATCGGTAAAAAAAAGAAAGAACAAGATGATACAATCTAAGTCTAAAGATAAAGAACATAGATCAAACAAAAATGACAAAGACAAAGGATACAAAGATTAACGTAGAATTTCATCATCTTTTCGCTCCACTCCTGCCCCCAAACTCAGAATTAAACAGCCCAATAGCACTAGGAATGAATGAGTCCCTGAGTCTATTAGTGTTGCATCGTGGGAAGGAGTGAATAAAATATTATCACTTTCTTTTAAATAAAACATGAAACTAACTACAGATTCGTTGGGGAAATCGAAGCATAACTAAGTTTTTCTTATGAAAGTACATTTTTGCTTTGTCATCGTAAGAATGACTCACTAGATGCTGCTGTGGATGGTACCCACGATACACTAAAACAAGAGTGTACAGGTCTATGTAGGTTGTATTTTTGACTGGCTCGTATATTCAAAACTTTATCCACTGTTGCAGCCTTACCTTCCAAATGAATAAAGCTCATAATCAAGACCTGAAGAATTTATTGAGGAATTCAATGACCACCCTGTTGTCGACAATATAAGAAACATGTATATAGAGTTTATTGAGAAAGAAATAGAGCTGCTTTTAGGCAACAATAAATTGTTTAAATTTCCATTTTTGTTTATTAATCTTCAGGAAAGGCTATGAAAAAGCCTCCAGGGACTTTGAGCCTCGCGACCTGGACGTGTCTGTGGTGGGACGGTCGTTCATGGTCACCGGAGCAAACAGCGGGATTGGCAGAGCCACTTCTTTGGCCATCGCCAAAAAAGGTAAACGATTAAAAGTGATTTTTAAAGTGATTTTGAATCTTCACATGTATTCATCTACAGGTGGGAGAGTTCATATGGTGTGTCGGAATAAAGTGAAGGCCGAGGAGGTCCAAGCAGAGATCGTTGAGTCGACTGGGAACACCGTGAGAAATCAAGCAATGCTTTTGTTTGTTTGTTTTAAACCTTGTTCTTGTTCTTTACAGGAGGTCTACGTCCATATTCTGGATCTGTCAGAGACCCGAAACGTTTTTTTGTTTGCCGAGGCCTTTAAGAATCAGTATCCATCTTTGCATGTGCTGGTAGGTTTGCTATTTAACTCATCTTTTTAATAATAAAATCAAACAAGGGTTTTATTATTTGCCTTATTGTGTGGCAGATAAACAATGCTGGATGTATGATTCACGAGAGACAGGTCAACGAGGAGGGGCTGGAGAAGAACTTTGCCATTAATACAATGGGTGAGATCTATTGTATAGAGAGACACATAAATGTATTTATTTAATGTTATGACTGTTTTTTATTTGTTCAGGCTTTTCCTTGATTTTCTGGAACTCCAGAAAATATGTTGTTCTGGGTGTTATCTTGACCTTTTAAGTATATATTTTATTGAGTATTATTTAAGGGCTTTGGGACACTGGTCTGGAAAAGCGCTCTAAAAATATTACTTACTTACTAACACATTTGAATTTCGATTGAAGTTTATATAAAAAAAATGATTTAAGGAAGAAATAAATTGTATAATAAAACATATTTTAGCCAATTGGATAGTGTTTTTTTTAAATATTTATTGATCAAATACAAATAATACAAAATATATTGAATATTTAATCGTAGTAAAATTAATATAGAACTTAAAAAACGTATTGTGTATGGTGTAGACTTTTTATCAGTGACCCCAAAATGGCTTTGTTATAAACTTGAGTTGTATATGGATTTATTTTACAATAAGTATGTTTGAAAAAAGAAGAACTAATCACAAAGATGAAAAAACAAGGATCTCTGTGACATCCACAGGGATGTACCTCCTCACCCAGGGCCTCATCCCACTTCTGCAGAAGAGCCGGGATCCACGAGTGGTATGAAGTCACACACAAACACACACACAGACCAACAATCGCCTTGTTGATTTCGTGACACAAGGCCACTTGTGTAAGTTGTGATGCGGCTGTTTGATTGAGAACTGGGCCTCCATTCTTTCCTGCATGTTAGATCACTGTGTCCTCAGGAGGCATGCTGGTCCAGAAGCTCCGAGTCGATGACTTGCAGTCGGAGACGGGACCCTTCGACGGACTGATGGTCTACGCCCAGAACAAGGTGGGAACTGTTTCACGCAATGAGGTCATGTGCGTATTCAATCATATCAGTCATGGTTAGATGAGAGAGAAACTCTTACATATAATATAAAAAAAGAATCATCTGAGCTCTTTGTTGTTTCTTACAGAGACAGCAGGTGGTGCTAACAGAGCATTTGGCCAAATCTCACCCTCTTATCCATTTCTCTGTGATGCATCCAGGCTGGGCAGATACTCCAGGTGATGACTCTTTATATATAATATTGTAAATATTTACTAGTCCCATATTCTATTGCAACTGAAGCTCCTGCAATTACTCGATTTTTTTATTTTTATTAATATTTTTCTTTAACCACTATGATCAATAAAGTTTTACCTTACCTTACCTTAATCTCTGGGTCAAGGTGAGAACAACAAATGTGTTTGTGGTATCCCTTGTTTTGTCTCAGGGTCACGGTGACTCAGAGACAAAAGGAGGGATAAAATAAATCCTAAAATAGGAAAGTATTTTTCTTTTGATATTATTTTCATTATTTATGCGGCACTTATGAGCACTATTAAAATGATTTGGTCAAGTTCGCAGACAACAACGGGTCCTGGAGACATACGGATCATGAAGGGATTTTAGGGGGTGGGGGAGTCAGCCAGGGTGAAGGGTGATGGTGGGGCAAGACTTTCCTGAAGTCGACGATCATCTTCACTGTTTTCTGGGCGTTCAGCTCCAGGTTTTTGCTGAGTCCAATGAGGGTGGTGTCATCTGCAAACTTTATTTTGGTTAAACGGATTGATGACTGGATGTGCAGCAGTTGGTGTAGTTAGTAAGTAAGTAATAGTTGTAAGCGCCTTTCTAGACCAGGGTCACAAGGGTGCTTGAACAATCAAAAGCAATAGCAGTACAGGGAGAAGAACCAAGGGGAAAGTACACAGTGTTGAGGGTCAGATTGTCCGAGACATTATCCTGAGCCTCACATCTGGCTCCAGGTCAATCAGAAAAATATATTTCCTTATTTTCACTTTTCTTTGTGAAATATCTTGTTTCCCAACATTAAATGGAAGTAAATGTAAATAGTTTTTGCCTTTATTTGTCTTCAATTACTTGGTTACTCCATAGTTTATTTGTGTATTATATACAAATACAACGTTGTTTTATATTGTCAATGCATAATAACAATGTCCTAATTCGCATCGTTTAAGCTTTTTTTTTCTTTCTCAATGCATTATTTTTTCTATTTTGGCTTGACGGCCCCTAACAAGTATCACAGTATATTATGTTGCCTCTTATGAAATCGTACTCCCCACTCCTGATCCTGGTTTTAATATAAAAACGATGGATAAAGTTTTTTTTTTTTTTCCAGCTGTTTCAACATCAATGCCTCAGTTCCACCAGATGATGGGTGAGAGGCTGCGTACCGTAGAGCAAGGCGCTGACACAGTAGTCTGGCTGGCTCTGTCCAGGTCTGCTTCCAGAACCTGCACCGGACAATTCTTTCAAGGTGAGCGCCATTCCTTTTTTTATGTTTTCACTTCCCTCGACTATTTCTGACAACAATCCTGCATTTCTTCAGATCGTAATCCTGTTCCCACTCACCTACCACTGGCCTGGACTCACAGTTCTGCAGAGGAGATAGAAGTTTTCATGGTTCAGGTGGAAAATCTAGCTAAGGCGGTCCAGTCACGCGCTGAGATAGAACTTAGTGGTCCTCTGAGTCCTTACAAACCACAGCTGGTCTAGAGCTGAAGTCCTGAGTATTCACAATAAATTCAATATTAGGATGAATTTCTGATTCTCAATGGTCATGTTTTTTTTGGTGAAGTGTTTGACATCATTTGAAGTTGTTTTTGATCACAGGGAGAAGTTTTATATCTACAAGGTTTTAAGTGTTTTTTCTTAAATTCTAGGTGGCTGGAATTCAAAAGTAATGTTCATTGAACATTTTTAGATATTAGATTTTACTATTTTCCCATTCAAAATCGTGTACAAGTACTTTATATGTATATAATATTAAATTTTATTTCATTGAGTGCAAAACTTAAAAAAAGTACTGAAACGAAATGTTTAAATGTGTTTTGCCACCATACTATGGCGAAGGATTGCTGCTTAAAAAGTAGAGAAAGAAACTTTTTTATTATTATTCTGAAATACTTATCTACATCATTGTCAAATAATTAAAATATGATTTGTTTATAAACCTAATTGAAATTGACAAAACATTTGTTAAATAAGCAAATATGCCCATGCAGGCTTTAACACGCATTAATGTCTCTGAAAGGATAAAAAGACTCGACTTAGAGGTTCTTCAAAGGAATCCAGTGAACATGAGAGGCGTTAAATGTCGACCAGAACATCAAAGTGCTACTTGTGCAACATCAAAGTTTGACCAGAGGGTATATGAAGACGTGCAGTCTTTTAACCAAATACACCGAAGGAATATAAACAAGGGTTTGTTAAAGTCTCTGATCAACATTTGGGGGTGCTGGGACGATGTCGAACACCAAGAAAGGACAGCAGCCAAAGGATGGAAAAACATGTCCCCACCCTGGGAACCCTATCTTTTCCTGCATGTTTGTCCCTCCGTCCAAAGAGAAGATCGCACAGAGATGGGCCAACCCCCAGAACATCCTCTACAGGACCAGTTCCAACGAGTACGGTCGACTTCCTTCGACAGCGGAAACTGCACCGTCGACCTATCGTCCCAGATCGTACAAGTTCTCCAAAGCCTTGGCCAAGTGTGGGATGTACGAGGAGAACTCCTTGAACACGGCCATCGACAAAACCAAAGTGTGTGACTTTTCTAACTTGAAGAAGATCATGCAGTGACGCATGCGTGGAGAAAAGCAGGCCCAGAATCACAAGCGGTTGAACTATTTTTTCCAGAGAAACAAGGGGCAGACTTTAAATTTTTTCTTAAAACTTTGAGTATACAAAAGAAGCTAATGACAATGCAAGCTTATCTTTTTTTTTTTTAATACGATTGGAACTTCATTCAGTGTTTTGAAATAAAGGGAATAAAATGGAATAAGAAAAGGGAAGAAAAGGACTACTTGAGATGAAATAATCAGTACATTTCAAGAAGGAATAAAACAAAGTAATAAAGCCGTGTTGGATTCCACTGGAGCTTGCGTTTGACTTCCTGGACTGGATCATATCAAGATATTCCAGAAGAATAATAACTTCATAATAAATGTGGATATTAGAGCTACCTGAGTTGTGTCTGTTTTTATTAAAATGAAACATCCTTTTTAATAATCAGTTTAAACAAAATGGTCTTTTCCTCAATATTTTGAACTGTGATAATCTAAATTAGTTGAACTTGCAATACAATATATATATTTTTTATAAAGTATTAGGAGAGAACCCCTACATTAAAAACCACTGCGGTTTGAATATTTGAAATGTGAAATACAATTCTTGGCTCACGAACATCCGCTTAGTCTTGTTTATACAAGAGAGAAATATTTCGATTTTACATGAACAAATCCCCTCCTTAATTCCATTAATCTTAAATTTTAATCTAGCACACAGGGTACTCATACCAGCATTTCAACGTTGAAACAATTTTTAATATACGTTTTCGAAATAGCTGCGATCATATTTGCAGACTTACGCCGAAATCTCGCGAGAATCCGCGAGATCACACCACAGGTGCACCAGCTAATCCCCGCTTCACACAACACTTTTGTAAGTACGTTATGGTGAAGAACTGAAGATATTTAATGCCAGTTAAAGACATGTTTGCCGTTAATGTAATGTCTTAGTGGGTCATAGTCTGTCTTGAGCTTCGGAATTGTTGTTTTAAACGTTCAAAAGGTAGCGTTTGTTTTGTAAAGTGGTTTTCAAAGACAGTTTATGCAGAAGTGCTGTTTATTTTCCGACCAAATGAACTACAACTGTTTACTTGCTCAAGTTTATTATGTTTTTGGTGTTTGTAATCCTTGAACCAAACCATGTCATGTCTGTTTTTCAATTTTATTTGAAGACGGTTGATGACGACAGAGTTTGTTTGAGAAAACGTGATGACGTCAACAAATATTTTTTTTCTTGCTTTTCAGTGGATTGTCCGTTTTGTCCAAAAGTGGCGGATGTGCACAGAGCTGGAAGACTCCATATCGCCTCACGGTCATCACAATGCTGTCTAGAAGAGAGAACACGCCATCCAAACACGTGTAAGTGCATCAACTATTCATTATGTTATGGAGCTCAGATTATTGAATAAGACATGCAGAGATAAGACTGTAACTACCTTTGCGTTCAACAGTCACAACGGGTACTGTTGCAATCTTCCGTAGACAAGTCCCGGGTTCTCTTCTCAGGCCCAAATTCTCCAGTTCCAGTCGTCTGATTTCTGACCGCATAACCCGGACCACCTGGATAAGCTTCTCACGTCTTTCCATAGTATACGCCTTCAAAAGTAGGCGGCTAATTTAATGGTGAAAACTTCCATTAAACGTCCATCTTCTTTTCGCTGCAGCTCAGTATTCGGTCCACAAGGCAACCAGGTGAAAGCAACACTCTTGTTTTCTATTGATTGTGTGGTCACGTGACTAGATAGGTGTTCTTTCTTCTAAGTGCCCTGTTGCCCCCCACTTTCTTTCCTCCTGTTAAAAATTCATTAACTCTGTCAGTAAAAAACAACAATGGGACTTCAGAGAGGCGTAGCATGTGGTCTAGTTCAATCAGGATCTTTTTTTTAATTTGGACTTTCCCTTGAAAGCCATTATTAAAGGAAACATTTCTCATAGAAACATTGTTTGGGTCAATAATTGAAGTGTTAAATATAAAACACTTGGACAGTTTTATTAAACCAATAAAACTTTTTTTTTTCGATCACAAGACTTCATACATAATTTAGCTTAATTGTTGAGGGGTATTACTTTTTTTTTATGTGTTGTTATTTTTGGCTTAAATACAAATTAACATTTTGTCCAAATATTAATTTTTGTTCGTCTCATTGTTGACATTTTCATTTTACGAGCCGGCTCCTATTGGCAACATTTAACATGGATACTTTAATAACGCTCTACAAATATATTTTATATATATATATATATATATATATTACTTACTGACTCACTTACTTTTTATTTAATGATTTTATTGAGTTAATAAAAATAAAAGATAATTATAAAAATAAAAATAAAAAGAGCATTTTCTATTGGTATCTCGGTATTACAGCTGAAACAGGAAGAAAATATCGTAATTTTCCTTATATTTAAAAAAAACTAAAAAAAACTATTTGAGCTTGGTATTTACAAGACTGATAGTTTGCTTCCCTCTAGTGGCGGAAAAGGCTTGTTTTTGTTGAAGAGCTCGGTGAAAATGTTTTACTTGTCTGTTGCTTATTTGCTTGTCACATTTTGTCACTTAACATCTTAATTAAAATACATTTAAGTTTTTTGTTTTTAAGTGATAAACCACCGCAAAGAAGGGTATACTTGTGAAGTGGAATGAACATTTTAGGTAAATAAAAAAATAAATATACTTATTCTCTTTAATATTCAGTCCACCTGTGTCAATACTTTGTCAAGCCACCTTTTGTCTTTCATAGTATATATTATTAGTTTTGTGCATCTAGTGAGTGATTTGTTTCTTCTTCACAAAATAGCTCAAGCTCAGCTATATTGGATGTAGAGAATCTTTAAAGAGCAATTTTCAAGTGTTGACACAGATGCTCAATTGGATTTAGGTGATGATTAGGAGATGTTCAAAGTTTTGGATATCTTTTTTTTTTTTTACCTAACCCAAAGTTAAACTTCTATGCAACTATTTCCTTGAAATTTTCTAGTGAATCGTCGTTTTCTTGATGCTTTTTGTTGACTAGTGTTCTCTAAAAAAAAAATGGCACAGAGGCCAATTTTATTTACAGTATATACTACTGATACTATATTACAAACCGGTCAAGTCTATTAACAAAATGATGCAACAAGTGGTAAGAATGTTTTTTCAAGACATCAGAGTGACATGTGATTTATGAAACCACACTTTGTATTATATAATGTTGCCTCAACTTTAATTGCTTGTTCAGTATAGAAAAGCTCATAAAATATACTCTTTAAAATATAAAATCCCACATAAAGTGATCGGCAGGAACAATTCAAAATTCTATAGCTTAACGAGTAAGAAATGTTGTTATGCAGCAGTTGATCAGACCCTACATCATCAGAAACATAAAAATGCAAACATGTTACACATTTAATATAAATACTATTATATACTGATACCACAAGAATAAAAAAGACCACCAAATTTACTATAAATATCTTTATTAACCAAAAAATAATAACCTGTTTCAAGTTAACATGTAACAATTAGCAGCAACACACTTTAAATATTTATAATAAAAAACAGCAAGAAGAAACTACAACTTTGATAACAAGTTTGGTCTGAGATTGTATAAAATAAAGATTAAAATTGGATCCATACTTAAAATTAGTATTGTATCTGGAGACCACATTTCAGTGTCGCTAGTTCTTTTGAGTTTTGTTACTTTTATCAACGCTAATCTACTCACACATGACATAAACATTGTCTTAAAACACCAATAATTGGACAAATTGTGATTTGGTTCAATATCAGAAGTAGCTTTTTGTGTGAAATCCTATTATATCTATAATAATAAAAAATGTTAAAGTCCTTTTATACCTTTGCTTTTGCAGTATGTTGAGTAGATTCCACTCACTCCACTGTGTGTGTTTGTGCTGCTGGTCTGCTGATAACAGCCGCTCTGCTATTCAGAGATAAGTTCCATGATGTCAAGGTCACAATCCCAAGAGGCTCGTCACTGTGAATGTGCTACTTTAGTAAGTGAACAGCACTTCTTTCAAATGATGTCGCTGTCACAATGGTGTCTGACTGCATCCTCTCAATCTGGCGTCATCTGTCATTCTTTCCCGAGCCAGCAGATGGCGTTGTACTGCAGCGTCTGTTTAGATTGACTATCTTGTGGCACCTGAGCTTCCTTGTGTACTTAAGCTCCTGACACACCCCAACAGCACAGGAAGTCCAAACCTTTGCAGTAAAAAGTGCTGCAATCTAAAGCAGACCTAATTGATTTTTTCCTATGAATTGTTGACTGGCAGAATTTAATACACTGCGATGAATTTCTGCATTCTTTTTTTTTTTTTCTTCTCAGCTCGTTGCTTGTGCAAACATGACACCGCAGGGTCAGAACTAATGTGTCTCCCTGTGAAAAAAAAAAAAGAAAGACAAGAAAACCCGCGCTCATCGCTTTAGCTTTAGTCGTTTTTGACCCGGCGCCAACAGCACAAAGCGGGACGAGTAATTTAATTTGAGGCTGCCGTCGACCTTGAAACTGCGAATGTAGGCTACCGGAATCCCAATGGGGGACGCTTAAGGGGGACGTCATGGAGGCTGAGAGGACGATCGAGCTGCGGTGATTCACTTTGTAGTCTCGAGACGTTCAAACTGTTCAGGTGTTTTTGTTTTTTTCGTCGAAGATTTTGTTTCGAGTCGACCAAAATGTGATGAAACCTGTGCTAAAATGCGTTGATGGCTGCGGTGATGTGGGTACACCCCCCACTTTCATTCTGGACCAGGTCCCAGGGACAGGGCGTGGTGGTATCTGACTGTAGACTGTGTGGTACTGGTGCTCTATAATGTCTGGGCTGGTCTGCCCCCTTCACTAAATCCTCCTCACAGGTGGGCCTTCTACACCACCATGCATGCGGTTCCTTATATTCTGAATTCAATCTGGAGCACTTTGTTCCTTTAAGAATTGAATGAAAGGGAAATTAGAAAAATGAATTGCAAGTGGACTTCAAGTGGCAGCTCTTGGATATAAACCATGAACAGTTTCAACTAAACTTTCAACTAACTGAAGGTCACAAAAATAAAAACTTTTACGACAAGAACAATTTTTATTATCTTTGAAGCACAAGCTTTCATCCTGTTTTAATACATTCCTTGACATATTGCACATTTTTATTTGACATATTAAATATTTGTTTTATGCTCAAAAGTCTTGTCATCTTTCTAGCTGACCTTTCTACTGATCATCAATATTGTTTAATTAAATGCAATGTCATTTACTTAATTTTAATAAATTATTATTATTTTATTTATGTAATTGTATGATAATACAGTATCTCATTTTATTTCAATTTATTTTCGTTTCATTTCATTTTTATATTCTGTAACGCCATCTCAGCAAATTCCTGTGTTGAGTTTACAACACCAGCAATAAAACTGTTCTGATTCTAATTCTGATAAGTTTTAAGACTGTTATTCAAAAGATGTTCACAGCTCTAGCGGACCACATAAAAAAAACGACTCGACTTGGCAGAGAGAATCATGCATCAGCTGGGAGTTTGACACATGATCTAGACTGCTAATCTATAAAACAATAGAAATTAAATCAATATTTTGGATTTGATAATAATCCAAAATATTGTCAACATCCATAACTAGGTCACATAAAAAGTAATCCTCAGCTGATGTTGATATTGGTATCATGATAGTGTCATAAAATATGAGCGAACACTTACAGAGAGTTGATATTAATAACTTTTTATTGCTCTGATCACACTTCTTATCTGACCTTTGCTTCCATCTTCGCGCCTTCATTTAATCCTCACCATTCTTTTGCAGCATTAGAAAGCGAAATAGAGCATTTTTAAGTAGCTCTTTGTTATAATGTTAGATACATTTTGCGCTTTAATCATATTAATCGATTATCTGTAGCCGTCACAGACTCTTCTCCCCAGAGGCGCCCATTCTGTTGACATCCTTCTGTTCTGCCAAAACTTCTTTGTCACTTTCTCTTGCCTCTATATTCCAGTTTCATCCCATTCCATCGATTCAACAATGCATTACTGTCTGCGAAGTGTATCGACCTGAATACCAACCCAATGACATTCTTCGCCACCGACGTCCCTCAAGGTACTGATGTTTGTCGCTCTTAAACCTGTTTTATCTTGAAACCTTTTCCCCCTCTTTTGTGACAAATGGTGTCGTCCCCGAGCCTCTGCCGGACAACAAAACCGTCTTGCTCTTGACGTGTCGCTGCCAGAGTGAAGTCTGGAAGCCAAGTGAGCTATTTGATGTGTCAGCTGAGATGTTGAACGTCTGTTATTGGATTAGTTTCATTAGTTTGCTTGATAGTAAAGTGTGGCGGTTACTAAGCAACCCAGTACGTTTAAAAGTAGGTGGGTAACGTTGCTTCCTAAAGTCTTTGAAAGGAGAAGCGAATGCTCGACTAAGGGTATTTCTGAATCAGTTTTTGAAAGTGAAAAAAGGAGAAAAGGAATTTTGACGATAAGGGCACGATGACATGCCATGTAGCTGAAAGATAATTTCTAAAAAAAACCTTGAGTTAGCTCGTAGAAAAAGCACCAGTGTCTCTTCAAGCCATTAAATGTTATCTAGTTTTAATTGCGTTCATAAATTCTTGCCCCATTAAAAGTGGCATCAGTGGTAAAAAAAAATATATCCTCGGTTAGAATCTGATATTGGTCATAAAATCTAAATATAAGGCCCTGGAGACTAAACTGTTTTGCAGAGCACAGTGTTGACTGGCAAAAACATGAAGGCTGAGGGAAACTTTTCACGTTAACTCTTTAGAAGTCTTTACTCTGGTATTAATCCATGTCATTCTGCGTCAGTTAGGCTTCCCTCGCTATAGCTCTGTTTAATAACAGCTCATCCCCACAGTCCCACCCAACCACCGTCATTACGACTCTGTAATCATAGCCCGTATTTGCTTCCCTCTTCCCCCGTACTCTGGCCGTCTAGGGACATTTTCTGGAAATCTGTCGGCGGCTGCCTCGTCCTGCTCTGTTTGTCTTCTGAGTAACATGAATCCAGCGGCGAGCGCTCCTCCAGTAGAAAGTGTTTGTTGACTTATGGCTACAGACTGCTGCTCAGTAGGGGAGCAGTTTGTTATTTATGGCTCAGGGCGACGCGTGATTGGCCGAGGGGATATAATTGTGTCTTGTGCTCAGTTGAGATAGTTTTACAATAGATTTGGGGGTTGCTAGGTAACCGAAAGACGGTTTGAACCGATTTATTTTTAGAAATCGTAAAAAACTGAGTCGAGGTCATCAAACTGAGTTTCCCTATAGTTGCTTTATTTGTTGTATTCTACTAGCCAAATATCTGTTGTACCAAGGCTATATTGAATTTTGTTACTCGAATTTAACTATATTATCAAAACATTATTTCCACGTTCGCCCGTGTGTATCCAGACTTTTTCGTGATATTGAACACTAAAAATGGTTTTATTTCCTTGTTTCGATCTTGTAACCTGAAGTTCAAAGAATAAAATCAAGAAAATAACAGGGAATTTTCATTTGGTATAAGAAAACATATTTTTTGTTTGTTGTTTTATCCAAGTTTGTAATACATTTATTAAAGCGAAAATATATAAGTTGAAAAAAATGGTTTCTGGCGCCTCTCCGTGTCATAACGGTGTAACTGCATGTCCTAACTCACCTTTTCTCGATTCTCACAAATAAAAAAAAAAAATCTACTATGAGATATGATAGTTAAAAATGAAACCCATCAATATATAAAATATAAAACAACAAACGGAGAAGGTCAAAGTGTGATGTACTGCTGCTTTAACTAATATCTGTAAATATGAGCAAAGCATTGAGACAAAGTTATCAATCATACATTAGAGACCAGTGTATTTCTTTGTTTTACACATTGTGCGTCAATCGTATTTAGCCCAGTCATTGTATGTGGCACGTGTAGGGTTTGCTCAGATCAAAATGGATTAATGTTCACGTTGAAATTGTGACCTTTAAAGATGGCAGTGTTAAAAATAAGAGAAGGAACATAGATTATCGATGTCCACAATAAAATATAGCCTCGAAATCAGACTCGTACTTACTGTTGCAGACAGTTTGGTAAACTCATTTGTGTGATTGATTGAGTTTGACACTCCTGCTCTCAGATTACAGTTTTCATCTGATGTGTGAGAGTGTCCAAAAAGAAGATGGAAATACTTGTTTTTTTTAACGGAATGTCTTCATTAGACAGATGTGTTGACGTCTGGAAGGGGAAAACGTGATTATTTTCCAAAAATTAACAAGTTCGATACTGTAAAGCAAAGCCAACAATAGTTGGTGTTTTTGTGTGATCATGATCATACAAAAAAAGTGAATAATAAAATGTCCCATTTGAAAGTGACCTCACCCATCATGTCTAAGGAGTTCGTTTGTAACAGCCGTCAGCCTCTCCTATCTATGAAGTTAAACGTTATTGAAGCGTCAAATAGGAAGAGGGTTGGCAGCAGATTTGTGCAAACACTCGCCACCTTTTTTAGCCGCAGCTCTAACTGTTGGTTGCTGTTTCGCAGGAAACACTCAGTGGCTGGAAGGCTCCTGGAAACAACAATGACGGTCTCTGAACTAGAAACCTCATCCCGCCAGAGGTGACCTCAATAACTTGTGACTAAGAGAAGGCCGAACGACACTCTCTTACTGTGCAGTAAATCCCTTGTTTTTCTCAACTTTCAACATTTTTTAAGTTATATATTTATAGTTTCCTTTAGTTATATATACAGTTTGTGGATGTAATTTTCACCTTTTATATAATCACTTTCTTTTGTTTGCCATGTAGTCAATAAAACACTTTTTATTAGTGTGAAATATTCAATTCATTTTTATTTAAAGTAAGTAAGTAAGTAATTTTTATTTCTATAGCGCTTTTCCAGACCAGGGTCACAAAGTGCTTAAACAATCAAAACAATATTCAATAAAGTATATACTTTAAAGATCAAGATAAAACTGATAACACAACAGGAGTTCCAGAAAATCAAGGAAAAGCCTGAACGTCTTAAGGTGTTTCTTGAAGGAGTCAGTAGACTCGTATAACAAAGTTATCTGAAGAAACTTTACAGTTTAAGTAAGACTAAATTGTTTAAGCAAGACTAAATTGAACTAAATGTTCTTTACAGTACAAAAGGCATTATGTGTGTTTTGTATGATTTTGCTACATTGTAATTGAGTTGTTGGATTATGTTGTCGTTTAAAGCAGCTTTTGTCTTAGATGGTTGACTGTCAATTTTTCAAAAATGTGCTTGTGTGCTTCTCGCTGGCTGTGGGAGGTAAAGACGGTGCCTCAGTGCTCCACTATGGATAATCCAATTGTGAATTCAATACTCCAGAGAACGTGACCACGCATTTATTTCACTAATAGAAAGTACGGTAATATAAGAGGAGTGGAGCGTCAAGTAATCCCCGTCCAAGCCATTTATTTTAAATACATAGACTGTCACAGTTGATGCTGATTGATGTGAGTATAATGGCGGAGCTGTCCATCTGATTCTTCACTCTTTTAGCTATGGTTATCTTTCTTTCATGTATATCTAGCTATGTTTTATCCTTTCTAGTCAGGAGAACAAGTCTGTGGCACATTGTTAAATGGGATCACAATTGAGGATTACAAGTCATGGTTTTGTATTCCAAGTGGCTGAAGATTCTTTGCCCTAATGATCCAGATCTTTTGTTTTTATTATATTTCTTCCCTTCCGTTTCAGCCACTTAATGCAAATTGGGATGTAGTAGTGCCACTCGTAGGCCCCTGTGTCCCGGGAGCCCTAAAAAGGGAAGAAGTCTCAGTGTGGTTCCTGGCAGCTTGTGGAGGAGTGAGGGCTAAATTAGGCCTGGTTTCATTGACTTGCTTCTCCCCAAAGTCCCTCCATCTCTGCAGTCCAGAGAAGTGGAGGTCATATTGTGCTCAGGATATATGATGCTTTGTCCAAGCTTCTTTAAGTGCTGGTTGCTGAGTTAAAGTTAGGAGCTGGTCTGGTTTAACAATGAGTTTTGAGTTACTATTTGGAATCCAAATGGTCATGTTAAAAAGTACTGTTTGTACAGCTGTATATATAAATCATGAAGATACTTGTGATGTTATATAGGTGAAATTAACATGTTTAAATTCCTACAGTTTGACTCAACAATATATAATTTAGAATGGAACTTCCAGTGATTAAAAACACATAATTCATCATCCAGATCATGGTTATCCAAGTGGTTCAAAAAGCGAGTCAACAGTTCTAGGAAGATGTTTCAGAAGTTTCTTCAGTTCCAAGACAAATGCAGAGCTATAATATTCCAAAGCCATTATGGAGAATAACAAAAAACAACATGTATGTAATTAAAGTGTTTATTTCTTTTTTTTAGATGTCCTAAATATAAATAAATCTATAATTTCAATGATTCAAAGTAGTTTGAGTGATGGGTACGATCACCAAAGTCACACAAACAACTGAGATGCATTATATAGCCTAAAGGATTTAAAGGCCAACATTATTTATTTTGCTACATTTGAATAAAAATATGGAGATTTAGATATAAATCTTGTGCTTTTGGGACTACAGAGTATGCCCCCTCCCCCAAAAGTATGTTTACTCCAAAGTAAATTTTATCCATTTTGTTATTTTTGATGTAACTCAAGTAGAATTTAAGGCAGGTAATGTTACTTTTATTGAGTAAAATTGCATCAGAATTTAATATGTTGGCGTTTTTTCCACTTGTGTTGGTGGGTATGAGTGTGGCTCAAGAAAAACATATCTCAAACTCTTAACAAATTTGAAACAAAAATATTCAAAAGCTATAAAGATTTTCAATTCCAAGAAAAAACAACATACTTTGTGTAAAGTTATGCCTGGAGACGGTCTAATGTGAGTGAAGTGTTAATTTTAAGCTCCTTATCAAGTGTGGAAGTCTGTAGAAAAAGGAAAAAAACAATTAATTTTCCATCTCTGCTTGCATCACTGCAAAATATGTGCCCTGATAGGTAACATCCCGCTTATTATCGTTGTTAAGATTTTTCAACTCTAGCATATCAAACTACAGCTGTCGTCTCCTAAGAAACACATTAAAGATGCAAACCAGTCGCCACAAGAGTTTTGCATTCCCTTCTTGCATTTTGACGTGTGTATACCAGTTGCTTGTCGTGTCTTTAAACACACCATTCATAGTGGAGTAAAATTGTTTGTGTGAGACAAAGTACTTCCTTCAAGACTGTTTTGGTATGAATTGTGAAATGGCAGAAAAGGTCTTACCTCTGGCATAAATACTTTGGATTTTAAAAACATTACTTGGCATGTAACACCTCTGCTATGAAAGCGATATGTATGTATTATTGTGCTTATGTATTATACCTATTAGTACTAGTGGTGCTTCGATCACTCGGCCACGGATCATAATGATCCAAATTCCATGAAAGACGATGTGATCGTGGGAAAGTTGCAATACATATATGAATATTGTTTAGTCCTCCTACTCTAATTCTCCTAATCTGCTATTTTAATGTAAGATAACTGCTAATAAAAGAGAATCTGAGCATCAGACTTCACTGCATTTGTCCGAGAGATAATTATCATTCATTCACTAGTAAATGGCAACTAATGTGTTGATTTAAGTGTGTCTTATATATACCTTGGACCTGTATTTTACTCAGTATCAATATGTTTGTACTAAACTTTTCATTGAAATATTTACAATAGAAAATTAACTTAGGCCCCGCCCACTGAAAACTCTTTGTTTTTCTCCAGATTAAATCTTGTTTACCATAACCACACCCGCTCAATTATTGGTCAACCATCGAGATTTGTCACCACTCATGATCAATCCTGGGACTCTTTTCCTCCAAGGGACTCGTTGTATAAACAAAGCGGGGCGTGACTACAGCTGAGGAGGAGTGAAGCTGTTATTATGTCATATTTGACTCAGCTATCGTAACCTGTCGTTCTCTGAGATTTCAAACGGGGGGTGGGGGATCTTTATTTTTTTAATAACTTCAAAACATCATCATGATGACAGACTGTATCTTGGAGAGGAAGACTTCAACATTTGAAACTTGTGAGTGAGTCAGAAGAGTTATTTTTTTTCACATTAGTTGCCTTTTAATCACGGTAATTCGCCTAATCAGCTGTTTTCATCTAGTCTTACTGGTGAAAAAGATGTGGGCATCAGACTTAACTGAAACCATTTAACTCTAAAGATCCTTGAAAACAAAGGTAACTATTTAAAAGCTTAAAATGACATTTAGCTAAGAAGTCATTTTGGCATTTGTCCAAGAGAGAATTAACTTGAATAACGATTAATGGATTTAATTTACAGAAATTTTAAAAGTGTGCACAGAACATTTACACTCTCTCTGGATTCTTTTAAGGATTTTCTCCTTTCTTTTTCTCTGTTGGTCACAATGTAAAAAAAAAAAAATATACCGGATTGAATTCCTGTCTTTTTCTTTTCTCCCTCCGCCCTGGTGTAAAGGTTGATTGACCGTGCATCCCCTTCTGCGCCGGCAGTTGGAGACAGGTGCTGAGTGCTGCTGAGCTTTGCTGTGTGTGGGCTCTGGGGGGCCTTGTTGGACATTCCACCGATACGTTGATAGACACGGTCCTCTGAGGATGAAGAGGGAGATGGGCCGGCGCCTGCACGAGAGGGGTGAGTTGAATCCTGCAGCGATGAACTCTACCATTGGGGGGGTTCATCAGTGGCAACATGGTCTTTTTGTTCAGAAGCAACACTTGACAACACCCCCACTTCCTCTCTTTCAAAGCTGCCTCACTTATCTCAAATGTCAGAGTAACTTCCCCTTTTTTTCGCACACTTCAAGACTGACATACTTGTAGGGGCTTATAAGTAAAGTGTGTACACATGAAAAGAGGGAGTGGGTTATTTAAAGATCATGGCGGGGTGGAGGGGGGGGGGGTTAATGCGACCATATTTGGCTTCGGTAGATAATGCAAGCGGAAGATGCAAATGAGATATAAAGTGGTTGTCATGGAGACTTGATGTTGCGCAGCGATGGCTTGCTACAAAACCTGACCACACTTGTGGTATGGCCGTTGCTATGCAGACGCTGCTATTATGAGTGAATAGGAGAGTAAAAAACGAGGGAGAGGAAGTGAGAAGTGAAACTGTGACTTTCCCCCACAATGCATTGCGGCAGCGTGGCCTGTATCTGAGCGAGTCAGTTGCTGTAGCTTAGTGGCACAGAACCGACACACAGGTGAGTCTTTTTTTCATCATCGACTCGTCCTTGAAAGTTGTACATTTTTTATTATTTTTTGTTGTTAAAGTAGTTTAAATTCAAGGTTTGTTCAGCACAATTGTTGTGGTAAGGGAATAGTTTATTGCACAAATCCAAGAGAAATGACTGCACACCCTCGGTGTAAAGGGTGTTTTCACCGTGTTTTCAGTTTATCTCCAAGATAAGCTCTGAAGAAGTGCACACACCCAGACTTTTTTTTTTCTCGCACGTACACACACACTGACTGCGGTGCTGGTTGAGGACAAGAACGTGTGAGTATTTCAAACTTGACAGCTTGAATTGCACCTGCTTCCTCTCAACGCTGCAGAGTGGAAAGAAGTTTCAGTGGAAACCACAAGATATACAACACAGGCTTTTTGTTGAGATGCTAAATGGTTTTAGTTGTTAAATCGCTGTTGAGTAACGCAGTGTTTGGAGACATTTCCAACTGTTGACAGCCTAACTTATCACTGATTCTGGTTACAAGATAGCTGGAAGCAACTTTGTATTTTAGAATAGTTGAAATGTTTTAAGATATGTTGCGATTGGTTTATTTTCACGGCAGTTTATTCCCGCCATAATATTAGGCTGATATTACTCACTCTGACTCCATCACGTGCTGACGCATGACCTCCTCACTTTCACACAGAAGTGGAATAAATACCACAAATCTGTCTGTGGAAAGTTTCACATCAACATCTCAGAGCAACCTTAAAGGAATAAAAATAAAGTAAAAAAGTTTTGTTCTGCTGGAGGCTCTCGACCAGACTTGGATGATCTGTAATAGAAGGTTCATGTTTATTTGTGGCCGGAGTGACAGATGAGCCGTCGCACTCTGGCACACAAAAGCTTCGGGACGTTTCCTCGGCGCAGTGAGAGTTCACATCAGCCGGCCAGTGTCATTTACAGAGGGTCGGGAAATAGCAGAGCGCTGAGATGGTGGGGGAGCTCAGGGTGGAAATTCATCCGAGATGAGGGTGGGGATATAATGGTGGACTTAAGTCAACTGTTTTCCTTTTGCTGCTCTAGATAATAACTGATGTCACGACTAAATAAGGAACCAGAAACGGAAACAAATTATCTGTAAACCACTGACGAATACACATCTTCTTTGGAAGGTCTAAGCAGTCCAAACAAGTTACTTGAATTACTATTTCATTTGTTAAGTTATTCAATAACGTGGTAAGTCATGATGGACATAAATTATATGATGACTGATGAGAGAAGTTTTTTATCAAGAATAATTTGAGTCATTTAACACAGAGGGATAATAATTGGCAGCCACATATTAAAGCTTCTAACACACTATATTTGACACATTTCTAATCTAACAAGTCGGTGTTATCAGTGCATCTTTTAAAGGACTGAGTCCAGCTTTTGTTATGAAACAAGCTTCTCGCATGACTCGATCCACTGCGATCCTATGATAACTATTACATCATCTGTTTGTGTAACTTATTGACAACAAATATACATGCAATAGTGGCAAAACCATAATTATTATTATATTATAGCACTTTAAAAAACATGCATGTCTGTTTGTGTGCACTTATTTATGTGTGTTATCATTTGTTTTATTTTATAAACTGTTGTTTTTGTGTGGTTTTGTTTTGTGAGGTTATAAATTAAAACTATTATATTAGCTAATTTAAAATAACATCATAACCCAAGAAAACTTTGAAATGAAGTACAAAAGTACAAAAAAAGAAGCATAGGATTTTTATAGCAACAGTAGTTTTGGTCATTTGAATCTCATTTTCCATTAATGTGCAGTAAAATAACTGGATATGACTCTGATAATAAGAGTCTTGACAGTAATGTTTGTGTGTCAATGCAATTTAAACAAAATATTGAGCATTACAGTGAAAAGTAAAAGTATGAACGAAAATTAGTTATTTGTGGAGCTACAGATTATAATCCCTGAAACATAAAACAAAGAATAACATTTTTCTTAAAGTGCATATAGGAAGTTCTATATAGTTATCAAACATTTTATTGAGGAAACTGAGGACTTTGCACCTGATTTTGACCCCCAAAAAAACCCCACTAAAAAGTAAAGAGACACTTGTGATTAATTGTAAACGAGTAGTATTTAAAGAAACTAGTCCATCCAGGGTTTGGCCCGGATAAGACATGGTCGTGGTTTGTGACTAATGCGTGAGTAGCTGTGGGTTAGTTTAATGTGCCTTGTTGGAGAGAATAAAGTTGCAGTCATAAGTAAGACATTGAAAAAAAGTTGGAAGAGGAAAATACAGATGCAGAGGCGAAAAAAAAACTTAAGCTCCACTGACAGAAAGGAAGAGAAAAACTGGCCTCGACTCAGCTGTGGTGGTAGAAGGGAAATTCCACGTCAATGTCTGAGTTTCATGAATAGCTCAGATCTAGGAGTTGCTCTGGCTATCGCCTCATTCCAGGCTGGAACTGTTCACTGTGTGTGCACTTGAAAGGGTTCGGATTTTTGATGTGAAGTATTTTCCTGTTGTTTTTCGCTGACCTCAAATGCACAATGCACCCGGATATTGAGAGTTAGCACCGCAGCTGTTGTTCCATGACAGATTCTCACTGCAGGCTTAAAGACGTGCTGTGTAAATTAGAGATGACTTATCACCAGCTCTGTATTAAACACAGCTTTGCAGCAGCAAGAACTGGTTCCGCTAGTGTGGTGGGTGAAAGTGTGACGATTTCAAGATGGGATATTTGTACAGTGAGATTATATCCAAGTCTAAATGTAATGCTTCTGATATATATTATATATATATATATATTATATTATTCCTATTTCTTTCTGTTAATTCTGTTGCTAATATATCACGTATTTAAAACTACAGCTTGAGGTTTCTCTTAAAATAACCTCTTCCAGAATATTTCATTTGATAACAATATGAATATATTGTTAAAAATAATAAATAAAATATCATTTATTTCGTAAGAGTTAGTTAAAGAAACGCGCTAATGTTCTATAAATTCACTGTTCAATTATTTCGCACATGTACACAAGACATGTGTCAAACTTCACCAACAATCTGGCCAACCACAAAATTTCTGGTGCCCAGGGATGGATTTAAAAAATAAAAAATGTTTTCTTAAAATTACCAGTGACTACTTTCTCAACTTGTCGTTCTGGACCTAAAAGTGGGTCACTTTGCTACCTTTAGTGGGTCTCAGGCCTTTTTCTTGGCAAAAATAGTTTTTTTTTTTCTTTTATTATATTAATAATAATATATCTGAATGTATATTTAAATAAATATAGTCTTTTCTTGATTAGAGTTGCATGTTGTCACATAGGGGTTGAGTGTAAGTCAAACCAGTCGAAATTGGCTGATTTATAGTGAGCCAATTCATGATCTTTTATGACTTTTATAAAGTTGTTTTGTATTTTAACAGGCTTTTATTTTGGTAGAAATGGAGGTCACACAATCTGCAATTCTCCAGAAACATTCAAGAGACCTCAAATTGATGCTTCAGGGAATTCCTGGAATGCTGGAAAGTGTTTGTGTGACTGTGCTTCAAGGAAAAACACATGCTTTATTTTAATTTTAACATTTCAAAAGACAGTGTTGAGTTTTATGAACCAAACATGGATCAATGCAGCCTCGTGTTACACTTTTTCCAAGTAAGTAAGTAATTTGGATTTAGTAAACGTCATAGAAAGATACTTAATTTATTTTTATTTTTTTTTACTTACAGTTTAGTTTGACTGAAAAAAGCATACTCACAAAAAAAGGGAAGACTGAGAAAATATTGTTCTAAATGTAATCATTTCAATTCTACATTTTTTAATTCCAAGTAGTAATGAACCCATGATGTGAGCCATTTTATGTAAAAGGAGTGCCATTGATATACTTCCGTTAATATACAATTTGTTCTTTCTGCGA
This sequence comes from Callionymus lyra, assembly GCF_982586985.1. Lineage (NCBI taxonomy): Eukaryota > Metazoa > Chordata > Actinopteri > Syngnathiformes > Callionymidae > Callionymus > Callionymus lyra. The sequence goes on from NC_141833.1 coordinate 6,206,359, forward strand.
CTACTTATCAGTTTGTAACCGAGTTTGTTTCAGGTTGTTTTTATTTTTCCCTTATATGCAGCATTTCCACATTACAAGTATCTTCCTGACTGTTCTCTTCGCTCAAATCAATTCATAAAAAGTGTAGCTTTTAATGTCTTTCCTATCTTAATCTCTGCTTCCCAACATTTATTTCAAAAGGAGTCTTTTCGCTAACATTAGAGGCAGAGTAGTGCTGCATTTCCAGTACCATGTTGAAGCAGAATCAAGGTCTTAAGCTTGTGAAACGCTCGTGTGGCAACAGAAGAAGTGGTTCTATAAGGTCCCTTCTTTTCATCTTTGATTATAATTCGCAAGAACTCAAATGAAATCTGCATTGTTTCTCATCTAAAAGGCATATAACAAATACCTTCTTTATTGTGCCCTTCACGCTCTTTATTATAGAGTTCTATCATTATATATTATGGAGCAAAGTGTGAGATTTACAGGACGAGTTTCTCTTTTTCTCAGGTGCCAGTGAGAGCTGCCAATGCGCTGCTGCTTACTAAGGACAGTCAGGTTGATGTAGTGCAGTCCATATGTCTTTCCTCCATGTGGGTGTAGAGCTGAGCTAAGGTGTTGCAAGGTTGGACGACGCAGCAGAAAGTTGTGCGTGTGCGGGGAGAACACATCCCGACAGAAACCAGCTCGATTCTATAGCAAAGCTGTCCATCGGGTTTTTTTTTACTGGTCATGATCCAAACATGAAACCCCTTTTTGCGTCTTTTTATTCCTTATTCATGATTTTCTTAGCAATTTTAAAAGTAATTTTTATCATATAGTCATTAGTGTTTTTTAGTTCTTATCCGTGACTCGCAGCTTGTTAAAGCGAATCGGATTCATTCACTCGTTAATGGCTGTAATGGAATGTAGCTCTTATAGGCTTCTGTAATGGGGAAAAAAGCTTTTAGCGACGTCTTAGCTCGGCGTGCGCAATACCATGCTTTTCAAACTTTAAATAGGGTAGAAAATGTTGGCACTGAACCTTGCAATTAAGTGAGGGCCATTCAACCTTTCCAACTTGGGTGGAATCCTTGTGAGCAGTTCTATAGCTGGCGGTTTATGAAAAGTGGCACTTTTTTCCTCCGTCTGAATATGGATTAAGAACCAAGAGCGCTCTCATAATTCTGTAGCTTCATCCACTTGTTTCTCTCTCCTTCAGCTCAATAGTTATTGAAAAATATATGCTTAAGTTAAGGGCGGGGTAGGTGATCCTCAAAACGGTGTGAGCAAGCTGCATTTTGAATTCGAAAGTCCAAAATACTATGCAAAACAATGCCGTACAATGTAGTATTGTTAAGTACTTGACTCCAGTGTTGCAGAATTTTCCAGATCACATGATTCTTAAAATAGTCGAAACTGCTTTCATGAGTTTTTAAACCAAAATATGTCCAAACATCAGCTTTTAAAGCCGCTGGAGTCGACTGTATCCTCTAGTCCTCAGTCATCTCTGGGATCTCAAAGGATTTTATCTTTCCTTTAGATGTGGAGGACGTAATGACTGTAATGACGGTAGTTTAATTGCAACACAAAAATTAACTAATGTTGTAATGCTAAAAAATGCAAAACAAATAAAAATGAATGAACAGTTGTACAGTTAATTGAAAGGTACCCCATGAAAGGAATATGATCAAAATAAAGGGAGAAAGCCAAAATAAAATAAATTGATGTTGTATATCGATAAGAAAAAAAAAAAGTTTATGGACTTTTTTCTTTCACCCCTAGTTGCAACATTACTTCTTTGTGTGTGTACGTACACACTTTTGGATAACATGTAAATCTGAAAATGTACACATGTTGTTTTTTTAATACTACATTAATAAGACCTGTCTTTTCTCTGCTACACATACTATAATATATCTCCGTGTGCACAACCCTGCAGCTGCAGGTTTTCCGTATATATTATATATATATATATATAGTGCTGTTTTGACTCTCATTATACTTTTTTGTGTCTTATTGTTCATGATACTTCCTCCCTCTGTCTGCTTTTGCAATGGCATCGCTGCTGTAACTGAGTCAGCACTTCCTAGTTTTCTTAAGGGGGGGCGTGTCCGGCTTTCAAACGAGGAAGCGAAGGAGGAACGGAGGACTGCAGGATCTGCATGGCCTGTGCATGCGGAGCTCCCTCTTCCTCCTCCTCCACCTCCTCCTCCTCCTCCTCCTCCTCCTTCACAGCTGTTGCTACTGCTGCTGTGCACCAAGACCTCCTCTCCTCGGGCAGACGACCGAAGGGGTTTCGGAGTCGACGTAAGAAGAGGACCCCCGGCTCGGACGATTTTTTTAGAGGCGTGGGGAAGACGGAAGCTCGCACAAACCAATACTGCGACGCTCAACCGCACTTACAGTCACATGCAGACACTCCTCCTCTCTCTCTCGCCCTCCCTCTACTCCCTCTCTCCCTCTCTCTCTCGCTCTCTCTCTCTCCCGGTGCTGGGCTTTGCAAAGCTCTTCCACTCATTTGCTGCTGATTCACGCGCTTGCCTCTCCTCTGCCAGACGCTCTGCCTCGCCGCTCTTCCTGCCTGCCTGAGAATGGTCCAGCCGGTGCCCGGGGGTCTGCTGTCGCAGCCTGTCTGAGCACACGCGTAAACAAGCAAGAGTCAAGCGACAGGCAGAAGCACACACACACTCACACACACACACTCACACACAGGCTGGAGACGAATGTGAGAGGTAAGAGCTCAGTTCATAACCCTTCTTGCCTTGTCTCATTGGTTTATCTCGGGGGGGAATCTTTCGTCACATGTGTGTGCCGCAGCCTTGACTTTTTCCAAAAGTAATCGCCAGTGAAAACGCCTCCTTAAGATGAAGACCGCAGACCCTCCTGTCATCTTGTTTGTTTTGTCTTTCCACTCCGATTCAGACCCAGATAGAGATGGACCACTCTTTAACAGACAGACACAGAAATAGCTCCTCCTGAGTGTACTTGGCGAGAGGAAAAAAAATGTTCTGGTGAGTGTGTGCGCATGCATGTGTTGTGGGCCGTTGTTGATCCAGGAAGCAGTGAGGAGAATCAATAGATCGCCCACTCAGCTGTCATTCCCTCTGTCTGACTCAACGCCGAACATGTTTGGAGTTATCCTGCTCGCTGTGGCGATCCAGGGCTTCAGGCAGATCGCCGGCGTTACCTTTATGAGCTGCGTCAGACTTTACCACATCATCGTCCTGCTTGTGTGTGTGTGTGTGTGGTAATGTGTTGTATTTGTCGGCAGTGTTTGACAAACTCCCGCCCCGTTTGCATGTAAATTATCGGTGACATGTAGGGCTGAGGTTTCCTTATATGGCGAGCACAGTATTTCAGTACAGTAGGATCTTGCCAAGCATTCCGGGTCGCGGGAGGAGAGAGGGAGTGTGTGAGAGGGTGTCTCTGTCTGTGGGAGTGTGTGTCGTACTTTGGGTGAGTTACTAAATGACTGTTTACATGCGCCTGACAAAGGGGAGTTCCTCATAGAAGAGAGAAAGTTCAGCTGAAAAAAAAAAGTACCATATGCTGGGAAAAGAAGATGGAAATTAATGGGATTTAATTTGGCTCCAGCTGCACTTGTAAGTACTTTGCTTTACCAGAAAATATCTTGTTAAGTTTCGTTTGATCGTTTCTTCTTTAAAAAGATTGAATAGGCTTTTATATTTGGGAGTTCTGCCTTCAACTTCTCTGCTATCTCCTGTGATGTTTGTGAGACATGAGGGCGCACGGAATGTTGTTTTGACCTAAAACGGCAGCCAAGACTAAATCGCACGAGTTATCACACAACCCATCAGATGTGTCGCAGATCGACCGCGATCAGACCTCCCTACCGAGAAGGAGATCTGGTCCGGTAGAAGTTTGAGGAACTGTTTGTCGTCACCTGATCGCGATGGTCAACAGTGTTTCTTGCACACACACGAACCAACGGATTTTATTACATACAGCATCCCATCCAAAGGGGGAACTGAGATTAGATGCATGGCTGCATTTCTGCTGACAGGTTAAGCCTTCGCCTCTCGCTCATCTCTGTTTGCAACATATTCCAACTGCTCAACACAACTTCAACAGGGTTCACGTAGATTTTGTGTCGACAAGATTTATATTCTAGGGGCGAGTCATTTGTTTTCTACCAAGACAAATTACAATTTTTATTTTTTAAAAAAAGTTCCTTTCTTTGTTAAATAAAAATGAAGTTTAACTGTATTATTTAACTTTAAAGCACAATAACAATTCTTGAATAAATCAAACTATTCTATTTTATTTTAACTATTTTATACTTCTTGCCTTTTACAATTTTCAGGGGAGGTTTTAGCCTGTTTGGTAGGACTGAGCATCCTTGTAACATCTTTGTAATAGCTACCTTGTCTTTAGCAAGATTATTTTTTGTAATATGATATAACACTACATAACTAGCCTGCCAATATATATATATAAAAAATATCTCTCATAGTTGCTCCAGGTTTGTGTGTAAAACAGATGCTTTATAATATAGTTTTGATTATTGTTCAGTTTTTATTGTACATGTGCCAGGGCTATACCAGTTATTCTCCTGAGTTTTCAATTGTTCTACTTGAGAAACACCTTGTGCGACAATAATGATACTTAATAACGGACTAAGCTAATGTTCTCTACGTTCGAAGAGTTTTTTATAGGATAAAACTTCAAGGAGTTCCTGTTGTTTGAAATAAACATATCAATTACTGAAGGTGGCAACTGGCTTTTTCAACAACAAAATTGAAAAATGGTAGAGAAATGTAAAGCTTTATTTATACTTGGTGATGCTGTAAAATCTATTTGAAAAGACTTTAAGGCAAAAAGAAAACCTTCATTTTGTGGTCACATTTTCTTCACCGCCTCACCTTTGGCTATGAACGCTGGGTCATAAGGAGAAATGAAGAACTTGTGCTGCTGATAAGGTGTTTCTTCTGGCAGTTGCTTAACCTCTTTTCTTGAAAACAAGGAGCTGTTCAGTGTTATAACCTCTTTTTTTTTAAACGATGAAAGACATCTACTGATACAAAGGATGCTACTGGGTCTTTTGTTATTCCGCATATTACATCCACTCTGGCTTAGGAACATCTTATAATTCTGAACCTAATGAAATAAAGCGGTATGGGAAATCCTGACGCCACAAACTAGTAATGGTCAAATGCCAGACAAATGAACGAGTGCAGATTTGTGTAGCTCTTCTGTGTTGTTGAACTAGCCGCTGAGGTTGGCTGAGAAGCCTTCTGTGTTTTACTGCGTTGACACATACAACATAAATACGAGACGATGAGCCGCATATTACAGCAGAAGGCGGCAATTATCTCTTGACATCACCACGACACACACATTCTGTCTCGCACACATACACAATGATGCAGTGTTGCACACAATCAGATATTCAGCACAGTTCAGGAATACACTCGGCAGGACACACAAGCAGAGTCTGTGGCGTTTCTATAGGTTTGTGTTTATGTGTTTATGTGCGCGTTAGTTGGTCTGTTTGTTCATCGCTGCGTCTCTTGAAGACTCAACAACAGATCTTATTGTCTCCAAATGTTTGCTATTTGAGGAATCAATGGTCTTTGTTAGATTGTGTGCTGCCGGCCTAAAACTCCCCTTTTGCATCTCATTATTCCACCACATGACGGATCAGGCCAGCGGTTGTCAGGTGTGGAGATTTTTCGGCAGATTTGTCTACAACTTCCTGATATTATCGATACTAAAAAGCAGCATGTGATTTATTTATTTTTTGGCCAGAGAATATTTGTCATCCATGTCTGGAGGTGGACTAACGGAAGAATTAAGTTTGAGTGCAGCATCAGCAGCACCAAGGCCGGTGGTGTTATGTTACCTTCAGTGTCCTCAACTATAATGCGCCCTCTGTCACCTTGTCTCCTCTTCGACAAATATGCTAAAACCACCTCTTCCACTCCGATAAAATGAAGTTATTTTTAACAGTTAGCTGGCCATCTTTGTTCCTTATTTCCAGAATTAAATTTTGCATCTGGAAGTGAGTAAATAGAACTGAATTGGTAGCAAAATCTTCTGTCACGATTTCACACACAGTTTTGGTTATGTTGTATGTTGTCAGGTGTTGGACGTACACATATTTGAACACACTAAGGGTGGTGTCCTGGGTGTGAGTGAAGTCAGGTGGTAGGGCTTTATTTTCTTTGGCTGTTATGAATGTTTCAGTTCCGGTTGTGGTCAACAGTGTTTGATAGTAAATTCAGACCAAAAGGATTTGGACCACAAATGGTCAACCCCAACACATAGATAGATACCATAGATGGATATATACAGTGAATAGATATGATAGATAGATATATAGTTGGATACAGTAGACAGATGTATACAGTTGATAGATAGCTATTACTTTATTGATCCCTCTGGAAAGTCAAATGGAACAATCAGGATACAAATACAAGCGTAGACTTCATCTTCCCGTCACCCTTCTCCTGCACCTAAATGCAGAGTTGTATAGATTAAAAGTCCCTGAGTCTATTAGTGTTACATCTGGGGAGGAGCAGCCTTCATCTCACTCAGCTGCTCCGTACAGTATGCAGGGGATGACTGAACAAACTACAGGCCATCATGGATTCAGAAACTCTCACAAGGGAGTCCAGATCCAGCCAATCCCAGAGCCAGCTCACCTGATTAACTTGTCCAATCTGTTAGGGTTCCTACCCCAGTACACAGCAGCATAAAACGAAACACTGGCCACCACGGACTGATAAAACTTGCATTGGAGTTTCCTGCACAGGTTAAATGACGAAGCCTCCTAAGCAAGTACGATATACTTTTGAACCGTCTTGTACAAATGGTCTGTGTTGCATTACCAGTGCAGTTGACTGTCCAGCCACACTCCTGGACCTCCAGCAGTGCAAGACCAGCTCCTTGTTCTTTTAGGTGTTAGGCAGCAATTTGTTCTTCCCACTCCAATCCACAAAGTTAGAGTCCCTGATTTGTCCATGGAACTAAAAAAAGAAAAAAGAAAAAAAAGGATACATTTTGTATCACTAGTGTAAGCATATCAGTGCAACAAGACCAATTATTACTTCTGACACATGGCCCAGGAGCAAAATCTTGCTTTCATTTATTTTTTTAATGTGGCCCACAAGAGGCAACTCCATTTAATACCTATTGAAAGCAACCAAGAACACCTAGATGCATGCCTACCACATATCCCATGTAGGGTCACTGTTCTTTTAAGTGGCCAAACTGAAATAAGGAGTTAACCATTTGCATTTTCATTTATTTTTTGGTGTGTGATGTGATTCAGGAAAGCTGGAAAGTGGCCGAACATGGATCTGACTTGTGTTTAACCAATATTAGTATCCATGCGAGATATGTGATTATGGTGGTTTGGCGTAGATGTTAATTATAGTATGGTAAAATGGAGTGGATGGCGCACCACACAAACTTGTTACAAACTATCAACTAGACGGTGATAATCTTTGGCTCAAGTTTGGAGCGTAAAGTAAAACATCAAAATCCTTATAATGGTAGTTTTTGCCAACAGATGTCTGACTGTCGTAATTTTAATTCAACAGGTTTATTCCTTGTTCCTTATTTAGAACAGAAAAATACATTTTATTTCTGATTTTAAAATAAAAGTAGAAACTGCATCATGTGGATTCTGTTGTTGAATATGGAGTAAAAGACCCAAAATTAAATGGACGCATGTTTGCTTCAAACCCAGTGTGGTGTTCAGACAAGGTCAGGTGAGAAGGAGGAAGTTTTATGTGTTTTGAAACTAACCGTCTCATTCTGTTACACTCTTTATTTCCTGATTTCTCTGTGAGGCCTTGTGTCATTCTAAATTAGTTTTAAACTGTGGCCCAAAATGTGTTTGAGCTTGACTCCTCTCATCATTGTGCTTGGGGTTTAAATCCAATAGTTAAATACAGCTCTTGTTTAATTCCAGCCTCGGCTTGTATTTTGACCTGTCCTTCGCTTTGCAGGATTTAACGCTGTCAAATAATATATAAATATATATATAGCACACTTTTTGGGGGGCTTAGCATAGACTTCATTATAAAATAATAAATATTTAAAAAAAATGTAACTGATTGAGAATGGTAAAGTTATTTTAAATGTGTCTAATTTCTATTGAAAATATGTTTCTCTGTTTACTGGGATCCATAACAGCTTTCTCATCATAACCAAACGTGAAGGTCAATACTAAATGTCTCGGGATTTCCAATGAAAAGCCTCTTAATGAAGATATGTGTGAATGTTTATGTTGTAATTATAATACTTTATTTAAAAAGAATGTCTGTTTAACCAGAAAAAAAACCCTCCCTGAACTCTCTTGTAAACTCGCCCAGACTAATAATGTGCATCTGCTGTCATTCTGTTTAGGGAGGCTTGTTATAAATGTGTGCCACACCCTCTGTCTTATTGGGAAACTGTTTCTCCAGGAGTTAGTAACAATGGCAACTCTGAGGCCAGCCCAGATTAGGAAATGTCATGCAGCATTACACATTTAAGTCAGTTGAGACATGCCTTGACGGTGTAACACCCCTTTATGTTCAAGATCTCAACCCGGCACTTTTCGACATCATCCATCTCGTCTTTGTGGTGCATGTTACCGGAGCGTGCTACGCTAGAGTTACCCTTCTCACCTGTAGATATTTAAGGAAATCAGAGTCTCGTTACACATTTGTCTTTAAACATTGCGATAAAGGATGTTTGTTAAAGGTTTTTTTTTTTTTTTGAAAACTGACAGGACATTCAGGGAAACTCTATAGCTATAGTATTTCTCTTTGGAATTGTTCATTCACAGAGTAATTTGATATGAATTCCAGAAAGACTCAATTGAGTGGAGGGAGTGGCATGCTGACTTGGGAGACCACAGAGATGAAGAAATCAATTGGAGGAGGATGTCCATGTTCAGACATGATGGATCATAATGAGACCTCATTATCACTCTTGTACCAAACTTCATCCCTCACAAAGACAAATGCTTGCCTGACTGTTATAAAGAGTAACACAGTGTGTCTGATAGCGGGAGTGGCGGTTATTCCGTGGGTCGGTTACATGACCCTAATCTATCATTATACATGTATTAAACTCTTCAATTTATAAAACCTAAATACTGAACACTTCCTGTTTCCCCCGGATTGTCAGTTTAGATCTTTGTCTTCAGTGTCGTTTGTCATCGTGTGGTGGGAGGAGAACTTTTAGGCACTCCTAAATCCACCCACTTTTGAGCTGCAGTATGACGGACGGTTCAAGTCAATTACACAGGCGGAAATCAATGTGGTGGTCTGAAACCTCCAGAGGGGAGTGGGGCCAAGGATTGATGAGATCTTTGGAAAACTGATGGGTTTTGAGGGATGGGACAGATTGAAGTGTAGGTTTTTCTTGTAAAACTGATGGTGATATTAAAACATCAGTTTATTGTAGAAAGTATATGACAAAGAACAATGAGAAAATTCTGAAGATATATGGTTTACTGGGTAGTAAACAGGACCAGTTTGGATTATCTTGAGGTGTGTCTTGTTGCTGTCTCTGGTTTCACAGCAGAGGGTTTCAAGAAAGGTTGAGCAAAAGGAGTGGAAAGGGGGAGTCTTGATTTTTTTTTTTTCAGTGGAGGATTTGATGTTATGAGTTGGATGATTTCCCATCTTAACTAAAGCACAATAATTTAGATAAAGAACCTTCAAGTGGCTATTTTTGTTAGCATGAATGCTTATTTCTAGAGGGGTGTTAAGACAAGGAGTGAAGACAAGATAAGGTTTTTATTTATTGTCACAAAGAAAACTTCCTCTTCCAAGGCATATTATTGTGTTGGCGGATTTATATGGATTTAGCAAGGTTTTTAAGAAATTGCCATTCGCTAAAAAAAACAGATTCCATATAACAAAGTTTACAAATTAAACCGATAAAATGTATCAATTTCCTCATTATTGTAATGAGAGAAAATTGTTGTTTAAAAGAACTACAACTGTTGTATACATTTAGTGAAATTAGGTCCCTGGAGGAGTGTTTCCTATTTAGATTTTCAGTTGCATTAGAAATTCATGGACAGCTTCCTGTGATACCCAAAGATGATTTATCATCCGTACCTAAAGCTTTGATATCTTACACGCTGAGACTTACATGAGCGTTGCTGGATCATCATATCATGGGCTGCACCGCTGCAGGCCTCAGGCATAGTGTGTTGCAGTGATGTAAAGTTCACATCGCTTTAAGCGAAACACGCTGTTCTAAGTGAAGGGATTATCAGCCAATTCAGGGTGTGGTGAGAAACCCTTCTTATGAGATAAGCACAGGCGAGTGTCCCCAAGAGTAAATTCAGTACAGTTATGCTGGAGGATTTAAAAAATGGATTCTGGAAAGTTGAAAAGTGTAGTAGGACAAGATGCATAAGTGGATATGATTGCTGGAAAATTGTGAGTGAACCTAAATATGATGAGTTTGTACACCTCTGAAAATATAACAGGCAGAGAATAAAATGGTAAACATAATACATTTCTGATTGTATAATAGTTGAAAGAACTTGCACATGTCCGACCAGATTTAAACAAAACACTCACAACAGAAAGAGCTCATGATGTCACACTTATGTTATGTTTTGAAGAAGACACAGTAAGACTTGTCGAAAAGGCAGTTTGTTCCAAAGTCTGGGCATGTTTTTTTGGGGCATTAGCGCAATCATGTTGTAATTGATCCTTTGCCCACAAAAAACACTTTTTTTTTGTTCAAGCCACTTCAACTAAGCTAAGAAACAAGTATTTAATACACTGTGAATTTAGTTTTGGCTTCCTGTAAACTTTACAAGTGTTTCTTGGTTGAGGTACTTCTTATTTTACACCAAAGAAAATGCATCTTTACAATAATTAACTCACTTTTTCTTTACCATAAACAGTGCATTCCTAAAGCTACAATTTAACCTGAATTACACAGTAATATCCTATATATTAGAACAACCTTTCTGCAAAATTAACATAATTTAAACTTTGAATTTAAAAGCAGGTCAGCCTCCTCTTCGCTCCTCCCTCCGCTCTCACCTGGCCGTCAGCCCAGAATGTTGCAACGCTGGTAGCTCTCATTGGTCTTCACTCCCACAGCTATTCGCAAGAAGGGAAATGACTAACCTCTTCCCCCTAATGGCCTGCCTCAACTTCCCTTTTTTGCTTTCAACATCTTCACCTTTAAGCACAGTTGCATTGACTGCCCCTCGCGACTACAATCAATATGGTATTTGATTTCTCTTCAAGTGTAAGTCATGAAAGGCAGCGTTGTGATTCTTTTTTTTTTTCTTTTTTTTTTTGGAGGGAGTGTGTGCTTTCATGTGGCAGAGCCCGATGAGTGTGTGCACACCATGTGTGTTTAGGGCTTTGGTTAGTTGAACGTTGCATTTGTCAAGTTGACAAACTCCACATTTCTGACATTTTTTCATATTCTTCTCTCCCACAGCTCCATTTTTTTTTTATGCTCAAGGTTGAATTCCTGAAATGACTTTTACTTTACTTGGAAATGAATGGCTGAACCCTAATGTCCCTCCCCCTTTTGTCTCCCCAGAGGAAGTGCCTTCTCTGATGTCTGCTACAGCTTTGACCTGCTTCTCCAGCTGAAGTTCCATCCTCCCTCTGCATCGCTCGCTTGCTGCCAACGTAACAAAAGAGTGCACTTGACGGCAAGCACACCCCTTGCTACCAGTCTCCCCTCTGATCTGTCCCTCCATCCACCACCACCCACTCCAGCTTCTTACCGAAAACCCCCAAAGAAACTTCAGCTCACCTCCCCAGTCCAGTGAACCCCCGGAAGATCCACGGAGCGTCTCTCGCGCACTTTGCCTTTGACTCCTTTCAAACTTGCAAAGCCTCCACGTGTTCCACAGTGTCCTTAACCATCAGCTACCTTCGCTGCCTGCTTCACTTCATGTAACGTTGAGGGCTCATCCACAGGAGTCATCGCTTCCAAGGATCGGCAATAATCCGGAGAAAGACAGAATCCCCCCCGAAATCACTTAAGTCCTTAATTTTTCAGGAAGAAAGTGCTTTTGTCAGACGGCATTTCACAAAAGGACAACTCTTGTCTCATCACTAGTGAAAGAAATCGGTGGATAAGAACACTAGCAGTACTTTTCTCCACGAGTCGTCGCCATGGCAATGAACATAACACATATGCGTGACACGAAATGGCTGACGCTGGAAGTATGCCGGGAGTTTCAGAGGGGCACGTGCTCACGCTCCGACCAGGATTGTAAGTTTGCTCATCCGGCGAAGAGCTGTCAGGTGGAGAACGGACGCGTCATCGCCTGCTTTGACTCTCTGAAGGTAAGAAAGGAGAAGTGGTGAACAGGAAGCGGTGAGGTCAGCAGCGAAAACTGACTGAGAGGCAGCTGATAAGGGAGCGCACTCTCAGGATGATGTTTCGAGCGTTTAAAAATAAAAGAATTAAACTAGAAGAAGTAAAAGTTTTAAAGCATGCGCCTCCATCTGGCCACAACATGTGACTGACTAACTGTAGTCCTACCCACTTATGGTCTGCTTCCTGAAACGTGTGATCGAGGGAAACGAGGTGAAAAACACTGAAGGTCTTGTCGATACAGAACTAAAAATTCTTAGTCCATTTTTCACTTAACCATTAGTGCAGTTTTTTTCGAAATCAGTTTTGGAAATAAAAGTGATGATGAGTAAAAGGTACATGTAAGAACTCATCGATATTTGCCCAGAGCACAACGCGTCTCAACAGCAAAACGAGGAGTGACTCAATGGCGTCATTTTGTACCTCCAATTCAGCCAAACCACTTCCTGTCATTGAGAAGGATGGGCAGTTAGTGGTGTGTATCTTTACGGGTTTGTGCTTTTTCTCCCCCCACCGAAAATAGCTCTTCACCACACTGTATATGCAGTCATTTTCCATTTATAGTCGGCAGCATGAAAACAAACACCTCTTTCCCTCCTTTATTTTCTTCCACTGTCTCACTATTTGACCGTGGACATCCGCAGCATAAAAACATGCGCATCACAGATACTTCTGTTTTTAATTCGGCCCAAATATGGGGAACTTGTGGGTTTGAGAGTGTGTGAGCTGGCCAGGGTTAGAATGAGGACAGACTGTGTGAGTAAATGCAAAAAAACGTGTTTATCACCAGATGTGGACAGAGGATCATTGTCAGGCCCAACAGGAACCATTTACCAAGTTCCTCACTTTTGCCAGTGCCTGTCTATTGTGTAGCTAGAGGTTTAATTGAAGGCTTATGCTCGGCTCTTACTTTAACTGTTAGGAAGGACACGGAACCCTTTTTTTTCCCCTCATCTCTTCTGTAGAAAAAACGTGTTTATACTTATTCTGATGGGATTAAAAATAACCTGTTGTTTGAGATATACTTTGAGTTCCAATTTTATCAGAAGAGCAAACGGGTGATGTAATGTCTGCTGAAATTAAGCGGTGGTCTGAATAGAAGATTCTATTGCTGACATCTGCTGACCCACATAGTTGCTAAGGCTAATCTTACAATGTTGCGAACAGTTTCAACTCGACTAATACTACAAAAATAGTACATTTATTTAACTTTTTAAGGAGTTTTGGATCTGCTGAAATGCCTCTGCCATTATTGAATAACTTTATAACTGGAATTGTTTAGCGTGGTTCAATGGTTCAAAGATAAACTAATTTTAATTTTTGGTATCGTTTTCGGTTGCACTGGAGATTGAGTATGTTTTCTTCTGGCTTAATTGCATTGTCTTGAAAACAGAAGTGTCTATAGCCCTGCTATTACGGTTCGCATGAGCAGGTTTTCACAAAAACAAGAGAAAGGCTCTTGATGTTTTGGTTTTCTCTGCAGCTATGATCGAAATGAATAGCAAATGAATGCAACTGCCATCTCCAACTTAAAGGAGTTTGGTGGTTAGATGGTGATTTTGCCGGTCACTGAGGGGAAATTATGTAACGTTAAGTATCGTTAAAATAGTAGCGTTCTACTCCAAGAGTCATGACCATTCAAAATGTAAGCACTCATCGTGGAAACTATGGTGAAATAATCAATGTCAAAATATTTCATATTTGAAATGAATTTGACACGTGTCAAAGGAGATTCGAGAACATGCATAGACGTATTCAAAGCTGGCTTATATACTCTACATAAGTAATGTTTTTACATTTTTTTTATTTTTTTTATCATACGTTAGAATCTGTCCATGGAAGCTCATTTTTTTCCTTAAACCAAAAACTTCTCCAGATCTTAGCGTTAAGTTTATTCTTTATCCGAAGCACACTACAAAAGCTTTATAAAAACGGGTCAAAAGTTATTAAAAAAGTTTTTTCGCTTCAGGGTAAATGTAACTCAGATGTGCTCAGAGATGGGCACATGTTTGTGTGCGACTCTCTGTTGTTCTTTTGTTCAGTAGTAAGCACATGTCCAAGTTTTCTGACAAAGCCCCAAATCCCAAATATATGAACACGTGTTTAAACAGTCATTCACAGTGAGCTAAAGGTCGGCTACTGGAAAAGAGTATCTGGCAGTTAAGGGGAGATTTTTGAAAGGAAGCAAGGGGCCTATTTTAGCTTGAACTCATTTTCCACTAGAATATGTGTAGTAATGCAGATATGTTCCTTTTATAACTCCGAGCCCAGCTTTTTTTTTTCCACAAGTAATGAAAAACAGAGCTGGGTGCTCAAACCCACAATGAAAAGGAGGGAGGAAGAAAGAGAAATAGAAAATGAACAGGCGGGCAATTTGCTTGGCGTGGCATGTTCCCCGGACTAGATAAGAGTTCAACCAACTACATCCGTATAGACGCGCTTAAAACTAACTTTTGCTTCTGAAATGTAAAAGGTTTTTTTTGGGGTTAATAGGGCAATTGCTCAAATGAGTTTATCTTCTCAAGAGCTCTGATCAAACCCCACAGCCTTGGACATGTGCGCACACTATTGCCTGTGAGATATGATCGTCCTTCTTCTAGAAGTGTATAATTAGAACAGGTCTCACATGATCACCAGAGCATAGCTGAGCAGGTCACACCCAAACCCAGTCATTTCCCTACCAGTCGCGCTGCCCTCTCTCTCTCTCTCTCTCTCTCTCTCTTTCTCTACCTCTTTCTCACTCCCTCTCACCCTCTGGCCTCCTTTTGCAAAAAAGTTAAGACAAACACAAAACGCTGTCATTCAGTAAAACTTCATGCAACTTTGTTAAAACTGTTCAACAAAGATGGCGGGTCACCCCATTTTTATTTGATCTAAAGTGTGTTGTTGCAGGGGGGCGGTCACCCTCTTGTCCAGTCTGGTCTGCTGCCAGTGTGCCAGCTCAGTGGCGTAAACATTTGGAAAAGGCTCATGGGTGCCTGGACTTTACCAAAGAATTGAAAGGTTAAGTTTGGAAAGATATTTGTTTTATTGGTCACAGTTTATAAATACTTTTTCTCTGGCAGATTTTCCACTGATAACCACAGCCATTTACTTATTGACGTTTACCTCATCCAGCTTATTATAGTGCCTGGTTTAAGGGATTGTAATCTTTGTAATTTCATAATTTAAAATGTATTAAAACATATCTATATTATGACTCTATGAAGGTCTTATTGTTTAATTCTATCAAATCCAAATGGTGAAACGTTTAACTTTAAATTCATTGGTTTAAAAAAGTTGGTATTTTACTTGTACTTTATTGTCCCAGTTCTATTTTTATTCAATTTAATAGTTGGCTCCTTGTGAAAGTCAAAGTAGTTGTTGATAATGGCAATATCACACTTTTGTTTTCAACCTCGCTCTCGGTTCTGATGACTAAATTATTTTCCACTTCCTTCTCTTGTTTTTCTCCCCGTGTTTTCATTCCCCTCCAATCTTGGTAGCTCCCTCCACTTGATTTCCCACACAAGCTGGTTTGTGCCTCATTAACCTCAGGCCACACCCATCCTCGAGCAGCATGGTTCACATTACACTCTGGTCGAGGCACACACATGCAGGCGAACACGCACACACACACCCAGTCGGAGATGCATGTGGTTTGAGTTTAGGCACAGAAATGACATCAACCATGTCCTGGAGTGAACTCCGCTGCCGCAGCTCCTTGTTTACCCCCAAATTTGCGCTTAAATAGAGGTGCAAGAACCGTCTGAAGGAATAATGTTTGAGTCACAGAATAATCTTTGTACACTGGCCTCCAGCCCGACACACCCACTGTCATCATGTCTAAGCTCTGAGAAAAAAAGAGAAGAAAAAAAACGTGTGTTTGTGTTCTACCTGCATAAGCTGTGCTGTTGCAGCAGGTTCTTTTGTGTTACTACAGTGTTCCCAGCCAAGATGACATTCCTGCAGAGCAGATGCCGCGTAAATACTTTTTATCTATTTGGCTGTCTGCTCCTCTTCTCCTTATCCCCCCGCATATTTTGGCCGGCCATTTTTGACTGCATGCGTGTTCGCCGTGTTAAGGTCGTCAGGTAGAACTTAGCGTAGAAAACCAGAGCTGGACAGAGGCCGAGCAATGTTGGGTAAATATTAGTTGTGTTGCTGGTGGATAATGATGTATATATACATGGATTTTTCGCAAACTAGCTTTCACACACAGACCTGAATATAGAACTGAAGAAAAGTTAAAAATAGTTGCTGAACTGCGTCTGCACATTTCATGCATGCTTAAGTTGCTGAAAATATATACAGTATATATATATTTTTTACTAAAAATGATTATTCAAAAATAACCTAAATTATTTCCCTTTTAATATAATGTCAATTGAATTAGCTATCTATTTTAGCAGTGTATATGGTTTTAGGCAGAAAGTACTAATTTATTGTTTTTTTATTATTCATTTATATTGTTTATCTGTAGATCTTTTATCCAGTCTTATGATTATAAACATGAAAACCCCTTAACCTGTGGAAGAGTAAAATGATTGTATAGCAAAGGAAAACTACAGAATAATAGTGTCTTTTTTCTCTCTCTTTGTCACTGATGAATGTATCTGTGTCTTCCACACTAGGCCCACCAGAGTCTCAACCTCTAGCCCCTCATGCCATGTAAGCCTAGTATTCCTGAGTTGACGAGTGTTGTTTTAACAAGGCAGTAACACATTTCTTGTCATTTTAGAGGAGCAGCTTATGATTTATGTCGGGTGTCTTAACTGAAATTTGAGATAAATCTTTGCTTTATTCTTTCTCATTACATCGATTGTAAATTTAAAAAACACAACATGTAAGATTTTCTGTGCACTTCTCTCGTAATGAGTAATGAGAACATCCATTTTAAAAACATTTATTCACTATTATATCACTTGACTCGTGTATTTCTGAGCACTAATTAAAATGTTTGTCTCAGAACCAAGAACGGAGGAAAAAAACTGTTTATAAAGAAGAGATCCAGCAGCTTCTTCTCCTTTTTTTTCTCCTGGTGTTGTAACATCTACTCAGATGTCTTTTTTTCATGTTTATGCTAATATAAACGAAAACCCTGATTTTCTTTTTTTTTTCCCCTCTGTGTTTACATCGTTGTTAGATCAGCTCGGGTGTGCGTTTCATCAACAGCCCCTCTTTTCTTCTCAGTGACAGCCGCCCCTATCCCCCCTTTACACCACAAGCCTTCATGACACCACCGATACAATGATGAGCCCTCTCTTCCCCCCTCACTCCCTGTATCTGGGGAGAAATGTCTGTGGCTAAAATTATAGTTTAACAGCTTTGTTTCAGTGGTTTATCAAATTGAGGGACACAACTTGTTTTGTCATTTAATCCCATCAGCGACTTCATCTGCGTCTGATTTGCTTGTTAGAGAAATAACTGGATAAGTAAGTAATTTATATCCGGAACACATTCCGATAAATAGCTCATGAAATGGCAATAAATGGAACAAGGGGAAAAGTTGTTCATTTTGTAGGAATTTTGGATCCATTAGGTTTAGAAGGATCGCCTGAAGAAAGTACTTTTTCACTTCAAACAAAGACCACCCGTCTGCTTGCTTGGCAGAGGTGTGCGGACTCTGAGTGCCTATCTAGCTTCTCGGTTTTCACTTTTGTTGACAGTGAAACGCTGTATTTTTCGGGAAATATTTTAAAACCAGGAAGCCCGTCAAAATCACCTATTAAGCTATAATTTAAACTAATAAAATAATAACAATTAGTCCTGTTGACCTGAACATATCAATTAATTAATTCAGTTCTTGAATTATTTGATCTAATTTTTTGATCTGTTTTTATTTATCTGTATTCCCAATAGTTAAATGGAAAAGGGAGCAAAAAGAAAATATTATTTTGTTTTGTACAGACTTGAATATAATATTGCTGTGTTCTTCAATTATTAGTTAATACAAATAAAACTTCAGGTCTGTATAAAGTGCTGTAAGTTCACACATCAAAATACAATTATTATAAACACGACCAATGAATGTCGACTTGAGGGTGTGACTGGCCATTGTTACTCAAGAACAAGAAGAAAAGAAATTGACACAAATTCAACTTGCAAACAAAAACATTAAGGTTAAAGGGCAACTAATGTAAAAACCAAACTCTCCTGACTTACTTGCATGTTTCAAATTTTGAAGTCTTCCTCTTCAAGTCCCTCATCATGACCATGTTTCAAAGTTATTACTTTATAAAGTTCTCCCCCGTCTGAAATCTCAGTGAACAAGAGGTTATGAGAGTGGCATCCATTATGATGTAATAATGGCTCCACTCCTCGTCCAGCCAGCTGCAATCACACACCCTTTGTTTATACAAGGAGTCCCTTAGTAGTAGAGACTTCCAGTATTGATGACGCGCAGTGACAAACCTCCTTGCTTTGACCAATAAAAGCAGAATGGGTTTGATTGGGGTCAACAAAATTGATTCTCCAGAACAGTTTTTAAGTGGGCGGAGCTTAAGATCATTTTTTTAATGTAAATATTTCAATGAAAAGAGAGTTTTGTACAAACATACTAATGAGTACAATAGATCTATTTAAGACACACTTAAATCAACTCATTAGTTGCCGTTTAAAGATGAAATATTAAATGATTGCCAGAACAATAAAGAAGCTATTATGACTCAGATTCAATAGTTGCATAACTCATTGAGTGTTATCGTAGACAAGACTCAAAACTTTAACAACTTGATCTGCACGAACTGGGCTAACGCTTGTCAGTCATAGTTTACCCCCGAGGCAAACGTGGCCCCTGGACCGCAATTTGAATATTTCTGCAATACAAGATGCATTCCAAAGATATTTCTGCTTCCACTTATAATAATAATAATAACAACGGCTAATTCAAAAGTGCTTTGTGTGTATGGGGGGTCATTTATTTTCTCTATACATTATTGTTAAACCTTTGCTATGATCTGGCGATCAACTTGTTTGCTGACGTACTTTTTTCATCAGCAGACAGCCCAGCTATTCTAGCAGCGAAAGGGCTGCTTCAGGGCACTCTTACATGTTTAGCTGAATTCACTCAACACTCTGGCGCCGACCCCTCCCTCTCACCAGCTGTTAGATCCGTCAGTCAGGCTTCACGCCGGCCCTGTATCTCCACACTCCTGCCGCTCATAAGAGGCCGATGCCAGAAGCGACGCACCGACTCGCCTGCCGGTACTGTCTGCGAAAAGGAAGAAGAAAGAGAAGAGACGAATGATTGATTGATTGACTGGTGTTTGCGGTCCATCGTTTCTTGGCTCTCAGCAAATTTTTCACAAATATTCTTCCTGTCTGTTGTTGTCTGGGCCTGTCATGGCGTTGGCTTTGATTTCAATGCTTTTTCTCTTGGCCTTAAATCCTTCTTTCTCACCTGCCCCGGATCACGTGTTCTCCAAGTTCATACCTGGTCAACAACCACTTTAGCTGCCTGATCACTTTCTCTTTTGACAGTTTCACTGCGGATGAGTCTAATACAAGGACATGGAACTATGTTGGCAGGGACTTGTTAAGCTCTTATAACACTTTGTAAAACCTTTGAAATTTTCTCACAAAAATCTAAATGTAAAGTTATTATTTTTGCTTTTTTTGCTTTTAAATCCAACAGACAATGTTTGCTTATAACATTTATTAAGATAAAATCTGGATAGAAATAACATTACAAATCTGAAGAGAAGTTTTTGGTTCTTTGGTTTGATAGTTTGTTGCTTCAACCATTATATCTCTTGGTCATTTCCCAGGTTTATTAACAGAACCTGGTCAAATGTAGACGGCTATGTATTGCTGTGGCCATGATTGTGATCTCCTAACAGTGTCCTTATTTTGTTTTATTTAACACTACATCTGAAGTTTCCTACTTCCTGTAACATTATCACAGAGTTCAAAGTAAAAACAATGTCGCTTTCTTGACTAACAGACAAGATGATTGTATTGGTCTACTTTATTTTTTAACCTTGGATCAGACTTTTCTCAAGGGTCGGAATCACTAAAGTTCCAGTTAATGTGTGCAGTCTTTGACTTTGTAAAGGACTGAACCGTGGAGAGTAACCATTAGGATAGCTATGGCCATTTCAATGTGGCTCGATAGACATGAGTTTTTGTTCAAGGGTTTAGTTCCCTTAAGTTTACCTCAGCACTCCTAGCACTACTCTCAACTTTGGCAATTAATTAAAAAAAAAGGTGTTTAAGAGTTCAAGAGCAATGAAAGCACAACATTTAATTGAAGCTGATATGATATCAGAAGCCCATTTAATGAGCCTTCATACTGTCAAATGACAGTGAATTAAAGCTCATTCACTTTTCTGAAAATAATCTAATTTAAATAACTCCCTTTTTTTTGTATTAAATGGTTCTTCTGTTGCCTTCAAAATTACTCTCCAGGATAGCTTGACACCCAAGGCATGCACATAAGGAATAAAAATAATGTCTAAGAACATTGTTTTATTAATGCCATGGTTCCCAAATTGTGTATATCGATCACGCATACACACCATTTGCACATTCGAAAACTTTTATGTTCGCCAAGTCACCCTGTTTTTACCTTTTAAGTTATGTTGTAAATTAAATATTATTCAGCAGGAAAAAGTGTTAACTGTGTCATACACACTTCACAATTTATCACTTATGTCAAGTCAGTAAATTGTCATATAAATGCATTTATTTTAATGTCTTACACGAAAAATATGCATTCACAGAATTTGTTCACTATTGTGTTGCAATTAAACTTCAGGCCGCTAGATGCCAGCGGTCATTCCATACATGCTGCTAATGGAACAATGAAATCCTCTGAGGACGAGAGGATACAGTCGACTGAAGCTGTTTTAAAAGTTGATGTTTGGACATATTTAGGTGTCAAAACAAATGGAAGCAGTTCAACTTGGTCAAGAGTCATGTGGTCTGTAAATTCTGCAACACCAGAGTCAAGTACTCGACAATACTACAAATATTTCCTTGTTACTACAGTATCAAGATATATTGCATCGTGGTCCCTGTATTGTGATGAATATCGCCGGATTCTTACCATTACACAGCCGTAATTCCTCTGTCATTCCCTTTTTATTTTAAGAATATCTAATCTATAGATAAAGATATATATATATATATATACGTGTTCCTCTTTTAGCCACACGGAGAGGGAGAATGGAAACATGTATTTGTCCATGCCAAGTCAGGAGGAGATAATCGCACGCAGAAACAGGATTAGGCCAGTTGACAGTGGGATTACAGCTTTGGATAGGATTACCGTCGTTGAGAACAGATTAGCATAATACTTGCCAGATTGATTCTCTTACTGCAGCCGGAGCCATTCATCTGTCCCAGGGTTATTACTTTAACAGCGATAGTAGCGTATCAATGTGTTAGAATCTGCACGGACAATACGAACGCCTCGAGCTTTAAGGGGGGTTTCTATATGATTACGGAAAGGTCTTTTATTTTGAAAAAAGACCGGATTTTCTTCATGATAAGATTAGCCGGTGACTCTTGACACGTTGACTCTATATGGGAAACCGTCCTAGAGCTCTGCTGATTCAGCCTTTTGGTAAGATGTATTTGTTAATGCACATAAGCTTTGGAACGATCTTCTTCTCTCTTGATGGATCTACTGACTCCTTTAAGAAACATCTTAAGGAGTCTTTATTTGTTAAGGCTTTTTCCTTGATTTTCTGGAACTCCTGTTGTGTTATCAGTTTTATCTTGACCTTTAAAATATATACTTTATTGAATATTGTTTTGATTGTTTAAGCGCTTTGTGACCCTGGTCTGGAAAAGCGCTAAACAAATAAATGACTTACTTACTTACTTGCATGTTTCGGTACATGCTGATATTTTTGCTGTTTTTGTCCGATTGAAAAAAAAAATGTTGACGTTAAACAGGTCCACGGTGCAACAAAATGTGCATTAATAGATCCAAATTTTGTGGTTACCATCATCATTTTTGCATGTTAAAATACAATTGAATTTTCGTATTTATTAGTCTTTGCCTTTAAACGCTCTCAGATGTCTCACTCTGGACGAATGACAGCCCGGCTCACATTTCCCAGACATCGATGCACCTCAGTTATTTCAGTCTTCATCGATGCCATGGACCTTGTGATTCCTTCACAGTAACTCTATTTTCTCTCTCTTCTTCTTCCGGGAAGAAGAGCTCACAGATGATTAAATGAACATTCGCACGCCTCGCACTGTGTACTTTACACAGCGAGTACTGGACGGATTTCATAAAGCACCAGCCGCTCGAATCAATACCTGTGTGATCGCCCGCGTTATTACTCAAAATGAAAAGCTTGGAACTAACATGGCTCCCCCTGAGAGAGACGAGGAAGAGACGCCGCCGCGCTGGAAACCGCGGCGGGGAAATTGGCCTGATTAAAGTCGGACGAAAGTGTTTGTGTGAGGGTCAGCCGTGCGAGCGTCACCACGACAAACAAGCCGAGGGTCTAAGTCTGGCTTAAGGGCTGCTGTGTACGTGACATCTGACCTGACACATTTCTGGGAAGCAACACCTTCTCCAGTGTGAATAACGTTTACTGCAGAGTCACTCTTTCCGAAATAATAAGCCGGACAAATATGCGTCTCTAACAAGCGTTAGTCTGTGCTGCAGATGTTTTGTACGGATCGGACTCACACCTTTAACCGCTTCTCTTTGCTATCGGCTTGAGCAAACTCGGACCCGAGTATAGACGGTTTTTTTTTTTGGGGGGGGGAGCAATCATTCATTGACCTGTGACAGTGCACTCGCTCTGTCAAAATGAATCCCAGCCAGAAATTCAGCAGAGCACGATTACAAACATGTCATGTCAGCTTGTCAACAGAAAGATCGTCTTCTGATCTCCTGTTTGGGGAGGAAAAAAACAACCCATCTTTATATAGCCACGTTGGAAACGGCATGGATATCATGTTGTCGTTACATAGCACTTAAAAAGGAGGTATCGGTGTGGATCTCCTGGGGTTCAATAACTGTTGGTCTTCTTTATAAAAGGCAATTGTTTAACTTTCTTTTTTTAGCTTTCCTGTTTACCACAGAGGTCAAACTTCGTCCCGGGGCCTGTAGAAAACATACTTGCGTACTTAAAGTAGAGCACGCTGATACAAAATCCCCAGAAGTATTTACAAAGTTCTACTTTTGTATACTTCTTTAACACTCGGATTAAGTGAACGCTCTAAACAAGGTTTATTTCGGGGGGGAACTCTGATCCAGTTATGTTACTCATCGTCAGCAATGTCCGGTCATCGCTCATGAGCTTCTGATGTGGTTTGCAAGATGACAAAAAAAGATTAGTTTAGACAAAATAATGAAACTGATCTCAACTTCCTTGTGTGTGGACCTGACATACGAAGCTTGGTCAGCAAGTTCTCCCTCTTTCCTGCAAGGTTTGATGTTTTAAAAGTCAATATAAAGTGCTGTATAATTAATTTTCAGTACTATTACACATGCCTTTTTCCTGCATCCCTCTCCATATAATTTTTATCATTGAACTTTACAGCGAATTTAATCGATATAATTTTAATATAAATATGTTTCTTTATTTTTATTGCATCTTTACAATAGGTATTGTTCTCCAAATAAATACATTGTTAGTACATAAAGTTACTGAGTATTTCTATTCAGTCGAAACTCCTCCTTTCTTAGGAATTGAGGAATTCAAGGACTCATGATTCCAAATATTTTACACCCTTTTTTTTTACCAACAGATGTTTCCTATTTTAAGTCCAACTGTTCATTGTGTGACAGATTTATCTTTAATGTAATAAATGCTGAACATTTTAAATAAGAAAATCTAGAAATAAAAATTCAGGAATGAGATAAAGTCTAGATAAAGGCCTCGTTGTAGGACTAGATAACCGAGGGATCTAAATCAAATTAAAGATCATGAAGATGTAAATGAAAAAAAACACACTTTGGACGACGTCCATCCATCTGGTTCAGTCCCATCTTAATTTACACAAAAATGTTAATTAATCAAATATGTTTAAATTACATGGATAAATTAACTGAACCATACAAATCCCTTTAGCTATTCTAAAATGCAACAACGAAATGTATTTTCCCTTCTCCTTCTGTGGAATTTCTCCAGCCATGTTATCGAATGTCATGATGATGCATCTGTGCTACAAGTCTCAGCAGGAGCTTGCATCACATATCATTTAAGAAGAGGAGACTCTTTGTTCCGATCCTTCTGCCGCTCATTAAATAGGGGGTGTAAGAAAATATCAATATACTTAAATATTGCAAAGTACTTTTCTTGATAATTGATATTTACCTGCACTGTATCGATTTTTTTCGTTAATATCTTCTCTTGTGAAGTACAAAGTGAGATCCCTCTGTTTGAATTCAGTAACATGTTAAAGCAGGGTGGGCAATTAAAATTCTTCAAGGGCCATGTTAAATTCTGTTAAGGTTGTTAGGGGCCGTCAAGCAAAAAGGAAGACGAATCCTCTAAAAAAAAAATGACATTCGTCATCTTTTATTAAGCTAAATAAACTGCAATTTTATTCTTGTATATATTAATTTTTTTCAAAACATTTCTTCAACTAACTTAAGAAAAATGTTTTGAGGGATTAATGTACTCACAAAATAGTACATTAGTGTTATGTGAAAATGTAAATGAATAATAAATACAAAATACATTAGAACCATTTATACATGATCAAACTTTGACATTACGAGGGCCACATAAATACAGTCAAAGGGCCACCTGTGGCCCCTGGGCCTCCCAAAATTCAACATTCACTCATTTTCTACACACCCTCATGTCGACTAAGGGTTGTGATTATTTTCATAATAATCTGTTCCTTTTTTTGAGTTAAAGGAAACAATATAAATCCGTTTTAATGTAACCTCCATCTTGTATTGAAGCTTTGACGAGACAAATTGTTTCGTAAGAATCTAAAGAAGTCTATATTTGAAGCTTGTTTGTAGCAGAAGTTTAAAGAATATCGTGCAAAACTGATAGGAAGTACTTCCAGTGTAGACAGGATACTGTGTCATACGCATCTTATCGTCATATTCTTGCCAATAAACACCTCGATTATTGATGACATGGGCTTGAGGTTTGACTGTGAGATTATCGCCTCACCTTTTCATCTTGGTCTCGCTCGTGTGCATGGAAGCTAGAGAGAGCCACCTCCGGCTCCAGGGTCTTTGAGTTTGGGCTCAGAAGCGGCTCAAAGCTTTATTCGCACAGTTTGTGTGAAGGGGAGAAAAAAAATGCTTTCATCTTTGTGTTTGTTTAGATAGAAGGAAACACAAGGTAGAGAGAAGTGTAGCTCGGAACAAAAACCCATTCTCTCATTGTAACACGATTCCTTCCACGCTGAAGGAAATACATACTGGAACTGAGTTGCGGTTGGATCTGTATCCTTCCATCTCGCCGCTTTACGTTTCAGTTCCAAATATTCAGTCAAGATGCGAAAAGTATTTTCATCTCGTCTCAGTCAAAAGGACAAACGCTCCGCCCGACATTCTTTACACATGGCTTCATTGTTTGTTCAAACCACGTGGAGTCACCGGGTGCGAGTGTGAGCAGGTCAGAGTCGGGACCGTGGCGCGATATGGGGCGGGTCACCTTCTGAAGGACTGGTCAGACTTCACAGTAGCCAGTTATTGTTCCACCATTTGGCGGAGGTCAGCCAGTTCAGACGTTATCAGAGGCGGCAGGTTATGTTTCAGTCTCCCCGGGGTTCGATCACATGACCTCTCGTATGGAAACGTAGCTCGTTTATAAGAGGTGTCGGTGTGAGTTCAATCCCACTTTCATGTCGTCCCGACAGGTTCTGATATGCAGTTGAATCATGTGATATTCATCTGTCAGTGTGTAATTAAATATCACTCTTACTCATAACCATGTCGGTGCTGATCCTCATCCACCGCCCCTTAAAACTGATGCTTTTCTATCCTCAACTCTAGCTTCTTCAAGTTATTGTCCTAATGGTGTTGTTTTATCCATGGAAATATTTAATCTTTTTTTGGATCAGAGTTCTGTTCTTTATGTTTCATCAGTAGTGATGGGGTACAGATGCCCAGCATGCATTGCAGTGGCAGGGCGACATTTCTTTCGATGCAAAAAATAATAAAAGAAATTGAATGAATAGTATAAAAGATGGATAATATAAACATTGCTAACACATGTTTTTTAAAGTTAATCAGGTCTCGCTTCCGCAGCATTTTGTATTATCTATTTATTATTATTAATTTTTTTCTTTTTTTTTGGCGTGTATCGTTAATCTTGATTCTTTTTTAATCAAAGAAAAGGTGGTTTAACCAAAGTTTAAGGATGTGTGACCACCATTTTTTATCCTTGGTTAATAATAGTTGAAAAGTTACATTTAAAGTAGTTTAAATGACTCATGATTGAGTCACTCAATCAAATGACTCACTCAACTTTTTCAATACACATAAGATGTATCTAACTGGACTTGAAAATATCCAATCATGGCTCATATTGGCCACATGTACAATGAGAAGTTATCATTAAGTTTAGCTAATGATTTGCAGTTAGTTTTTTTTTGTTCTAACCACATGCGGTGGTGGAATGTCTGCACCCTTCCCATAGATACAGTCACTTCCCTTACCATTTTTGGAATATATTTCTGTAAGCAAAATGTTAATAACTGCGTTTATTTTTGAATTAATCGAAATAATTTGTATTATTATAGTTGTTGTTTTGTAATGATTAGCCGAGATTGAAATAATAACATCTATAATAGTGGTCATGTTCAATTCAGCTGTGAAGAAGTTTATAAAAACACACAAAATGGTATTTTAAAAAGATAATACAAAACATTTGGTTTAAATGTATTCATGTATTAACCCAAATATAAAATTTCATTACTATTGATTTTAATGTCTATTAAAATAGCAATAAAAGTAAAAAATGTAAGGTTCACACATAAATACAGTGTGTATATATGTATTGAAATAATCCCACCGACACTGTTAGAATTTAAAAAACATTTCTAACAGTGTGTGAGTGACAGGCTACATGAAGCCTATTATCCTCTCTTACATCCTTAATGCAAAGTGATTTGAAAGAACACATGTTTGGTGCATTAACACAAACGGTGGCCGTACAAGGCAGTCGAGTGAAAGTCCAGCACGATAACCGCACCATTAAAACTCAACACCGACACATGGAGAACATGTCAACCATCATCGCGAGATGACGGCATCCTCTGCCACACGGTGCCAGGAATCGCTGAGCCGTGCGGATGAATCACGTCCCAAACTTTTCTTCATTATTTCTGAGTCATTGACGAACAATTCCGAATCATTAAATCAACCTTTTTATGGAGCCACGTCTGATTTATTAGTTTTGCCTAGTTGTCGAGTTTTGTCTCATTTAATGATGTTTTTTTTTTTCTGCGTGACATGTTCATCACATGTTTGTCTTGCAACAATTTTCACTTCCTGTTTACAAATTAAACTGAAAAAAAAACTTTAAAAATGCTCTTATCGGCATATTTGATTGAAGCTAGGGATAATTTATTTGAATTCACATCAAAAAAAGGTAATACAAACAGAAGCAGATAGACAATTTGTATTTCTCCGTCAACCGTCCAGAGACAGACGGCGAGGGATTCGCTGTTGTGAGACTATCAGGCCGATCTGTTGCCGTGGACACCGTCCCTAGTTGCTCTTCAAAGCCGCTGACGTCACCGCCAGCGCTCTCAACGTGATGCAGGAGGGCTGTTTTCCCTCTTCTTCCATGTTCAAGTCTCGCTCTGTCCTACCTGCAGCTGATGACCTGCACTAATCGCTTCCCCTCGTCCACGTCTAAAATTTCCCTGACACAGCCTTCAGCCTTCTGGCCGCCCTGATGACTTGCTCTTTCTCTTCTAATGCCCTAAGACTGAACACACACACCGGTCTATAGGTCAACGGCGAGGGGGTCACGCAGGGCAAAGGGAACACAAGCTTCCGTGCGTTTACGGCCGCTTCGTAAACAGTAACCCGCTCGGGTAACACACGCCGAACGTTCCTCCCACTCACTTTCCAGACGACCGCTATTAGAACATGCTTTTAACACCAGTTCAAGGTTCGATTGGAAGCTTATTTACACGATTACCTCAACCTCAAGAGGACGTTCCAGCTTTTTAAATACATTCTTTACACATAGAAGCTCTTGGACAAACAGTAAGGGGGGGTTAAAAAGTGGGCGGTTTAACAGCAAATAAATCATTAATACTATATCAAACAAGAACTTGTGGTGAAAGGCTGGAGTTTTGCATGATATTGCAAACAATTTGGCTTCCTCTTATTAAACAAAGCGATGGCTACAGAGCTATCGTCCAGGTCGAGATGACAATTTGTTTGTTCAGCAGGAGTCGCCAGTCATGGACCAGAGAACAATTTGCAAAAAACACATGAGCAATTACCATTTGAAAAAAAATATGCTTGTGAGGGACAAAGTACAAAACGCCTACATAGACAAAAATAAGTGATAACCTGATAAACACACTGACTATAAAATACACTGGCAAATGGGTCCAAACTGAAAAATGGAACAAATAATATAAACAATTGTTAACAACCTTTTTTTATATATATATATATATATATATATATATATATATATTCTCAGTAAAGGGATGAGTATTTTCTATTGAATTGGATGAATATATTGCGAATAATTATGGCGAAAACTTTTCCATGAAATCAGTTGAAAATCATTTTTCATTTTTCTTTTAATGAATGATTGCTTGAGTTGCATTTGCTGTCAAACTAATCAAGATGTCTAATCAGATTAATCATAGTTTTACTTGAAAAAAAAAAAAGAATTAATAA
This sequence comes from Callionymus lyra, assembly GCF_982586985.1. NCBI lineage: Eukaryota > Metazoa > Chordata > Actinopteri > Syngnathiformes > Callionymidae > Callionymus > Callionymus lyra. The sequence continues at coordinate 6,235,445 of NC_141833.1, forward strand.
TGTTTAAATACGATTGATTTTAAAGTGTTTGCATGAACAAACGGGTAAAGGTGAAAGGAAAGAATCACTTAAGTATTCAAACAAAACCCATTGAGCTCTCAGACAACTCTGCAGGTGGTCTGTGCTCTACTTGCTGCCCCTTAATTCTGAAAACTGGCCTTATACATTTAGTGGAAAATTGTCGAACTCTTGGAAATTGTGTTGTGTATTGGTTAGTTGCTTAATAATAATAAGAAAGAAAAGTTATAGAAATGTATGTGGATTCATCTCAACACCCCTTTTATTCTGAACTCTAAGGCTTTATTTTAATGGTAAATATCATTATAAATAGTTTGTTTTTTCCATGCCAAGAGTGGTGACCCCGTAGCAGACTGTTAAACTGTCCTAACTCAAATATTATCCGTCATTTATCTTGCATTATCCAGGGTTGTTTTTTTTTTTCAACTTAACACTTGAGTTTTCACTTGAGTTTATTGGCGACTTATCTCTCTAAAAAAAAAAAGAGCGATTAATTGGTTATTTATCAAGAGGTGCTTCGTGGCGTTCCGTCGGGAGCTCTCGAGGCCCCTCTGTCGGATTAACAGCCTCACACCGTCCAAGTGTAAAACTTACATTTTACTCCAGTTCCAGAGAAGCTGAAGTGATGAGAAACACATTCAGCACCTGTCGGCTGCTCCAGTGTCAGTGAAAGTGAATAAGTGAAGAGGGGAATGAAGTCATGACGGAGTACTAAGTTGAATCCCAATGGGGACGGTTCTGTCAGCGAGGGGTGTGTGGCGGGTTGGTGGGGGGGGGGGGGCACAGGCTGCTTCAGTCAGCTCAGCTGTGCCTCTGGGCTGAAAGCAAATACAGACTCTGCTAAACTCTGGATGAGTTTGTGCGATGTTTGCTGGAAGAGTATGCACCACCTGTTTTGTGAATACGACTCTGACGCGTGTTAAAGTGCCGGTGTTCTTGTTACCCTGGGAAAAAAGGTGTGCCGGGGACATTAACCTATGTTTTAATCTTGAGAAATAATTGCATCCTCGCAGCAGGGGAGAGGGGGGGGAGAAAAAAAAAAAAAGAAGGAATTGATAATTGTCCAGTTGCTAAGAAGCGTGACCCCGTGATGACTGTCGTCGGAATACTGAGGGATCATATGAGGGGACAGTATTTATAGAGTCGGTGAGACGTGAGTTGGATGTCTGGAGATCAGCATCAGTGTCAGTCATGACCCCGTGGTGCTGGGGTCCGCGCACACGTGCAAATGTCCTGGGATCGACAGGAATAACATGCTGTTAACAATTAGTGCTCTGCTCAGCTAATGTATATTTGATTCTCCTGATGTTGACACGGGAGCATTTTTATTCAGGGCATTAAAAATAATGCAAGTAGGTTTATTCTATTCCGTTAGATTGAAGATGTTACTAGATTCTACTCTGCTTTTAATGTCATATAATGTTTAATGGAATATTTTGGACATTGTTTTTTTATTTAATTATATTTAATTATTGCTGTTTAAAATGAATTAATTTATTCATCATCTCTAAACATTTTAGAAAACCATTTGAGACACAAGAAAAACTTTGTTGTGTAATTTAAGAACTACTTTTTAGTAAATGTTTTTATTAAAAAATACAGATTTATTTAATACATTTAATTCTCTCATTATATCCGAGTGGATCTCCACTAACAAAACCTTTGTCTACTTTGTCTAATATTATGTAAAATTATATATTTTTTTCTTTCTTTCATCATGTCACTTTGCAAATACAATATAATCTAATAATACATGAAGTTAAAATAACATTAGTGAAGAACATATGACTAATGTAATCCATATGATGGAAAAAAAACTCACAAACTCATTAAAAAGTTGGTAAAGTGGTTGATATAGTATAGAATAGATATACTTTATTTATCCCTGTTTATGTGATTATTATCAATTATATTTAATTGTGTACTTGAATTAAGTAATTACGTGAATATTTATTTCAAAATAATCTGATTTATTTTGATGAGCGTATTTTAATACGCATCTTCGTCTCTTTAGTAAGCGCTACAAAACTCTGGTGCTGTTTTGTTACCGTGGATACAGTCTGTGCACCAAACAAGTTTCTGGTTAAGAGCGTAATAGTTATTTTAGGAAAGTGTACAAAACAAATACCTCCACAGCAGGGCTGCACCTATCAAGTTTTCTACTGAAAATTCTATCAAGTAACTGGATAGAAGATAACTTTAATGATATAGACATTATTTACAAATAGAGAGAGAGAGATAATCTGATATTTCACGTCATAATAAATGAGCCATTGGTGTCATTTCAAAGTTAAACAGTTTCTTTTCACTAATTGAAAAAAAACACAAATACAAGTATTTACTGTCGTAGTGTTAGTCATTATATATATTTATATATGTGTATATATATATTTTAAGGCATAAACATTCAACTGCAAAAACCAAACATTAAGTGCATAAAAAAACATCAAAACACCAAAACGCTGAGACTGAGTTCTGGGCTGGTTTCACTGCAACAAGATGCTCCTGTGAAATTGTGTTTGACACATTTTCACTCGTTTGTTTACAAGGTAAACTTGACCAAAATACTGGTATGACATGAGTCACGTGATTACATGACTTTGGAACAAATCCAGACTTTATTTAATCTCTAAATGTAACGTACAAAAACAATTTTCATATTACAGAAGACATCAAAGCAGCAGTTACATTTTAAACAGTCGTGACTCATGCAGCATAACTTTCTATTGCTATTGTTTTGTTTCACGTTCGTCACTACATGACTTTGTCTGGACGACCCGCCCGGAGAGTCTTTGTTTGTCATGTGACTACAAACCTACTGAACAGCAGTGAGTCAGAGACGGTGTTTTCTTGTTTATAGTAATGACCGACTCTTTTTAATTTAACCAGGCAGATAAAAAAAGAAACTCACTCAACAAGAATATGCAGTATGTGATAATAGACATTGTGCATTGACACTGTTCTGACACAAGAGGGAGCCTGAAACAATATTTTCGAGCAAATATTTATCCAAATTGCACTGAAGTAAGTAATTTTTATTTGTATAGCTTTTCCAGACCAGGGTTACAAAGCACTTAAACAATCAAAACAATATTCAATAAAGTATATATTTTAAAGATCAAGATAAAACTGATAACACAACAGGAGTTCCAGAAAATCAAGGAAAAGCCTGAATAAATATAAACATCTTAAGGTGTTTCTTAAAGGAGTCAGTAGGCTCCATCACTGCTATTAAACTAAGGTCAAAATACATTATTTGAGTATTTGTATAAAGGTACATTTATAGATACTGTACGTTGGAGTAACATTTTAAGGACCAAACGAAAAGAATGTACATAAAAATAACTGTATTCCTAATAAATGTTGTCCAGAGCGCTTTTAGTTGCATGATAACTTATTTCTTGTGTTTTTTTTAGGGCCGTTGCTCCAGAGAGAACTGCAAATACCTGCACCCTCCTCCTCACCTGAAGACCCAGCTGGAGATCAATGGCCGAAACAACCTGATCCAGCAGAAGAACATGGTCATGTTGGCCCATCAGATGCAGCTGGCCAACGCCATGATGCCAGGCACGCAGCTATCACCCATGGTAAGAGGACGCACGTGTATGAGTTCACCTCAGCTGCTTCACATGGTGAGAAACTAAAAAGCTCACACAGACCTTTTCGGTAGATTTTTGACCGTTGAGCTTTGTTTCCAGCGCTCTTTCCCTGAGCTCTCATTCCTCTCCTCTACCATCCAGCCCATGTTCTCGGTGGCGCCGGGCCTGGCCACTAACGCCAGCGCCGCCGCGGCAGCTGCAGCCGCAGCCTTTAACCCCTATCTGAGTCCGGTGTCGCCCGGCTTGATGCCAACAGAGATCCTGCCCAGCACCCCGGTCCTCATGGCCTCCAGTCCCGCCGTCGGCCAAGTTCCCAACGCCGCTGCAGCCCAGAAACTGCTGAGGACGGACAGACTGGAGGTAGCTATTTGGATTTCTTTAAAATTGTCTTGTGGCGAGAGGGCACAAGGCTTCGAGAATAAACCGGCTCCTCCCTGGAAACTCTAGACCAGCCTGGTTGTTGGGTTTTCTCTCGCTGTGGGAGAGTCAGACAGGAATGATAATCAGTCTGCCACAGAAATTATATTAATGAGGGATTTAACACTGCATGTTGGATCATCTTCTGCGCCATTCGCTGGTGTTTTGAAAGTGTAATCTATATCCTCTCTCACCAGCATAAAATAAGCTTAAACTTAACCTCATAAAGATAAAATATATCATTTTTCTGCACATTAGATTAAAAATAAGTTCACATGTTTTGAGTGATGTTTTTGGTGTTTCACTGTTTACCAACAGCTACTCGTGAAACTGCATTTTTATGGTTTATTTAAACGATTTATAGTGGTTTAATTGCTGATAATTTCTGTTTGTAAGACCGAGTGTGTTTTACGAGTCTTAAGAGGCAAGAAGCAATGGAAAGATGAAGCGTAACAAGAACTGGGTTTATGAAACGTTTGCTGCCATCTAGCGGATTATAATGGAAAGTAAATGATTACGCTTTTATAAAATATATTTATTTGTTTTAGTTTCTTCTTGTTTATGGCATTAGTTTAGGTAAATATGTTGATTGGAAACGTTTTCAAAAATTCTTAGCCATTTTTGTTTTTCATTTTTTCATTTTTTTTTTCATTTCTTTTCATTTTTATTTCTATTTTCAATTTATCATTTATAATATCATACTTAGAAGTGTATATCTCTCGACTACAATCAAACATTTCTGTCAGTAATACATTTTTCAATTATTGTTTCAAATCAAACACAACTTTTTGTTTTACGTGCATTATTTACTTACCATACCTACATTTTCTCTACAGTCAAAAATTTATTTAACTGAATTATTTCAACAGTATTTATAACCTTAAAACACTTCTGCAATTAAACATTTTACAGCTAAAATATTTAATAATCACCTGATCAGACAAGATGTTATGATATTAAACTTTTACAATTTCACATCAAGGTTATTGACCCAAAACTTGAGTTTGTTATTTTTCTTTTTTTTAATCTGTATCCATGTCCTATCTTCATTTATGTGGTCAATTTACGGTATATTCCTTATATTTATTTTTGACATGTGAGCACTTGATATAAGTAAGTAGGTAAGTAATTTGTATTTGTATAGCGCTTTTCCAGACCAGGGTCACAAAGCGCTTAAACAATCAAAAACAATACTCAATAAAATATATACTTTAGAGGTCAAGATAATACTGAGAACAATGTGATGTGATCATGTCGTGGTAAAGACAATATTTCGTATTTTTATGTCTATTATCAACAGAGAAAGGTGAGTTCAGGACAAAATGTCCATGTAGATGATCTTTAAAAATGTATTTTTCTACAACAGGAGAAATTTGGGTCTGTAAAAAATAAAAAATCGGGGAGAGTTTGATCGTCTCTGATCGTCCCAGGTGTGCAGGGAGTACCAGAGGGGAAACTGCTCCAGGGGGGAGGACGAGTGTCGCTTCGCTCACCCGGCCGACAGCACCATGATCGAAACCAACGACAACACCGTCACCGTCTGCATGGACTACATCAAGGGCCGCTGCTCCAGGGAGAAGTGCAAGTACTTCCACCCGCCGGCCCACCTGCAGGCCAAAATCAAGGCCACGCAGCACCAGGTGAACCAGGCCACTGCCGCCGCAGCCATGGTGAGCTCTCGCAACACACTCACCGTCACTCACACCCGCACACATCTGTAGGGCTTTATATATTCTGTCATTGCTGCTCTCATGGGGTTTTTTTTTTTAGGAATTCTCTTTAAAGTGTACATCTGAGCGTCTTTACTTACAAAAGTGATTGTGTTCCTTCATGTTATCTCCCGCCACAAGCCGAGAGTCAGTTCCTCCTGTTTTTATTTTCTTTACTGTCTGATAGTCTCTATTGTTTTTCTTCTTCCCCCTTTATTACTTCTCTTCCTCTTGGTATTATTAAAAGACTCCATTGTGTTCCCAGTCATGTGTCATCGCACCAGTCGGCTGCACAATATCAGGAAGTCATCGTTGAACACAGAAATAATGGACACTTTATTGACATAACGTTGAATTCGTCATCGTGATAGATTCTATTTACTTAAGCGGGGACGACGATTGATGTTTTATTGATTTACAGCTCAATCTGGATTGACTTCCCTTCACAGTTTAATTGATTTAATGACATTATTAGTTCAACTATTTTTTATTTAATCTCAACATCCAGCTGATGCAAGGAAAATTCCAGATGTCTTTTAATTTTTTTTTAAAAAGTAAAACGATCTAAATTCTTATTAATAAATGACCTTTTTTAATTGTTATTTAGGGTTAATTGTATGTTAATGTTTGTTTAATGGTAGTTAGTGTTTAATTGGAGATAATAATTATAACAAAAAATAATCTATTTAGAGATATTTGTGTGACTTTTCGGGGATATTGTGCAGTCTTATGATTTTGGTTGTCCAGAAGAAAACTACTGTAGATTCTCTTCCGCTTGAATCCTTTGACTACATATTAATTTTGCTGCTTTATTTGTCTAGTGTGTGTGTTAGTAGCTACTGCAGACTGGTGGCGATTCTCGGTGGTTTAACAGTTGAACAGTAGAGCTAGTGTCCACACTGTGCATGCATTAGTCCTGTTATCCCTTTTGTATATTGCATTCCAATGATTTGTTTTTTTATTTGTTTTTGTTTTTTCTCACCTATACCCAAACTGCACTGCTGCCCCCATGATGCACCTCTGCTTGCTGGTTTATGTTAATGCGCTTGACCCCCCATTGGCCCATTGCCATCATGTGCTCGCTGCCTGCTAATTAAGACTCAGTCGGCTGTCAAATCACTGAAGCGACCCCTCGACGCAACCTTTGACCTGGTACTATGACCTTTCACCTTTTAGCTTGGCATGTGGCTTTGATGTAGAGCAGTGTTTTAACCAAGTGTGTCTTAGTCGTTTGTGTCTCTGTTTCGGTGCAAAGTCTGTCTTTATTTTGGTTTTTATTTCCTCCTGTTTACCTGTTTTTTTTAAGAGCTTCAAAATGAAATGATTGTAGTTTTTGGGTCAAAAAAAACAAAGCAAAACTACTTACAAATAATAAGCGAAAGTTCAAAAAGACTTCTGGGCTACAATCATTTCACCTCTGGCTTGTTTAACAAAGGTTAGTGAGGGAAAAGGGAAGAAGAGCTTTTCGTGTAACGCCTGCCTTGCTTCTGTCCGGTGTCGGTGTTCGTGCAGCAGATTAATCTTTGTGCACGTGTGTGTCGCATGTCAGGTGGAAAGGGGGCGGGGCTGAGAGGAACTTTCAGGGGTGATTGCACATGTATAGAATTGACCGTTCAACTGATGGTTCACTCCACCAAACCACCCTTTAGAAAAATGGCGTCAAGTCCATTTTTGGCATTTGTCGTCCCCCCCACCCCTGAGAGTGAACCATCACTTAAACATGGCTTACACAGTTTATCATGGAGCTAGCAGTGCAGCCTCCCTTTTTCTCTGTGCTTCCTTCCTGTTCCTACTGTCGTCAGCAGCTGTCGTAGTTTAATGCTTGCTTCGATCTCATCTATAGTCAGTCAAAGCTCAGTTACCACTGATGGATTAAAGCTTGTTTAGCGTTTAGCCGCAGTAGGGCATCATGCTTGTGTAGTACTTGTGTCAGGTCGCTGCTTGCTTGCTACTGATGATATTTTTGTTGTACAAAAAAAAAGGATGTTTTTTTTTAAAGCTGTTCCTATGATGTTCGCTAACTATTTTTCTTGTTTTCTTTTGTTTTCACCTCTCTTCTAATCCCCACACGCTTTCTCCATCGTTCACTTTTGTGGCGGGGCAGGGCATCGCCCCTAGTGTAATGGCGCCCCTGCCAAAGAGGGCAGCCCTGGAAAAAGCCAACGGAGCCTCTGCCATGTTTAACACCGGCATGCTCCAGTACCAACAGGCCCTGGCCAGCATGCAGTTCCCCCAGCAGGCCGCTTTCCTCCCATCAGGTAGGGTTCCAAAGCAAACCACGGCTAGAGTTTGACCACACAGACGACGCCTTGAGTGACTCTGGCTGTGGTTGGAAAAGAGGATGGTGGTTTTTTTTCTGCGCTAGCAATATTGTAATAGTGGTGAAACTGGGCTTGAATCTCATTTGCTTCTTCTTCAAATGAACATCCTAGCTCTTAACAAAACCCTCTTGAATAATTCAATCATGTTCTGTACTTGTTGGAGCTGGTGGTCAAGTATGAAATGAGAGGAAATGACAACCTAACACAAGAATTATTAATGATATCGAATAACTGGGATTGACTTTGCTCAGCAAAGCCAGCTGATATTTAATATTTAAATGCAAAATATGAGGCTCAGTTTTATATTTTATAGTTTAAACAGTGGTTTGACGCAAAATAATTTAAAAAAAAAAGTAGAAAAATAATAAAAACTAATAAAAAAGAAGAAAAATATTAGTTTTTTCTCTATGGAAGTAGATCCGCGCCAACAGATTATTAAATGGTTGAATTTAACATTTTAAATGTTTGAAGTGTTGTATTATTTTAAGTACTTCATTTTTTTAAATAAACATTCAATAATCTCTATATTGAAAGTTTGAATTCGTTTTTTTATTGAATAATTGAATTACATTTTTAAATGAATACATTTTATTTTACATGTAGAGTTTGATACTTTTTCTATTCAATATTTTTTAATTCGTAGCATCATAAATGATATGTTAACTGTGGGTGGAATACATCCACTAGAAACACTAAAAGGGTACTGAGCTTTCCATGAAGAAATTAAAGTTTCAACATTTGAAATTCAATACTATGATGGCACTGATATACTTTGCTACTTTCTCCATGTTTCTTATTTGTAATCATTAAAAAATTAGCGATTTTGACATGATATTATTAATTTAAAATGTATATTTTTGTACGGGACTTATTGATGATGTGCAGTGGATTAATGATAAAACTAGAATATTGTACTATTTGAATTTCCGCTACTTGATGTCTTGAATTCCTCTTAAATCTTGTTAAAATGCAAAGAATATTTCGATTGAAAGTCTGATTAAGAAAATGTTGTGTGAGACATGAGGCTGGTACACAAAAAGAAAACTGAGATGCTTGGGTATTATTATGTGCTTGGTATGGCAGTGCATGACGACTATCTATCCCTAAATAATGGCTTCATAATATCTAACTTTGGAAGAAAGTGTAACAGATGTGGGATCTGCTACTTGTTTTCATGCAACTGAGCTTTGGCTGGATCTTTGGTGACCATGGATTCTTATTGTCCTTCATTGGTACCAAATTGAGCTTCTTGCTTCCAACAGTTGAACATTATTTTGGGTGACATACTTTTAGGCGACGGTTCCATTGCAGACTCACGACTATCACTCTGCGATCAATCTCAACGATATTAACCTTTTTTTTGTTTTGTTTTACCACCTTATCTCTCCCCTCACTCTAACGATCCTTGTGATGGGCTGTTATGATTTCTCTCCCCTATCCAATCCACTTCCTGTTGCACTGCATGATGGGCAGGCTCAATATTGTGCATGACACCCGGGGCCAGCGTTGGTAGGTTCCAGCTTTTCCTCCTTTTTACTTCTGTGTTAGCCTCGATGTCTGTGACTCGCATGTCGTCCACGTCTAACCAGCAAAAGCTAAAGCTATTCTGTGAGTGTGAGCGTCACGACGATCTATAGAACATTCTGATCCAGGGTCAGCTGGTGTGCCAGTGTATTATTATATATTTGTTTAGTAAAGTCTGAGTATACTGAAAATACTTTATTGTTGCATGTGTTGAGACATTTTAAGATGAGTTGTTTGTATTCATTATTTATTTACACATTATTTAGGTCCATAAGATTGTTTACAAATTGGTTCAGGTAGTTCGTAAAGTTTTAGCTCAAAATACAGAGTATATTTATCTGTCAAGCGATATTTAACACTTCTTGAATTACTGTGTCATTAAAGAGAGTATTTCTGAGTTGAATTGACTTCTTGTACTGTGGTTTTCCTCATGCTTAACTTGGCTTCTGGCTGATCTAATTCAACACCTGTTTTAAAACAGAATGTTTGAGAGAGTTCAATTTGCCCCCCCCCCGCCCTCCCGTCTCATCTGCCTCCAACCTGGTGCTCGGTTTTCTGTCTCCACTTCGAGTAAACACGTCGACTCAGGTTGACTCGAGGTTCTAACGTGCTCCAGTTACAAATGTAAACCAGATGATTCCAGGAACCCGAACCCCTGGCCCGAGCTAATCCATCTGACACTTGTAAGTTCAGCTTTAATAGGGCTTCTGTGTGGAACAGCAGCTTTTTAATTAAACCTCTTACGTGGGCGTCTGAAAATAGTTCATCCCAGTTTGCATCGGAGATGAAGGTTCCTTCTCTTGTCCTCGGATGTTCGAGTGAGACCCTTAATGTAGACTTTTAGTGCGGCCTGGTCTACTGTTCACTCTCCTTGACACCAACATGGTCTGTTGGTTTGATGGTGAGATACATCATTATCCTGCGGAGACACCAATGGCCTCAGGTGAACCATCCCACTCCTGACACCATTTGTTCACAAGTTTTAAAACTAGTCTACAGGGTAAGCCCTGTAGACTAGTTTTTAAAACTCGTTTTTCCATGAAAAATTATCCACACTGTTAGGACAGTTATGTGATAGAATGGGCAAGTTTTTTGATTTAACACAAATCACTCTGTGGACTAGAAACATTGAGATTTCATTACAATAAAATACAGAGATTCTCCTTTGTCAGAGTTAGACAAAGTGCCATTTAGGGGCCACAAGTTGTCCTTTGATAGTGTATTTATGTGTCCCTCGTGAAGTCAGAGTTAAACTAAAAAATGAATCATTGAGATTTTCCTGGTACAGTGAACTAAAATCTATTTTTTATTTTTGTTTGTTGAGAATTTTAGGTCCACTTATCCCATTTTTTTTTTTAAACTAAATAATACATATATTTATCTACCTATTATCTAGTTAAAATGAATGTGTTCTGCTCAGAATTAAGTATATTTATTGTTTATCCCAGATATTAACAACTTACATATAAACTCTTCAATTATTAATTGAAATTCACATCTTGAAATGTTGTAATAAAAAAGCTTCAGTGTATAATAATTATTGTTTTAGCTCATTTCTTAATGTCTTTGCAAAGTCACAGTTTTTATTTACATTTACAGAATTTAATTACATTGTATTCCCACATTAATACGCCTTGTTCATACCTTGTGGTTTGACACTGCATTTTCCACTGTTGTCCTACAAAGTAAAAGATTTAAACAAGTCACACAAACTCAGTTTTGACACATTCAAAAAGTACAATTAAAATGTCTTACCAAGTTTAATGCTTTCTAAATATTTAAGTAAGTCATATTATTTGAAATACAAACATGTACCTTACAAATTATTTCAAAGTATTAGAACAGCCTGCCATATATGTGGTACAGAGGCGTATTGATAACCAGGATGGCTTAAAAAATACATTTAAAATGTTTCTTTTGTTGTGAAGCTACTCAATGGCTATGATTTGATAACGGCACTAAACGGCAGAGGCTTCTAAAACCTGCTTTTTTTCCAGGGTAAAACCAAAAAAAAGGATTAATCTTTTTTTCCCCAAGTCATTCAAAAACGCTTGCTGTTTGACCTCTGTGCCCTGCACAAATTTCAATAGCAGTGGTGAGAGGTGTCGGGTTCCTGACCCCCGTGTCGGGTCCATATCATAACCTCACGTTAATTGTCCACTGAACTCTACTCGACGTGATCATCGTCATCCTGCTATTGTTTTGCCGTCCAGACGCACAAATATTGACACACATTGTGGCGTGTGTTCCCACACGGCAGCATGCAGGCGGAAGTTAGGGGGCGCAGGTCAAATTGAATCTCTCTCTCGCTCTCTGTTTTTTTTATTTCCTCGTCCGTCTCCCTGTCTGTGCCTGGTGTGAATGTGGCTCCACTGCTCCTTACATGTATTATTGCTTACATGATTTTCCCTCCGAAAAAGTTCCCATGATGCACGGTGGTACTCCAGTCACTGTGTCTGCAGCCACCTCATCTGCCACAAGCGTTCCCTTCGCAACTGCCTCCACCAATCAGGTTTGCACCTTTATGGCCTCACTTGTCTCGAAACCTGTCTCCCTCTGTCTCCCAGTATTTGCACTTGAACCAAATGGGAATGCTCGTGTCTTGTAGCCAGGGGTGGGGTTTTCGCTCCATTTCCACTCCTTCTTGTTGGCCTTCACAAGAGTCCAACAACGATTGACTTTAATTTGTCTTTTTAAAAAAATGCTCTGTATCTGTGTCCTCATTGTAACCTCAATTTTTGTCCTTTCCCATTTTGAGGACTCTTCCTTATCAAAGTTGACTACCAACGAATACATGCAATTGGTATGTATACGGTAGTTGTTTTGTTTATTATTTGTTCCCATTTTCGAGCCACCTGCACAGCTTCTGCTCTCTGTGCCTTCGGTGCTTTGGCGTTTTTTTGATTTGATTTCCTCTTTTTTCTGCTGCTGCTTTCAGCACATAAGAGAAGAACTTTACTCAGATGTAGGGTCTGTTTGGAAAGAGAGCAGGTATTGCCCCCCCGAGGCGTGCAGGTCAACAACATGGAGAGCATAGATTTGCATGGGGTACCACCTCACTGACACCCAACCTTTCTTTTATTGCGACCCCTTAACTCCCCTTCCTCCCTTCTACCTCCCCTGCTGTTCAGCTTCATGAACCCTTTAACTGATGCGTCACGTCAGGATTGTGCCAAGTAGCTTCTTTTCTCCTCGGTCATCTTCATCCTTTTTTTTTGTTGTTCTTTTCCTGCCAAGAAGCGATTCCAATGTGATCTTCTATGCTGACGACTTGGCTGAAGCTTCTTAGGAATGCCTTGTTTGATCCACTGTCTGTTGTCCGCCCGCAGATTCCAATAATATCTGCAGATCATCTGAGTAGTCACAAGTACTTGACTCAAATGTAGTTCCTCCGGAGAACAGTGAGTTTCTTTTTTCTTATTCCTTCCAATCTCTCCATCTCTAAACTTCTTATCAAAGTTTATCAAATGTTAATAATAAAAAGGAGTGCCACAGGGGTCGATCATTGGACCGTTGTTGTTTAACTTAGTTCTACATTTTAAAGTGTGTTTACTGTGAAGATTGAAATGAATATTTTTTGTTCCTCTAGTTTTATTACTTCCTTACATCGAAACAAACTAATACTTTTTTTTCGAGATATAAAACTGATGTATGAATGTCTACATTTAGCTTTTGTGTGTGTTTGATGTGAACAGTGTAGAAGAACAATTGTTTTAGTGTGTTCAAGCAAAGTGTGGTTATTAATTGAGTGGACAAATTACAATTATAATCAGTTGTTTTAAAAACGTATTACAATTAATGGAGTCCCACAAGGTTCAATCTTTGGACCGTAGCTGTTTATTTAAGCTCATTGTGGCTGCATTAAGTACATTAACTGGTGTATGTGTCTGACATACACACACATTCATATGTTCTCATGTCGGTCTAAGTCAGTTTTGATGTCGTCTTGATTTATGAGGGGTAATGGCCTCTGAAAATGGAAAGGACCTGCTTAATAAACGGATAAATGCTACAAATGTGATCCCAGTCGTGCTTAACCAGGTTGTATTAGTCATTTTGGATTTCAAGTTTTCCAAAAGACAGAACAATGCAGCGGAAACGTAAACACAGGACATGCCAACACTTCTGACGTTTTTGTAGATTTTATTGGCGCAGAAAATAAGTGTTTTCAGGATGTAGAGACACTGTTCCAAAACTCACATTAAACACAGCGATCAAATCTGGGTGAACATTTTTAAACACCTTTTAAAGCATCATATCATCACATTCTGACTATTATTATTGTTTTTACATTTTCTAGAATTTGCTTTAATTTTGATTTATTACCAAGAAGAGAAAACCAATAACTGAGACAAGAATTTACATTTTCTTTATAAACAAATGTGCTTATGGCAACTTGAGTTTCCACGACATTGTAGTTACACTTTTCCTGACACTGGAGGGAGCTAGAAACAATATTTTGAATTTACATGTGGACGCTTAAATTGTGGTTGTTTTTAATCATCAAATATTAACTTATTAATGAATATGTAATTGCTGGATCATGCTTTTTGATATCTATATTAAGAAATAGGCATTATTATTTACAAAATATTATAACTAAATTAAATTAACTGGTTCATCACATCAGCTAAATTAATTTAGATTTTTATGTTACACTGGTAGATTTTCAGAATAAAAGTCAAATGATTGTGGTGTAGCTGGATTAATGATGAGTTTGTTTGATGAAAGTGTGTTTCAGCTTTTATTTGTATGACTCTGTGATTCATGTACTTTTGCCTGTAGGTGTGTCTGTGACCTTTAATTATATTTGCAGACAAAAGTGTGTTTGTCTGTATTTGTTCTCCTTCTCTGTGTGTTTTGTTAGCTTGTTTAAAAATCGTTCCTCAACTTGCCTCTGACGTCGCCTCCTCCTCCCTCTCTGTCCTTCCAGATCAAAACGAATGTGTGATGGCAGCGTCCACGCCAAAACAGTTCAGCCTTTTATCCACACGAACCTTCAGAATGTTTAGCCGCCGGGACGAGGAGAGTCTCTCGCCAGAATGTCTCATCGAACACCCGCCCCGATCCCGTTCAGTCCTCCCAACATATCAAGAAGACAAAAAAATTTCGACGTCCGGCCTGAGAGACGGGACAAAAAGCGTTCGCGACACGGCACTCAATTTTTAGTTTTTCTCGGAATCATTTGCGTTTCTCAGAAGGTGACACGGCGCTGGCACGTTAGAAGACCAAGGTTTTTATGATTCTTTGATAATTAGCCATATTTCATAGTTTACAAGCACCTTGACTTTAAATTGACTTCTGGAAGGCACAAACTTTTTTGCAGGAATTTTTGGCCAAAAATACTGGGGGGCGTGTGTGTACAGTATTGTTTTTAGAGATGCTAGTGAAACTAGATGTTTGAAATGAGGGTCTCGGACATATGAATGTTCTCGGTAAACCAACATACCTGTGTACCTTTTTTTTTTTCTTTTTTTTTTGGCCAGGTCTCACCTTGTCACGTGCCATCAAGGTCATGCAGCTCCAACCAGAGTGTTATCTCAGCAGTGTTATTTGTTTACCCAGGGTGAAAGTTTTCTTTTGTATGGCTCTTTTGTGTTTTTATCAGGATTTTTTGAGTCTTTTATTATCGGTTTTAATTGAAAGAGTTGAGGGTTATTATTGGTTTTATAATGTTTTTTTGTTTTTTTTTTTCCTTCTAAACTTTAAGAAAAAGAAAAAAAAAAAAAAGAAAGGCGTGTGTTTTTAAAGTTGGTTTTATACCTCTTTTTAGTTTTGTTTCTGTTTTCGGATCCAGACGTCGCTCCAGTCCGTCGACTCTAAACCCTGGCGATTTCCTTTCATATCGAACCTCCTCTTGTGAAGAGCGAGATCCGCTGTCGATTGCGACGACTTTAGAGGAAAAAAAAAAAGACAAAAAGTAGGTCATTTAAAAAAAAAAAAAAAACCACATGTGCACTTGAACTATTGTCTGCTTGTTTCAATCCTGAGAGAAGCTTCACTCGTCTGCGTAAACCAAAGCACAGTCTCATCTCCAAGGGTTACAGCGTCATCGAAAAACAAAATAATCCCGATATAATCCCGTAGTTTCTTGCCTCACGAAGCCTTAGAGCGAAGGTCCTAGACCCGTCAAATGTAATCCGATCACCACGCAGGTATATAAACCCACGAAACCACCAACGATCTTTTGTTTTTTTCTCACTTTGTGTTTGTGTTCAAGAAACAATAACTCTTAAAAAATCATGTGTTACTTAAGGATTTCTGGGCCTCTCTCTCTCCGTAGGCCCGTAGTTGTAGATTTCTCTCTTTTTTCGCCTTACTATATATTACTTGACGACTTCGATATAGCCTTGTTAGACTTTTTTCAGTTAGAAGAATAATACTCTGTCGCGTCAATATCCACTTCGTTCATAGAGCTGGACGTGTCTCCGTTGACATCGCCGGGTTGTTTTGTCGAGCTCCTTGTACACGAGATCTCTTCGAGGACGACAACCTGAATGTTTCAACCAGCTTTTTTTTTTTTTCGTGTTAAGATATATTGTATGAAAGTATAGATTGTCCATGTTTTTTTTTTAGAATATAGTTGTTTTCTACTGTATCCATTTCAACAAAAAAATATATATATGTACTTACGTTTGAATATTTCTTAAGTTTGCCCTGAATGTCAGGCCAAAACGAGCAGTGAGACGGACGGGTGTGTTTATACGAGCTGGAGACTTTTTTCCAATAACGGCTGAAGTCGAGAGCGAGAGAGAAACGAAATAAATGCTGCAGATCATGAGTTCGAAACCTAAGGGACGAAGGTTGACTTTTTGCACTTCTGTATATAGTCAAATGAACAGAGAAAAAAAAAAATGTGTATCATAATGAGATATTATTTTGAATAAGAAAAAAAAAAGATCTATAATTATAAGGAATTTTGTTAGATTAATTTAAATCGGTAAATTAGATGAACCAGCTAAAAATTGCTTGCAAAGTTTAAGGCACTAGTTTCTTGGCCGATGCATTCAGAGAAAGCTACGCGCGCGTTTTCTTGTTTTTTGTCTTATTTTATCAGGCGGCTGACGTCGCCGGGGGAATGTTGCCGGGGAGTAAATATCCTTATGTCATGCTGACTCCATCCACTCACGTGATGCCATCGACTTACTGCTGCACCGTCATGACCTTTGACAGCCCGGCTCTAAAGTTTAGGACCATACCAAGATTAGAAGGTTTCCATGTGTTTCAGTTTAGCCGATTTAAAAAAATATATATATGTTCAAAAATCTGATCTAATCTAGGTTAGGTTAGGTAGAACTTTATTTGTTTTTTTTCCAAATTATCCACAGCAAATACAGCAATTTTTCATAAAAAATCATCAAAATAAGAACAAGAACAAAGAGAAAGAAGAAGAGAAGTCTAAAGATAAAGATAAAGAACATAATCTAATTGAAGAAAATATGTGCAAATTTTTAATTATTTTTGGTATCATTCCTGGATAATACGTTGCATTACGTTTTTAAATAATAAGAACTAGATTGTTTTTGTTTTAACTTCTAAAAATATATACTAAATGACAGAAAAATGGATAGAAATGTAAACATTCCAAAATTAAATTTTTAATTGTCATCATTTTAAGCAGAAATAAATGAAAAAGTAGTTTGATGACGAGAAAAATTTGTCTTAAAAAACGAAATATATACAATTCATTTTGTTTTAATTAAAAGAAACTGACTTGTATCTAAATTCAATGATTAAAAATGAAGACAAAATTAAAAAGTAATCGAATTTATGTGTGTAAAACATTTAAACACGATTGAAGAAACGCACAAAAATAAATAGTGGAAAATGTAGTTTAAACATGCAAAAGTCATAATGTTACAGGAGAAACGATACAGTTAATTAAATAAAAGTTAATGACCAGTGATCGTTTAAAAATACTCAACGTTGAGTACAATAGAAAAGAAAAATCAATACTATTTTCTTTTTTTTAAATAATAGATAAAAGTGTCTTTAAATAATTGCAACAAAAAATGGTTTTGTGAGCCAATAACAAGCTTAAAAATTAAAGTAAAATAAATGCCGTACATTTATCATTTCATTTCGTCTTGTGGTCCAGACAGGAGCTTTAAAACATTGATCTTAACTTTCTGACTTGTATGGTCCCAAACTTTAGGCTGAGACTGTTCCTTTTTTTTATCCGACTGCATGTAAGAGTATAAAAAATAGTCATGACTAGCTTTATAAAGAAAGATTCAGATGTCAGAAAACACCAACACGCTTTATATTCCAACAGAAAATACACACCGGTTACTTCTCTCATATTACTCCGGACATCGGAATATTTCCTGGTGTTCTTTTCACGGGATAATAAACTAGTCGATATTTACAGACTCACTCATGGATGTGCACTCAGCAGGCGAAGGACCACCAAAATGCAGAATTAGTCTTCAAATGAATGTAACATGTCGGTCGCCACGTGTCCGACCGTCGCTATCGAAACCAAAGCACCGTAATACCTAAAATAGACGTGCAGTCTGATCGCTCTTCCCTGCTGGGGGCACACGTGTCGCTTTAACTGCTTTTTTTAAAAACATTTTGATTTCTACTTGTAAGTGCAACCACCTATGTATTTGCTAACTGTTGCCACAGAGATGTCAGGTTTGTTTATGCACATTTAACTGTTGCCATAAATGACTCTTGCTGTATGGATGATTAAAAAAAAAAAAAAACTAAATAAAAGAATATTTGATTTGCTCATGCAACACACATGTGGTCATGTTTTTGCTTTCCTCAACCCCGCACCTCATTTTGTCGTCGCTCTGGATCGACTGGTTGTGCGTCAGGTACTTCTTGATAATTATAAGATTATAAGATTTTTGATAATAACATAAGTAATAACATTCTGGGTCAAGTTTATTTTTAGTTATTGACAAAAAAACAAGAGTATCTTTGATATGTATGACTTTAGCTGTTATAAAATGGTTAACCACTGAATAAAAATGGATATAAATGAAGGATATGGGATGAAAATGTTACATTGCGCCATTTCTATGAGGCAGAAACCTTCATATAACCCGACTAGGTACGTTTTGACCGGACTGGGTGTTGTACTTATTACAATTCCATTTTAGATTTATAGTATGTGAATGATACGTGTGATGTCTTTGTCACGTTACGACAAAACTATGAACCAATAAGTCTGTTCTCATCCCCAAAAGAAACTTTTTAATCTTTGAAATACACAAAGCAAAAAGAAAGCAAATCACAACCGTTTTAGTCTTTCGTCTCGTAGTACAAGAATCTTTTTGTTCTCTACGAACAGGTTCTCGATTCAAAGCCAATAATTATGGTTAACAAAGGGAACCAATAACTCGTAATAACGTAGAAAAACAACTGTCAAAACCCTAAACTTTTTTTGTAATTTATTGTTTGATCCAAGGGTTTGTAAAAATCAGATTTGGGGTTAATAGCTGGGGAACCAATTTATGGATATACTTCCTGTATTTTTGTTTATTTAGACTATGTCTTTATCTTTTCCTAACCTATGGTTCTAATAAATATGGCCGCCGTCCTTAGTTATTATCAAAACACTCTTCTTTATCACTCAATCTTGTTCCATCTTCAAACACTATCCACAAATTGCTTGAATGTTTCGTTCACAACTTCTCTTCCCATTACAAAGCGTTTGGGCCACTGAGGATTATCGGAACATCGTAACTGTCTGCAGCACAATGTCATACTTAAATGTGTATGAACATGTATCTGAAGTCATCATGAAGGATCATTTTTAAATGCTGGTGTTGTTGTAAGGGTTCGTCAAGCCAACAAAAAGAAGGAACACAACTTAAAAGAAGAAAAATAAAAGTAATTGTGCAATGACACTTTAAAACAAAGCGAAAAAAGTTATTTAAAAAAAATATATATATAGTATGTAGTTGTTAAATTTATTTTTTAAAATTATTTTAAGGAAAAAAAGGACATAAAAAACAAGGGGAGAGCTTAACCAAACAAAAAACATGTTATGGTGTTGGTATGTTGAAATGATTAAAAATGTAATTTCTACATGATCATACTTTGACCTCTTGAGTGTCCCATGTGACCCCAGGACCGCTCTTTGCCCAGTTTTAACGTTAAATTAGTCATACTGTGAATTAAATTTACCCAATGTAAGAAGAATAATGGGCAACCTTTCTGTGTGTGTTTACTCCGGGCACTCCGGTTTCCTCCCACAGTCCAAAAACATACAGAGGTTGATTGAGAACTTTGGTAAATTGTCCTTAGGTATGAGTGTGTGTGTGAATGGTTGTCAGTCTTTTTGTGTGCCCTGTGACAGACTGGCGTACTGTCCAGGGTGTCCCCTGCCTATCGCCCTATGATTCTGGGATAGGCTCCTGTCTCCCCGCGACCCCCGACCCCAGGATAAAGCAATAGACAATGAATCAATGGAAGATTATTATGAAATGCTGGTGTGTGTGATTCCTAGTACTTTGACTGTTGTAAGGGTCCGTCAAGCCAACAAAAAGGAAGGAACACAACTTAAAAGAAGAAAAATACAAGCAAATATACGATGACATTTTAAAACAAAGCGAAATAAGCGATAAAAAAAAATATATAGTATATCATAAAAGGCATTTCATTCATTAATTCATTCATTGACAACCGCTTTATTCCAGGGTCGGGTCGCACGGAGACTGGAGCCTATCCCAGCATCATAGGGCGAGAGGCAGGGGACACCCTGGACGTTTCGTGATGTTCTGTTCTATGTTAATCTTTGTATCCTTTGTCTTTTCTATTTTTCTTTATCTATGTTCTTTGTCTTTAGACTTAGATTGTGTCATCTTGTTCTTTCTCTTTGTTCTTGTTCTTATTTCATTTGATTATTTTTTATAAAAAATTGCTGTATTTGCTGTGGATAATTTGAAAAAAAAAAAAAAATTCCCAAAGGAGACCTCCTGAGGGATCAATAAAGTTCTACCTTACCTTACCTTACCTTACCTTAAAAGAAGAAAAATACAAGTAAATATACGATGACATTTTAAAACAAAGCGAAATAAGCGATTCAAAAAATATATATATAGTATATCATAAAAGGCATTTAATTCACTCATTCATTCATTCATTCATTCATTGTCTACCGCTTTATCGCTGGGAGACTGGAGCCTATCCCAGTATCATAGGGCGAGAGGCAGGGGACACCCTGAACTGGTTATGGTTGTTAAATTGACTTCAAAATTATTTTGAAGTTGTGTTATCAGTTTTATATTGACCTTTAAAGTATATGCTTTGTTGTTTTGATTGTTTAAGCGCCTTGTGACCCTGGTCTGGAAAAGCGCTATATAAATAAAAATTACTTACTTACTTACTTACAAATGAAAAATGTATTAAAGTTCAGTTTAAATGTCCCGTTAGTGGTTGTTTCATTTTTCATGTGACCTTGTAAAGGAATCATAACGTGTGAGGTCACGTGGCAGCTGTTTAGTTCACCTAATTCTATGCTGTGGTGTGTTGGGGTGGAAATGTGTCCAAGAGGAGTGTCAACAGGTTGGACAGGTTGATCAGGAGGGCTGGTTCTGTGGTTGGAATGAAGCTGGACTCACTGGTGACAGTTGCTGAGAGGATGTCGTTGAACAAACTGCTGTCCATCATGGATGATGACAGTCATCCTCTGAACACTGTCATCAGTGAGCAGAGAAGCAGAATGAGTGCACGAATGCTCCTACCCAGGTGCAAAACAAATAGACTCAGGGACTCATTCATCCCTCGGGCTATTAAATTGTACAATTCTGAGTTCGGGGGCAGGAGTGGAGTGAAAGTATCTGGATGTTCTGTTCCATGTTAGTCTTTGTATCTTTGTCTTTGTTGTTTTTTTGTTTTGTTTTTTCCTTGACCTATGTTCTTTGTCTTTGTCTTTAGACTTAGATTGTGTCATCTTGTTCTTCCTCTTTATGTTCTTCTTACTTTATTTTTTATGTATTATTTTTTTTATTGTTTATGAAAAATTGCTGGCTATTGGTAAAAAACAATTTCCCAAAGGAGACCTCCTGAGGGATCAATAAAGTTTTACCTTACCTTACCTTACCTTAATTGAAGGGCCAACTCGACAACATTTGATGCACGCAAACCGCGTCACCTAAAGTTCTACCTAACCTAACCTAACGGGTTATGGTTGTTAAATTTACTTCAAAATTATTTTGAGGAAAAAAAAGGACAAATGAAAAATGTATTAAAGTTCAGTTTAAATGTCCCGTTTGTGGTTGTTTCATTTTTCATGTGACCTTGTTAAGGAATTATAACGTTATGAGGTCACGTGGCAGCTGCTTAGTTCACCTAATTGAAGGGCCAACTCACTGTGATGTACTGCTACACGCAAACCCGCGTCATAACCTCGTGCTCGAGGGCATGTTAGGGTCAGTGACCGTGAAACATGTATTAGGGTCACGGGGTCACGCCAGACACGTCCGTCTGGCCTCGGCCCAAATCACGTGACTGCGCCGTCAAAAAAAAAAAAAAAAGGGTGCACGTCTCCTTTAAGAAAACGGAAGTGTGCTCTCCTGACGCGCGCGAGAGGATGTGGGCAGGAAGCGACGCGCGAGAGAGGAGCGATCACGCTTCCCAGCTCAGTGGCACAACAAGAAAAAAATGCGCTTTTTAAATGTCCGACTCTGATGTCCAGCCGCGGACTTTCTGCTCGGTTCTGCAGGCCCGGAGCCCGTGATCCGTCCCCGCGACACCGCGCTGCCTCCCCGGCCTGCTCGCGCTGAACGCACCGGGGGAGAAAAAAAGGGAGAAAACAGGAAAAAAGAAAAAAATCTGGTGGTTTTTTTATCCCAGCCATGAAGGAGTACAAAGTGGTCGTCCTGGGTTCGGGTGGAGTCGGCAAATCCGCGCTGACGGTCCAGTTCGTGACCGGCTCCTTCATCGAGAAGTACGACCCCACCATCGAGGACTTCTACCGGAAGGAGATCGAGGTGGACTCGTCCCCGTCGGTGCTGGAGATCCTGGACACGGCCGGCACCGAGCAGTTCGCCTCCATGCGGGACCTGTACATCAAGAACGGCCAGGGGTTCATCCTGGTCTACAGCCTGGTCAACCAGCAGAGCTTCCAGGACATCAAGCCCATGAGGGACCAGATCATCAGGGTCAAGAGGTACGAGAGGGTCCCCATGATCCTGGTGGGCAACAAGGTGGACCTGGAGGGGGAGCGGGAGGTGTCCTCCGGGGAGGGCAAGGCCCTGGCCCAGGACTGGAGCTGCCCCTTCATGGAGACCTCGGCCAAGAACAAGGGCTCGGTGGACGAGCTGTTCGCCGAGATCGTGAGACAGATGAACTACAAGAGTGTCCCCAGTTCAGGAGACCAGTTCTGCTCCTGCACGCTGCTCTGAACACCCTCCTGGTCCAATGGTCTGCAACAGTGTTTACAAGACAAACTACTTGAATGTTTGGAGACTTTTTGTTGTTTTTTATTAACAGAAACATAGCTTTGTATCTGACACTTCTCTGGAAATGTGCCTCAGCGTCTTATTGTGAAAAACCTAAGAGACACACGTTTTCTAATGTGATCCGATTAGTTGTTGTTTTTGACCCGGGAGGGGCTCGTCTCAACTCCTGCCTTCTTTTTATTTTCTTTATTTTCATTTGTTTGTCCAGGTTAACTGGAGCCGCTACTGTATTTGAAGTCATGGACTGTGGTTGTGTTTTTGCTTTTATGTTCCTCCCCCCCCTTCCCAGCGTGGTGGTCTACGATGGGACTTGCACTTGGTCGTCCCTCCGCACAAACGAGGACCTTGGTGCGTTTTTGCATTGGGGTGAGCATCACCACGACCCCCCATGACCCCCAAAAAACCCCCCTGTGTCAAGTGCCTTCCTGAGAAAACTCCTGTGACTGTGCCAACTATTGAGCCCTATTCTCTGTCTGCAGTGCGTCTTGATGGCAATCAGAACTATTTTATTTTTTATTTTCTCTGTCCCGAGTTTGTTCTGGATTGTTTGTCAAAAGGTACTACAACAAGATGTACAACAGCAGTTTTTTTTTTGTTTTTTTTGGTGGAGAGGTTTTCTAAACAAAATCAAACAAAATGTGACGCTTTTGACAAAAAATTGTGATTCGCCCCTTTGGACTAATATTGTTGCCATTCACATGTTGGTTTGGAAGACTTGTAATACAAATCACTTTTATGTAAAGTTGTGTTGTCCGTTTTTATTGCCTGATGCATCAAATTGTTTCAAATAATAGTCGTAGTAATACTGCTGTTGTAATCCAGCGGCGAAACCCTTTAGTAAGAACATTGAAATGTGCTTAACTCGGTTTTATAAATGAAGCTGTTGGACCAGAATAACCAGAAAACCTACAGTGTTAATACTGATGTCGAGATACTAGCTCTACTTCAAATGTGGAGGGGGGGGGGGGGGGTCATAACTGTCATTCACTGCTTGAACTTGGTCGTCAAGTTTTAAGATGATTTTCCACAGAAAGATTTTCTTAAAAAGAAATACGATAAGAAATATGACAGAACGTTTTTCTCATTCCAACGAACCCTAAGAGGAAGTTCTTCTGAAGTTCAGTATACGTTTCTAATGTCATCGAAAACCACAACTGTGGCGAAACCGCACCAGGAACACAACCTTAACTCGCTTGGTTTGAAGTGTCAGGGTTTAAATCTACTAATAAATAAGTATTAGAGATAGTTTTAAATAATAATGAAAACCAGAGTTAAATATATGGTATTAAATTGGAAAGATTATAATCAGGTGTTTTCACACTTTGTGCTTGTGGTGAACACGGGTTCCGACTAGTTTCGCTTCCTGTTTTAACAAGTAAACAGCAAATAGACTTATCGTGACCGTAACATTATGACTGTCTTCTTTGGTTTCATCGACTCCCAGAGAGATGTTACCTCACAGGTTGTTGTTCCAAGAGATGGTGGGCGTGTTGCTGAATACACTCCACTGTCAGTCTGCGTGTTTAGTGAGTGGGTAGGGTTTCCAGTAAGTGTGTTTGGTCCGGCTCTGGGACTGAGAGGACCTTTTTGTGCGTCCCCCGACTTCAATCCGCCATACATTCTGGAGCGTTGGCAATTTGTGAAACATTCCTTTGGAAGCCCCACACAGACTCCAGGTCAGATCCCGAGCAGATCTATGGAGACTATTCAGCCTCTCGGAGAGAGAGAGTCGCTGTGTTTCTTTTGGAGGACGGTCAGCTGGAGCTGGTCATGTCTGAGCACGATCCTCCGTCTGACAGCTCTGGTTGCATCACCAGCCGCAGATCTTTTTCCTGAACATAACATTCATTTCTGTTTTTTCCATTTCAAAAACAAACTTTTGCTGCTTCTTCGGCAACGCTCTCCAATCTCCTGGCCACAGATGACAACCAATTAATTATAATTCTGTGGTATTGATTATCACTGTCTGAAAGGTTTTTAATTGAAAGGTTATTTTATTTGGTCAAAATAATAATCCTGTAAAACATTTGTAAAACTCACTACTCACTTTTATGTATCCTCATCTGAAGATCAGTCTGTGAAGATCATGTTAACATTGAACCAGAACATGATACAAAAAAGTTTGTAAGAGTAATAGAAGCAGATCTTTTGCCACTTCTAAGAGTCATTATAAAAATGATGTTTACAATTTTAACTAGAAAAGCACTCAGAGAGCGCAAACGTCTGTACCTTCTTTTTAAGTATTAATAATATAATGGCTGGCAATAAACTCTCTTAGAGTCATTTAATTCACTTATACAGCGCACAGTAGGTGAGAAGAAGAAAGCAATTAAAATGTCCATATATAAAGACTGATCAATCCTTCAAAAGGTTTGCGGCTCCAGATGGTAATCTGTTTAGCGAAAACGTATTCCTTGATATAACAACATGTTTTCCTGAAATCATTTGTTTCAGTTGTGCGTTTTTTTTGTTCACAGAAAGATTAACAAAGCAGGTCACAAAACCATCTTCAGGTAATTATGATTCAAGCCTTATGTCTGTCACTCAAAAGTCCCTCTGTTGACAAAATATTTGACATCTACTTTGAAAACTATCCCTGTTTTAGTTGGTCTACATTCTGTGACTTCTGAAATATGTGTTGCTAGCCTTTTGAGGGGCCTGTTGCCACCGAAGCCCTGGCACAAAGAATTACTGTTTTTTTAATGAACGGTAAACATTGTTGCACATTCCTTCACTCACACTTTTGTAAACATAGAACCAAAAAACAGCAGTTATGCAGAGAATTTGAAGGGGTTGAAAAATGATCACATTTTGTACCAAATGTGTAACTGCTACTTTATGAGGATACTCAATTTTTGATTGTATATCATATACAATTCAAAAATTCCGGACATGGAAACCGAAGAGGCCGTAGTTGATCAGTCGAGCAAAAGAGTTTGCAGTAGATTGGACTCAGGAAACAAATGATCATTTACGATATTGATGATGACGTGACAGCAAATTGGATAAGAAATAGTTTTTTATAAATGTCTTTTTTGCCCGCTGAGTCTGAAATGATCCAGAAAAATTAGTCGGGATGCTGCATTTTTTTTTCTCTTAATTTACATTATTACAAAATCCCTTCTACTAAATCAGGTGTTCATCAGGACCGTCACAAAGAATTTGAATTTGACTTTTTTTCTTTTCACTCTTGCTTCTTAAAAAGTAGGCCAATCTTTTGCTGCTGTGTCGAAAGTAAGTAGGTTAGGTTTGGTAGAACTTTATTGAACTTTACCAAATTGTTTTTTTTCCAAATTATCCCAAGCAAATACAGCAATTTTCATAAAAAATAATCAAAATAAAATAAGAACAAGAACAAAGAGAAATGAATAGAAAGAACAAGATGGTACAATCTAAGTCTAAAGATAAAGAACATCGATCAAAGAAAAATAACAAAGACAAAGGATACAAAGATTAACATAGAACAGAACATCCAGATACTTTCACTCCACTCCTGCCCCCAAACTCAGAATTGTACAATTTAATAGCACGAGGAATGAATGAGTCCTTGAGTCTATTAGTGTTGCATCTGGAGCATTAGGAGCATTTGTGGTTTGTCCAGTGATCTCCTCTCTGCAACTGTCACCAATGAGTCCAGCTTCATGCCAACCACAGAGCCAGCCTTCCTGATCAATCTGTCCAACCTGTTGACACTCCTCTTGGACACATTTCCACCCCAACACACCACAGCATAGAACAGGACACTGGCCACCACAGACTGGTAGAACATGCAGAGGAGCTTTAAATGATCGAAGCCTCCTCAGAAAGTACCGTCTACTCTGAACTTTCTTATACACATGGTCTGTGTTACAGGACCAGTCCAGTTTACTGTCCATCCACACACTGAGGTACTTATAGTTGTCAACTATCTCCACCTCGTCCCCTCTGATGGACACTGGACGTGGCTTTGTCCTGGACCTTCCGAAGTCCAAGACCAACTCCTTGGTCTTAGTAGAAAGTCAAAATGAGAATCAGAATTAAAGCTTGTTATCTTATATGGAAGAATAAACACATTTTAAAGGGATTAAATGCATCTCTGAGTTCATCAGATCAGCTAGTTGGGTCTGAATCGATTTTACACAATCAATCAATGGTTCAGATTTATTTTTTAATTTGAGCAGATGTCACCTGAAAGATGTAGCTAAACACCTGACGTTATGAAGCTAACACCCCAAATATGACGCCCGTCCACTCCCATTGTAGCGTTGAACTTATAAACCCCTTTGACTTTACATTTGAATCAGTCGCATTACATTTCGTCTGACATAGACCTTCAATGTATTTGTGGATCCAGATGGTAATTTGTCAAAATCATGAAAATTGACTTATCTCCACATTGTTTTTCGTAAGGTTTCACTGAATAAGTTGCACAATATGTGTGACTAATGAGTGTGTAGCTGAGATCATTAGGTCAGCCTCGTGAACTGTACTGACCTCATGTTCAGACTGAATTGTTTATTAAGTGTTATATAAACCCTATGATTAGTTTGCGATGGCATTCTGTGAAGTTAGAACGTCTTTGTCTCGTCAGCCTAGTGGAGAAGAAAACAACATACTTCAGTGGTGAGAAGCTGCTTTGGTTTGATTTAATGTTGGGTGTAACAACAAGGAAGAACAAGCATCAAAAGTCTCATGATCCGTTACTTCGACACTTTAATGTTGCAACAATGTCTCAAACTCGGTCAAAAGTGTACGTTAGTGTCAGAGGAATCATGTGCCCTCTGTTACACACTGGTGTGAAGAGAAGGAAGGGTGGAAGATCACACACTTCCTGTGTCACTTCACCTCAAAGAAATGTTGAAACAGAAACTCTTGGTTCCTGTTCGAACACACGACCAACAGCTCGGCCGGTGTCGAGGGCACGACCCAGGACGTGTTTCGGGGGAACCAAATTAAAAACAGAATT
Source organism: Callionymus lyra (assembly GCF_982586985.1). Lineage (NCBI taxonomy): Eukaryota > Metazoa > Chordata > Actinopteri > Syngnathiformes > Callionymidae > Callionymus > Callionymus lyra. The sequence goes on from NC_141833.1 coordinate 6,263,399, forward strand.
TCTTGTCAAATGTTCCCGGATCGTTCGGAATGAGCTAGTGTACAAGTGTGGATGAGTCACTGTGCTCTGGGAGGAAACAATGATAAAAAAATACCTCACATGTCCAGGGACTGAAATAAACGAAATGTTGCGCCTGCTGCCTCTCACAGCGAACACTCTGAGTGGGAGGACACAGCAGACACATAAAGGTGCTCTCATCTCTTCGCCCCCACATCCATCCACCAGCTTCTCTTCCACCCTCCACAATACTGGAGGCCTGTGACACATGTCCTCTGATCTGGGGTTGAATCTAGCTGCTGTAATTTTACATAAAACATCAGCATCAGGCATAACATTTGGACGTTTGGTTCAGAATCAGAATCTAGAACCTTTATTGTCAGTGTTGTAAACACAACCCAAGAGGTTGTTGTGGTGGCATTATAGAATATAAAAATAAAATAATGCGAATGAAATAAAAAGACTCATCCAAAACTACAGCTTTTTTTTAAGAGTTTCTGACCCGCAGTGGTCAGTGTCTCTCAAAGGCGATCTAAGACCCATCATCAAACAATAGTAAAGCGATAATACTTAATACTTTTTTGTTTTTAAACAAATTTAAATTGAACAATGACTGATTTCTCACCGTTTTCATTATTTAATTATTTTTAATTAATTCATATTTTATCCTTGACAACAAAAGTTTAACCTCTTATATGTCTCGTTAAAATTAAACGTTTTTTAAACAATATATTAGATCGACTAATTATTATTTTTTTAATTTCATGTGCGGTGTTATTGTCATGACAAGGTCTGTCCAGCAGAGGGGGGAAGAGTACAACAGCAGAGAAGAGAAGTTAAGCGCGTCATCGGCGGTCTGTATTACTCGACATAAAGTTATATTTGTTTGAATATTTCACGTGTATTAAACGTGTATCTAGTACAAACACCGCGTAACTTACCGTGTCAACTGCGTGTGGCTTTAAATCACGTTGTTTGACACGTTTTACAGCGCATTTCTTCTTCTACGGCATTGAACTAAAGGTCAGTTAACGCTTTTTAAAAACAATGTTATTGCATGTACTGTCTCACTGACACACGAGTTTGTAAACATTTTCAACTACTCTCGTGTTTTCTTTCAATAGCATTCTTGTTTTTAAACCCACTTTTATTCCCTGAGTTCTATCTCAGCATGAGAGCTGTTTTAGTGCCTTTTTACTGGTTTAATTTGCTCATTCTGTGTTGTCGTAGTGTTTTTATCTGTTTTTGTGTTGTACTTTATTTGATGTTCTTGTACAGCAGTCTGTGCCAACTGCTGTTGTTTTATAGGGCTTTATAAATAAAGTTGAGTTGAGTTTTAGCTGTTACTTTTTGGGCTAGCATATCTAGTCACAGCTAGTTGGCTCAAGGAAATTACAAAAGGACTTGTTTACTTTTTTTTTTTCTATGTTTCTTCTTTTATTTGGAATGCAGTGTCAATGTTATATTAACAATTTGGCTTAAAATACGCTGCATGCAAGTTCATCATGCTTTTTCCTTATGTTTATTCTTTTTATTTCCTCATTTGCTGTGTCTATGAACATCTTTAATGATTTATCTCTCTTCCTTATACCTGGTATTTCCATTTCTAATAATACTCACCACCATGTCTGCACTCTCTTCTTCACCTTGATCTCTGACCGTTACTTTAATGTGAAATGTAACCTGTGGCTTCATTGCTATGAGCATGCAGTGATGTAGTAGTTAGTGGTGATTATTATTTTATTCTATATCGTTGTGATTTTGGCTTCATATTTTTGATAACTTTTAATTATTAGCTGCCATATTTATTGTGAGCACTTAATCCTGTTCCCATTTAAGAATGCATTATATCTCACGATTTATTCATGTATATATTAATATTACTTTTACTTTTTATATTTACTGATTTACTTTAATATTTTTGGTCCTTTATGAAACTTAATTTTCAGTTTGAGTAAGTATTAGAAAATTATATATTTTTTGTATTGGTCTCCCTAATATATACATAGGATTTTAGATTAGATTTATTTTTTAAATTCCTCTGGTCTTTGGGGAATTGGATTTTAATTTTACAACACTGAATTAACAAGGGACAAAAGTATGTTTTTCTAAATACATAATTAAAAGACGCATTAGAAGTGATTTATTGGATCATTATCATTATCAAAGGGTTCAGAATCAGAGACTTTTATCGTCAATTTATGTTAGAATAAAATAATATAAATTTTTTTTTTTAATAGAAAATAAAAAATACAATGAAATGAAATAAGAGACATTCACATAAAATGACATATGCCAACTCTGGAAGTTGCAAAATGTAACACCCATATTATTGTTCCAACATTGTTTGCAGTTAATTAAAGTTTGCTATACTATTTACTGCAAATGTACTTTCTTAATTGTCAGATATTTAAAAGTATATAAAAGCCAGGATGGTTTGTTTGGGGCTTCAATGCAGAAGATTGATTTTTCACAGTGTAGAGGAGATGCCTCCAAGTCAAGCATGCGGCAGATTTCATTCATTTTTTTCCATTATAAACTGTATTTTTTAACTATTGGACGGGACAATAAGTTTCAATGCTAATACCTAAATACTGAAAATAAAAGTTATGTCTGTCTGTAAAGGAGTTCTCAAATCTTTTGATAAACTGGTTGAAGAAATACAGACTATTTTGAAATTCTAAACTCAATACCTCTCTCTGCGTATGCTCCCTTTATCAAATGTGGCCCTCTTTGATAAAATGTTTGACACCCTTTTAAAAAGAAGCTAGCTTCGTTGTCGCAGCAACACTAACCACCTTTATAAGATTGGAATCAGCTGAATCTTTCTTTTAAAATGACTGTTCATCTCAATGAAGTCATATTTAGTTTGTTCGAGCTGCCAGTACCATCTTGGGGTGCCAACAAGAAAATCCCTTCCTATGAATAGACTGTTTACTCGAAACTTTGAAATAGAGAAGACGGATCAGACTATACGCTGATCTTAGTTGTATCAAAATATTTCAGACATAAATATCTCTCTGAGGCTTTGCCCAGCTTACCCGCCAGACCAGGAGGCTTCCGTGCGGAGCCGCTCATAGCCGCTCTTGTCTTTTGATTTGTCTCTCATATAGGAATAAAGTTGGCGTCACAGGTATGACACTTGACACGCGTGAATGTTTCCGGGGCTTGTGCATGCTGCGCCTCTTTTGTTTGATTTATCTAAAGTGGGTCGTCCAGCAAACACATTTGATTCCCGGGGACGACTAAATATATAGAGAAGGATTTAAGCTAATAGAGAGTAAGAAGTCCACCTGTCACCCACCGGGGGCTAATCCAAACATGTATCTCAAGGCAGCCTGCACTGAGATCCCAGTCCCCAGGGCTAGAGGGGCGCCCCGGCTGGATCGTTGTCCCACTTCCATCCTGCAGAGACAGGGGTCAGGGACCAGGCTGAGCCCCTCCAGCCCCACCGGATGCATCCCGGGAGTCTTCGAAACCAGCAAAGTCCGACAGCAGCAAGGCTTGGAGGACCCGAATCAGTTTTTCAAGGCGTTCTTTCAACCGTGTGCCAGCATGGTGTACAGGTAGGATGAGCTCAAGCATTTGCATTTAACTTCTTTTTTTCTTCTTTTAAATGTGTGCTTTGAATCAATCTTGATGTTGAAACCACCGTTCAGTTTATGCAACCTGTCGTAGATGTCGGGTCACTGATCCTGGGTAATGTTAGTTGGTCACAACACATCTGGGTGTTCTTGCATAACCTTAAGAAAACCTGCTTTAAATCCACTCAAATCTCCCAGCGAGTTAACTTTGACTCGCTTGACACACCGAGAGTAAACATCTGCTCCAACTACCTCCAATTAGTTTTCTCCATAAATCCCCGGAAGTGTGGATTAAAGTTTAATTCTGCTCAGCAGAAGAGCAGCCCTGCTAATACATTCCTAAATCTTGACATTGAAATGATACTGTTTGAGGAGGTTTTTTTTTTTTTTTTGGAGTCAGCACTCGGGAGGAATTTAGAAGAGTGAAGGATAGGGGTGAGTAGTGGAAGCTAAGCACATTGCTGTTAGATTAAAAGTATAAACTAGAAAAGCACTAAGGCAGTGAATACCTCTGCCAAGGAGCTCATTTTGACATGACCTTCAAAGCTCTTAAATCCCTAAATCCTTAATCCCTTCAATCAATGTCAAAAGGACAATACCAACACATCTTGTAAAATTAAAGTTGTGAATTTTACTTTTAATGCAGGTTTTTCTGGTAATATTTATTTTTAATAATTAATTTAATTTTTACTCCAAATACTTTGTGTTTTTGAAAAATCATCAATTGTAGTAATCCTAACGATTCTCAATTCAGAATGAATTCAGTCTCTTTTGAGAAGTTACATCAGGTACTTGAGAGAAATATTATTTTTTAAGTTTATTTATAGATGTCAACTGTGTGAATATTACAAAGCAGATTTGATCATACATGTTTTTTTTACGTGACTTTGCCACTTTATACCTCTGCCAAGGGGATAACGTTGGTGTCAACTTTTATCTGTCTATCTTATTGCAAAAATAACGTTCAATATAATTCAATAAAATTGTAAAAAATATATAATTTTGGGACAATGAACCGATGATCCTCCTATAAATGTCATTCTGGTTCTTACTTTCAGAGCTATTCATGGTCAGGCTCCTCCTTACATCACTGATCTGATCCAGCCTTACACCCCAGCTCGGGCTCTGAGGTCTGTGGATCAGAATCTACTTATGGTTCCACGCACACGGTTCAGGACCAGAGGAGAGAAATCTTTTCAGGCTGTTGCTCCTAAGCTTTGGAACGATCTTCCTCTCTCTTTGCGCTTGATGGAGTCTACTGACTCCTTTAAGAAACATCTTAAGACGTTTTTATTTGTTCAGGCTTTTCCTTGAATTTCTCGAACTCCTGTGTTGTTTCTCAGTATTATTTGATTATATTTCAAATGAGGAAAATTGCGTCAGATTATATCGTTCAAATAAATGCCTGACAGCAATATTTAATATAATTGTACACCTTTGGTGAGGTCTGCGCTCTCCTGAGGGATTTCTTTCAGTTTGAAAGCTACATCCTTTTTTAATTAGGGTGCCCTAAGTCATAACATTCTCTGATTCAATTTCATAATTTTTCATCATAATTTAAACCAAACTATGGATTATTTTACAGATACAACATCAACAAGTATAAACCCATTTTTAGAGCTTCTTGAATCCTCTTCAGAGTTTTTTGTGTGTTTTTCCAACATGGGTGCTCCCGAGTTTCCTTTTATGGTCATATTTTACCACACATTCCTTATTCAGGATACCATGAAGAATTGCCTTCATAGCAAGTTGTTTTTAAATGGAAAAACATGCATTGATTTTTGAGTGTCATAGATTTAAGTGGAAAAGAAATGTGAGTTGCAATAAGGTGAGACAGAGTTTCTGATGAAGGTGATTGTTGTTTAGTAATGGCTTTGCTGTGCCTTCCTGAGCTGTTGTGTTATCGCATCATGTTCAAGCCGACTCTATTTAGACCCAGGAGCAGAGATTGTGTTTATTCTTTCAGTCTTTGTAAGAAAATAATTTTGTTTTACCACCTACCTAGTCAAAGATTCACTCATTATCACAGTCTGTGGATTAATTGTTAATATAAAAATCGAATTCACTAAATAAGATCTACTTTCTTCTGTATTTAAGTGAAATACTATTCACACAATTTCATCTTAGTGTGCCCTGCGTTTCTACTCCAGCTTTCAAGTAATGGAAACCTTGGTGTTTCTCTCCTGCTGTGAGGTGACTCTTGTGGGCGTAACATAAACCCCCAGTCTTGCTTCCAGGACAAAAGGAACAAATTGCATGTGTTCAGACGGAAGGCAAAAGTGGTGCAAATATTTCCTCTCCTTCCCACTGTACGTTTGCTACGTGACTCATGCTGACAGATTCTAAAAAAAACACCTTAACTATTTACTTACTTCGTTATCGACACAATTTGAAAGCAGCAACATGTAAACAAAACTGTAACAAAGAATTTACAACATTACATTTGCACAGTTCCGACACTTGAGTGGAGTCGAGTATTGGTACTTTAATTTTTCTCTTCAATTTAAAATACATATTTTTAAAATTAAAAAGTGTCATATTAACCATTATGATATTTTTTTTGAGTAGTATTTCAATTGAGATTTTTGTTAGCTAGTAGGGACGTAACTGTTTATCGGGATATTTTTATTTGCAATACTGGATCCATATTCAATAGCACAGTTTCGATATTAAAAAATATATATATTTATATATATATTACCTTTGAAAAAACATTTTATTTTAATTCTCAGTTATTTTATGGTTTATATTTCAATAGTGTGTATATAAAAGACAATCATTGGATGTTTTATTTTACAAAAATAGTCAAATATTCATTTTCATATTTATTCATTTGTGTGGTGCAATTAAACATCCGGCCACCAGTCGGCAACATTCATCATTTCCTCTGTGCCAAAGCAACAAAACTGGAAAAATGGCAGCAACGAGTGAAAAAGAAAGGATACACCGGGCTTCAGCAGCTTTTAAAGCTGATGTTTTTGACTAATTTTGGCTTTAAAACAAAGTTTAAGGTTAAAGGTTAAACACTGACAGATACTGAATATTCCATGTTGCTCCAGGTTGTTTGAGTCTGCACTTAATCATGCATTGTTAATATAAGTTTACATTTTTTAATAATATTTTGAGAAGCACTTTCCTATAAGCACTTTGACTTTTGATTAAAGAAAGTATTTGCTAAATCCTTTGTTGTAAAAGCCAGAAAAGGTATTGTTTTTTTTTTATAAAAGAAACAATATATTGTACCTACAGTATTACAATATATTGCAATATGTGGTGTTGCCACACATATATCATGATAGGTGACACTGAAAATGTGTATCAGAGATTTGACGACAATGCATTTACACTGTCTTGACACTAGGTAGAGCTGAAAACCACATTTAAAATATTACGTATTTGGGCTTTAATTGTTCTCATCAATTTACGTGAACATTTAAAAAGGGTTGCCATTTCCACCATTAATTCTCCAGTAAAAAAAAACATGCATTTACAATTTCCTGCTTCAATGAAGTATTGAATTGAACTGGGTAAAAAACAAAAATGACATTAGCTTAAAAAGCGGTGATTCATCATGTGACAGAAGCACTTGAAGGGAATGAATTTGAAATGCTTACTAACTATGGGTTCAAATGGAGGCATCAACATCGCTCTCTCATTCAATATCCTCAATCGGGGAACCTCCTGCCCGCCGGGCAAACGTGTAAGGTCACTAAGCATCTGCGAGGACCGTCGCCGTAATGATGTCAGGCTGCATCAGACCGATGCGAAGATGATTGAAGAAAAACAGTTTGTAAACATGTGTCGTATTCATCGTAACGCGGCGTTGCGTCGATGGAAAATGTGCCGTCGAATCGAAATGCTCTCTCGCGTACAGAAATAGCGAGAGGGTCCGTGTTGGCATGTTTGTCCACCCACATCCTATCTGCTGCACTTGGTAGCTGTGGCAATTACGTCTCGCACTCGGGAGAGATGAATCCGTCTAATTCCTCCTCCGTGGTGCGGCGTTCAGCGAGGATGTCCCGCACTAATCTGCGACAGACTCCAGGATTATAAACCTGGGGTGAAACAAAAAAGAATCCAGTTGGAAGTAAGCGAGAAAAGATAGCGCACAAACCCATGACGTCACAAACAAGCAGGAAATATTCTCCTTTTTAATGCTTGACTATATAATCCTCACCATCTTGAAACACGTATGGACGATATAATGGGAATGGGTTTCATAAATCCATCAATCTTCGTCTCTTAATGGAACAATTTAAATGGCCTCAGTAGCCGATCTTTTCTCCCAGCAGGGATTACAGCTGGGAAACGTAACAGTTTTCATTTGACACTTTTGACTGACACACTTTTAAATGAGCTCAACAGTGAAGTGGTGGAGGTGTGGGTGACATTTTTTTTTTGAGACACTTTGTCCAACTGTGCTGCGATAGATCCGATTGCCAGATTACATAAGCGGAAGAAATGAAGGCACTCCTTTTGTTTGTTGTTTTTTTTAAAGTGAAGCTTGCAATACAACACGTCGCACAGAATCATCAATTCCAGCACCGAACTAATGAGAAAATACTCTAAATATTTTATGAAGCTGCTATAAAAAAAAGAGTAGCTCGTAAAACACCAAAAAATGTATTTATTTCTACTGACTCCGACAAGAAATATGAGCTGATGTAATTTTTCGGAGTTTGAGTCGCATCATCTGAATGAAAAATGTCTTCTGCAGGCAACAACAACATTATTGCATTGCCACACTTGTATCACATGATCTGGGTTTCAACACTTCCTTTGCAACATATTCAGAACTAAACTGTGAATGTACATCAATTAGGACATGGAAGTGTAGAGATCAGACTGATGAATATGTGGATCTGTAGCAGCAGCACACAAGGCTGTATAATTACTCGAGTTACTTCAGACAATACATTCTCTGCTGGACCTTGGAGATTGTTCGAGTCAATTAGTATTCTCAGTTGTGTTGAGGAACGTTAATGACGAGGATAAACAGACGGTGGAACTGTTGGTCGCGTCTTTCAGGAAGTTGGTGATGAGTAGAGAAATCATTTCTAATTATTTTGTGGGATCATTTCACAGATGGTTCAAGGAAACACAGAATATTTGTAACAGATTTGTGTGACAGTGATTCTGCTTAATGATTACTTATTTGTCTGACTAACGCTGAAGAATAGGTCTTAACTTTTCAGATTAAAAGGCAATTTACGCTACATTTAAATAATAATGGTAATTACAACACTTCCTTCAAATTTAGGATGAAGTGGAGAACAATCGAGAGTTTTGTTTCTGGCTCCCTCTAGTGTCGGAACTGTGAAAATGCAATGTTGTAAAATCTATCGCTAGCGCACATTTCCTGGACGTTTTTTCACATCTGCTCCGGGGGCGTGTCCAAAATCGCGCAATTCTGCACTTACACTTAATATTTTGAGTGCAGAAGTGCGTCCCAATGAGCAGTGTGTGAAAATGTAGTGTGCAGTCAAATTGCCAGAAAATTGAGTGTGGATCGATGGACACTTTCCACCCTTAACAGCCGCCATCTAAGTGGTATAGATGACGCTAAACAGAAGCTACGTCACTGACGTTCAGTCTTCCGAGCAGATACCGGCGTAAACGTTTCGAGAAAACACAAATTTGACCACAAAACGACACGACAGTAATGTAATAACAAGATGAAACACAACTTAATAACTTGTTTCAGTTGGCTGCATGTGTCAGTGATAGTGTTCCAACAGTTGGTTAAAATCAGCGTTAAAAAAGTAGTAGAAGAAGAAGCGGTCCAGTCGTTTCCCGTAAGTGCAAAGCGGCAGTGTTTGATTTGAGACAGTACTACCCTGTTGAAAATTCGTGCACTGGGCAAGTTTGTGACTTGTGTATCTTATAGTGTACATGATTTGTTTGGGTCAACAACAAAGACACGTAGATGAGAGCATCGCTAAAATATGTGTTTTAATGTGTGACTTACTTGAAGAAATGCGAAAAATAAGTGTTCAAATGTCACATTTTGCTGCTTTCAATTTGTCCTTCGCACATCTTGAATTCCTGAGTAACGTGCCCGAGCGTCGCTCCTACTGAACCACAGTCTATGGTCCACATTCAAGTCAAGCGTGGCTGTTATAAACTGATGATTGCACAATATCCTCCGCGATCAGGCACCGGGATATAAATAAAAGTGTGTTTGCCCCGAGGTGTGTGGATGGAGAATGAAGCGTGGAACCCTGCATTGTCACACAACAGCTCAGCGAGGAGCAAAATAAGACGCCAGGCTTTTTGATCTTCTGTGTTTGCTGCTTTATTTCACTAAGCATCTGCTCCGAGGGTGAAAATCCTGTCTTCTTGATCTGAGGTCAGATTCATTATCTGAGGAAAGCATGTCACATAACGGTGAAGGATCTGAAGACTCCACGTGGATCCTCCTGAAGAGGAGCTTGTTAAAAAATATAATTCAACTCAGTCCATTCAGAGTGAACCTCTCTTTCAACACCCCCCCCTCTTTCTCTCTCTTCTTTCAAGCGTGCTGCCATGATGAGAAACACTGCAGTTCTTAGAGTCAGTCAGTCAAAGCCACTAGCCTAAACACTCCCTCTCTCCACTCCTCTCTCTCTCTCTCTCTCTCTCTCTCCATCTCTCTCTTTCAGTCACCGGCTTTACACTCAACACACATCGCCTCCTCACTGCATCTGTCCTCCTCCTCCCTGAAGTGAGGGACAATGCCTCCTCGTTTCTCCTCCAACTCTTCCCCGCCTGTCCGTACCCACTGCCAGGTCTTTTCATCAAATAGAGAATTCTCGCTGCAAAGCCAGGGACTTGCCGAAGGACCGTGGTTGTGAGACTGAGGAAACGTCTTCCTTTTTTTTTACACGCCGCTGCTTGTTTCTTGGGTGATGCAGAGCTTTGCGGGACTTTTGTTTGGCGGGTGACCACCACGTTTTTTTTTTTCGCCTGCACACCTGCAGGGCGGATGGAGATTTGAAACCTCCGCTGGGCTCCTAACTGTGTAAGAACTCTTTTTCATTCATGAGGTTCTGTGTCGATGCTGCTGATGTGTCTCCAGGTGCTTCAAAGGAATCCCCAACTTTTCTCAAACTTCTGTATATTTACAAAGAAATCTCATGAATAAGGCGTTTGCATCAACAGCAGTGGTTTGCTGCTCACATTACAGGGAATCATCAAGAGCAACATCTGCAGAAAGTATTGTAGTGGAAAAACAGCAGGGGGGATAATAATGTGTGTCGCTGACCCTGTTTTTTCCTCTTCAGTTAGCTTCTGTGACAAATGGTGGTCACAGCGAGACATTTTGAATTCTCAAACACAAGACTGTAAGACGCCTCATCTCGAAACATATTGATCTCGGTATTATTAAAGACAAATTTAAGCTCAAAATGAATCAAAATAGTTTACCTGCTCTTGTTTTGTAGTGCAGTGATTTCTTTTAACAATTCTCCTCCACACATTTGTTGTCATTTATTGAATATTTAGGAGGTAAAGTGGAGGATTATTAAAAGCTACTCCAATGACTTGAAGTCATTTACATAGATTTGCAATTAATTAAATTGAAATTGTGGATCATTTGCCATAAAAATGAGCCATATTTCTCTCAATATGTCTGGCTCAATTTTTACATAATCTTTCGCTAGATGTTCTGCAATTTTCTTTTGTCATTGATCCAACTATATTTTAGTGGATCAAAGGCAATCACCAAATTAGTACTTGCGCTAGTGTCGCTGAGGCACATTAATGCCAAATGCACACAGCATAGCCAAGTGATATATCAGGGCCACTAAAATTCATGAGGGGCTATAAAACATACTTGTTGTGAAGAGCTGTCAAGCCAACACGACACAGAAAAAAATCCTTGGTGTGGATAAAACATTTGGAAACATGTATTTTAGATATGAGCAAAATTTTAGTAGATGTTACTTCATTTTATATGCATTTAACAAATGGCGTTAATGATGACAAAATGGCATGATATGACAAAAAGCACTAATTAGATAGTTCTGCAGATTTGTCATTCTTTGAATTAAGAAGATTATTATTATTATTATTAACAAAAAGATCATGAAATAAGATCATCATCATTTTAATTTTAAATTACAATATGACCGATGGGGTAGACAAAAACATGTTATTAATCCTAATAAAATAAACTCCTTGTAACGTTCTTAAATTAACTTGATAACAATTTTTGAATCAAATAAATATTGGAAGTTTTTTTCATTATCGGTTTCCTCGATTTCCTTTGCTCTATAAGGACCACATTAGTGCCGCTCAAAGATTCCAGCAACATATCTGTACAGTAAAGCCTTTTACATTGAAGGTATTAAGTCGGTTGTGATGTGGATTTTTAGAAAGATAATCTCAGTCAGAGTATGAAATTGTAATGTCAGCATTATCAACGTGACTGATAAGGTGCCTCTTGTCCTCCATCCTTCTCTCTCCATCTCCGCCCTCTGTCATATTTTCAGGTGGATTCGGATCTCCTCAGGATTCCTTTATCCGCGGCTCTCACTCTGCCCAGGACTGCACGGTTATTAATCCTGACATTTACATCACAGCACTTCAAAAGAGAAAACCATGTTTCCTTGTCCCGCTCAGGGATTTCCATGAGGCTCGGCAGCAAACGGCAGGCCCGGACCTTCACCCTCGCATAGGGGGCTGAAAGTTGAACGACTAAAAAGTTAAGACTGCATTTGTCAGACAGCCATGCAGGTTTCTTTCGCGTGCACCGACCACGGGCTGAAGGCCCCTCGCAATGGCGAGCACAGCAAACAAAACGCCACCAGCCCCAACACAGCCAGCCAGGCCCGGGCCCGCTTCCGCACCGTAGCGCTCATAGCTCGCAGTCTGGGATCCTTTACCCACCGCTACCACCACAACCTGAAGGAGTCCACGGCCAAGCTCACCGGCATGAAGTACCGGTACGTAGAGCGAGTGTGAGTCGGGTGTGAGAGAGCATATCAAAGCTGGCCACTTGTTTTTCTTTGTGTGGCTGATTCATATGGAGAGGGATTGGTTGAGATGACAATGAAGCGGCAGCAGGTGATGAGTGGGATGGTGTGTATTTGTGCCAGAGTGTCTTTTTGTGGCTGAAGAAATGCAAGGAGCAATGCGCTGGTTGAAACCTTTTCGTTTCGGTTCATCAGAACTAAAGTTTGAGTTGCAGATTTTGAGCATCATTGGAAGGTTTACATGTATAAAGTATAACTTTAATTCATTCTCTAATTTTGAATCCATGTCAAAGATGTCATACACTGATACTCATATGTTAGCTGTCATGTGTTCTAGAAGAATTTGTTGATTAAATGTCACTGATATTTAGCTACAAACTGGATCATAGAAAGGGCTTCAATTCGTAAGTGTATTAGACACGTGTGTCAAACATTTGCGTCAAGTCATTTTATGTTGCCAACCGGATGGTGGGCACAAAATTAGAGTCATGTTCATGTGGAAGATCTAAGGTACCTGTCTTTAAGGTAGAGACTTTGAATGTCTCTCAAACTAAATTTGATGATGGCGTTTGTGATAATGTCTTTCCAGTATTCACCGACCATGATCGTATTTGCAAATAATATACATTTTGTTTTGACCACAACCTCGATTATTAAAATATTTGGTAGGTTTCGAGCTTGATGCTACTGGTATATGAGAGCAAATAGAATCCTCTCTCTGTTTTATAGGCTTATTAATCTTCTGTATTTGTATTTGAAATGTATTTCACAAGAAGACACACTTTGTTTTTTTTCCTCGAAGCACAAACTTCCACAAGATCCAAGAGTTTCTTCTCACCTGCTGTTTCCAGCTGAATTATTTACATTCATAAACCTTATCGTTCCTGCAAAAGACACCTGTTAAAAGTTGTGTTGACCTTGGTCAATGCATTTTACAATAATCTGAAAAGATTTGGATCTGTTGGTTTATACAATAAAGTTCTGGATAAGATGAAAGTAATGGAGAGCGTGAAGAAAATACAAAAAAAAGAAAACTGGAAATGGATGAATGATCGCAGCAGAGGACCAGGGCTTTTGTTTTTCTGCCTGCTGAGAATCCGCAAGCATTAAGAAGGTTTAGATGGCAAAGATAGAAGCTAGCACTGGGAATGGTGATTGCTGACAAGACAAGAAGAGATTCAGTGAAACTTTTAAAGGGAAGAGTGCAACACTATCAGATAAGTAGAAATACTGTTTCCATATCAGGAGTTTTTGATCAAGAGAATCTCACAAAAAGAACTAGAGCTGTATATATTTATTTTCTTAAGCTTGAAGTCGCTTCATGTCAAATTAAATTGTGACATATTTATAAATTTAATCAGATATCAATAGATTAATACAGGTTTGTCCAATGTCTTGACGGGGGTCCATTTGCTTCTGTTGATCAGTTTTCATCACTACATAGCAAAAGAATGTAAAATGACCCAAAAATAATGTACATTATCATTAATCAAATGGACTCAAAAAGTGATGACATTATGTTTCTTTATTTAGCAACTAGCTATTTATCTTTGTAGCTAATTATTGCTAACTGTTAACTTGTATGTGTCCAACTAGGAACGAGAGTTTGCTAGATTTGATTGAAATAGTTGATTTGCAGTTTTCTTTAGGTCAGATAGTCCTTTCCTCTGCATTTTGTGGACATAGAATAGACTGCACTTGTTAACTTCAAGCTTTATGTACTGTATTAGTGGAACTCTCTAGTAAGTTATCGTAGTTTAGGAAAGATGAGTTATTGGTTATACGAATGCTACAGAATTCTATTCATTGCCACTGGTTGAACGTCATATAAGTTATATATATATATAAGTTAAATCAAATACTTTATAAAATAAAATTATCAGTACATAAAATGAACAGAATAACATCTAAGAGAATCACCCTGTGATGTCGCTGTGATTTCTAGTTTTCTTTTCACTCTAATATTTGAGTTTGTTTTCCAGTCTTTGTTATTTGGATTTTTTTGGGTGAAAGGCTGATTTAAATCTCCCTTCCCTATCTTGGCCATCTAAACCAAAGTGTAACATCTGACTTTGACTCTTGACTTTACGAAAGATTTGTGAAGTTTTTAATAAACACAGATGATTTCATTGGTGGTCCTGGTGGTCTCTAAAACTGGGTTGCTTGGTGGAGTTAATCAAGTAATGAAAAATAAAAATAAATAAATGTTACATTATCACGTTAAAAAGGTAGTAGGTCCCTAAGTGTCTCGTAAAATATAGTGTGGACATATTTTTAAAAAGTGCATTCATGCTCCAAGCATCAGTTCAGGCGTCATAAAATGAAATGTTTGCCAACCATGTACCAGAAAGATTGATGTAGTGAAGCAGGAGAGCTCTTGTCTATTTTGGAGAGCAGGCTCTTCACCGTTGGAGCCAAACTAGCATTTTACATCACCATGAAGAGGTTCAAGAGAGAAGCAGAGAGAAAGTTCTAAAATAGTGGAGTCAGCCAAGAGAAGGAATGTGCCATTGATCTAAAAAGAAATTGGGGCACGTAGGTCATCTCGTCTAAAAAGAAGCAATTAACAGAATCTGGGGAAGCAAGGCGGGGAGATGTGATAAGTATCTGCTTGTCTCACAATTGCTTCTCGTTTCCATAACAACCCTGAAATGTCAAACTTTGCTCACATCGCAAATTCGGTGGTTCCTTTGTTTTGTTTTCCCATTGAAAAGTTATCGTTTTCTGCTCTGATTCAAAATACCTGTGGAGGTTTTTTTTTTCATTGTCTAAACAAGATAAATAACCTTCTGTACACTTATTTTGGACGGTATTTTCTGCACATGCTCTCCCACACATCAATTATGCTCAGTGTTTAGGCGTGTTTGGAAACGGTTTTCTTCAGATTAGGAGTCTCGTGAATCAAGACGATGAACAGAAATGGGTCTTGAGACGCTTCTGTTGACATGTAGGCGTTTACATTGACACTTTTTCCTCTTTCCATGTACGTGGTGCATGATGGGAGCACTGAGGCGCAGCGGGAGCATCCGAAGGCGTTGCGAGCTCAAGCAGAGAATATAGAGTAACTAATAATACCAGCACTCGCAGCATTTTAGTTGTCATAGCGATCCACAAATAGTGTCACCTGCCGGTTCCTTACATACGTGTCATAAAGTGTTAAAGACTTGAGTTGGAAATCCATTTAGAATACATGACAGAACACTTGAGTGTCCAGTTCGAAGGCTGCTATGCTCATTAGGCAGCAGAAGGCCTCCTGACACTTCTGAGATTCTGCATGGTTAGTTCAGGGCGGCGCTGCAGATGGGAATGCAAATGTCTCCTATGATGATTGGCACGAGCCGAGGCTTATCAGTGGCCAGCAAGGTTGCCTCTGATGGTTTCACAGCTTTATATCTGGTGTGAGCAAATGTTGACTGAGTAAACATTCACTGTCGTGTGTGTGTGTGTGTGTGTGTGTGTGTGTATGGATCAAACAAACACATCAGATGAGACCAGTTTTGTTCGACTGTTATGGGCTTATTTTCTAAAGGCTTTTGTTGAACACATTCAAGGTTCTCAAGCTGACTGAAGGATGACCTAATTATTTTTATTAATTTGCTCTCCTGGCATTCAACATTCCCACTGTACACTGTAGTATTTTTTTGTGAAATAAACACTAAAACAAATCTTTTAATGGACAAGTTTGAAAATTGAACAAATTAGAAGTTTAGTTTTCTAGTGTTTTTTTTTTGGTTGTACAATTAAGTGTTTTCTTTGTGTTAAAACGAATGTATACTATGCTCATAATCTACAGGAGTTTCGAAATCAAGCTGTACATGCCATAGTTGAAATTATTATTTTTTAGGGGACTAGTTGGTAGGCACTTATACTCTACTTCAAGGCTACACCCTAAGATTGAGTTGGATGTATTAAACCCAAAGTAAAGAGCAATTTATGTGAAAACTCGACTCTCCTGACTTACTTGCATGTTTCAAATGTTGAAGTCTTTTTCTCCAAGATGCAGTCTTTCATCATGATGATGTTTTAAAGTTCTAACTTCATAAAGTTCTCCCCTGTCGGAAATATTGGCGAACAAAAAGTTACGAGAGAGGAGTCCATTATGACGTAATAATGGTCTTCACTCCTTCTCTAGCCAGCTGTAATCACACCCCACTTTGTTTATACAACAAGACCCTTAGAGGTGGAGACTCCCGGGATTGCAGTGACAAACTTAAATGCTTAACCAATAACAGCAGAGTGGGTGTGGTTATGGTAAACAAGATTTAATCTCCATAAAAACAAAGTGTTTTCAGTGGGCGGGGCTTAAGCGCATTTTCTAATGTAAATATTTAAATGAAAAGAGAGTTTTGTACAGACGCATACTGATGAGTACAATAGAGAGAGAAATATTTAAGACGCACTTAAATCAACATATTAGTTGTCCTGATTAATTAAGTGATGCATTAAACTTTTTTCAATTCTATTCATGAACCTTCGATCCCTGAAATTGGACTTAAAAGATTGATTCTATAGAAAAAGGTTAAAATACAAATAGGAACTATGTTCTTCATCTTTAAAAGTATCTTACTACCAGTTAATGAACGAAACAAACAGTTTCTTCCCATTTTTTTGGCTTTACATCTGACTCCCACTCATTGTTTCTAAGGTGTATTAGACCGTAGGGATGGGTCAGCATTTGCGGGTGGACCTTTTGGATGATAAGAAAAGAAACAAATTGTTTTTTTTAAAAACACATTAATAGAAGGGTAGGTTCTGAGTGTTTATGCTGGGAGTCGCAAAGATTTTTTCTAAAAGGTCATAACTTGTTTCAGTTGGATGTTTGTTTTTGAGGACAGACACAAAAAGTTAATCCAGCAGATTTCCGATGAAGTATTATTCTCATGCTCAACTATTTTCTGATTTCATTTCACCATATCTGCAGGTTGCCTCTAATATAAATCACACAGTTTCACAGGCCGCTGTGAGTTCAGCCTGGAGGTCCGGAAAACAAACAAGTCGTAAATATTTACAAAAGGCCAATTATTTTGGTTCCACAAGGAATTTTCAGTTGGACGAGTTGAAATCACTCGTTATATAATCGGTTTGTTTTTTTTATGTTGAAATGATCAAAGTCCTTCTAACATTAAAAAAGTATGATGCTTTTAAGATGTATTTGAAAAGCTGGAAGAAGACGGATAGATGGATAGATGGATGGATAGATGGAGATATTGAGGGAAATGAGGATTTTATGCTAAAACTAGCTTACTATAAATGAAATGGCATTTCGTTCCTTTTACCTTTTAAAGGTCATTTAAAGGCTGTGTTTTGTTCACACAGACTTTCTTATACTTCATCCACTGGCGTGATTGAAGCACCATTAAGGCTGAAATGGAAATACTTTAATCATTAAAAGTTGGTGGCGCTGCCCAAATTGTAAAATATGGTCAAAAGTGAGAACTTTCGATGCTGACACCAGTACTTTAGTAGATACAGAATGTGAAAATCTTACTAAATTAATTTTATTGGGACGTTTTTATTAATTCATTTCACTTTTTTATTATTCCATTAAAAAATATACACATTTTAACGTCCAAAATAATGGGTTTTTATTCCAAATATTTCAAAGCCAATAAAAAATATATTTTAAGCATTGAAAAACAGCTGTGGTGAACAAATCGAGCCCCTCCATATGGATGAGATTATTGATTTCACCTGACCTAAAACGATAAACAATCAAATAAGTTCATGTTAAAATGTAATTTAAATGTATTCAAGAATGTTTCAGTTATTTGACATATAGATGAACATTTTAAAGTGCAACTAAAATGAGCCTCTGTTGTCAGTATGTGTCTGTTTGTACAAAACTATCTTTTAATACAAAATAAAACTATAACTCTGCGTTTTTCTGGAGATTAAATATAGTTTCCCATAACCACACCCACTCTGCTGTGATCGGCCAAGCATCATGGTCACTGCATGTCATCAATCCAGAAAGTCTCCACCTTCATGGACTTGTTGTACAAACAAAGCGGGGCGTGATTACAGCTGGCTGGAGGAGGAGTGAAGACCATTATTACATCATAATGGGCTTCACTCTCATAACTTCTCCTTCGTGCGTCAGAAAATATATTTTTCAAATGTTTAAATGGAAAAAATGTAACACTTCCTTTTGAAAAGTACCACTAGGGTAAAAAAGGTTTACACTTTTAACTTTAATGAAAGAGAATTCATTTATAGGTCCTTTGCTCTTATTTTTTCATCAATAGAAAAACCTTTTGTGAGATTTCGTACTACTGCACTGACCTCGTGGTATTTCACCGCCTCAGATCTGCCCACGTGTTTTCGATTTTCTCTACCCACCGCCACTATTTTCATTCGTGTGTCTCGCCTTAAAATAAAATCCTCTCTTTGTAAGCGCTGTAGGTTTTTCCAACAAAAATATCAACGACAGTTTAGTGAGAAGTGGGTCGGCAAGGTTGTGAAAAGAAACTTTGGGACATAAACCGATGGCGATGAGGACTGCAGGAAAAACCACGACATGATCTTGACACTAGAGCCTCGTGGAACAACGGGCAACACATTTACATCCGGGCACAGCGCTGCAGGGGACTTACTGTCATTTCCTATTCTCTGTCATGAAGGCATTTTATCCGGAAAGGACGTTTGATCTGCCTGACTTGAGGCTGGAAGTTTCAACTCACCCGCTGCCGTCTATTCTTGCTGTCTCTTGGTGTCTGAGTCCGACTGTCCTCTCTTTCGCCCTCTGCTCCCTCTATTCTCACCATAGGGGGGTTCTGAGATATCTCCTATTCGTCCCATTCATTGATTCATCAATCGTTTCCGCGCTCCATGACATCCGTTTAAAGTATTTCCTCATGGTAGTCCCACATGCTTTGACGCACATTTATTTAAAATACGACTTCCTTCCTCCTTTCCCTGAACTTCAAGCGTAACCTTTTGGTCACTCTCAAGGAACGGTGGGAACTCTGAAAAAAAGGGGTTGTTTTTAATCCGTCCGCCCACTTTGTTTGGCTGTATGGATTGGTTTCAGTCCCTAGAGCATGGCAAGTGTATCTGTTTACGTCAAACACTGACTGTGGTGGATCTACCCGACAGTTATTGATTCAGCAAAACTTCAAAGTAAAGCAACGCTTGTAAGAAACTCCCAGAGTTTAGGAAGAAAAACCGGGGTTACTGTCAACTCCCCTTTTAAGCCAGATGTTCAGGAAATAATGGTGCTTCATTGGGGGGAAAAGGCTGCCTAGGAGTTACAGCTCAGAGGATGTTCATAAGCGATGACAGGTTTGTGTGAGGGGGCGTCTTCAAATGAGTCATTTGTCATTTTACTTCAAGGCTTCTTTTCGGCACCAACTAAGCATGAGGGACACTTGGTCTCTTGTTTATGTTGTTGTTATACAAGTTTGTCCAGACACATTCCTCTTTTTGTGACCTTGTCTCAAAACAGTTTTTTTTTCTTTTTTACTCATATCACAGTTTTATTTATTGTTCTACCGCCACCAAGGACCCAGGAAGTAACACGATTATTGTGTTCATATTCTGACAGTTTTGGACGACTTTAAATGAATGGTTGGTTTTCTAGTTTTCTGTAGTTCCCTCTGGATTTAGAAATAATTTGATGTTTTTTATCATATACTTATTGGCTTTTATCTGCTGCTGCTCATGGGGTGACCAGAAAAAAAACTAAATAAAAAAGGTAAAATAACAAGAGATAGCATTAAAACACATTTTCTGTATATATATATATATATATATATATATATATTTAATAAACCATCATGACTCACAGTATAACTCAGCGGAGGTATGTGATGTCTCACCACTCCCTGCTACATTTTACTACACTTCTCCTAAAAATAATGTAAATATTATTGGCAAAGCTGATGCAATCTTACTAATAAAAATACTCGCTCTCATTCAGTCTGAACATCATGTCATGAATCATCGTAGTAGATATTCTGGATCAAATCATCAAGATTAAAATGTAAATGGCCCTTTCAAGTCATATTTTTTGACTAAAGATACAAGATTTGTAGATACAAACAAATAGCTTAAATGCTAACTCGACAAGCACATTTTATGATTTCACTCACATAACCAATAACGAATCCTAGTAGACTTTCGCTTCTCAAGCAGCTTCAAAATATATTTTGTGTTAAATCACACCATGGAAGCTGCTTATATAATCTCTCCCTTCAGCAATAAGAATGGATTGTGTAAATGGATGTCTTTATAATCATTTATGATGCAGGATGAAGTAGTGGTTTGCTGATTCAGCTCTGGTCTTTGTCCTCCTTTCTGTGTGGAGTTAGTATGTTCTCCTACATC
The DNA here is from genome assembly GCF_982586985.1 of Callionymus lyra. NCBI lineage: Eukaryota > Metazoa > Chordata > Actinopteri > Syngnathiformes > Callionymidae > Callionymus > Callionymus lyra. The sequence continues at coordinate 6,284,259 of NC_141833.1, forward strand.
AGACAGGTCAGCTGCTCAGGGTGTCCCCCACCATTGACCCGAGGTAGCTGGGAGTCACGCCGATAAGGGAATCAGCGGTAGAGAATTAATGAATGAGAACAACCAAGATATAGTTTTAGACCAAATGGAATTTAAAAATTAAATGAAGAAATGTTGGATTATTTGAATGTAATACAAACACCTATAGAAAATACACATTAGGGTTTAATCTTAAGCTTATCATATCCAATATTAACAAATGTTTTGCTCTATTGCTATTTGTCCTCATTATCAATTTTGTATCCAAATGTTTCGACCTGTCAATCTTGCAATGATAATATTTTTCCCTGATCATTTTCATATGCGGCACGATCTTATATGGGAGTTGAAAATCGTCGGCGATGCCAAGAGACTCGAGAGGAAAAAGTCATTAAGTCACTGCAGTCGAGATCGTCAGGTGCGAAGCCAGAGAAGTGTGATTATGGTTCTAGTGGTCATAATGAGTCTCATGTCCTCAGAACAGACTCCCACCTTCCCCCACACTTTCATGTATCCAGAGCTTTGTGAACCATCAGAGAAACATGCATCACAGCTGAACTGCCACGTGAGACACTGTAACACACTCCAGCCATGTAACCATGATGCGATTGCTGTGGTTTTCCTCGAGCCAGAAACATGTCATACATCATGATAAGAATGTAAACATACAATTGCATTCGTTCGTCTGGTGAGCACAGATAAACAACCCCGACTGTGTCGGAAGCGTCGACTCGTTGTAATTGATGGGCTCAGGGCGATGGTAGCTGCTGTTCATTTGACTGCAGCTTCACCCTTCAAGGCAACATTAGCAGTCAGGCATGAGGGGGTCGCTCCGTTGCACAGTCCCCACTATGTAAACAGGTAATGCTTTCTGCCGTCACTTACCTTAGGAACATTTAGAAACTGCATTTGAACATGAATTTAAAGTACACTCAACAATGTTGTTTACATTCTAAAATGCAGGTAGCATTAATTTGTATTTAACAGACTCATAATTTAATATGAGTGTCTTTTTATAACTGACCTATTCTTTTAGGTAAAAGCATCTCATTTGTTTTTGTTTAACTACAACAACTGTACATCCTTAACTATGCCTGATAATACTTGAAAAACAGCCTTTCAAAACCTTTACTAGACACTGTAATTCTTCGTTTGTCATTTACATTTTTGCTCTCAAACCAATAAAACTCATACTTAACATATTAATGGATTTGAATCCGAGGCACTGAGCTTTATTATGAACACAGCAATAAACCAGTCCCTGAGGTGGCAGGTCATAGAAAACCATCGTCAGCATACAATGAAATATACATGGTTTCCATTAACTGCATTTTACATTTAACTGGTTGAAATAAATACAGACTTTTTAAAATTGAAATTAAAATGTCCAGCTTCTATTTTTTATTTATTTGTAAGACAAGATCCCATGAGACAAATGAAAATGACACAAAGTGAAGCTGAAGTTTTGATGCTTATTCCTAAATAGCAGGGGGGGAGTCCTGTCTGTGGAGAAGTTCTGAATTTTGGTTGAACTGGTCTCAAACCCACTTAAAGTTAACACAGAAACCTTGCGAATAAACAACAAAACGACTAGAAAAAGGAAACACAAAGCAAATGCATAAATACCTTGTATAGGGCAAATAATGGTGATGATCCAAAATAAAGTGACCTGGTGAAACTACGTTAAGCCTCCAAAGCCTTGAGTTCAATACATCAGTAATTATAAATTATTATATTAAATATGTTTTTACAGAATAATCTGTAAACAAAAATATTTGTATGAACAAGTGATATGTTACTCATTTCATTATCTCTACATATATTATGTTAAATACAGTTTTTTTTATATTCATCAAAAAGCCATTGAATTTTTGGTTAAGTCTGTTTATAGCACGTAGTTGGTTTAAATGTGAGGATAATACAAATTGCATAACTTCTATTGTTTCTTGCTAAAGAGGCCAGAACTCTCTGTCGTGATAACGGCTGCCGTCTCAAACTGCTAGATGGGATTAAATTAGCCGGATGTTTGGTCGGTGCTGCGTCGCAGCACGTTGAATGGTTGGAGGATAATGAGGAGAGTGCAGCGTCTCCGAGAAGTGCTGATCTCATATAACCATTGTGTTGTTGGCGAATGTGTCGATCTGCATTATCATGAGAGACAATAACAGCAAGAGCCCGGGAGACTGCCAGCTGGAAGTTAAATGATGAGAAACTCCACTGATTGCTGAGGAAACACCTTTGGGACTAGTTAGAATCCCAAAGGTTTCTTTTCACCCTGATAAGGTTATTGGTTTTCCTAATGTTTGTTTAATCCATTTATCTCCCTGGTCTTCCACATGTACGCGTGATTAATGGTTGCAGGTGTAGCAGAGGTTTCCCCAGCGCTCCAACTCTGTGACTGTCTTGAAGCTACCAGGCAACGTTATGATCCAACTCTCACTGCAATTGCTATTGATTTCTCTGGCCAGGGTTGTTTGTTGCACTGGAGCAAAATTGCTACACGTTATTTCATTTCAGTATATCGATTCAGAGTGTTGAAACACACATTGATTCAAGCTTTATGAAGTCACCTAGAGGTGCAAACATGCCCGTTATAAACCGCTCTAACTGTATTGGGCGTTTTGTTTTCGTCTCTTCCAGGAATCTTGGAAAATCTGGTCTCCGGGTCTCCTGTCTGGGTCTTGGTGAGTAACATTGAAAACTGTGTTTTTTAAAAAGCGGATTTGTTTAACTGACTTTCCATTGTCTCAACTTGTTTTATTGATTTATGTGTATGAGCACTAGTTCATGTAATTGGAACAGAAGCATAATCTGTGAGTCAATGTGGAGGTTGATAGAATGTATACAAAACAAATAATTTAATAATAGCATAAGAAGGTATGTAAGTAAATTAATAAAGCAATTATGATACATATGAAATATAACTGGAAATTAAATGTATTAACATATATGTAAACATTAAATTAATCAAATATATATTTCAAATGAAGAAGGAAAACAAAAATATATATATGGGAATAAATAAAAATAAATAAAGGGTTCCAACAGTACATGAATAAAATGATCATTATGAATAATTTCTCGCTTGTCTTCTGTCTGCTTTTTATTTTGGCTTTGGCCCGAGGTTCCTCCTCCATTCATCTTGTGTGAGGCATCATACAAAGAAAGTTGAGATGAAGCTCACAAAAACAAGAAGAAGCATTAGATAGAAATAAGCCCGTAGCAATGACAACCAGATAGACAAGATTAAGTATGGCGAGCGCGTGAAAATGCATCAATTAATCTGGACGCCCCGGGTCTGATATGCGTATCCATGTATTTGAAGGCACATTTGGGACCAACAGAGAGACGAATGCTTCGGTGGCGACTGCAGAGTGCTGAGAAAATCTTCACAAACTGTTTGGATTTGGCACTGCTTGCTAAAAGGAAATCCTTCTGGTTGTCTGAGCTGCTTGAGCAAACTGCATGAATTAGCGTCGAAGTTTTGATGCACCAGAACTTTATTTATATAACAAAAGCATACAATTAACGGCAACAAAAGACATATGTGCAGCGTTCTGGTGCCTGAAAAGACAATTAAAAAAATATGTTTTGTTATTTATTTCGCTACTTTTGTCACAATACTGACAATATTGAGGTGGGTTTGAACTGATATAGTTTAGTTTTTGTCCTTTTATCTGATTGAAGGTTTTATCTCAGAATAGTTTTCTAGTGAACTTGCGTATAAATTGATGAGTCAGAAAGATAAATATGAACACTCATCCTGATAATCCACAAGATTATAGTTTTCAGGCCAAATTATAATAGTCTCTTATTGACACATTTAAATTCATGAATAATCAACGCCCTAAAAATGTGAAATAAATGTCAAATGAGGTGCCAGAGTCAGAAGTAGTTCATGAGTGTTGTTGAAGTAGTATTTAGTAAAAAATATGTTTTTTTTTTACATTTTTTCGATTTAGCTAAAGACACCTGATAAATTTGGACTATTCGTAAAAACAAAATCATGATCTGTGCCCGATGTTCTGGTTGTCAATATTTGTGTCAATGTGCTTTTCTTATAGAATAAAAAATGGGTTTATGACTTGTATATTCCACACAAAGGTGTCACAGGTGGGATGGCTTACCCATGGATTCTGATTAGTTTAAGGGGAAGAGATAATCATTAAAATCCAAAAGATATTTGAAGAAAAATTGTAAGTTCAATGACGTCCAAGGGTTCACTTCCCAAGATATTTATTTTTAACTTTAAGAAATGGCATCAGAAGTGAGATGGCAAGATAAGCCTTTTTGAAGAGTGACAGTCTTGCTGTTGTATATAAAGGCGTCATGGATAGTTAAAGTAGAACATCTTAGTACAAGTCTATAAACTCCAAAATCCTTCTTTTAAAGTGGTATATTCTACAGTATTTTGAGTATAATCAATGTCGTTGTTTGCACAATATACAGGTTGAGTTTAAGATCTAGCTCTTTACTTGTTTTTATTTGAACGTAGGTTTTATTGCGGGTTACTTTGCAGTTTCTTTGGGTTCCCTGTTGTAAAGCCTCCAAAACCAGATGGTAAAATAATTCTGTAGCAATCAAACAAAGGGGATATAAAAACATTTTTATTGTTGTTTTGTTCTTGTACTCTAATAAAAAGAAAGGCTCTGGCTACCTTGAGAAAATAAATGTTAAACCATAGTCAAATCTCTGTTGCTGCGTAATGGAAAAGGAGTCGTATTATAAGCTCAATACCATATTCCCCATATACACATATGTGTGTGTAAATCCGAAACTCTGAGGACAAGGACGCGAAGAAGAAATACTACCCTCGTTATGAATGTTTGTTGATAGGCTGCGTTTGTGCCGCTACTTATCACCGCTCCTTTTAGCTTTGACAGATGACAGGTGTCTGTGGCTAGACGCACAAACCTATTCAAGGCTCAAAAATACTGTGGCAATAAAGAAAGAGTATTAGCTCTAATACAATGTCGCTCCAAAGAAGAGACAGAAATCCTTTTCAAGCTCACAGCAGAATTGGGCTCACACATGCTGATATTCAAATGTGGGAATGAAAATGGGGAAAATGAAAGTGCTCTCTCTTATGTGACAGGTGCAGTAAAATGTGTTGTCTCAGAGTCTAACATTAAAATGAAATTGAGTTTCTCACAATACCCCTGCAGGCCGAGGTCTTTCAATCTGAGCCCACACCAAACCTGTTACTGCACTTTTGTCTCCACTGTAAAAGGTTTAATGACATTATAATCTTACTATGCATCAACACCACGTCCTTCATTTGACTTGATGATTGTAAAATATGACCAGCAGCACTAGTTAACTTCATGTTAGTCTGACCGCTCTCATCCTTAACAGTTTTGACCTTGTGAAAATCACATTTGGGATGAACATCAACACCGGTCTGGCTGCTTGGAATGTCATTAAATAAATCATTATATCATTATATATTGTAGCTGTTTTGTGACCGACTATACGCAGTTGCACAATATAACCACCAGAAGGTTCTGTCCCCATTCAAACACCTTCTAAATTCAATATAACCGATACACTGCGTAATTTAATTCACTGTTTTTATTGGGTTATAAGGCACACTTAAGATGCTTTATTTCTAACAAAAATCAATAGTGCGCCTTATTATTATGGGTAACATGCTCAACGACACCATAGGTTCTCATCTGAGTCCCACATCACATGACTTGAACACTCATGCCTCAATGGTCAGCAGTAGCTGCCGTGACTTGCAGGAAATTAACTCTCGGGAAAAGGAGAAGAAAAAAAAATGCTTAAAGAGTTATTGATTTTTCTAATCGGTGATTATTTGTTATCTGTCTAATCGTTTACACTTGTTGAAGTTGACACATCTACTAATTACTGTACTGGATCTTTTAAAGCTGAGTTAGTTCATGCATTAAATCTTTCTCTCTCTTTTAATTATGAAAAAATAACTTTCCTGACTCACTCAAATGTTTCAAATATTGAAGTCTTCCTCTCCAAGTGGCAGGGACCATGTTTTGATGTTATTACTTTATAAAAGTCTTCCCCGTCTGAAATCCTGGCGAGCAAGAGGTTACAAGAGCAGATACCATTATGACGTAATAATGGCTAGACTACTCCTCCAGCCAGCTGTATTCACCCCTGCTTTGTTTATACAACGAGTCAATTGGAGTCGGAGCTTAAACACATTTTCTGATGTAAATATTTCAATGAAAAGAGAGTTTTGTACAAACAGACACATACTGATGACTACAATAGAGATCTAAGATCCATTTAAGAGACACTTAAATCAACACATTAGTTGCCCTTTAATATAAACTATTTTAAATTGTACAAAAGATGCATAAAGAGCCAGCTAAGAGTCACATATATTCCTCCTTAAAGACATGTAAAACCCAAATTCATGTTGTAATATTGCAATAACTAGAACGTTGACATTTATTTAAATTATCTACATTCCAAGCAATTCTTGTTCTTTGAAAAAAGAACCCAGTCTCACAGCATCACACTTGCTTTGGGTATTAGCCTTTAATGCACCGTCTGCAGCTCCCTCTCTTCGTCTTCTCTGGGCACATCCACATTTATTTGCAATGATAGTCCCAGAAGCAGTTCCTGCTCTCTGAAAAACAGAGGCGGACATTACACTTGCTGCATCGGGTATTACTACATCCTTTACTGCAGTGTCCTCTCGTTGTCTTGAGTGGAAAATGTCCAAATACATCGGAAGGGGGGTTTACACAGGATTTTTTTGGAATGGGGACCATTTGGACTCATGGATCATCTGAGGATGGTCTCACAGGCTTGTGTTGCCTGATGATGGTTGTCCTCGCTTTGTATTTTAGGGTGTTGTGTCCCCTCGGTTACAAAGGAAAATAATAAATGAATTTATATGTGTACCAGGCCCATCCTTAGGTACATGCTCAACCCTGGCTATATTTGGCATTTTTGTTACTGATCTTTCATATTTTTGAATGCTTTGTAATTGTTGCCAGAGCTTGAACCATGTCGTTTGACACTTTTGGTTAAGGGAGGTGACGTCACATCCAGGCTTTATGTCCACATACTGTATGCTGTGTGGTCAGTAGGTTCTTGGTTTTCTGGTCTGATTCTTCGTCACTTGCATCAGTGTCGTGGAAATCCATGTCCACATCACTCTCTCCGTTTTGGACGATAACAGTTAAATCCTGAAATGTGGGATATGTTCTAGCTTTCCTCTTTCTCTTCAACTCTTTCTTCTATTCCTTTTTTCCCCATTCACTTGAATGGGAAACTCTTTAACTCAAGTCTCAACTCATTCCACTTTGAACTTCAGGTACATTAATCTACTCACACCTAGAAACTTCATTCAACTTTAAAAACACTTTTGTCTACTTACTACTACTAATGCTTCTACTACTACTACTACTACTATTTATTCTACTATACACATAACAATTACTTATTTACTTACTTACTACTACTTCTACAACTACTAGTTATTCTTCTTCTACTACTTATTCCCCTTATTCTACTACTATTACTACTTCTACTACTACTTGTACTTCTATGACTACCTCTACTACAAATTCTACTTTTTTTTTATTCTTCCCAACCTTCTTCAGTTCATTTCAACGTTTTCACGTCAGTCTTTCTCCTTTCTGCCATCATTTCAACTTTTTAACACACATTTTGCACACACACACACAAGCATTTCAGTTTACAGATTCAGCAGATTTATCATTCACACTTAATTCTCTTCTGGAAATGCAAGTTGTCTGGTAATACAATAAAATATGCAATACAATATCAGGCCCAATGCTAGCATGTTCAATCATTTTTATTTCAAAGTTATAAAGTCAAATTTAAATTGTAGTTCCTCTCAAGACTTTTCTTTCAAAAACATAGATTTTAACTACTACTCTTACCCAACAATTATAAAACAAGCCCTAAATAAAATGTAGGCCATATTCTAGACAATCACTTCATAGGTTCATGTTCTAGACACTGTAATAAACACAAATGAAAATGAAGTATTTTACTTACTTTACTTTTACTGATGTATCTAGTCCAGGAAATTACCGTAAAGGGATGTTGCTTGATCAGAAAAGTGGAGATTGTGTGACTTCTTGACCTGAGGGGGGAACTTGTATACAAATGTGAGAACCAATCACAGTTTAGAAATAAACCATAGGACCAAACAATCATGTGAATGTGATTGTAATGTAGTTGTTAATACAACTATTAAGATATCCATATGTCAGGAAACTTCACCAACTATGACTTTTTCTATTTCTACAGAAGACATCAGGATAAGAGAATGATATTTTAACTATATTAAATTCTTGTTCTACCATTGTATAAAGCTGGAGCTTTGTCCACTCAAATAAAAATCCTCCTTTCTAATCCAATGCTTTTCAATATCATTTTTGAAAAAGTGCTCTTCATTAATCCTCTGAAAATGATTATCCTACACTCCAGGCTAGTATGTGACTCTCTAATGCTCTTGCAAAAAAAAGCTTGTAATGACCTGTATGTTATGTTGCTTCTCCTTATCATTTTCTGTTTTCCATGCAGCACTTCCATGTTGTGAAAAGTGCTCACAATTTTGTTTGTTTCTCACTAATAAAAAAAAAAAGCAGCCGAATTTTGTACTAGAAAATGACCAATACTCTGCAGACTGCCGTGGTTATTGTGAAGTAACGATTTCCGTGATAAGAGATCTGAGAAACAGTTGGCTCAAAATAAGTCATGCAGAAAAAAATACCAAAACTTCTTTGTCCAAAGACTTAAAACGCAGCTTTCATTTGGACGAAAAGTCTAAAGAACAGAACCTATGCATATGTGATCGTCTCCACCTATGGGTAGCCAAATCTTTAATCTATTGTTGTATGTTCTATAAATTTGTGGGTTTCATTTATTTCATTTTTACCTTAAAATTAAAGTGAACATTTTTGAGACCCAGGCAAATTCTGAAATTGTTCTTAATACATAATGTCTCCTTTTTTTTCAATCACTTTAGCCATCACTGCACAATTTTTTTTTTTACATTTTAATGAGATTTATTACTCTTATAGGCTGTTTCAAGTTTATACCTTTGCATTTTCTATCCCCTCTCAAAAGAGCAAATTGCATATGCACTTCTCATTGTTGAAAACAAATCAAAACAAAGGTATCGGACATACACAATAAAAAAAAAGGTGGTATAGTTTTTTATTAATATCTAACTGATTAGATTGAGCTGTACATCATGAATTTAAAACTAGTTTTTGTCGTTTTATTTTTGGTATCTAGTGTTATTGCTCAGGTGATAGCTGTATTTACAATATGTCTCTAAATGATTCTCTCTGTGTGGACATTCTTTCAACAGGCACATGGGTGACATTCGGAGGTCAGATCTCAGATGAGGTAAGCCGTCTCTTCTCATTACTCGCGACTCACAAGCAAATGATGCACTTAGTCATCTATTTTTTTAACGTCCATTAAAATGAACTCACTTCTCATCTTGTCTGCAAACGACAACAAAAGACACGTCAACATTATCATATCATGACATATTGCTATGACTGAATTCACTGTACATTGCTGCAGGCTTCAAGGATCTTCCACCAAGGACAAGTAGACCCTGATGAGTTGATTCACATTGAGTTCGCCTCGATCACTTTATTCCTCCAGCCTTGAGTCACAAATTTTCAAAGCTACGCAGCTCTTGAATAGAATACATTCATCGGTTAAATGTTTTGAACTAGTCGCCATTTGTGACAACGTTTCTTGATTCTGTTTTCAACTTCTCAAGTGTAAAAAAAAAAGCCTTGAAATGCTGTTCTTAAGTCTTCAAAGTCTCTTAAAAATATATTACATAAGTTTTTGTTCAAATACAGTTCATAATATAACCTTAAGCCTCATGTACTTTCCATGTCTGTCATGAGCACTTATGGGATTAAATTATTTGTACAAGGCGATGTTGGATAAAGTAACGAGAGATTTTAGTCTCATCCAAATGTTCCATTAATGTTACCATTGTTCAAAGGTTTCAGGAAAATGACGTGTGGATCCAACAAATCTCTTGTGAGGTTGCGAACCATGGCATTGAAGTATATTTGAAAACTGTGTTTTTACCAAACTGGAATTGGACACAAAGTTGAAACAAAACAATTCTACACAACAAAACAACAGGCATGATTGTGGCAGTTTCTATAAGGCTGAATCCTCATTTGACCACCATTGGTTTTGAGCCCAGAGACCCTAACGACTCAAATAAAGTCACCCATGTCCCAGAGGCTCAAATGTTTTGGATTCTGTACTGTGCAAAGTACATCACGGGACAAACTTCAAAGAGAAATTGGGGGGGAAATATAAGAAGTATAAATAATCTAGATAAATATATTGAAAATATAACTATATTTCTTGTATACATTGATGAAAATATAAATACAAGGATAATGAAAATATAAATGCAAGGAAGATTTAAAGGGCATCTAATGTGAAAACCCAACTCTCCTGACTTATTCACATGTTTTAAATGTAGAAGTCATCCTCTTCAAAATGCAGTAGGTCATTCATCATCACGTTGCTCCGTTTTGAGGTTATTACTTAATAAAGTTCTCTCGTCTGAAATCTCACCAAACGAGACTACGGTTTAAATTAAACACTCTGACGTCAAACTGGTGAAATGTCCTCCCCTAGAAGCCCCAAATCCGTTACCTACCTACATGTTAATCTTGAAACAAAATAAATATTTATGTAAACATGGTGAGAGTTACTTCTGCCTTTAGGTGTTTTTGTAATGTGTACACTAAGTAGCAAACCTTATTTTTATTATTTGTTTTTAATGTACAAAACAGGAGTTTTAGGGGTGAGTTTGAAATTTACGAGAGTCCTTCAATGCAACTCGTTTTTTGCGACCAATCAGAGCAGAGTGGGCGTGGTTGCTTGGACAAAACGGCGCATTTTAAGTGGGCGGGGCTTAAGCGTTTTTTCTAATGTAAATAGCTTTATTAAATAAGAGTTTTTGTGCAAAAAAGAAACATACTGATACTAATAGAGGTGTTAGAACAATTTAAGACACACTTTAATCTGCACATTATGTGCCCTTTAAAGCCCAAAAACAAACTTTCCTTTATTCTTTTGCATCACTACAGATTTGGAAAAAGCTTGATAAAGGGGCTCAAAAAGGCCTGAGACCTTGATCACTTGATGGTTCACAATGAAACCACTGAACCTTTTAGCCAGTGTACGAGTGTTTAATTAGTCAATTTGGGATTCAACCTTACATTTATTATACTATGCGATTTTGGCCATTGCTATAACTCACTTAATCCACTGAGAGTTTAAGATGAGTTAAGTTTGGCACCTTTAGCAATATAATCTAGCAACACAAACATGAGACACAAAAAGTTTCTATTTCAACGTATTATTTTTTGGAATGTATTTGCTTTATTTATGTACTACATTTTTGTCTTGCTTTGCAAAGTCTCAAAACGAGTCATTATGTACGTCTAAAAAATGAAAAATGAATTTTTATCCTACTTCAGCAAGATTTTTTTGCTTCTCACAGGTGGCCGAGCAGCTGATGACAATCGCCTATGAGAGCGGAGTCAATCTGTTCGACACAGCAGAAGTTTACTCTGGTGGAAAGTGAGTGAAATGTTCTGATCCTTCCCCTGACCGAGTGTTTTTCCATCCCTGCCCTCAGAGGAAACACTTTGTTAACAAGATTTAGCCCCAGATCAGGTCCCGCAGTCTGAAATGATTAGAATTCATTATGTTCAGCACCCAATAGAAGTTTAATGGTCTCGGACGTGATCTATGCAGGACACACTCGGGTCGGGTGTCGGTGAATGCTCATTTCACGGCTTGTGGTGCATTCCGAGCCATTCGTCTTCATCTTGTCTGATTTTTTTAATCATGGATGTTTTTTTTAAAAAGATCTAATCGCTTCTTATCTTTGGGCCCTTTCTTTTCTCAGAGCAGAGATAATCCTGGGAAACATCATCAAGAAAAAGTGCTGGAGGTAAAGTGCATGATATCGGGCTTGGTAATATTATTTCACACTATACATTTTTTTTTTCTTTTTTTTTTTTTTGATGGGAGCTTAATGTCTCTTTGGGAGCTGCTGTTAAACGCTCGCAGCAGTGAATGAACTGTTTTTTTAAGCAGTTCTTCCACCTCAGTCGGGGGAATTAGGCGTGCTTCAAAGAGTAGGAGGACAATACTGGTGGTAAATAAGGGCAAGAATATATTGAAAAAATGCATCTGAAGGGTAGAAAAGTTGAAAGAGGAGGTTTTGAAATCCAAAACAATACTTTCTTTATGTTCTATTTTATCACATTAACTGTTATAGCAACTGACTAAAATACATCTCCTGTGTCTTCCTGATCTTCTACTTCTTTAAGATCTACTCTACTACCGAAAGGGTGGTAATTAAACGGGTCAACAGTGAGGTTGGGATGGCAACTGCCTCTTCTCACCCCGTTTGAACTTCTTCATCCAGGCCAAAACTTTCTATTCAAGAAGTTTCTTTCTCCCTCATGAACACTGGCCGAACTCCCGCCAGCTCAGTTGTTTTATTCCTTTGATTTAACTCGAATATCTCTCCATAAGAAGAACACAAACCTCATCCAAGAACAATACATGAACAGGTCAAAGTCCACTAAAAGGATTGTGAGCGGTTGTTTCTCTTCTATGATGAAATATTGACCTTTAAGCGTGAACCCCATCTTTCAGTCTATGTCAGCTGAAATTGGCTCGAGGCCCCCTCGACTTCAAGAAGATGAATGATGTCAACAAAATGAAAGTGTAGGACTGAACACAGTCGTTTGTTCATTGACAGTTAATATGTCCAACATTTGGAACTAAATATTTCAGTGTATGGATTGTTTTAACAGAAATAGGAAGAATCTCAGGTGCTAATCTCCACTTCTATCATAGCACAGGTACAGTGATAATGTGAACAACCCTTATTTATTAATCTTTCAATCAATCCATTTTTTTATTTTTCATGTTTGCTCCATCTATGATTAAACTTTTTAATTAAAAGGTTTAAATGTATTTTAAGGGCCTATTGATTGCCATTCATTAAATACATGATTTGGGCATTTATTCTTTTTTTGATTTCACGGCTAGTGTGAAAAAAATGAACTACTACATCTTTAAGGTAAAAAAAATAAGAAAATATTGAATATATTGTGTTTCCTGCTTCATTTGAATATGTGCCCGACTGAAACAGACGAGTAACCAATCGAGTTATTATAATAAAGTTATCAACAGATAATAATACAGAAATAATACATTTATTTAAATGTGAAAGTTGAGTTGTTCTTTAAAATACATTTACCTTTGTGGTCAAGTGTTATCAAATAATCATTTTAAGCCCCTTCTTTCAACAATGTAAAACAATAAATATGTATATCACATGACCCTTACAGGCTCATGCCATTGGCCACTGGACTGGACACAAAACTGGGTTACGAAGGCCAAGTCAAATCTTTGACCCTAAAGACATCAGTAATATTTGAAATACCAGATTTCATTGCAGCTGCTACAAGAATCCACATCTTTCATAAACGTGAACATCTGAGATAATCCCTTCAATCTGAAAAGCATTTTCATATATTGTGTCTTTGTTTCCAGGCGGTCAAGTCTCGTGATAACCACAAAGCTGTACTGGGGAGGAAAGTAAGTGTGGGTGTGTTTGCATGTGTGTCCATCCAAGTGTGTGTAAAACCATGCATTTCCATCCTAATCAGCAATAAACTCCATGTCGTTTTCACTTCAGCACGCATAGCACGGCAGAGCATCAGACATTACAAAGGGTGATGCATAAATGCTTCAGCATTACATTGTACGCTTCCGCTCCGCTCGTATGTCTTCATCAGACTCCACGGCAAATTGCCAAAAGTCACATTTGTTTCAACTGTCATGCAGAGTTACTCGTCTCCGCCTTCTTTTTCAAAAAGCACCGGAGGAGATTGGCTGAATGTTTACTTCTGCTCTCTTCGCCTAATAGTACATTCCGCATGCTTAGTATATAATCACGACACAATATCAATGAAATATAAGTGAATTTGTTCACTTTCACCAGTCATGGTGACGTGTTAAGCATCTTATACTCGGGCTCGTCTCATCTGAGGAGGTACCAAAGATTGCTACCATAATGGCGAGATTGAAAAAAAAAAAAGCATTTTGGCATCTCTATATATTAATCAAATGTACATTTTAGCCAAAACACAAAGCTGACAAATCATAACTCAATCCATGAAAACTGACAATACAATACACAATACATAGCCTCTCAATATGTCAGTCAAAACAGAACTAGGTCTGCTGTTAATAACAGAATTTAGCCCCAATGTAATCGTTCCAAAACATAAGCCTACAGCTTACGACTGACAGAATGTTGACGCGATATAATTCAGACAACACACATGTTACGACTGACAAAATTTAGCCCCAAAATATTTCTGACAGAACATATCTCTTAAGTAAGTGTGGATGAAAACGAGTTGTACTTTATCAAAACGTGAAAAATAATTTTATATTGTACATATTATCATTATTATTTTATTTTGGTTTTCATTTCTTACCACCGAATCTGTTCTAAATAAAACCTAAAAAAACATAACATCCTTATAAATCATTTGAGAATTATTGATGGGAAGATAAGTACATTTTTTGGTTGTAAGAAATGGAAATGAATAGAAATAATCTGTACACAGTGACAAAAGTGGTCATAAATATGTAAGATCTAATGCAGAGATTTGCGTTAATAAAAATAATGTAGTATCTCCCTGAACATCTTTAAACCGGCATTCTATTGGGGAACTGAATACATTTATTATGGATGTTAATCTATAAAAGTACCTGCAGTTTGACTGAATAAAACATGTACTTAAAGTTTTATAAACACAAAACGATAAGAATAACAATTATTGAAGGCTTACATATGTATATGTATATGTATGAGGGAGGAGTACATGAATGAAGAGATGTTACACTCTATTTATTTATAGACCGGGTATGTGTTGTTTTTTAAGCACTTTGTGACCCTGGTCTGCGAAAAGGCTCTTTACAAATTAAAATGACTTACTTACTTATACTCACTTTAGAAAATACAACTAAAAGTGGAACGAAATACATTGATTGAATTGAAAAACTCTTTTGTTTTGTAGAGAGATAACCTTTTTCCTCATCTGTTCCAGGGCAGAGACGGAAAGAGGGCTCAACCGAAAACACATCATCGAAGGTAACAGCCTCATCATTGCATCCCCCCTTTCACACTCGTCTACTGTATCGTCTCCACTCTCCTCAGGAGAAGATTTACTGCTCATCGAGCCGATTATCCAAAGTCGCAAACACGCCGCCGTCTCTCCAGTTTATGGCGTTCACATGGGTGCTTTGGACGACGCTTGTTTCTTCTCTCATGACTTTTTTCTTCCCTAATTACTCACTTTTCACAGTCATTTGCTCTCTAACGGATTTGCCATCTGGTCCACGGCGCACTGCACCTCTCACGGTGACTCAGCTCTCTTGCAGATTATTAACATTCAGGGCAGCCTCTGCAACTTTCTTTCCCCAAACACGAGGGGGGGAGCGAGCCCCGGTGAGGGCCGGAGGAGAGGAAGCCGTGATTAGGACAGGAGTGTGAACAAAAGGTAGCGGAGCAATTCACCCGATCCACATTGCTGCAGTAGAGAAAGGCAGGGTGACCTCTGTTAGTGCAACTGTTGCCTTGTTATCTAACCAACTGTGGCCTCACACCGAGGTAAGCAATTGCTCACATACAGGCTCTTGCTTGGACGGACGACCCAGTGAACGTGATGCTATGAGGGTTGAGTTTAGAATGTAGAATTGACAAATTAATTAATAAATAATTATATATATACCTGTATGTATGTATATATATATATATATATATATATATATATATATATATCCATCCTTGCTTTTTTGAGTGGCACCATATGAGAAATTCAAAGAACGTTTTCCTTTAGGAAGTCGGAATCTGGAGCTCTGTCATCAGTCAGCTTGACACAAGTAATCCTGACAAAATATTATTGATCCGTGTCTCTCTTATAAGCCTTTCAGGCATGGAAGAAAACACTTTGTGATTCTTTTTGTGCACTCAAAATTGATCGCAGTCGAGTTCAAATGAGTGCCCGTGTAGGAACTTCAACACAACAAAGTGTGTGACAGTTGAGGGTCATCCGTTACATCTCACAAAAACTTCAAACAAAATGACTTGAAAAAGTCGTTTTAAAATCAAACAATGGCAGTTACAGTCATTTGGGGATATTATAATAATTCTGTACCCATTTCCCTGCATCTATTATCAACCAGTGAGGCGGACCAGAGCTCAGCGAAGCTTTTTCCTTTATGTGAGAGTTAAGATAATGTTCAGAGGTGACCGTGAGTTGAAGCGTCAGAGCGAAAAATCAGAAAGGTAGGAGTGCGGATGAGTGTTTTGTCGGACAGTCAGTCTCTCTCGTAGTGTTTTAGTTCTCAGGACTAGTTTTGATTATATTTATGGAATCTGTCCCATTTTGGTTCACGGTACTGATAAACTTCTATACGATGCAAATGCTCTCAAGCTGCAGCAAGTTATTGCCTATAATGTGTGTGTATGTGTGTCTTTGCCTCGACTTTCTCCAGTCTTGGTATTTTATGGTATCAGCTGAGGCGGTCTCACTGCAAGTCAGTTCACTATCTTTGGGTAGTCACTTAAAGCAGGCGTCCCCAACAACTCAATTAGGCCGAAAACAAGTTTATTGTTCACGTTATTTTCACGGACCAACCTTCAGATAAAAGCAACGATAACAAAATGGCATGGCTTGCAAAAAAAATGGAAATTAAGTGCATGAGAAACCGGCTCATCAAAACGCTGAACCAGCAGAAATCATGGACAGGTTTCTGTGTAATGGTCTAGTATAGAGTTTGACTAATTTTCGCAAATTTGCAGGATAATCTTTGAGTAAACGGGTGTAAAAAGTCACAAGCTAATGCTAGTGTCAAAATAAAACACATTTTATACAGAATAATTAATACCACAATGGTTCAATTATTTTTCTTTCTTTCTCTGCTGTCTGGTAACAAATGCTACATGGACCACGACCAGGTTCCTACTGAGTGGTTGAGGACCATTGTCCTAAAGATCAAGATTGTAAATGTAAAAGCAGACATTTTTTTTTCTCCCACCTCGAAAAGGTGCTCCGTCTTTTTCAAAGTTCAACAAATGTGTTGATTTAAGTGCGTCTTAAATAGATATTGGACCTCTATTGTATCATCAGTATGTGTCTGTTTGTACAAAATTTTCATTTAAATATTTACATTAGAAAATGTGCTTAAGCCCCCCTCCCTTAAAACAATGAGTTTTCTGGAGATTAAATCTTGTTTACCATAACCTTACCACCTCCAAGGAACTCAAACCGAGGCGTAATCCCAGTTGACTGGAGGAGGAGTGAAGCCATTATTAGGTCATAATGGACTTTGCTCTTGTAACCTCTCCTTTGCCGAGATTTCAGAAGGCGTAGAGCTTTATAAAGTAAAAACTTTAAAACATGGTCATTATGAGGAACTAACTGCATCTTAGAGCGGAAGACTTCAACATTTGAAACATGTGAGTAATTTAAGAGATTTAGTTTTCACATTATTTGCCCTTTAGGAGGAAAAATCAGCCTCAGAGCTTTATTATGATGGAAAACTTTAACTTAAGAACAAGGGTTATTGTCATATCACCCTTTAGGTTTCACATAGAAAGTCTTGATATATATTCTACATTTATCAATAATTTAAATGGAGAATATAATTGCTAAAAGATCTTGTTAAAATATATATATTGGAGCGACAATTTTATTTAAATGAATACAATAAATTGAATACAAATTAAATATAAACATGAATACAAAATAGAAAAAAATATTATTGCTTCATCTGCCACCTCCGCAACCCAAGCAGATGCTGATGTGTTTCATATGAATAACGAGATTTTTTAGCAATTTTCCTCCGCTTGTCTCTTTGAATTCAGGCTGATACAAGCTAGTTAACCTTGTTACCAGCTGCTGGAGGCAACATGTTAGACTGATAC
This sequence comes from Callionymus lyra, assembly GCF_982586985.1. Lineage (NCBI taxonomy): Eukaryota > Metazoa > Chordata > Actinopteri > Syngnathiformes > Callionymidae > Callionymus > Callionymus lyra. The sequence goes on from NC_141833.1 coordinate 6,302,329, forward strand.
TGAACGAATGACCGGAGTAGCTCCACTGTCAGATGCAACATCTTTTATATCAGACCCAAAAATAGATGCAGAGAAAACGGGCTCTAATCCACAATACAGCAGAATCGCATGTGATGACACTGCAGCCTCCGACTCGCGGGTGTTCCTCTGGCTGTGAGAGAAGTGGTGACAGAGGAAGTAATGAGTGGAAGCCAGTGCTGGGATTATAGCGTAGTGATGTGTGTTATGTGATGCTAATTGTCTGCGCACAACAACAACGTTCTTAGAAACATGAGTCTTCTTTCCCTGCCTCACTTTTTACTCTACTGCTGTTCTTCGTGGCAGACCCCAGTGTTTGCCTTTCATCTTTCATCCATCACTCCCTCCATGTGAACGGGGGACACTCGGTTGCCATCTCTCTTCTTCCACCCAAACATGTGCGATGGAAGCGGAAAGCTGAGAGAGACAAGAAGGCAGCGCGTGACCTTTTTGTCTGAGCTCTCGTCTCTCCGATCATCTTCGCCGCTTTCAATTGTCTCATCCATTCGTGTTGAAAAGAGGAGAGTGATTTTACAGATAATTCCAGGAAAATATTTCTTCACAACATATCATCATTCATTATTTCCTTACATTTACACATGAGGGATTTCCTTTGATCTGGGTAAAGTGCGACTCGGGGGCAACAAGAGTTTATTTTTTCTGTCGCTATTTACTTCCAAATATCGTTTTTTTTCTTCATTTTCTTGAGATAAAATATCTTAGATATTTTCTTCATAAAATCCGAGGGTTTTTCTTATGTCATATTTGTATCTTTTGCCCACTTTGAACAAAAATTAAATAAATATAAAATGAAACGGTATGTCGTAAAACTACAATATAATATCGTGGATTGATAACGTTCCCCCCCCCAGCATATTACTTACTCTTGTCTTATGGCTTCCTGACCACTTAAAACAGTCGCAGTTTATTGGAAAACTACAACCTAACATATTGAATTCTGAAAAATAAGAATTCCCTGGAAAGTTCTTCACAAAGTAGTACCCAACAATTAAAATGTCATGTTAGTATATTTGTTTGTTAATAAATCATACATTTCTGTATAAATAAATAATTTTCATTGAAAAATGATGACGAGTGCCAAGGTCTTAAGCAGATACATTTGCTATTTAATGTATTTAATTTGCTTGGTAGGTTTAGATTATTTTTTTTGTAATATTTTTAATTGAATGCTTATCTAGACGATAGCAGTGCCAGCTGCAGTCAATCTGAAACTTTCTAAAGTGTCCCAATTTGACATTCAATATGATTGTTTTTTACACCTATGATAAAAAATTAAACTTAAAATAATCTATTATTTCAGGTAAATTCAAATATGATTATTTAATATATAATATTGTAGCGACCAGTTTTGTTGGCACCATAAGTAAGGAGGGTGCATTAATCATTGGCTCCCACTGAGTTTTATTGTGTTGAAGTTTTCTCAGTTTTCATCAGTTATTTAGTAAATATTTTATTAATTTAAACATATATATATATATATATATATATATATATATTTATATAGCTTTTATTAGTATAACTTGTTTTTTTTAAGTTAAGTTACTGTATTAACCCTTGTGTTGTATCAGGGTGAAGGTGACTTGAAGGCCTGAAAACAAATGTGTTTGTGGTATCCCTTATGTTGTCATTGGGTCAAGGTGAACGACCTGTGTGGCATGAAACACATTTGTTTTCGGGTCACCTCCCCCAGAGGATTAAAAACTTTTTTATTTATTTATATTGCGTGTCACTTTTAAGTACTATTTTTCAGTCTATTCAAAATTTTGATCCTGTTGGACTGTTTTTGTTTTGCCGTACAGCTTTTCCTCGGATAATCCTTCCTTGCATCCACATTCCCGAACAAAAAAAGGTGTCAGCTTCACCTTATTAAACCCCGGCTCATGAAACAAAACACCTCTGAGAATTTCCAGATTAAGCTCCATGTAGGAGAAGTGCTCCACATTCAGAATTCCCACATGGGATTTCACACTCCTCTGTCTTTCAAACGAGACGTGTATTATTGTCTTTGTATAACGTTGTTTGGTGACACCATCTGTCCGCTTGAGCCACGACCGACCGAGCGCAGATCCACGTGTGAGCCGGATCAAAATATCTGGGTGGAAAGATGCAGCTGGCGGCCCGAGTCACATGTGGCAACTTGTCACTTTGCCATGTTGTTGACCTTAAATTTTCCCGCAGACTTCATGTGATGAGAGTTTGCTCCTGTCTCCCCCCTCAGGTCTGAAGGGCTCCCTCCAGAGGATGCAACTCGAGTATGTCGACGTGGTTTTCGCCAACCGCCCCGACAGCAACACTCCCATGGAGGGTAAGTGATGATGAGCAGAGGGTGGGAAATGATGGGTCCAGTCGATGTTTGTTCCGTAACATAAGAAGGTGAGACTTCGTCGCTGTAGTGATGTCCTTAGCGGTCGGGTGACCTCTGACTTTGACTGAGGGGGGGATTATCATTGTCTGACACACACTTCTCAACTAATCTGACAAGTTCAGCCTCTTTCTATTTCCATCCCTCTCTCTCTCTTCCTCTCTGTGGGATCAGCGGTCTCTACGGGGTCTCCGAGAGGCACCCGCTCCCAGCCGTCCCTGTTCCTCAGAAGCAGGATTATCGCGGCTCCCCTGAGGGATGCTGGGGTATTTTTGGGGGCTGGTTAGATATCGAGTGCTCAGTTGCTTCAACATTGCTTCAGCACTTTTCTATTACCAAACTGAGTTCCTTCATCACACTTCAGACCCTCAGCAAGAAGCTTGGGTACTTTTCGCACTCCTTCCCATTTACCCCTTTTCTTCAGTGGACTGTGGGAGGCCAATCTGTCACACTTACTGTCCTCGGGTCCTGCTGGTCTGCCTGGTCAGCTCGGCTCAATCACATGCTCCACACAATAATAAACTCTCCCGTGTATTAAAAGAAAATGAGAAATGCTATAATGTTTTTTGTTGTGTGTCCTTAATGACACTCGCTGAGTGAGGATTTACTCCATAAAGTTCCTATCACATATGAAATACATGCAATAGTTAACTAGAGGGTTGCAAACACACGTTAATTAGTCAAACCTGAATTAAGCTCCATAGTTAAATAGTAATTCTGTTTTACATTACTAGTTTATTAGGCTGAAAATAGTACTAGTGAACTAATGATGGTCAATATGGCTACTAGTAAACTAGTTTAAGTCTTGTTTGCTTAACTAGTGAACTAGCTGGTTCCAACATGTTTACTAGTGAACTAGTAACCGTAAGACAGTTACTAGTTCACTAGTAACCCCATCATTGGCTAGTGATAGACAAACAGCAAACACGTTTACTCGTATAGTAGTTGGTAGTGCCTGTCCTTATATTTGTGGTATCCAAAAATGTTAGCTTGTTAACAAGTTCATTCTTCCTTTTCATTACTAGTTAACGAGTTAACATGTTTATTGTGAATGCTCACTAGTCAAAGGAAAAGTGATCCAACTAGTTAATCCCAAATGCTGAATAGTGAATTAGTTCAAGCTAAACCATTAACAAGTTTTCACTAGTGAGCATTTTTGATTCACTGTTAACCACGACAATCATTGGGTTACGAATAGTGAACTAGTGAGCATCCACAATATTAAACGTGAACTACTTGACTAGTAATGTCAATGACACATTTACTTGTTAACTTGCTTTTTTGGACCTCACGTGTTAACTAGTAGGGTCAGAAAACTCTATTCAACATGTAGAACGTCTATTACTAGTTACTATTTCACTAGTCAAATGAAGAAGTACCTTACTAGTTAACTAGTAAATACCATATTCCAGTAGTGAACTAGTTCAAGCTAAACAATCTTTGTTAACTAGTAAGGTCAGAAAATGCAGTACTAGTAAACACGTACACCATAAATTACTAGTTAATAGTTCACTGGTCAAATGAAGAGATACCTTACTAGTTAACTAGTAAATGACAAATGTTCAAAAGTGAACTAGTTCAAACTAAACCATCATCAACTAAACTTGTAGTAATTCAACTGTGCAATTGTTCACTAGTGAGCATCCACAATATTAAATGTGAACTACTTGACTAGTAATGTCAATGAAGCATTTTCTTGTGAATTAGCTAGTCAAATAAAACATTTACCTTGTTAGTTAATTAGTAAATTACAAATGTTCAGTAGTGAACCAACTCAAGATAAACCATCAACGAGTAAACCTGCAGAAGGAATGTTCACTAGTAAGTGATTGTGACTTCATTCACATCATTCAGAGCACAAACGGTAATAGTCGTTTCAAATTGAACATTTGGACCAGTGAGGACAATAAGATGTGGAGCAAAATACATAGTTGAACGTAACACCAGAGCCATAAATAAACACACACGTTGTGAATACCTACACAATAGGAAGTCTTTACCTCATGTGACCTGACACGCTAACGTACACACCTTAAGGTTTCACAGCTGTTCTCCAAATGGTTCATTAAAAAAGGCAAAAATGTTGACATGTTTGAAGTAAACATGCGTTTGTGCAAAATGAAAATATAAAATGTTTCATTCAATTTGACTCTACTGTGGAATGAAATTTTGGCATATTATTTTAAAAAGAATTACAATTAAAGAAAAAATGTAAGTGTCACCTAGCAATGCTCAAACCTAACAATAATACCGGTAACAAATTTCATTTTATTTGGTCTTTTATTTTTTTGAGTGTTTTATAATGTTTATAATGTCCTGTGTGTTTTGTAATGTTTGTTTTTTTTATAATTGTTTTGCAATCTCTTAGAGGTTCTCAATCAGTTAAACGCTATTCAAGTAAATGAGAAACTCTTTCTAAATTCACCATCAAAATGTAATCATCCATTACATTAACTATAATCATTGTGGAAATGAAAATGAAATGAAATGCGTATTTGAATAGACGTGGCTGAGTTGATCTCCTGCGGGTTTAATACACTCACATATATAAGTCTGTTAATATTAATCCAGGTATTATTGTGCTCTTGTGACTTCAACAGTCACCCTGGGGCATAAAAAGGCAATGTTCAGGGCCTTCAGTCTCATCTCTATTTACAATCCATCATTTGGTACGTCCCGTTTTAAAAACCTGCATTATTAAAAGGACTTAAATGGGGCAGCATTGAGGATCAGTCCTCTGTCTGTTCTGTTCTTCGGTGCTTTTGTGAGTTTCCATTAGTAACTTAGGTAACGTCCAACTGTCAAAAAATAAACTGAGGTTAAGTGGTGACAAAAGCCTAAACAATAGGACTTTAAATCATGTTTCTGGCTCCCCCTCTGTTAGTACAGTGTAACAGCAGTGTCCTAAATTCTCAGTTTGACTGTTGCCAATTTCTTATATGATTACTTGTTTGTAAAACTGGAAAAACTCTCTTGTTACCCGAAGTAGCTGGGATAGAATCCCTGCAACTCTATTCAGGGATTAATTAGAAGAAAATTAGTGAATGTATTTTTCCAGTTTAACCTTTTGAGAACTGAGATTTTTATTTCCATGTCTCATAACAGGTTTAATAACTAAAGTTGTCACTTAAGAAACAGTGTATTTGCTTATTATAACATAGCTTTGATATAATTTATTACTACTTTTAAACTGGTTAATTTTTTACAAGCCTGATCGATTGTTTCAACGTTTTATTTAGTAGCTGCTCTAGGAGTCTTTTCCTGACATTCCAGCCACTGTTTTTTTCATTGGTGTTGGTGTATTGTGTCATATCAACACAAAAGAATGTCAGTAGAGTTCTAAAATGAGACTTAAGTAAATGAGGGACCGTGGTGCTCAAAAAATAAAATGCATCATCATACAAGACCAACATATTTTTCTAGTAAAAATGATTAAACCCTTCTTTAGACGTCTTCTTTTTTAAGTTTAAACATTTGTTCATCACTAACTGAAAGCCTCACAATGCTTTGCGACAGTAAATCTCTTTTAACAAATGATTTACACTCAAAGCTAATTTTTATTTATGATCAAACATGGTCAGAGAAAAACAGACTGTTTGGTCCCTGATTCATATTGTATTTCGATTAAGTATCTACTCTCTGATTACATCTGTCACTTCTGCTTTATAAGAAACTAATGTCTATATTTGTTAGCAGTCACTGTTAATCCTCATGATTCTCTGTGACACTAAGAAATGACTTGGCCTTAATTGTTATAGACATCGTAGAGATGTGAAGTCTGGATTAAACGACCAGATAAGATGAAGATAAGGACCAGCCTCTGAAGTGACACGTATCCAGGTGTTAAGTCTGGAAAACTAGATCGATAGCTTTGCCGCTCGGACCCCTCATCAATTACAGCGAGTCCCCCTGCAGTGCCGTTTATCGATTTGCCGCTCGCATGTCGCCACTGGGGACATCCAATAAATATACATTTCAGGGCGAGTGTGTGACCTGTTTGTTTTGTTTGTCACCAGTCAATGCTTTTTTTCTCCTGAATAATGGCTGCTGGCTAAATGTCACTGAGTTTCCGTGGAACAGAAAAGGGAGATTGATGGAGGCAGTGAGGGGTTTGACACAAATATTCTCATTAATTGATCATTATTTTACTGCTAAATTGTCTATAGATCGATTTTGTGTGTCGATATTCAACTTGTAGGAATTCAAATGGACTTCTTGTTACTCTGTAAATGATCTGACATTTCATCAACCCTCACAGATACCTCAATCCAGGCTTGTCCGAACACCTGTCGCTGGGAATCAGTTGTCACCCTTCAGCGGATTATACATGTATTCATGAGCTCCTGACCAGTGTCTTCCTCCACGACTCACTTTTTCTTTCCAAAGCCACTATTCCAAACTCTTGCTTCACTTCGCTCCACTTTGAGCAGATGTAGTGTGACTTCTCCATCCTCCCACCGGCTTCACCCACCCACTCGCGCACACACACAAACACACACAAACACGCACACACACACACAAACACGCACACACACACACACACACACGCACTCTTAAGCTCTCACTGGGATATTTTAGCCTAGAGAGATTTTCAAATGAATAGGAATCACTTGGTAAATCTCTCTTTCTCTACTCACCTCCTCAACTATCAAAAATAATTGGTTCAATGATCATTTTGGAGTCTTGTTCTACAGATATGCCTGATTCAATTAAAAAAAAAGAATTACATCTATTAGAGGACTGAGTAGAGGAATTCAACTTTACTGCAGTTTGACAGAAGAAAAATGAGTATATTTATATATAAATACCCCTATAAACTGCCAAAGTTCAAAACTTGATCTTCCTTAATAGAGATTTTGACCTGAATAACAAGTTGATTTTCTAGCAGCTGCGTTATAAAATTAAACGGTGATTCTGTTATTATATTAAAAATAAGAAGAGCTATAGTGAATGTTTGGCGCCCTCTAGCGTAATTCTGACTTTACTCTGAACCCGCAGAAATAGTTCGAGCCATGACGCACGTGATCAACCAGGGGATGTCCATGTACTGGGGGACGTCACGGTGGTCCGCTATGGAGATCATGGTGAGTCATAATAAGAGATGGTCGTGCGTGAAAATATCTTCTTAAATTCCCGGGGTGTCCAACAGGAGGCGTATTCCGTGGCCCGGCAGTTCAACCTGATTCCTCCGGTGTGTGAGCAGGCCGAGTATCACTTCTTCCAGAGAGATAAAGTAGAATCCCAGCTACCGGAGCTCTACCATAAGATCGGTGAGAGGTTTCTTTGTTGGTTGGCCTGAAGACTCGAGGTTATACGTTTAATATCCTCCCACAGGTGTGGGCGTGGTCTCCTGGTCTCCCCTGGCCTGTGGCATCATCACCGGGAAGTATGAAAACGGTGTCCCGGAGTCTTCTAGAGCAGCCATGAAGGTTTGAGATGACATTTTTTTAATTGACACAAGAGGATTGACCCGATGGCTCTGCTGTGGTTCTAACCAGCCGTACCAGTGGTTGAGGGACAAGGTCACGAGCGAGGACGGGAGGAAGCAGCAGGCCAAGCTGAAGGAGCTGGCTCACATCGCCGAGAAGCTGAGCTGCACGCTGCCTCAGCTGGCCATCGGTACGACACAATGTGACGCGTCTGAGGTCGAGATGATTTGCAGTCTGTGCAGACACCGGCGCGCTCGTGGAGATGTGATTAAAGAAAAAAAGTGTGTTTTGGATGTTAGAAAGTAGATCATTGAAGGAAGATCTTGATCAAAGGAGTGTATCAAAGCGTTTCTTGAGTCTTAAGTCAGATCTTGACCCAAATTAACTCAATTTATTTATCTTAATCTCATCTCCTACTTCACATCAGTTTATCAATATATACTGTATATATATAAATATTTTTTATGTTTTTATACAGTTGTACACTTTCGGTCATACGCAATTTTTCTCTTGTATACATTAAACACGAACAATCGTAGCATGTTAAATCGTAGTATGTCCTTTAACCAGCAGCTTTTTCCACCAGGCTGTCAGGAGAATAAACTCCCTCCCTGTCCTACCATCATTCCTGCATTAACTTTGTTTTTTGTTGATATTCTTTTTATTAGTGGATTATTTAAGTTTTTTTGATTATGTATTTTATTTATTTTATATTTAATGTCCTTTCATTGTTTACTTCATGTTTTGCATCGTGGGTCTGAGAGGACCACAGTTTCATGTATGCATGTATGTCTTGATACATGTATATTTGACAAATAAAAGAACTTGAACTTGAATGTTCAACTACGATCAAAAATTTTGTAATCAAATTGTAAATAGTAATCAGAAACTTTTATTGCAAGTGTTGTAAACACAACATAGGATTTTTTTTGGCAGAACAGAATAAAAGAATGAGATAAGAAGATAAAATAAAATAAGAAATAGATTTGCTTACAATTGTCACTGATCTACTTAGATGTTGAATTTTTGTTAATTGATTTATATTTGTAGGTGCTGAGACTTAACTTGTTTACAAAATATTTTCATCTCCTTTTAAAATATCACCTCTTCCTTAATATCTGAGATTCACACTTTAACCTGCAGATCATTCTCACCCTACGGAACCACTGAATTCAAATTTCAAAAGTCAAACTCTATTTGTATTCTGTACAGATGTTTCTATGGCCTTCTTCATTCCAAATCAACTCATCCTAAATTTTTGGAGGACATCCGCCCAACCTGGGAGCTGTGAATTTGTCACATCCACATTAAAACGAAATATTAGGGAAAAAGTAAAATTGTCATTCAAAATGTGATATAAAATACAAAGTTAAATATCACTGGCACTGTTGTAGCTCTTTAAAAAGGATGTATTTGTTCATGGACTTTTCATGTATTTTCTATTACTCATTCCTTCATGTATTTTATTTATATTCCTAAATGTATTCCAACTGTTCATCAGCCTGGTGTCTGAGGAACGAAGGAGTGAGCTCAGTGTTGCTGGGATCCTCAAATCCAACCCAATTAACGGAAAACCTGGGAGCAATTCAGGTGAAAACCCCCCGTCCGTCAAATCAAGACGAATGTGTGATAATCTAACGGGGCTCCATCCTTGTGCGTCTGACCTGCAGGTGATCCCAAAGATGACGGCAGGAATCGCCTCCGAAGTGGATCATATACTTGGGAATCGGCCCCACAACAAGCGGGATAGCCAACACTAGACCAGTTGAGAAAAGCCAAACCCTCACAGCCATAGCACGGTTTAGTGCCCATCCGTCTTTGCTTGAAAGCACGTATGAACCTGTGAGTGCGTAACGTGTTCTGCTTGGCTCCTAGTGTGTACAAAGATCAGCCAGTATTCCGATTTATTTAGTGAGCTACTCGACAAAACATGCATGCAGCAGTTATGACAAACGGTCACAAGACTTTGGGTAACAGGGGAAGATGTTAATGGTCACTTAAAAGATCGACAAAAGGTTGGATCAGGCGAGTCGGCTCATTCTAGCCTCGTACTACAGACCTGCCAGTCATAGCAGAGTCGACCGATATTACATATCTAAGATAAGGTGCATTAGATAATATCCAGTATAGTTAAATCTGCCTTAATAGTCTAATCAAGATGTAAAATTACAAGCTAGCGCACATCATCGCGGTAAAAAATCTAGTTCTGTATTCTATCAGAGAGGACCTAGTTCAACACATGTGTTATGACTGTTATACATCTGAATTCATTAGTGTGTCACAAATGAGTCCGTTTGTACAGTTTCCTCATGTTTTTCCTGTGGTTTAAATGTACAACTGTGTAGTCTCATAGTCCCGCTGACTACAATTGAAATTGGCCGTGATTTCGTGAAAAAGGTGATGAGATTCAAATAAATTAAGACTCACTGGTTTGTCCTGTAAACATGATAAAGATTAATCGAGAAAGTTTCCGTCGTTTAGTTTTAAAACTAATGAATGGTTAATTTGTCAAATAAAAGGGACGCGTGGATCTGGAGGTTTTTGCATCTTTTTATGTATTTAAAATCCAACTGAGACGCCCACAGAATATGACAATGTTATGCTGTCTTTGTTCATCTGTGAATTCTGGTATTTGTTACCAGATGTGTACATACAAATAAAGAGCTTATAATTGAAGTTGTCCATGTGATGCTTTTAGATATTTATAGTTTACCTTTTTGACAGATTCAAAGGTATTTAAAGATGAGCAATATAACTAAAATCAATTGTATGTTTTTTTTTTAGTATTTTTTTTTAAAGTACTTGTTCGAAAATTACTGTTTTGGGATATACAATTTCTATATCGTCATTACTTTAACATCTATTTAAAAACGTTAATATGTTTAAATTCTAGTAGAATGCAATCGTTTTTTAGGGAAATATTTCGTTAAAACCTAATTAAATATTAAACACATTTTGTTTTCGTGTCTTAGTTCCGGTATATTGTCCAATGCGAGTGCTTGGTTTGCAAACGTCACTTCCTGGTGTCGTTCACTCGCTTGTGTGTCGAAGCCCGCGATTTATAAAGTCTGTTTGTGTTTGTTTTGTTTCGTTAAAGTTGCTTCACTCGCTTCCAGCTCAAATGGACTCAGAGTTTTAAGTGTATAAGGCTTTTATGATGCTAGTAGTCGAGGTAGAAGTTGCCGTGTTTACCGCGGAATCCATCGAGGACGTTTATTAAGTCAGCTATACTTTTACGGCCATTTTCTTCCTTTGCAGGTAAGTCTGGAGTAAATGAACATATTTGATGGCGACATACTTGCATGAACTTAAAATTATTATTTGTTTTTAAACTTTTAATAGTTTCTCCAGAGCGATGCCAATTAGCTTGCACCTGCACAAACCATACCTTTTTTTTTTATAAATAAAAAATTGACCAAGACAGTTTTGTATTGTTACTTCTTAAACTGAACAAATCGATTTAGTATTGGTTCCTCTCCACGCAAAAATAAATACACAACCTATAGGGTAAAACGAATATAAACACTAACCCTCAATCTACTGTATGTTTGGAAGAAAATACAATTAATAAAAACAAGATAAATACCTTAACTTCAATGATAAATTACTGTTTTTCCCTCCCTTGGTTTGTCAGCTCGATACCTAGAAACGATGCCACTGACAACAAGTTCCTGTTTCGGAGCGAGAAAACTCCCTGGAAGAAGAGAAGCAACTGTTTGTCTTGTGTCGGATCCATCGTTGAACCTCATGAATTGTGACCTTGGCCTGAATAAGTCCTACCCTTGTATGTTCAGACCGGAGCAGAGGACGATGGCGGTGCAACAATATTCAGAACCAGGTGAGTCATGTTGAAAAAAAAAAAGGGTTACTAATCAAAAAGATCAAAACAAAAGTAAAATATTTTCCTTGAAGTAGCTATTATATTATTAATCATTATGTTATTTCAGACTCATTTAGCAGTAATTTTGTTAAAATTCTCAATTTGCATCTAGTTTTCCTTCCAGAAATCTTCTTTACCCAGCCTGCATCCTTTTCTGCACCCGTCCGTTACTCTGGATAATTGAACATATGTTTTTACTACCTGGACTCCCTGCATTGTCATTGTTCTTCCCTCTCATTCTCACACACACACAAACACACACACACATTCTGTCCTCACAGTTGTCATGCATTTCTTTCGCTACCCTCATATATCAGACACATTTTCCCTATGAACTCAATCTTATTAATCTTTAAGGTTAACGTCTCAGACTTCGTAATTTATTTGTCATATGATCGGTCATGCAAGTTTCTTTATCAGTATCATCTTCTTGGTGGAAAGAAACATCATATGTTGTTTTTATTTTCAGATGAAAGCCCAAGCTATTTAATATCCACCAAAGATCACAACACATCCAGCTCACATCGTGATCCCCTACGATCAGTCAACAGTCTTCCACATCCTTCTACAACGTCCCAAACTGAGGAAAGCTTCTTTCGTAAGCTTTTCTCTCACGACTCTGGGATGGTTGAAGGTCCTTCGGCCTTCAACCCAAATAAAGCGATCCTGACTGTGGATGAAAAAAGCAGAGACGTATGTGTATTTTATTTACTGATTTTTGTCCAATGACCAGAAACCTGTTTAAAAGTTTTATTTAAATGTCATTTTAGATTTTGTCTGCCAATGATCTGGCCTGCAGACTGTTTGAATGTTCTGCCAGCGAGTTGATCGGGAAGAAGCTGTTGAGTGTTCTGAAGAAAACATCTCAGGTCTTGGAGGAAGCATTAGAGGAGGACTTCCTGTTAGATGATGGACGTGTTTTAGCGGTTTTTGGAAAAGTGGTAAGAGATTATTCATAATCCGGATTTTTGGCATTGAAATAGTTACTTAACATTGTTACGTGAAACAGAAATTACTTTTTTTTTTGCATTTAAACAATCATGAAATTTACAGTTTTCTGTGATAAACCTCTCAGGTGGATGCCGTGACCTCATCTGGGGAAATGCCAGTATCTGTTTGTTCCTACCGAGAAGAAAACGAAGAAAAGTGGCTTCTTATGCTGCAGACTGTGGAAAGAATTTCAGCTTCTCTCTCCTTTTCACAAAATGTATGTTAAGTTTAATAAAATCATTGTAATACAGAACATTTATGTCATGAATGTAGTTTTAATTTTTTTATATTTTCTATTTCCAGGGGATCATTCTCACTTGTGACGCTGCGTTTGCTAACCTACACGGGTTTCATGATCCCAAGGAGTTAAAAGGAGTTTGCATTACTCAGCTCATCCCTTCTTTGAAGATCGCACTTCACAGCCATGCCTTACCCAAAGTAAAAACCAGAATCTCTCATCTTTGAACCAAGAGAAACCCTAAAATATGCTGTACAACTAATGAAAACGTTTCCTGCTGTTCATTCGGATTTGTTCAGATGCTGCGTGTTCAAAAGGTTCAAGGCCAGAGCAGACATGGTTCTTCGATTCCCCTTTGTATTAGACTGGAGGGCTCGGTCCAGTGTGGGAAACCTAACTTGCAGAACAATGTGACTGAGAACAACGAGAAGATAGTTTCTCTTCTCACCTCGTCGACGCCCGAACACCCTGAAACCAGGGTGGAGCCTCGTGACACAGAAGCTTTGACTGGTACCATTGCGATTCACTCAAATTGTTGTTTTTGTTTCTGTCTTTCTAACATTGTTTCTAATTATCAAACCACCAGACACGGTCATGGACGGGAGCCTCCGCTTCTCCACCCCAGCGCTGGAATACATCGGGACAGTTTGGGTGTTTGCGCCCACCAGCTTCCTGCTGTTGCTCCGTCCTGACGGCTCCATCTACAGCATCCAAAACCGACAGTCCCTGGCTCTGTTCGGCTACAGCAAAGAGGAGCTTCTCGAGAGGGTGAGGCCACGTTAAGGAGGCATTTTAATTCAATTCAATTCAATTCAATTTTATTTAAAGTGTCTTATCATAACAAAGTTATCTCAAGACACTATACAGTTGAAATAAGACTATAGTTTATTAAGGAAAAATAGATCCCAGCAATTCAATTCATTTTAAGACTCATTTGTTCACTCCTTATTGGTCTTGAACAGAGCGTCTCTTTCCTGATGCCTGGCTTTTACGAGTGGATGTCGGAGCCCGTTGCACGTCCTAGTCCTATGCTTGGTTCTCGAGGCGACGCAAATAAAAGTCCCTCCAAATTAACAGGTGCATAATTATTTCACACTCTTTCTCGAGGGACAACTCTGTCTTATCTTTTTCAATTTTTTTGTCTTCCAAGAACCATCTTCCCTGGTGGCAGGAGACATGGCCATGGTCCATCACGCTGTTCTGGGAATAAGTGCAGCAGGGAGGGGCCGGATCTTCACCGGCGACTGTAACGGTCTGGAGAAACCAGGAAGTCCTCCGTCCTTTCTCACTACCCCAGCTGTGTCCTCCACACGTGCCTTCATGTATGTATCTATTAGATAACTCTGCTTATTTACAAATGTTAGACTTGTTCTCATTAACATGAGATAAACTGCTTTGTTCACATCTTCCCGTTTGTGGTTAAAAAAAAATGCTTAAAGCTTAGTTAATGTAAGTTATATTGTGATGATGAACCATGTTCTCCTACAGAGTCGAGGATCCCTCTAGCAGCCAAGTGGACAGTGCAGGCTCTACACAAGCACTTCTGAACACTTTCATGTGGGTGGACCATCCAGACGAAGACACTTGCTGCCAGCTTCAGTCTGAATCACATCGCCAGAAGCTTGAAAGTGGGTTTCTCGCTGTAATATCTTCTTGCCATTTCAATTCTCTGCATAAAATCTCTCAAACATCTATAACCAGGCAGGGAAGATCAAATTCACTGAAGCCACATTATTGTTCTATTCATTCATTTACTGCCGCTTATTTCGTTATGGCTGTTTTTGGTGGAGCTGGAGCCTATATACAATTTATTTGAGTGAGAGTCGGGGGACACACTGGAAAGAAGGATGCCAGCTTGTTGCAGGACACACTAAGGCACACAACCACACACACACATTCACAAGTTCCCAATCAACCTCTGTGTGTTTGGACTGTCGGAGGAAACCGGAGTGCCTGGAGTAAACCCCCGTAACATGGTCACAAGAACTCCAAACAGAAAGTTGCCTCCCTTATGAATTCTTTAAATATACACTTGTATTTTTAACTATGTATATTAACACTTATATGAGAGTAAATATGGCCTAAAAAGAGCAAAGAAATTAATTACGGGTAAAGAAACATGTCAATAATATCATGACAAATAAATTCACACAAAGGTATAAATATATTTTGCAGCAGGACAGTTCAAATGACATAATGTAAAACAATAATTTGTACATGTTTTTAATGAACATACAAGCCCTGGTCTGGTACCAACAGTCCTCTGTCTCCTCAGACGGTTCACCTCGAAAGAGGTGCAGCAGCCGAGCAGAAACCTCCCCCAGAGGGAAAGATAACCATTCGTGTTCCTCCCTCCTGCAGCACTCCAGCTTTGAGGTCATCTCTATGGAGAGCAGGTGAGACTGCACCAAAACAAACTAAATGAAAAACTCTTGCAATGTCTTGTGCCACCAAATCAAATGCAGACAACATCCAAAAAAACTAACTTTGTTGAGTAAAGATGTAAAACTGCTGTAGAAAACAAATGTTTTTTAGATAATGCTTTATTTCCTTTGTGCTGTTTGTTGATTCTGTAAATGCAATGAAATCTATTTCATTAAATGTTGTCTTTACCATGTCCAATGCTATTATTAAATTATTTCAATTCCTTCCAGGTCATCATCGGGCTTCTGCGAAAAGTTTGCTGGTCATGGTGGTTCTGATCCATGCCAGGTAGAAGAGTCTCACTCTCCACACGTGGTCAACTCAGCCAGCTATTTCCTGGACCTCAACAGTAACGGCGACCTAATCACTCGAGCGCTGGCAGATCTGGATCTGAGTGCAAGCGTCGAGCTTCTGGGTGCAGGAGGGTCCGGCGAGGGGAACCAGAACTCCATGCACTCCTGCGATACGGAGGAGCTCCTGCGAACACCCTCGCCTTGCGTTGTGGACTCTGATCGGGAAGTAGAACCAGCAGAAGCCGACGATTACGACGTGAAGGCGCCTCCTGAAAATGTCCATCCGTGGTCCAGACTCTCCTCTATTCATCAAGAAAAGGGTCAAGAATTCAGCAGGCAAATGAAAGATGGCCGCCAGACGTCGTCAGACATCCCGGCTACCTCCACTCCTAAGAAACCCAAAAGAAGTGAGCAGTCCTCACTGGCGCCACAGATCCTGGAGGGGCACTATGAAGGGAGCGGGTACCACAGAGACGGCACCAGAGTGGGTCGGTAATCTTGTGCTTATCTTGATCAGCGAAAAACATTTTTAATTGACAATCAATTTTTTTAAATCTCCAGAGCTACAGTGTGAGGTTCAGAGGACCGACCTCTCCGACGGACGCCACCTTTTCTCTGTGTGGTTGACCTTGCCGGGTCATCCGGGGTCACTTTTTCACACGGATCAGTCTCTCATTCATAAATCTGCAGCCAGTCTAGGAGAGGTCAGTTTTCAACAGAACTGAATATATTTCCATATGTACAGTATATCGAACTGACTGATCAATGTGATCTTCAGAGAGTAGGTGAGACCAGTCACGTGGAGGCGCTGCGCACCACCATGGACCTAGAACACTCCCGGGCCTGCGACGGCCAGTTTGCAGAAGAGTACCAGCCCATCAAGGCGGTCGGTAAAGGGGCATTTGGATTCGTCTGGAAAGCAGTGAGAAGATCTGATGGACAGGAAGTAAGAGATTATTTAGAAACATCTTTAATTTGAAGTTTTTTTGGGCTCATCACAAATATTTCAGGCCGTGGTCAAGTTCATCAGCAAAGCCAGGATCGTGGACGAGTGTTGGGTAGATGATCCCATGTTGGGGCGTGTAAGCCAGGAGATCGCCATCCTGACCCGAGTGCAGCATCACAACATAGTCAAGGTAAGAAAGACTCACATGTGTCACTTTGTTTGTCCTACAGGTGCGTGTCTGTGTCCAAACAGGTTCTGGAGGTTTTCGAGAACGGGAGCTACTTCCAGATCGTGATGGAGAAACACGGAGATGGTCTGGACCTTTTCGAGTTCATCGACATGCAGCCCAGACTGGATGAGCCGCTGGCCAGTTACATCTTCAGACAGGTGTGTTCTGGATGTTCCTGCTGGAGAATTATGATCTAACACATTTGACTGTGTCCCAGCTGGTGGCTGCAGTATTCTACCTGAGGTCGAAGAAAATCCTTCACCGGGACATTAAGGACGAGAACATCATCGTGGACAAGTGCTTCCACATCAAACTGATTGATTTCGGGTCGGCCGCGGTGATAGCTCCGGGGAAACTCTTCTACATCTTCTGTGGAACGCTGGAGTATTGTTCTCCCGAGGTGCTCCAAGGAAACCCGTAAGTTCATGACTTATTTTATCCATTTATTCCATCAAATACTACAGATACTTGGATAGATTCTCTTTAGACAATAAATTCTAGAGTTATATATTTTATCTTCATAAACAATAATGATTGCTTAACAGGTCAATAAGAAATGGTTCCATCACAGGAAATGAATGTTTCAGTTTGAGTCACAGGTGATGGCTTTGCCGTGTTTTTATTCAACTTGCAAAAATGACGTACAACTGCTTTTGGGTAAATGATAACGATGAATAGGTTTATTGATCATTAAATTAAAGGTGAATTTGTGAAAACAATTTTTAATAAAAAATATTTGGGGGAGTTTTTCCAAACGTGTTTTTATGTTTCAATTGTGATTGTTTTCAATAATGTGTTGATTCATGAAACGATGACTTTCATCCTTCAAAGCCTCGGCCATCCAGCACATTAGACAGTTCATGTTATGTCAGTGGGACACGTCAACGCAAACACGCCGGTTTATTTTGGGATGATATTAAATCCTGGATAAAACTGAAAGATTTTGACAAAATGCCTATTAAACATTTTCCTCGCAACATGAAACGGACCAGAAATGTCACTGGTTGGATGTTATAAAAATGAAGTATACACGATGAAACTCAGCTGACCGTCAGGACAAACATTTTTTGAATGTAATCACAAAATATTTACTAATATAAATTGATGCCAATATAGTAATAATTTATTTGTTAATAAAGCTAATGCAAGCCCTTGAAAGAGGAAGCAGGCTGAATTGAACATCAAGTAAACTGTCAAGGACCATCAGAAACGGAAGAGCTGTTTATTTATTCTTTCACTGGATAATGTGAGGATACTTTAAAAGGTGATTATAACTTTTTGACTTATTCACCTCCGCTATAATCTCTGCTTCGAGCATCACTCCGGGTTAAGTGAAACATTGTCGTTATTTTAGCAGAGCTTATTTTGTCTTTTTATTTTTGTTATACTCTGTTTGCTATTGATGCATCGGATGACCGCTGTTTCTTTTATTCAAAATGTACAGAGCTTCATATGTTTGTTATTATTATAGGTTAGCTTAAGGAATGTCAAGAATTTGTTATCAGCCTATTCATTTATATAGTAGTGTCCGTACATGTCAATTATATCAGTTATATCAATAGAGTATTAAATAGTGGAGCCAGAGCAAATGCAGCACTTGATGAAAACGACTCTAAACTTCACTCTGTTGCATGAAAACGGATCATAACGATTACAACGTTGGCGGACATTACTGTCTCAGTCAGTCAGATTCACGTCAAAATTCTTATCTCGTACAGGGTTCAGTTCAGTTGAGCTGAAAATCTCTCCCATCATCATCCCATTTTGTTTCTTTACCTTCTACTCGTACAAAGTGAAGTTGAAGTCAATGAGATGATGCTGGAAATTTGCCTTGTTGACACCCACTTTCTGTCAGAAATAAAGTTTAAATGTAAAACAATAAATGATACAATCTAGCTTTAAAGGTGAATGTACCTGTATTGACAGAAGATTCGAATCCCAACCGCTGTTGCAGGTAATCAAGTCGGACTATGGTGGCCTTTCAGAGTCTAAAATGTCTCGGGGAGAATGTGATTGAGAAAACAATTTGGTTGTATAAATCACTTCGATATGGGAATGTGGCCCAGAATAGCAGCACATGCATCTGAATTTGATGCAAGTCCGTAGTAAGACTAAAGTGCTTACTTTGATTTTTTCTTACAGGTATGAAGGTCCAGAACTGGAGATGTGGTCTCTCGGGGTTCTGCTCTACACTCTGCTCTTCAGCGAAAACCCGTTTTGTGGGGTAGAGGAGATTCTTCGTGCCAGACTAAAACCTCCGTACTCCGTCTCTAGAGGTGAGCGGCTGTTCATCACAACAAATACAACGATGCACAACTAACCACAGAACATTTCTATGACGCCAGAACTCAACAGGCTGTTGCGTGGACTGCTCAGGCGTGAACCCACCGAAAGGATGACACTGGACCGGTTGCTGTTGGAACCCTGGCTCAGTCAGCCCATTTCTCTGGCAGAATACAGCTGGTCTGAGGTGTTTCCTGAAGAGAGAGAAGACGGTGAGTTCTTTGTTGTTGTTTTTACAATTACTTTGACTCTTCAATTCAAATGGTCTCTTTGTTGCAGATGAAGCGCTGCAGCAAAGTTCTCCTCCCAAACTGTACAGCGGGGAAGGTTTGTTTCCGGACGCAGGGGAGGACACTCTTCCTGATGACGAGGATGAAGACGAGAGAGATTCTCTGGTGGCTTTACAGTCAGAGCTCCAGAAGTATCTTGATGAATAAGGATGTCGACCGCAAGGTGTCCGTCCAGCCGCTCACTGAGGGATAAAATATGATTTAACACTTTTAACTGCTGACACTAACAAGTTGGAAATCAACAACAAAACATAAGGTTAATTAAAGTTTGTATTTATTATACCTTTTAACTTTTGTGCCATTGATTGTTTTTTTTTAAACTTTTTTTTTCTTTTAACTACGAGACTCTACAGCTGTTGTTGTTTGACAGATTATAAACCTCTAATTCTTCTCTCAGGCAGCATTTTCTCTTCATGTTTTATGTTCTTTCTGTGTATTAATTAAAATTGTAAGTATATTTACAATATTTTATCTATTTATTGCACACAGATTAAAAATATTTTAAATCAAAACGTTGTGTGGTGTTTGAAGGAATATTTGAAACAGATGTGGTGCAAACATGTAAAGAAACAAAATATAATCTTGAACAGAAGCCAAAAACGTTCTTATTAATTTAATGAAAAGTATTGCCAAGTTGCATTTATTTGGAAGCGTTTTTAATATACTGGATAAAGTGAAATGTTGAGTATTTGCAACCTTGAAAACGGCGTTTAGTTCTTGCATTTTACCTCAGCGCGGAACTACTTTGCGATGCCTTGTTGCTGTTGTTTGGCGGAGCTCTATGATCGACGGACAAGCATGGCTAGCCGCTGTGTACTACAGGTCAGTTAAAAAACATTTCAGATACAACATATTATTTGTGATAAACTATTATCAATTATGTGGAAAACAGAATCGCTTCTGAATATGTTTTAATATTTGAAATATAATTTATAGTCAAGCTTTTACTGTCGCTTTTATTCTGCTAGTCCTTGTCATGCTTGTAACCCATTTGCAGTGTTGACTTGGTAAATGGATGAATTTGTTCCTTCCGCAGATTTTGCGCCAGACGGCGCGGGTTTGCAGCTCCTCTGTCAGCAGCAGGGTTCAGTATGGTAGAGTCCCAGTTCGTCTCCTGTCGTCCTCATGCGTCCGGAGAACTCTTCCGACCAACTCCAGTAAAGACGAGACGCCGCCTCTCGCCCCTGAACTGACCAAAGCGTCTCTCCTTGACATGGGATTCACTGACGAACAAGTGGAGGAGATCTATGACTCCATGTCTACTGTCAGAGGAAACGTTAAACACACTTTCCCAACACTGACGTTTCTGTTCGGTCTGGGCCTCAACAACACCAGCGTGGCCAAGATCTTCCAGACATGTCCAGAACTTCACACCATCCAAGAAACGATTCTTAAACAGCGGCTCAATCACCTCAGGAAACTGGGGTTTGTGGAGGGTGAGGAGATGAAACACGCAGAACATTTTGAGAAAAAGTTAAAGGACTGAGTTAATGTTTAAATGTTTCTTTTTTGGGGGGGGGGTCTGTAGGAAGTCTCCAGAGAGTCGTGGCGAACTATCCCTTAATTCTGACGGTGCCTGTGAAGACCGTGAAGCAAGTGGTGATGTGCCTCAGAGAGAAGTGTCTGTTCACCCTGAAGCAGGTCACAGACATCCTGAGACATTCGCCCGCCGTCGTCCTTGAAGACCTTGAAGACCTTCAGTACAAGTTCCAGGTGAGAGTCAACACACACTTGTTTAGTTGTTGCCACAGACGCACCGACAACGGCTACCGGTTGAAAAAATGTTATTAAACATTATGACCAAGGTTGCATGAAGTATGTAAGTAATTTGTATTTATATAGCGCTTTTCCAGACCAGAGTCACAAAGAGCTTTAACAATCAAAAAAATACTCAATAAAATATATACTTTAAAGGTCAAGATAAAACTGAGAACAACACAGGAGTTCCAGAGAATCAAGGAAAAGCCTGCACGAATAAAAACGTCTTAAGATGTTTCTTAAAGGAGTCAGTAGATCATCAAACACAGAGAGAGAGGAAGATCGTTCCAAAGCTTAAGAGCAACAGCCTGGAAGGATTTCTCTCCTCTGGTCCTGAACCGTGTGCGAGGAACCATCATTAGTTAAGTAGTAGACAAAAATGCGCGGTGATGCCAGCAATGTGTTTTAGTGCGGCGATGATGGGAGCTCAAGATATGATATCCCTACGAGCAAGCTTAAAATATAGACTTGTACTATAAATATAATACAATAAAGACATTACAGACGAGCAGAATGGAAATATTTGGATGTGCTTTTGGTGTCTTTTTTGGACTACCCTCAAATTTCTCCAAAAATACATGGATTACTCTGAAAATAATCACAACCCCAGCTCGGACTCTTTGAGGTCTGTGGATCAGAATCTACTGATGGTTCCTGAACACGGTTCAGGACCAGAGGAGAGAAATCCTTCCAGGCTGTTGCTCCTAAGCTTTGGAACGATCTTCCTCCCTCTTTGCGCTTGATGGAGTCTACTGACTCCTTTAAGAAACATCTTAAGACTTTTTTATTTGTTCAGGCTTTTACTCGATTTTCTGGAACTCCTGTTGTGTTTTCAGTTTTATCTTGATCTTTAAAGTATATACTTTATTGAATATTGTTTTGATTGTTTAAGCGCTTTGTGACCCTGGTCTAGAAAAGCGCTATACAAATAAAAATTACTTACTTACTTACAACCCTTAGTCGACATAAAGTAGAAAATGAGTGAATTATGGGTGAACTATCGCTTTAATATTAATATAAAATTGTATTTTTCTTTCATTGTCATTTGGCTACTTCCCTTCATTAAGGAAATATTTAACACTTGTGTGCCTCCTGAAAAAAGTTTTATTTATCCATCTATCTTTGTGTCAAATGAAGTGACATCTTCTTACATCACCACAGTTGACTCTCTCTCCTGCCGCGTCACTTTATGATGTTCCCTCTGTCAACCGTCAATTGATCGTCCCTGAACAAACACGGATGATGTTTGAAGATGAGACTGACAGATGAAGCCACTAAAACACTGTAGCCTGGATGTTATCGAAGTGAAATAAGATGTTTATTATGGGAACGAGTCGAGCTCTGACCCCTGTTTAAAAACGGACGTCTTTGTAGATTCATTAGATTTGTCTTTATTGACATTAGCTTTGACTCTTTTATGCCAAGTTTAGCGAGTTTTATGATTTTTGCTTGTTATAACCCTTTTTCTTAAATGATCCTCTGACCATTTTTCTGAAATGATTAAAAGGGGAAGGTAAACGGTGAGAACTATAATATAATATAATACAACTTTATCCAGTTTTCACGAGTGATGGGTGTCATTTATGTTTTATGTGTGGACCTTTCTGTGGCAATCCATACTTTAAAAAATGGCTTAACAATGCTTGAAGAAAAAAAACACACAACATAAAAGCTTTTTCTTTTTTTGGTGTACATCATTTACACTATGCATGTTTTTACAGTGATGCACTTTCTGAGAGTTGCTGTTCTGTCAGTATAGTTAATGGGCAACATATTGTAAATGTAACTGACTGAGTTCCGTTCTGTCAGTATTATTTTGTGGTTAAATGGTTTGTCCGCTACCACTACGGAGGTAGTTTGGACAACTAGCGATGAAGCTTCACAAAGCGGTATCATCATTCTAAGAGCCCACTAGATGGTGCTAAAAAGTAAAATCATGAGTTCTGAAAATAAGGATAATGGTAAAATTATAAAGTTCTGTCCAGTGAATAAAAGTCACTTCAGATTAAAGGTTTGGCACGAAAATTGTACAATATAAATTACAAGATATTTTACATTATCAGTATTATCAATACCTTTTTTAAATAATATCTAAGTTGACATGTTTCCATGACAAAATTTTGTCAATGTAACCAACTGACCATACTTTCTATCAGTATTGGTTAAACTGTTTGTGCAGAAGAAAATGTACCTGAAAAAAACCTGCAGAGTGAAAGTGCTGGGAAATGCTGTTATTGTTATAGTTATAGTCTTTCTTAAAAATGACACCAGAACTGATCTAAGGCACCAAAATCTTCTTCACTTTCATGGTTACAACTGGTTACGACAGAACCCGTGCTATTACGACAGCAAGCATCTGTACCCCTCATCCCTAGTTTTCACTTATGAAGGTTTCTTTTTTTGGGAACGGGTGATGAAAATATCTACTTTCTTCTGACTGGTGTGTTAAACCTTTAATTTTGTTTTTGTCACACATGTTGTAACCTGGACTGAAATGTATTATTTGATACAAAATGACAGCAGCAATACACAAGATTGAAAACATTGATTCTGGCTCCCCCTAGTGTAGATGATGGGCAAAATGTGACGTCTGGAGTTTGATTTCTAAATGTGTCTCTGCTGTTCACAGTACGTCTACTTCCGAATGGGAATCAAACAGTCGGAGATGATGAAAGCCAAAATGTTCAGCTTCTCCCTGGACAAGATCCGCTGTCGACACAGTTTCATGGAGCGCAGGGGCTTCTATCAAACCCCGGACAAGAAGGGTCACACTCTGACCGTCAACCCTAAACTGGAGAACATCCTCTGTGTGAACCATGACACGTTCCTCCAGCGTGTCGCCAAGGCGACCGAGGAAGAGTACGATATATTCAAGCGACTGGTGGAGAGGGAGTGGCAGGAGGAGGAGCTGCCGCTGGGAGACGTTGAGGCTGATGATGATGATGATGATGATGATGATGACGATGATGATGAAGACGATTATGATGACGACGAGGAGGAATATGTTGGAAAGAAAGGCTATATGAAGGGTAAAAGGAAGCATTAAAAGACAAGAACAAGAGGTAACTGCACACACTGTGTAAAAATACTCTTTAACTGAATGTTTATAATATGTTTTTGTACATATTATTAAAAGATTTACTGTATATACCTCAACGAATGTTCACATAACTTCAAGTTTCTTTTATTAGCGAATCATTTTTGCCAGAACTCGAGCGTTTTATTTCAAAATGATGAATGGCTTTTTTTACTGGACAGAACTTGGTGTCATCCTGATTTCAGAACTCACGATTTCAAGATTATTTAGCAGACAGTGCCACCTAGTGGGCTCCTAGAATGAAAACACCGCTTCATGAAGCTTTATGAGCTCATCGTCCAAATGCCAAAATGTCTCTAAAAATAAAAAAATTTAAATGTCACAAAACTTAGATTTAAAAAATCAACGTTTCTAAAATTCAAGTCGTCTGATCTACCTCCATAGTGGTCATGACTATTCTTCTTCAGACCTTTCTGAGCATACTACTGGAACATTTAGCCGGTCATCATACTGTTTTTGGAGGTCAGTTTGTGTCTAAATTCTGTTGAGTTGATGAAGCGTCATGAAACCGTGAAATGTTGTTCAGAGGTCAGTAGGTGGCGCCATCAGTTTAAAAACGATGTGATGTTTCATTAGAACAGTTGTTAAAAACAAAGGAAAAATTGTGTAGAGACCGCCATCTAGTGGACTCTTAAAATAATGACACTGTTTCATGAAGCTTCATTAGACCATCAATACTAAATAGAGTATAGAATTGGGTTCGATTTAAGCTTCACACTTGTGTCCTGTGCTGCAATAACAAAGATGTTTTTACGCTACAAAGAATTAAAAATCACTTTCAAGATTTGTAATGACCATGTAGTTCCACATTAGAGTCTTCAAGTTTTCCGTCACTATAGACTCGATGAATTCTTGTATGAGAGCGTGAGAATCAACGTGGTGTCACCGTGGAACAGCAAAGTGTTTGTGTTTTATCTACATCCCACACATCATCTGACTGAGTCAACAAAAGGTCCATCAGATAAAAGCTGCAGGCGACTGGAGTGGAATGAAACCGCCGCTGATTTATCGAAGCTCCCTGCTCTAATGGATCCTCATCACAGACGCCGCCGCCGCGCTCTACTGTAGACCAGGTAAGAGTTCTCACCCTCGTCGATCACTTTCTGCCAATAGTCCATTTATTCTCAGCGCTGGAGGTTAATCCACAGAAGAGAAGTAGTGGCTGACGATTGATTTCTTAAATAAAGAGCACTTGAACGAGTTTAATGAGAAACGTTGTTTTCTTTGGAAGGTTTACAGACGGTGTGTTTGAAGAGCGTCAGGGAGCTGATCTAGTGTCTTGCTAAGTTATCTGTTGTCCTAGCAGGAATGTAATGATTAAATAATCATTACATTTTAGATTAATTTATGTAGTTCAATAATGAATCTTGTCTTTAACTGACTCTACTGAAGTTGCAGCAGGCAAACCAATCAATTTTATAAACTAAAAACATTTTTAAAGATGCTTTAATTATTTATTTCGTTTGGATTGTTTTAAATAAAAGAATATAGGCGAGAGAGTTTATTTTATTTTATAGTTCTTTAACTCTATATGCTGCTTTAATGTCATATTTTAATTGCCTTTTATCTCATATATTAAAGTTTGTTTTTTTTATCACCATAATACATATGTTTTGTGTTCACGACTTTGGCATTAAAGCTTTTCTGATCTTGATTCTGTCATCGCTTGAAATAAATTAGATTGAAACGATCGTTTTTGGCTCCCTCTAGTGTCAGAACGGTTTGACTGCAATATTGCTGCCACATAAAGTGTGTACATTTGAGTGTCTCGTTTTATTTTTGTACTGTACTTCATATGAAATACACATTTAGGGTTTGTTGATAGAAAACGGGTGCCTTAATAGTTCTTGACTATGACTGATTCCATAGAGAAGTCGGAAGAATGCGAGTGTTTTGGTCTGAGCGTGCTTGAGAAAAGTGATGATACAATTCTAACCAGTGATGGTCTGATGAAGCTTCATGAAGCAGTGTCATTATTGTCAGAGTCCACTAGATGGCGGTCTCTGCACTATTTTCCTTTATTTGAAACGACTGTTCTAATGAAACCTCACATAATGTTTAAACCGGCGGCGCCACCTGCTGACCTCTAAATGACATGACACTGTTTCACAAAGCTTCATCACTAATTCCAAAAGCTTTCACCCCCTTGTCATTTCCTATATTGATGTAGAGATGAGGTTAAGGACCAAGATGTTTTCTGATGATGAAGTGATTTCCGTGGGTGTAAAGAGCAGAGATAAGAGACACTGGAACGAAGAGAAATTCAGATGAAGTGCTGGTGAAGTTTCAAGGAATTGTTTGTTTGAATAATTTTGTCGTACAGCGTTAGGAGCGACGATGAAGAGGAGAGTGCGGCCTGGGTGGAAAAAAGCACTAACAAGGGTGATCTGTGACAGAAGAGTAGCAGCTAGAATGAAAAGCTCATAGGACATGATGTACGGATGAGTCGAAAAGTCAGAAGATGCCCAGGTTTTCATTGAGAGCATTTGTGAGATGTTTATGATGACCATGATCTTATCACAAAGATTCTCCATGTTTGGATCCGCCCTGATCTGTCGAGTGTGTGTCCACAGGAAGATGTTGTCCTCGCTGTGACCCCCCCGGCTCGACGATGGCAGCTTCGGTCCTGATCACCAACATCACCCAGGAATGGATGGAGAGCCTGCAGCGCTGGCACCTGGAGTTCTTCTTCATCCCCACCACCGTGGTGACTCTGGCCACCCTCCTGGTCAACCCGGTCCTCCTCGCCTGCATCTGCCGCTCCCGAGCCCTCCGCCAGGAGACCAGGTACCTGCTGGTGGCCAACACCCTGATGGCGGACGTCCTCTTCCTCCTCCTCAACCTGACCACCATGGTGTGCAACCAGCTTGCGGTCCAGATGCCGTGGCTGCTGTGCGAGTTGGTGACGGCGGCGACGGTCACCGCCTACTGCTCGGCCATCCTCACCGTCACCCTGATGGTGGTGGACACCTACGCCGCGGTCCGCTGGCCCCTTCGGTATCACGCCTTCCTCCCGCCCGCTCGCGCTCGCCACATCCTGGCGGGGGTGTGGGTGCTGGCGGCCGCGTACCCCTTCACTCTGGTGATCATGATGGAGTCCGAGCGGCTGAACCCACACGACGAGGTCCCCGTGTGCCTCTTCCTGGTGTCTCTGGGCTTCATTCAGGTCCAGAACATCCTGGGGGTTCACATCTACTTCGTCATCGCCGCGCTCCTCTGCGCCTCGCTCATTCTTTTCTGCTACTTCCGGCTCTACATGGTGACCCGGACTCACGGGATCTGGCAGACCCGCTTCTCCAGAGCCAGGATGACCCTCCTCGCCCACGGACTGCTGCTGTTCCTCTACTTCACCCCCGGGTTCATCTTCACGCTGGAGCTCACCCTGTTCCAGAAGGACGACGTGAGTCACGACGTCCAGGTCTGGATCAGCACCGTGAACATGTGTGGGTTCATGTTGCTCCCCCGGGCTTTTGCCCCGTACCTGTACGGGCTGAGGTACCGGGAGGTTTCGGACTCCCTTCTGAAGCTGCTGCACCGGAACACGACCCCCAACAGGGTGACGCTGAACACTTAATATGATGCGTGTCAAGTTGCCATCGATGTCAATAAATCGTCATTCTTACATGTTGTCATCAAAAGTCATTCAGAACAAAGGTCGCCGACCCCTGATCCGTGGACCTGTAGTGGTCCGTGAGGCAATTGTAACCTGGACGCACAGAAAGAACTTGTTAAATGTATCTTCTATTGATTATTACTGTCTGAAAGTTATTTTATTTATTTTAAAACATATTTTCTCTGAACTGACCTTAGTCTGTGACCCATGACAAGTCGAGACGCTTTCGGTTTTCTCAAAAAATACGTCTGTAAACTACAATTTACGTCTACATGTCTGAAAAACATGCTGTAGAGCACCTACCCCTCCTTTAATGAGATTTAATTCCATTTCTCGTTGGCCTATAAAAGCTACTGCTACCACAATATCGGCTTAGACTCTGGTCATGTGACCCGAAGGCCCCACAAACAAATGTGTTTGAGGTATCCCTTGTGTCGCTTCTAGGAGGTCGTTCATCTTGACCCAGAGACAACGCAAGGGATACCTCAAACACATTTGTTTTCAAGCCTTTGCGTCACCTTGACCCTAAAATAACACAAGGATTGAGTAATGGTTCAAGTTCTCTCCGTCACAGCTCTGGGTGAGTCATTAACTAGTGATTGATGTGTAACTCGTCATGAAGGTGAGGCTCTGGTGACTCAGATTTCTTCCTACATGTGTGTCGTCTCCGTCTGACGTCATTAAAGCTCTTCTGTCCACTGGGCTACACCAGGGATCTGCTCTGGAGACGTTAACAACAGGAAGTCCAGCCTGGTGTCAGAGTGTGTTGCTTGATAACGCTAAGAGGAGTTTTTTTTAAAAACCCTTTTAGACGTTTATTGTTCTGAACAGATGGACGTTACATCGGTTTAATATTATTACATGACGTACGGATTTTACTTTGACAACTTATTGTTGATGATTTAACCAAGAAATAGAGGTTTGGAAAATATAGATGTACAGTATATTCATTTACTTTTCATTTTTGGTTTGCAAATCATATTTTGTTTGTTTATATTTATAGTACAACATTGTGTGTGTACAGTAAAATAAAATCATTCTATTATCTTTTACAATTAAGATGAAAATATTCACGTTTTTTCATTTTTCTGTTGCAATTAGACCTCCGGCCGCTAGATGGCAGCAGTCGTTATGTCCTCCGCGGGTAAATGAACATGAAATCCTGTGAGCGCTCTTTGACGACTGAGGACAAGAGGATACACTCCATCAGCTTTAGAGCTGATGTTTGGACATGTTTTAGTTTCAAAACAAATTAAAGCAGTTGCAAATTCGTTGAGTCATGTCGTCAAACATGACGCATGAGAGTTAACTACTCGAGCGATACTACAAATGTATCCTTGTTCCTACAGTATTGCAATATTTTCTAGCGTTGCCCCTGTATCTCGATACGTACTGTATCGCCAGATTCTTGCCGATACACACTCCTACCCAGAACCCGACCTTGCAGGTAAAATAATCCATAATTATTATAATCGTTATTAAACATATTGTTTGAAAGCATCTCTCTTGTGCCCCAAGGTCACCCAGAGCTGTGACGGAGAGACTCAACCCTTGCGTTATCTCAGGGTCAAGGTGACCCCAAGGCACAAAAACAAATGTGTTTGAGGTATCCCTTGCATTGTCTCTGGGTCAAGATGAACAACCTCCTAGAAGCAACACAAGGGAAAACACATTTGTTTTTTGGGCCTGACCTGAGGGCACCACA
The DNA here is from genome assembly GCF_982586985.1 of Callionymus lyra. NCBI lineage: Eukaryota > Metazoa > Chordata > Actinopteri > Syngnathiformes > Callionymidae > Callionymus > Callionymus lyra. The sequence continues at coordinate 6,331,905 of NC_141833.1, forward strand.
CACAACTGATGTTATTAAGCAAGATTTAAAAATCCAAGCTTTTAATGGAACGTTTTAATATTTCACCTTTATATTTTGGATTACCTATGTATTATATATTTGTAGCATACTTATATTTGAGATTGTCCTATTGTTAGCTACATTACAAGTTAAATGTAAGTAAGTAAGCTTTATTTGTAGTATTATTAATATTTAAGTGTGCTTGACCCTAAGATAACAATAGGATTAACCATTGATCCTTTTTTTCCATAACTTTTGTATTATTGACTCTTGCATTCTTTCACTCTCTGATGTAGAAAGTATGCGAGTGTTGTGGTCTGAGCCTGTGATACTAAGATTATATCAGCTTTCAGCCCCTCGTTGTTTCCTATGGTGATGAACAGACAAGGTTAAGGAGAAGTCGCCGTGGACTTTGATGTTTTCTGCTGATTTCTAGTGAAGAAAAAAATTAACAGATTACGGGCTGGAGAAGTTCAAGAAAATTTAATTTTAATAATTTTGTCGTAAAAGTGTAATGACAGGTGATGAAGAGGAGAGTGCGACCAGGGTGGAACAACCGGGTGATCCGTGACCAAAGAGTAGCGGCAAGAATGAAAGTTTTGTAGGACAGTTATGATACCTGCCATTATCTCCAGATTACAGGCAGTAGGATGAGACAAGTTGGTAAAGTCAGAGTGAAAGATGCTGTGGGGTTTTTTGGGAGTAAATGTAAAAAATTATGACTAAAAAATGGATAGAAATAATACAATATTGGAATACAAGATTACATGTTGATTGGATGTAGGAGAAAATTACTATAAGGTAAGGTAAGGTAAAACTTTATTGATCCCTCAGGAGGTCTTCTTTCGGGGAATTGTTTTTTTTCCAATAGCCAATACATACAGCAATTTTTTATAAAAAATAAATCAATCAAAATAAAATAAGAACAAGAGAAATAAAGAAAAAAAGAGGACACAATTACACAATCTAAGTCTAAAGATAAAGACAAAGAACATAGACCAAAGAAAAACAACAAAGACAAAGGATACAAAGACTAACATAGAACAGAACATCCAGATTCTGTTCATGGTCATGATTTATAACCATGACCTCTCAACCTGACCACCATCTTGAATGTGGTGTCATTTATTGACTATTTGTTATTTGACCGCTTGTGTTGTGGGCTACTATTAGACAGATTTATGATTCACCAGTTAACTGTTGTCTTGAAGAGTATCTATTTCTAATGACCACTCTTAACAACTCGTAACATACATCAACTGATGACACCTGGACACATCATCAGTGATGTTAGCTGGGGTCACAAAGTGTTTCGAGCATCATTCACATCATCACGTGACTCCTCGCATCCTTCTTCATCAACACCTTAAATTGAATTTTCATATCAAGTCCTAAAGGGACTTTTTCCAAGTTACTAGAAATATGTTAATCCTAGTGATTTTTTTAAACCAACTCCTTCAGAGCTATTCATGGTCAGGCTCCTCCTTACATCAGTGATCTGATCCAGCCTTACACCCCAGCTCGGGCTCTGAGGTCTGTGGATCAGAATCTACTGATGGTTCACATGGTTCAGGACCAGAGGAGAGAAATCCTTCCAGTCTGTTGCTCCTAAACTTTGGAACGATCTCCCTCTGTGTTTGATGATCTACTGACTCCTTCAAGAAACATCTTAAGACATTTTTATTTGTTCAGGCTTTTCCTTGATTTTCTGGAACTCCTGTTGTGTTCTCAGTATTATCTTGATCTTTAAAGTATATACTTTATTGAGTATTGTTTTGATTGTTTAAGCGCTTTGTGACCCTGGTCTGGAAAAGCGCTATACAAATAACAATTACTTACTTACTTATTTTATGAATTCAAATTTTTTTTTTGCCAACTTTTTATCTGTAAATAAGTTCCTCATCATTGGATTAGTCTCAAAATGCAGCCCCATCTCTACCCACCTCTGTAGTTTATGTTTAACGTCAGGTGCTGCTACTTTCTGTAGTGACTGTCAACAGTTTGTGTGCATCTGAGGAAATCTGGAGATCACTAAGTTCCTAGAGAGGAAGGGCTTTCTGTCTTCTCCTGACAAGAAGCAGCATCAGGAGTCTTTGGGGGTTACAGATACTCTGGTTTTGATCACGAGTGACTCAAAAGACTCCCGTGGAGAAGTTAGAAAACAAAGAAAGGCTAAATGTTGGATGGGAGGAACACGTGTATAGACATGTCGAATGAGAATAAACGTATTTTTTTTAAAAAGAAGTGTATTCAGGTGTCCCTTTACAGATGTGCCATAGAGTTCCTTGAATGTAAACATTGATTTAGAAAATTAACTTTGAATGTTGTTGAAACACGTCTCCATTCTTGGAAGCTCACCCGCAGATGTTTACCTTGAGATGTGATGAACAACTGAACCACTGTCTCAGCTTGACACACATTGCCGTCCACACGTGTGTACTGTATAATGTTCTCACCCCGGGGTTAAATAACAACGAGTAACGTTTTCTCAGAACTCGGCCAAAAACTCCCAGAAGGACGTTCGTAATAGGCTGAGGAAGTTCTGACATCCATGAAGCTCCTCCTTCCTTCTGTCGCCGCTGACAAAAACATCACGCAACATTTCACTTTTTTTATCCAACCAATGAACAATAACAACATTTAGATTAAATATTATGTTGTTTTATCATTAGAGGTTTTCAGTTGCGTCTTTATTTATTTTCTTGCTTTAAACTTTTTTTTTCCTTCATCACAATCTGGGTTTGTTTGCAAACAAAGGAAAGCCACGCGGAGGACGAGCGAGTCCGGGGCGTATATCTGGGAATTGTAGTTCTTTCGCCGTGATAACCTGAGCAGCCGGTGCGCGGCTGGAACTACAACTACCCAGAATGCACCAGAACGGAGTTATTTTTTTTCTCCTTTCTCGACCCAAGTATATATGAGCGCCGTGTTTACAGCTGGACAGAGACAGCTCTTTGTATTTCTTTACCATGGCTCGACAGACTCGCAACCAGCTTTGTGTGCCGTGATCATTTGAAATCATTGTTTAAAAAACTTTTTTTTGTTTTCATCAACGTCATTACCTCAAATAAAGCTGAAGAGGAAGCTTCACCCGGAAAGTTTTCCCTGAGGTAACACTTTTTTTTATACTTGTTTTTATTTACTTCATGATAACTGCGCAATTTGGCGGCATAATAACTAGAGCTTTATTTGTTTGTTTTCCCCGTTATTCTTGTTGCTTAAACTCGATTATTACAATTAATTTTAAAAAGTGTATTTTGGCAAACGTGTTTTTTTATGTGGAGTGAAAAGTTTATAACTAAATAAACAAAAAATAATAAAAATGTTTTTTTCAATATTTGTAAAGTATATTTCATGCAAAAAAAAAAAATACATTTACACGCAAATATATTGTATATAAAAATCAAAATATTTTCTTAATTGGAAAATCCACCGACAAAGCAACAACAACAACAAAGGTTTGTGTGGCAGCCTCTTGTGGTCGAACCTGTCTTTGTGTCCAATGTACTGTTCGAATCATCTCCCGTGAGTCACAGAGACAAAAAGTTAAAAATAACTCCCAACTAAATGACCTCTTTGGATCAAGGCAGGCCTATTTTAAATTGTCTAAAAAAAAAAGAAAAAAAAGTTTGAGGTCATTTATCGTAGACTTGACATGTTGACTTGTCGAGACCTGGCGGCTCGTTGCATCCCTGCCCCCCATTCTTCAAAAACAAACTGTCGTAGAAGTTGGTTCTATCATTGCTCAACGGCTCTCCCACCTGCCGCTTCCCTCCATGTCAGGGAGTCCATTGTGCTGCAGGCTTTGTACGTCGAGGGACAGATATGAACTGCTAACAGGCTCCCTGGAAAGAAGGGCTTATTTCACAAGTGGTCACGTTTTTCTTTGAGGCTGCTCTGTGGCATCTGCTCTCATTTGTTTACATGTGGAGAACAAGGTCTATGTGTGACCACAGTCTCATTACACGAAAACAGAACCATTGATTTTTACAACCTGTTCTTTTTTCGTCTGCCTTTTTCTTTGGTTCTTTATTCCTGGAAAGAGACGAATTTGAAATGAGCTGCAAACACCTGCTTGGCGATAAATATCTATATATGAGATATATTTACCTACTGAAATGTTATTTTTTTAAACAGTTTGACGAAACGATTACATTTCCATTATCTAGCTTAGATTTCAGTTTTTGACGTGTATCTCTTATCCTAAAGTTTTTGTCCGACTGGTAACTTTGATATTGCCATCCTAGCATTTAGTTTAGGTTAGGTAGAACTTTAATGAAATTGTTTTTTCCAATAAGACACAGCATTTCTGATAGCCAACCAAACTAAACGGTATATGTCATCTCGCACCATTTATCATGGAACTGACCACGACTTCTCCCCATTATCTAGCTTTTCTCTTGATCTAGAGGCGAAGATCAGAAGTTGCAACCATGGTTTTGATTCTGGGAAGACGCATGAACAGAGAGGATCCTGGGATCAGAGAATCTCCTGCGGTCAAACGCAAAGTAAGCGAAAATACATTTCAAATTTCTCCTGATTATACTCAAAGGTTTCATGAACGGTGTGTTCCTTTTAGGTCTTCGAGGTGGACCCAAAAACCCTCGCCTCTCAGGATGTCTTCGACTTCTGCTCGGGTGCGTCCCACTCCGACGGCATCCTGCAGGTGTTCAATGAGTTCCGCGACAGCCGCTTGTTCACCGACGTGGTCATAAGCGTGCAGGGTCGCGAGTTCCCCTGCCACCGCGCCGTGCTCTCCGCCTGCTCCTCGTACTTCAGGGCCATGTTCTGCAACGACCACCGCGAGAGCCGCGAGATGCTGGTCGAGATCAACGGCATCCTCGCCGAGGCCATGGACTCGTTCCTGAACTACGTGTACACCGGGCGAGCCAAGATCACCACGGAGAACGTGCAGTTCCTCTTCGAGACCTCCAATCTGTTCCAAATCTACACCCTTCGTGACGCCTGCGCCAAGTTCCTGGAGGACCAGCTGGACCCTTGCAACTGCTTGGGCATCCAGCGCTTCGGCGAAGCGCATTCCTTGAAGCAGCTAGCTAGTCGCTGCAACACATACGCCCTCGCCAATTTCTCCGAGGTGGCCCAGCACGAGGAGTTCTTGGACCTGCACAAGGAAGAACTGGAAGAGTACCTGGCCAGCGACGAGTTGTCCATCGGTAAGGAGGAGGTGGTTTTCGAAGCGGTGATGCGCTGGGTTTACCACAACGTGGAGCAGAGGCGCCCCCTGATGAAGGTCCTCCTGCACCATGTCCGCCTGCCGCTCCTGCATCCCAACTACTTTGTCCAGACGGTGGAAGGAGACCAGCTCATCCAGAACGCTCCAGAGTGCTACCAGCTCCTCCACGAGGCCAGACGCTACCACGTCCTCGGCAACGAGATGATGTCACCCAGAACCCGACCTCGCAGGTTGGTTGACCAGTTATTCCAGAAGACGCACGACCGGTTTTGGAGACGATATCTTGTCGGATGTAGTTGTGTAACTTGCTTTGAATCTTTTTTTTTATGGCAAGCATGTTTTTCTTCCTGATGTATGGCCATGTTTGGTAGCAGGAGGTGAGAGATAAAGAGTTAATTGTTGTTGTATCTGCGTGTCAGCACCAGGGAGTGTTATTGAGTTGTGTAAGTCTATGAAAACATTAATGATGGATCAGCGTGTTCAAACAAATACCAGTTCAGTGGAATTGTTGTGGAAGTTTTAGCTAAGCTTTCAATCATCTTACATTTGTTTCTTATCTGGAATTATCTTTATTTCTATTGTTTAAGGTTCTAACTCCTTTTTTTTTCTCTAGACCTTTTTCGCTGTAACGTTACACGCTCGATTAAAACTAGCCATATGGTCGCTGGCCTGCTGTACAGCAAACAAAAGTACAGCTGTCCCTTTCACCGAGAGCCGAGGTTCAGCGGAGAAAGGAAGTTGTCGGTTGCGAGTGTGTGACGTAGGAGAGTGTATTGTGTCAGTATCCAGGCAGATCAGATCTACCAGCAAAACAAGCAGTTGGGTTTAAGTGCGCAGTCAGCTTTGTTTGCCCGAGGTGCGAAAGCCTGTTCTGCTCAAAAACACGCACCCTTTCCGTGTCTGCGTCTGCTTTCTTGGAAGTTCTCCAAGTCGAATTAATATCATCAAAGATCACACACACAAAAGTTAAGCTGCTCATGGGTTAGGCAAAAGTTTTTTTTTCTCCTCTTCACCTGTCCGACCTTATTCTCACCCAAAATATAAGCTCGAAATTAAACATGAGTACACGCTTAACGTGTTTGTGTTACTGTACAACTGATAATTCAGCCCAAACGTGACCTTTGTCTTTAAGATAAGTGAAGTCACAATCTGTTCCTCACCTGTAATCATAAACACAGCTGTGTTTACATAGTTTCTTTTGTTATCAAAATGTTTTTCCATATGAATATATAAGTTGTTTTTATAGCTTTAAGTCCGTATTTTTACCCCACAGGTCGACAGGTTTCTCTGAGGTGATCGTGGTGGTGGGAGGATGTGAGAGAATCGGGGGGTTCAACCTGCCATATACCGAGTGCTACGAACCAGTAACAGGAGAGTGGAAATCGCTGGCGAAACTCCCTGAATTTACCAAGTCTGAATATGCAGTCTGTGCCCTCCGCAACGACATCCTGGTGTCAGGTGAGAACTTTCACTACCTCACTGTCGAACATTATGCTTCAATTCTTTAAGTAAATGGGAGGAAAATTGGTAACAAATAAGTAAGTAAGTTATTTATATTTATAGAGCGCTTTTCTAGACCATGGTCACAAAGCGCTTAAACAATCAAAAAAATACTAAAAATAAATAAATAAATATATATATATATATATGTATTATAATAGCATAGGTCAACACTGCTTGAAAAAGTATTTACATTGAAAGAGAAACACTGTCATGTTCCGTCATTATTTAAAACTTTTACACTTTTCATATTGTTAGTATATTGTATCTTGTTAGACACAAAACGGCTTCAGAAAAGTTTTTAATTTGTTTTTGTTCATTTCACCATCATTATAAATTGTTTGAGGGGGGTCTTTTGACCAAGATTTTCTTATTTGAATGTATCTAAAATGTACTTTGCGGTACAAATGGATTAAATATAAATAAAAAGAAAAGCACTAAGGCTGTCCATACATCTGCCAAGGAGCTTATCTCACATGGCTTTATGAGAACACATTATGAAAGTAAAACAAGCACTAAAAATTACACTGTACCAGAAATATTGAGGAATGGCGACACATATTTTAAGCCATTGTTTTCTGTGTTTTGTAGTTTTCTGTGCGAGCTGAAGCAGTTAGAAGCAAACAAGCAAATAATTACAACCTGTTTGAATCCATAAAAAACTGCACTACCACATATAATCACTTCTTGGTTCATTCAAGTGTCATCAAAATAAATTGAATTTTAAAAACCAAGTCAAATGTGACAAGAAAATAGATTTCTCTGCCCCCTTTTTTCTAAACTTGCTGCTCAAGAATTCCAGAACAGCTTTTAATGCTTATGTTTAGGGTAAACGGGGGGGATATTTTCCCCCCCTAGCACTTCTAATGAACATGAGATTCACATGTGCCTGTAAGGATTGGCTGAGTTCCAACAGACTCAATGTCAGTTAAAACAGAAAACGGTTGATCGTGTATGTGCTAAAACAAAGGCGGAAAAAAGTCCAGTTCCCTTTCCAGCTCTCACTGTGCCAAGTCCTCACGTGTTTTATCTGTTCCTGCGGTGGAAAAGTCAACCACCACCCACACCCTCTCCATCTCACACACACTCACAGAGGACCGTTGTCTTCTTTTACATGACTGGATGTTTTGATTCGTCCCATTCCACTGTAGCAGTAACCTGGTAAAATAGTTGAGTTGATTGGTTTTGGCGGGCTTCCACACGCGGCACAGCTGCTTTAAGCTGCTGACTTAAATAGGATGTGCCTCAAATAGAACCACTGAGTGCTCTTTTCAAAGAATGACCGTCTTCTTTTTTTTCCATCCGGATCACTGTTGATAAACACTTGCCTCCATGGGTTTCACTCAGACGTGTTTTGAGTGCAGCACTTGGTGCATATTTGTGGTCAGAACTTGAGAAGTTGACCGATGACTGAAGGTGTTGAAGTTTAAGGACGCTATGGAGGCTTGGTTTTGTATTTCATCCTTCATCGTCTTTCCCCACTTGGCCCTGTTTTGAGCCGTTCACACTTCAGATGATCAACTATTTCACAACAAACATAAGAGGACGTCAAGATTCCATCTCTGAGTAGAACACTTTTTATTTGGTTTGAAGTTTCCGTGGTTATCAGGTTCACAGGATACCCAAGTTCTCTTTTCTGAATCAATCAATGTATTAACTCTAAATTGTATACTTTTTTATATATTTTATATATTTAGATTTTGGATATACAACAAAAAAGGTAGGAAAGTAGTGGGGGCACCAGGGCGTAACAAAGACCGGTCCAACCACGGTTGGTAGGTAGCGATTTTCGGAACGTTACTGTGACCGAACAGACAGACTGAGGCCGCCTACATTTTGGGAGGTCTCAGATCATCCTCTGAACTTTTTGGTTGCAAAGTTTCGAGTCGTTAAGTTGTCTGGGGTCGCACAATGGGCACAACATTTGAAGTTAGCTCGGAAATCGCCATTCGGAACCTTGCCTTTTGCGGCCACTTTGCACCCAAATAGACGCCCGAACGCCGGTAGGTCATAAAATAGAATAGTTAGCAAGTTGTATAAAGAGAAGAGAAGCGAAGCTGCTGTCTAGCTAGTTCCTAATAATGGAAATTGCTGTCAAAGAACAGTTTCTAATACATTTTGTTTTACTTCGTTCAAGTAGGTTGGGAACTAGCGAATGCTAACTAATTATTATATTATAAACAATAAGACATTTTATTTCTTTTTTTCATGTCTTTTCTTAAATTAATTGGAAACATTATGTGCAAGATACATTGGATGTATGAGATTGATTTTCGTACCATTATTAAACATGCTATTAACGATAAATGGTAAATTGGACTTAATTATGACAAAAAGGAATGAAAGCAAGTTGCTAACATCAAGTAAGCTAAGCAGTTGAAGAAGAAGTTCTGACCTTATCCAAGAACGTTATCTCTCTGCCTTTTTTTATTATGTTAGCATAACATATAAGCAGTAACACATCTAATCATTGTATTGATGAGACAATGAAAAGATGATTACATTTTGTTGGGGAATTGAAGTTTAATCATATTCACGACACCCTTTTCCTTCTCTTATATCGCTATGGTGGCTCTGAAGTGCAAAACTCATTTCATAACGTGAAGGACAATAATATTCAAGGAGAAATCTTAACAGTTTGCCTTGAAGATTTGGGACCATTTTTGCTGCACAGAAGTTGATTATTCACTCATAAAAATGAGTGAATACATTTTCCCCTACTGAATTTACTTTAAAAAAATAAATAAAATTCCTTCAGTGTACGAAAGACAAACTTCAGTGACTTTCGATGAACCTTTGTCCTTAAAGTGGCTGACATCATGGTTAAAGCAGATATTTCCGTGGAGATAACAGAAGTTGTTATTCCTGTTAATGACGCATACTTTGAGTGCTCGTGTGCACAATACCTTCTTTAAGCTTAACAAACGTGTCCGTCATCGCGCTTGTAAGTAAATATTTCAAAAGATAGAAGCGTCAGAGGCAGCAGACTGTCTGGCTCGCTCAAGATTTCACACATAAAAAACCAGCAGTGACACACTTCCTCTTCTTGTCGCCCCTAGTCTGTGTTTGTCACAATGAGGTATAATTATAATGAGCGCCGGGTCTTTAATTTCACTCACCTGCCAACCACGGCCCACACACACCTGGAGAAGAAGGATTCTTCAAGATTCTGATTTTAACGTTTGATTTAAAAACATAGGTAGCGAACCGGACTCATCATTATTTAAGATACACTACATTCCACGGACGCTACACCTCTGAGACATTATAGATAGAATGTGGAAGTACTCCAGCGATCTTGTCAGGGCTTGTTAAGAAGTGTCGCAACATATGTGCTGCATTTTGAAACACCAAATGTTACAAAAGTAACCTTTTTATGCTTCAGGACAAGTCAATTTAAACATATAGAGGTGATCAATATTTACTTTATCTCTTTATTTTCATGCATTCTGACCCTCCGTCTTACACCCTAACCCTTATTACATTGTTAAAGCTGTCAAACTATTATTTTAAAGTGACATATGGCAGATATATAACCATCAATCTGAAGTGTCACGGGTGTTTCACAGGTGGACGCATCAACAGCCGCGATGTTTGGATGTACAACTCTCAGCTCAATCTGTGGATCAGAGTGGCTTCTCTCAACAAAGGTCGCTGGAGGCACAAGATGGGAGTCTTGCTGGGGAAGGTAAGCCCTTTTAAAATCTATTAAAATAAACTTTTTCAATTTCCTTAATGAATATGATAGATTCGTGAAGTCATCACCAGTGTTGTGTGATACGCAAGTGAATGATAATTCAGCCCACCTTATAACAGTACATTCAGATATTACTCACGTTAATGAATGCATATCTTCATACATTGTGCACAGTCAATTGTCTCGTATATTCTATGAATGTTAAATGTTCATCATAAAATGTCATTTTGTGGCTTCTTTAACTTTTTTTTTGTCATTATACAAAAAATGCAAAAAATGTATTTTGTTGGATAGAATTTTCCCAATTATTTCATTTTTATTTATTATTGGGGGCTTTAGAATAGAAATAAAGAAACGTAAACAATTGTATTTATTTCAAATACATTTCTAAACACTATAGAACCAACTGTAAAATAGATAAATCTAGTCAGATGATTTCATTAAAACAATTTTACTACAAAATGTATGTTGTACGGTTGTTTCATTGTCTTTTATCAAGAGTTGTCAGGAGTAGAAGGCGGAGATTGAGCTGTATATTTAATATATATATATATTTGGGAAAATTGTTAATAAGTTGTATTTTTCTACATCACCTTTCATAATTGTTAGAAAAAATAAACGGCTGATCTATAGTTGTATCGTGCAGAAAGGGAGGATTTCTTTTCTTTGTCACGATCACTGTTGAGAATCCAGTCATGATTGTTGTTTTTCTTTCTTGTGGATTTAAAGTGAAAACAAACACTTGATATTTGTTAACGAATATTGACATTCGCTCTTCGGACTGAGAGGGAAAGAGATTCGACTTTTCAGCAAAGCTGAATTCTTAATGGGTGTATAACTTAAACTGAGCCAAACATATCAACACGTGACTGGAACCAGCTCCATGTCAGTGTCGAGCACATAACCAGATGGACATTCCTGTTTGAGGGCATTCAGAGGTTCGCCAACACCTCACGCTTGCAGGGACCGCATCACATTTCTTCCTCTGCTGGGTTTGCATATTGCCTCACTCTCGAGTACTTATTATTTTCTAGGAATGTTATTTACAAGAAAGAGGGGGTCAGCGTTTTCCTCAAATAACAGTGTTTTTTCTGTCGTGAATATTTGTTGCTACAAATGCCCGTGGGCGTCGTTTATTGAGCTGTTATTATGGTTGTCATACAAGCATTTATTGTCTCTGCTGCAGCGGATCCAGGCCAACGGACTGCTGAAGGAAAAAAAAATGTGTTTAAAACGAAGACAAAGGATCAATGGCTCTTGCTATGGGAGGATTTATTTAGAGAGGCGATGTCGTCATATTCACACAGAGTTGAAAACAGATTTGTTGATTTCCTCGAGGGCCTTTTAAAGAAAAAAAGAGGCTGTTGTGCTCACGTTTGAGTGAGGTCGTCAGCACAGTCACGCTGTTCAGTTAACGCCTTTTATTTGCTGAATATACACAGTTTGTGTGCTGAGTAAGTGTGGAAACATTTTTGCATAAGATAGATCTGTTTTCTGTTTACCTACTTTAGAAATTATTTAAATGTATTTTGCATAAAAAAACATATTTGGTCGTCTTAGGGATCAGAAATATGGAGGCTAAGCTTCTCTTTTCCTTACAGATGTGTGGTGGCTTCAGTAGACGCACACAAACACACACGCATTCCTGGAATACACGATTCCCAGAGGATGTTCATGTCTACTTCCTGTGTCTGCCCCACACGTGTTTTCTGTTCTTTTATGTCTCTTCTTTCTTTCTGTAGCACCCTTGAGCCTAGAATGCTATTGTTTTTGTAGCCTGCTAAAAAAAGGGAAGTATTGAATTGTACCCGATCATTTTCTAATTATAATCTCTGTGAAGTTCCTTTTTTACAAGTGCAGGGTCAGGTGTGGGTTTGGTAAACATGGTTGTGTAAGGAGTCGCGTTCATGTTCAGGCAACACTCGGTGTTAGTCAATAAAATGAACGCACTTGCAGAGACACACTTCTTTATTTTTTACTGCATCTTTGTTTAAAGCCGTTTTCAGTTGATGGTGGGAGTTGTCCAATGCAAATCCTAATCTGAACTTCCCACTTCATCAACTTCTTTTTTTTTTAACTTTGTTTCCTTCCCTCCCTCCCTCTGACACACTCTTGTTTGTTCACTGAATTGATGAATAGAACAGCCTCAGGTTTTGTGTTGCATAAGATGATCTTGTTAATGATATTTTTTTTGTTTTGGGGCCAGCTCGACTTCATGTTAGCTCCAGACGATTTCTTGACTTTTTACCTTCATCTCGTCTATTACTCATAAAGGTGTTGTGTATAGTTGTATTATTTGTTTGAGTTAAAAGGCTATGTTTGGGTCAAAGGTTGTAGACATGGAACACAACAACAGACAAGTTGATCCGGGCTAATGTTTACAGCTTCAGGGCAGAGGCCAGGGATAGTGGCACTTCTTTAGAGGCTCTTTTACCTCCTGACGGAACTGGTTTTACTTCGTGTTGACATTGTGTCATTCAGAATCAAGAACCTGTGAGCTGAAAAACAAATATGCTTCCTGAAGACAATGTAAATTGTGCGTTGACCTCTGAACCCTGAAATTGAAATTGAAATAAGGGTGCAGGAGACCCCCACTAAATAAAACAGTTATGATTATGACTAAATAGCTTGAGAATAAGCATGTATACAACAGGAAGTTCTGTTCAAATAAGTCCAATTTTGATTTGATTCCAATTTTACATTTACCATTTGTAGAACATAATAGGGGAGATTTCCAGAATTTCTGCTCTTTTTGTTAACTTTTAAGGGGGCGAAAATAGGGAAGAAGACCCTCATGAAAATTAAAACTAGTGTTACTCTGATTATGTAGACTTGAATGTAGATAGATAGATGGATGGATGGATAGAACAATAACAAAGTGCAATAAAAAGAAATTGCAAGATGACACAATCTAAATCTAAGTATAAAGAACATAGATCAAAGAAAAAACAAAGACAAAGGATACAAAGATTAACATGGAATAGATTCATCTTTTCACTCCACTCCTAAGGTAAGGTAAGGTAAAACTTTATTGATCCCTCAGGAGGTCTCCTTCGGGAAATTGTTTAAATTGTCCTGCCCCCAAACTCAGAATTAAACAATCTAATAGCACAAGGAATTAATGAGTCCCTGAGTCTATTAGTGTTGCATCATGGGAGGAGCATTCTTGCTTCATCTGCTTCTCTGCTCACTGATGACAGTGTTGAGAGGATGACTGTCATCATCTATGATGGACAGTAGTTTGTTCAATGATGTATGACTATAGATCTCTCTGTGAAGGTGTTCATTCTGGAAGGTGGGCAGAAGAAAACATGTCAATGAATGTTGTGTGATTTATATAAACAATAAAAAAAAGTTTACAAATTGAAATAAATTACAATTAACTAAGTTTGGCTTAGTTTAATGATGGCTTAATGACACTTTCCTGCAACAGCTTAGTTTAGTTCCTGTGATCTGCTGATTAACGTTTTATTCAAAGAACTGCGTATTTGTCTTCCAGGTCTACACCGTCGGCGGCTACGACGGCCAGAGCCGGCTCAGCAGCGTGGAGTGCTACGACTCCTTTTCAAACCGCTGGACTGAAGTCGCCCCGATGAAAGAGGCCGTCAGCTCTCCGGCGGTCGCCAGCTGTGCCGGAAAGCTCTTCGTGATCGGAGGAGGTCCGGACGACAACACCTGTTCAGACAAGGTGACAAATGAACATCCAGACATGCAGCGCTGTGCTTCTCTCTGTACTTTTGAAGATTACAAAGGAAAAGGAAAAATGTAGTTCTCCAGTCAGTCGACACCAACCCACCAAAATCCCTGATCCCATCCCAAGATCTACCCGTCTGTGTGTGTTCATGAGTACATTTCAAGGTTTATTTGACAGGAATGGTGTAAAATCTTTCCTAAGGACTGGTGATGATGATGTAACATACAAAATATAATAATTAAGAGGGTTACAACACTTCTGAAGGAGTTAACAACACAATTCACAATGGCAGTCTCTGCCCTATTTTCCTTTGTTTTAAAAAACTGTTCTAATGAAACATCACACCTTTTTAAGCTGATGGCGCCACCTACTGACCTCTAAACAACATGACACTGTTTCATGAAGCTTCATCAACACATCACTACAAATTGTCATAGAAATTGACAACTATTAAAAATAATATATATATAATATTGTTAAATATTTTATAAACATGAAAAATATTTAAAATGTACTGTTCCCTTATTTATCTAGTGTTGTTATAAAATTAGGGTCAAGGTCACCCGGAGGCCCGAAACCAAATGTGTTTGTTGCCTCTCGATCAAGGTGAACCACCTCCACTACTGCAAATGTTTCATGGAAGCCAAGGAGGTCGTTCACCTTGACCCACAGACAACACAAGGGATACCTCAAACACATTTGTTTCTGGGCCTTCGGGTCATTTTGACACAAGGGTTAAAGTGTATTCAATTCACAATTTTTTCCTCCTTGTCCCTTTTTGATCTGCTGTTGTATTGATTCTTAATGGGTTCATCATTCACTTCATGATTACATTAAACCGAAAACATTAGTAACAGCGCTAATAGTGTGTGTGTGTGTGTGTGTGTGACAGGTTCAGTGTTTTGATCCAGAGTCCAACACTTGGCTGCTCCGAGCGAACATCCCCATCGCCAAGCGCTGCATCACAGCCGTGTCCCTCAACAACCTGATCTACGTGTGCGGCGGACTCACCAAGTCCATATTCTGTTACGACCCGGCCGAGGATTACTGGATGCATGTGGTGCACACCTTCAGCAAACAGGTGCGGATCACCCTCATCTATATTGTCATCGATCACTTTGATTGACGGCTGGTCCATCTCTTGATCAGGAGAGCTGCGGCATGTCGGTGTGCAACGGGAAGCTCTTCATCCTGGGCGGCCGAGGGGAGAACGGAGAAGCCTCGGACTCTATCTTGTGTTACGACCCGGCGACGGGGATCATCACGGGGGTGGCGGCCATGCCTCGACCCATCTCCTACCACGGCTGCGTCACCATCCACCGCTTCAACGAGAAGTACCACAGATGATACCAGCAGACGAAAAAACAAACGCACGAGAGCAAACATGGAGAAACTGACTCTTCTAATCCTTCCTTCTCAGACACAGCGTGAGCTCTATCGCCTACAAACTCTTTACTTTGAGCAACCAGCTTAACCTTCAACAGAATTCTGCGTCAGTTCCGTTTAAAAGCAGTTTTTAGGAAGATGTGGGAGACGGAGGACAAAATATTTAATCTCTTTTTTCAAGGATGAATGTTTGAAAACTTGAGGATCATCAATTTAAAACTCAAGTTTACTGCAAGTATTCTTTGCAATATTGATAATAAATACAGTTTAATTACTGTCATTTCTAGAATATGGAGCACCTTAAATTATATAAATGTTTTTCCCGAATCGTGCCTGTAACACAGCAGTACCATGGACGTAAACTTGCTGTATCCAACGCCCTAGATCCAGAGATTCCATCCAATTAATATCTTATCTAATCTATTCAATAATTTATGCCAAGTTTCTATCAAACTTAAATTCTGAGATTATTTTTGATAATAATCAGGGAATTCTAATTTGAAAGCACTTTTTTTTCTACTTCAACACAAAAAGGTTACTTAATGACTTTGTCATCAGATATATAAGTAAAATGACTTTGGTTATTTTGACAAATCCAAAAACTTGCTGTAGATTTTCTTTCTAAATGTTTATGTTTGTGCCTTCAACGGTTAGCTCTTAAGCTTCCCTTTTTCTCTCCCCACACTTCTTCTTATTCCATACTTCCACTTCCCGTTTGAAGCAAGAACATCTAAGTTAATAGCATCGCCGCTAACGTCAGCAGTTTTTCTTTTAATCTAACATACCGTATGAAAGTGCCTCTTACATTGACCGTGGCTACAGTTGACTCACTTGCTAGAGTCTCTGAGCCTAAGACGGGACGATATGCTGTCCATGACACATATTAATAAATGTAACAACCCTAAAGATATGATAAGATTGCCTGACATTTTTAAACTTACTTCATCACTAAAAAGTACGACAGTTAAATTTCTTTTTAAAGACGAGGTTGAAGCTACGCGAAGCTCAACTCAGGACAGCAACAACACAATGAAAATCAAGTGACGACAATGGTTGAAAGTAACCTTATGTACTTCGGTCTCTTATCTTCACTCTCGCTGTGTCAACACCTTTTTTTTTAAAACACGTTTGACCTATATTATTGAAATATTTTAAGTTATACATTGTTTTTTTTATGTACTTTTATATCAAACATGGTGTGTTTTTCATACTAATGCATCTTCAATGGTGTGGGTTTGTGGGTAGTTTTGTAGCAACAAGAAGCCTTTGTAGATCAAACTCAAAGGCAGCTCTTGACATGTGGGTTTTGAAATATGTAACTTAGTGGCTTTTATGACTGGACCTACAGCGGCCATAGATCTACCTGGTAACAGGGCTATTCACGAATGCTGACACCTCCCACCTGTGCACTTGCATGTTAAAATGTAACTCGGGGTAACCAAAGAAACCTCCAGGTGTGTGTGTTGGAGTGTGTGTGTTTGTGTGTCTCTAAGTAGCACTTGCGATACCTCACACAGACGAGGACTGATTGGAGTGAGTGGTCGGTTAAAGTCACTTTTTTTTTTAGTTAGTACCTAAGTGTTGATAGACTCAAGACTTTGCTGTGAATACCCATTTTAATGTTGTTGTGTATATTTAAAAGTGTGTTTTTCTATTAGTGAACACCCCTGTCGTGCACTTTGACAGAATCCTGTTAAAAGAAAATGGATGATTATTCTTTTTTTTTCTTTTTTTTTACTGTATCAGTAAATGTTCTTTGCTTTCATAAGACGTAAAGAAGAGTAGTTAAAGAAGGGTCCTTCCGCTCCTCCTGTTCGCCCCAAGTACTTAAATAAAATTCACAAATAATCTTTATATTGGGATTATACTATTGGCATTGTACAGTTTTTATTTTGCAAGCGAAGTTAATTTTAAAAGCCGAGACAGAGAAATAAAAGGGACATTAAAATCTAATAAAGGAGGAATGAAAGTTTTGTTCCTTGCTTAGCTTTAATATATCAAAAAAATATCATTTTTTTATAGTCTGTTTGGCTCTTAAATGGGCAACAAAGAGGAGCATGAAAGCACTGAAACATGTCAAATAGAAGATGGAGACTGATGAGTGAGAGCGAATCATGAGTGTGTGTGCGTCGTGTGATTTCACTGAGTATTTACTCATGTTGTTTATTTCTTTATTCATTTCACTTGTTGTTTTTCATACCATGTTTGCTGGATGCTGGTGATTTTGATTTGTCATTTTTGCGGGGGTTTACATATTAAGTTTGGAATGTATTTTCAAATCGAAACAACTAAAGTCATGAGTTGATTTCTCCAGTGAGTGTTTGATGCGGATTCGGTTCGATTGGATGAAGTCAAGTCAAGTGGTTTGATTGGAAATGTAACACGCCTTAACAGATTAAGGAATATGGTGTGATGTTTCCACCTTTATCAGTTTACTTTTCACTTCTTAACTGCGTGTGATTGTAAGTGTATGACAACCAACAATAAAGTTTTCCTTTTGACATGAAAGTTTCTCTGATTCAATTGTTTACTGGATACATTTGCATTACTAGAAAAAAAAGTTTAATTATGTAACAACTTTTCATCCATATAAATGTTAATCATGAATCAACAACATTTGTACCTCATTCAAAACAGCGTGTTGAAGAACTAAACTTAAACAGTTACCTCCGTAAGTGACAATACAACCTTTGCTTTATAGCCATTCATAACGTACACTACAGAATAGAGGAAGATGGATCTACTGACTGACGTTTTTATTTGTTCAGGCTTTTCCTTGATTTTCTGGAACTCCTGTTGTGTTATCAGTTTTATCTTGACCTTTAAAGAATATACTTTATTGAATTTTGTTTTGATTGTTTAAGCGCTTCGTGACCCTGGTCTGGAAAAGCGCTATATAAATAAAAAATACTAAATGCTACTAAGTGCTGTAAATATATTGATTTGAAAAACAAAAATTGAAGTGGAAATAAATAAATGGAAAAACATTAAAATCTAAAATATACATATTTTAAAAATTAATTTATTTTCCTTTATTTATTCTTTAGCTTCTTCTTGTACAGATGTCATTATATTTCTTCCGTAAAAAAACTAAAAAAAACTCAAGCGGGTTGAATCTAGTCTGTGATACAATGAGATCTGGCCATCAATCCAACTAAAACTAAATGTCCCCTGATGCACTGCAAAATAAAATATATTGATATTGGCTTGAATATATATATATATTGTTCATGTTCATGAGACCAGTAGTTATGGAGTTTGTGTTAACTATATACAATTATTTCATGTTCAGGTGAATAAAAGCTAAAAATTGATACATACAGTTTAATATAGTAGTTTTGGCAAATGGCAACTTCATGATAAATGTTACACAAAAATCGACTTAACCTAGATCGAAGACTTACTTTACGTAATGTTTTTTATTTTTTATTTATCTCAACTTATCTTAAACCCGAGAGACGATACGACTAAAACATTAATTATAGTTGGTTTTGTTTGTTTGAATAGATAATTAAAAACACCACCTCATGGGAAAGACAGTTTAATCATGTCCATCAATTTGATTAAAAACAGGAAGGTAAAAAAAAACAGAGGGAGGTTTTTAATAAAGTGTATGCGCACAATAACGCGTTTATTTATATCTGTTTGTGTCTTCTCACAGGCAGTTGGGAAATAGTGTTGTTAACGTCCAAAACAGCTGCTTGGTAAAACAGTGACCCCTGGTGGCCAAATCTTCAAAATACTAATGCTAACTGCTATACCTTCCTAGCTTACTATCCGTCTCCACACTTAGCAATGAATCAAACATGCCTTTAAAATGAAAGTGTGTAAGGCCACCGTGTGAACCGAGAACTCACACAGTCGTGCGCTCCTTAAAGAAACGACCAAGCGCTCAACAGTAAGTTTGCTCTTGCAATAATAAACCGAGTCTTGAAGAATAGATGCTAACATAAACTAGCTTAGCTGGTAATGTAATGCTAGCATGCTACTGGACGTTCACCTGCATGTGCAAAATATTTATCGAACGTGTCGCAAGTTGAGTAAGGCTGGTGTGTATATAATTGATGAATTAAAAACGTTGTAAATTAAACATATACGCTGTAAAATATTGAATGACTGAGATTGCTATTGTTGGCTAAACGTTAGCTGTGGACACTAGCTGTCTCTGTGATGCTGAGGCGATATTTATTTACTTTCTCGATTTCATCCTTTCATAGAGGCAAACATGTCAGGAGTCAAACGGAAAATTGAAGGCAACGACCCTGACTATGAAGACATTTCTCTGATTCAGAGCAGCAAGAGAAACAAAGCTGCAGAATGTAGTGGTAAGTCTGAGCTCATGGTGTGTTTTTGGATGTTTACGTGGAGTCAAGAATTGACAAACTCCTGTGATGCAGCCCGGAATGCAGCAGTGCAGAAGATTGAAGCCATCATCACTGAGCAGTTCTCCTTGGAGATGAAGAACAAGGAGCATGAAATAGATGTTATAAGCCAGGTATTTATAATTCTGCCTCACGCTTCATCCATTTTTTGCTCTAGAAAGTGGTTGGACACTTGTTTGTTTTCTTCTGCAGCGTCTCAATGAAGCCAGGAGGATGATGGACAAACTGAGGGCGTGTATAGTGGCCAACTACTATGCTAACGCTGGGGTGACCAAGGTCCAGGAGGTAACACCATCTTTGTCAACAAATGATAGTTTGTTGTTGCTTTGTTTTGTGCTCTTGTGCGCATTATATACTGAGACTGATCTGAAGGTCCATTAAGTCGAATGACGGAGGTAACAAAGATAAAAAAGACCTTAATATGATGGGAAAACTTAAGAAAAGTACTTAAGTAGTAAGTTATTCAATAAAAAGTAGAATATCAATGAGTTTTATTATGTAATGAGGTGATAGATACATGCTTCAAATGATCATTTAATGAATTATTTGAGATTTTTATTTTGTAGTTACTCAGTGATCAGGAAAAATCAAACTCGACAGGATTTATTTTGGACGTAAACGTACACAATTCAAATAAAAAATGTGCTTTTTCAAAATTAAATGTTTACATTTTGGGCAGTTTGGTCGAACTTTATCAGTCGAACTATACATTGCATGGCAACACAGGTGAACATGACATAGATGCAAATTATTTTTTGTTATTCTACGAAATGCATCAAGATAAAGAAAAGTTTAAATTTACTATTACTTTTTTCATATTAAAATGAAATATGACGGTTAATAGGTAAAAAAATAAGTAAGACAACATAGAACTACTCAAGACTCAATACATGATCAATTGGATTTGTTGTATTAATTAAAAAATGGATTGAAAACCTCATAAGGGCTGCATGCATACAAAGAGTAGCATGTGACCCACAGGCTTCAAGCTGAATGTCTTTTAATTGTTTATGTCTGACAGGGCTCCAAGAGTGACCCAGGAGTGCTCAACCATCCAGCCATCCGTCGGTTCCTGGAGTCTCCATCTCGCTCTTCTTCCCCTCTCAACCAGGGCTCTGAGACGCCATCTTTGGTTCAATCGGAGTCCGAGTCTCTGTCGCAGCATGGAGATGCAACCGACAAGGAGATCGAGGGAGTGTGGAAACAGGACGGCGGCAGGCAGGAACGCAGACCAGGGCGAAACACTGGGAAGGTACAGCAGATGACCTTTTTGAAATAACATGTTATTATTACGATTAAAGTGAGGTGTTTTTATTCATTTTTAAAGGACACATTTGGTGTGCCATCGGTGAGGAATGAACAGAGAGTAACCTATCACACCACAGGAGATGAGGCGTCAAGACTGTATGCAAAAAAGACCATCGTGGTGGGAAACGTGTCCAAGTATGTGGATAAATAATTAACTCGAAGTAGATGCATTTACATTTTAAATCACATTATATAAAACCAGGATCAAGATGTTCACTAAAATATAGTGTATTTTATTTTATTCAGAGTAAAACCATAACAGAACTATAAAGAGGGCAGAACTAAGTGTATTTGTCATTGGGGAATTTCATCATTTAATTTCTGTCAAAAATCTTTACAATTAGCATATATTTCTAATTAAACGTAAGCTGTTGAGTGACCAGCACCAAAGGTGTGTAATAAATAATGCAGTAGGTAGATGATGCATAACATCCCATCGCTCTTCCTAGTGGTCTTTATTCTGTGTGGGCAGAGAAAGTACCGCAGAGAGAGGAGAGTGTAGGATGGCTCAGCCGAACTTGCTAATGCTTTTCTCAGCACGGTTGGCTTTTTTTTTTAAATAGGTTGCAGGGATTGTGGTCCCTCTGGCTGTCCTGACTTTCATTGCTGTCTTAAGAATTTAGAGTCCAGCATTGTCCCTTGTATTCCTCGAGACAGTCACTTCTGCTTCAGTATTCTGTGTGGGCTGCAAACATGCTCTCAACAATAGCTGAAGGTCATTTAGTCATTTGGAAGTTGTTTTTTTGGATTTTTATTTCATCGGATTGCATTTATGTTTTAAGTAAAGACACAAAAAACACATAATGCTGTCATTTTAATTGATTTTCAAGTATTGATAATTTATTTAAGTGGAATAAAAGAGATTTTATAACCTGCTTTTCGTATCGAAACATTATAAATAATCCACTGTATAAACTACATTTACTGTTTATAAAAAAAGATCAAGCAGAACCATATCCAGGAGATCCATGTGGACAATGAAAATAAGAAAATAATATTAAAATGCAGTTACAATGCTGTTTATATTTTATTTCTGCTATTTCTCCTGTTATGCATTTGTTTCAAGTAATTTTATATTTGATCTTTTTCTGTTTCTTACCTTCTATTAAAAGTAACAAAATCATGTTGCATATGTATACATAAATCCAACTTTTTTTTGATGTATAATAATTAATTTAAGTCATCACTATTGACATCTGCCTGCATTCTTTCCCTCAGTGAATGTGATGCACAGTAAACACTTTTATCAAAAGAAGAAAATTATTTTACTATATTTTCTAAGGATTTTAAAGCATTTTCCTTTATTATTATTTATTACTTTAGATGTCTATATTTTAAATATCTTTGCCTCACAGATACATCCCTCCTGACAAGCGAGAAGAGAACGACCAGTCCACACACAAGTGGATGGTCTACGTGAGAGGCTCCAGGAGGGAACCGAGCATCGACCACTTTGTGAAGAAAGTCTGGTTCTTTCTGCATCCCAGCTACAAACCCAACGACCTCGTTGAAGTGAGGTATGTGTGTGCTTTATTATCTGCACATCTAAAAGACTAATTTATGACGCGCATCTATTTTTGACTTCTGTTGTTTTAAACAAATGTTCACTCTCTGTCAGCACTCTCCTCAGGCCACGAGAAGAAAGAGCGAGACAGTCACGTTTTAATTCACATTGTCTAATGATACTTTTAACCGCTGCCACACCTCTTAAACATATTAGTATCTCCTTATTGTTTTTTGAATGAAACAGATTGACCTAGATTCTTATCTGAACCTTTATATTAAACTATTTAATCCTGCCAGATTAACAAGATTTTTCAATACTCATTAGAGAGAGGCAAATGTTATGGTCTTTTCCATGTCATCATCGAGCACACAGTGAGTCACACTAGAAGTCAACATAACACATGACTAATGGTGGACACACCTAAATTATACACATGCCGTTTTAATCACTAGCTACAACATGTATTCATAGACTTGCTTTAGCCCAAAGCACAATGATCTTTCCTGTCACAGCTTAAAGGGGCATTTTCACCTTCTCTGGTTCATGTTTGATTCTCTTTTGTTACCTGATGTAGAAGTTCTACATGAAGTTGATGACTTTTTAAGGTTTTAGACCTCTCTTGGATGATCAGGTGGAAGAAGATGACAATATTTTCTTACATTTAAATAATCAGAAGTCCATGTATGGTGACATATATTTAATGTATTTTTTATTATTGAAACTCTTATATTAGGATTTTCTGAGACTCTTTTTATGTTTATTTTATTAGATCAAGTCATGTATTATTCAATGAAGATGTCACAATATTGACAGTTTCTAACTCGCATGTTAGTAAGCGCTTTAAATAAATAAACTTAACCCCATGACATTCATTCATTAATTCATTAATTTACAAAGAATGAAGGGAACTTTTCAAACCGTACAAGAAAGGATTAAGTTTAAGTCCGAATGTTTAAAGACTAAATTCTTTCATATCAGCACAAAACATGATG
Organism: Callionymus lyra; assembly: GCF_982586985.1. Taxonomy (NCBI): domain Eukaryota; kingdom Metazoa; phylum Chordata; class Actinopteri; order Syngnathiformes; family Callionymidae; genus Callionymus; species Callionymus lyra. Next base: position 6,355,565 of record NC_141833.1, read on the forward strand.
TTTATTTTTCATCAACAACTTTCACCACACCATTTAATCTTTCATGACTGATGTACTGAGAGGTCTTTTTTGAAAACCAAAACGACACGATCATATCTTATTTTGTAATTGTAGACATTAGAAGTAACATTCTCGATGTGGTTGTTGTTCAAAATGCCTTTTTCTCATCAGGGAAAAGACACAGACACATGATCACTTTAATCACACCTTTGTTAATGTGATATCAATTACAGCTTTACTAAATCGGTATTTCAAGCTCATCTATATTTATGTTTGAATATTTCTTTCTTATTCATGTTCATACTTGACATTTAAGAGGTCACTGATGGTAGATCTTTTCTGTGCACCTGAGCTGAGGGGTAAGCTGGCTTAGTGCTCAGGTATGAGGATGTCAGCAGATCTGAGAGTGCTGCTGACTGCAAGTGCATTGAAAATGAAGATTTATGAAAATGTTGAATCAAGAAAAAAAAAACTACGCCTCGCTCAGAGTGGGCTTTAAAGTGACAGAAGAACGCTAAAGTCATTGATTTAAAAAGATTCTCGACTCAATTAAATTTATGCAAATGCTGATTGAAGAGGAAGTACTGATTTCAACTCTTTTTGACTAATTAGAAGTTGTCTGGCTATTTCCTCAGATTGTATGAGGATGAGCTAGCATGAACAAACTAAACTTGTTTTTCTATAAACTGTAAGATGAAAGTCTGGCCTTTCCTTTTTTTTTGTAGTGAGCCCCCCTTCCATTTAACACGGCGGGGCTGGGGTGAGTTTCCTGTGAGGATCCAGATCCACTTCAACGACCCCCGCAACAAACGTATCGACATCATCCACCAGCTGAAGGTACGATTTATCTACTGCAAATACATTTTTGATTGACATGAATTGTTTTTCAAAAATAGTTCAAAAGATAGTCATTTTTACACTTTGAGGAAACGGTTTCTCTCATTTGAAAGGGAGACTTAAAAAGTTTCTGGATTAAAAATGCAAGAGGGGAAGAGGCAGGATTAAATTGACATATTTGACACAGTTAAAAAAAATGCTGTGTCTGTTTTCTTTCCCGGCAGCTGGACCGAACATACACTGGGCTACAGACGCTTGGTGCTGAAACGGTAAGTCAAAAATTTATCTTAATAATCCTAAAGACCATCCTACACTAAATTTTGTTTTTTAGGTTGTGGATGTTGAGCTTCTTCGGGATTCTCTTGGTGACGACTACATCCCTCAGCCCTCTTCTTCAAGCATGACCCGGAGAGCAGAAAGTCCCATTACAACCACATCCCAAACCAAGAGTCATGCATGTCCAGCTTCGCCGGTCAAGCAAGAATCCAGGATAGAGAAAGGTACACAGAAATGTACCCTTTTTTTTTTTTAAATATTGGACAATAATTCAGTATGTGAACTTCAGGTTTTTTGTTTATTGAACCAAAAAAATTATCCTTAAAAACAAAACAGGAAAGATATTTCTTATTTTTTCAATTGTAATGACGTTTTTCTTTTCAGTTATAATTTATTTTTATTTCTTTTTTAGTTTTATGAAAATGGACCAATTTTACATGTATCTATCTCATTTTTAGATGTCATTAAAGCAGAAAGTGGGAAGTCTGCAGGCGCTCAAGGCAATGGTCCTGCGACGGGTGAAGTCACCCCTACCAAGCCAAAACCAGGCGAAAGGGTCACACTTGGTTCCAATGGCAACTCTGCCTTCCAGCCCATCACCGCCAGCTGTAAGATTATCCCTCAGCCACAGACGCCGAGTCCTGCTGAGTCGCCCGGGAAATCATTCCAACCGATCACAATGAGTTGTAAAATAGTTTCAGGTAAGTGTCTCCATCTAGTGTTTAAGCTTTTTTATTTTTATTAATTTTAAGTTTGACTTCATTTTATTGGGTAAATGTATAATAAAGTAATATCCTGAGATCCCAAAGTAGGACAGTCCTGCATAAATCAACATATTATTTTGCTAAAACTTGATTTGTGACGGGTGAAGTTTTTAAGAATGTAATGGGTCAAATAATTCTCAACTAAATCACAAATGTATTTGTTTGCAATCATGTCCAACTACTGTGTTTGTATATTTAAAATACATACAAAATATTTGTTGTTTTGAATTACAAGAATGGATCAAATAAAAACTACTCATGAAGTTTAGATTCCCTGCTGAGAAGTGAGAAAAAATGTACCACTAAATCCAAATATACATTTCAGCAATCTAGAGCTTTCAACTATGTGTAGAGATCTTTAAATCTTTACTTTTTGTAGGACAGGGCATTAATTGATGAAAATAAATGAATGGATAATCTTAATAATGAAAATATTTTTTTAGGGACATATAATATTATACTACATTATAAATATAATATTATACTATAATATATATTATATTTTACTATAAGATAGGTCGAAATAATGCTTTGGATGAGCATGCAGCCCTTTATGTAGAAGTCTTTTAAATAGTCATAAAAATACATGAAATTCCATGTCTTTTTCTAAAATTAAAGTCCAAGCTCAAATTATAAATCAACAATGCCCACCATCCTTGACCATGCTGGCTATTTAGACATTAGAATTTGAATGTCAGGATCTTGAGATGTTTTTCCCCTAATTAAATCTAATTGTCTTTGCATTTACAAATGTTACAATGCTGTACAAAGCTCGTATTCTCTTGTTTGTATTTTGTACAGGTTAGGTTACTTCCTTTTATATCACTTTTTTCACACACTTTCTCATTAGGTTCTCCAATATCGACCCCGAGCCACTCACCCCTACCGCGCACATCTTCCTCCTCCACCCCCGTCCAAACCAAGCAGAGCTCCTCAGTACTCAACAACCCTTACATCATTGTGGACAAGCCGGGTCCCGTTATGAGCATGGCTTCGTCATCCACCGCCTCTGCAGGTGTATATTTTTACGCTTGTATTTGTGCCTGCTGCTAAAACAGTCTGAACAATGTGGGCTGTGGAAGTGACTAAGTACTCTGCCCTGCCAGATTCTATTTTTGTCTGCTTTTGTCTCTGCCGAGTCATTGTTTTCTACCTGAAAGTATAACCTGTGACGAATAAGCAAGGTGGATTCTGCATACATGGTTACCGTAGTAACAGCTGAAATAGGATGCAGAATTAGGTTATAGTGGTGACGCTGCAGATGTTTTTTCTGTGTTGTTGCTTTTATAACTTTGTTACTGGTCCACAGGGAGCCCTTCAGCCAAGCAATCTGCAGCTCAGGGAACGCGATCCCCAGCCCCAAAAGTACACACAGGCACCTTGCTGTCGTCTGGAATGAAGGTACGTCTGCAGTGATGCTAGAAGTGCAATAAAAATGTGGCCAGTCACGACATACTGATTTAGAGTCCCAGAATTATCCTGATCCACTTTCAAGATAAATTATGAAACATATACTCCTTTTTATCTCATTGTGGTCGGGCACAAAGAACTCAAGCACTCCATCTTCTATCTATGATGAATTTAATGTTTCTGTTTGATTTACAATGTTCTTGTGTACGCGTAGCAGATTTATTATCTTCGAAGCTCCATAAATAGGACAAGTGCTAAGAGTTGGAATTCCGTTCACTTCTTCGCTCTCGCTGTGCTGAAAAATCCTCTCCACTCCTCGCTATGCCCCGACTCCCCTCCCACGTCAAAAGTCTTTTATCACAGTAAAGTTCACAGCTGTGGCCTGCGAGCATCTGCAGTGGTTTAAAAGGACCTGCCGAGGCGACAGCAGGGTTATATACTTTGATAAATAAATAATGGTCCTGTCTTCAAAAATGGATTCTCTGCAATATGGACTCCTGAGATTGAAAAAAAGAAGAAGCTGCAATATCCTGAAATTTCTTTCAACCACTTTGGTTTTAAAGGTTGTTATCAAACAAGAGCCGGGGGAAGTTTCAACACAACAGCAGACGGTCTCCACGACAACTAGCCAGCAGCAGCCTGCCTCAACTTCGGCCCACCAGTATGTCACGGTGAAGGGAGGTCACATGATCTCCATGTCGGCTCAGAAACAGGCAGGAGGGTCTTCTGGCAAGGTTAGTGGAACTTTTCATTTACCAGAGTGATCCTGAAAAAATGTGGTGTAATCAAAAGTCTTTTTTTTTTTTTCTTTAAGATGTTTGGTATCCCTGTCAGCTCAACGCTCCAGTCTGCAGTCAAACAGGTTGCAATTAGCAGTGGGCAGCTTTTGGTGGCCAAGGGAAGCCAGTCCACAGCCAAGGTGGTGGGCGGGAAACAAGTTCTGGCTCAGGGAGTCGCCAAAGCCATAGTCAGTGGAGTTGGAGGCCTCTCTGCTCAACAGGCTGGCACCAAGGGAGCCGGTGGTTCAAGTGGCAAAAGTGGAGGTCAGAGTTCACGCACAAACAAGTGTCCCCCCGTGTGCTTATGAAACAAGGTGCTTATTTTCTATGTGTGCATGTATTTTTGTAGTGATGGCTACTCTCCAGCTGCCTGCTAACAACCTGGCTAATTTAGCTAATTTGCCCCCGGGGACCAAACTCTACCTGACCACCAACAGCAAGAACCCCTCAGGGAAGGGCAAGCTGCTTCTCATTCCACAGGGAGCCATCCTGAGAGCGTCCAGCGCAGGTAAGGACGTCATGTGTCCCACTTATTGCTGCATTTAGACTCAGTCAAATAGAACAGGAGCCTAGTTTTAATCACACATTTTCTCAATTAAGCTCATTATTTAGTTATGAAACATTAAAACGATGCGTTAATGGAAAGTCTTACAGGTTAGCCACACTGTCGCCTATGTTGGTGGCCCCTGGTGTAGACCATAGAGCCAAGTGTCTGCTTAGTCTTCACTGCAAGGCTCTTAGATAAGAGTTCATGAGGGGGAAACTTGGCAGCCAAAGTCCTTGCCCTAAATCTTACTGTCCAAACCCTTTATACATCTTGTCAAAATAACCTTATAAAACATATTTTGAATGTGACTCGACGACTTTAGGGCATGTGGGTGACGGTCACCATTAAGACAAAATGACCCTCTGAGCATGAGTCAGTCAAAGCAGTCTGTGAGCAGAAATGTCAGCTAAACAACAACTTTCATGGAATTCGGAACTACATGTCAGGCCTTCTCTGTCTACGATTACAATACTTCACACATCTTCCTAGAATGGTGGTGTTGATCTCGGTCATACAAGGTGCAAAATATTTTCATTGTATTTCATTCTTCGAAGCTCAATCAATCCAAATATCTATTTGTTTGTCCACCTTCACCGCACACATCAAATCTCTTTCCTTCAACATCTGATTTACTGTTGTTAAAAAGTAGACTTGGCTATGCTTAAACACTCGTATCTCTCTAAGTCACGATATCTATTCCAGTGGGCAACATAAAATGACTTGGTGGGCCGAATTTCTTGAGTTTGAGACCTGTTACATCGAAATTGTGTCCTCCAATCAATATGAACCTTCACAACTTGAGGTGCAATCGACACAATTCTGCAGTAATGAGTTTGTTTGTAATTTAGGTCAGCAGTCTCAGAGTGGCTCATCAGCAGGCACCGGAGGAACTCCGACTTCCTCTTCCTCTTCTGGCAGCCTGCCATCCAACCTCTCCTACATGTCATATATCCTCAAACAGACCCCACAGGTGGGTTCCAGATTATGGTGTTGGATTTGTAGAAGTAACAGTTAATTAACTCCCAAGACAATTTGGGAGGGAAATGTTGAAATAAATCGATTCTTTCATCTACATTTAGGGCACATTTCTTGTCGGCCAGCCATCTCAGGGCTCAGGAAAACAGGCTGGATCCAGCGTGGCAACCACCTCTACTACGACGAGTGGGAGTCAGCAGTCAATCCGGGTTACAGCCGGGCAGAAGGCAGCAATCCTGGCCCAGGTTAGTATTGAAAAGAGAAGGTTTTCAACCGAGTACGACAAGACACACAAAAACCATTTATTTATGTAAACCTTTGCTCAGTTCCACAATATTTCTTGTTCATTTATTGAAGTACCTGTGAATTAAATACAAATATTAGCATTTTTTTCATTCTCTCTTTTGCAGTATGAGAAGTGTATTCCTAAAAAAGAACAACAATGCATGTTTTCAGTTGCTGTTGAGCTTCATCCGTACTGCATGATCCTCCCTCAAATGATTTTCTAATGACCTCTTTTTCACATCCACAAGTAGAATACATTAAGAATAGCTTCTCGCCGCTTCAGAGGGGGTATGGAGATGCAGCTATATCAGACATTATTCAAACATACATCTTCAAAGAATGATACTTTAATTAATCATATGCAGCAGCAATAGTTTTCCTTCCTTTCGTTTCTTTTTTTAAACACGTCCAAGACAATTACGATCCATGTGACAGGTGGTAGGCGGTGCACAAGGGGCACAGGTGAAGCTGTCCGACGGTTCTGTCAAGATGGTAGCTGCTGGAACAGCGGGCAACTTGTCCAAGCCGGGGACCACCACACTGAGGATGACAACACCTTCCTCTGGCTCTGTAGTCACAGCAGCTGGCTCCAGTCAGCCACAGGTCATCTTTATATTCATCTTTTGCTCTCTGTGATGAAATACTAGTCAGTTATTTGTTCAGGCTTTTCCTTGATTTTCTGGAACTCCTGTTGTGTTATCAGTTTTATCTTGACCTTTAAAGTATACACTTTATTGAATATTGTTTTGATTGTTTAAGCGCTTTGTGACCCTGGTCTGGAAAAGCGCCATACAAATAAAAATTACTTACTTACTTACTTATTTAGAGCTTAGTAGTAGAAGCAGAAAAGTATTTTTTAATGTATTGATCTAACATAGTAATCCAAAATTCCTGTTAAATTGCAGTAAATATTTACTTTAGCATTAAAATTATTTTGTGTCCATTTGAAGGTACTTTTCCCAACTCTTTTCATAGTCATAGACTCGTTGGCATAATTTCAGTTTCAAAAATCAGGAATACATTTTCCGAATTATAAAACCTCTTTACAATATTCTTATTTGTTTTTTAAGTGTTTTTATTGCATATTTTTATGAGATATTTTCAAAAATATTTGTGATATATTTCATGCTCTGTCTTTCGGTGGAAAGTTTTGGTACCGAGAGGTTAATGACATGACCAAGACTTGAGTATTATGCTGCTGGTCGGCTGTAACGTTTACATAATTGCTTCATAACTGCAGGGAAAAATATGTGGTTACTGAAGACTTACTTTGGTCATGCCCACAGACCTGGTGCATAGATATTTGTAGTTTATATATCGATGCTATGGCATATATATTTCTGTTCATGTGTATCTGTGTTGCAATTGTGTGTGTGACATAGTCTTTTCCAAGTCATGTAGTTTATGATCATAACTGTAGTTCTATAGTTTAGTGAATTAATATATTTTAATTGTCTTAGTTATGCGTCACAAACATCTACTATATATAACTATGCATTTGAAGCAATGTAAAGGTTTTCCCAGCAGCTTCTGTCACTGCGGGGTTATAGCTTTCAGAAGATCACACATCAGTGCGGATGAGAGAGTACTTGGCGTAACCAAACTGGAGCAGACTTTAGATGGTTCGTGATGTGCCCACAGCATTTCTTAAGTAGTATTTTGGGAATGCAATTCAAATTTTTAAGATTACAAACTGACTGAGTGAATTATTCAGGGAAACGCAACCACCTAAAGAAATCCTGGAGGCTTCAGCAGAGCAAATAAATATGTACATGAGAGAAAACTCTTGGGAGGATTTGCTTAAGACAGATTTTATTGTTTTGGGGAAACTGGGAACAAGAACCAGGAACTCTTCTGTTATATTTACTCTGGTATATATAAATGGAAAGGTCATGTGACCAGTAGTTAGTGACTCTCTTAATGAATTGTGTCGCACGCATCAGTGTGAATTATGTGGATAATCATATCATGAACCCCTTTGGTCCTCTTGATGCTTACTGTGCATTCACTGAATCGCAGCTACTGATGACTTCCACAGATAATGAGGATGTTAGACAAAGTCTTAGTGCAGGCAAAGCATTTACTAATGTGTTTTGGCATGAATTGATGTCCAAATAGTCAATTAACAACTTCTACAGGACGGCTGACAATAAATATAAAGAAAATGATTATGGAATTTTTGTAACCAAAACAATAACTCTACAGTAGTTTTTAGACTTAAAGACATGTTTAAAATCCTTAGTTTTTTCAAAGATTAACAGTGCCCCTTTTATATTCATTCCAGTTATATTTACTGACTACATTACATAGTATTTCTCTGCAAGGCCCCGTAGTATTACTCTGTAAGGCTCAGTAGTAATACTCTGTAAGACTCCGTAGTATTACTCTGCAAGACTTTGTTGTATTACTCTGCAAGACTTTGTAGTATTACTCTGCAAGGCTCCATAAAATTTTATTGCAAGGCTCCATGATATTACTCTGCAAGGCTCCACGGGATTACTCTGCAAGGCTCTGTAGTATTTCTCTGCAAGGCTCTGTAGTATTTCTCTGCAAGGCTCCGTAGTATTACTCTGCAAGGCTCCTTTGTATTACTCTGCAAGACTCCGTAGTATAACTCTGCAAGACTCCGTAGTGTTACTCTGCAAGGCTCCGTAGTGTTACTCTGCAAGGCTCCGTACTATTACTCTGCAAGGCTCCGTAGTATTACTCTGCAAGAATCCGTAGTATAACTCTGCAAGACTCAGTAGTGTTACTCTGCAAGACTCCGCAGTGTTACTCTGCAAGGCTCCGTAGTATTACTCCGCAAGACTCTGTAGTATTACTCTGCAAGGCTCCGTAGTGTTACTCTGCAAGGCTCTGTAGTGTTACTCTGCAAGGCTCCGTAATGTTACTCTGCAAGGCTCCGTAGTATTACTCTGCAAGGCTCTGTAGTGTTACTCTGCAAGGCTCCGTAATGTTAATCTGCAAGGCTCTGTAGTGTTACTCTGCAAGGCTCTGTAGTGTTACTCTGCAAGGCTCCGTAGTATTACTCTGCAAGGCTCTGTAGTGTTACTCTGCAAGGCTCCGTAATGTTAATCTGCAAGGCTCTGTAGTGTTACTCTGCAAGGCTCTGTAGTGTTACTCTGCAAGGCTCCGTAATGTTAATCTGCAAGGCTCTGTAGTGTTACTCTGCAAGGCTCTGTAATATTACTCTGCAAGGCTCCGTAGTATTACTCTGCAAGGCTCTGTAGTGTTACTCTGCAAGACTCCGTAATGTTACTCTGCAAGGCTCTGTAGTATTCCACTGTGAGTCTCTGCAGTAGTACTCTGCAAGTCTCTGAAGGCCAAGTCTGTGAGGCTCTGTAGTACTACAACGTGAGGCTCCGTAATATTGCTCTGCAGGGTTTCATAGTTTTACTCAGCGATTCTCTGTAGTATATATTATTGTAGTTTAGCTCACTAAGGTTCCGTAGTAGTACTCCCCTAGTATCCTAGTAGTACTAGTACCTCCCTGAGGCTCCATACTGGTACTCCATAAGGCTCATTAGTAGTACTCCACAAGTCTCTGTATAATAACTTTGCTAGTCTCCATACAAATGATCCATAGTCAGGCGCCTCACAAGCAGGTCAAATCTAAAAACAAGTTGTCAAATGTAAAGGTGTTCACCGTGAGTCTGCAGCTGTTGAGACCTGATATGTGGAGATTTTGAAGAAAACTATGTAGCATCTCTTTATGTCAAACTAATCCTAAATAATGGTTTGCTGTTCATGATCCAACGACTACCTTTAAATGTGTATATTCATTTAGTATGAAATTCACTCTGAAGTTTCCTCCATATAGGCTGCTGATGGTGGAAAGTCCTCCCAGCATCCCTCACTCTTGGTGGCAGCCAACCAAGCAGCAGTGATCAATGCAGCCAAAAGTGCCAGTGCTTCTGCAGGCAGCAGCATGTCCAAGACCACCGTTGCCACTCTTGTCAAAGGGGCCGCCACCTTGTCGAGAAGTGCGGCCGGTCCCTCCGCCGCAGCAGTCCAAACAGCCAAAAGCGTAAGCAACATGCCAGTGGTCAGTACATCGAAGGGCCCTGGGTCGGCTTGTGGCCCTAAAACCAGTGGCACGTCATTGGTTCCCCCTGCTGGAGCAGGAAAGACCAGCGCAACTCTCTCAGGTGAGTTAGGAAGGGGAAATAATCCAATTGGAACATTCTAAATCCATGTTTTGATTCTCAGGTATGCTGAAGATCTCTGGAGGCTCGAGCTCCCAACAGACCGTCTTGACAATCCCTGCGAACCAACTCAAACAGCTCAGTGGCTCCGGAGGACTTCAGACCCTCCTGATGCCTGTGGGGAAAGGTAGTTATTCCTCTGAGTAGAGCTGTAGCGCTGAATATCCAGTTTAATTCCGGAGATTGTAAAATGAATAGTGATTTATTTGAGCAGTAGAAAATTGACTTCATCACAACTACATAACTCATTTCAGCACACACCTTACTTATTAAAACAGTGAAACTCCCATGATGCCTTTCTACACACTGCTCTATTTAGTGACCGCTGATTGGTCGCTACAATACGGTATTTTAATTCTACATCTATGTTGCTATGTTAATAGTGACCGGGAGCTGTGATTGGTTGGCACGGCGGGAAAGCATTATGGGACATTTCCAGGTCACTATTATTAATATGAATCACACCTTATATGCAAAGTTCAGTAAATAATAAGTTATAATAAATGTTGTTAATATAAACGGCATTAAATAAGGTTTTCACTACTTTGTGGAATTTGTTTAATGAGGTGGGTTTTCGGAACATAACCACCCCACCCATAAATAAGGGGTCACTGTATATTATTATAAATCTGTCTTCTGTCTTCAGCTGTCCTGCTCTTAACGTTTAAAAGCCTCTGTCATCGTTTCTTTTATCTTTTCTTCCTCCTGACTTTTAATCCTGTGAGAAACTGATCCTCTCTGTGTTTTGTAGTCTCTAAAACTCCAGTGTCCAGCTCTCCTTCCATCCCCTCCCCCAGCACCTCCACCCCCGGTGCAGCAGGAGTCTCCCCTAGCCCTCTATGCCCTGCTCCCTCCTCTCTTGCCCTTCCTCTGGCACAAGGTGAGGTGCCCCCCCCCCCCCCCCCCCACTATCCCCCCACCGCTCGCTCTTGCTCTAGAGATGATGGTTATGTCAACTAACATCTCGTCAGCGTCGGTCTCACTCTGATGTCCTTTTTTAATCGTCACAGTCAAGACGGAGCCGTGCTCCAGCACTGCTGTCATGGCCGCTCCATCGCCCCCGGTCACCTCCCCCGTCTCCACGTCCGCCCAAGTGGCCGCCGCGGCCACCGCCGTCAAGCAGGAGCAAGGGGCGGATCATTCCACGCACGACTTCATCAAGTACGCCTCGCTCCACTAATGTTGCGGCAGTTGTGTGTTGATGAGCGAATGAAAAAGTGAAACTTATTAACTTCTTCCTCCAGCACTGAGCACATCGAGACCATGATGCAGCTGCTGACAGCTGTGGTGAAGCATTTCCCTCTCATCGTGCCAGAGAAAAGTATGTGTGCGCTGAAATCTAATTCCAAGCACACAAACATGGTTTTCAAGCTCTTTTTCCTTTCATCTGTTTAGCTGAAGACTCTCATCCATTCTGTGCCTCCTCCACTGAACAATATTATTCCTGGAATATTGGAAAGCGCCGAGCCTCGGAGGTACTTTTTCTTTTTTGTTTTCCCTCAAACCCAATAAAAAAGACAATGTTTGTTCCTTCCATTTATTTATTTTAGAGCTTTAGAGCTTTGATTTTTTTTTTTTCCTCACTATAATCCATCTCTGGGGTGTTTGCTGCTGGACCACCGAGTCAGCAGCCATTCTGCTTGCATCATGTCCTCACATCAATCTGTTTTCAATGTGCAACTCTGCCCAGTCGTCCCCCCTCGTCTTCACTTAATGGGTTCATCAATAGTTCATACAGGACAAGTGTGTCTCAACGTGTCTCCCCTCTTATGAAAGAGTCTGAAAAAGAGCCCAGAAGGTGATATTTATATCTGCAGGTCACTGATTTACTCCTGAGACCAGAGAGTGCTTTATTCAAAAACTCCAAAAGGACCATTGGAAGGTGCTTTAGAAGCCAGACCAGATTTATCATGTACAGGGTAGAATCCTGCACCTGAATGCACCGCCTATATTACAAATAACATTCATCTTGAAAATACTACTTTTTCTTCACTTTTACTTTCTGGAATAGTTTGAAATGGGATAAGAACATACACCAAAGAGCAGGCTAAATTGTGACTCACTCTTAGTCAACAAAATGACCCACAAGGTGGTTCTCACTAAGGTCAGTGCAGTCAAACTCTCTTGCACCTCAGACTAAAGGGGTCACATTTTATTAAGTGACTGTTGTAAACTGATCAAAAAGAGCCTTAATTTGAAAGCAAAATAGAAGTAAATTATCATATTAAAAAGGAAATAAAAAGCTTTATAAAGGTATTTTTTTTGCCATGAGATTTATAAAATGAGCTTGAATTTTTATCTTATTTCATTGTAAATATTTTTTTTTAAATACTTTTTTATGTAAAAAAAATAATAATTGTGAAATTAAAATAAATTATTAATAAAAACAATAAAATTAAGAATAATAAATCCAGTCAACCACGGTAATGTGACATTATTACCATTTATGCTATTTGGTGTTTTTAAGATATTTTATGGTGCTTGACTTTTAGTTTTCATTTCTACAACAGAAATCTCTTAATTATCAAAGTGTAATCTTTGGAGAAAAATTCACAAAGTAAGAGTATTCATATATTCATGTTTTACACGCTCCAGAACCCTTTAAGGTTTATCCTGCAGTGTACGTGCAGAAATACATTTGTGATTTAACTAAACATGCAAACAAAAAAACCACTGCAAGGATGAAGAAACCTTCTCTAAAAGAAACGTTCTTTAAAATTCCTCTCTCTCTGCGCTTGATGGCGTCTACTGACTCCTTCAAGAAACATCTCAAGACTTTTATTCGTGCAGGCTTTTCCTTGATTCTCTGAGACTTCCTTGAGACTCCTGTGTTTGTCTCGGTAATGTCTTTACCTTTTAAGCATCTATTTTATCGGGTATTGTTTTGATTGTTTAAGCGCTTTGTGACACTGGTCTAGAAAAGCGCTCTACAAATATTACTTACTTACTTACTTGTTGCTTCTTTGATGAGCCAATCAGAACTCCGCAAACTGAACGGTGTGTTTTCTATTGTCTTGTGTCATTCATATGCCAATGGTGTGCTGTGAATAAACCCAACAACAAGAGTTGAGAAAGTCATATTTGCTCCTGACGTTGTCGAGGAAACTTGAAGAAGAGCTGACGCCGCATGTGTCCAACATATTGTTGTGATAAATGTTTAAAGGAAAATCTGTTTGACAGCTTAAGTGCACTTTTCTGAAAATGTTCTGTTGCAACTGAATGGACTAAATGGACTTAAACTAAAATATAATAGCCTAAATCACATGATAAACTGGAGGCTCTGGGGCCAAATCTGGCCCTCAAAGTACACAGGGTTGGCTCAATATTTAAATGGATTTATGTTCCATGTCGATGACCTATTGAAGTACCAGTATTTAGGTTGAGATTCTTATCTTCTGGAGAGATTATCGTTGTAAAACTACTATACAGGGAAACAGAGTTAAACTCCTCAAAGGAACTAGTGGGAATCTTTGGAAAAAAAACGACAAACTTCATTTTTGCAGCCCATAACCTCAAATATTGTTTGTGTGATTGAGTTTGACACCTCTGGAGTAAATATTGCATACAATCCGGACCCTTCTATCAGAATTATACATTGTATATTATATTTTATAGAAAAGGTCTAAAGTAAATGACTCATCTGAGCTGCCTAAAGCAGCGGCACATTGTTAGTTGTGACATGATGGTTGTGTCTGCAGCTCCAGCGGGCTGTGGCGGTGAAGCGAGTCATCCAGGACGTGTTGGATCACTCGCCACGTCTGCAGGCGCTCACGCCACCGAAGACCAGGGAAGTGGTCCAGTGGTGCCGGCAGAGGGGCTACACGCCACCGGACCCCGAACCCCAGTGCCGGGCAGACGACGAGTCCATCGAGGACATCCTCACGCAGATCGACAGCGAGCCCGGTGAGTCCTCCCCCGACTTCTCCTTTCTGTGCCGATCGATACCTCCCGTGTCAGCTAGGCGGCCCTGGGAGTTGTGAAAGTGCAGCCAGCAGCGGCTCTGGCTTGTTTGATTTCTTGCTCTTCCACGTCTCCTTTTATGTCTTTTGTAGCTTAAGGGCCATAAGTTCTGAGCTTCTCGGTGCTCTGCTGGAGACAATGTGGCGGATCGTTTCTTCTTTTTTCCTGCTCAGAAGCAGCATTTATTATTCATGGCTATGTTTTTTTAGCCACACTGGTGGAAGGTTCAGGGACAGATGTGATGAATGTCGGTCCCTCCTCAGAGTGTCCGTCCACACTGAGCTGCCCCGACGAACTGGTCCTGCGACTGGAGCAGATGCAGGCCCTGCTGAAGACGGAGCCGGAGGAAGGGGACGACGAGATCGTGGACATCGTCACCGTGACTCCCCCCTGCCAGAAGTTAAAGGTCAAAGAGGAGGAGCAGGAAACTGACACGGAGCCTAAATTCTATCTGGGCCCCTGCACGTCGGCCCAGTACGTCAGTGAATCAGCGGAGCAGGTCCAGAACGCCTTTTGTTTGGAATCAATTGAACACATTTCATTAGTTTTATAGCCTCAGAACGATGGTATCGCTTCAACTGGCTGAATCATATCTTTGCTTCTCAGATTGGCGTCAACATCCAGCCAGTGGAAGTGGAGAAGAATTTATTCGCTCCCGTTATCGAAGCCATGATTCTCAAGGTCGGGGACTAAACGACCTGCACAATATTCCCACTTGACTTCTGTCACTGTCTGACACTCTGATATTGTGTGTGTGTTGCAGGCAACAGAGCAGTTTGCCAGCGACGTATTGAGAGAATCTTTAGCCGGCGCCTTTGCCAAGTCACCTCAAAACAGGTGTTTATCATATCCTTTGTTGTGATTTTTAACGTGAATTTAAGCTAAATAAATGAATGAAATGTTGTTTTTTTTATAGAGCGCCAAAAGAGATCACAGCCATGAACATCCATCAAGCGATCTGCAGCATCCCGACCTGTGACTTCCTCGCCAACGCTAACATGGGATACCTGGAGAAGGACGAGTGAGCTGCTGCTGCCGGTAAAATGAAGATGATTATGTAAGGCGCTTAAAAAAAACCGGAGGTTTCTCAAGAATCACAGGGAAACTTTTCCATCTGCTTCTCTGATTGGCCGTGTAGCCGACACACGGATGATGTTAACATCAAGAGGCAGTTTTTTTTTGGTGGAGATTCTTTTCCATCATGAAGTGTCAAACTGTGACAAGAGAAGGAGTCCTTGAGTGACTTTTCAAGTGAAGAATATCCACCCGTATGTTCTGCTTTAAGAGGAGGGTCAGGATTTATTTAAACTTCATCACCATGGCAACCAAGGTCAGTGTTTTATTTATCCTGTTACCTGGTGTTTGACGACGGCTTTTTAACGTTAAGAGACCACTTTATTGACGTTTTTTTTTAAATGCGTTTTTGTGCTTAAATTACAGACACAACTCTAAGCTAAACACAAACTCTGAAAATAGTCGTTTTTTAATTCTCCCTCAACATTAACCAGCAGGATCATGGTTTCTTCTTAATGTGTCAATCAAACCTACTGATGGTGACCAACATGTGTTCAAACTGAGATGTGTGTGTGTGTGTGTGTGTGTGTGTGTGTGTGTATGTATGTGTGCGTGTTTGTGGTTGAACTGTTAGTGTCCAGTAAATTAAGTATGTATGATCAGCAGATACTGTATTTTCAATTTCAGTGCAAACCAAAAACATAAAGAACTAATATTCTTGTAATAAACAGAGACAGAAATGTGACTCTTTCCTTCTTCTTTTGTGTTTTTATTCGTTTTCTTTTTCTCTTACTCTTAAGAAACCAAACTCAGATATGTTTGTACAGATTTTATTTACAGTTGTCAAGAATCTTTACAAAACGTTTGTATTAATTATTTCCCAACAGAACAGGATAATTCAAGCAGATTTCTAGCAACAACGAATGAACACACTTCACACTGATGCACATCACAGCACGTATAGTCAACTGACTCATTCCCACAGCAGCCATTTTTTAAAAACTACATCATGCATATTCATCTCCATGGCAACAGGGCCGGAGGAGAGGTTGTGTAAAGTGGGGCGTCTCTCTATACGTCCTCTGCCTCCCTTCTTCTCCCGATGCGTTCAATTGCATAGATTCTGTTGTTGTTGGACCGGCTGGAAACTCTTCCAGTCCGATCAGTTGTTGCAGCCTCTTGGTCCACTTTGAAAGACGGCTGAGGGATTCAGGGCGAACTTGGTCCGTACCAGGTTTTCCTAGACGCAGAGAGATTAGTTTTTTTTATTTTCACATGCGATCACAACAACTTTGAGCATTTGTAACTAAGTAGTCCCTCGTCTCTGCTCAAACTTGTCAGTTATTCTGGCTTCATTTTTTTTTATTGATCTTTTCTCTGCTGAGTTCCATAGGCCTCGCTCCAGGGATATCTACTCCTACCATTCCTGACAAAACCCTTCGCCTAGGATGATCTCAACTAAACAAAGTGAGATGGAAACTTTGTCTGCTGCTCCAGGTTAGCAGTTTAGAGGTTAGTTTGTAGGTCTGAATTTAGTTCATCTTTGGATGGACTTTTGGGCTGAAAAGTGCAGAGGTAAAAGTAAAAGGAGAGCAAAGAAGTAATAGCTACAGATTTAAAAAGCACAAAGAAGAAGAATTAGCAGTCTTTTTTTAGGTAGGCCCCTTATCGTTCAGGCCGGTCCGATCAAAGAAACATAATAATTACATTTGAATATTATCTAAATTCTGTCTCTGTCAGCAGCAGGTTTGAGACTCAAGTCATTCTGGATTTGGACTATCAGTCTCAAAGGGCAAACTCTTAAGAGAAGGGAAGTTCAAATGTGTTCTATGACATTCAAGCATTTAGTCTCTTTACTGTTGCTTCCTCCCATATTGTTAATGTAAAATCTTGCATTCAAGTGCTGACAGGTTTTCCAGTGCTTACATTTGATGCAGCTCAACCTGCTTCTCTTTTTAAATATGAGTTTTTGGTTCACTCTTTCTACTGACATATGCATTTAAATAATAATTTAATAATAATATATATATACATATATATAGATTTTAAGTGATTTGAACTGGCAACTATTCTTTAATGCTGACATTTGTTTCCCTTATTGTGATGTTGTGGTCCTGTATCTCGGATACATAAGGTCAGAATCATCAGAATCTAAACTTGAAGTTTCCGATGTAACAGACTTAATTTCGAGGGGAAATGTGGGCTATTTCTCTTTTTAGGGGCTACATTTTTAGTTTTTTAACTCGGCCTATTGTAAACTATGTCAATGTTATTTAGGGCAAGATTTTTCCTACTGTAACTTTTCCTTTTACCTTCTGCCAGTGATATTTTGTGGCTAAATTGTGTCTTCTAAAACTGACTTTATGGGTATAGTGTTTCAGTGAAACTAAAAGAAATCAAATGTTATTATCGAGAACACAATGTTCAGCTGGCACCCGTCAGTTCATTTGGTTCTGGTAGCAGCTGAACAGATTCTCTGAGCTTCCTAACACACCGTTCTACGACGTAAAACGGGAGCATTCGCAGGAGGTGAACAGTGGAACAAAATGATCTGTTTTTCATATATTTATCGAAAGATAAACTTGACAAATGAAAAGATGTGAAACAATGTTTCTGCTGCTCTGAAAATAGTCTTAAAATACAAAATACTAGCTTATCATCAGTAATGGTTTCTAAAATACGGAATAAAAGCCGAAAAAACCAACTGATTCAAATGAAAGTAAAGAAGTTAAGAAGAAAAAGAAAATCGATGGAACAGAAAGATGGTGCTGGATGTTTAACCCAAGACTTTTTGGAGAACACTAAAAATACTTCTGGCCCAGTTGCACGGAGAGTTCAGGACACTTTATGAAAGGATGAGCTGCTGGCACACAATCTAGATCACAGCAGAGTGGAGTGACACAAACCCCTCGGAGATGATGAGGATTCGGCCCACACACACACACACACACACACACACACACACACACACACACACACACACACACACACACACACACACACACACACGCCGCCAACATGACTCACAGCGTCTCTTCAAAGGTGTCAGACGGATTTCAACTCACGCCGGATCATACTGGAGACAAAGAACCTCCACCTCTGTGTGTTTGGGACGCATCGATTCATCAACAGATTGAGAGGCTGAGATTTAAATCGGCTTTTGTTGACGAAGGCGGCTCGGCAGCCGCCAACAGCCTCATTATTGCTCGCGTCAATTTGTCAAATTGTTCACCTCCGACAGGACAAAAGCTAATGACGCCTCATCAGTGGTTGTTCAATACAAAAGCGAACCTGCTGAACTCAAGATCTCGAGTCCTGAAGCTGCTTCCCAGACTTTTGACTTCCAGCTACAACCTCATTATTAAGCATCCGCATGAAAATTGTCATTTTTCATCAACACTGAGTGGAAAAGCTGCATGCAATCACGTTAAAAAGCCACATTTAATCCCTAAATCCACTGCTGCCTCTCTTTTCCCTCTTGCCTCCTATTGTTTTTCTCTTCTCATTCCATCTCTTCCTCCCTTCAACCCCTTCCTCCTGGACCGCATCCCATTTCCCACGCTGCTGAACACAACAGAGGATTGTGTTTTGCTAGTCTGGCGTAGATGAGCTGAGAGGCAGCAGAGGGGCGAGGGCGGGGAAGTAATGAGATGCAGCGTGTGATAGATAGTGACGGAGAGGCAGAGAAGTGGAAGAAGGCGCGTCGTTTGATGGATTATATGGTGAAAGTGCGATGTTGCAGTGCTGCATTAACAACAGAGTCGGGTGTGTTTGTGACAGCAAACCCAGCTACAAGTTGGAGTCAATGATCCGAGGAGAGGAGAATGATTTTGAAACTCTCGCCTGAGCCACTTGAATTCCTTACCCTTTTTTTTATACGGTGCCATGTGAGGCAATTTAATGCAAACAAATGCTGTGCAAAGTTTACATTTTTCAATTACATTCATCACAGTTCTAACATTGATTAACTTGGATTAATTATAATTAAACATTACTTTAAATAACCTTTGTTTTTGCAAGAGATTCAGGAAAGAAGGAGATATATTTACAAGCTAAATGTTTTGAATCAAACGCAATTAACAAAAAAAAATATTTAATCTACATTAACGTTTACTTCCTTTTGAACCAGCTACAAGCCAATATAATTTGTTTTGACTTGTAATTAAATTAATTATTGTGGACCAGCACTTTTTTTTATAACTTGTTTTGTTTTGTCTGTCCTGCTTTGGACATGGTCTATCAGGTACTCGGGATGTTTACTTGATGACGTTTCTCATTTTAAAGAGAACATTTTTTTCCACTGAATTTGAACTACTTTGTTATTCTAAAGTACCACAAGGAATTACGACGTACTAGAACGCACCAGTAGGCTTGTTCAGGAGGCATGCAGTTGGTGGAGGACCCTAGGCCTTTACTCCAAAACTTGATCCATTCCTTGATTCTAGGGACCTTGGGGCTCCAGTGGCTCATGGCCAAGTCCTCAAGTCCCCTGACACCCACTGACCCCTACCAAGGTATCTGGTCGGAGGGCCCTAAGAAGGGAAACCAGACAGCCACTTGAGTCCATCTGGCCCTGCTTAACCCAGGAGCCCGAGACCGAGAACCAGAGACACTAGAACGGGACTTCACTAAGTCCCCTCCTCTACATTGTGCTTTTGCCATGTCTTGTCGCTGTAATTAAAATGACACTGCATATTGTTCAACTATTCTTGGTAATGTTTGTTTCTCTACTGACAATACCATCTTTTTAACTAATGAGAAGAATCTTCTGTTCCACTGCTTCTATGTAGGGCAGAGTAATTAGAACCAGCAGCTCCTCCGGGCCACTTCCTGTTTTAAAAAACGCTGGGTCACTTTGAGCACCAACGATACAGATCGCTGCATCAGTACAACAAGAAACACGTTGCCATGGTGACCAAAGTCTTCAACCTGGAAACGCTGTTGGAAGAACGACGCACCCACCTCTCCTTTCAGTGTGGCCCTGAGCTCGGCCGCCTCATGTGGGACACCCGGGTGTGCATCAGAGAGTGTGGTCGTGGTGGTCCGTGTGGCACCGGCGCTCACCGGGGGGTCGGAGTGTACGTTATTGCTCGCTGAGAAGATTGTACTCCCGCTCTGGTGAATCCCAGCAGATCTCTGAGCCCCGCCGTTGTACGCCGCCTGGTAGCTGGTCTCCGGTTGGATGTGGAGGGTGTTCGTACCCGGGTGGCTTCCGGGAAGTCCGGCAGGTTTTTTGGCGCTTTTAGCAGGTCGGACACCAGTCCATGGCCTGTACTCCTGCCTGGAGACACAAGCATTTAAATACACATTATGAACCCCCAAATAAAACAGAAAAGGATTTAGAGATATGAGTCAGGCATCAGCTGGCCTACTTGTTGTGATCATTCACAAGACCACCAGGACAGACCGGATAATAAGCTTTTGTTTCTACTCGGGGTTAGCAATATGAAAGAATGTTCTATTAGCGTATGGACCATTTTATATTATGATAACGATATAGCACAAAATAGTTTTGCATAGAATTTCTGAAAGATGTTTGCTTTTTGTCACCCTTTCTTTGGGAAATTTGAATTGAATTTGAATTGATGAATGGCGTTGGAAGCGATAGAAGAGAAATGACGTTCCAAAGTTTGGGGTAACCCGTACAATTTTGTTTTTTCCATTAAAACTCACACTTTTTTTGATCAAAAAGTTGAACATATAGGCAAGACTTTGGCTCTTGCATAACTTGGAGCTGTGCTTTGGGTCATTGTCCTGTTGTACGGTGAGACTGGTTCCAATCCAGTGCTGTCTACAGGGAATGGCATGGCGTTGCAAAATGGAGTGATAGCCTTTCTTGTTCAAAATCCCCTGTACCCTGTACAAATCTCCTTCTTTACCAGCACCTGACCAGCACCAGACCTCCACCATGCTCGACAGATGATGTTCCAGCATCTTTTCAATTGGTCTGCGTCTTACAAATGTTCTTCTGTGATCCAAACACCTCAAACTTTTTTTCTTTACTCTGCCTAGAAGGCCAGAATCCCAGAGTCGCCTCTTCACTCTAGATGTTGACACTGGTGTTTTGCAGGTGCCATTAAATGGAGCTGCCAAAAGAGCACCTCTGAGGCGCCTATTTCTCAAACTAGAGAATCTAATGAACTTGTCTTATTGCTCAGTTGTGCACCGGGGGCCTCCCACTTCTTTTTCTACTCAGGAAAAGCAGTTTGTGCTGCTCTCTGAAGATCCTAGTACACACCGTTGTAGGAAATCTTCAGTGTCTTTTTTTTTATTACATGGATTATCCTTGAATTCTAAGAACATGAAAGTTTTCTTTTTTTTCTGGCCATTTTGAGAGAACAATGGAACCCACAACTGTGATGCTCCACACACTCAACATGCTCATAGGGAGGTCAGGTCTTATCGTTCATCGGCCTTCTAACACAATTAGCAAACACAATATTTCATTAGAACACTGGAGGGATGGTTGCTGGAAATAGGCCTCTATAGACCTATGTAGATATTCCATTAAAAACCAGACATTTCCAGCTAGAATAGTCATTTATGACATTAACAATGTACTTTCAAAATAAGGAAATTTCTAAGTGACTTGAAATTGTCCGTTTTTCCGGGTGTCAGATTTGGCCCGATTTTTTTTTTTTAAGTCGTAACATATGTGCAAAGTGCAACTTATTCCATTATGGGGGTTGCGGGGGGGGGGCCGGAGCCTATCCCAGTTTCTTCAGGAGGGGGGGGGGGACACCCTGAACAGGAGGCCAGTCTGTCGCAGGGCACACAACGCACGCAGCCTACAGACAAGTTTCCAATCAACTTCTTTATGTTTTTGGACTGTGGGAGGAAACCGGAGTTCCCGGATTTGGACTAGAACAAATAAAACATTTTTGCATTTATCTAATTTTATTATTTGGATTTTCTCCACAGCCATGCTTAAATGTTTGATAGGTATTAAGAGGTTAATATTAAGCAGGAAAAAACGTATTATATAATTTAAAAAAAAGAAGAAGCCAGACCGTTTTGGATAAAAATATCGTAGGTCATTTGACATTGTCTTGGAGTACATCGCTCCAAATAACTTTTAACAAGTTGTGAGATTCTGGGTCAGTACCTGTAGGAGCTGGTCTTGCTCTCCTCCAGGGTGTCCAGGGACTGATGAACCCGGCTCTGAGTGCTGTTGTCCTGGGACACGTTCTCCGTCCTGTTGGCACCCGCGGCGATCCAGGGGGGGTTATCCTTCCTGGGGATGGGCCAGGGTTTGAAGTCCTGCTTGTACTGGGTGACGCTGGAGAACGGGACCCCGGGTGGCTGGTGGTCTCCTCGGGGAGGGCGACAAGTCTCCCTGCGCACCGTGAAGGCTTCCCGGGTCCCGCCGCCGCCGGCGCCGGCTGCCGCTCGCTCCGACACCAACACCTGCTTGGCCACGGACCGAACCTCCTGCTCCCCGATGTCCGAGTAGTTCTGGATGGTGAGGGGGACGGACAGGTCCGATTTCTCCAGCTGGTCCCAGAAGCGAGCCAGGCAGCAGACTCTGCTAATACACGGCCAAGCCATGGCACGGATGTGAAGTGCAGACGCAGAAATAGAAAGAAAAGAAAAAAAAAGGCTTTACATCCAGAAACTGAACTCCTCTCGTGTTCGATCCTGAGTTCTTACGATCCCTGATTCCATCTCAGCAGAGAAGAGGAGCCGGTCCACCGGGGAGCGTCTAACCACGTGGTGTGTAGTGGCTCCACTGTGCAGAGGAATGTGTTGGAGCGACTCCTCACGTCTGACACTTCCATACCATAATCTATGTCCCAATCTTTTTTATTTTACCTTCACAGTAGCTCGAGGTTTCCTCTGAATGTTCTCTTTGCAGACTTAACCAAACTGCTGGAGCTCTCGTTCTACTACACAAGTGCAGCTCTTCAAGGACCCTCCCATTCCGCAGTGGTCAGTACCTATCGCACCGCCTTTTTAGTCGCTCTTAGGTTGGCTTCTCCTTCTTTTTTTTTAGTGTTTTGAAATGATAATAACGTCTAGTGTGTGACACAATGAGTCTTAAGTCCTCTAAAATAGAATGTCATTGCTGAAAGTACCCGAAGCTCCAGGGGCCACATTTTATACAGTGTAAGTTGTGAGGAGCCATCGATCAAAAATAGAAATGGCGAAAAGCCTGCACACAATGGGAAACAAACAAAAAAAACAAGTCTCAAGTTACTACAACGCAAATATACAGTATATATTTATATATGTATATATATATATATATATATGTATAAAATGTGGCCCCTGGAGCTTCAGGTACTTTCAGCAATGACTTTCTATTTTAGAGGACTTAGAGGAATTGTGTCACATACGACGTTGTTATCACTTCAAAACACTAACAAAATAAATTTTTGGATTTTTTTGATGGGCAGACCTAATTAAAGAACACATACACGTAAAAACAAAAAACCCATTTATATAATATTGATGTCGTTTTTTCTATATTTATTCAGAATTGAGCTATAAATAATAGAAACAAGTAAAGAAAAACATATGTTTTTGTTTCTACATAATTTAGAACTCACAGGGGCCACATGAATGCAGTCTAAGGGGCGCACTTAGTCCAGGTCTCCTGTTTACCATCACTCATCCACCTCTGAATTAACGGGAGTTAAAAGTATTACAGTACTGCTATCTGCTGGTCACTGGTCAAAACTGCATTTAAGTAGTGGCCAAAACATTTTGTATGGTATAGTTAATTAAATCCAATTAAAACCGTGACCTTGATAAAGAAGTGTGTTTTCCTCTTAAAACGTACGATTGTTTGAACACTTTATTTAGGCTCATAACTCATCTTACAGTTTGTTGACAAATCTTTGCTGAAAAAACAAAAACAAAACACAATGCTGTCCATGGTGCTGAAAGCAAATAATAACGTCAGTAAAGGTTATTTTTAAGGCGCCTTCTGGACCAGGATCACAAAGCGCTTTAACAATCAAAAACAATACACAGTTAAAATATATACTTTAAAAGGTCAAGACACATAAGACATACACAAGAGTTCCAGAAAATCAAGGAAAAGCACAAATAAAAATGTCTTAAGATGTTTCTTGAAGGAGTCAGTAGATCCATCAAACACAGAGGGAGAGGAAGATCGTTCCAAAGCTTAGGAGCAACAGCCTGGAAGGATTTCTCTCCTCTGGTCCTGAAACGTGTTCAGGAACCATCAGTAGATTCTGATCCACAGACCTCAGAGCCCGAGCTGGGGTGTAAGGCTGGATCAGATCAGTGATGTAAGGAGGAGCCTGACCATGAATAGTTCTGAAAGTAAGAACCAGAATTTTAAAGCTGATCCTGAAATCCTATGTCATAACTAATGAACAGAAGTCCTGCATGAGGTCACAATAATACAATAAAATGGACATAGGCGGGTTTGTCACAAGTGGTCAAAGGATATGTCAGGAACTTTTAGTCCATAAACTATGTGAGTAAATCAGGGCGGGGTCTAGGCAGGGGCAAGAGGGGTCCTGACACAATGCCCCCTCAAGATTTGGGGCTGCCCCCTCATACATGCCTGTCTAGACCCGGCCCTGGAGTAAATGCAATTTTACTAAATAATGTTGCGCTTTTATAAGGTTATTAGTGATGCTTTTTGTGTATGTCGCAGCTGTAGCTGCAATGTAAAGAGACTTGTGCACTGGTTTTGGTTCCTCACTAAGGGAAGCGCTTATTGTTGCCATGGAAACCACACAGACTCGTAGTCGTAGTGATATTATTAGTGATACGCTGATGTTGTGCTCATTTGATATTTCTCTTAACGTCTTATATACCTACAACAGAACATGGTCGGATCTATGTGGATAAATGACTTTAAAGTAGTTATTAAGAGTTGGATAAATTCAAACGAGCGCCCCTGAAGGCTCATGTATGAATTGCATGGCCCGCCACGGCCGTTTGGAAAGGTTTCCCATAAATAGCCAACATATTTACATATATATTGGAATAGTTCAACTTTACATGTTACTTGTAAAAGATCTTTATATGAAGACATTTTTTAAATCCTCTTTTTAATTTGTCTTGTGTGTGCTTTTATATCTTATCGAAATGTATATAAAATGAAATATTTCTTAATTTATTGAATGGTATAATGGCTATTTTAAATAGTAAAATATATGACAGATGCAGTCTTTATATTAAAGGAATTCAAAACAGTGAAATAATTCCGGGCAGAGAAGTTTTCAGAAATTTCAGTTTTATATATCTACACTCAAATGTTTTTATTTTTACTTTGTTTATTTAACTATATTCAACTTTTTCTGGCTGATCATTCCTGGCATGATAAATATTTTTGCATTACTCTATTGACACGGTTAAAAAGCACGAGTGGTTGTTTTGACGGATTGTCCCTGAATGCAACATACTTCCGTAAACCTCCTGCTCCGCCCACTGAGTGGAAAGAGAAACTCAAACCTCTGTGAAAACAAAAGGTATCTGTAACCGAACGACCCTGTAAGTACAGCAACGATTAAGTATATACGATAAACCCTCGACTTGGGCTTTAATAGTCGCGTTGAGTGCTCATGATAAAGAAATAAAGAGGTTTCTGTCGCTACACGTGTGTCTGGGGGTACATAAACAACGCATGCGCAGTAGCACAACTGTCATCTCTTGGCTACAAATAAAGATCGACCATATATTATATGTTTAAAACATACTGGTATGTTAGATCCATGAATTAAACTTTATATTATACACCTCAAATTCGTTGACTCAATTGTCATAATTATTTTATTTTACACTAAATCTGTTCTCCTTCACGGTCACATTAAAAAGTGATTCAAAACAACATTTATTTGCTCTCAACCTCTCTCCCGTTCCAGTGGTAAGTACCTGATGTAATATACTAAAGCTTACATTACTGTTTATACACCACATGACGCTGCTGCCTCTGGCCCAGTTGTGAAAAATAATATTAAATAATAAATGTGTATATTTTAAGTGGAAGCTGTGCAACATTCTTTACCTCACACTTCTTTGATTTGTATATATTGTTTGTTTTCGTAGTTGACATGGAAAGCCTGCCCAAGAATAACTTGAGATATAAAGATGTGGACTACTGGGATGAAAGATACAAGACGGAGATCTGTTACGACTGGCTGGGAGATTTTTCCAAGTTCCAACATCTAATCGAAAAACACATCAAGAAGGAAGACTCCATCCTTATGCTTGGTAAGTCGATTCATTTACTTGCTTTTTGTAAAAAAAACTCGAGTTAAGTTCTTTAGAACAAGTTGGGCTCACTAAAGTTTCTTTTGGATGCTGGGAACCTCTTTTACTACTCGTCGCCCTTAGTCAAAATTATTATACCTTAAGATAATTTTATTATAAGTATACTTATCGTAAAAATAGTAAGTATTCTAGGGTAACTTGTACTGTACCAAAAGTGTTATAAATTGGAAAATTTGAAGTAAACTGAAGTATAATTTTGGTTATATTAATCTCTATACTATTAGAACCTTAAGTGTTCTGTTCAGATTGTTTATACTGGTGTTTGGAGGTACATAACATTCGAGTATATTTGTCAAATAAAGATTCATCAACCATTATAGGCAAGACCACAATAATAAAGTTACAAATCCTTAAAAAAAGGGACTAGAACTTGCCTTATGAAAAAGGTATTTTGAATGTTTCAATTTTTTGTGTGCATGTCTTTAAAGTACATCGATAATGCAAATGAGCACACATTCTTTTTGCTAAAAACCTGAACTCCAGTACTGCATGATCATACACGTATGGATTTATGATGAGGGGATGATGGCTCAAAGCAAATATTTTAGCTTTGTATTGTTTTTGATTGTTAAAGCGCTTTACAAATAACCTTTACTTTACTTACTTACTTCTAAGTCTTCTAATGTCTTTCTAGCAATAACACAAGTCTTTGGTCTTCTGCCACTGATCACCACTCCCATAATGCTTTGCAAAATTTACTACTGGACCACCACAATAATACTGTTTCACAAAGAAAAAAATAATTCTAATGTAAGTGTGACTACAAGTATACATCAGTGTTCTATTTTGATGCATGTATCAAATGTAAACTACTTTCCTTTTAGTATATAATAAGTATACTATCAGTACACTTGAATATACCTTTGCTTTCCGGATGCCTAAAGTAAACTTCTTGTCAAATATGTTGTAATTTACTTGACTCTCCACTAGATGTCAATGTCTCCTCAACGATGAGTACCTGCTGGCTGTCGCTGGGAAATTTGGATATTAACAAAAATGTTGCGTTGTCTCTTATATTTGTTCGTATTTCACTATCCTTCAAATAATATGTAAAGACAGCCCTGTATACATAGTGTGTATTTCAACAAAATAAAAAAAAACCTTAAGTAATGATGTTTTATTGTTTTTGTGTACAGACAAAGCCACCAGCTGTGAGTAGGTTATGCTGTTACCTTCCCAGAACCACAGAGGGCTCTAGTGTTCCATCTCTTTCATTGAGTCTTTGTTTATGTTATGTGTTGACAGCTCTTTACAGTGTCTGAGCGAACAGAGGAGGGGACACACTTGTGAGGTTGTCAAAATCCGTGAGTTTTGTTGTTGCTCGTCTTTTGTGTCGACAAGACAAGAACGCTCAGATAGCTGCGAATACAAGGAGGTCTCTTCTGTCATGTCGTGTGCAATCCTCTGGTACTTTGCCGGCCTCAAAAGTCGTGTCGAAAGATCTGACTGACGGCTACACATGGGAAGGAAAACATACTTTTTTTCTGTGCATTCTGAGTCATACGCCCACCTACAGCAGCTTGAGTGGGCTCAGATGTGGGAGCATCCTCTGCATTACACTGCAGCAGGAACAACACCTTCTCACTGCGTGTGAATTTTTACCCCCATGTGAAAGCAACTGTGTCACTAGCTAGAGCTCTCATTTTTGCCAAATTTATTCCCCCAGCACGTTCCCCACAGACATGTATTCATATGAAAACCTACTGTAAAGATGCGAGGCGTCACGTGCCGCGAGTGAAGAAGCTCTTAAAAGCCCTCAAATCTGGTCACGCTTGGACAAGCGGCTGCCACAGTCACACGCGTCTCCTGAGAGACTGTTGGCTCGTATAAAATGCTCGAGTGAATCGCTGTCAATGTTCGAAGAAGCATAACTCGTCTCATAAAAGGAAGCGGTGATTAAATGTCGCTTGTTTATGATTGAAGGGAAGAGCAATTTAAGGGATCAGATTTGTGCTTATATCTGTTACCAGATGTCAAAAACTATTTGTATGAACTGTATTGAAGCCAAACTATTAAAGTACATTTCTTCAGAGTATCTGCAAAAATGGTGAATTGTGAACAAATTCAAACATTGGCAATGGTGAAACAGAGATTTAAGGACACTGCAGTTACACTTTTCAGGCACGGGGGGTAGCCAGAAACAAAATTATCAATCTTACATACTCTTTAACTTTAAGGAAGTTGACAATTTCAAAATGTTATAGTATTGTTAATAGAAGACCTTGATCTAAAATTATAATCTAAAAAAATATATACAAATGTTTGAATCATTTCGTACCAATTGCCAACACTGAGTGTAGGGTTGTAGGGTTCCATCCCATTATTTACTGTAGTTGACGCTCTTATTTATTTTATATTGAAATAGGCGAAACCTAAATTCTTCAGTTTTGATAAAACTTCCGTACCCCACTTTTTGATGAGAGACTTTAAACCACTTCTCTAATTGTATGTTAAAATGCTAATTTTCAAGTTGTCTATTTTTTTTCTTTACTTTTCAGAGTCCTATCATAAAATTTGAGAAAAGCAGCACCTTAAAAAATATATATTTGTAGACTTAAAAAAGCCATGTAAACCAAAACCAAATGTCAGATTGAAAGTATTGTTTCCGGGTTCCCTCCAGTGTCAGAACGGTGTAACTGCAATAGTCTGACTTTTGATGTCACATTCCAAATCTTCCTGGTAATGTCAAAAAGTCAAAATCTCATAACTTCATATGAAAGCACTAAAACAGTTGCAAGATCTGCGCCCAGTCTCGGTCAGTTTCCTCCATGCAGGTTGAGAATTGTGACTCCGAGGGATCTGGGCTCTCATGAGCCCGTAAGTCAAAGCAATTGGCCATGCCTAATGCGAAGTGCCATTGAAGCGAATGGAATATATGCAACATAATCTCCCAGCAACCCTTTGTGACGGCTAGTGCTCTGGCTTTCGTCTGGTTTTGAATGCACGTCTTTGTGTGTCCATACATTTTATATGAGGCACAGAAAAGCCTCAAGGTCATACGAGATCCGTCTATATGTACCAAAGACTCAAGGACAAGGATTGTCAGAAGATTGAAACCAGTTGGAAAAAAAAAACGACCACTGATGGTCATTAACATGCTGAACAAGATTAGCTCGGGGTCATGTGTGTCACAGCCTCGCATCAAACACTTCTCCGACCTCCCATCCGACCCGTGTACGTTTTAGCAGCATCACCAAGCAATTGCGACCATCAGTTCACACAGGATCCAGTTTCCAGTAGAAATTTCATTGCTCGCTCCCCCAGGCCACTGCCAGTGATGTAATGACCCCACGTATTTCAGGACTCTGCCTTGGCTCCCAGGGCGGACTCTGGTGATGTAATGATTGTGTTACTGTGGGTTGTGTGAGGAGGAGATGTGCTGTGTTCCCTGGCAGAGTCCATCTGCCCAACATGTTCTCATCACTGTACCTGATACCAAGTGGGAAACATCACCACCTTTATGAGCTTTAATGATCGCCGGCCTTTTCAAGGATGGGTTGTTTTATATAGATGTCCAAACTATTGATATCTTCTCAACGTTTGAAATTAAGTCAAAAGAATGTTAGTGTATTTATGCTTGAATCTGTTAAATTTAATATATATTTAACCTAATGCTAATCTATAGATCATGAGCATAGTTCATTTATAGTTTGTATATAACAAAAATAATTATTCGTTTATTTATATGTTGAGAATTCAATTTTATCCATCCTTACATCGTCTCTTTTTTCCACAGCCCCTCACAACAGTCTCAGTATATATTGAGACCCCATGAGTAATTAAACAGCCCCTTACTGGTATATAGCTTTATTGAAATACCAAAGGTATTTTTTGGGGAAAAACATAACCCCATACTATTAGTTGAATTAATTTGCTGGAAGATTTTCCACTTATACAATACCTTTTGGGAGCCTAATACCACCCAAATCTGAGCTTTGTTATTTACTTAAACGACTACTTATGTAGTATAAGATATGTTGTTATAAGATGTATTTGCAGAGTTGGTTATATAAGTAACACTTTTAATGTGATCATATTTATGTTGGCTAAATTTAAAAAACAAAACAGTATATTCCAGATCAAGGGACAAGGATCAGAAGATAACTTTTTGCAGTAGCTTTTTATTGCCATCTGGATCCATAATTATGTTGAAGATTCCTTCGCTTTTGTTGGTGCTGCACCTAGGGTTGAAATAAATTGATACAGCGATATATATATATATATATATATATATATATATATATATATATTTACTATCACGTTAATGTATCAATGTTCAAAAGCACTGGATCGATTTAATTTTTTTTGTTATTGTTTCGTGGTTTATATTTAAAGTATATTTTAAGTGTGTGCGAAATAACTAAATAATTTTTTCAATTTCCGACTAACATGCAAATATTCACAGCGTTTGTTAATTTAGGTTTTTGCTATTGGACTTCTGGCTGCTACATGGGAGCATTTCATTCCCTGCAGTGGAAGGAACAATGAGATCCTGGTGATGACTGAGGACGAGAGGATATACATGCCTGCTCAAGTTGCTCTTAAGGCTGAGGTTTGGACATATTTTAGTTCTATTCATTCGACAAGGAAAGAGTGGAACATTCAGAAAACATTAGTCAAATTAAGTGTATCTTAAAACTGCTCATAAATATATTGTATTGTGAGATTAGAGCTGGGGTGGGCAATTAAATTTCCTCTGGGGCCACATTATATACTGTGACTGTTGTGAGGGGCCGTCAATCCAGAGGAGAGCGAAGAGCTAAAATATGACAGAAAAACTTTGAAAAAACAAAGCAAGTAAGAATAGTAAAGAAAGAAATATCAGCATAAAATAAACCTGGCTATGTCAAAACACCTTTATAAACCTTTCTAGTAAAAGAAAATGATGGGAAAATAACCGATTTCTCTAAATATGATGTCAATAATTTTGATTGGCAAGATATTTACATAAAAGTAAAAACAAAATAATCAGAAAGGACATTTTTTTAATATATATATATATATATATATTCAGAGTTAATACAACAATAAAATCAATATTAAATTGAAAGCTGTCGGAAATAATGTCTACTCTGACCTCTTGAGGGCCGCATGAAAACAGTCAAAGGGCCACATGTGGCCCCCGGGCCGCACTTTGCCCAGGTGTGGATTAGAGTATCAGACCTCGTGAGCTCCCGTTCTTGCTCACACTTACTGTGTGTCTGGAAATGTGTGTCTTCTAGTTGTAGACAGATGTGGAGTCCACTTGTAAAAGTCAGACCCTGGAGAGGTTCTGAGGGGAACACGGGCTCTTCTCTCAGAGTAGGTCAGTGGGGCGACCAAGTCAAAGCTTGTTGCTGTAGAAGTGTGTTTGATGTCGTCAAAACTACACGTTTCTAAGATAATATCACACATTATAAGGTATAATTGTGTTAACGGTGAGTTTGTTTTCTCTTCACTCGTCTGTGCCTTCTTTTGTCCCCCCTTTATGAAGATGGTTTCCTCAGTTGTGCATCTATTTTTGCAAAGTTATGAGGAAAGAAAGAGTAATTTCATGGCTGCTCTCCCCTCATTGATTACTTGGTCCTCCCCGCGGTGGTTGGAGGCGGAGCATGTCTGATCACATCAGCCTGTATCAACTCTGTCCTCCCCCCTGTTGCTGCCCTAGTTTACTCTGGCAGTCACCACCAGGCTTATTTCTTTCTTCTTCTTTCTTTCTCTATTTAACAGTAGCCCGACTTCCGTCAATGTGCTGCTGCGGGGTCTTTTGAGGCTCACCCCCGTCTGAGAAGTGTGTCGACGTGTTAATCCGTGTGGTATCGGGGTCCCGCGTGCCGCAAGGATTTGTTTTGCTTTTCCAGCCGTCGGAGAAAAGGTGGTAGAACGGCACAACAAAAAAAAAAAAGCAGAGGGTGTTTTTTCATCTGCAGTGTCCTCTAATCTCCCTCCCTCCACCCCACACCATCACACTCCCACCCGCCTGCTCATTTACACGCCTGCACACGGGCGGCAACTGCGGCATGTGAATGAGTGAATACAAGTGAATGAAACGGGTGCAGTAACAAGCATCTCATCCTTCAATATCCCTCATCCCCGTCTCCTCTTCTTTCATTTGAGGGGGGCCCTCATCATGCAGCAGTCAGTGGGTAGGGGCAAGCCCTCCTATCTCCTTCTCCTCCCACTTTTTTTTTTTTTGCTGCTGTTAGGAGTGGTTCTGTTTATGAATGAGCTCCACAGCCGCAGAATGTGAATGAAAAATAAGGAGGCGAAGGGGGGGGGGTGGGGGGTGCAGGTTGAATGAAGCACAATCTAAAATTGAAGGCTGAATGGAAATGACTGCAGGAGGAAGGGGGTGGCGGCGGCGTGGAGTGAATAATAAGATGATGGACGGCAGCGTCTCAACACCATCTAGGACCTCCATTCATGTTATAGCCGGATGGTTTTTGTCCACTGTACCCCGGATGGGTGACGGCGTGACCTGCCTTCCCAATGATCCAGTGGGAATCACCAGCGTCCACCTGACTGACATACACGCTTCTGCTCGCCTGTGCTGCGTGCTCTGAATAATAACCGGGTTCCCCGGGCAACCATGCTCGGATGATCGATGGTCCTAGCCTTGATAAACAGAGCGCCTGTGTGTGTCTGTGTGTCACCAGGTTTGTAGTGTCGCAGTCATTCTTTTTTGGTGGGGAGGAGGTATCATTGCTCATCCTCCTAAATTGATATTACGTTGTTTTTTTAACTGCCTTTTGTTACGTCATATTTACCTCAGAATCGGTGACATCAAACGCCCTTGCTTATCAACCACACACACTTCACATCACTCATTCGAACACACACACCCGCTTGACTAATTCACTCGCTATAATAACCTGGCCACTAGAAGGTGAGAGGCGCCGTCGCTGTTACTCACTTCCAGAGAGACATCCAGAGCAAATGAGACTCTCGACAAGCAGCTACTTTATTTGATTGGACTTGATTTCTGTTCAGAAGTGAGTAGGAAAAAAAACAACATCTCGATAAGTGCTTTATAATTTGGCTGTTGTACACAGTGTTTACCTCTGAGGCTCTGAGAGTGAAATGCCAGGGATTGTAACTTCACTCTTGTCTTGAAAATCTGAATAGTTTATCTTCTAAGGTGGACACGGTTTTCGAGGTACATCTTACTACCATGTTATCAGTGTTGGGAGTAACTTACTTCATACACCGTAACACGTTTATCATTACTGCGATTTGACAGACTCGATACTCTTCAGGTGCAACTCATTATTCCACTATATACAACACCTGTCTATCCATTGTCATCATTTATTTGGTGGTTGATCATTTGTATTTACACACTTTTTGATTTAGATAATTGTACTAAATGTACTTTACGTCACACTATTTCTCACTGGTCTGTGCCCATAACGATAAAAACCTGCCAGATCCTAGCAATGACTGAGAACAAGAGGATACAGTCGACCCCAGCAGCTTTCAAAGCTGATGTTTGGAAATACTTGGGTATCCTTGTTCCTACAGTATCCTTTTTGTATCGTGATGTGTATGGTATTGTCAGATTATTGCTAATACACATCCTTACTTGGCACTCCAATTATAAGTATTTGCAGCTCCTCATGCATTTTGACTCGGCCCCCCTAGTGGTAGAGCATGTAAAGCAGTAATACATACGATTAAAAACATTGTTACTAATGCAGCACTACAAAATGCAAACATTGAAAGAGTTGTTTAACTTACAAAAGTAGAGTCTATCATAATCATTTATTGAAATCCTCTTTTCAACTGACAGGACCCTAGAGCAGGGGTGGGCAATTACATTTCTTCAAGGGCCACATTAAATTCTGTGAATGTTGTAAGGGGCCATCGAGAAAATCCCTAAAAAAAGGACAAGCGTCATTAGGCCGTGACATTTATTAAGCTAAATAAGCTGCAATTTTATTCTTGTATGAGTTTTTTTCAAAACATTTCTTCAACTAACTTTAAATATTTTGAGGGATTAATATATACTCAAAGAAGTATACACAAAAAGGAGGGAAAAGGTAAATAAGTGTTGTAAATGAATAATAAATACAAAATACACTTTTTAATGCATTAGAACCATTTATACATGATCATACTTTGACTGTATTTATGCGGCCCTTGTAATGTCAAAGTGCCGCATGTGGCCCCCGGGCCGCACTTTGCCCAGGTCTGCTCTAGTGCATTGATGAATGGTACTGATGACAACGGTTATTACATATTTATGCCATATGAACAGGTTCTGATTTGATTTGTCCTTCATAACTCTGCAGAAGAAATGCATTTTTGCAGCGTCACTCTCCATGTCAGAAGACGAGTGTGTGTGTGTGTGTGTGTGTGTGTGTGTGTGTGTGTGTGTGTGTGTGTGTGTGTGTGTGTGTGTGTGTGTGTGTGTGTGTGTGTGTGTGTGTGTGTGTGTGTGTGTGTGTGTGTGTGTGTGTGTGTGTGTGTGTGTGTGGGGGTGTGTGTGTGTGTGTGTGTGGAGATATCGGGCATCGCAACCTCCCTCTGCACACTGCTGCATCACATTACCCTCTTCCTCTCTCCGTCTCACCTTTATGTTCCCTCTCATGCTGCAAAGAGGAGGAGTGTAGGATGAGAGGAAGATCTGCAACTGTTCTGCTCTCAGGAGTGTGTTTGTCATGCAGACGCTTGCAGAGCATTTCTTTTTAACGTTAACCACAGTGGATCTGGAGACAGTTTAAGACTTGTGTGAAGTAACTACTTCAGGCTGTAAATGATTTTTGACTTGTAACACTAAATATTTTAACACTCGATGACGCACAAAGAACTTAACTGTTTATATGAACTCAGTTGCTGAAGGCAAGTTTGTTTGCTCCACTGTCAGAGGGAGAGCGGGACTGGGAATGGTGTCGTCAATCTGGCAGCACGTCGTGTACGCAGGGAAAGCCCTGACGGAGAGAGAGCTGCGTCATAGATGTCCCTTTACATCCAGTGCGTCGCAGTGACGCACTCTAGCAGTGCTGAGGTTATTTTTGAGTGTTTGAAGATCCGGATCCCCTTTTTTCTTTTGTTAGAGGTAGGATTTTAAAATTTTTTTTATGGCTTGTAAAGCCACTCCAGCTCTTGTAAAAGGAAATAACATTTTGATTGATTCCATCACCAGAAACCCTTATGACTCCATTTACATCAAACTACATAAGAACCAGGTCACCTGTCATGCAAGTTGATATCATGGCTAGTGCTGCTAAGGGGCCGTTCAACAGGCAGGAAATGATATAAATTAGAAAATGTAAAATGAAAATTCAGATACATTTAGATGACTGGATGTTGTTGTTTCTTGGAGAAAAAATTGTTTTACTGTCAGACTAAATTATCCTTCTTTTTATTGGTTGGCCTGTCTTTAAAATATTTCCCTTTTCTCTAACATACAAAACTTTGACAAATGTGGGCTGAGAAACTTTATTTTGATTTAAATTAACATGGCAATTTAATAGACTGCAGTACAAGCGCCGTATAAGTACGATTTTGTCACCGTAAACTAACCAGACCAGACGCCTCATGTACCAAGAAGTTCGTAGATCTTCTACTAAATATGTCCGTAAACTGAAATCCAGAAGATGTCGCAGCACAAAAATATTCGGGTGTATGAATCTGTGAGCGACACGAATTTAGGCACTTATCTATCTATGTCTATCAACGTAGACTTGTTTGTCCCTTTCCACGCCCTCTTTTACATATGCAAATCATATTTAAATGAGGGCTGCACCTGTCGATCCTTCCTCAGTGATCCAGAACGAAAATGGGGAGAACCAAGAAACCTAACTTCATCGAAACTGAGACGGAGGTGTTGCTCACAGAGGTGAAAAAGTTCGAAAAGAAAAAGATCTGAGTGGGAGTCAGTGTGTGTTGCGGTCAATGTTGTTGGATGGGAGCAACGCACCGAAGTAAAAAAAGTGGTCGTACATAAAGGGAGATGTAAAGCAGAGTCCTGCGGTGATGTTAGGGGGGGGGACAGGTGACAACTCAGTCACCCCTTTTAAAGAGAGAGTGGCTGCTATAATCGGCGACACTGCGATCTCAGGGCTGAATAACAATACCCCCCCCTGTCCTGTCCAAGCAGCACCACCGCCTCTTGTGCTGACTGATGCTCCTTTCCACGACTGACCGAGAGTGAAGGTCATTATATCTCCGCTCTTGGTCAGTCTGAGGGTTTTCTAAGTGGCGTCATCAGCTGTTAAGTTGGTATCCGCAGTCGCCTGTCGTCAAATAAAATCAGAAAATAAAATGCAACGACTGGATACTTTTATTCTCCACATTTTTGAATCAAACACACTAATTGCAAAAAAGAAATCGAAAGTTTAACTTTAAACGCCATCTGTGACCATGAAATGTTACATTTGTAAGCGCGCACGCTCTAAACGCATCAAATATTTTTTAATCGGTTACAAAATATAAGAACTCACCCAGAAGCCGACCATCCCGCACGGTACCCTGCAGCAAGAATTCTAACCCGCTCTAGTAGGAGAACTCACATTTCTCCGATCCTTAAAACTCTTCACTGGCTTCCAGTTTCTTTCAGGATCAACTTTATAATTCTGGTTCTTACTTTCAGATCTATTCATGGTCAGGCTCCTCCTTACATCAGTGATCTGATCCAGCCTTACACCCAGCTCGGGCTCTGAGGTCTGTGGATCAGATTCTACTTATGGTTCCACGCACATGGCTCAGGACCAGAGGAGAGAAATCTTTTCAGGCTGTTGCTCCTAAGCTTTGGAACAATCTTCCTCTCTTTGCCCTTGATGGAGTCTACTGACTCCTTTAAGAAACATCTTAAGACGTTTCTATTTCTTCAGGCTTTTCCTTGATTTTCTGGAACTCCTGTGTTGTTCTCAGTATTATCTTAAACTTTAAAGTATATACTTTTTTGAGTATTGTTTTGATTGTTTAAGCGCTTTGTGACCCTGGTCTGGAAAAGCGCTTTATAAATAAATATTACTTACTTACTTACTTACTTGTAGTCTGTTCCGCAGAATGTATGAATAATGCGTTGAACCAGGCACCTCGCCACAATATTGGTAAGTCGCATTTGCGCTTCCCATATGAGCTGCACATGAATTGAGTGCAAACTTTTACGGTACAAATAAACATACTCATTATCCGATGGCGCTTTTATAGCAATATGTGTGCGGTCGATGGCTCCCACCACATTAGGAAACCCTGCTTTCGCTGCAAATTGTGCTTTAATGTCGGCCTGTTCAGCTGGATGGAACTGGGAATTTGACATACCTGTGCTGATGATTTGCTCCCACACGACCGGCATGGCTCGACTGAGGGTCGACTGGCACAGTTTAGATTTGTCAGCCAGCTCCCTCTGGAACTCCCCGGTTGCCAGGAAATGGCTCCTCGCTGTGCACCATGGGGTCTTTCCAGTATTGATACATATGGACTTTGATGTGAAAGGTGGCTCAGCACCATTTTTGTGCGTATATCCCCTTAGTACATGAGGCCCCGGGTGTTTTTAGTGGCATCAAACTGTTTTTGTCAATGTAAAGTAGCTCTAAAAAAGTTTTAGCTGACTTTGTAGTAGGTGGCTGGATAAACAAAAGTTGAAAGGGATAAAGCACCTTTCACAGTGTTGTTTATTATAAGTACAAATTGAATTAGTAAAACTTTCTTCTTTCCATTACATTGTTGTTTTTGGCACTTTTTTCATTTTTGCACTATTTTCTGTGACTTGTTAATGGCTTGAGATCCACATGTTTACATATCTGAATGGTTATTTATTAGGAACAGAAACAATTATATACGGCCAATTCTATGAGTGTGGTGTTGCTAATACTATACAATGACTCGCAGTATGGTATGAAAAGAAAAAAATCGCCCCACAGCGTTCAGGCATATGACGAATACAACAAAAAATAGTAAAAGACTGCACTTGAGTCAAGGAACTCTTTTCAAATCACTTCAAACGTCTTAACCACCACAGTACACGAAGGTTGAAGCTTTTCTCACTGGTTGTTGCTAATTCTAGCTGTCGCGTTAGGAAGCCATACATGAAGATGTTTAATTCTTCAAAAACCTTCTGAAACCCAGATGGAACAACAGAGCCATATAACCTCTTCTTGTTTTTCTTTTATCTCGTACCTCAAGCACGAGGACCAGCTTATTCGTGGCTGGTTTAGGTGAGGTAACATAGATCCCGGGGAGATGCGTAAGATTGAAAAAAGTGACTCCGTCCAGTTACAGGACAGTATTACTGCAATGTTGCAGGTGGTATGTTTTTTACAAGGACAGAACGGCTCTTGTTGGGTCTTGGTTGTCATTATTCCAAAGGTAGTTTTAGTGGCAAAGCTAGAATAGATCAACACTTTTTTAAATGACTAAATGTGTTTTTATTTAAACCTTAACCGGAAGCAGCCATTAAGCTACTTGTCCTCAGTTCCCTCCTTCTGTCCTCCAGTGTGAGACCAGCAGTGCAGCTTAGTCTTAAACTATACTGATCCCTCATTCCTTTGCATTTAATAGGATTGTGAATAGAAATTGTTACATAATCCTTTTTTTTTGTAAGACTGCAGACACGCGTGCGAATTCACCTGCGTTCCTCCATTTTCTGTCGGCGTCTTCTATAGAACATTTTCTTCACTTCAGTCTGTCCGTTATTCTTTGTCTGTTTTAAAATGGTTTATGTCCGTAGTGCACAAAAGTCCTTCTATCATTGCTTTTTTTTAAGGCTGTAAATGTTTCTCTCTCTGGCCCACTGTTCTGATGTTGCATGCATGAAAGCGTCGGATTCTCGTTACGATCTTATGTAAGACTATTTTCTTTTGCACTCCCTCCTGTCTGAAAGTGTTGCACTCCAGGGACGCACAACTACAAAACCTAATTTGTTAAATGCATATAATTAAATGAAACGAATAAACAAGTAGAAGTTAATCATTTAAGTAAAATGAACAGGAACTTGATTGATTAGAAACAGAACTACTTTGTTTTACTTGTATTTTTTTATTTTGACAGGGGTTGTCAGACTAACATGTTCAGAATAAGCAGAACAATCCTAAGTGTTTAAATATGTTATAAATCAGACATTAGGATAAAGGTAGACATGTGTAAGAAAAGACTGCATGTTGAACAACAAAAATCATCAGCTGTTTTGCACTCTATGACATTCCTGACATCAGGTTGATTTCTTAAGATACCTTATCTTTGTGTTAACATTTGTTTAGACAAAGTATTTCTTCAAATTCAAAAAATATGGCTAATGTGAACCCAGAAAACGCAACAACCCTGCTGCTCTCGGCAGTTGCTGTATAATGTTGAAGAAAGTGCTGCGAGATAAACACATCATCCAAAACTTGAATCTTCTGCCTGTTGCCATGGAGACCTATACCCAAAGAACATATTGATTTAAAACAGATTCTACAGTCTATAAAAATCATCTTCTTGTTTTCAATTTTTGAGACTGATAAGAAACCACCAGACCATCACATCACAAAATAAAGACAATTGTATTTGAAACTGTTAAAAAATTTTTTACGATTTAAACGATTTTTTTATATGAAAAAGGAAAAATAATGTAACTTTACCTTTAAATGAAAAAGTACAGATCAAGGACAGTAAGATGGTTAAATACAAGCAAAAGAATATTCTTCTGAACCATATGAAATGTTAATTTAAGGATCTAGAAAATCAGAAAAGGAAACATATGCTTTAAGACCATAACAGTTTTAACTTTATGTGAAATAATACCGGCACAATATTACCAGTAAAATATCTTTCTATCCC
This sequence comes from Callionymus lyra, assembly GCF_982586985.1. Classification (NCBI taxonomy): domain Eukaryota; kingdom Metazoa; phylum Chordata; class Actinopteri; order Syngnathiformes; family Callionymidae; genus Callionymus; species Callionymus lyra. The sequence continues at coordinate 6,395,613 of NC_141833.1, forward strand.
TAGTTTTATCCCTTGTGTTAACTCTGAGTCAAGGTGAACAACCCTGGCTTCCATAAATACATATACAGTGGTGGAGGTCATTGACAAGGGATACTTTAAACACACTTGTTTTCGGGCCGCTGGGTCATCTTGACCCATAGACGACCCAAGGGTTAATATCATTATGCTTTTGTTTCCGTATTTTCAAGGATAAACATATTCATAAAACACTGAGTATAACTAGAGATATAAATAAAACTCACTAGAAATTCCTGAAATGCTCTAAAATATATGATTAAATCATAACATCTGATAAATATCGGTGAACGGCCTCATGTGTCCACCAAGCACGAGTGAGCTCGCCAATATATCTACTTTGCTGAAGAAAAAACATTCTGATGTATTTAAAAGAAGAAATGACACATTTTCCGTTTAGCTGCAGTTGAATAAATCCGACTCCTGGCAGACGTTCCAAACTCTGTGTTCCCATGCAGATTAAAACCAACTTGCATCCCACATTTTCGAAACTATGTCAACCCCTAACACACCAACCCCAGACAGGATGAAAGTTCATACATGACCCACCCACTAAGAGCTCTTGTTCCTCTTGGAAGACATTTCTTGCCAAGATCCCAGCTGACTGGCGTGCTCTGCATTATGTTCGGATGATGAATCTAGTTCCTGTCACAGTTTGCCTCTTAGCTGTGACGCTGCAGGAAGACGGAGAGCTCGGTCCATCATTATTTGATGGTGAGAGATGTAAACAGTCTCTGTTTCTACTTAATCTGGACATATTTATGAACAACTCGATGGCTTTGTCCCTTCGATGCTGCGATTATAGAAGTAAGTGAAGGTTATTTGTAAAGCGACTTTCTAGAACCAGAGTCACAAAGCTCTTTAAAAATCAAAAACAATACACAGTTAAAATATATACTTCAAAAGGCCAAACAAAGGAGTTCCAGAAAATCAAGGAAAAGCCTGCACAAATAAAAATGTCTTAAGATGTTTCTTGAAGGAGTCAGTAGATCATCAAACACAGAGGGAGAGGAAGATCGTTCCAAAGCTTAGGAGCAACAGCCTGGAAGGATTTCTCTCCTCTGGTCCTGAACCGTGTGCGAGGAACCATCAGTAGATTCTGATCCACAGACCTCAGAGCCCGAGCTGGGGTGTAAGGCTGGATCAGATCACTGATATAAGGAGGAGTCTGACCATGAATAGATCTGAAAGTAAGAACCAGAATATTAAAATTGATCCTGAAAGAAACTGGCAGCCAGAGAAGAGTTTTAAGGATCGAGAAATGCGAGTTCTTCTACTAGTACTACCACCCGGTTGCTGGTACTGTTAATTTGAGGTGCATTTTTTTTATACTAATTCACAAAAATATTTAATGAATAGTGATTTAAAGGAATTGAAAACAATTTAAACAAATGAAATGCATTTTAGTTTTGTGTTTCACTGCACAATATCCTTTGATGTGCCACGTATAACCGAAAGACGAGAAGTCATACGGCATAAATGCAACCAATACCTAGCAATTGTCTGCATTACAATGTGATTTATGATCGTCATTGGAAACAAAACATATAAACGTATAAAAATAAAAGCCAGCCCATATTCTTCTAGTTGCAGAAGTTGTATTGCTTTCACTTTAGCTGTTCCAAGCAAACAAGAATGGTCGTATACCAGCACCAGACCAGCCTTTTAACAAACAAGCCATACTTTTCATTGGCACTTATTAAGTATTTCTTATTATAACACACTTGAATTTATGGGTATATGCTTGTCTTTCTGTCACTTGGCTGTAATCAATGTGGATAAACATAGAAGACTTTATGCACATTATTGATCTAGCTAGCACTTGTTTCTGTAGAGTGGTTGGTTAGTGGCGTAGAAGTTGCAGGTTCAATCCCAGCTTTGGATATGATGTGTCGATGTGCCCCTGAGCAAGGCACTTAACCCTTTTTTTTACTCCTGATGGTTTGTCGCAGTCTACTCCCATCATTGTGTGATTGGGTGTGTAAATGGGTGACTAAGTACAAGCGGATTATGAGTCAGAACCAGTGGCCACAGGGAAGTTACTAGACCGGGTGTTTTTCATGGCATTCAACGGTTTTCAATGATTGAACAAACACAGTTTGCAGGTCGAACTTTCCCTTTTTCCAGTTGACTCCACACATCTAGCTTCAGATGTTTTTTTTAAATCTTTTTGTGCTGGTGTTAAACTCTGTTCCTAAGTAAAAAAAATAAAAAAATCTGTTCACCTTTTGGCCAATTTTGGTCAATCAACAGTATTTGATTTGCATCTTCACGGACAACTCGTGTCAAAACCTAACTTTCCAGACTCGCTTACATGTTTCAAATGTTGAAACATTTATGAGAATAAAGTTCTGCTTCGGCATTTCCAAAAATGATCTCCAAGCTTCTCGATGGTGATAATCACTATTTAAAAATAATGACTCATCTGTTGTTATTGATTCACTTAAGTCATAAAAACAAATTTTCTCTCTGTGTGGGCCCACACCTGCCCACAGGTGTACTTCTTTCCATCTTCTCCCACCTTTGGTCCGCAATCTTCCGCTCCATCTGAGCGTTTTCATCTCCTCTGGAGGTTGTTACTCCTCTTACATAATGTACATTAAAAGTAGAAAGAGGGAGGAGAGTAGAAGCCCTGCTGCTCCGCTGCAGAGCGTCTGGTGGAAACAACTGGACAAACACTTATGTACTTGTTTTATTCTAATATAGCAAAATATATCAATTATTATATAAAAAAGAAGTTTCTGACTACAGCATATGTCCCAGTAGTGCAGTTAGTATTTTCAGATATCTAACTATATCCTTTGGAAAATGTTTTCACATGAAGACGACCAAATATATCGAATTTAAGTATTGTTTTTGGTTTATTGAAATTAAACAAACAAAATCAAATCTTAACTTGCGTTACGCATTTTGATATCATATTTATGTGATAATATGATAACCATATTTACAGTTTTCAGGCTTTTCCTTGATTTTCTGGAACTCCTGTTGTGTTATCAGTTTTATCTTGACCTTTAAAGTATATACTTTATTCAATATTGTTTTGATTGTTTAAGTGTTTTGTGATCCTGGTCTGGAAAAGCGCTATATAAATAAAAATTACTTACTTACTTACTTACTTGTCTTCGTGGTAGTAAAGGCTGGATCACCAACACCATATATTTAACAAAGTTGAAGCACTAAAAATCGGGACATTATTTTTTTAACTGCTGGAGAATTTATTATTCATCGATTCAAGTTTTGAAATGATTTAATTGTGTGCTTTGGCTCGTTCTCTGTTTGTAATTCAATGCAGCGTTTCTGCCTCTTTTCAACTTGAAAAGCAGACATCTGGGCTGCTGTGCCTCCTCCTCCCTTCTCCTCCCTCCTCCCTCCTCCCTCCTCCCTCCTCCCTCCTCCCGCCTCCCTCCTCCTCCCTCCTCCTCCCTCCTCCCTCCTCCCTCCTCCCTCCTCCCTCCTCCCTCCTCCCTCCTCCCTCCTCCCTCCTCCCTTCTCCTCCCGCCTCCCTCCTCCTCCCTCCTCCCTCCTCCCTTCTCCTCCCGCCTCCCGCCTCCCGCCTCCCTCCTCCTCCCTCCTCCCTCCTCCCTCCTCCCTCCTCCTCCCTCCTCCCTTCTCCTCCCGCCTCCCTCCTCCCTCCTCCCTCCTCCCTCCTCCCTTCTCCTCCCTCCTCCCTCCTCCTCCCTCCTCCCTCCTCCCTTCTCCCTCCCCCCTCCTCCCTCCTCCTCCCTCCTCCCTCCTCCTCCCTCCTCCTCCCTCCTCCCTCCTCCTCCCTCCTCCCCCCTCCCTCCTCCCCCACTGCCTCATCATCTCATCTCCACCAAGATTAAACTTTGCCTTGTTGCCCTGCGATGATGTAACCACTTTTCGGCAGCCATCGTTACCCATGACCAGGCATAACATTCTGCTTCTTTTTTTTTTCTCTGTTTGTCTGCAACTCTCTCCGAGCTCCTAATCTGGTTCCTAATGCTCTGCCGCCTCTAAGTGGGATTGATGTTGGGGAGACGTTGGGAATGTTCCCGGAAGATTTCCTCATTAGGGCCTGAGACTGAAGTATTTGACTTCAATACTGTGAGGACATTTGCGTGAGACTCTATGATGGTTCTGACCAGAGTTCATCAATCCAATCACTAGACAGAACATATCAACGATAAAGTCATTACATTTTTTATAATTGATCCTTTTTACGTTAATATGTCATTTGTCATTCATCTCTGGAGTATTTCCTGATCGTGTGAAAAATTCTACTCTAGGAAATGGTCATTCTTTCTAGAACTGAAGACTCTTATCACTGTTTTCAAATGTTTCTAACAGTTTTGAAAGGAATAAATGTATTGATGAACACAAAATTGTATTTTAAGTAACAGCCAATATGGATTTTTGTTTTAAGTTGAAGTTTCTACAAGTTTAAGTGGTTAAAATAGGGCGATTTCTCATCTGATATCATACTTAAGTATTCCGACCTTTTTTTCCATTTTCAGACACGTCGATTTTTGGCCTTTTTTTCCATTTTAAAATCGGTCGAATTCTACCTTTTTGGAAGGTCATATTTTGAAGGCTCGAAAAAAGGTCTATTTCGACCGATTTTTTTTTTCTCAAACTTTAAAAAATGGCCCAAAATCGACGTGTTCAAAAATGGAAAAAAAGGTCTGAATACTTAAGTATGATATCAGACGCACCAGGTGAGCGCAAAAGATTGTTACAAAAATGCTTAACATTTTGTTTTTTGAAGGCTCGACAAAAGGTATATTTCGACAGATTTTAATCAAACTTTAAAAAATGGCCGAAAATCGACGTGTCCGAAAATGGAAAAAAAAGGTCGCAATAGTATGATATCAGACGCACCATGTGAGCGCAAACAAATGTTGCCTAAATGCTTAAAATGTTGTTTTTTGAAGGCTCGAAAAAAGATTTATTTCGACCGATTTTAATCACTCAAACTTTAAAAAAATGGCCAAAAATCGACGTGTCCGAAAATGGAAAAAAAGGTCAGAATACATAAGTATGATATCAGACGCACCATGTGAGCGCAAAAGATTGTTACGAAAATGCGTAAAATGTCGTTTTTTGAAGGCTCGAAAAAAGGTGTGATTCGACCGATTTTTTTTACTCAAACTTTAAAAAATGGCCCAAAATTGACGTGTCCGAAAATGGAAAAAAAGGTCGGAATACTTAAGTATGATATCAGACGCACCATGTGAGCGCAAAAGATTGTTACGAAAATGCGTAAAATGTCGTTTTTTGAAGGCTCGAAAAAAGGTCTGATTAGACTTTTTTTTTACTCAAACTTTAAAAAATGGCCCAAAATCGACGTGTCCGAAAATGGAAAAAAAGGTCGGAATATATAAGTATGATATCAGACGCACCAGGTGAGCGCAAAAGATTGTTACGAAAATATGTAAAATATCTTTTTTTGAAGGCTCGAAAAAAGGTATATTTCGACAGATTTTAATCAAACTTTAAAAAATGGCCGAAAATCGACGTGTCCGAAAATGGAAAAAAAGGTCGGAATACTTAAGTATGATATCAGACGCACCATGTGAGCGCAAAAGATTGTTACGAAAATATGTAAAATGTCGTTTTTTGAAGGCTCGAAAAAAGGTCTGATTCGACCGATTTTTTTTTACTCAAACTTTAAAAAATGGCCCAAAATCGACGTGTCCGAAAATGAAAAAAAAGGTCGGAATACTTAAGTATGATATCAGACGCACCAGGTGAGCGCAAAAAATTGTTACAAAAATTCTTAACATTTTGTTTTTTGAAGGCTCGACAAAAGGTATATTTCGACAGATTTTAATCAAACTTTAAAAAATGGCCGAAAATCGACGTGTCCGAAAATGGAAAAAAAGGTCGGAATACTTAAGTATGATATCAGACGCACCATGTGAGCGCAAAAGATTGTTACGAAAATGCTTAAAATGTCGTTTTATGAAGGCTCGAAAAACGTCTATTTCGACCGATTTTTTTTTCTCAAACTCTAAAAAATGGCCCAAAATCGACGTGTCCGAAAATGGAAAAAAAGGTCGGAATACTTAAGTATGATATCAGACGCACCATGTGAGCGCAAAAGATTGTTACGAAAATATGTAAAATATCTTTTTTTGAAGGCTCGAAAAAAGGTCTGATTCGACCAATTTTTTTTTACTCAAACTTTAAAAAATGGCCCAAAATCGACGTGTCCGAAAATGGAAAAAAAGGTCGGAATACTTAAGTATGATATCAGACGCACCAGGTGAGCGCAAAAAATTGTTACGAAAATGCGTAAAATGTCATATTTTGAAGGCTCGAAAAAAGGTCTATTTCGACCGATTTTTTTCTACTCAAACTTTAAAAAATGGCCCAAAATCGACGTGTCCGAAAATGGAAAAAAAGGTCGGAATACTTAAGTATGATATCAGACGCACCAGGTGAGCGCAAAAAATTGTTACAAAAATGCTTAACATTTTGTTTTTTGAAGGCTCGACAAAAGGTATATTTCGACAGATTTTAATCAAACTTTAAAAAATGGCCGAAAATCGACGTGTCCGAAAATGGAAAAAAAAGGTTGCAATAGTATGATATCAGACGCACCATGTGAGCGCAAAAGATTGTTACGAAAATGCTTAAAATGTCGTTTTATGAAGGCTCGAAAAACTTCTATTTCGACCGATTTTTTTTTCTCAAACTCTAAAAAATGGCCCAAAATCGACGTGTCCGAAAATGGAAAAAAAGGTCGGAATACTTAAGTATGATATCAGACGCACCAGGTGAGCGCAAAAAATTGTTACAAAAATTCTTAACATTTTGTTTTTTGAAGGCTCGACAAAAGGTATATTTCGACAGATTTTAATCAAACTTTAAAAAATGGCCGAAAATCGACGTGTCCGAAAATGGAAAAAAAGGTCGGAATACTTAAGTATGATATCAGACGCACCATGTGAGCGCAAAAGATTGTTACGAAAATGCTTAAAATGTCGTTTTATGAAGGCTCGAAAAACGTCTATTTCGACCGATTTTTTTTTCTCAAACTCTAAAAAATGGCCCAAAATCGACGTGTCCGAAAATGGAAAAAAAGGTCGGAATACTTAAGTATGATATCAGACGCACCATGTGAGCGCAAAAGATTGTTACGAAAATATGTAAAATATCTTTTTTTGAAGGCTCGAAAAAAGGTCTGATTCGACCGATTTTTTTTTACTCAAACTTTAAAAAATGGCCCAAAATCGACGTGTCCGAAAATGGAAAAAAAGGTCGGAATACTTAAGTATGATATCAGACGCACCAGGTGAGCGCAAAAAATTGTTACAAAAATGCTTAACATTTTGTTTTTTGAAGGCTCGACAAAAGGTATATTTCGACAGATTTTAATCAAACTTTAAAAAATGGCCGAAAATCGACGTGTCCGAAAATGGAAAAAAAAGGTTGCAATAGTATGATATCAGACGCACCATGTGAGCGCAAACAAATGTTGCCTAAATGCTTAAAATGTTGTTTTTTGAAGGCTCGAAAAAAGATTTATTTCGACCGATTTTAATCACTCAAACTTTAAAAAAATGGCCAAAAATCGACGTGTCCGAAAATGGAAAAAAAGGTCAGAATACATAAGTATGATATCAGACGCACCATGTGAGCGCAAAAGATTGTTACGAAAATGCGTAAAATGTCGTTTTTTGAAGGCTCGAAAAAAGGTGTGATTCGACCGATTTTTTTTTACTCAAACTTTAAAAAATGGCCCAAAATTGACGTGTCCGAAAATGGAAAAAAAGGTCGGAATACTTAAGTATGATATCAGACGCACCATGTGAGCGCAAAAGATTGTTACGAAAATGCGTAAAATGTCATTTTTTGAAGGCTCGAAAAAAGGTGTGATTCGACCGATTTTTTTTTACTCAAACTTTAAAAAATGGCCCAAAATTGACGTGTCCGAAAATGGAAAAAAAGGTCGGAATACTTAAGTATGATATCAGACGCACCATGTGAGCGCAAAAGATTGTTACGAAAATGCGTAAAAATGTCGTTTTTTGAAGGCTCGAAAAAAGGTCTGATTAGACTTTTTTTTTACTCAAACTTTAAAAAATGGCCCAAAATCGACGTGTCCGAAAATGGAAAAAAAGGTCGGAATATATAAGTATGATATCAGACGCACCATGTGAGCGCAAAAGATTGTTACGAAAATGCGTAAAATGTCGTTTTTTGAAGGCTCGAAAAAAGGTCTATTTCGACCGATTTTTTTTACTCAAACTTTAAAAAATGGCCCAAAATCGACGTGTCCGAAAATGGAAAAAAAGGTCGGAATACATAAGTATGATATCAGACGCACCATGTGAGCGCAAAAGATTGTTACGAAAATGCGTAAAATGTCGTTTTTTGAAGGCTCGAAAAAAGGTCTGATTCGACCGATTTTTTTTACTCAAACTTTAAAAAATGGTCCAAAATCGACGTGTCCGAAAATGGAAAAAAAGGTCGGAATACTTAAGTATGATATCAGACACACCATGTGAGCGCAAAAGATTGTTACGAAAATGCGTAAAATGTCGTTTTTTGAAGGCTCGAAAAAAAAGTATAATTTGACCGATTTTAATCACTTAAACTTCAAAAAAGGCCCAAAATCGACGTCTACCTTTAATCTTCATGTTGATGATGTCACAGAGTCTGAAGAGACTTTGTTGAAAGACTGAGAGTCTCTGGAAGTCCACTAAACTTGAGTTGAACAGACTTTACCCCAGGGATCTGATGTCTTTATACAATGAGATGGTGGAAACTTCCAGATCTGATTACATCAGGTAACTGGTAGCAGCAAATAAGAAAACATTTTCATTGACAAAATTAAATTGATCAGAGAAGAAATCTCTCCCACTTTCCTGCTGTCTCTGAGCCGGTCTCTTCCTCGTGGTCTTCCTTCAGTGCTGTATCTCTGGGTGATATTTAGCACTAGTGAACAAGATGAAACCCTCCTCTTGTTTAGAGGACGTCCTTCCTTGTAGGCTCTTTATCAAAGTATTTGATGTAATTGGCCCCTGGGTTACCAATATGGTGAACCTCTCCCTTTCCACAGCATGCCATTGTGGAGCCTCTGCTCAAAAAAACAGACCCAACTGACCTCAGTCATTTCAGGCCTATTTCTAAGCTCCCTTTCTTGTCCAAGATCTTGGAGAAGGTTTCGTCTGTGCAGCTGTCTTTGTTCCTGGATCAGAGGGACATTCATGAGAAGTTTTTGGTTTGGCTTCCGCAAACATCACTCTACGGAGACAGCCTTACTGAAAGAGACATCATGATGTCGGGTGACTCGGGTCAATACAATTTTCTGGTTCTCTTAGATCTGTCCTCAGCCTTTTACACAGTTGATCACCAGATCCTGCTGAGAAGACTGAGGGATGTGGGACTGTCTCGGTCTGTGTTAGAATGGTTCTCATCATACCTTTCTGGGCGCAGTTTCAGTGTATCTACCAATCAAATGAGGTCTGAATCGGCGGATCTGTTGTGTGGAGTCCCTCAAGGTTCTTTTCTGGGTCCTTTATTATTTTTGCTGTACTTGATTCCCCTGGGTAAAATCATTCAGAGATTTCCTGATGTTTCTTGCTGATGACATCCAGCTCTACTGCTCTATTGATCCAGCTGAGGTCCAGAGGCTGAACAGCTTAGTCAATTGTTTGCTAGAAATCAAACAATGGCTGAGTAAAAACACTTTGCAGCTAAATGTGGACAAAACGAAACTCTGGTTATTGTTCTTGATGATAAGGTTCCAGGGTTCAGTCAGTACTTGGGTGACTTAGGTCAGTCTGTCAAACTGAGCCTGAGAAACCTGGGTGTTGTATTTGACAAAGACATGTCTCTAGTTCATCACTGCAGAAAACTTACCAAAAACTGTTTCTTTCAACTGAGAAAAATCTCTATACTTAGGAAAATGTTGTCAACAACATGATCTGGAGCTTGTAATCCATGCGTTTGTGTTTTCTCGCCTGGACTATTGTAACAGTTTATTTTCGTGTCTACACAAGGAGCTGTCTCGCCTGCAGTTAATACAAAACTCTGCAGCGAGAATTCTGACCCGCTCTAGTAGAAGAACTCACATTTCTCCGATCCTTAAAACTCTTCACTGGCTTCCAGTTTCTTTCAGGATCAACTTTAAAATTCTGGTTCTTACTTTCAGATCTATTCATGGTCAGACTCCTCCTTACATCAGTGATCTGATCCAGCCTTACACCCCAGCTCGGGCTCTGAGGTCTGTGGATCAGAATCTACTGATGGTTCCTGAACTGAACATGCTTCTGGACCAGAGGAGAGAAATCCTTCCAGGCTGTTGCTCCTGAGCTTTGGAACGATCTTCCTCTCCCTTTGTGTTTGATGATCTACTGACTCCTTCAAGAAACATCTTAAGACATTTTATTTGTGCAGGCTTTTCCTTGATTTTCTGGAACTCCTATGTTGTTCTTGGTGTTATCTTGACCTTTTAAGTATATATTTTTTTAGTTTTATTTTGATTGTTAAAGCGCTTTGTAACCCTGGTCTGGAAAAGCGCTTTAAATATAAATTACTTACTTTGTCTCCTTTATGTGAATATTGTTGTGTCTGTTTCTCAGTTACTAAAATGCACATTGTTTGGAGATGATCCCACTGTTTTATTCTGGAGAAAATATGATTGAGGTATTACAAATAGCAGAAAATGTATTGAACCTTTCCCAGATTCTATGAGCAAGAGGTGGGGGACACCCTGGACAGGACGCTGTCACACACAAACTCATTCCCACGGAACATTTCCCCAATCTCAGTCAACCTCTTTATGTTTTTGGACTGTGTGAGGAAACCTGAGTAGACGCACCCAACACAGCGAGAACATACAAACTCTACACAAAAAGATCACAAATTGACCAACCTGGAAGCAAACCTGCAACCTTCTTGCCGTGCATCCTTCACCCACCAACTTGCAAAATAAAAACGGAAAAGAGAGAAATGACAAATTTAGAGGAACTACGTTTTTTCCAAATTGGATTTAAAAAAAAAAAAGATTTATCTCAATCCATGGAGTGGGTCTGTTGAAAATCTTCATTATAGAAGAAGTAGCTGTGGAGGACTTGGTGGTATGATTGTGTTAAGTATCTTGATAACTCAATTTTGTGTTGACTTTAAATAAAAAAACACAACTACAAATTAAAATGTAATCTACTATGCGGCACATGTATTGTTTAAAGCAGAGGTGGACAATTAATTTTTTTTTAAAAAGGGACCACCTTCAATACAGGAATTGTTGTTAGGGCCCGTAAAACCTGAGTAAATGGAATGGAATAAGAAAACATGACTTGACCTTCGGAAAAAGAAAAACGCAGCAAGCAAAAAAAATGGGGGTGAAAAGGGGTTTACTTTATGGTTTTCTTTGATGGTTTCTTTTGTTTTTGCTTATCATCAATTCATTAATTTCTAATTGAGTTGTATATTTTCGGAAACTTCGCATTTTTCCCTCCCTGAATTATTTAATGCAACTGATCAAATTCATTCTTCCTATAGTGCTTGTCAGAAGTTCCAAGAAACTTTTTTCTCTGTGCTCCCACCAAAGAAATAACTGAGGTCTTTGCCATAGTTTCTCCAATGACTCCTGGGGGTTTCTTGAGGTCTCTTCCCAATGTATATATTGGCACCCCTATATGTTCTGGGTGCCAAGCATTTCCCAAACATAAATTTGGTCAGCCCATGACTTGGACTATGTTTAACATTCTGCTCAGTTGCATTATAGAGTTTGACACCACTGGTTTCAGGGATGGTACTTAGTGTGGACAATTTACCATCACAAACTGTGATTGATTCCTGAAATGATCAGCGGTGACGACTTGCAGGCTGTTGTTTTGATGGGACGTGTCCAACACCTGCCTGTGCTGATCAAGGACGACCCTTTTGTTGTTCCACGGACTCATCAGACTCGTTATTCTTTCCATGCTGCCATAGTGTGCCGCCTCAGAATTCCCAGAAGTTCATGTAACGCGTGACGCATGTCGTGCCTTTTTTCTCGTGGAAAGAGCCAGAGTGTGTGTGAATGAGTAACTTGGACAAACAAATGGCTTTTAGTATTGAGGTATTGTTGTCCTGAGGAAATAATAAATGGGCAAATGTATTAAAAAGTTACATTTTCACGACAGATTTGAGTGTAAATTGAAATTTAAAAGTGCCCATATAGTTGCTTCAGATTAATTTCCTATTCCTATTATCATTCGTCTTTTCGCCCGATCAGCAAATACCTGTCACCTCCGCCTGTTGACGTTCATAACGCTGACCGACAGTTAATCCAGGATAGCTGACACGGTGTGACATGTTTCTTGCTCCCGTCGCTGCGACACTTTGTATGTCAAGGTTTTTTTTTTAGCCGATCATGAAGTCGCACAGATTTTAATCCCAGCCTCGTATTATTTTTCCGTGTTCGCACATGCGCTCTCCCCCCCCCCCCGCCCTGATGTAAATCTGTTTAATCCACAGATTTGTTTTTCGCAAGACAGCGGTCAGACTTGGTGGTGGCTGAGAATGAGAAGTTAAATCGATACAGGTCACCGTCCCGCCGCGTTCTGGGAACATGAAACTTGTGCTGCTTCGATAAATGGTTTTGCCGTAGAATATTTTTGTATTTAAAAAAAATTGATATTACAGTTGGCACAGGAGCTCCTTGGTGGGAAACATCTGTTGCGAAAGAACCCAAAATGCATCTGTATTTTAGGTTAAGATAAGGTTGAAATTAATCTTGCCTCACATTTGATTCTATAACATTGACACAGCACAGGAAATACCATCATAATTCAATATTTTTACATACTGTTTTATCTCGATACAAAAGGATGTTCCTTTAGTTTTTTTTTACTATGAAAAATCTTGTAAAATTAAAATACAAATATAATGTGTCTTTATTAAATTAATAAATAAATAGACCAATGAATGAATATAACTAATGAAAAATACATTTACATTTTCCATAAATGCCACTTCACATCTCAATTTGTTGTAATTTGACCAGGCCCGACAAGGTATTACACGTATGCTGACAAGTTAAAAGATACTTTGTAAGTAGTGATGTGTTGATGAAGCTTCATGAAACAGTGTCATGTTGTTTAGAGGTCAGTAGGTGGCGCCCTCAGTTTAAAAATGATGTGATGTTTCAATAGAACAGTTGTTCAAAACAAAGGAAAATAGTGCAGAGACCGCCATCTGGTGGACTCTAAAAATAATGACACTGCTTCATGAAGCTTCATCAGACCATCACTACTTCTAAGATGTTTCACCTTCTTGTTGCCTTGAATTATGATGCTCTGGTGCCTCAGTTAACCCTGTCGGCTTCATAGATGAACCCTGAACACACAAAGAAAAACTAAAATAAATACTTTTAAAATGAGTGTTGCTGCTTGATTGTAGACTCAGACAACATACAAAACTGCTTGACAGGGTATTCCTCTTTTATCTGAAGATTGATGATCACCTGTTAATCAAAAGTATTTTTTTTTTTCCCACGTATTAATCTCAACATGACAGCGCGGTTCAAGTGAGAACATCTTGTGTCAGATGAAGTACGCTGGTGAGGAGACCCTGAAATGTAAATAAGCTCGAATCAAAACACAGAGCAGAGAGAATGAGTCAGCAGTTCTGTGAGCGAGCAGTCGTTATCACAGCAGTGCCTTATCGTGTGTGTGTGAGAGTGTGTGTGTGAGAGTGTGTGTGAGAGTGTGTGTGCATAATGATGATTGGGACCTGCCTCGGTTCTGTAATCATGTATGCAGCAGTCGACACTGCAGCAGCAGCAGCAGAGATTCTGAGCCGAGAGTCGGGGAGAGAAGCGAGAGAAGAGAGAGAGTGAAAGTGCGACGCTGGTTAAACACATTCAGATTTATCTGTCGCCTTTTTTCTTCTCACCAATTACTTCTTTTCATCACATCTCAGCGTTCGTATCACTCATCTTTGCTGTGTAAAGATGACCCCGCCCACTTCATTTTCCCCTCGTTCAACCTTTTTCATCCTCCCAGTAACTCATATCATGGTTTTTTTTTTTTTTTACCGAGCGGAAAGTTGTTTATCGGATGTTTTTCTTTACCTCGAGTTGTTCGACTTCGTCTGTGTATTATCAACACTGGGCTGTTTTATTTTTTTCTCATTAATTTTCTTAATTTTAGAGATTCAATTTGTTTAAACTAAAATATCTGGACTATAGATCAGCTACTTTTTACCACTTACAGAAAATAAGTGGTTCAAGAAAAGTATGATTTATTTTTTTGGTGTTTCTGGTTGAAATAGATTTAAATAAGATTTTTAGAACAGAACACTGGATGCTTTGAACAATGGCAAGATTGAATAGCTAAGTCACCACTTGCCACATTTGGTCTTAAAGATTTTAGCTCTCACTTAATCCTTGTCTAAAATCTGGGTCAAGGTGACCCGGAGGCCCCAAAACAAATATTTGTGTTGCCCTTGTGATATAACACAAGTTAAAGGAAACCTAACTTTTTCAAATCTCTTTTTTTTATTCAGTTGGAAAAGAGTTGGGAGATGAGATCTTTCTTTCTTTTTTAGCTGAGATTCACGGGGGTCACGGTGAAGACGGGCTGAGCCAAAAAGCCAAAACAAAATGCATGAATTGACCCAGGAAGTGTTAAAAGTTAACCACCATAATAGCAATTTAGAAAAGCTGGTTATCGTTATTGCTTCCCAGACGCTTCCCTGGCGCACCAGGACATCTGTCCGAGAGGCTGACTGAGGACACGTTGGACAGATTATGCAGACAGTAAGCCGTCGAATGTCCCCAGAAGAGGTGGATGTTTCTGGGGCGAATTGGTAAATCACCAAAAGAAAAAAAAATTAGATCCTTACGTACATCTTTCGTCGACGGAACACCCGAACACGCGGCCCGGTCCAGAATCCCGTCCGTGGTACTGCAGAGACGCATGTCACTTACCCCCCTGCGGGAATCAATCTGCTGAGTCAGCCGTAAAGCTGTGACACCGGGCGGCTCCTCATCAGCGGCTCCTGATCCATACTGCATAATCACAGCAAGGTCAGACCTTATCGTCGCAGTCACCTTGAACTGACAAATCCTCCGGCCGCAGTGTGTGTCCGGTGTGCAGATGGGATCAGAACATTGTTGGTGCTGTACAGTATGTGGTCGGCTTAAAAAAACAACAAGAAGTGTATGCTGCAGAAGTGTGTGTGTGTGTGTGTGTGTGTGTGTTCCTTGTTCACAGTGAGTATCGGACTATCAGCCAACATCGCTCAGTGCTACAGTAAATCTGCCAAATCTGGCTCTTGTTTAAGAGTCACCTCGAAAACGGAGGGAGACGATTCAGTGAACAAATACAAACATTTATCAAAGTCATGATAGTTTTGTTTTTAAGCAATACTTTTTCACCTTGTCTTGGAGAGTATTTTCTCAAGTCGAGTTTTTTTTTTTTTTAAATCCTTCCAAAAAAGTATTTTCATCTTCAAGTTCTCCATGTTTTTTCTTATTGTCTGCTCTGAATCTTTGTAAGATGACTGAGCTGCAAAACCTTTTGTTGACATGAATACCGTAGAAAATGTAGTAATTAAGAGGGGGGATAAAATATTGATAAGGTTGATATTTTGCAATCTACTTTTTTCACGACACTAACAATATTCAACACTGCACTGTGTTTTAAATTCATATTTTATTAGTTCATTAATGGTTTACACTTGAATAAAGTGTGTTTAAAGTAAAGTAGTTTGATTCTGTATTCATAATTAACATACAAATGTTCACATCGTTTGTTCATTTTTGTGTTGCAATTCAATTTCTGGCCGCTAGATGGCAGCAGTCATTACCCCCTCCATAGCCAAAGGAACAATGAAATCCTCTGATATCTCTGTGATGACTGAGGACGAGAGGATGCAGTCGACTCCAGCAACTTTTAATGATGTTACGATATATTTTGGTTTCAAAACAAATGAAAAGTTATGACTTGGTCCATGTGGGCAAGTACAAATACAGTATATCCTTGTTCCTTGTTCTTGCAAATACAGAGCCCTAATTATAATCATATTGCAAAAAGATTTTGTTGGCTTCTATATTAATGTGTAGATTAAGTCAGATTTTCCCTTCACTGCTTCCCACCGGCAAATGTGTCAGCAGTTTTTACATCTCAGAAACTTTTACATAACTTTTACCTGTCATGACCAGATCCATATATTTCTAGAAAGCAAAACAGCACATACCTCATGTCACATGACTTGAATGATACTATTTTGAGAACAGATTTTCTGACTCGGAATTGAACTCTTTATTAAACGGCACTGTTATGAACAGTAAGCCTTTGCAATGCAATACTGAAGTCTATATACTTAGCTATAACAGTGAAAGAGGGAAGCTTCTAAACATTCCTGAATTACTAAAAAACAAAACTGAAAAATCCAATTTGATTTTTAAGAAATAAAACAAAAGTAGTGTGTATCCTGTGACCTCTAAACAAAAGGGAAAATGTTTCTAAAACAGGGCTCTTAAACTCAACTGGGGGGCCACAAACATTATAGGTCACATTTTATGCTGATCTTATAAAAATGGGAAAATAAAGCGTTGACATTGAACTCTGGAAAGCCAAAATAATGACTTCATATAACTGACTTCAATAATGACTGCACAGAGAACACCACTATCTCTGCGTGCCGGCGGGGGAAAGTACAGTAGGTGAATCGTGTTCATCAGATTAAAGGAAGCTAAATCTTTTTCTTGCTGAATCACGACCTTCCTCTCTCCGCTCGACTCGAACGCTGTCAGTCATATAGCGAGAGCGAAGCACGAGGCGCCAACCGTGAGAACCGGGAGAGAGAGAGGGAGCAGACCGGAAAAATAAATATTGGTGACTCGCTCTGGTGATGATAAATCTCACAGAGAGTGGAAGTGGAGCTGTTGACAGACGCAGCTGTTAAAAAGAATCGTGCCAGCAAACAGCCGCTCGACACTGTAACTATTGTAGCTCTTTGTGTTGTGACATCTAGTAGTTTGACTGTCACGTATCATTGAAATAAATGGGACATTCTGGAAGAAAACCAACATTAGATTGGATACTAAAACGGTTTGTTTTTCTTATTCTTGGCACAAAGGTTTCATTCAAACGGTTACTTCTGCTGCTGTTTTTATGTTTTATTATAAGGTGTCTCCAAATGTCATGTCTGAGATGGACTGTTCTGTCAACTGGTCTATATCTGTCAACATTGTCTCATGACGTTGGCTCTCTGGCAACTGACATACTAGTGGGAATTCTCACAGGAGCCAAGAATTTGGTCCCTCGCTGATTTTGACCAGCCTAAAGGAAAGGAATGACCTTTAATTTCAATTAAAGTCATTCACTCTATAGATAAACCTGTCATCAAGAGTAAAATATGTATTAAAAAAAGTAAGTAAGTAAGTAAGTAATATTTATTTATATAGCGCTTTTCCAGACCAGGGTCACAAAGCGCTTAAACAATCAAAAACAATACTCAAAAAAGTATATACTTTAAAGATCAAGATAATACTGACAACAACACAGGAGTTCCAGAAAATCAAGGAAAAGCCTGAACAAATAGAAACGTCTTAAGGTGTTTCTTAAAGGAGTCAGTAGACTCCATCAAGCGCAAAGAGAGAGGAAGATTGTTCCAAAGCTTAGGAGCAACAGCCTGAAAAGATTTCTCTCCTCTGGTCCTGAGCCGTGTGCGTGGAACCATAAGTAGATTCTGATCCACAGACCTCAGAGCCCGAGCTGGGGTGTAAGGCTGGATCAGATCAGTGATGTAAGGAGGAGCCTGACAATGAATAGCTCTGAAAGTAAGAACCAGAATTTTAAAGTTGATCCTGAAAGAAACTGGAAGCCAGTGAAGAGTTTTAAGGATTGGAGAAATGTGAGTTCTTCTACTAGAGCGGGTTAGAATTCTTGCTGCAGAGTTCTGAATCAATTGCAGGCGAGACAGATCCTTCTTGTTAAGACATGAAAACAAACATAAACGTAAAAGTTTAGAGATTTTTCTCAGTTGAAGGAAACAGTTTCTGGTCAGTTTTCTGCAGTGTCGAACAAGAGACATGTCTTTATCAAATACAACACCCAGGTTTCTCAGGCTCAGTTTGACAGACCGACCTAAGTCACCCAAGTACTGACTCAACCCTGGAACCTTATCATCAGGAGCAATCACCAGTGTTTCAGTTTTGTCCACATTTATCCCCTATTTGATCCCCTATCAAAATCTTTATAAGTACTTGGTTGATAAAACTGTGTTAGGAAGTAAAAAGGTCAGACATTTCCTGTGGATGATAAACGGGTTTGCACAAATCTTATGAAGGATATTGGATCACTTCTCTTTGCACATCGGCTACACATCCTTCAGGTTCAGAGCTAGTCAGGTCTTTGTAAGTGGTAAATAAAAAGCCGAGGATCAAAACACAGAGGCTGGATGGTATTGGGAGAAACAAGGTAATAAAGTAGGGAAAAATGTGTTTTTTCAGCAGGTTGGCTGGAGACAGGATTAGTCATCCAGTAGAAGCACAGGAAGTATAGTGAGCTCATAATGATATAAATATGAATATGTTTTCAAAATGATGAAAATGTCAATGAAATGATGAATATAAAAACTCAACTTTTTACATAATTTTTATCATAAACAATTTCGTCATGGCTGGGAATTCCTACTTGGATTATGACCTAACATACATATTAATTACATAATTCAATGATTTCCTTTATAATATGTTTAAAAGTAAGCATCGACAAAAGTGGAAATAAAAACACATTTCACAAAACCTGGCTAGTTTTTATCTAGCTGTTTTACTGCCATGTTACAAGAATGTTCGTTTCATGTTAGCGTTATAAAACCTGTATATTCAGAAGGTTGTGACCTTCATATTTACAATTTATTTTAAAATTCAGTTCATTTAGCTTGTATTGAGGTGTTCTTTATAATCGGAATATTTTGTTTTTTTTCTCCTTTTGGAAGAAAGATATTTAGATGAGCTTACCCACCCCCCGACACATGATGCATAGAGGAAGTCTATTATTTTTTTTACTTTAATGTAAAGTAATGGACATTACTCGCTTCATTGAGTCAATCAGAGGTAAAATCTGTAGCTTTTTTATCGTTTTAATACGACTTCTCTTCTAACAATGCTCATGATGGCCACGGAGAGATCAACAGCCAGGCTCATCTTGAAGGAAGATTCTCATTTCTGCTTTATTGTATTGTGATTTGGGAGTTTTCCAGCCTGAAAAAAATAGAATTATTCTTCTTCCAGTTTCATCACAAGTGTGGTTGCTTCAGTCCGCCTCACACCTGACTTGAAAAAGCTAAACATAACATTCTTCTAATCACCATTTGAGTTGGCAAATATTATCTTCCACTGATGACATTTCAAGTGTTGAAAAAAGTTATTATATCTGGCAGAACGTTTTAAGGAGGAGGATGCGAAACGGCTTTTATTAGCCGCTCTCGCCAAAGCAGTCCCACATTTATCTTTAAATCCTACACTCCTGATGCCTGTCGGTGTTTTGGACGCGAGAGGAGCCCGGGGCATCCTGCCACAGTGCAGAGGCAGCTCCATTTGCTCAAGTCTTTCGAAAAGATCCTCCGTCAAACACTCACACAATTCTACACTTCATCAAACCGTTGTATTGTCACAGCCGCTCGCTTCATTACCCTGCCACTAATTATCTCGTCGGTTACGTAAGGACGCCTGTGAGTGAAGTGTGCAGAGTTCTCTGGAATAATTTCGCTTTTTTTTTAAAAAAGAACTCCAATCTGACGTCGCTGCTGATGCAACTTTTCTCAAGCGTTTGAAACAGCCCGAATATATCGAATTAGAAAGTTGCTCTCCTGATGACGGTGGAGGCTTGAAGTTTGATCGTGAATGTTCAGCTCGTACTCGGTGTATCACTGAACTCTGGGTTTGTTGCATTTGGGGGTTTTGGAATTATTTTTTTTGTAGTCATTTGGATTTCAATTTCCAAAGGGGCTAGCTACACTTTGCAGAAAAGACAGAGGGCAATGAAAGGGTGGTAACATGACAGATTTTATTCATTCATTTTCTATGCCGCTTAATCCTTTATGGGATCGTGGGGGGCTGGAGCTTATCCCAGTTTCTTTGGGCGAGAGGCGGGGGGCACTGTGGACAGAAGGGCACACAAAGACTCATACCTACAGGCAATATCCCCAATATGTTCCCAATCAACCTCTGTTTTTGGACTATAGGAGGAAACCCGGAGTACAACCTAATTTATGTGAAGCGATCGCCTATTTTACTTTATATTTACAAGTTACTTTCAGTTTACCTTTCGAGAAAAATGTATATTTTATATTTTAAATTGAACATCTATTATATACTGTAATAGCTGTCGGTGACCTCATAAGGGCCGCATTAATACAGAGACAGGGCCTTATCTGCAGCACAGTGCAAGCAAATCCTTCTAGTTGTGCTTATGTAAGAGCCACATGCTGTTTCTTATTTTGATATCCATAATTAGAAGGTAATTAATGGGCAGTGATCAACAATTTAGGCGTCTTGCGTTTTGGCACTTGGGTGGACAAATGTAGGCGTCCGTCAAAGTTATTTTTCTTACCAAAATCTCTGCAGATTTGACTCCCATCTATGCAGGAGTGCTTTAAAAAAACATTCATTTAATTTCTTTAATAGCAATAATTCCTGATTTAGGCGCTGTCATTGTGCAAACGAGAAAGTAAGACCTTAAATGTCCTTCAGTTTAATTAATTCCGCTGCAGCTGTTATGTCATGAGTTGTGCGTTTGCTCTTGCTCGTCAGCTTGACTGTCTTAAACTAATATTTCATAGCAGGTCACACCACCTTCCCGTGAAGCTCTCAATCTCGCTGACAACCGCACATCATAAATCCCTGTTTTTTTTTCTGAACTAAATCCACTCTGAAGTTTTAACAGGACATTGTGGTAATTTTGCTCATGTAAGAGTTGAACTCTGTAGGTGCTGTCCTTCTTTTCACTTCTCCTTGGAGAGAATAATAACGTGTCGAGTCCAACGTCTTCATCAAAAAAACAAGGGTGCATGTCTGAAGATGTTTCTTCTTAGCAGGCTTTCGAACCGCCTGCATATAAAATAATAGCTGGTTGTGATTGTAGTCTGAACTGTTTGAGCCTCTATGAATGCTGTGGACCGATGAACACGTGCCTATATTAAGCGTATTATTGTTATTTTTGTATCGTGAGATGAGCTAATGGCACAATATAATTGCTTCCAACAATGCCCAGCGTGATACCGTCAGCTGTGATCACCGTTATATCGACTCTCTCACGTGAACGAATCCTGTGACCTGGCAGCTCCAGCATGTTCCGTCAGGCTGAAAGAAATGTAGTGGTGACTTAAGAAGGATATCTGCCTCACACGTGGCCCTTTTGACTGTATTTCAGAGGCAGAAACTAGCCATAGAATGTTTTAGACGTATTGTTATTCGAAGATTAAATTCAAAATCGAACTTGCTAATTAGTTTATCTCAAGATTTCATTTACTAATGAATTAGAAAGAAAAACGTAGAAAATGTTCAAAATTAAATTGTCTTATATAACATTATTTATATAAAAGTACATTGTAATACAAAACACTACACCCAAACAACAATGTAAGCTTATTTTTATAAATTGATGAGAATTTGTTAATCCTTATGTACATAATCATTCTATTCTCAAGGCACCTTAAGTTTTTTACTTCCAAGTTTTCTTGTTTTGTTCCGGCTCTTTTTCTCATTTCATATCCGTGTTTATAACATTATTTATACAATAGGGACTAGTAACTAGGCTTAACAGTGGTTAATGTTAATGGTCTTGGTTTATTTTTAGTGTTATTGTAACTTTTATAGAGAAAAAAATGCAAACAATACATTTTTTTATCAAGTATATCATTGTTACTTAGATTCAAGATTATTGTGATTCCATTCCAGCTTTACAAAAAAGAAAGTCGGTTTTTAGGTTGTTAGTTTCTTTATTTCATTGATTTTCATTAGGTAAACTCCTTTTTTCTTTGTTAATTATAATGAATGTGTCCCTTGCTCGTGAATGCACCGTGGCTGTTTCTACATTATTGATCTCACCACACTCGTTCCTGTCAATCCGATGTAGAAACAGTAGTGTTTTTTAAACACAATTAAAAAATATCTCAAGCTTAATTGGAAACCAGTCTGTTTTACTTTGTACCGCAATCTTTTATTTTCCGTCTCGCCTCGATTTTTACTCAGGCGGTAATGGCTTGTTGTCAAAAATGTCTTGTCATACCGCTTTTTGCACACATTTACAGAATGTCCAATATATTTTTCTGCCATAATAAATGTTTTATAGCAAAAAACACTCTTCAAGCATGTAAACAAAAACCTTATCTGCGTACAACTTCACTCTACTCAACATACTTTAAAACTGTTGGAAAGTTTTACTTAGAGTCACTATAAGTCCTTATTTTGACCTAAAGGGTTGTGAGGTGTATATGTAATTTGTTTTAATTCAATATAAAATGTAATGCGTTTGTGGCCAATTTGAGAAGGTGGGCAATAGAACCATTTTTGCATATACAGTAGCTGTCTTAACCATTTTAATGTAGTATTGTTCACCGTTACGTCTACACTCTTCTTCATAACTACCTGAAATAAGTACACGTTATCCATGACATTTACGGGAGTCGCCGCTTGTGAAGACGTACCACGCACTTCAGTGACCTCAGGCTTCCCCCACTGTCAGCAGGGAGCGCCGCGGGGCGGCGGTTGCTCAAGTGCATGTGCACATCTTCCGTCAGCAAACCCTGAGCCCCCTCCTCACCGTGTCCAAACCAATCTCCGATGAGCAGAAAATACCCCGTGTCCCTCTGACATCATGGAGTTTCCACTGCTGTGCTCGGCTCACCTCAGATATGGCAGCTTTGATATTTCACACCGCTGGCTCGCTGGCAGGGGTTCCCCACCCATGAGGCCCACCTGACCATAGATGGAGCTACCGTCAGTGTTGGAAGGGGGGTGGTGTCTGATGGCCGAGCCACATCAACAACTTTGTGATGAGTGCGAGTGGAATCATGGCAATCATAAGACATAAGTGCAGAGATTAGCATCCCCTCTGGGTGTAGCTCTGTCGATAAACACGAGTCGAGTGGGTCCTGCGGGAGCAATGATGGGGATTATAAGATGGTTCTTAGATGTGTCATGAGTGTGTTCATAGGATATCGGAGAAACACTAGTATGACCATAGACTTTGCATCTTTAAATGATCTCAGCAATGAATCAATCTATAAAGAAAAAGAGGGTGTATTAATCCAGATCAATCCAGAAGAACTAGTATCAGGAACTAAAATCACACAATGGGTCAAAGGTTGCGGACCGAACAAGATGTTGTTCAACTCTCATTAACAGGAAGTATGAGTTTGACATGTCTTTATTATCTTTGTGTTTGTCATGCATTTCTTTCAGAATGACTTTTACTCTTTACAAGTATAATTGACATCCATTATTTGATCATTATCTTATCGTAAACAACGATATATCAGCGGACCACAAGACCTTTAGTCACCTTTGTTCCTATCATGACCCATGGCACCATCGTGGTGTCAACAAATAACTTGTTGTCTGTTCTCCAAGGAGGAAATCATTTCGTTCAAAACATGTTTTGTATTTTATTAGACACCAAAGCCGCAGTTGACGACTCTATATTTATAAATATTTTCCACACTGCAACTTGGACCCAGTTTAAAGTTTCCATCGTCTGCATGATCAAGTCTGACACCCATACCATAGAGTTGTCGTGCAAACTCACCCTCTGCCTTTTACTAGCTGGAACTTTTTTATTATTTTACATTATTCAGTCGCCAACATGGGGGCACGAGAAGACACAACAACAACAACAACTTCCCTGTAATGTGACAGTGAAAGACCTGCAACAGAATGTCTCCTCTCAACCTTTTGTGCTCTCTTGGCTTGTTGTCAGGTGGGTGGGTAAGTGTGTGAGAGGTTGATATCCCGGCGCCCAATGGCTGATGTCACGTCAGATAAAATTGGGGTAGTGTCCTTTATGAGCGCCAGGCAACCTTAATTGCCGTGACAGCCCCGAGGAATGAGGGGGGACATGTGATACGGATCCTCCCGCCGAGTGCACGGAAACAAGAGGCAAAATAAAACCCACGCAGCTGTGTCAGCGGGGAGAACCCTTGGGGAGCGATGTTTGTGTGGAACACGATTCGTGACGAGCGCCAACATGCATTCCCGACGACTCCAGAGGGCGCCAGACTTCACAGTTGCATCAATTTTACCTACGAAACTATGATGTCAGTTTATTGTTTGACGCCAGAGTTGTTATTGTTTGGTAGCGTCTTGCTTAATATACCATTGCCTGTTTAGTTAAAAGTGGTAGTTCGCCCCAAAATTCATTCCTTTTTCTACTGACCCACAACTAAGAACTAGGATTTTTTTCAGAGTTTTCCATTTATTTAAAGAACTATTGACATAAATGTATGTCCATTTTAAAGTAGTGATTGGAGCTCAGTTTTCTTCATCTTCATCCAAAAAAAACATCCAAATACCTCAATACTGCTCATCTGCAATGTGCATCGTGTATTGATGCCTCAACATGAGGAATTGTTCTAGAAAAACTTTTACAAATCTATATTTTGAGCCTGTTTGTAGCAGAAGCTTAAAGGCTAACATGCTAAACAGACATGAAGTACACAGTAGTCTACTGTCTAAACTGGAAAATTAGTGAATTTTGGATGAACTACCCCTCGATGACTTCCCTTTAATGGAGAACTTTAAGACTACATTGGACCCCTACAATACATGAAATCCACTTAGCAATCAACATTTAATATTAACTTGTTTAAATCAACAACATGTATTTATATAAAATTGCACATGAGGTGCCATCCATCTCAAAAACCTTCTCTTTAATGATGACCTAATGCTTTGACGCCCAGCCAACTCAATCACTTTGCACGTGGTAACATGGACGTAGAATTTAAATACAGTATTGTAGCAAACAATCAGCCGTCAATTACAGTATATAGAGCAGTATGTAGAAAGGCAACTGTGGAAGTTAACTGTTTTGTTAGCACCATAAGTAAGCTGGGTGCCTCCCATTAAGTTATGTAGTTGTGTTTATCTGTAACTTATGTGCTAAACAAATACATTAAATATGCTGTACCACATGCAAACAATCTGCAGAAATGCGATGTTGCGAGAGACCAATATATATATTTTCTCCCTTTTTTGGGGGTAATTTTCTACCTGGACAGTCCATCACAAGGCGTCACCATTTAACCTTTATATGTTTGAGAAGTTTCCTCCCATGGTTCCAGAAGAAACCCATGCAAGCTCAGGGGGGGGGGAATTCAAACTCTTTACTCCTCAAGCTAAAATAGACCACTTGACCTACTTTTAATAAACTTCTTGCTCAATCAATCTGGAACACAAACACAAGGTTCTCTTATTTTAGTCAATGCTGTAAAACCTGAATGTGTGTTTTTTCGCTCCGTTTCTCACGTGTGAAAATCTACATAGATAGCAGACGTGTTGTTCGTCGTGTGAGGACGATAACTGGGTTTTAGCGCTCGCGTACCAGAAGCTTTTTGAGGCCGGTGTAATTAGATGAAGCAAGTAAAGGTGATAACAAGCTCAGTCGCACGTTTCCAGCCGAGGTGTCGGCGCCGACTCGCCGCCGGAAGTAACGGCTCCACCTGTCACACTCGTCCAACGGTGTTTACGCGTGACGACTGTAGTCGGAACCCAAGACATGATCCGTCTCTCGTGCTAGCTCGAGAAATCATAGCATGGAATTGTTGATATCTTCCTCCACCTTCTCTTCACCTCTTCCCTTCTTTTCTTGTGCATGTCAGCCTCCTCTGCCGCCTCTGCCTCCTCCGTCTATGAGTCATCTTATCTCGAAGGTGAGATGGAGCGTGCAGCAGATTATTTTCATCCTGCCTCGATACATAAGAGGCTGCCACCGTTTACCATCTACCTTTTTTTTTTCAACTTTATGTGGGTTGGAAAGCATCCTTAAATCAACATCAACAAGTGCTATTATTTGTGAACTAATTAAACTTTACCCATTTTTTTTTTATGCAAGGTACTCAAGAATAACTGTTGACATTTGACAAGGTGTTTATATATATAGTACGTGTATATAAGTCATTTTATGAAAACATAATGACTTCTATTCACTAACAGATGTCATGTTTGGCATCTAGAAAGATAATCCAGAATTTTGTTTTTTAACCAACCCTACTCGGTTGTGTGAATTCATTTGCGTGATGAAATTTCTTGGACACAAACGTACATAAATGTTTTCACAGTAATTTGCTATTACTCTGTTCAAACACTAGGGGGAGCCAGAAAAAAAACATTTTCAATCTTATCTTGTGTTTCTTGTCTAAACCTTTGCGACTGTCCTGCTTCACTTTTCACTTTTACTAATTATATATAATGCTAGTTGTGTGAACAAAATATTGATACGGTAATATATCGCAATAATATAGTGTATTGATTGATCATTATTTTTTTAATAGAGAAAGTTAAACAAGACTTCTGCCACTCCACTTGTAGATTGTGCCATAAAAAGAGAAAAATAAATGAAAATATTTTGATTATTGGTCGGTTATTGTGATATTACAATATTGATATACTGTATATCATGATGTATGTACTGTGATACCAACTCAATTATGTCTGTGCCTTTTATAGTATATGGTTTTAACTGTGTATTGTTTTTAAAGCGCTTTGTGACCCTGGTCTAGAAAGGCGCTTTACAAATAATAACCATTACTTACTTACTTACTTACTTACCTACTGCTAAAATATTTGTCAGAGTTGTGTGTGTGTATGTTAACTAAAATTTTTGAAGTTAACATCGAGGCACTACTCACTAAACATTCTCTAAATGGAAGTATCAAAGTGATGGTGTTCTGTTCCAAATATTTTGGAGTGACTTAACAATGGAACCAGAACTAAATTATAGAACAGAAAATCTAAACAGCTCAAAAAGAATTTGAAACTATCAAAACTACTATTATAAAAAAGGACTAAATGAAAATGATTGCTAATGATTGCTGAGCTGCCAGCCAGCTTCTGATTGGTTCATCTTAATGGCAATTATCAGGAAGTAGGTTACCGTGATGAAGGCTGACTGATTGTTGTCGTTCGTCTCCTTCAGGTTGTGGGAACAGCAGCATGAGCGGTGACATGTACGACGCCGGATACCAGTCGATCACCAACATCGACTACTCCCCCGTGTGCGTCAGCAACATGAGGGACAGGTACAGCCACTGCCCAGGTATGAGCTGGCACGAGATGGACGTCCGCCAGCTCTCCTTCCAAGACGCCTCCTTCGACGTGATCCTGGAAAAGGCCACGCTGGACGCCATCATGGTGAACGAGAAGTCACCGTGGCACGTCTCGCCTCAGACGGCTTCCTTCATTCAACAGACGCTCACAGAGGTGAGAAACATTTATTGAGCTATGTATGTATTTGTGTTTTGAAGATTTAGTAATCAGGATGTGAAAGGATGTCTTGTAAAAACAATTGTAGATGTTGAGTTTGGCAGCAGAGGTTCCACATTATTGCAGTTACAGTGGTCCGTCATCGGGGGGAGACAAAAACAATCTTTTACACCTTGCGTATTGCTGCTTTAAGAAACAACAAGTAAGATTCATCCTATTGGAGCAGTGTTTTGATAAGAACAATGTAATCAAAAAATATAAATAGTTAAAGGGTTGGTTGTTAAAGTTAAATTTAGTATTTATAGATGCATCAAAAAACATAATATAATAATAATAATAACTTGTTTCCTAAATAAATGGCAACAAAGGAAAACAAAAGATAAGCTAAGTCAAATACCATAAGTGAGAAGTGTTGAAATCCAGATTGCAAATATCAATACAGCAATATATTGCATTTTTCAATTCATATTTTATTTTTTGTCACGGTTCTTTAAGGGTTTACAGTTCAATAAAGTATGTTTTGAATAAAATAATAAGACTTTTTAATTGACAATCAACATGCAAATATTTACGGGGTTCGTTCACTTTTGTGTCGCAATTAAACTCCCGGCAGCTAGATGGCGGCGGTCATCCCAGCGATGACTGAGGACGAGAAGATACAGTGGACTTTAAGCTAATGTTTGGACATATTTTGGTGTCAAAACAAATGAATAAAATACAAATTCATCAAGAGACATGTGGTCTGAAACTCCAGACTCAAGTACTCAGACAATACTACAAATATATCCTTGTTCCTACAGTATACGTATCGTATCACCATATTCTTGCCCGTACACACACCTTAAAGGTAGCAAGTCTTAAACAACCATCCATCTTTGAAAAGAAAAACCCTGCCTTCACTTTGGTATTCTAGAAAATACTGACACAACTAATAATTGTGAGATTCATCTTCGGGATTCATCTCATTCCACCGTTGTGCCCGATAGCTTCAGATGAGGCGAAGAGACAAAAAAAAGAAAAAGAGCGAACATACGAGAAGGAGTCACTCGTTTATGGTCAAAATGTGTGGACACGGTCTGATGCCACAACACACAAACGGAGCTGCCTCACAGGCTCCATGTTTTCCTGTCCCAGATGGAAGCTTCACAGATGGATCAGTATGTTTCCGGGGCAGATGGAAGGATCTGAAGAGAACTTCTTTTTGCTCATCTCACTTATCTGTTAACACCATCTCTTCTTCTCACCTCTTCACTTTCTTTTTCCCCCCCTCGCTCCTAATTTGTGGATTTCATCGCTGCACCTGTGGCATTGTGTAGATGTGCGATCGTGTTTCCAATGCGGCAATTTATGCAACATTAGTGTGTGTTTTTACTTTCATGGTGATGCATGAATGATCGCAGTGGAAGGGCTGGAGATAACGAAAATAACTCTAAAGAGCATCAAGTTAAAGGCAGATGGCCAAAGCAGCCTTTAACTAGAACTGAAGGAGGGAGCACATTAAAAAAGAAGGGAGCGATGCCAATATAGAAGAAAGAGTGCAAGAGCAAAAACGAGACTGACAGGAAGTTAATGAGAAGTGCGTCCAAGTGAGACGGAGGGAAAGTAGGTGGCAGCGAACGATGCACGAAAAGAGGCGAACATTCAAATGAAGCAGTCAAAAGTCAATTTGACCGTAAGAAAGCAGCGGCTTCGACAGCGAACATGACACGAGGGTCACGGAATCAAACGCTACGTGTTGAAACAAAGAGGACGATCTGAAAGTAGCTTTAATAAGTTTAGTCGTGCATGTTGGTTCCATTCAAACCCTTATAGAGCTTCAACCATTATTTGTGGAAATAATGAAGTGATTTGTTATTTTGTGTGGTGACTAGAAGTGGTGTGTATAGGTTTTATCTGATTTACTACTATTAATGATTACATTTTATCAAAAAAAGAAACTATTATTACTAGTATTATTTTGGGGAAAAATGTTATTAAATCAAGCTACTGAGTAACCTTTAGTCAGTATCATTTTGGTGGTAAATTGTGTCAATTGTAAGCGACTGAGTTACCTTTTGTCAGTGTTATTAAGTAACTAAGTAATATTTGTATGGGGCAAAATGTTATCAAATCAAGGTACTAAGTAATGTTCCGTTTCGGGCGCAAATTGTGCCAAATGTAAGCGACTGAATTACATTCTGTCAGTATTATCTTGTGGCAAAATGTTATTAAATCAAGATACTAAGTTACTTTCTGTCAGAATATATTTGATATACATTTTATAAAGTCAAGATACTAAGTTACGTTCTGTCATAATAATTTTGGGCGTAAATTGTGTCAAATGTTAGTGACTGAATTACATTTTGTCAGTATTATTTTGGGGAAAATTTTTATTGAATGAAGATACTAAGTTACGATCTGTCTGTATAATTTTGGATCTAAATTTTGTCAATTTTAAGCTACTGAGTTGCCCTCTCTCATTATTATTTGAGGGCAAAATGTTATTAAATTAGGTTTTGTCAGAATAATTTTGAGCGTAAATTGTGCCAAATGTAAGCCACTGAATTAAATTCTGTCAGTATTATTTTGGGGAAAAATGTTTCAAAATCAAGTTACTAATTTACTTTCTGTCAGTATATAGTTTGATATACATTTTATAAAATCAAGATACTAAGTTACATTCTGTAAGAATAATTTGGGGCGTAAATTGTGTCAAATGTAAATGACTGAGTTATGTTCTGCCAGTGAATGTTGACCACAGGACTGAAGTTTAACATCATTCAAATACAAAACGAATACACTAGACAGGATGAGGCACAGACTCAGACCATTGATGGTGTCTTTTATTTACTCTCAGAGAAACTTGCAGTCGTTTAATCCTCGCTCCGGCCTCCAAGTCTTCCTACCTCGTGACACCTTTACTGTCCATTGAATTTTTAGGGAAGCTGCGATTCACTGGGGTGTGAAATGTATTTCACTGCCTGACACGCTGTTGCTATGGGAACGCTTTTAACGTGATCTCATCTCACAATTTTAATTGCTAGTCCAGTTTATAAAGGTGACGACTGCGCCGGGTTCAGATCGGAGGGTAAGTCCTGGTAGAAGACTGAGGGAGTTTATAACATAATTAATTGGCAAAATTATTTGTTGGTGTTATTGTTTTTATTTTTAATTGTTTTTATACTTACTTTTTTATTTGCTCGTGATAAAAATAAAATGAAATCTAATTGTTTACGTATTAAGGGGTTGTTGATGTTACGTATAGAAGAGGCAACAGTTGTAAAGGTAGTTATAGTTATAATATAGTTATAGTGAATTTTGTGTCCAGTGTCCCGACCCACAGAAGCACAGGAAGAAGATGTATTGGTCGATTATTTTATTTATCCACAACTTGGATCCAAACTATGGACCAGTGGTGAGATATAATGCAAAATATGATTCATTGTGGTGATTAAAAATGTAATTTAATACAATTGTATACTTGTAAATGTGCAATTTACTACCTGTAACGTTTATAATGTATAACATTTATTACATAAAAATGACAGATTTTAAAATGATATTGACCATGTATTTTGGTGCATTTATTTAAAATAATAGTACTAGCTCAGGAATAAAAACAAATAAATATTGATGGCAAATTCTGTGCTTTAAATGAAACGCTGCAAAACACAAAATAAAGGCGGCAGGAGGTTACAAGGGTTTAGTGGAAAGCCAGGTCACACAAAGCCAGATATCCATCTGTGTTGCATCAAGATCAGTTTTAATCTCTCTGTTTTAAACATCCCGGATATTACGAGGTAATTGCGAATCTTCCGGAGGTGCGACATGACTTTCCGACACCAATTGACATGTTTTTGTCTGTCGTTCTGCTCTCGTCGACATCCGGCCGGCCTCCACATCCAACGTGTTGTTGCCTCGTAGTCGAACATCGACCCGTCTATCCGTCTCAGGGAGGTGTGTCGTGACATCATTTTCAGGCAGTTTATCTGAGAACAAGCGAGACAGAGACGGGAAACATTGATTGGTTCAGCCCAGCCTCTGCTCGCGAGAGCTCTCCTCCTCCCCTCCATTACCAGGAAGCCTGGATGTTTGCCGGGAAGCCCAGGCCGGGGGGAGAGATTGTCATTTGTAACACAAACACCTTCAACACACATGAATATTTAGACAGAGCGCAGCTAATTGGTATCCAGTGGAGACATGGAGGGGCTTTTTTCATTAGCTTGATCATTTCTCATCAGCAGTTTAACATCCTAATCATGATGAGACTCGTGATCATTTCCCGCAGAAATGCTAAAACTCACAGAAAGAATTCATATATTGTTATAGTGTCCGGCAAAAGAAAATACCTTTTATAAAATTGTGATTACATTTTAAAATTCATTTTTGTTTAAAAGAGGATATTAGCTATTTTATTTTTTATCCTTGACTCATTTGACTTGTTTGCCATCTTGTCTGATAACTAAATAGAATTCTGATAGTTTAATGTTTAATATATCTTCCCTAGTACAATCTCGCAGCATACAGTTTCCGGAGAAATATATATTCGTATATATTATATTATTTTAGAGCTCTCAATTGATAAAAAAAAATACAAATTAATCTCACATTTTTAAATGAATTAATAAAAAAGTCTTCTAATGCCTCAATCTGCTTCCAACCTGAAGGGTTATAGATTTTGTGTATTCCAGGCAAACACAAAACTATTCATGGAGCTACAGTATGTGGTTTCAAAATGATTAGTGTAATTTGGGTTATTTATACGTTTTTATGAATTCTGTTAAGGTCAAGACAAGAAAAAATCACAAAATCCATTTTGAACTACATATTGCCTCCGATCTAAAACATTAGCACACATGGACGCAAATGTGTACACAACTTTTGAAAAAACATTTTTTTGTCTCTTTATTGTGAGGTCCTAGGACAAATGGGAATTCTACCAGGACAATCTCCGATTCCAAAGGAGAAATTCGGATTACAGGAAAATGTTATGAAAAATAGACTGAATCACGGAATTCCAATCCGTACTAATAGGATTCCAGATCCTACTGGATTCCAATCTGTACTGTGACATATATAGAAATATATAAATTCTTTCAGAATTGATATAAATTCTTGATCATTTAGGAGTCAAGTATTCAGTCTCCATTATTCACCTTTTCTATTGTTCCTTTAAAATAAAAAAAATCTGAAATACGATGTGTTATGTTATCTAAACACGTTGATATTTTCACTAATAAAAATCCAATTACTGCTGGTTTATTTTGTTCACTTTGTCAGACTTTGTTGCACATTTGTCTCATGCTTGTACAGTTTTTCAAAGTCAGTTTCACATTTATACATAAATACCAACTCTATGTTTCATACTTCTAAATAGTTCTTCCGTCTTTGATATTTCTAAAAAACGTAATTAACTTTCATAATTGTTAGGAGATAAATCTACCTGTTAGGTTACACTACAGCATTAGTGAACTCACCGTTTTCTGAGACGCACGTTTTGCAAAAACAAAGGGAGTGACGATGACATGAGATGAGAATCACTGTCTGCACATATCCTGCAGCAGATCCTCTGCTTCCAGAATGTGAGTCATCTAACAACTTAAACACTCTTCAAATATTCTGGTCGACTGACAACAATCTCTCTATTATATTAGACTTTTAATAGCCTTTCGTTGTGAAACCAGTCCACTAGACAAAAGCAATCGACTCATTTTCTGGAAAGAGAAAAAAACAAATCGTCTGTTCAACATATTTATGTAAAAAAGGCTCTAAAATTAAAACATTTGCGTGCACAAACAAGGGGCCGAGTCAAAAGATGCTTTAATGTGAGCATGATGGTCATGATTTGTTTTCACAGCTGCAGTTTGGATGCATGTTTGTGTGTGTGTGTGTGTGTGTGTGTGTGTGTGTGTGTGTGTGTGTGTGTGTGTGTGGGGGTGTGTGTGTGGGGGTGTGTGTGTGTGTGTGTGTGTGTGTGTGTGTGTGTGTGTGTGTGGGGGGGTGTGGGGGTGTGTGTGTGTGTGTGTGTTCCCTCATGCATGCCAGCCTCGTGTGTCTTCTTACTCTGCAGCTCCGGCAGGGGAAAGTAGAGCAGTGGAGCACACGTGACTGGCAGAAATCGTGGATGATTGCAATTCTAGCTGTGCATGTGCCTGCATACCAGGGAGGAATCAAAGTGTGCGTTTGCGAGAGTTTTGTCGCTCTCGGACCTTGATGTGTTGATTTTGCTGCATCTTTCATTTGCATGCATCGCTCCTGTGTGATCAAACATTTCTGCACGCTGGCATGCAGACACGCATGCATCAACATCCCCATGTGCCCCGGCATGTGCTTTACTGTGTGTGTGTGTGTGAAGGTGTGTGTGTGTGTGCATCAGAAGATGGACCGCTGAGCAGGAGCCTCCCAGCTCTCCAGAGATTCCACTCAACTCAGGCTTGAATCTCTGCACGTGCGCTGTCAAACACGCTCTTGTCACTCATAGGTTAATGTCCTGCTACACACACCGACAACTCTATTTCTGATTTTTCTTTTTTGTTGCTGCTGCAGGTCACATGATATGCAAATATAAATGACACGGTTCCTTCTTGTCAGGGAAAACTTAGGTGATGCCAAAAATAGAATTCAAAGCCTGCCTTCTTTTTTCTTTTTTTTTATTCATCTTCAGTTTTCTGACTTCAGTTGTCTCTCTTCCCACTTTTCATCCACTCTGAGCTGTCCTCCTAATGCTCGCCCTTTGTCAACCCTGTCAATAATCCACAGTTGCGGTTTGTCCCAGCTGTGAACAGGGAAGCCCCCTCAGAGGCAGATCTGTGTGTGTGTGCACTCACACACACACACCAGTTCAAAGGGGTTAGACACAGCAACAGGGGCCGGCGCACATGCTTCTCTTTCAATTACGAGTTGTCATTTAATCTCGCCGACATGATGCATTAATGTGCAGGTCTTGTGCATTAAGAGTCGTGCACGAGCGTCGGAGTGGTTTGCTTCTATACCACACTTAATAATAGACTCCATGTCGACACAATTTTTAAGAGGATAGACGGCCGCACACACTCGTTAATTCATTGTATTGACACTCATATATGCATGTCCATGTTTGTTTCTAGTTTGTTGAAGAATAATAATAACAGACAGAAAAAAAAGAGAGAATTAAGCTGGAAAGCCAGTTGTGAAACTAAATACTTTTTGAAAAAAAAGGAAATAATTAAACTAGTTAGATTGAAATTATCCTTAAAGATAAATACATTTTGATTCCAGGAAAAGGAGCCGCTACACTTGTTTTTAGTTTTTTAATTTGAATTAGCTGAGAAACAATACGACTAGAAATAAGAATTGTTCTTCATTCTTTCTCTACTTCAAAGATCAGAATCAGAAACTTTTCTTTCCAGTGTTGTAAACACAGCATAAGGATTTGTTGTGTGCTGTCGGTAGAGAATAAAAGAATGAAATAAGATGACACACTAAATAAAAACAGAAAACCAAAACACAGAGACCGCCATTCTGCATTACCTAATTGTATGTAATACATAATTAATGTACACTTTTATACTAATATATAACACAGAATAATATTCTAAGGTTATTTTGACATTAATTTAATTACCAGAATCAAAAATTTAATATTGTAAATTTGTATAATTTGTGTTTATTTAATATATTTAAATGCATTTGACATAAAGGTATTTTGGCTCTATATATCCATTTTAGTGAGTTTTATTTAGTTTTAAATAAGATTATATGCAGGCAAAACAAAAAAAGGATAAAAAAACTGTTTCTGTGTGTAAAAGAATGTATGGATATACTTTGTGTTAGCATCTTTGGTTATTTTATTATGATGAAAAAACTGTGTCCAACAGTGCACCAACACCATCCAAACTTATATTTTCCTCAGGAGAAACATTAGAACTTGGTTGCACAGAGTCGACATCACGAGGAGGAACACTGACAGAATAGATGGTAGCACTGAATCAACTGAATTAACAATAGAAACATGAGTAAAGTCATTTATAAATGCTGCTCCTTCTACATTGTTTTACCCTCTTATTAAAAAGGGACAACCCATGTCCAGAGTAATCATGTAACACGTGTGTGTGTGTGCGCACACATACACACACAAACACACACACTGGAAATATCCTGCTCGTCGTTGCCTAGACGACTTATATTGACTAAGGAGAATTGTTACCATGGAAACAACAGATGCCTCCAGGAGGAAGATCGTTAATTGGATTAAGAGAATAAAGGAGAGAGGGATGAGGAAGACGAGAGACGAGGGGCAGAAACAGATCCCACTCTTCCGGGATAACAAGCAGAAGGAGTGAAGTTGCGCAGAGGTGTGGTCAGAGGATTTTAGACTTGATCAATGTCTCTCTCCATGCTGATGAACGGCATGTCTTTTTGTGAAGTCGTGCGAGGAGTCGGAGGAAAGCTCCAGGGTTAGTGGGGCAAGAAAACTCATTGTTTCTCCTCTCAAGTCTCTAGAAATATTTCCTGGTGAGATGATTGTACAGAGAGGTGCTGCACAACGTGTTGTTCTTCACAAAGATAGTCATTTTAAATTGTATATTTTATAATGTCCACTTTTTTAAAAACTTCATATATGATGAAGGGTTGCTAATAATACGTCGACTACCATACATAATATATAGACAAGCCGAAACATCTTGATGTTGATTAAAATATTATAATGTTGTTAAATATTTGGACTACATTAATTTAGTTGCAACACAGAGTGACTCACGGAAGAAGAAGTTCCACCGAATACAAGCAGGTTGAAAAAGAAAGTAGAGCACAGACCACCTGTGGAGTAAGAGCAGTAATTCAGACTTCGTTAACATGATTAATTAAAAATGAATCCACAGTTACTCTGTAAAAATGTAATTATTTTTGACAGCCCTCTTTTTCAATGGAGGACTGTCTTTAAAAACTGTTAAAACTGATATTTAATTAAATGAATCTCTGAACATAGTCTCGTATTATGTATTAGGTAAGTCTAAGTTTTAAGTGTATGTTTTTTTTGTAGACATTAGTTTAGCGTAAGATAAATAGATAGATAGATGGATAAACTTTATTGATCTCTCTTGAAAAAGCCTAAAAGAAAATGCTTGGTAACTGTTTATATGTTGCTTCAGTTCCAAGTGGAAAAGTTGCATCTTTATACCTATGTTTCCTTTAAACCACAATTGTAATTGGGAAGTAGTAATGGCTAAAGAAGCAGGATATTTTTGTCACATTTTATTTAGTCTTAACAGCCCATATCTAGATGATAGGAAAATATGCTGACAAGCTGGACTTTTATGTTTAGTCAAACTTAATGGGAGATTAGTTCTTGTGGCCAATCCGTGAGCTCTGCCTCCTCAGGTGTTTACTCACATTGTGTTGTGTATAGAAATATAGAAAAAACCTTTGACCGTGTGTTCTGCGCAGATGTTTGTGGATAAATAGAAGCCAGTCATCTGTGAAAAACCAGCCACACTGCGGATCGATTGAACTAGTTGTTGTTGTGCTTTCGTTTAGCGAGTCTCTCTCTCTCTCCTCATCAACTTTCAACTTTCTCCACAACCAAACACCAGACAGCGTTATAGACTGAACGTTCTGATCTTCTGCACACAGCCGAGACTATTTCTTGTCTTCTGGCAGTGCTCCACACAACATAAAGCCAATTCCGTCCGGAGTGACCAAAGTGACCTCCTCAGTTTTGAGCTAATGGGCAGGGCAGGAAGCTAAAGTAACAGCTATTTGCTGTGTAAACGAGAGGATGAGGCTGAGAGCGGAGACTGATTTGGCCTCTTGAGAACTGACCCTGCAGGCCAGAAATAGACCTGTTTGCTGCAGGTACGAACGGATCATGTAACCGGAGAGTTTTCGTCTGGAGTCCGTTCACTTTCACCTTTGATGAGGGGGAATAAACAGAAGCTCACTCGCAAGGAACATGTAGTCGGAGATCTCCAGGGTCACTATTTAAGGAAGTGTCTTCATTTGAACTTTGCACGTTGAGCTACAATGTTTGAAATGGTTTCCACCGTCACATGGCCAAATACTCGTATATTGGGGGAATGTTGTATCTTTGAATCTTATCCAAAACAAACACACACAACCCCAAAACACAAACATAAATAAACAACAAGGAAAACATGCAAACTCGACTCAAACACAAAAACAGAAACACACAACAAGAAAAACATGTACACACAACCCCAATACAATAAAAGAAATACACAATAAGAAAAACTATCACACACAACCCCAACACAAAAACAGAAACACGTCTCAAGAAAAACATGCTCACACAACCCCAAAACACAAAAATAAATAAACAACAAGAAAAACATGCAAACACAACTGAAATACACAACAAGAAAGACATGCACACATAACCCCAACACAAAAACAGAAACAAACAACAAGAAAAACATGTACACACAACCCCAATACAATAAAAGAAATACACAATGAGAAAAACTATCACACACAACCCCAACACAAAAACAGAAACACGTCTCAAGAAAAACATGCTCACACAACCCCAAAACACAAAAATAAATAAACAACAAGAAAAACATGCAAACACAACTGAAACACACGACAAGAAAGACATGCACACATAACCCCAACACAAAAACAGAAACAAACAACAAGGAAAACATTCACACACAAACCCAACACAAAAATAGAAATCACAACAAGGAAAAAATTCACACATAAACCCAACACAAAAACAGAAATACACAACAAGAAAAACATGTACACCCCACACAAACACAAAAAAGACGCACAAGAAGAATACCATGCACTCACACCTGTAAGGAAATGAGAACAAAATCCCCACACACCCAAATGCAAAAACAGAAGCACACCCAAACATCTCACAGAAAAAGAAATACACATTTATATACACAGACCCGCCTTTCCTAAAAAAATACACACTCTGGATATACATCCAAAACACTTGCCACACAAATCACCACAACACATAATGACACACAAACCAGAAAAATAAGTCCATGCAAAATCATACACAATCGACCTAAGCACAGAAACGAACTGCAAAAAACACACATTCACCCAACATAAACATCACATACAGACCACGCCAACTCACAAAACAGAAGCACAAAAAAAAATACACAACATGAAAAACACAGAAAGAGCCCAAAACAGAAATCGAAGTAAAAACAAACATGCTACCCTACACAGAAATAAACACATGTACTATCCAAACACAGAAACACACACCACACCGATATATACACCACAAAAACAAGAATCACCAAAGCGTTAAATGGAACACAGACCACCATTTGGACAGAAGCACATGCACACTCATATACACACTACTAAAGAACAGAAACACAAAAAATACAAAGATTTATGACACGTACAGGTCACCCCTACATGGAAACAGTGACACACACACCAACAAAAGCAGAAATGCACACAAAAACTTACACCACCGCAAGACAGTAGCAGGAATACGCAGACAACCACCGCAACACAGAAACAGGGATACACACACACACCCCTGTTCACAGAAGAAGAAACACACACTCACATCGCTGCACAAAACCAGAAACAAACGCCACCACAGACACACACATATCAACCCAACATTATACGGATGATGGTTACAGTATTCTGAGGCCACGTCATCTGATGTGAAAGCTGCTGTGTCACGTGAGGACTACACAACCACTGGACAACCACAAACAGATATTTCTACTTGGAGAACACCGACCTGTGTTTGTGTTGAACCTGCAACACTGAAACTTCTGTCACATTTCAATCTCTTTCCCCTCCTTCTTCCTCCCGTCCGGCAGATACCCTTCACTCCAGGGCCAAACACGCAGCCAGATGTGCAGGAATTCCACTCGCCAACAGCTGGCCACTGGGCCTACACAACACCACTACACACTAGCACGTAGACACACTCGCATGCGCAAACACACAAAGCCATAAGAGTGTTTGGTCGCACAGATGCAACCTTGACCACTCCAGATGTATTTGTTACTAATCCCTGTGTTTGCTTTTTCTCATCTTGGTTGTTTCTCTAAGACCATTTGCATGTTGGTGATTTAATGTTTTGGTTTTTTCTTAAATACAGCGACAACTGTGAAGGAGAAGAAGCAAAAAAACGCCTTCAAAAAGTCAGTTATAATGTTGCTACCGCTACCTTGTTTGACCACAAATTAGTTCTTCCAGAAAATAAGAGGAAGTTGACGATATTTTGCCAATGTTTAATTTCACACAAATACAAAATCACTTCTCGCAGTGTCAAAACGAGGAAGAACCTTTTTATACTTTAAAAAATAAATAAGAAATTGAGTTATTATTAGTGATATCCTTTTTGATTGATCACAAAATATTTCAGGCAAACTTGATATCATCAAAATATATATTTCTACATGTGTGAATAATTGCAAAAAACA
The DNA here is from genome assembly GCF_982586985.1 of Callionymus lyra. Classification (NCBI taxonomy): domain Eukaryota; kingdom Metazoa; phylum Chordata; class Actinopteri; order Syngnathiformes; family Callionymidae; genus Callionymus; species Callionymus lyra. Next base: position 6,435,429 of record NC_141833.1, read on the forward strand.
TTTTGAAAATCTGTGTTGTTCTCAGTTTTACAGTATCTTGACCTTTAAAGTATATATTTTATTGAGTATTGTTTTGATTGTTAAAGCGCTTTGTGACCCTGGTCTGGAAAAGCGCTCTATAAATACAAATGACTTACTTACATTTTTCAGAGAAATATTTGGTTAATACATGATTATTAATGCAAAGTATTCATTGACCAGTTTGATCCCTTATTTGGTTTGAAATAATCACAGATTTAAAATCAGCAAACGTTTATGTTTGCTGTGTCTATCATCATAATGACAGAGCCAGACGTATATTTAAACGTAATATCAGTTCTCACACACATCCACACATGATTCATGCACACGTTGTTATTCTGGATAATTATGTCTGGACTGCTGTGTTGGAAGAATGACTTTGTGAGCGCAGAAATTTCCTCAAGAGTGGCGGCTGGATGACTGATGGCTAAAAAAAGAATCCATGTGAATAGAGATATGCAGTTTGACTAAATAAGGCACTAATCAGTCAAATAAGATGTGGAACACAAGTCCCAGAGATGCATTTAAATGTAATGTTTTTACTAAAAATGTAGGAAAACCTTGGTGCCAAAGTCAAGTTCCTCTTGTAGTGAGTCATGTGGACAAATGGGCATCATCTGGTCTGTGATACATATTTGTCACGGTGCTTGTGACAGTCTGGACAGTCTTACAGGCTTTGGAATTATATAGTATGAGAAGTATTGAATGATAACCAGCTGTAGATTATGTACTCTAGGTCAGAGGTCAGTCACCAACCACTGGGTCGCCGGTACTGATTCATAAGGCATTTGATACCAGAACGTATAGAGAGAATAAATAGTTGATATAACGTTTTATTTTGTTGATTATTTCTGTCTGAAATGTGTATTATTCAGAAAATAGTTTCTGCAGTAACCGTAACCGTAAACTCTTGTCAAAACGATGTTTTTCGACCAGGTTTACTATAAAATAAATCTGAAAACTAGCAATAGTGAGTTCAAAACAAACACTATATGGTACATTATTTATATGGAGAAACTAGTCCAGCTTTATTGTGACAAATGTATCTTCATTTTCAATTAATACACCTAATATAAGCACCAATATGAGATTCATACAGAATCATTCATACACAGCACATCAACCTTAATATTGACTGTTCAAGCAACACTTTATCTCTGGAGCAAATCGATCAATAAAATCTCAAAAAAAGAAAAGACGATTTCAAGAGATTAGTTAATAAGTCCACCAAAAGTATATGTGAGCATCGACAAGTTTCATATAAGACGCCAACGAGGCAATAAACAACAATTCGTTAAAATTATTAAAAAGTAAAGCAAACACTTTATTTGAATTTGTTTTGAGCAAAACAATTAAACACGAAGATGCAGCTGCATTGTGTTATTTACATTATAGTTTTCAGTGGATCATAATAAATCTTTTAATTTGAAGCATTTATGTCATCTTATTTTGTTACCATCGATTGGTAAGTAACAAAATAAAATGTCAAAACATGTTAAAAACTACAAATGCCTGCACTCCGCCACATCGCCATCTTAGAAATAAAAGCTATTCTTCTTTGTTATCTCCAGGAGACCTAAATGTATCTGTTGTTCTTGTCATCAGTAGTTTGGACAGAAAATGAGTTTGTCTTGAGCACTTCAGCTCTATATATACAGTAAGCTTTGTAACTCATAACATTACTGTAACCCTTTATTCTCTCACTCTACTTTTAATTTCAGTGATCACAGATCCTCCTCTGCAGCGCAGTTATCATTCCCTGACACCTCCTCTGCTCTTTCATCCCCCTCTCCCTTGTGTTACTACAACCAGAAGTATATCAACCAATTTATCAATGTACTAGTCATCACACCCACACGTCATCCTTTCACACAATATACTAATAAAGGTATCACCAAAATAATAACATATAGAAGTTGGTATGTATTCAAATAAGTAGTTTGATGTTCATCATTTTGAGAACAAAAATAAAAAAGTTAAATTGTAAACTTTGTTTTCCTGTAACCGTAAAAATATATAGACGGTCTGTGAAGTTGACAAGTCGGTGAAAGAAAATACTAAGAGTGACAATGTGGAACAAAGTGCAAACATCCCAAGTGTCAAGATTATTAAGTGATCACAAAAAGTCCAGAACTAAATAATAATAACACTGCTGTAATAACACTTGGAATAAACAAGTCAAATAAAAGTATTCTAAGTGACTTCCCGGCTTTAAATTTAATAAGGTTTTGAGAATAAATGTAAATAAAAGAAGAAGACTCAGTTTAATCATGTGTTAGAACAATTGTCCGTCTCCTTTTGCTTTCCAAGACACAACAGCCACAAAACCAACCAAAAAGTAAGCATGGGAATATAAAACCAAAAAAGGCTGTAAGGGAAAAGAAAAAAAGGGGAAAAAAAGTGTGGAATTTTGAGTTGAATAAAAAGAATGGATGATGTTTATACATCGCTTGTCATACATTATACAATACATATATATATATTCATATTATTGATGCCCACTGGTAAAAAAAAAAGAACTTGCACCACTCATACTATAAAACCCAAAACAATGTTCTGCAACAGTTAAGGCTTTGAAAAAGATGTACAAACAGTTTATACATGTATTAAATAACCTTTATTCAGTGTTTAACAGTAGTATAGTATAGTATAATTTGCCTGATTAATGCTTCCGCTTCAGTTCATCCTCCTCCAGTGGGTTGCCACATTTCTACAGAGCCTTACAGACACAAACCTGCTGAAACACACTGTAAACAGTTCTTAATGTATTGCGACAAAACACCCAATCTGGCAACACAATCTGGTTGTAATCAGACATTTTAGTTTTCATAACATTTAATCTATATACCCTAAATCTTCATTAAAACAGTATATCTGATTCAGTTTAATACACTTTTATAAATATTTTCCCACACTAAGCGACCTGGTGGGAAAGATATTTTTAATTTTCTGAACATTTCTAATCTTGGCGAGTGGATTGACGGCCAACCATAAACGACTTTCTGACAACCTTGACGACCTTTTGTGAAAGTTGAAAATAAGAAACAAATGCTCACTGGACTGTGTGTATGTTGCTGTGACCCACACTTGTTGCGTCATATAATATCTGTCATGTGTGATTCGTGACCTTCTGGTTGGCGATAAAACCCACTTTATTCGTCCCCAAAATCCAGCGTCCCAGCTGTGCCCGGCCGTGTTCGGGCGACATGAGTCGGCGAGAAAAACGGGGAATCTGTGAAGTGATAAGTTGTGTTGATTCTGTACATGAGGCGTAAACATGAAGATAACGCTCCTGGTTCCTCCTGGTCCTCCTCACCTCCCTTCACTGCTCTTGCAACAAAAATCTCCACCACCCGACTCCAGAGTGTGTTCCAGGATCTGTTTCCATAGCAACAGGTTACCATGGAAACTAGGTGACAGTGCAGCAGCATATCCCATCTTCCCGGTAGAGAGAAAGTTCTCCCTGTATGTAAACAAAGAAAGAAAATGATGCATATAGTCTTTTAATTTAACACATTATAGAATAATTCGTTCTCTAAGTTCTTGTTGTCAAAATAGTAACGATACAAAAAAAAGGTTTCTCATCTTCATGCTCCTCTCGTACCCATTTTAACCCGGAACACGTTGAGTACACCGAATAGAACTTTACAAACGGTTTCACAAATGAGAGCGAAATGACCAGCGTCGCTTCAGATCTCAGCCCGTCGGAGCAGAAGACCGGAACCGGAGTGTGTGCGAGAGACAAAGCGGCTCACGTGCAGGGGAGGGTGCGGGCGCTCAGAATAGTTACAGAAAAGTGCATCCACTTGATCAAACCCCCTTAAGGACTCTCATGATGATAATGAAGAGTGAATATGCAAGTGCACAATGTAAACAAAATATGGAGAAAGCTGTAGCCAGATATAGATATAATTATACCACCGATTATATTCAGCAGTTTAATCATGAATATATGTGTAAAAGATGATGGATTTTATCTTTAGCATGTTAGCATCACAGCTAACTGTGTTTTTTGTGACCCTGTAGCCCGTCAGACATATCATTTTTAACATTTATTCTCAATATGAGTACCTCTTTTTTATAACGATTTTCATATTTTAGCTACATGAGTTAGTGTAGTTGTTTATTCCCTTGAATAACTAGTGAGTGTGTTGCTTACAATTGCCTACTTAAGCATGTTATGGATGGATAGATGGATGGATGGATGGATGGATGGATGGATGGATGGATAGATCTCAATTGGGAAATCAGGTACACAGACGATAGATTCATAGAACAAGAATAAAGTGCAATGAAAAGAAAGTGCAAAATGATACAATCTAAAGATAAAGAACTAAGATCAAAGACAAAGGATACAAAGATTAACATGGAATAGAATCATCTTTTCGCTCCACTCCTGCCCCCCAAACTCAGAATTAAACAATCTTAATAGCCCGAGGTATGGATGAGTCTAATGATGTATTTGCAGTCTCGATGTGTGAAATATTATGAAAACCATGACACTTGTCTCGGCTGAAACTCTTTATTCTTCATTCCCGCTCCAGTACTTGATTATAAGATGACAGCCTGACATTGTCTTTTCACAAAAACAATCACAGCCTGGCAGACACAAGTGCTTATTCAGTTCTCTGTTTGAGATGGAGCGACAGACACAGTGCTAACCCAAACAGGCAGAAGTCGCAGAGCAGGCTGTGATTATGACTCCCAAGTTGAGGCTGTTTAAAATCATTTTACATCATTTTTTATGATTTAAAAGAAACTCTTGAAGAGTATTTACGTCCGCGGGAGTGAGTCCTACATCATGCACGCTAACTGTCCAGGGCAGCATGAAAATCAAATCTTATTTACACACTTTAATTTTTCATTTGAGCGGACGGAGGATCTGAGGCGACCAGAATGCACACGCCTCTTCCCCCCTTTTTTTTTTAAATTCTGCAGTCGACCTGCTTTCCCGCACGTGATTCAGCACTGCTATTTCAGTCTGAACGTTGCTTTTCTGCCTGCAGGACTGACTGCTGCCACTGAAATAGCAGCCAAACAATCGCAGCAGTTTAGCAATTCCAGAGCAAGTGAGGACACAATGGAGTGTTTACTGAAATAGTTGTGACATTTCTGGGTTGGCTAATGTGGCTCTCAGGAGGCGAGGTCTGATTGTTTGCTATCTAGTGGACGGGAGAGTGGCAGTTAAAAGAATTAGGTGGATATTCCATTTTTAGAACGTGTCAGCTGGTGATGGCTTTTTTTCTCAACTTTGAGGAGCTTTGCAGTTTCACACTGGAGCTTTGATGTGGCTGACAAGATGCAAATGGATCAGTTTAGTTCCCTTTGGGATTAGCTGTAGGATGAGGGCTCCTGATTTGTCGTTTCTCCCTCCAGTCCGTATTAATCAAGCAAATATGACAATGTTCCTTCCAAACGCTGTTTGACTGTCTTTGTAAGGTCCATTTCTTTGTCCAGGTAGTTTCAAACACAATCCTTTCATCTGCTGCTCACACAGTTGAGGGTGAAAAATGCAAAGACTAAACATTTTTAACTTATTTTCTGTCCAAATCACAAGTTTATTCTCCAACTACTGATGACAATATCATCCAAAATAGCCGTAAACACCAACAAACCTCAATGTAATATTATAAGTATCCGTTTTAAGGTTGACAGTTCAAAGTATTTTGACATGAATTTCTTGTTTAAACAGTCTTAAAAATATTTGTTTTTTCCTGTCTGTGATCTAGCGGACACAACTTTGGTGTTTGATTAGTATAATCTGCCAAATAAGGTCACATGAAAGTCTAAAAGTGGCATAGATGCATAGGATTTATATATATATTTGTATAGATAGATAGATAAACTTAGAGGATAGATTCATAAAACAAGAACAATAAGCAATGTGAGTATATAAACTAAAGGTAGTAAATAAACTTTGATGTGTCTGTCTATTGGTCATCTTTATAAAATATGAATCATGAGATTAATGCCTTAAGGTAAAGTGTAATATGGCAAAGCTTATAGATTTGAACTGTTTTATTCTTCTCTTTCTACTGTAGTCATTAGCACTATCAATCGCTATTTCCTTATCTTCGTTCATCAGCTTTGTACTAATTCACAACTTTTTCAATTGCAAAATAGCATTCAAGAGTGTAACTTAGAAACAGAGATTAAATAGTGAAAATGTATTTATGTTATATGTACATTTTTTCGGCACAAAGTTGGTGAACTATTTTTTAAGTTCCTGCCGCAGTTTCCACTCTTATATTTTTCTCTGTCAAAGATAAGAAAAGTCTGTTTACTTATTGAGGCAAAACACAGTTATTCCTCAGGACCATAACAGCCTAATTTGTTTGAACTGGCGCGTTAGTGCCAATAATATATTAATATTACTCGACTTACCGGCGGGCAAATTTTGGAGTCCATTATTGGCCGAACCCCGGCAGCAGCTGTAGCTTCATTTGAGACGGGTTTTTTTTTTTATTATGTCCGTGCTGGGGATAACCACTAGTGAAGTCTGAAAGAAAAAATGACATTGCAGCTCTTTATTGAGATAAATGTGCTTGCTTAGTTCAAGGCCGATTTCACGTATCAAGATAAAGAACTTCTATGTTTGGACGTGCTCTGATGCTGACAATACACTGATCTGCTTCAAACAACATTGGCTCTATTACCTCATTACTATTTACAAACCATGCAACTCTACTAAAGTATGTTAGTTTGCGTCGACAAAAATGATCAGCATAACATGAAATATTAAAATTGTGCATTTATCTCTAACAATGTCAGTGTTGTGAACAAAAACAACACAAAGTTAGCCACAATTATTTAAGTTCACATGTTAAATGGTCATAATGCTGTTATGAAAACGGTTGTCTGATATGCTTTATTTATTTTATTCAATATAGTTTTTTGTTTTCTCCTGGAAGTGCAAACTTGGGAGATTTTGAGATTAGGAATTTTATTGGAAAATATTTTATTGCCAGTAGTAATAGAACAAAACAGAACTTTTGTGGTGAAGTGGAAAAAGATATCTAATCACAGATGCAGTCATTTTCTATATTTCAGTTTTCTATTTCCTCAAGTTTAAGTTTCCTAAAGTTATTTTACTAAAGTTCAACCCTACATCATCTGTTTGGGATCTAAGAATCACTGATCATTTTACTCACACTGTTCCAACACTAGAGGGAGCCAGAAACAATATTTCAATGTTACATATTAGGGCTTTTAAATGTTGGTATTTTTTTTTACCAATAAATGTATCTGTTATTTGTTTATCTGGAATATGAGAACTTGATAACATTTTTGAATGTATTTCAAATTAGATTCATTGTTTTATCTGACTAAAGTGGAAGGCATTTAGAAGCTATTTTTATATACATGTTTTGTTTGGCTGAAGGTTGTCTTGTTGAGGAGACAGTCGGTCTTGATTCCACTCTTCTGGTCTGACAAATACTTTCTTTTCACTGTCCTCACGTTTTTATTTCTAGTTACACACAACTCTAGTCTTCAAGGCTTTTCACATCCTAAAAACAATTTGCTCTTGTTAAGTGCCTTCTTTAGCCATTTGAGAGATGTTTCTGTTGTAAGAATGTAAAGTAGAAACTATTTATAAGTAAACAAGTATATGTGTTTGTATGTTAGATGTTCGAAGTAGTGATTTTTTTTTTCTCTCAGAGCGACCATACTTGGATTAAGAGGTTCATTTAAAATGAAAAAAAAACGTTTCTTTGGGTTGTTATGGAAACAGGTCTGTAGCTGCGGCGTGTTTATGTTGCTTCAAATATTCCACCTCCACTTGTCTGTCAACAACGGCAGATGATACTTCAATAACAGATTCACAAGTTTATGTTCCGATGCGGACACGCTCGCCTCCGCTTTATGATCCGCGATTTCAAACCGAGTGAACTTGTGAAGGGCAGCGTAACGGCAACACTGTCCTCTAGCCAAACGAGATAAATTGACCCATTACTGTTATAGCTCTGACAAGCACCATTTCAAATGAATTGGATTCCCTCAGCAGGCTTGTTAAGTGAGAGTGATTCTTCGCTCCTCCTCCTCTCATCCCTCAGCACAAGAAAGCTGATATTGGTAAAGATGATTCATTTATTGCTGTAAATGGTATCGTGATACGGCGGCGGCGGCGTCCCTCCAGATATTTGTGAGAAGACTGGACTGTGAAGGATGTTTATTTTACTATTGTTTGTACCATGAGTCACACATAGGCTTGAAGGCTTCTTGAAGGCACTCAGACAGTAACAAGGCGTTGGCAGATCAATTGAACGTGGGAAGTGGGTTTATCTTCCTGTGTGTCTTTAAAAACAAGATGCAAAATTAGCTCCTAGTGTGTCTGACTATGAGAGGTCAAACTTAAACTGATCCCAGAACCAGTATTGGAACCCATCCCTAATAAAAAAAGACCCGGGGTTCATCTTCTCTCCAGTTATTGTTCTGGACTTGGTGTCTGGTGTCGTGATTTATGGTCTCAAGCTTCTTCCTGTAACACTGGCCCAGTGAACGGAACCGGACTGTGTCAGTGTGCTGCTGGAACCCGTGACAGAATCTCACAACACCTATTTCTATCCCACCAGAGATCCTCTGAATAGAAGGACACACTGGCCCATTTTCCTTCCCCTCCTTCCTCCTGCTAGCTTTAAATAGCGGGCCAGGCCCAGTAGGAGTCGGAATAGTATCGTAACATCTTTGAACTTGTTTATTTTAATCATCATAAATAATGGTTATGGAATACTTTTTTACGTCCAGACATGTACGAGGCCTTTTGTAGAAGTTGAGTAGGTTTTGAACAGTATGAAAGTCCCGTTGAAAATGAGTTCAGAACAGCTGTGCCTGGAGGATGGCTTCACATTTTTGTGTAACTTCTGTGAGATAAATTCACCACGACCCGCACTTTAAAGGGCCATCTCCAGAATTACATTCTTATCAACTTCAAATCAAATATTCTTGTTGCCAGATCATTTCCCTAAGGTCATGTAAAATGGTGATTTATAATCGTGATTACAATGTCAATCAAAATACATTTTTACGTAGAATTGTTGGGTAAATTATTCATATTTTATATATTATTTGGTCGAAATGTGTCATTACTGTACTTTTAATGGTTGTAATGCCAATGTGGGTTGCATTTACTTTAAAATATTCTTCATTTTATATTCATGATCAATGTTTCTACACCAGAGCAGTACACATTGTAATTACATAAAATGTATAAGTGAGAGAAACTGTTTTCTATTATACATACAGTAATACATTATCATAATGCAATTGCCCATTTGAAAAGCAATAATATATACAGTATATCATTATATTTAAAAAAAAAAATGAAATCAGATTTACTACATGACACATGTCAATAAATAGGTTTGTATTAAAAACATGTTTCAAAGTTGTCATACACTGATCCACTGCAGTTAGTGACTTGAAAAGGTTCCAGATGTCAATGGGCCGTTGGACTTGGACTTGTTTGTGTTCAGCACTAATCAACCTGTCGTTGTATTTCCCTGTTGACATATGTGCTCAGAAACATCTTTTGTAATAGGATTGGAAACTTAATCTTTGCCGCACCAACCCGTGGTAAAGATAATCCGGCCCATATCTCCTGTTGAACACTCGCTTAACTGCCTAGTTTCAGTGTTTACGTTCAAATAGAACAACAACGATTTCACTGATTATATTTTCATATCGTTCTTCTCCCATCTTTGCTCGGACTCGCTCATTCGTCAACTATTAGTTTCATCATGTTGATTTAACCCTTCTGTTATGTGCTCAGGTTCAAGGAGACCCGAAGCCCCGAAAACAAATGTGTTTTTGGTATCCCTTTGACCAAGAGGCAACACAAGGGATACCAAAAACACATTTGTTTTCCGGCCTTCGGGTCGCCTTGACCCAGGGATAACACAATGGTTAAGACTAGTTGGTCCATCATGTAAGTATGTTATAGTTATTTGTAAAGTGCTCTTCTAGATCAGGGTCATAAAGCGCCTGAACAATACACAGTAAAAAATACACACAAATTTAAAAACTCTAAATGGCTAGGACAAACCACTTCACATGGCCGGATAGACTCAAGAGCCAAAAAATGACTAAAATAAAGATGTACATTTTATCATGGGGTAAAATGTAATGTTATTGTAAGGATGGCTATCTTTTGTATTTATGCTATAATGTTTTTATTTCATCATATAAAATTAATTATCATATTCTATTTTTTTTTTCATCTAAATAAAGGTACTTTTAAATCAAAAAAATATATTTTCTCGACTTGTATTACATGATATGAATAATCATTTATTAATTGATATTTCTACTTTAATTATAGTCATCAGGGCCACATTCATTCAGTCAAGGCTCTATGTGGCCCCCGGACCACATGTTGCCCAGTAGATCATGGCTAGAAGTAGCTTCTCCTAAATACAGTCACTTCAGAAACCATTTCTGCCCTATAGGAATGTGTTCCTGATGTATTCCGCATGAATAAAAGATGGTTTTCCTCCAGTATTCCAGAGATAATGCAGACTGAAATCACAAAGGGAGCTCTGAGCCAAACATGTCACTGTACCAGCGGCTCACGTTTTGCTCCACATTCTCCGAAGCTCCGGTTCCTCTGGGATCCATGAACTGTTCTTCAAGAGTTTAATTAAAGATATGCAGACTTTTCCCCTCACAGATGAGAAGTTTTTCAGCGTCTCTCTTCCACTAGCAAATCCGTGCATTACCGAAAGGATGTTTGACACGGATGTTTTTGTCAATTATTCACCTGGGTGTCACGTGTGAGGAGATGTATGCGACAGTCGGTGTGTGGTCGGGAGGAGAGAAGAGGTGTGGATGTGTCATGTCTGTCTCCGTCTCGGAGAAAGTTGTCCAATAATTAATGCTCTCCTGGGTGGCGCTGGAGATGAGAGGTGAGGAGACTAGGAGAGGGAGTGATGAAGGAAAAGTAGGATGAAAGTTTTTTCTCTCGATGAACATCGAAGAAAGGGTTTTTAAATTTAGCCTCATTGCCACGAGGGGAAATTGCGGCGGAAGATCAGCGCGACGAACAGTCGGTGAACAATCACGCACGCACCCGTCACGGAGGATCTGCTTTAGATATAGAAACTTGTAGACAAGAGTTTCCTTTCTCTTGTGCTTGTAAATCTGTCCTTGTTGACCCACTTCTTTAGGCACCAATCAGAGCCTCCCCAGAAGAACATCGAGCACTGATGTTGCAAAAATGTACTCGCCTTAAATGATCATTTACAGGTCATTTCTGGTAAGTAAGTATGGATATTGACCAGATAATGCTGTTTACACCACCAGATGTGGGCCCTTGGGCCGGATGTGGCCATATGCCTGCATTATTGTGACCCTCGGTTTGAAAATCTGATCATGTCTAATTTATATGTGTAATATATTTGTCATTATTGACTATTTAAAAATATATTTTTTTAATTAAATGAACTATTTTATTGAACAGATGTTTAAATTATGTACTTTTGCTTACTTCCTTTAACCCTTGTGTTATCTCAGGGTCAAGGTGACCCTACGGCCTGAAAATAAATGTGTTTGTTGTATCCCTTGTGCTGTCTCTTGGTCAAGGTAAGCACAACCAACATATTGCTTTTTGGGCCTTCTGGGTCACATTAACAAGGGTTAATCTTGCAGTTTTACTTTGTTTGTTGGCAAATTGGTAGATATTAATCTACCATCCATCTGTATGTCTTAAATCTGTATTATATCTAATAATTTATACATAAAGACATATATTATTCATATTTTGAATTTCAAACTATTGATTTTGTTTCTAGTCTCCTGAAATACACAAAAATGTATTGTAATGCTGTTCAGATATAACATTACACATCATATTAATTTAGATATTAGTATATGTTCTTGGAAAAGCTAAACAAACTAAACAAATGAAAGTCTTGCTTTATTTATATAACATATAACTTGGCAGCTACATTTACTTATCCATAAATACTTATTTTTTCTATCTTTCTAATAATAATAATAATACTACTAAGAACTTTTGAGATTGTAAATTGCTAACCCCTGCTTTAGACCATTAGTGTTGCTGAATCTTCTTAAATCTAAATGTATTATTGATCATGATTTCAATTCAAAATATAACTGGGTAGAGTTTCTTTGTTTTTTAACCAACATTCTTTAAGTCATTATTTATTTTTTACAAAAATAATCGATGAAATAATGAATTTGAAATATGCTGTATATTGAATGGTATTAAAAATGTATTTAAATTGTAATAATATGCCATATACCTATAGTTTAAATTATTTAAAAACTTTATTTTCATCACATTCAAGCTCTTGTGCTTCATCCCTTCTTTCTTTTGGCTCGACGTTCCCTCGAAGCAGTCGCAGTATTTAACGCAGCCCCTTGGAAGAACGTTACCGCACACCTGACGGCTGAGTCATGCAGCCGACCTTCACCTTCATTAACTCAATCATAACATGAAGATACGTCCTGGTTATCGATGCTATAAACTCCATGTATATGTTTGCGAGAGAGTTCTCTCTCCCTCGCGCTGACCTACATACATTTTTTTCGTGACCATCACAAAAAACTTTTGTCTCCATGGCAACCGTGCAGAGTGCGAGGGAGAGTTGCGCCAACTTGAAAGGATGCATTTTTTCTTCCCACGGAAGCGACGAGCCCACACCGAGTGCTCTTGGATTTACATCAGAGCAGATGTATACAGTCAGCTTTGACTTTTGTCTCAGCTCTCCTGCACAACACTCACAAGAAGTTGAGTGAAGCTCTGCAACAACAAAAAAAAAAAAAAAGTCTGAGCGCACATGTACTGAGAGAGGAGAAGTGAGGGAACGTCTCAGATGTATAATTTATCCGTGCAGTGTGTGGGCAGAGGAGATGGGTGTGGAGTGGGTGAGGAAGATGTGAGGATGCTGTATAGAAGGTATGGGAGGCGGAGGAGGAGGATTCAGGGAGGGGGAACTCACGTTTTCTCTATTATCCATCAGTGTGTCAAGTGGTCTTTGTCGGGATGTAGGTCAGTGGAAATCACAACATGTATTTGATACGGTACAGTCCACCAACTGCACGGACTGTTTTCCACGTCCCTCACTAAGTGGCACGTGCATCATCGGACTGCAGATGGTCCCTCGTAACATTTGCAGATCTGGCTCTTTGGGGCAGAAAAGAAGGATAAAAAACGGGGGATGAGAGGTGAAGTAAACAAAGCAGGCTGTTGCACCCCGGAGGGGGGGGGGAGCAGATCTGCTTTGTTGGGAAGACCTGCATCGAAGCTCCGCCGCCGCCCGCCCACCCGCCCACCCCCGTATCACCACCCCTCCCATCTTTCTTTTCCCCCCCGTCCCACCGTGTTCATCTCACCCACTCTAATTTCTTGGAGACGTTAACACGTTTCTGCCTTCCACATGTCTGGCTGCAGGCTCCGGGTGAGGTGAAATGAAAAGAGGGGGGGGAAGGCGGCGGTGATTTTGAAGGAACATTCTGTTGATGTAGGGGGGAGAGGGAGGGAGGAGGGGAGAGCTTCGCGGGACCAGTAAATCCAGAACGGAGAACATGGCGAGGATTGGAAAAATAAAGACGTTAAAATATGACCCAAATAAAACAGGGAAGCGCCTCGTATTGTTCCGAGCGTGCAGGCCTCAAACTGCAGGGACGAAGGATTGTTGGTCTGCTTTGCTCTGATACTTCTGAGAGTCAGCATGTAGACCACTGACCTATTAGTGTAGGTTTAGGTGAGGGACCACTTGATCAGGTCAAGGTAAATGGGTAAGGGGGGCAGAAGACCCTCATTTCAAATGTGTCAATTTTTATAAAAATGAAATCATATTTACCTCACACTGTGCTATAGGGAGTACGATTCCTATCCTCTTGCTACTTTTGTTGATGAAACAAAATTGCTTGCATTGATTTGCAAGGCCCATAATCTGTCTGAACTATTCTCTCCTTCTTTTCTCTTTCTTTTTTTGGTTTTCAAATGTATTTTTATACCTGTGCCATGTTGGGCTTAACTTATATTTTGTGTATATTCAATTTCATGCTAGATCAGGACTAGATAATTTAATTCTTTAAGGGGCCAAAATGTAAATTGTGGATATTGTGAAGTCAAAAGAAGGATCCGTTGTAAGAACAGGAGCTAATATTGGTGGAAATCTTTAATGAAACGGTAAGGTAAGTAATTACACAAGGTTTTATGTACCGTTTCTATGCTTAAATTGTATTAATAATACTGAATATACGCATGTATACAGTAGTGAATGATAATGTAGAAACATAAATATGATATAAATACACATTTACATTCATACATCTACAAAAACAAAAAAAATGTTAAAAGCAGGGGAAAAACATACAATTCCGAAAGAAACTTAATATGTGTGTATTAAATATTTAACTTGTAACTAATTTTCAAAAAGCAACTATATAGTATTATCTAAATATTTAGCTTTTCCTTGCTTGGATTTGACTCGACATCACTTGAGCCCAATGTGGCAATAAACTAAAATTACTGATGGAGGGAGAACGTATAAAAAAGTGGATGAACAGAAAAGGAACAGAGACCCATGAGACTAGAACAACGGGTCAACTTTGTCCAATAAAAAAATAGCAGAATAGAAATGTAACATTAGAAGAAAGAGACATTGCAAGGATTGTAACGATCCATTAGCAACACAACTAACAAGCCCCACAATTAAATGTAAAAAAAAAACACAAAACAAAGACCATATTTCTTTTTTCTCAGGTACTTGGACAGGTCACAACAACACACTCACGCCTACTCAACGCTTAGTCGCTCGACATATGTATGTGGGAGGAAACCAGAGTGCACGAGGAAAAGCATCTCAAGCACAAAGAGAACTTAAAAGTAAAACTAACGTAACACTTTGAAAAGAGAAGTTTACTTTAGTAGCTACTAGAATAAGCACATTTTTTTTTTACATTTTCATTAAAAAAAATACATCTTTATCTGTAATGTTTCTGACTATGTCCTTAACTGGTAAAGAAAATATGTCGATTGGAAGGAATAACACTGATACAGTGCATTCCTCTGCCAAAGGATGTTTATTCAAAGGGCTTAATTAAAACACTGGATACCATCAAAGCCATTAAACAACTTCCACTATTCAAGAATTGTGTCACATAGAAAACTAAATTCGTTGAGAAGAGATCAAACTGACTTTACCTGAAAGTTAGTGTGTCCTAACCTCTCAGCAACGTCCTTAGGTTAGTCACTGAGTTCTGAGATTCCAACAACTGTACCAACCAACCTCAAATGAATAATAACATTTTGTATCTTGATCTATCAGGAGGTGGATTTATTTTGGGAATTCACTTTTTATACCGCGATTAATAAAAGTTTTTGCTACTTTTCCTGAAAGTTTCATAAAACACATTTTAATCTAGAGGATGGAGTGCATAACCTAAAACATGAGAAATATATGATTTAATAAAACTATGTCTATATGTATTGTTTACTTAAATATCCATAAAACACTATACTATATATATATAACTATAACTATGTAGCTATATAAATATTTTCTCCCGCTGTCTCCCTTTTTTTCAATTCATCTATAGCCCATGTGTTTCTATATGAATATAAAAGATGTGCTTAGATGTCCTCTTCTATACTCCGAGTACTCTTTCACTGCATTATACTCCCAGCCTACGAGCGCTGAAGCCTCTTCTCAAAAACACCCTGCATTTCCTGCATTATTCATGACGGTGGTGGAAGTTTGTGCCTCGCTGACCTGACCTTTCATGAGTGTACCCAAACAAAAAGGCAATATGAGATCCTATTATAAAATCCCAGGAGGAATCCCAGGTAATTCCACAGCCACTTTACGATGTTTGTCTCCGCGGAGCCGTGTCGGCTACACTCTGGTGTCCTTGGAGGTAAATACTGCGGCGCTGCCTTAATGCTCGGTAATGGTCCGGAGTGGCTCCTTGCCAAACTGCTTTTTAGTGAATTAGAAGTTGCATAATTGGCGCTTTAAGGGTGGTGTGAGTTCTTTAATTCATCTTTTTGGGGTTCAAGATGCATCACTCTCTTTGGAGGGACTAAGAAAATCCGTTTTTCCTTGCTTCCATTGTTTGCTAGAATCCAAAATAATAAATATATTATTAGTAAATATACATCATTTTGAATTATGATTAGGTCTATATATGTATACATTTTTGTCTATGCTGTGTTATTATTGTTTATTGTACCACTTTTTTTTACCCTTTCCAATAATGCTGCCAGCATTTATTTTTCTCTTGGGTGGACACAGGTGTTTGTCTTATATTTCTTTATCCTTAAATTGAAATATATTTAAAAGCTAAATGACAAATATACCAGTGATTTGTCACTTTAATTAAGCAAGTTTTAGGACCGAATGCATAATTGAAGGGTATTAAAATATCTATTTAATACATTTCTGAGTAGAAAAGAGTTGACAAGGTCTCTGTATTCTTGTGCCTGGAAAGCACACAAATGAGTGGAATGGTCAAAGCTCTTCTTTTTTAAAACACATTTGTTTGTCTTAAATGAAAATGACCTATTTCTAATCATTAGCTAGTGACCTAAAACTGCGACGTAGTCATAAACTTCTGACTGCGTTGAGGTTTTTCATATTTTGATAACTGTGCCGAGGAGATTTGTGGAAAATAATCTGAGGGGAAAAAAAACAAATATTGACTGTACACAGATTACTGAAGCGGTAATACGAGCAGGAGAGCGAACAGTATTAAAATCAGAGATTACTAAAGTGCCAACGTTGTGCCTGATTCTGTGTCACAAATTACAGCGATCGTCAGCATCGTTGAACAATCAGTTCCCCCTTAAATTTCTGAATTTAGATTTTTGACCAGCCATTCTTAGCCTTATTTATCACTATAAATCAGGGGTGGGCAATTAAAATTCTTCAAGGGCCTCATTAAATTCTGTGAATGTTGTTAGGGGCCGTCAAGCCAAAAGGAAGACGAAAAAAATCACGAAAAAAAAAGCATCATTAGGCCATGACTTTTATTAAGCTAAATAAGATGATATTTTATTCTTGTATAGATGAGGTTTTTTTTAAACATTTATTCAATTAACTTAAAAATATCTTTTTAGATGTTTTAAGGTATTAATATATACACGAAAAATAACACACAAAAAGGAGGGAAGTGTTATGTGAAAATATAAATGAATAATAAATACAAAATACATTTGTTAATGCATTAGAACCATTTATACATGATCATACTTGACATTACGAGGGCCGCATAAATACAGTCAAAGGGCCGCACTTTGCCCAGGTCTGCTATATATTAACATTAATTCAATATCCTGAGCATCGTCACGAACATTTGTAAAAGAGAGAGTCGCTTCTGAACAGACCCACCGACTGTGGATGACTCCCGACTGTTGAATGTGGGCGTTTGATTTCCAGGGCACGACAAGTGCCAGTGTTGTTGTGGTGGATGAGCACATGCTGAAACATGTGGTGTATAATTATGACTCAGCATTAATACTACACCTCCTCTTCTTTTTGCTTGTTTTGCATATATTTTCAAGCGTTCAAGATGTGGGTCAGTGATACATCCAGACGCGGGAAAGCGTCAACGTTGTGCGTCTTTGTCGTCGGGCCGGTGTAGCCGCCGACCTCAAGTGACGGGAGTCTGGTTTCAGCGACAGCGGTCACCGGTGACATAAGGCTCTGGTGTTACACTGCAGGGACACCCGTGCGTCTCGGCGTCATGAATAATGGCTGGTGTGCGGTGAAGTCAGCATAACAAAACAATCCCTTCTGACTCAGTGAAGCTGTTTGTGTCGGAGAAGCTGCAGGAGTGTCGGCGTCGTGGCGGCCTTGAAGGAGGAAGATCTGTCTGTTTTGATTGCATCACGGGAGTGGATTATAGCCATAAGACAAGCTAGAATCTTGCATTCAGGGATGTCAAACTGGTCCAGAAAAGGGCCGAGACGGTGCAGGTTTTTGTTCCAACCAGTCATGAGTTAACGAATCAGGTGTCGGCTTAAACAAGCAACACCTGACTGACAATCAAGTGATTACTGTATCCAGACGCCTGATTGGTTCAACTATATGTACTTGACTGGTTGGATCTAAAACCTGCACTGTCTCGGCCCGTATCTGGACCAGTTTGACACCCGTGCGTTTAGTTGTTTTATTAGTTACATCAGTACATGTTCTCTAATTCAGGTGCCTTTTTCGAAAAAAGGGAACCAAATTCCATATTGTAAAAACGTAGTTAAAGATGAAAAGCACCATCATGTTATGGGTTATCTTATTCAGAGGTTCAAAATTGTAAGCACAAATAACTTAAACCAGTTGAAAACATTATTCATACATAAGAACTTCTTCAAGATCTTCAAAGCTATCCCAATTTAAGTAAGTCATTATTTGTAAAGCACCTTTCTAGACCAGGGTCACAAAGCGCTTGAACAATTAAAAACAATACACAGTTAAAATATATACTTTAAAAAGGTCAAGACACGTAAGACCAACACAGGAGTCCCAAGAAAATTAAGAGAAAACCTGCAAAAATAAAAATGTCTTAAGATGTTTTCTTGAAGGAGTCAGTAGATCATCAAACACAGAGGGAGAGGAAGATTGTTCCAAAGCTTAGGAGCAACAGTCTGGAAGGATTTCTCTCCTCTGGTCCGGAAGTGTGTCCAGGAACCATCAGTAGATTCTGATCCACAGACCTCAGAGCCCGAACTGGGGTTCTAAGGCCGGATCAGATCAAGAACCAGAATTTTAAAATTGATCGTGCAAAAAACTGACAGCCAGTGAAGAGTTTTAAGGATCGGGGTAATGTGAGTTCTTCTACTATAGCTGTTTTTTTTATTTTTTAAAGAATTTTTTTTTTTTTCAAATTTAAGAATTTGCACGCCGCCTTAGCGGCCTCCCTCTGTGGAGTTTGTATTTGACTTATGATCTTGTCATAAATACCTGGTTTTGCTTTTTCTGGTCTAATAATACAGAGGCTCTGCAGGAGGGCCGCAAATGGCCCCTGGGCAGCACTTGACATGTGTCTAAGTGTCAATATATCTGTAGGAGCAGTGATGGGATTTGAAATGTTTGCTACCCATTAGCTAGTTAGCTTACTATTGAGCGCATTGTAGGAAAAAAGGAATAGAAGAAAAACACAAAAGACAAGTCTCACACATTCAGTGTGATACACTCTTTTCTCACCAATTACACGTGTAAAAAAGAATAGCCCACAAAGTAACATATGCCGTGGAATATGTAGCAAGATGCTAGTGTTTGGAGCTAAAAACTAGTAAGATTTGTTCACATGATGTCCAGAGCCACTGACCCAACGACAAGTGAGCGACTAAAGTTCAAATGATCCTCAATATCGCAGCAGAACTTATGCAGCGTTAATATGAAAACTCCTCCAACAATATTTCCATCACCTCTTCTCGCGTAATGGATGGAAACTAATGGAGAACAAAGACCTTCTCCCTCCTCTCTCTGTGACATCCCTCTTTCATCTCCGTGTAATAAATCGCTCCTTTTAGCCCACATTCGGTCACCTCTCCGCCCTTTTCTCCCTGCGTGTCCCAGCGAAGAGTGAATAATTCATGCTCGGGCTGCTCGGCGGTCGACATGAATCATGTGATAAGAGCAGGAAACACGTGCTCGTCCCGGAGCAGATCGTCTCTCCGAAGACCCCGGGACAGAGTAGGTGCTCTTGGCTGACGGTCCAGCGCTCGCTACAGCTGCTTGTCAACACCATCCCAATTACCCTGAACGCATCACGGGAGCTGTGTAGCATGCAAAGACTTTTTGACCGAGTACACGTGGGCTTCCTTTTTTTTTTATCCTTTCACATCCATTCTGATGAAGCTTTGCACTGTAACTAGCATGTGTCGTGTACTTAAACCCTTGTCTCACTCAAGTGTGTTTGTGATATCCCTTGTGCTGTCTCTGGGTCAAGGTGAACGACCTACCTGGCTTCCAGGAATACATATCCAGCGGTGGAAGTCGTAAAGCAACACAGGGGATACCTCAGGTCACCTTTATCCTGAGTTAACTCAAAGGTTAAACCATTCAAATACCCACCAAATATACACGCATAATACTCTAGCAATTTTATTTAAAAATAATTGCGTTTAAAGTTGGTTTGAATACAGAAAAATCTAAATTGAATTTTTATCTTATCATGGATGAGCAATCTAAAATAATACATTACATTGCATTTCAACATGTTTATTTAAAAACATTTGAAAACACAAGTTGTTTATTTTCCCACAGAATCATTGAGTGCATAGAGTTTAAATTCAATTTAATCGGGAAAATGTGCAGTAGATAAAAGGGGATTACGATGAACGATTTAAAGCAAACACAAGACAGAAATCCAGAATTTCTCTGGGTTTGTGCCTCAATCTTTTGTGTTTTAAAGCTAAATGCAGCCTAATGCTACAATTTGCCCACAGGAATAAGTAGAGGTTATTTCTAAGTGTGTAAGAAAATATATATAAAAGATATATCGCGATTATAGTACTGTATCAATTTTCAATGGCATTGAATAAACATTAAAAAAAAAAAAAATCATAGTGATTTTTATGGTTCATATTTCAATAGTTTGTGTATAAAAGACAATCATTAGATTTTTTTTTTTAACAATTAACACTCAAATATTCACAGCTTTTATTAATATCATTTTCTCAGTGTCAAAGTAGCCACAAAACCAGAGAATTGGCAGCAATGACTGAAAAGGAAAGGATACACCAGGCTCCAGCAGCTTTTTAAGCTAATGTTTTTAGACATTTTGACTCATTTTGGCTTTAAATGGAGTTTAAAGTTAAAAAATGAAACCATGAAAGATACTTGATATTCCATTTACATTTGTTGTGAAGCATCTTGAGAAGCAATTTCCTACAAGCACTTTGACATTTGATGAGAGAACGTATTTGCTCATTTCTTTGTTTTAAAAGCCAGAAAAAGTGTAAAAAAAAAAACAATATATAGTTGTTCCTACAGTATCTCAATATATCGTATCGTTACACATGTATCGTGATACGTTCCGTATCGTGGGATTCAATCCATTCAGTTTAGACTTTCTCAGATAAAGCAAATGCAACTGTTATAAGTCGTCTTAGCGCCGGTTTCTTGACTAGTGATGTCTGGGTTACATTTTTAGGTCCAGAGTATATGTAAGTAGCAAGTTAGCTCCCAAAAAACAACTGTAGAGAAAAGTGTTGCGAGTTCAAACCACAGTTTGTTCACCAGGCAAGGTTGTTGCTGCTCCATGATAACTCAACGCAAGTAGTATTTTGGAGACAAAAAAGCATCTACTAAATGATATTTAATATCTTGAGAAACTTCACCGCTTTCAGAAGAACCGTAGTCTCAATCTTTGCTTTATTTTTTGTAATTTGGACTCCAGTGACTTGAGGAGCCAATGCTACAACCTGTAGCTCTCTCTGGTAAAAACAAACAATGTCCCAGTACTCTCAGGAACAGCTTAGAGTTTTTCTCATCTGGCAAGTTTTTCTTGTGACATGGTTCGGATGTGACGCTGCCGTGTGATTTATGGGAACAAGTTTGTGAGTGTGGTGAGTGAGTCATGCTCAAATGGGACAACAAGGGCCTAATAAGATAATAAAACTCAATAGAGAAACTCTTTAACGTTACAAAAAAATAAGCTTTATTGTAACATAACTGTGTTTATTTGAGGGTCAAAAATGCTGAAATAATGAAAAAAATCCATCCCAATAATCATCATTTTTTCAAGTATGTTTTTTTTACTTCAATGGTTCATTCTTTAGTTTCATATCCAGTTTGGGATTAAACCATGAATCTCTCATGACATGAGCTGGAAACTGCCAGTTATCCTTGAATAATGCATTTGTGTTGGACTTGTGTTGACTGGCAGACATTTTGTTGCTCAGTCCGGTCATGTCCTTCCGCTCCCACATGTAAACACGAAAAAACCGGCTCACAAACATGCCAACACAAGCAGGGAAACGGGACTTCGGACGAAGCCACAGCAACAATTATTCATACGAAAAGGGAGTCTCACTGTTTTCTGCTGTCACACCACGTTAGCCGTGGACACGGTTCAACACACCGCAGTGAACATCACACTCCGTGCTGCAACTAGTCGACACACACACTCTTTTCTGGCTATATTTTATTCTTATATACCCCGGGAGTCGGTGGTTACATCTGAGGGTGAGCACATTCCATTAAAAAAGTTTTTGGGAAAGTTGATAAAATTCTTAATCTTTATTTGTGTGGAAAGAAAGTGCTCAAGAGATTGTATACCTCTGCCAAGGAGGCTTGGTGGTCTTTCTTTCTTCGTGTACCGGAGAAATGGATAAACACATTAAATTGAAATTGAAAAACTATTGTTTCATAAGCAGCAAGTGAAATGAGCTCCTTGGCAGAGGTATGAAGAAGATTTTGCTGGTTTTTGGAACCAAAGCTCCTCCAACATAAGTTAAAACATGAACATTTTGTTTTAATTCTAGTGTCTTATATTAATGACCTGCACCTCTGCAAGACCCATAATGCACTGCATCAATGAACGGCTATACGACTGCCTTTAGAGATTTTTTATCATATATATAATGATATATTTATATTCCACAGGTCAGTCGCTGCCTGAAACCCGGCGGTCTCTTCATCTCGGTGACCTTCGCCCAGCCTCTCTTCAGGAAACGCCTCCTGGCTCGCAGCGAGTACCTCTGGTCCATCCGGCAGTACACCTACGGGGAGGGGTTCGAATACTTCGTCTACATGATGACAAAAGGGGAGGAGCTTAGCCCCCAGGACGCAGCCCTGGAGAGGAAGCTGCAGGACCAGGACGAACAGGCTCCGCCCCCTGCGGCGCTGGAGACGGACGATAAAGAGTTTTTGTCAACTATTCTTCTGTAGAGTTGAACGGATCTTTTGAGACTTTTTTACTCTTTACGACATTTTTTTTGTGGATTTAGAGGAACATTTAAGATAATTCATTCTTACTGTTTACCTATGGAAGAAAAAAAAAAAGACATTTCCCAGATTTTTAAGCTTTTAAAGATTTTGTTAAAGTTTTTTATTAAGCGTTACAGTTGAAAGAGTAAAAACTGTGGTTTAAGAGTTTTAAAAAAAAGTGCCGTTAAGTCGCAGAAACAGGCCTTTACCCTGCACTTCTGTCTTCTCATGACACACTTATTGGTTTGTGTTGTGACCGCCGGGCGAGTGATTTGCAGCCGCCCCCGTCCCGTTATCATCCCGCGCCAGTGTCTTCAACACCGTCTGCTATCGTAGCGATTCAGCTGCTGCTCCTCACTCTGCAGGCCCAGCCTCGGCTTCACTCGCTCACAGGACGAACCTGCAGAAGTGTCGCCGGCCATAATTCTATTTACACATCACTCCCGTGTGCATCCGCCTGCTATAGGTTCCAGACAAAAGCCGCTAATGGAGAGAGTCTGTGTTTGACACGCCTGTCAGCCGCGCTGACACGGCTCGTGCGCACAAGAACGTACACGCGTGTTATTTGTCCGGGGAACATGAGAAGCCTTTGCTTTTTTACTGCCTTCTCTGCTGCTTAAATATAGAGCGAGCCAGGCTGGAGACTGAGGCATTAATAAAGCAGAAATCATTTATTTTTAATTTGCTGGAATCTAATTACTGACTATTTTTAAAGCTTGAGGAAGAAGAACGATGCGTCAAGTTTTAGCGTATGACTCGCTCATGTAATAAACATGTAGCACTGACTATGAGTTTGAGCTTCTTGTTGAGAATAACAATAATATAGATACTTGAAGTTTAATTTATTGCCGTCAACAAGAGTTTAATTATTTGCTTGCAATTTAAGTTTAAATAATTCACTTTTTTTTAACCAAGTGTCCCAGTATGCATTGCAGGACTAAACGGTTCCAGTGGCTTACTGTTTGTACTGTCAGTTAAACCTGAATTTTGTGATATTTGTAGTGTTTTTATGTTTTTCTTTTTTCTTTTTTTTATGCATGTGGAAGTGCCTGCTCTCATGGTATAGTCTGATTTTGCTTTAGTGATAATAATAAAGTAGATTGTAGCTGATAATAATCACAGTGGTGCACAATGATATCTCAATGTTGAGACCCTCTAACTTTATCATATTAACCTTTTTATTTTGCCTTATTTTAACGTTTCAGAAATCTTCACATATTTTTCCTTCCATAGATGAACTATTTAAATATTACTTCACACAACTTCCAATTTTTTGGTCTTTTTTTTCAACTAATTGAAATTTAGTAATGGTCAATTATTTACTTTTTTTAACTCACTTAATGATGGAAAATAACTATTGGATAATGTTCATTACATTAAGTTGTACTAATAATGTTTGTTCTCTTAGTTCACATGTGAATACATTTCTTTTTGCCATTTGCCTGATTTTTTCCACGTTTAATAAAGTTTTTTGAGTTTTCTGTTTGAGTGGAGTGGATGTATTAGCAACAGCGTTTAGAAACCATACAAGTAAAAGAATAAAAAATCCAGATGATTATTCACAATACCACTAAATGTAATAATATTGTTATCATTTCCTGAAAACTATGGTAGTAGTTATTGTCACAAAATAGATTGATTGTTTTAATGGATTTTACACACCAACATCTTAGCAAAGTAAACACATGGATCTACCAAACTAAATAATAACTGACTGACTAATAGCTGATTCGTCTTACACTTAATTACCAACAACTAATATAAAATGTAAAGTCTAAGCGTTAGTTTGTATTTGTCTTGTTCTTACTGAGAGTCTCGGGGATGTTTAGAGGATGAAATGATGCAGAGAATATTGGGTAAACAGTGGAAAAAGTGCATGACAACAGTCAGTGTGGTTGAACGGAGGTGCTAACAGGAGCTTCTGTGTTGATGCGGCGTTTAGCTTGTTTCTCTCAAGAGCAATTATTGTGCAGCAATATAATTTTCCATCCAGGCTGAGCCCACTTCAACCATCCTTTGTTCCAGTTATTAAGAAGATATTAAAACGTCTACACTTCCTCTGTTGAGATTGAACTCGACTGTTGTGTAACCGGCTCGAGTTAATGCTTTAATAGTCGATCCCACTCTTGTATCTTGTATCGTACAAGTTTGTCGCCCCAGGACAGAAACGGCGAAACAATCTTCGGCAAATTCCTCGTCTTCCTCTGTCTGCGCGTCCTCGCTTGTCCGTATCGATCGTCCTGAGTGCTGTGTGTGGGTGTTATGTGAGAGCTCATGCAAGTCAAAACATCGTTCTTTACCAAACATCGGCTGCTAGTTTCACGCCGCAGTGTCAGGTATTTACCCGACTAACTAACCAGGCCATCTTAACCATTTTATTCTGCAAAGAAGAATAGTCCAGTTCATTTAAAACTCATTTTTAAATGTAATTTTCGTAATTAAAACAATGAAACTACTCTTTTTTTCTAGCCATTTATGCCCATCACCTAAGTATATGACATCACCTAAACCCTAGCAGATACCAAGGCCCCACACAACATCATATGATCCATCTTTGGTATATACAGGTATGACCACATTTGTTTTACCTGTAACACATTGTAGAAAAGTAACTTTGTGTCTTTAATGTAAAGACAAAGACATGCAACACTTGCTAGTTAACGAGTCAATAGCAGTGCTAGCTGCTGTCACCCTGTAACGCTTTATAATTTGACATGAATTCACCAATTAAATAACAAAGCTATCATTTTCAATCTCAAATTGAGGACATGTTTTGACAGAAAAAAAAACCTCTTAAATGAATGTAGATTTTTTTTTCCTCTAATGTAGAGTGTCTTCTCAGTCATGGAGTGGTGGAGAATAATTCCTCGCCTCTATGAAAATGTCACCACAGTAAAAGGGCTTGAAATTGAGTTGTTCAGGATGTGTTTTCTGCTGGTCTTTCATTGCTTGTCCCAGTTTTCTTTATGTTAATGTCAAATAGAAGTAGCACCTGGTTTTGTAGAATGATCCTTTTTTTGGGGAGTTACAGGCAGAAATGTAAGTCCTTATGGTGGTCACAAATGGACTTAATTTTCTTCGTCCAAAAAGACACTTATAAACATCTAATTTCCTCCGTGGGACTCGTCTGTAACGTCCCTCTTGTATTGAAGCCTCGACATTAGAAATTACTCTTAAGAAAGCTTAATCTATATTTCAAGCTTGTTTGTAACAGCAATCCGGGTCTCCAATTGTCCTCTCATTGAAACCTATTGCAAGTGTCACTTTCGATGCACAAAATTTACGCTTATGGTTTAAAAACTAGCTTAAAATATAGATTGTTTACATATTTATCTTCAGAACAATTCATGTTAAAGAACAAAAACAGATTACTCTGAAAATAAATAAAAATAAGTTGTTCCACTTTTTTTTTAGGAATCTTTTAAATTGGGTGAACTATCCATTTAATAATCATTGAAATTTAAAGAAGAGGAAAACAAAAGTTGTTTTAAGATTTTCTAAGTGATTCTTTATATTCTGATTCATTTTCTACTGCTATTTCCCTTACCGGGGTTACAGGGGCTATCCAAGCTACTTAGGGCGAGAGGCAAGGGACACCCTGAACAGGTCACAGCCCTGAATGCAACGCTCTAAATAAGGTGTTTCAAGATCTCAAAAAAAGGTATGTGTCGCGATTTTATTCCGATTTTAGTTTTTTTTAGGGTGAATTCTTTTTTTAAAAATTAAAACATTTCTGCCTCAACAACAACGCAATGCGTAGAATACATTTGCAAGGATTTATTTTTTTTTCTATTTGTCTGGTGAAATTTGAGTACATTTATTTCTACCTACTATTTATTCTACTTAATGTTCCATCTGCTCATACTAGTACCAACAATCCATTCCATTATCTATGACTTTCCCTTTTTCATTTCAAGGCTGAAAATATATTTGGATTTGTTAATAAAGCATAAATATACGTTTCTTTCAAAGGTCCACATTTTAACTAAGTAAGACAATATTTTTCACAGTGATCTACCAAAAGATTACGACCACCTGCCTCATGTTGTGTTGCTACAAGTGGTCAATTAAAAAGTGATGACATCACCAGAAAGTCTTTGCATGGATCTACTTTCCACGACTGTGTCCGAGCAACTCCCCGCGGGGCATCACGGCGGCAAAACGCCGTTGTATGGCTTATGTAACTGGAGTAGGAATATTAATGGATGTCCACTCAGGATGAGCCCAAAGTGGAATCAGATCAAAGCGTTGTCCTCCTGGCACAGGCACGGTATGAACTGAAAAAAGAAAACAGTTGAAAGTGTCGTAGTTGTGTTCGCACAATAACCGCTCGCTCGAGCTGCTCCAACAGACCGTCCTCGCTGACCTGGACCGGGCCACGGCGCCGAGACCATCTGCCGGGTCGGGAGACATTAGCAGTCGCAGCCACACATTACTGTTGCTTCAACAAACAGTTCTGACCTTTGAAGCTGTTAAATGGTCACTGAGTTTAAGGTTGAAGTGGCCGATCATGTTTAAAGTAAAATAATCATTATTGTATTGTAAATAAATGACTCAGTCTTCTCTATTATATTTCTATTGTATCTATAGTTAATTCATTTACAGTTTTTCTCATTCATTTTCTTTTTCTTTTATTTTATACACAAACATTTGCATGTTTTATTAGGGCATTATGTTAATAATTTCAAATTGTTATTCTTATTCTTTATTTCAATTTCATAATTATCATTCACTGATTTTAGACTTATTTTGTGTACATTTATTTTTCCCACACGTCTATCTACACATGTCCGCCAATGCACTTAATACAAAACTGAATAATTCTGACCCGCTCTAGTAGAAGAACTCACATTTCTCCGATCCTTAAAACTCTGGCTGCCAGTTTCTTTCAGGATCAACTTTAAAATTCTGGTTCTTACTTTCAGAGCTATTCATGGTCAGGCTCCTCCTTACATCAGTGATCTGATCCAGCCTTACACCCCAGCTCGGGCTCTGAGGTCTGTGGATCAGAATCTACTGATGGTTCCTGAACACGGTTCTGGACCAGAGGAGAGAAATCCTTCCAGGCTGTTGCTCCTAAGATTTGGAACGATTTTCCTCTCTCTCTTTGTTTGATGATCTACTGACTCCTTCGAGAAACATCTTAAGACCTTTTTATTTGTGCAGGCTCTTCCTTGATTTTATGGAACTCCTTTGTTTGGCCTTTTAAAATATATATTTTAACTGTGTATTGTTTTTGTTTGTTCAAGCGCTTTGTGACCCTGGTCTAGAAAGGCACTTTACAAATAACCTTTACTTACTTACTTTCTAATATACATTATTTATGTATTTTTTTTTCCCATCTGTATTTATTTATTGTCTCTACGTCCTTGTTTATTCTTGTTTATTTATTAAATTATTCATGTTTTTCTTTTTGTTCCTTAATTTTGGCACGTATAGGTTGTATTTATTAAGTACCTTTTTTCAGATGTATTCATCCTGAACTTCATTATTTCCTTTGTATTTCACGATGGACTTGATTTGGACCTGAGGGGGGTGGGAGGAGGAAACCTGCCCAAATATGTCCGTCCGGTTCCGGCGGTGTTCAATAGACGGCTATTACTGTGAAAAGCTTAATGGTCCGTGTCCTCGACTCGCTCACACATCAGGGATCAATGTGAGCTCAGTCGGCGCAGCACTGATGGTATCAGGACAGTCGATAACCTCACTAATGGGAATATGGTCACTTAGATTTGTGACGCGTTGTTGTGTTACTCGAGAGGAGACGGATTCATACTGGTCATGTTCAATGTCATGTCTTACTAGAGGGAGACCCTGGACAGGCTGCCAGTCACTCATAGACAGACCACCACTCGGAATGATGAATGGAAATAACACGTATATATTCACCAGCACCTATTACGACCAGCGCTGAACACTGGAATAATACATGGTTGATCAAATATTCCTGGAGCTCGAGGCTGAATTCAATATTAATAATAATGGAATAGATAAAGAGGAAGAATTTAATAGGTTGAAAATTAGGATCATCGATCAGAATAGAAGCTTAATGTCTTTAAGCAGTCCAGTGTCCATCGTATGAAATTGCTGAACAAAATCCTAAATGCAAGTGGGAGGAGGCCATGGTGCAGACCCAGGACACACTCTGGGTCTGGTCTGGGCCTGGTGACCAACATGGTTCTCCCTCTGTAGCTACGGCAGCAAACAGACTTTGAGCTGTAGCCGTTCAACTCCCTTATTAAAACCACAAAAAAAATCTTCATCCGACACAATCTACGAGGTTCCCACTTACATCACACACGTCAGGTGTTGGTTTCAAAGGCCTTGTGTGACCAACCAACCATCGCAGAGATTTAAGTTGCCTTTAACCTGAGAAAAAAGGGTAGCATTTGTGACCCTATCACAGGTTTTGTAAAACTTTATTTAACCACATAAACGACCCAAAACATCAATGTTTTGAGCATCGACTCGTGAGGTACATGATGGTGAGTGGTTCAGTGTCTGGTCTAGACATTGATAGATGACTGTGGCAGCACCCGCCCCCAAGCCCTCCACCCTCAACCCTCCAGGGCTCTGTGGTTTAATGGATCCGGCGGTCGTGGCGGCACAGAGCTGTTAAACGGCCTCACAGATGTATCGCCGTTCTCTCCTCCCGCTTTAATTAAAGTTCGCTGTTTGTTGTCACCGAGGCGATTGACGTGTGAGGTGTTTTCCAGGCCGCCGACATTGATCCTTGGTCGACTTGCTTTTTGTTTCAGGAATATTTTGATACTATGCTTTGCTAGTGTGGAGCTAGAATTAATGCTAATATACGATACGGAAATGTGTGGAGGAAAAACAAAATATATAAATGGATAGACTGTATTTTGCTAAATCTGGAGGTCTCGGGAAATAGTTTTTCCAGCTCACAGACGATATATTCATAAAACAAGAACAGAGTTCAATAAAAAGAAAGTGCAAGATGACACAATCTAAATCCAAAGATAAAGAACATAGATCAAAGAAAAAGAATACAAAGATTAACATGGAATATCATCCCTTGAATTCCCTTCACTTCTGCCCCCAAACTCAGAATTAAACAGCCTAATAGTACAAGGAATGAATGAGTCCCTGAGCCTATTAGTGTTGCATGTTGCAGATGGCCTTGTGTCAATGGCCCGCAAGAAGGGGAAATCGGTAAGGCCGGATCAAAATGCGATTTATCGTACACCGAAGAGCCAATCACCTCCAAAATGGTTGATACTGCGACAATACTTATTTAAGCACTGGTGTTTTATCGTTTACTAGTTAGAAAGTAAATTAATCTAATGTGTATCTCTTGTGTTTTGGTGTTCTTTGTGCTAGAAGTAAACTAATCAGGAGATTGATGTGGATTTGTTTACAGTGTTTCTCTGGTACATTCCGCTCAATAAAACCCAGGATTTGGACCCACAAGTATCATAAATCTCACACTGAAGTTTGCTCCGAGCTAAAGTTACACAAAAACTGGCTTTACAATGAGTTAACTTAATGTATTATTGACATGAGATCTGTTTCTGTCATGTTGCGACATATTGTGTTGTTCCAAGACAACAACTGGAGGCAAAAATCAATACATCAAGTTTCCATCTTTCACCATTTATTAATTCACCAAATACAGTGAAAATGGCATCATAATATACAATGACTCATTCTTAGAATGTCATGACATTTTTGTTGCTTTTTTGCTTCAGAAAACGGATGTTTTGTTATTGAAAATAGTAAGGATTCATGCACAACAAACCATATCCAGTTTCTTCGAGAAATAAATATGGTACAAAATGAAGAGAATAAAAAAAAAGAGAGAGAACTGTTATGTTTAAAATCAGTCAAATAACAACGTGTTATTTGAGGATACCGTAAACAGTGCAATATACTCTAGAACTGCCATTTTCTAACAAATTCATCAACGAAGCTCAAGTCACAGTATACGATTTCTTAGTAATAATAATAATAATTGAACATTGATGTGTGCAAAAAACCCTAGACACATTCAGTTAGTCTTTAAAAAACTCCCTCTGATATCGACCAGAAGAGCAAAATCGAAGCTCCGCCTTTTTTGAAGCCTGGTCTCTCCTAGTGGATCCTCTCTGAAGTAGAAATATTCCTGTTGATGAAGTGTAAGACAATAGACTAGCATACCCTTTTTTTAAATAACAAATATCCAGATATAAAAATACAAATATGACTTTTTGTTTAAAAAGAAGCGTGCCAGGGTAAGAGTGGTGGCACCTGCGTTGGCACCGGTGGGGGGGACGGTTCATGCAGATCGATGGAGAGAACTCTTTAAATAGAGGACAGAAATCACGAGTCATCGCAAAGAATATTTTTTTTTCCCACCTATTACTTTTTGAAAAACATTTACCATAATATCAACGTCTCTGCTGGCCTCTGCAGAAAGGAGAACAACCAAAGATATGTTGGAGGTGTTAGCTAGCCGGTTTCCGAAAAGTGTGGCCCGCTTGGGGTGGGGGGGGGAGGGTATTGGGGGTCTACGACAGAAAATATTCACATTGCACCATCCTCGGATATAGTTTTTTTTTTGTATTGTACACACACATACGGGGTCTCAGGTACTGAAGAGAGTTTGGTCTGTTTTTTAAACAAAAAGCAGAAGCCGCATCAGGAATGCATTGGGCCGGTGCTGAAAGGACAGCTCCCTTAATGCACCATCAACAAACATGGGGGTCTGGGGGGGGGGGGGGTCTGAACGCTTAGCCTAACCCTACTGTACAACTTATTGAACTTGGATTGAAGCGTCAGCCTCCCTTATTTACTTGCTTTTACAGCGCTTGTTTGAGAAAAATGACAAACAAAAAAAACCCTAAAAAAAACAAGTTGTCATGAGGTGATGACGAAGTTCGTCCATCGCGTCGCGGTCCCGGGCGCCGCACGTCGAGACCCGAGAACCGCTCAACCGAGTCAATTTTTTGGGATTCTTTTTGGAGAATTGCCAGCAAATCCCACGAGAAAACCTTGGTCGTCACTACCGTCCTCCACTACTTGAAAGCCTTTCGATTTTCCAGTCCATTTTTGTTTCGCCATCGCTTGTTCCACCTTAGCCTGGCTTTTTTTATTTTTTATTTTTTTTTTGTGGATGAAATCGTCCCGCATCACGCACACGCGCGCGCGCACGCGTTGCCTCCGTGTGGTGTGGGGGTGGGGGGGTTGGCTCTTCTTCTCCCGCCATCCTGGAACATGCACAGCCGACAAGTGCTTCAAATCGGTGATCAAAAATTAAAAAAGTTCTTGCAAGGCATGGTTCTTTGTTTAGACGCCTGGCGAGGACTTGTCCGTCATCCCCTTCAGGACCTCGTCTATCCGGTCGTCCTCGATCACCACTGTGGGGGGACAACAGAGGAGATGTTACTACAATAGGAATATTTACACTTAAGTTAAAAAATGATATTTAAAAATAACAGATCATTGTCGCGTCCCAGGTATTAATAATGAATCCATTTTTTTTTGTTTTTATTTGTCTTTTACCTCGCTTGGCTCTTCCGATCTGCCCCAGTTTCGGGGGTCTCTTCGCCTGCGAGGCGCTGAAGAAGGCGCTGGTGTCCTGCAGTCCGCAGCTAAAGGACATCTGGCTGACCTCGCTGTCCGCGCCGAAGCTGCTCATCTTCCCCTCGTTGTAGGGCAACACCTCGGACATGGTGGCGCGCGCGGGTGTCGGGGTCACAACAACAACAACAACAACAAGAAAGAAGTCGAGAAGAATCTTTCCGTCTGAAGCTCCGAACGCGAGCGTTAGATCCCCGTTCGAATTTTTCAAAAAGCTCCAAAAAAGCAACAACAAAAATAAAGCTTCGGTTCCGTCACGATCCGTGAGAGTGTGTGAGGAAAGATCCACGGGTGTGTGTTCGTGGGGCTCTGCTGGAGAGGTGTGCGCGCGTCTGCTGCTGGATGCTGTCTGCTGAGGGAAGACGTGGATCCCGGGATCATAAAGGAAACCCAGAACGGTGAAGTCATCCATCCGGGTGTGTGTGTGTGTGTGTGCGGGTGTGTATACACACACATATATATGTGTGTCTGGGGGATCCGCGTAGTGAAGGAGTAACAGCGACACCAACAGGCGGCAGTGAGAATGTCTTATGGAGCGCCTCAGCTGCCAAGAAATTGGAAGGAAATGTTCTGCTGCGTAGAGGCTAAAGCTAACAGTCTTTCCAGAATGATTTAGCCATAGAACAAGCCTATAATGTTACAATTTTAAAAAAACAGTGTTTTAGGTAATAAAGTCAAATATATTTGTTTGTAAAAACCAAAAGTATCTAGAAGAGCAGCATGCTAGCTCCACACACCTTCAAGCTATCAGTTAGCATATGCTAGCTGCTAGCTAGCATAACATGAAGTTACCTTTACTTAATTATTTTTTACTACTACTTTTTAGTACTTTAAAACTGCAGCTTTTATTAATGTATTTTACTACACATTTTTTTCATACCTTAAATATTAGGGGCCACATAATTCATGTCGTTGTTGTCAGGGGCCACATAATTAATGTGATTGTTCTGACTCTTTCAAGAAACATCTTAAGACGTTTTTATTTGTTCAGCCTTTTCCCTGATTTTCTGGAACTCATGTGTTGTTCTCAGTGTTATCTTGACCTTTAAAGTATATATTTTATTGAATTTTGTTTTGATTGTTTCAGCGCTTTGTGACCCTGGTCTGGAAAAGCACTATATAAATAAAAATTACTTACTTACTTATTGTTGTCAGGGGCCAATTTATACATGTGACTGTTGAATACTGATATATTTCCCAAAAGGAATGGATAGGATCAAATCTCGACGTTTTTCCAAACCTCCCGCTCTGGCATACGTTCACCTTTGTTTGAAACCACAATTCAAACTATAAAATGTAGATAAAAAGTCCAAATGATCAACGTGAGATTTGATTTTTTTTCTTTACTTTCATAGTTTTTTTTCGTCACGGGGAGAAGCTCACAGCCCTCTATTGCAATCTTCCGGTGAGGAATTGTGTAGTGAAAGGTGATACACTAAATGGCAGTAATGTATTAATAAAAATAATAATAAGATATGATGAATACTTTGATAAAGTATTTTGTACTTAATTTATGTTTTTACTTTAGAAATCGCTAAATACAAATAAGGTTCAATGAATCTATTAATTTCAATTAATAAGAGTGATATGTTAAAAAAAACAACTAATAAAGTAAACAACGGTCTGTTGTTCTTCAAGTAGTTGTAGCTAAAATTTGCATGCTAAGCTTAAAAAAAAACAACACTTTATTTCAAGTTCAGACAGTAATGTTATGTTAAAAATGTAAAAATAAAACAAATTATTTTCAATTAAACAATCATATTGAAGATCAACTTTTAGTGTCAAGAACAAACAGTAATTTATATTTTCAGTGATTCAGAAAAAAAAATAGACAAATGCGAGAGAGGGCTGAGCTCAAAACCGTGAGTTATGAAAGTCATAATTTGATTAATTGGACTTTTATTGATTATTTTAAAGAGTATTTAGATCCACTTTTGCTCTTCTGAAAATTAATTTTATTAAAAAAATAATTAAATTTTGTACTGCATCTCCTACAAATTTTATCCGATTTGAACCATTCAAAATGTTATTTATTCGGCTTGTTCCCAAAATGCGGGCTATGTACTATCTTTCTTTTGTCTCTTCATCTCTTTCTTCTTTTCCTCTTTTTCTACCCTTTTTTACCCCTTTCACTTGAATGGGAAAACTCTTCAACTTATGTTTCAACTCAACACTTTTGTCTACTTACTACTTCTACTACTACTACTACTACTTCTACTATTAATTCTAATACTACTTCTACTGATTTCTATTTACAACTACTAATTCTACTACTACTTAGACTATTACTTCTTCTCTTTATTCTCCTCCTTTGTCTTCTTCTTCCTTATCTTATTTTGTTCTTCTTTGCAACCTTTTTCAGTTTATTTCAACATTTTCACACCAGACATTCTCCTTCATGCCTTCATTTCAACTATTTTTTATTTTACTTTGAATACCAATTCATCTATTCTATGTTAAAGGTAGAATGATGATAATGTTTGAATGATGTTTCTACATGAACGTATGCCAGAGCAGGAAAAGTTTTTTTTATAGTTTTCTGACCTCGTCCCATTCATTCCTATTTGTATCCAAACAATGAGAATTATAAACATGATTATCCATCATTAGCTGAAAGTGATAATATCAAATTGATTTTACACACGCTTTATATATTATTGTTTATTATTGAATTCCAGAATCCTTTACACTCAGGTATAATTGTTATTTTTATTATAATTCGTTTTATTATAAAAAAAAATATTCATATATATTCCTGAATAAACCATACATAATAAGGCGACACAATTGTTGATGTCACTTTCGGTTCCTTTCCGGTTCTGTAGTCATGGAGGACGGTTTTTTCCTTTTATGTTAAGAGAACAATTCACAATAATATCAGGAAAATTAGAAAATGTTCATTGCCAGTAGTGTTAGAAAAACACACAATTCTTTTTTTGTAGTGCATACATTATACAAATGGAACACATTAAATAAAAATAAAATGACTCGTTCAATAAAGTGGGCAAATATACATTTAATAATTTATTGAAATCAGGAAAAAAATCAAAATGAAAACTAAATAATTACTGAGGTGTTTATGATCAGAACTACAGACAAGTAGAATGAGTTATTGAAAGGGAAATATTCTAAAAAAAAATTTATTTGAAAAGCGAATTATTTCGGAACTCGAATGTTTGTATTGCATTGTACAGTTGTGCTTTATTGTTAGTAAAACAGCTTCAGCCAATCAGCGGCTGCGTCACATGTAGCGCGGGCACTTCCGTTGGTGTCAAAGTCACATGTATCGTCAGACCAGGAAATGAAAGAACGGAAAGTGATTAGGTTGACGAAGATCGTCTTTTTGTCAATATAAATGTTTTATGTGTGGTAAAAAGTATCATGTAAACGTTCTGTTGACGTTTCTTTAACCCATAAAAAATATTTTAAAGAGACGCATATGCAGCGTGTGACGTCATCACGTAGGAAATGGAGGGACCAAAATTGTAGGGGGGACCGAAATTGTACCTACAACGTCATGAACATCAATGTGATAATTAATCACATTAAGTGATGGCGAGATGAAGCCTCATGAAGCACTGAAGCCTCCCAGCCGAGTAGTTCATCTTTGGAGCAAAGCCTCGTGAGGCTTTATTTGCACGACCATGCCATCATGTGGACAATTGGGAGCATTGCATATTTTGTGCGCAAATTATTCTGATAATAAAAAAATGTGCTTGACTACCTTTGGTGAAATATTTATAATGTATTTATTCTTCACGCAAAGGTTGATGCAATGTGCGACACAATGTGAATAACGCACATTAACATGCACCCATGTTTGCTGCACCATCTGTCACAAGGCCTGTAACTTTGCCTGTTATAGTAAGTAAGTAAGTAAGTAATTTGTATTTTTATAACGCTTTTCCAGACCAGGGTCACAAAGCGCTTAAAAAATCAAAACAATATTCAATAAAATATATACTTCAAAGGTCAAGATAACACCAAGACAAACACAGGAGTTCCAGAAAATCAAGGAGAAGCCTACACGAATAAAAATGTCTTAACATGTTTCTTAAAGGAGTCAGTAGCCCATTCTGACATCAGTGCTGCTTTTACTTTAGCCAAAATCACCGCTGTATGCGTGTGAGGGAAATGCTGCACCCCTAAAACAAAAGTTTGTAGTGAGGTGCTAGCATCTATAAAATGGCAGGTCACAGCAAGATACGAGTCAGTGTTCAGGGAGGTCCACAGATCTGCAGTCAAGCTCACAGCTGTGGCTTGAGAAACAGATCATTTGGCCTTTCCATCAACTTCTCATATCTGTCCTCCACCATCACTTTCAAAGCCTGAAGAGGGAACTTTAAGCTTAAATATTGGAATATCAGGGAAAATTCTGCATGTACCTGATACATACCTGCCTAGTTGGGAGAACATAGTTCGGGTTCAAAGCTTTAACATGCTTTTTGAACCCTCCATCCTCCACAACTGTGAAGGGCTCTGAGTCCTTGATGATCATTTGAACCAGCGCCTCATCCACAGCACTCCTCTCTCCTGAATAAAACAGAAAATTAAAAAAAAAGACAAACAGTAGTATAGTACCGCATCGCCTACAATTTTTTTCCGATTTGAACCATTCAAAATTGTATCAATTCGGCTTGTTCCCAAAATGCGGGCTATGTACTATCTTTCTTTTATCTCTTCAATCCCTTCTTCTTTCCCTCTTTTTCTACCCTTTTTCCCAATTCACTTGAATGGGAAAACTCTTCAACTTATGATTCAACTCTTTCAACTTTGACCTTCAGGTACATTCATCTACTCACAACAAGAAACTTCAACTTTCAAAACACTTTTGTCTACTTACTACTTCTACTACTGCTTCTACTGCTAATTATAATACTACTTCTACTGATTTCTATTTACAACTGCTAATTCTACTACTAGTTAGACTACCCTACTACTACTAATTTTACTACTATTTCTACTTCCACTACTAATCCTACTACTACTTATACTAATTCTACTACTACTTATACTTATTCTACTACTGATTCTACTAATACTTATACTTGTACTACTACTTTTACTACTAATTCTACTACTTATTCTACTGCGCTATATAAATAAAAACGTACTTACTTACTTACTTACTACTTATACTTCTACAACTCATTCTACTACTTATTCTACTTCTGCTAATTCTACTTATACTTGTAATACTAATTCTACTACTTCTTCTACTAGTTAATTTTAAATAAATAAATACATGCCTCTAGTAAAGAGGCTATCTTGCTTGCCTGACATTGGTTCAATGGTCTCGTTGGTCTTCTCCAAGCTCTCATGCAGGGCTCTGTAATGCCTCAGCATTGATGAAGTGTTGTTGTATCTCATTTCCTTGGAACACAACAGACACTTCACCTTTTCAAAATGAAACAAAAAGATGGATAAAAGTACAAGTCGTGTTCAATGGAAACTATATATATATATATATATATATATACACACAAACTATATATACATATATATATGTATATATACTATATATATGCATATATACTATATATATGTATAAATACTATATATAGAATATAGTAATGGGTGTGCGTATGTGTCTGTGAGTATGATTCACCTCTGTGAGTGATTCACCTTTCACCTTTCACCTTCATCAGCTCAAAATGCTGCCACACGGGGGTAAAAACGCCTTTTTCTCGCCGGTTCCGTTATACTACAAGTACACCAAAGTTCGCTATAGTCTCGCTCAACAATCCGCCAATCCAAGCGATCCATTGCGTTTCGAGGCCACTTTTATTTGGAGTTTTGCGGGACGTTCACGAGCGATTTCCGAACCGGTCACGTGACGTTCGCGAGGCCTCCGACGTCATCATACGTCACCACCTACGAAACGTACACACGCTTCATGAAGATCTTCCTGGATTACTTGACGCACGCTTCTTCAAAGCCTCGACACAGTCTCTGAAGCTGTTGTTGTTCCTCAAAACATGTTCTTCTTGTCAGTGCAACCACAGGTGAGGAAACAACGAGCTTGAGGGTTTGTTTTTAGCGCAGTTAGCTAACTTACCCTGATCTGTAGCTAGCTCTCAACTTAGCATCACAATACTAGCAAACCTTTCACTTTCCCTTCGTTGTGCAAGTCAACCTTTAATTGTTTTGCACGTCGTTCAGTGGACGCACTTTCTATGACTCGTGCTCTGTCAAAGTGATGCACCGTTGTTGTCAAGGTTACACACGTTTTGTGACCTTGTGTGTACAGGTGACAGTTCCACTGAGTCACCTCATCAATGCTCTGCATTCCCTGAAGCATTCACTTTGCAGTAGCAGCAATGCTGCTGTCAAAACAACCGTCAAAAAAGAACATGACAGAGAACCCCAACTCCAAGAGGTACGTATCTGTAAAGTCAGATAAGACTTTGAATGAACAAACAAATTTGTCTCCTGTTGTGTTATCAGTTTTATCTTGCCCTTTACAGTATATACTTTATTGAATATTGTTTTGATTGTTTAAATATTTGTGACCTGTGGTCTGGAAAAGCGCTATATAAATAAAAATGACTTACTTACTTACTGTTCTTCAGCACTTGTCGACCCTGCGAGAGCTCGGCTTGTCGGACCTGGGTGTGCAGCATCTGGACGAGCTGGTGGGCCGCCTGTTGCCGGGCTTGAAACCACCAGAAACGTGTCGTCGGCACGCTGATGTAACTTGCTGGAGAACTTCTCATTGTTCTTCCTACTCATTTTATGAAAATAAAAATGGTGAGAATATAACACTGTTATCTACACTAATCTATATGCTTGAATAATTTTAAGTGTTTTCGTTTCAGGTTATTCACAGAATCATGTGACTACTCCGTTCCTTTCCAGGCAGAACCTCTCCCCGCTTCAGATGGTGTGCAAGGATCTACAGCAACTTTCAGGTTTAATTCAGCTTGGAAATCAATTAATATATAATTATAAATACATTTCTTTACCAGGGCTGTCAACATCTACACGTGTAAAACATTCTACAATTAACAAATCATACCCGTTTAGAAAAATTAATACTGAATACATGTTTTGTTTTTTCCTCGCTTTGGTGTCCATAAAGTTTTTTTAAGACTTTATTGACAGCGACAACTCACAAGCTTTTATGAATGATTATGTTAGTATTTCTCTTAGAGTTGTGTCACTATGGAGCTTGGCGACTTGAGATGGTGCCTCGGAGATAACTAACATTATGAATCAAATAAAAATCAGTTTGATGTGTATAAGTTAGACGCACTGTTGATTTGGGAAGAAAACTAAAGCATTTTTTTGGGTACCTTAAATTATATAAAATATTGTAAATAAGAATGTGGGATTTAGCTACTATTGTTGGCTAAAATTGTTGGCTTGTTTGTTTGTTTTTTTGATAACTACTGGAAGGGTTTTGCTGTAATCTGATTAAGAAGTGTTTAAATGGAGACAGAACCTTTTAATGGTTATAAAGTGTAATTGCGTATAATAGGTTACACAAAACTACAGGCTCGACTACACGTGTAACAAATGGTTTAAACACCCCTAATCTATAATATAATAGAAGTTCAAGCCTTGTTTTGTGTGGTTATCATTTAGATTATAATTCCCCAGGTGTCTTTGATTTTTCCAGTGTCTGTCCAGAGACGTGGCTTTAAAACTTTACGGAACAAAACCGGACGACCTCAGGAGACACTCTCCTTCATGAAGGTAAAATATCTAGGAGGACTATCTTTGTTATCATCTCAGCATTTCCTCCTTTTACAAACCCTGTCAACAACACACCTAGACTCCATCTCTACAGGGCTTCTTGAATCGTGGGGAAATGTTCAACATGGATCGTTTTGAAAGCCTGACCAAACT
The DNA here is from genome assembly GCF_982586985.1 of Callionymus lyra. NCBI lineage: Eukaryota > Metazoa > Chordata > Actinopteri > Syngnathiformes > Callionymidae > Callionymus > Callionymus lyra. The sequence goes on from NC_141833.1 coordinate 6,475,784, forward strand.
CAAGAACAAAGAGTATGGGCAGCAGGATTCGTATAAGAGGGGCTTCACTGATGGTTACCTGAAGGCACAAGTGCTAAAACAACATTCTAAAAGTAAGTTAAAAGGAATTTGTTGTTGAACATTCATCTTGCCTCTTCTGTGCCTGGTCCTTGTTCCTTCCATTCATTCTATATTCAGTTTTCAAATGCAAATAATAAATAAATAAAAAAATGTGGGCCATTTTAAAAATATTCCTTTTTCACAAAAAATATTTGAAATAGAATTTGATAGCAACTTAAAAAAAAAATCGATACATTTTCGGGGAATGGCTTCAAATTTTTATGTTTCTGTTTTTAATTGATACTTAAGCAGGAAGTGCAGATTCAGTGACGTGTGTGATGTTCATGGCTAAATGACTAGTGGAATCATATATTTTAGAACTGTACACATCCTATTTCTCTTATTTATGATTATGTATCCAACAACATGGTAATAATTAACATCCTTCTTCATATTAGCATTCTGCATGCATCTAAATAATATTTACTCTGGGAAAAAAAAGTACAGCAACAATAAAAAAACCCGGTTCACTCCATGAGGTGAGAGAAAGTACTGCAATTCCACACCTGTTTTCTATGCTCGATCAGCAGCTCCAATTCTCACTAATAGATTCAAGACATTGACTGAAGAGAGAGAGTCATGCTGTATGAAAAATGTTTATGTAAAACTATATTGGAGAAATGCTGCTGAGTAACAACAACACAGAAGCGTCACTTTGTATTGGATCAGTCAAATATGTTTCCAAGTTCTCCAGTGCCTCGATTGCGAGTCAGAACATTATACACGCAAATGTATAACATCCGTGAAATTATGTTTAATTACACATGAAGGCAATCGCTGTTCTTGTAAAGGTGTTAACGATGACGTGCAGCAGGTAAATAAGTGTGAGTATAAATATTACATGATTCTGGAGACGTACATCTGTATTTTGCTCTTTAATGATTACCATGAGAAGAATCGATGTTCAGAAAAATTCCACCCTTTTCATTTTCCGGTTTGCGTTTCAAAATAAAAAATAGAATGAACGGAAATTACACAAACCATGCAAGTTCCTTTGAAACAAGTTTATCTTGAATACTTGGATGTTTGAATCACGTTATGATGTATGTTACATTTGCAGACTCTCTCTGGATTCGAAACATGCTATTTTATGCGCTGATAATAACCGGTCTGGTCGTGATCCCCCTTGTATTTGGTAAATATACTATAATGATGACAACACGTGAATAGTTTGTGTTGTTTCGAGCTGTAATCTAACCATGTTGTGCAGTGCGGTTTCAAAACACAGCAAGACACTCGGCGGTGGATCCTGTCAAAATGAAAAGTGTGACATTCGATCACGTGAAAGGAGCAGATGAAGCTAAGAACGAGCTGCAGGAGGTGGTCGAGTTCTTAAAAAAACCAAAGAAGTTTACAGTTCTCGGAGGAAAGCTTCCCAAAGGTAACAGTGTTAAAACTTGTTAAAGTTGAAAAAATGTTTCCATGTTGAACTTCCTGTTGCTTACCCCCCTCAGGCGTGTTACTCGCCGGCCCTCCCGGAACGGGGAAGACCCTTCTGGCTAAAGCTGTGGCCGGAGAAGCAGACGTACCGTTCTACTACGCGTCCGGGTCGGATTTTGACGAGTTGTGGGTTGGACTTGGAGCCAGACGCATCAGGAATCTTTTCAGTAGGACATTATTTTCAATCTGAACTGAGATTTCACGGTAGCACTTGTTTATATTTGATGTGTATGGTATTTTTAGCGGAAGCCAAAGCTAATGCACCGTGTGTCATCTTCATCGATGAGCTGGACAGTGTTGGCGGCAAAAGAATTGACTCGCCTTCACATCCTTATTCGAGACAGACCATAAATCAACTCCTGGCTGAGCTTGATGGGTAAGCATCTCATGATCCTGAAATACTTGTCTATAAATGTTGTTTTAATCAAGCGCGGGTGCATTTTAACAGGGATTATTGATTTAACTTTTTTGTTTGCAAAAGGTTTAAAGTAAACGAAGGCGTGATCGTCATCGGAGCGACCAACATCCCGGAATCTTTGGATACGTACGTTTGCTCTGGTCTCGATGATTCGACATCTTTTTATTCACGATCCTCAACGAAGCTTCATTTTGCAGAGCGCTGGTTCGCCCGGGGCGCTTCGACATGCAGGTCACTGTCCCCATGCCCGATGTGAAAGGAAGAACTGAAATCCTAGAGTTGTACCTGAGTAAGGTTAAAGCAGATTCAGGTACAGACTTTTGGGTTTAGTTTTATCATGTTTATGGTGAAAATATGGAAGTATGTCAGTCAGAATATTGAAGGATTGAATTAAAAAAAAAATGTATTACAATATTACAGTATTTTTTTTCTTACTCATAGAGTTTGATATTCAAGTTCCAGTAATTAAATTTTCTAATTTTCTAAATTCAATATTTTTTTTAATTCACAACCTTTTAAATTCAATATAAAATGTCAGTATTAAAGTGGTAACATTTTTGTATAAAATTAAAAAACATTTACAAAAACATACTACAAATAATTAAATGTTGAATCCTTTCTTCAATTATTGTAATTGGAATCAATCAAACTATAAAAAACCAAAAACAAATTGAATTTAATTATTCATAAAATAATTATATACTTAAAAAATAGAGCAATATTTAAAAAAGAAATCACATTTTTAACATTTTAACTTTAAAATTCCATCATTCCATAATTTGACGGCAATGATAAACTCCTGCGGCAAAAGTAACTTTCCATAATTTCAGTTAACAAATTTGAACCTGTGTTATTTGGCTCCATGCAGATATAGTGGCCAAAACCATCGCCCGGGGCACAGTGGGCTTCTCTGGCGCTGACCTGGAAAACCTTGTGAACCAGGCCGCCCTGAAGGCAGCAGTCGACGGGAAAAGCATCGTCTCTATGAAGGAGATGGAGTTCGCTAAAGACAAAATTCTCATGGGTGCGTGTTTTTATTTATTTTCATCATATGAGTGTCAATCATGCTTGTCGATGTTGAAGGTCCTGAAAAAAAAAGTGCGGAGATCGACGAGAAGAGTCTGCAGATCACAGCCTACCGTGAGTCCGGCCACGCCATCGTGGCCTTCTACACCAAAGACGCCCTGCCGATCCACAAAGCCACCATCATGCCTCGTGGGTCACTCCTGGGAAATGTAAACCTTCGCCTTTTTGATCATTTCAACGGACACGAGAATGTGCTTTGAATTTTCTTCTCTTCTGGATATAAGGTGTTAATGCTTTCAGAGAACGACCTCTGGGGCTGGACTCGCTCTCAGCTACTGGCTGTTATGGACATCAAAATGGGAGGACGTGTTGCCGAGGAGATGATGTTCGGCCGAGACAACATCACGACGGGTTCGGAGAACGTTGTCTTTTATGTTAATAGAACTGTGAAGCTATTAATAAGCAATCAATGAAATGATGATTCATGAATGAGCTTTAACCCTTCTCAAGATGACCCGGAGGCTCGAAAACAAATGTGTTACCTCTGGGTCAAGGTGAAATACCTCCCTGGCTTCCAGAAATACACATGCACTGGTGGATATGCACCTTGACCCTGAGATGGCAGAATGGTTAACATTTATTCTATTTTTTCCAAAGTAACAAATCCTCTCCTTCAGGGGCGTCAAGTGACTTTGATAAAGCGACAAGAATTGCTGAACAGATGGTGACAAATTTTGGAATGTGTAAAAAGGTAAGGGAACGCAATCAGATTTTAATGTGAACGTGTTCTTTATGTGTTGCGTTTAGCAAAGTTTAAATGATTTCATACGTACTTGCAGCTGGGGGTGATGACCTCCAAAGACATGACGCAGTTAAGTCCGGAGACGCAGGCCGTTGTGGAAAATGAAGTCAGAGTTTTGCTGAAGGTTTGTTCAAAAGAATTTTCTTACATCCAAACGTTACCCTTTTATATTTCCTCTACTTACCTATTTTTTTAAAATGATTGATAGGATTCATACGAGCGAGCCAAAGCCCTGCTATTGTCTCACGCTGTCGAGCACAAGAACCTGGCAGATGCCTTGCTCAAGTACGAGACTCTTAATGGCAAAGAGGTCCAGATGATCATGGAGGGAAAGACCCTGGATTCCAGATAATACAAGAGAAAACTCTCTGTGGGATGTTCCTGCTAATTTATTAGCCGCGGCATGTTTTCACAAGATGGAATGTATCGCTACGGAAACGTCGAATGGCATCGTGACGATCAAATTGTCCGATAACTTCTACTTCTACAATAAACTCTACAATCCAACAGTACTAAGATATTTTAGGATTTTAAAACCAAAAATGATTAGTTGTTGGTGTAATAGAGTGATCGAAATACCACGCTGGTCATCAAGTTGTGCTATAATCTGTTAAAATGTCCTTCATGCTGAAGAAAATTTCCCGTTACGTTTGATGTGCAGATAAAATAATTGCATACAATTCTGATTTTAAACTTATTTTATTGTTTGTGCAGATGAAATAATAAATACATTTAAACCTAGATATGGTCAACTCCCTGTCCTTCCATCAATCTCACCTCTGCTTTGTATTGAATGTTAGATAATCGTCTATATTTAATACTACTTTTATTAATAAGTACATATGATGAATACTTGATATGTTTCTATTTCCCAACCATTTTCATTTTATGTTAAAAAAAATTATGTAAAAAAATGTACATTTTACATTTCATTTCACCTAAATGCCAAATAATCCAACAAGTAAAATGATGTATTGAAATATTATAGGCTATTTATTTAGAATCCCTTATTAGTCCCGCAAGGGGAAATTCGGTAGTGCTTTTGACAGCCATTCACACATACTGATGGGAGTAGGCTGCACACCTGCGCATCTACCATCAGGAGCAATCAGGGTGAAGTGTCTTGCTCAGGGACACAACGACACAAGCTTGTCTGGAGCTGGGATTGAACCTATGTGGCTGTTGATGGCTTTTCATTTCTACTTGAACACTGTGTTCCATTTTGATCTGTTTGTACAACCTCTCACTGTTTAATATGGATTAGGATAAGGGCCAGTCAAACTGAAACCAAATTCAATTTAAGAATTTAGAGTTTTTAAGTGAGAATTCACAAATAATACTTTATATTACTAAATTTTGACTTTAAATGACTTCTGAGATTTGACTCTGAGATCCAATTTGGTGTGTTATATTATACTACTTAAAAGTTTTACTAGATTTTTTTTGCAGATGAAATAAATAAACACAAACCTAAATATGCTTTTTTCTTCAATTACTATTTAATGCACATTAATTGTTAAATAATATGCTACGATTAATACTACCTTTAATTTTTTTTACAAGTGAGTTCAATAAATGCTATGTATAATGTATTATTTCTCAACCTATTCCATTTTGTAGACATTTTTCCATTTTATGTTAACACAATTTTTTTCTTTTTTCAATTTCATTATGATGATGCGCACTTTTTTTTTTTTTTTAATTTAGTAATAAGCTTTGAAAAAAGCTTTATTTGTTTTCCTTTTTTTTTTAAAAAAAAAACCATGACATTAGAAAACCCCTTAATTATTGGTTTCATTACTTCAGGTTCTAGGATTGGTGCTGCCCTATAACCGCTTAGCGATTGCTATTTGCAGGGCCTCGAGGATAAACCAATAGCGAAGCGGACAGAGGGTGAAGCACCAAAAGAAGTAGAACTTTAATAATGCGACCATCATTAAAATTGATAAGTGGCCGCAAATGGCCCTAGATCCCCCTGCCTTACATCATATTTATTTTGACCAGTTCACAACAGAGATAATTCGTTAATGTCAATATAATCATTAGCGCTTTTATTCTTAATGCAGTATTGATTTTTAGCATTTATGCTAGACTTCAGCTAGCATACTGATAAGGCATGTTTTATAATCAAAATAACTTCCAGAAGGCTCCAATTAGAGTGAGAAACACAGGGATGAACACTAAACCGTGGAGCATTCCGCACGTCATCACAAGAAAGACGATTTTAAAAAAGGTTCTGAATATGTAGCTGCCTGACATCGACAGAACCACCACTCCCAAAACGGTGGACAACGCTCCTTGAAGTATGGGATACCCCAGATGAGACAGAGCGTCCATGGCTTTCTTGTTGACATCTACCCTCGGGCTGGAGACGAAAGCGTAGGACACGTGCGCCGAGAAGTCCACGGAGAAACCGACACACATGATCAGGTTGATCATGGAAATGGAATCCAGGTCGACGTCCCAGAGCGACATGAATCCCGTCACGCCGACGATGACGGAGCACACGGCGAACGCTACCCAGAGCGAACATACGGGATCTGGGATCAGCAGCAGGGACACGACGAGCATCACAAACACCGAGACGAAAATGGTTTGAGCGATGTTGTCAATGATAACCGTGTACTGGTCGAGATATATAAAAGCAGGATGATAGACCGAAACGTCAACTTCACATTCTTCAGCTGTCTTTCTAAGACCGATCATCATGTCCTTTGTTGTTTCTCTGTTCAGCAACTGGATAAAAAAGCGCCACGACCGCAAAGTATCGCCTTCAGTCCAGTTTACATCTTGCCGAAACTGACTGTTGTGATCCAAGAATTTCCTCAGACTTGTTCCAAAAGTCTCCTCAGAACTGTTTTGGGTTTCATTCATGTGGTCTTGGAAGGAGAAAAACCAACCATAAGTACTGTTGACGTAGTCTAGATTCTGGAATCTGGAGATGCAGGACAGCGTATTGTTCCGTTCATCCCACAGCGAGAGCGGCTGCTTCACCGCCACCATTACGTTGTAGCTGTATTCGGAAAAGTACTGGGTCTGGTTGCGGTAATAATCTCCTAGGTAGGAATCATCCAAAGCCAGATTCTTCACATCCAGTCCTTCTTTTAGGGAAGCGCAGCCGTAGATACTTACCGCCAGGTACAGACAGTAGACCAGGATCACGGCTGCTTTTGTGAATTTATGAGTCAGAAACGGTCCGTACAGCCGCTCGAAGAACTGACTCACGTACGCCGATTCTTCTGTATCCGTGATACGATCGTAGCTTCCTCCGACGCAGCACATTTTGAAGGTTTTAGAATCGGTGTTGACCGTGTCCTCTGGGATTTTGGCGCAGGTGAACCAGTGCTTGTTCTGGAATTCTCGCTCGCCGTTCAGGGCCAGACAGGCGCCCAGGAAGGTGAGACAGTACAGGTAGCAGAAGCAGACGGAGACACCGGCGTACAGGCAGAAGGATCTGACCGAAGCGAAGGACGAGCTGCAGCCCAGGAAGAGGGCCAGGGCGTTGGTCAGCGTGGTGATGGAGATGGAGACCGCGGAGTCGCGGTAGGTGTGAGCCAGTCGGTCGGGGACGCCGGACAGGACCCGGGTCCTCTGCCAGCAGGAAACCATGATGAACATGTCGTCCAGTCCAACACCTGGATAAACAAGGTTGGTTTACTCGTTCTCTGAGACTCATAACCCCTGGATGACCTTTGATGCTTGTTGTGTTGCAAACAGTTTTGGTCAGATTTTTTTTATTTTTTATGTTTAATTCAACTTCTAACTACTGTACTTTATAAGTCAGCGGCTCTTTGACTCCATGTATGAGGCCCTAAACCATAAAACTGATCATGTAGAAATGTTATTGAGAGCGTTTTTTTAGGGTCATTATTGATTACTAGTTCATCTCTAAACACAAGTAGGTGCAGTTTGTTTTTTTTGCATGGTAACGTTAAGTGTCCAGAAATTAGGCTTAAAATAAAATGTGTTTTCATAAAATCCAACACAATATATTCAGTGAGACAATTTGCAGGAAAAGGGAGAAAAAAATATATTTTAACAAATCGTCAAAGTAAAGTGAATTATTATTTAAATTCACAAGTAAAAACAGTCTCAATCTAATACTATTGCTTCTTTACAGACAGATCGGAAAAAAAGGTTTTCATTTTCAGCATCAGTAAAGTAGCTTTTGGACGCCATTTCTAGGAGGGAACTTTTCTAAAGAAACTAATATGGTGTTTCCTTCACATTCACAATATTTAACTCATTAACAGGGCTGTGTCAAATCTGATGGTGGACTGCAAAAAATGTCCAACCCTAGCTTTGTATGGAAAGATTTTGCTTAAAAACAACAACATAATATATATAAACATACCCAAAATCATGAAAGGACAGGAAGCGACCGGTATAACAAAAGGTTGTCCCAGCAACAGTAACGCTCCGAAGCCGCTCAGGACTGCCAGACCGGTGGACAACACCCCACAACAAGCCACCCACACCTTCGTCCGCACGTTGTCCAGCCTTAAAAAAAAGAAACATATTTAATCCATAGTACTTATTAGTCGTGTTTTAACAGGTGGTGCGTTCACTGACCTCCAGCTTGACAGGATGGAAAATGAGATGACGAGGCCGTAGGTGACGGAGAACAAGCTGAGGACTGAGGACGGGGTCTTCTCAAACTCCCACTGCATGGACATTGACGTTGAGTATGAAACCTGCAACGACGAATCCAGTTAGAATTTCCTTTGAGAAGGATTTAAAAGACGTTACCTTCAAGTGAAACGCGGATTGATTAGAAGCTAAATCGATAAAACTTTTCAACCACGAATCTCTCCGATTCTCATCCACTTCTTTTAAGTAGTAACGTAGCTGCACGGCTTCTGCTTCCACCGAGTCATTGACGTGTACGCCTCCTAAACTCAGATGTAAGGGAGCGTCACGGAACCAGGGGTACGTGAGGTTGACCTTGTGGATGTTGCTCGCTCTGTGTTCTAATATCTCCAGGAGGTCGTTGGCGTAGCAGGATCCCATCACTCCCGCACAGACGTCCTTGTAGCTGAAGAAGCTCTGGTTAAACTCCACCAGCATCGATCTGACTTTAAAGTCCAAGTCCAGGATTTCCTGGAGCATCTCCCGCGACAGGACGTTCCCGTCTGTCGAAGCGATGAGGGTCGCGTAGTTCCCGGTAGTGCTCAACCTCAAACTGGAGAACATGGAGTGGTTGACCGGGAAAGTTTCCTGGATGTACTTCCTCTCCATCTTGGCCTGTCCGTTGAGGGGAGTGAACTGATCCTCGATGTTGTTGGACATTCGCTCCTGAAGGAAATAAAATCCACTTCCCAGACCTGCGGAAACGACAAGAGGGGTGAACAGGAACCAACAAGGATGAAACCCAACGAAGGCGCCGATGATCTCGAAACCGAGACGAAGACGTCTCTCTATGCAGTCCATGTAGCATCGAGACATTGTTGGTTCGGCCTTGCTCAAGAGCAGCAGTGGGGTTGCTGCGACTTTTAAAGCCAGTTTTAACAATGGAAGGGGAAGGTTTTGGGGGGATGACTCAATGGGCTCTTTGAGGACCAGCAGGGATAGTATGGCTCAGTGGTTTCACCTCAGTGGTCGGTTCTGTTGCTGACCCAAGAGCGTTACACCCTCAGGTGATTCCTCTTCCTGCTTCATTGGTGACTGAACAAAGCTGCTTTCATTGATTGTAACAATTGTGTTTCATTTAGAAATTGATACGTTACAAACTGCAAAGGAAATTTACTTAAATATACAAAAATATTTAAGAGAAAATAAAATATTGAGTTGTAAGAATTCATACATACGAGTATGTGGTCAATAAGTACAAGGTGATATGAATTAATTACATTATAAACTAAATTATTAAGAAATGAACCATGGAACAAATTTGTATTTCTCTCAATTCGCCTTTGGGTAATTATTTTAAAAAGGAATCTTACTTTTCAGACTTATAATTGATTGACTGATGCATATTTATTCTTCCTACATTGGTTAAATTTGTGTAGTACAACATGGATACACATTATATCAAGACAAACAGTACACATATTGAAAGAAATAACAATAAATAAATCACAAAATGAACACAATAATACATCAAATGATGATAAATATATCAACTATGATGACAAGTAGTACAAGTGGATACACAATATACTGATATACCATAAATCTAAACAGTGATCATATTCATATTACATTGCTCTTCATTTCATCATCACTTACTTTCAGTTATATATTAACGTTATTTTTGCCTCTCTTCTATATAAATAATAATAATATTATTATTAATAATAATGTTAATAATTACCTAAACATTTTTTTGTGTATAATTACTATAGCAATCACAATGCTTATGTTATTATATTTTCACATTTTACATAATACTTGTTAATTTCTATTCTTATTTCTCTTTTTAAAAAATAACCATACATTTACCTAATTTTAAAAATATTTTTATATCTTATTCTATCTTTTTTATTTTATTTTATTTACTAAATTCTCCAATTATAGATCTTCTTGATAAAGTGTATCTTGACAATGCATCCTTATTCATGCTCTTGGTGACGTCATAAATATAAATAATCAATTGCGATTTAAAGTGAAATGAATAAAGACTTAAATTAATCGAATGAAAGGTTTTTATGCTGACACACAAAAGACATTGAAAGGACAAAAGAAAATATATATTGTCCTCGATTGAGTTTTACTTTTAATTTAATTTTTATTTCTAACAATCGTGACGTCATGTTGTGCCGGCAGGGCGGAAGTAGTGCAAAGAGCTGGCTGTCACCGGAGCTGATAGCATCTCGCAGCTTCGAAAACAAGTGATATTTCAAGGATAAAACGGTGGATTTGCGTCGCTGAATTAACACATTTTACAATAACATGGACGAGGACGTGTTGACGACGCTAAAGCTGCTAATAATCGGGGAAAGCGGAGTCGGAAAGTCCAGGTTTGTTGCTTCTTTCTAGCAAGTTGTGCTAGCTAAGCTAGCATCTTAATGTTGACATTCCTCTCGTTGCGTAAGATGATCCCACAGTGTGTGGCTGAGCTGTTATTCTCCGCTGGAGGAAAGTGTCTTTGTTTAAAAATATATATATATATACATATATATATATACAAGAACTGATCAAACATCTTGTTGATGAATCTACCACAGGTTTTCTGTCACCATAAGGAACGTCTGGTCTATACGCAGAAGACAACACACCTTCTGTTGACTTGTTTAGCTGCTGTAAAGTTGTAAAACTTCCTTTAACTTTCGTGTTTTTTTTGTTGTTCTTTCTGTCAGTTTGCTGCTGAGATTTACGGAAGACACATTTGATCCAGAACAAACGGCAACTATAGGTAACACCTTATAATGCATTTACTAATATAATCTTTTTTTCAAGTCTTTAAAAACGTCATTTTTTAAATCCTTCTAATGTGTCTTGAATAACCAGGTGTGGACTTTAAGGTGAAAACCCTCGCGATAGACGGAAACAAAGCAAAACTTGCGATCTGGGTAAGTTTGTTGTTGCTGGTTCTGTTGTTTTGACTTGAAATGTTATCCTTTGTGGCCACCTGATGGCGCCCTTTCCTTTTTTTGAACAGTCAGTAAGTCGACATAAACAATTGATTCATCAACTTAAAAAAACAGTGGCTGGTCCTAGGCCAGCATTGACGTCATACTTGTTCCAACCATAATGATACCATAATAGCATCAATGTGTCACCACGGCTGGACACGGATTCACTCGTCACATATTCCATAATACCAGCAACACTTCATTTCCGGAGCAAATCGATCGATAAGAACATCCACCAATAATGGTATAAGAATTTAGGAAAACAGATTAATCTGCAAAAACCCTCAAATAAAATTTGATTTCCATCAAATGTGTATGAGTTCAAAAAAAGTTTGTCCAATAAAATGTGCATTATCGCCATTTCATATGAGACACCAACAAAACCAACGATGCATTAAAAATGAAACTTTTTGTTCATTTATTAACTTTCCCACTACCAGTTAAATACAATCACTGGTTATAATATTGTAATAATGTATAAATGTGTTCAACCTGTGGCGAGGTTTTTCATAAATGGCAAGTTTAAGCTTGGTTGTTGTGTTACATTCAATATTGGACCCGATAGAACCAGAGCTGCACAAACTTCTTTTGTATGTGTTTAACTGAGTAATCTTTGTATCATTTTTTACAAATATTTGATCTGAAGATTCATGGTTTATTATTTGCATTGTTAGTTTAAACTTGCTCTATACAGAAAAAACACATTATTTGCAATTGTTTTGGTTAAAATAAAAGAGCGAAATAAATCAAACATGTAGATGCAGTTCCACCACAGTATTTACATTATAAATCAAATTGGATCAGAATTTTTATTTATTTATTTTGTTTCCTCTGATTGATTTCTGACGAAATAAAACAGATACAACAAACAATACAAATAAAATCTCTCCACTCACCAACAGAACCTCCTTATCATCACCTACTTTATCACTTTCCATCCTTCTTCCTTTTTCTCAAGAAGACCTGAATGTTTCTATTGTACAGTTTATCTATTGGGTGCATGTTAGCGCAGTAGTTAGTGCGATGGCTTTACAGCAAGAAGGTTGCCGGTTTGCTTCCAGGCCTGGAGGGAGTCAACTTGTGACCTTTCTGTGTAAACTTTGTATGTTCTCTGAGTGTTGCGCGGGTTTATTCCGGTTTTCTCCCACTGTCCAAAACATACAGAGGTTGATTTGGAACTTGGGGAAGTTGTCCTTACAAACGAGTGTTTGTGAATGGTTTGTGTTGCCTGCAACAGACTGGCGTCTTGTCCAGGGTGTCCTCCGTCTCTCACCCAAAGAAACTGGGATGGAGCTACTGCCATAAGGGATTAAGCGGGAAAGAAGATGAATGAAGGAGTTTATTTATGTTCTTTAAGTCATCCAGTATTTTTTACAACAAATCTATCAGCTCTCCTGCTTTAGCAACGGTTTATATTTTGAAAATCAAATCTCACATTAGTTTTTTGGGCTCTGGGTCACCTTGACCCTGAGCTAAAACAAGGGTTAAAGCTCACGGAACGCCAGCTGCTGGCCTACCACGTGATGTCAGCGACATTACTAGCTGGCAGAAACATGATTGGATAAAAGCTGAACCATCACGTTTGACATCGGAAACAGCGCTTCCACGTGGATAGAATATGACATTACATGCAACATACATTTCCTTTACTGAGTATGTTTAGGCCAGAAGAGAATAACTTGCTGTCCACTGGAATTACTGTTACACCTTATTGTGATCTTGTTTAAAATGTCAAAGATTAAAAAAGGAAATACAACTCCTTATATTTCCCCTCCATGTGAACAGGACACAGCTGGTCAAGAAAGATTTCGAACCCTGACGCCCAGCTACTACCGCGGTGCACAGGGGGTCATACTTGGTAAGGATGTGCTCCAAACAACCAGGCAAATGTTCCAAATGTTTAGAAACAACAATAAAAGTTTTGACTTCCTGTTTCCTTCAGTGTATGACGTCACGAAACGCGACACGTTTACCAAGCTGGAGAATTGGTTGAATGAACTGGAAACCTACACAACCCGTAACGATATTGTTAAAATGCTGGTCGGGAACAAGATCGATAAGGTAAGTTTGCCAGTTTAAAACAGTGGTTCCTGAACTACAACCCGCCTCCACATTTGGCCCCCAAACAATACCAGAGACTCATTTATTTTAATGATTATAGTACAACCCATTAGCTATCATGATTTGGATCCTTATTGATAGAAATGTAATCATTCCAGGACGACCGTGAAGTGGACAGAAATGAAGGTCTGAAATTCGCAAGGAAACATTCAATGCTGTTCATTGGTGAGTAGAAACTAGAACCTGAATATCTTGATCCAAGCTTCCGTTGCTTGTCGAGTGCTGAGCTTGAAAGGAATATATATGTTTTCAAGTCTGTGGGTCAAGGTGAACGACCTCCCTGGCTTCAGGAAATGCATATGCAGTGGTCGTTCACCTTGACCCGAAGACAACACAAGGGATACCACAAACACATTTGTTTTCAGGCCTTCTGGGTCACCGTGACCCTGAGACAACACAAGAGATACCACAAACACTTTTGTTTTCGGGCCTTCTGGGTCACCGTGACCCTGAGACAACACAAGGGATACCCCAAACACATTTGTTGTCAGGCCTTCTTGGTCACCGTGACCTTGAGACAACACAAGTGATACCACAAACACATTTGTTTTAGGGCCTTCCGGGTCACTGTGACCCTGAGACAACACAAGTGACACCACAAACACATTTTTTGTCGGGCCTTCTTGGTCACTGTGACCCTGAGACAACACAAGTGATACCCCAAACACATTTGTTTTTGGGCCTTCTGGGTCACCCTGACCCTGAGACAACACAAGGGATACCCCAAACACATTTGTTGTCGGGCCTTCTTGGTCACCATGACCCTGAGACAACACAAGGGATACCCCAAACACATTTGTTTTGGGCCTTCTGGGTCACCGTGACTCAGAGATAACACAAGTGATAACCCAAACACATTTGTTGTCCGACCTTCTGGGTCACCGTGACCCTGAGATAACACAATGGTTAATATGAGATTTAATCACAGTAAATAACATGTTTTCTCTGTGGATAAATCATAACTACTCTGTGTTCAGTAGAGCTAGCGTCTGTACCTCTGACAGCGTTGGAACATGAAGACGTGAAGTGACAGCTCGTTTAAGACAATAAAAGCATGTAATATGTGCTGCAGTCGTCCAACATCACTGTCACACAGAGACGTGTAATTACGTCGTTGGAACGAAGCGAAACATCACTGCATTCAATTTGGCATTTGCCAGTCCGGACTGACGGAGCAGCAGAACTAGATTATGATAGTCATCTAGCGAGTCCATGTCTGCACGTTTCACAGATTCACATCTCTGATTCGGGCCCTCGCGCTGAAATTAGGTTAAGTTCCTCCGCGGACTTTCCATTTTAGCAATGGGTTTGGAGAAAGTCGGGGCGACGATATGATATGGATGTTGATGTCTTCTTCTGCTGCTGCTACGTCCAGTCAGTTATGATCTTTATATTGAGTTTTTGAATATGTTTGCGTCTGTTTTTGTCCTGATTATATATATTTGTGTACATGTTTTTGAGTATCTGTAAATTGTCCTTTTATATACGTTTGTGTGCATGTTTTTGTCTTTTTATACATGTTTTTGTCTTTTTACATGTTTCTATGTCTTTTTTTGTCTTTTTATGGACCGTTTTTGACTTTTTATATAAGTTTGTGTGTCTGTTTTTGTCTTTTTATATATGCTTGTGTGTCTATATTCAGTTTTTATATACGTGTGTGTCTGTTTTGTGTTTTATATTTGTTTGTTGTCTAATTTTGTGTTTTTGTTTTGTTTATATATGCTTGTTTGTCTTTATGTGTTTCCGTATGATGTATTTGTGTGCTTTTATTTGTAATTGTGTTGTTCAAATATATGTGTGTCTATTTTTCTTTTTTTCTTGTGAGTGTGTGTTTAACGTACATGTGTCTACCTTTGTCCATTCTATGTTTTGTTTGACATTGTGTGTGTTTTTATTTCACATTTGTCTATATTTTTTGTATTCTATAAGTAAGCATTGTGTGCTTTTAAATACGCTTTAGCTTTAATTCTTCTGAATATTTTCAGTTTTTGACTGGATTTCAAAATTTTAGATTTTTCAAGTCAATCCAAACTCACAATTTCATTCTGCATCCTCGTGTGTTTCATGAGCATATTTGAACATACAGTACATGTGTCATGATTGACCGACGACGTCTCCGTTCTCGTGCAGAGGCCAGTGCAAAGACCAAAGATGGCGTCCAGTGTGCATTCGAAGAACTAGTGGAGAAGATCCTCCAGACTCCAGGACTGTGGGAGAGCGACAACCCGGGTCAGAAGGTCCGTCTCGGCGACCAGGACACGAGCGGCGGCCGAGCCTGCGGAGGTTACTGCTCCATTCCTTAAAAACCCATCCACGACAACTCGACAGGAAAAGAATACAGACCGGAGACGGAAGGACGCGTCAGAACTTCTTCTGTTCAATAGACTTTTGCTGTTTGCACATTCAAGTCCCACCATCTCCTGTCACTCTCTTCTCTCAGCAGGATTTCCTCACGGAAGGTTCTGAATCGCTAGTTTGCTGTCGCACAATCTGTGGCTCGAGTTTAATTCCTTTTATTCACATTTTAGTGCCTCTTACATGAAGAAAGTTACAGTAAATTAAGATTCAATCCAACACTTTCATCCTCGGCGATAGCTTTATGACACTAATACGTTACTGACGCCATCATTCTTCTTTTTAATTCATCTTCTTTTAAAGGCATTACCGATTTAAAAATATGTATTAACGCTTCACTGGCTTTCCTCGAACAGAGCTTCCGATTTGTCCCATGTCCAGTCCCATCGTCTTTAGCGACGTTTTTTAATCGTCGATAGTCCCGTAGGCTTATCTGTTTTGCTGACTTTGGTACATTCCCAGGAGTCAACAGTAGTTTGTTCCTCCTCATAATCTACGGGAAACTGTCTCTGCCTTAAAACCACGACTGTCACTGTAGTCCGCTGCAGTTTTTCTGTTGTTTTCAAGCTGAAATAAAACGATGAAGACGACGACGTCTTCTCTGTGGACTCTTCTCGTTGGAAATGAGAGCTCTGGTTAATGAAAAACAGCCTTTGCGGAGAAAAAAAAGAAAAAGGGAGTTCGCTTCTCTTTCCATTGATGTCGCTAATGACTGGACGACGGGCCCTCTTAGGGGAATGAACTTGAAAAACATATTTTTCGCTCTGCAACTCGAACAAAAAAAAAAAAAAAAAACAAGTGGAAAAATTGAAGTCGTCGCTAAGGACAGCGTGTCATTACCAGCTTATGTTCGGTATCACGACGCTTCTCTTCTCGTCATGTTCTTCTCCTTCTCAAGATCGAAAAAAGAAACTCATCGAAGAAACCGCATGGATGGCGACTAGTCAACGCCTCTCGCTAATAACATGATTAGGTCAGGGATCGCTGTGTAATGATAGTAATTGTGGAGGCTTTTCTCTATAACCCGAACTGCAGATGTCACAACCCCAGTATCCATCGTTCCTTTTGCGCCGAAAATTTGCCAAAATGAGTTAAAATATTTGATGCTCTGCTTGGAAACTTGAGCGAATATAATGTTCCTCAACATAACTGTGAGGTTACAGAAGCGCAAGCGGAGACAGAAAAACGAACAAGAGCTCAGCACTTTTTTGTGTTTTTAAATTTTTTATTGAAAAAGCTGCTGTCGGATTCAAACATAGGATGATAATCCAGTCTCGGGAGTTACTAAAACAAATATAAAATACTTTGGTCGTGGCTAGAACGATGACGGTCGACTGCACACCGTCTGGACCTCGGAGATGTGCGAGGACTTCTGGATGATGCGGCTGGTGACGTGTCGGCCCGTGAGCGTCCTCTCGCCGGTGACGCCGGTCCCTTTGAGGGCCACCGGGTGTCGACTGCCGGACGTGACGCCACTTTTGCCCTGAGCCAAGTCGGTCAGAGCCACGGCAGCGTTGATCTCCCTCCAGCCCTGGGGGTCTCGCCTCTGCTGCTGGACACTGGGGGATTGTAGAGCCAGTTACATGCAGGGAATATTTTTAAGAAAGTATTTCAAATTGGTACAAGTGTAACTACCTGCTACATTTGCTGGTTTTCCCCACCGTGTCTACAAAAAGAAGATAAAACATTAAATATAAACATCAATAATAGCCAAATAAAATACACGTTGTAAATCTACTGATATATTTGAATAAATCAGTTTTAAGGCAGAATACACGCTAGTAAACTGAAAGTGGTTTAAATTGAACTTTAAAAATGTATTGGACATTTAAATTTGTCAAAAATGTGTCATTGTTGCACACTTTTGTTATGTTCTTTTTTTAAAACAGTATAAACATTTATATATTTTAATGTTTAATGCTAAAAGAAGAAATAAAAAAGTGTCTTAAAAAATCGTAAAATACCATTAAAAAGACAAAAGTAAAAAAAAAAAAAATAGGTCTGTGTTAATAAAAAAAACCTAACATTGAGATATTGAGATTGTGATATAAAAAATAAATTAAAAAAACATTATTAAATTCTACCTAACATAGTATTTTAGATCACATGGCTATTTCATTCGTTTTTCTGTAGCTTATCACATT
The DNA here is from genome assembly GCF_982586985.1 of Callionymus lyra. Classification (NCBI taxonomy): domain Eukaryota; kingdom Metazoa; phylum Chordata; class Actinopteri; order Syngnathiformes; family Callionymidae; genus Callionymus; species Callionymus lyra. Next base: position 6,493,763 of record NC_141833.1, read on the forward strand.
GTCTCTGCTGAGAGTTTACAGAAAACATTGATGCAAGCAAATGGAAGATTCCATCATAAAAACAACAGAAACAAACATGCAAAATAAATCTCGTCATGGTTAAGAGAAAAGTGACATTTGTTCCAGAAGCAATTTATTTATTGGTATGTTTTTTTGTTTGTTTTGATTATAAGATAATTTCTTGACTTGTTGGCAGTTATCAACATTTATATTTTTTGTATATACTGTCAGAAAAAAGGAATAAGCTACAGAAAAAAAGAAAGAGGTATATTCAAGTTATGTACTGCATTCAAGCATACTAGGATATTTACTGTACTAGGCTTTATTATTGAAATGTGTTCTAGGTGCAACTTTCTTAAGATGTTTTTTTTGTTTGATTTTAACAAAGACTGATTGTGTCCCCTATTTGTTTATATGATTGTATTTCACCCTTATTTAAAAAAAATATATATTTTCAATTGTATCTGTAAGCAATAAACCTTAAACCCTAAAAATATACATTCACAGATCCCCTGTGCAAAAAATAATAATTTTCTTTTCAGTATATCTCAAAAGTACTGTGCAACAGTTACACATTTTAATAGGCATTACAATTTTCAATGCAATAGTTTTCAAACCACTTTTAATTTACTAGTATATATTTTACCCTAGAAAAGTTATCAACTTAAAAAAACACTCCTAAGTACAAGCTAGCTAACCTAGGAAGCTACTATATATAGCTTTTCACTTTTCATTTTATTTCTGAAAGTATATATATAAAAAAAAGATTGTTCAATTTAAATAGCATAAATACAATCATCTAATAAGAAGGAGGAAAAACACTACATATTAAACAGTTTATATATATTTTTTATAAATTCACGAGCACAAAAAAAGAGCTAGCATGCTAGCACAAATAGCTTTTGACCTCCTAGCCTTCACATGATGATTTGTACACGGTCATAATTCAAGATTTTATTCCCTCTCATGCTAGGATTTGTCACACAGGTGTGCTGATCGTGTTCCCAACCAGGAAAATAAAACCAGTTTCAACACAAGAATGTAGCACTTCATTTCTGTAACTGCTTGTTTTTTTCATCGGCGAGGAAAAACGTATACGACTTGAGCTCCATTATATTTCTGGATCTGTGGACCGGCAGTGGATCCAGTGAGTTTGTCCTTGGTGGTTTATCTCAATCTCAGCCACATGCTTCGACTTAAGGCCAACTGAAGCGTCCTGAAGTGAAGTCCTTCACTCCTGGTTTTCGTGGCGTCTCCCGGGCAGAGTTTACACGTGTTAATGGTGTTCATGTCTGTCATGAGTTTGGCAACTTCCATTTCCACTTTTTCCTCTTCCGCGCCGCTCGAAAACACCTTTAATATGAGCAGCAGGGACGCATTAAAATGTCTGCAAGTATTTCTACAGATAGTCATTAGTCACAGTTAACAATTCTTATCTTAACTTAAGGAAATATTTAAAGAGAATACAGAAGATTCTTATTTTATACCTTCCATTTGCAGCCATTTTTTCCTATTTTTGGAGAGTTTTTTTTTTACATTTACTGTATAATCTCTGCTTCATACAATACATACTTAGGTCTTTGTCGTTGTGTATCACAACATTGACTTGATTTTAATCTCCTTCTTAATGCACTTTACATAAATGGGAATTATCCATTTCCAACAGCAGATCGGGAAAAATGAAAGACAGCAAGATTAAGAAAACAAATTCACACGTGGATCATGTCTCCCCCCCAAAAAAAAGCTTCCCTGGGCCGCTGCTCTGTTTCTAGAACCGCCATTTTGTTTTTATGTTCAGTATTCATCAGTAATTCAGTGCGAAATATGACATTTAAAAATCGTTTAAGTAATTTTATATCATCAGAATCAAAAAAAAAGTTTATTGTCAGCGTTGTCAAAACAACACAGGGATTTTTTGTGGTGGCAATACATGTAAACACTAAACTAAAATAATAATAATGTAATAAATATAGATCCATGAAATAAAATACAATTAGTTAAATTAAAATAAGAGACATAACAATGGAATAGGATATAAATAAATGATGAATAATTAATTAAAAAAATAAATACATTTAATTAAACAATATTTATTATCTTAAATATTAATATAGTTAAATACAAGTTGATGAAAGTTAATAAAGTACAATTAAACAACTCATTTAGCCTCATATAAATATAATTTAAAAACTTTTTTTTAAATTCTTGTTACTAGTTATTTTTAAACCTCATCATGTTAAGATTAATTTTCTCTTCGGTCTATTGGATTGACAGACAAAAAGTCAAACAAAACTAATTTGTAATAATCATCTTATTACTTAACCATCTTTTTCTATAGCTGTGCTTCTGTTGGTCGACCACGTGCGTCCTCGATGACATACTGTTAGGTTATGAAATATACATTTTCGCTTTTCCCTTCCCGAGGATCAAACCCTGTCACAGCCTATAACCATAAATATAAATCACTCTCCATAGATTCGGCAGCTTTTACAGCTTCCAAGAAGCCGGTCCTCAAAAAACTTGTTGCACGACATGATTTACTTCAAACCCAAACACTTTAAGGAGCAACAACAGTTAGAGGAGTCGGCGTGGATGTAAATTTATATTGATTGTGAGCAGGAAAGTTACACTCGAGGAGCAGCTCGACGGCCAACGCAAACAAGATCCGCTCGCCTGGATGTGGACGGGTCGGGCCAAATGGATTTTAGTGGTTGCTCTGTGTGCTGTTTCACAGCTGAGTGGCAGCTCCGACACTCACTCTTAGAGCTGTCTTCATTTCCAGCTTTTTGGCCAGAGTGTCCGTCTTCTCACCCTGGGAAGAATAAAATCTTAGACGTTCGGTAATTGTCCTTGAGACTGGACGAGAGATTTCCAGCGTGGCCAGAAGCTGAAGCGGAACAAATGGCACACACTCATGTGTGTATGTGTGTGTGTGTGTGTGTGGAAATGACATTTGCCTGTTCGGCCAACTTTTAAATGAAGGATTGAACTTCTGGACCACTCTTTTATTAGTGATGTTTGCGAGGGATTTGGCTCCTGTTTCTTAGCGGATTAAAGGCTTGTCAGTGTTCTCATTATTGAGGGATAAGGGGCGCCCAGGTGTCAACATCTCTTACAGCTCAAACCTTTTCATTGAATCTTGAAGTTAAAACTTAGTGTCGCGTCTCTTTTTTTCAAACCCTGGTACTGGTCCGTGAGACATTTGTTACTGGGCTTCACAAAAAGAAATAAAACTATTTATATATATATATTTATCATTACTACCTGAAGGAAAATAAACCAATATTTATCTGAAATAACATAAGCGTGTGACTCTTGACAAGTTAAACAAAAGCTCTAGATACAAAACTTCCTAATTCCATATAAATAATGCTAAAACCTACACATTGGCACAAAGTCTCTAAAAGCTAAGAGACACAGATACATAACACCATCGTCAGCATACAATCAAACACACATAGATGCAAATACACAAACATCTTGATGTGATGTTTTTTCATTGACTTAATTGTAGTTATTTTTGCAGGTCATGCTTTTGTTTTTGTTTTTTTTGCTTTTTTCTATCTGAACATAGGCCCATGATTGTAATCCTGATATTTTGTACAAAAAAGATTGGGGGACCCCATATCTTAAGGCATGAACTCTAAAACGTCCTTGCCTTTTTTGTTTCCGTTAATTTTCTTTCTTACAAACTTAGCTCAACTACATCATCAACGATCCACAAAATATGTTTTGCTACCTGACTTTAGTATATTTAAATTAGACGGGTAGAGGACTTAATGTTTAAAAAGTATATTTTAATGTTATTATCAATTATTAATTATTAATTTTACCATTGTATACAAGTGTTTAACATTTATTGAAGATACACATTTAGAAAGGAGTGATTTCTGTGGAATGTAAGGCACGCATCGTAACAGAGGCTTCTTCTTCTTCATTGATCTGCTTTTTGTCAAATTAATCCAAATTTCATCCAATAAAATGGAGTAAAAATGGGTTTTCACACAAGTTTAAAGGATCCTATTTTCCAGTTCAATCTTAGCTAGGGAGGTTATGCTCAAGACTTTTCTTTCGTGGCAACATAATCTATAAAGTGGAGGCAGAAGTGGAATGGGCTGCGTTTCTTTTCTTCTAAATACCGTTAAGACGACTCAATTACTGGATTGTTTCTGACCCATACTTATTTTTCCGTGATGATGAGGGGAGTTACCTTTGGCAAAATATCACACCCAAAGCAGTACATCTGATAGAGCGGGCGTTCCCAACTCACTCACACAAGGGGCCAAAATCTTTTAACAGTCGAGGCTGGGGCCAAACGAGACATATATATGCCTATAAATTATATAAATTATCCAAGAGGAAGTATGATTGTGTTACTGTTTTGTTTTTTCCTGGAGGCCATCGGTTTATCTTAATCATCTCCTTTTTTGTTCTCCTTCATCATATACTCCGTTTGAATTCCTTTTTATTTTCAAAATCAGTTTTGCTCTTATATAATTGTTGTGTTGTCTTTCTGACACGCGTTTTCGTTATGCTTTTATTTTGAAAAGTATTTTATTTTGAGACGGACTATCTTGGTTTGTTGCGCTAAAATGTACTTCCGGTTTTATCGTTTTGACTTAGAGTGCACGCAGGTGTATCTTGATTTTTTTTTTTTCTTAGTCAACGTGTGAACACCACAGAGAGGAAGTCATGAGTGCATTATTTCATTGTTTGATGAATAAGTTAATGTTTAAAGTAGTTATTTGTGTGAAAATACATTTGATACTGTATGGAAAAAAGTTTATTTACATATGTTCTAGTGTTAAGTTATTGATTTTTCAAACTTTGTTCATTTACAGTTTTCACTCTGTCTATGTAATTGATGTGCCATATTTGGCCCCTAGGTTTTGGGTTTAATACATGTGTGACAGAAACCCAGGACCCTCTGAAAGGTGTTTTATTTTGAAACCAAAGACAGGATTTTCCTCCAAAGTAACTTAAGCATGTAACTCTTAGTAATACGCAATTTTTTTTATTTTTGTGTACTGGTTTAATGTCTGAATCATATTTACGAACAGACCATCAGATAAAAACAGTAAAACAGTGTTTTACTCGTTTTTACAAGTTTTCAGGTTTATTTATTTTTGAAGTCAAAGTATAATGTTACTTACTAAGAGGGAATACAACCTTTTTCCAAACGAAACAACTTTTAGATGAGTAATATTAAACATAACAGAATGGTATGAATTGTTTTTCCATTCTGCGCGGCTTGGTAACAAATCTCTCGCCAGGTTTTGGTGACCCTTTCTATATGGGACCATCTTGTTGCAGAGAAACGTAGTTCAGGCCAATTTCAGCGCTAATAGTGAGATATTATTGTTTATGGTCAACTAATGTGAAACTCCAACTTTCCTGACTTGCATGTTTAAACCTCATCATGACCAAGTTATTACTTTATAAAGTTCTCCACACATCTGAAACCTCGGCGAACGTAATAATGACTTAACTCCTCCTCCTGCCAGCTGTACTCACGATGTAAACAAGATTTAATCTCTAGAAAAATAGGGTTTTCAGTGGGCGGAGCTTAAAAACATTTTCTGATGTAAATATTGATGAGAGAATTGGCAAAAGAGAGTTTGTACAAACAGACACATACTGATGAGTACTATAGAGATCCAAGATCACACATTAGTTGCCCTTAAATGTTTGTTTTTTGCATCTCGTGTCATTTCATATTTCCCTTTTTTTATACTTAAGTCAGTCTGTGACAATAATGGCAACATTCAACCAGTCCACGGGGGAAAAAATGACATGTAAAATGAAGTAAAAATGTCTTTGGAGTGCAGAAACTAATTTGAAACTAGTATTGAAACTTGAAGCTAGCACGACAAGTCCAAAAACAGGTGGTAAAAGAAGTATATTAAATAATTAGACTTAACCATAATCCAGTGTGTTTTAAGTGGCTTGAATTATTTTGATAAATTTGATCACATGTTCCAAAAAAAGGCTTGCAATACTTTAAGCCATTTGTTTAAAGAAACCGAGTACATCTCCCAAAAGTCAGGTAAAAAAATGACCTCATAGATGATCGGATAGAAATTTGAATAAAAGCTAATTTCCCCTCAAGGAAACTGAGTTTTATTTGGTGGGAAAGTTCTTACTCATGACATCACACGTTAAGATTTCTGATTATATCTCGACCACTTTGTATCGAAGTCAAGTCGGGTGGCCAAGACGCGTCGTCACCCTCAAACGTGTAAAGCGATATCTGAGGAGAAAGCGTTCTTTATCTCCTTCATGGAGGTGTTTCTCATCTCTTACCCATCTGGTAGACGAAGTTGGCCTCGTAGGACGACGCCGGCGAGGTCGCGTCTCTCTCGCACTCGTTAGAACTGAAGGACTCGGAGTGGCTCCTGGACCGGGCCGACGGGTCCGTCTTCATCATGTGCCGGAGGGTGTCGTTCAGATAGCGGTTGAGCAGGCCGCTCTTGTACTTGGACGGCGGCGCCGAGCTGTCGTCGCTGTTGGCCGAGCCAGCCACGGTGAGGACGGCGCGCTGACTGTCCAGCTTGTGGGGAGAAGATCTGCTGAAGTCGGTTTGGCACAGAGGGGTGTGTAAGGCACACTCTTCGTCTGCGAAAAAACGCTTTAGAATGAGGAACTTTTTAAGGGTAAATGAATTTACAAAAGAAACGTACCGTCCGACTCTGCGGCGTCACTGCACACACTCAGCCTCTCGGCGTTGCCCTGGATGTACTTGTTGTACAGCTTGATCCTGAGGGCCCAACTCAGGTCCGGTTGTCTCACCGTGTTCTTCAGCCTCCGCCTGGCGTTGGCGAACCAATTAGAAACCTGCGCAGAAGACGATGAATTGACTCTGAGCGATAACTCGACTCAGTCTTTATTCTCCTCACCTGCACCAAGGTCATGTGGGACCCCAGGGCCAGGAGGACCTTCTCGGTCTTGGTGGGATAAGGGTTGTCTCGGTGTTTGTAGAGCCAGTGTTTCAGCGGACGGGCCATGTCCTGCAGCACCTGCCTCTTGTGGCGAACTTTGACCCCTCCCAAGCGTGACCTGTCGAAGTATCAACCTTTAATATTGAAAACGATCATCATACTTCATGTAGACTCAGTGAAGGAACTTAGAATTATAATTAGAAACCTTTGCTGCCAGTGTTGTAAACGTAGCATAGGATTTATTTTGTAATAAAAGAATAAAAAGAATGAAATAAGAAAACACACAAAATGAGCAATAGAAAAACAGAACCAAGCACAGAGGCAGCCATTCTGTGGTGCGGTGAATATGGATTCACATGAATGCCCTATCTTTATTTTGTTTCTCTGTATGCTACATTTTAACAATAAATTATTCAAGATTTTTATCAAAAATAATTACAAATAACTCCAGTCAATCCCATGTGGATTTTATGTTGTCACTGTGAATCTTTGCCATTTTTGTCTAATTTTATGTTATATTTCAAAGCTATGTACATTAAAACATTTGATTATTTCACCTAACCATATGAAATTGAACAAAGATGGAGTGTCTTGCTTTGCCTGCACTTATAAAACACTGATATACACTTTATCTATAACAGACCGAAAGTTGATATATGACATCTTGTTTTAATTATGTATCTGTTTTTTTTTTGACATCCACTCTGCAACAATCTAATTTCCAATGCAAACCGTCATGGTGATCAGTTAATCCAAATGAGCCCCTGAGGCTGAACAGCTTAGCCATTGTTTGATTTCTAGCAATAAATTGAGTGAAAACTCTCTGCAGCTAAATATGGACACAACTGAAACTCTGGTTATTGTGCCTGATGATAAGATCCCAGGGTTAAATCACTGCTTGGGTGATGTAGGTCAGTCTAGTTCAACACGAGCACACGAACACATGATCTAGACCTTGTAATCCATGCGTTTGTGTCTTCTCGTCTGGACTATTGCAACAGTTTGTTTTCATGTCTTAACAAGAAGGATCTGTCTCGCCTGCAGTTAATACAAAACTCTGCAGCCAGAATTCTAACCCGCTCTAGTAGAAGAACTCACATTTCTCCGATCCTTAAAACTCTTCACTGGCTGCCAGTTTCTTTCAGGATAAACTTTAAAATTCTGGTTCTTACTTCAGAACTATTCATGGTCAGACTCCTCCTTACATCACTGATCTGATCCAGCCTTACACCCCAGATCGGGCTCTGAGGTCTATGGATCAGAATCTACTGATGGTTCCTGAACCGCTTCCTGACCAGAGGAGAGAAATCCTTCCAGGCTGTTGCTTCTAAGCTTTGAAACTTTCTTCCCCTCCCTCTGTGTTTGATGATCTACTGACTCCTTCAAGAAACATCTTAAGACATTCTTATCTGTTCAGACTTTTCCTAATTTTTCATTTAGCTGCAATGTTTGTCTCTATCTTGTCTTGGCCTTTTAGAGTTTTTAAATTTGTATGTATTTTTAACTGTGTATTGCTCTTGATTGTTCAAGCGCCTTGTGAGCCTGGTCTAGAAAGACGCTTTACAAATAACAATGACTTACTTTCTAAAGAATGAAGAGGGTTATTATACATAACCAAGATATTTGATTTTAGTGTTTTGGCCAATAACGTAATTGCACCTGCAACCAAGCCACAAAGACCTTCTTGATCAACCTGTCAGTCATTTGAGTTAAGACGGATAAAGTAACAATTATATAGAACATCAGGAGTGTCATAATTTGGACACAAACGTGGAAAAATAATTATTTCCATTTATAAGAATTTGGGAATTATGACACTATTCCATAGAAGCCAGTCATGGGCTCTAACTTCCACATGGCCCTTAAATATTTTATTATTATTTGTATGCTTCCTAGTTCTTTCAATTGGTAAATATTAAAAGCAAAAAACATGACTTTTGTATACATCACAACTTGAACAAGATCCCAAAAGTCAAATGAAGGCATCACAAAGTTGAACAACTCAGAGATGATACTATAAACTTTATTTTCTTCTGAATGAGAACAAAAACCTTTTTGATTTGAAGTTGTGTTGTGTCGAGTCATTATTAAGGACAATGTATACAATACTACAAGTATCTTTTAGTTTGGGTTTGTAAAGTTTGCAGGATACATAATAGGAGTAAATTCATAGGCGGTAACACGAATGACATGATGACGCATTTGAACTCATCGAACAAGGAGGAGCTTTGCCATCTGAAAGACACTTGGAGAAGAGTCTCAATGTACTTCTTAGCAGACAAGAAGTTTTTTTCTGTTGTGTTATCTGTACTTTTTTTTGGTTTATTCTACAAATGTGAAACACATCAAAATGAATCACATCAAGATTCACATAAGAACTAACAGTTCTTTCAAAATTATATATATATATATATATATAGTTAATATAGATAGATATATTTACAATATATATTTCAACATTCCTAAAAACAAAGTAAAGTATTTATTATATTTAAATAAAATAAATTCAATTTAAAAAATAATCAGAAATCTTGTCTCTACTTTAAAACAGAAACACTTTTTGTTTTTGTTTTGAAACACTTGCATAATCAATCAGTTTCTTCTGTGACATCAAAAACTAAAATGACAATTTAAATACACAAACAATGGCTGATAATGAGGTCAAAGTTCGCCAGACACTCATCAGAAGACGTGTTAACTCACCCATATCTGCTGCATTTGAAGGTGGAGCTGTCAGAAGTCTCCTGACAGTGCAACAGGTCAGCGTTGGGACCTTCTGCCAAACTGGTTTGAGTTAAATCATCATAGAAGGATCTTCTCTCCGCTCTTATGTTGTCCTTCAGGTGCCGCAGATCCTCCGAGGTCATCATGGCAACCGGCTTCACAAAGACAAGTGCATCAGCAATCTGTGGAGCTGACATGGTCAGACGCCATCCTGGAAAAGTATTCAGTTGAACTTCGTGTTCCTCAGAGTCCTGGAGAGAAAAAAAAAAAGGAGCAACAATGTTTGTGAAGTCAGGGGATGTTGTGTGTGAAGAGTTCTAGTAGCTGCTCTGCTGACGGTCGGTCCTCCCACCGACCAATCGTAGGCAGGAGCAGAGGAAGCACTCGGCAATCTGCAAAACATTGTAAGAACAATCTGCGAGTGTGGTCGCCGGATTTACTGGCGAGATTCTTCCACAGTGTGACTGCAGGGCAGATCTCATGTTATTTTCCACGTGGCATCGGGAATCCTGCGGCTTTACCATAGAAATGGTGTCAGCAAATAATAATACATGTTTGACTTGAGGATTTTGGAAATGAACGTGTGTAATTACAAGGTTTCTAATGGCCAGAGAAACCACAGTCGTCTCATGGTTGGCAGCCAGCTCTGGGATTTAACTACAAATTGGGCAATGATGCCTTCAGGGACACAACTATGAACCTAATATGGGTTGTTGAGGAATCTCGTGGCAACTGTAAAGTTTAAAGGGCAACTTCAGTGTTGATTTAAGTGTGGCTTAAATAGATATTGGACTGTATTGTATCATCAGTATGTGTTTGTTTTTACAGTACTCTCATTTCATTGAAATATTTACATTAGAAAATGTTTTTCTGGAGATTAAATCTTGTTTACCATAACCCCGCCCACTCTGCTGTGATCAAGCATCAATGTTTGTCACCGTGTGTCATTCATTCCGGAAGTCTCCACCTCCAAGGGACTCGTTGCATAAACAAAGCGGGTCGTGATTACAGCTGGCTGGAGGAGAAGCCATTATTACATCATAATGGAATACGCTATTGTAACCTCTCGTTCGCTGAGATTTCAGACGGGGGAGAACTTTATAAAGTTATAACTTGGAACATGGTCATGATGAGGGATTTACTGCATCTTGGAGAGGAAGACTTCAACATTTGAAACACGTGAGTCAGAGTTGAAGCTTCAAATTATTTTCCCTTTAACCAATAGAATTTAGTGGTAATAGTTGAATGACGATTTTTATCTCGCGTGTAAATACTTTTCGTCGTATATAAGAAAGCGGTTTCTCCCCATATTCTTTCAATCATGTCTAACCGCCCATAACTGACTCATCTGGACACTGAGTCACTGGTCAGTGAGTGACATACCTTTTCCGCCCTCAAGCGACTTTAATTATCTCCATGTCTTTTGGCAGCAACACTTGCCGTAGTGACCCCATTGTTTGTGTTTCAAGCAAATCAGCTTTTAGTTCCTGATGGTCACGGCTTTTTGTGTATTCATAAAAAAACAACCCTTGATTGTCGCAACTTGTCTATTCTTTCCAATCTCTTTTAAGAAATGTTTTTTTTTTTACTTGCTGGCTTTAACCGTACCATCCAAACCCATAATCCCATCCTCCCAAAAAAAAAATTGTGTTGATGTTTTCTGTCTTTCCTGTCTACAGTTAAAACGTCTGCAGCCTCTTGCTCATCCGTTAAACATATTATTGAAGTCTATAACTCTCATCCCTGTTCATAATTCAGCAGCATCAGTGGGAAGACTTGACTTCCAGGGTTTCAAAGCTAAAAAACACATGGAGCAGAGCAGCGTGCAGTAGATTCCTCCCCTCGCATTCCTCAGTAGTGGTCAGAGGACGCCGCGAGCAAACACGCCATTTACTCCCGTCCCTCTGCGACTTGTTCACCGCCTGGGATGTTGATATTAGCGCGGAACACACCTACGTGCAGGAGTCTGGAGAGCTGTAACCAACAAGGTGGAGGACATACATCTTGTCTTGTTTGGATAGTTTTGACACTCAATTGGCATTTGAGGTTCACGAAACAGGAGTTTGGAAAAACCTTTAAAAATGTCTCAATATTGTTGATCAAATTGAGATTTATCTGGTCATTAATACGGTTTTTAGTTTAATAATGATGTGAATTTCAATACAGATGCAAAGAAACCCTCATTTATTTACGTCATTTTTCAACTCTTCATGTATTATCTTGCAATGGAGATGTCGTCAGAGTTCCATCACTACAGTTAATCTACTTACAAGAAGCATTTGTACCTGATTCTGAAACTGCTTTTGCACTTACCTGGACTTCTGTCTAGTTTTTTTGAGACCTGTCTGCTGTTCCTCTTATCGGCTTGTTCCATCTGGAGCGTCGGATACTTTCCACGAATCGATCCTCTAGATTCCACCTGCCTTCTCCAACTTCATTTAATAAACCAGCAAAAATCTCTCGTCCCGCGGCGATCTGCTTGCGTTTTTTTGTGACACAGTATTGAGGTCGTTTTCACCCAAAATTACATATTTTCCGTTCAGAGCTTTTCCCCTGATGTTATCGGATCAAAAGTCAAAAGGCTCTTCAGGAAGACTTTCCATTTCTAGCAATGCTACAGTCAGAGCTGGATATTTCGTGTTAATATTTACATTTCGCTGTTTTGGAAGCAAGTAAATAGCAAAATGTGTTGATACGTATCACGATATAATAGCATATATTGTGATACTGTACAAACAAGGATATATTTGTGTTGTCAAGTACTTGACTCTGGTATTGCAGAATTTACAGACCACATGACTCTTGACAAAATCGCAACTGTTTTCATTAGTTTTGGAAAAAAAAAATCCCAAACATCAGCTTTAAAAGCTGCCGAAGTCCACTGTATCCTCTCGTCCTCAGTCATCGAGATCTCATCGTTCCGTTTAGTTGTAGAAGACATAATGGCTACTGCCATCTAGAGGCCGGAAGTGATTGAACGCTGTGAATATTTGTATGTTAATTGTACATTTAAAATTCCCATTATTGTATTTAATTCTCACTTTATTGAAACATAAACCATAATCTTACACTCCAATAAACAAACATTTTAGAACAGACTAAGGGTCTCTTCCATTAGATTCCGAAAAGTCTTAACTCAATGCATCACTTCCATCATGTGATGGAATAAACCATTAGCTATAAAGCTACTAGAATAAAAAAATGTATTTAACGATTCAAAATAGGCAACATAATTGTTTAACCTACATTTGTATATATTTTAACTGTGTATCGTTTTGTTCTGTAAAAGGCGCATTACAAATAAAACTTACTTACTTACCCATTGGTCCAATATTCAGTTCTGGAGTATGTTAGTAAATATGTGCCATCAGACATTGAATGTGAATTTCTAGCAATGAATTAAGCATTAAATCTGACTTTCGATATTAACAGTTTCAGTGTTAGCAATTTTATGTAAAAAAAAAAAAAGTCTGAATTTTGTTCTGTTAATATAAAACTTTTTTATTGTTCATTTTATTAATATTGATTACATGGATTTTCTTTTAATTTGTATATTTTCACCTTTACATTTACACTGATTTATTTCTACATTTTAAAAAAAGACAATAAAAAAATAACAATGCTTATTGGTTTTTAATGGTATTTTGATTTTTAAAAATTCAGTGATATACATTCATATTAAAAGTCTGATGGCACACATTTACTTTCATAGGAGTAACGCATATTAGCATTAATCTAGAAAACTATTTTTTTTGCTAAAACTACTCAGCAAATTTGCCTTTTAGTGTTTCAGAACTGAGGTTTAAATTGCATTCATGGCTTAGTTTGTCATACTTAGTTTGTAATGTACTGGTCAAACTTTGAGGTTGAATCTGGAATGATTTTATCGACTGTGCAAGCTTTGATTAAATATAGTTGGTTCCAAAATCATTTATATGCTCATTTTACACATGCTAAACATAGAATGTTTACATATGACCTGTTAAAATGTATGTGTTCAATGCACGTATTTTTGAAGAAAAATCTATGTAGTTATATGTCTAGAAACTTAAAAAAAAAGTGATGCAAAATGAAGAGATTCTCAAGCAAGATTTTTACTACTAAAACATCTGTGTGGCAATATAATGCAATATTTATTTTCCACAGAAAAAGGCTTATCAATCTATTTTTATTTATTTTTTTGTCTTTCAAATGATATTTTATTTTTAGTATAGTTCTTTATTTTTACGATAGTTCTTTATGGTTTACTGTTTAATGTTTTTAAAAGAAATTATTATTATTATTTTTTCAATTAACATGAAACATTTTATAGCGTTTTTTAAATTTATATTTGTTGCAATTAAACTTCCGGGTGGTGGATGGAAGCAGCCATTATGTAGCTTAAGGTACAAAGAAGTCCCGGTTAACAACTGAGGATGGGAGGATACAGTCGACGGCAGCTTTTTAAAGCTGATTTTTGGACACATACTGGTTTCAAAACAAATGCAATTACGACTTTGTCAAGAGTCATGTGGTCTTTAAATTCTGCAACAACAGAGTCAAGTACTCGGATTATACTGCAAATATATACTTGGTCCTACATTATTCCTACTAAATTAAGTACAAAAGCCAATGTGCTTGGATCTTTTCAAAAATCTAACCAACTAAGTTGAGTGAGATTTACAGGAGGTATTCTCAGGCACTGAAAGTCATCACTATAATTTAGACCGATAGATTCAAATCGTTAAAAATATCATTTACACACAGTGGCAGAGGATCGAAAACCAGCTGACATCACAATTCTGGTGTGGGCACATAACTCCGGGTTTGGGTTGGATCGCTTCACTGTCCTTAATGGCATCGTGATGAGCTCACAGGGAGTCTGCAGATTCTCAGAGCGGTGGTTAAATCATATCTGAACCGTCCCTCTTCTCAGACTGATTTATGTCCTTCGGTGACGTCTTAAGGTACCGCTGCACGGATTGTGTACGACTCGAGCGCGGCTGAAGCTAAATAAACAAGACGAGGTGTCGCTCCCCTTTATCGTGTTTCGCACATCACGGAGCTTTATAACTTTACAGGCAGACGTAACTTTCTCACTCCGGGTCTGTTAATACCCTCGTCCCTCGACGGACATAACCTGCCTCACGGCGGTGACTCTCTCCTCCCAAACATAACAACACGGACACATTAACGCTCCTTCACGCCTCATTCAGAGCAGGATCTGAGGATGGAAACAGACGTATGTGTAAAGGAAGGCAGCCATCAGAAACAATTATTTTTAACACTGTCTGCAGCTTAAATGTTAGAGGAGTTTAATTGATGCTAAATGTTTCTTAATAACCAGCGATTTTACAACACAAGTTTCCTAAAGGGCAACATTATTTACTCTGACTGTTGTTTCTGGAGGCGTCAAGGCCTTAAAACAGGGGTCCCAAAGGGCTTGCCCTTTGTAGCCTGTGACAACTTGGTTTTTAAATGTGCAGACAAAGACAGGGACTCCATTTTGGTTCAAGGTCGGTTTCTTAACAGTTTTATTATCTCAGGGTCAAGGTGAAACAGAGGCCCGAAAACAAATGTGTTTGTGGTATCCCTTGTGTTGTCTCTGGGTCAAGTTAAACGACCTCCACCAGTGGATATGTATTTGTGGAAGCCATGGAGGTCTTTCACCTTGACCCTGAGGAAACACAAGGGATACCTCAAACACATTTGTTTCCAGGCGAAGGATTAAATATCATCACATCACATGTTATCATTTTTATTGCTTTGATTATATAGTTATTATGAAACATATTTGAAAAAAATGACATAATTTGACCAAAGAAAATGTCCCAAACTAAGAGTAAAACGACACAAAATCCATAAAACATTAAACAACAAAATATAGATCTAATTTGTCATAGATGTTCATAAAAAGAAATAGCTAAAAGACCCAGCATGCAAGAATTGACCCCTGGTTGCCCCCAAGCCAGTGGTGTTTGAGACACCTGCTATAAACTGATGGGCCAACGGAAATTTGACTATAAAATGATGGGAAAAAACTTGAAAATACTGAATAGGGCAAATGTTTCAAAATGTCGAAGTCTTCCTCTCTAATATGCAGTAAGTCACTCAACATGACGATGCTCTGTTTTAAAGTTATTACTTAATTACTTAACTATAAATTTCTCCCCGGTCTGAAATATCATTTGATTTGGTTATGAGAGCAGAGTCCATTATGATGTAATAATGGCTTCACTCCTCTTCCAACCAGCTTTAATCACGCCCAGCTCTGTTTATACAATGAGTCCTTTGGAGGTGGAGACTTCTGGGATTGATGACA
Organism: Callionymus lyra; assembly: GCF_982586985.1. NCBI lineage: Eukaryota > Metazoa > Chordata > Actinopteri > Syngnathiformes > Callionymidae > Callionymus > Callionymus lyra. Next base: position 6,509,726 of record NC_141833.1, read on the forward strand.
TGCGGTGACAAACGTTGATGCGCCTAAGCTTAAAATTCTCACTTTACTCGATCTCACTTTAACGTTATTGTATACGTTAAATTCAGAAATTCTTAATTCAAGTATGAACCTATTTAAGATCAAGATGGTGAAGATAAAACAATCCAATTTCACTAAACATTGCAAAATGACAGATGGTAGTGGTGGGAGAATAAAAGCAGGCACCGGAAATGGAAAAGGAAACAAAAATAAGAAAAGGCTTAGTAAAAAAACAAAGAAATTTACGAGATATTTAAAGATTTCTTTTTTTAACATTAAAAAAAAAAAAAGTGGAAAATAAAACATAAACACCAGGAAGAAGGTTTAAAAGTTTCTTCGACCACATTAATACAGCCTCAACCTCTGGTCGAGACGATTTCTTTTTCTTTTTAATGTCTTAAAATTGTCCAAAATGAGTTGTGAGCAGATAACTATAAAATATTATATAAAATATAAAATGATTGATCTAAAACTGAGGGGAAAACTTCTATCATTCATTGTTTATTAATATATTCGAAAAAATAAAAAAACGATTTAAATTCATTACGGCTCAAAATCAAAATACAAGAACAAATGAAATATATATATATATATATATTTATATATATATATATATATATATATATATATATATATATATATGGAGTTGTCTTAGCCACTGTAAAGTATTATGGGTAATAACTTGTAACCCCTTCATGCAGTTGTTTACTACTCAATTACACATGTGTATTAACAGATAATACATGGAGACGATCTCATAGCACTTACAAGCCAAAGCTAATGTGAGTCAAACATGTTCATCAACATCAGAGCGATTCATCTGTTGTTTATGTATCATTTTTTTTCCTGCAAAAACATTTCTGACTGCTACTAATAATTTCTCTCTGGTGTACATTTCAGTTAATTTAAGTGCAGCATCTGTCAGGATAATTACATGCTGATGTTTGCAACTTGGCAGATACATATTACACTCGGCCACAAGCTCTGGAGAGTTTCCTTTTATATTTTCCTTTTTTTTCAAAAAGCGTCCAGTAAGCTCGTGTTGTTTTGCCAAATGCCAACAGAAGAGTTGGCCGCGAGAGGGATTTGGCCGTGTTTACAAATGGAACAGCAGCCAAACATGAGCAGACGTTGAATGTTGGGAGGTTGAACGTCTACACAGGTTCCTCCCCGCAGGGAGCGTCGCTTAAATCCAGCCGGACACGTGACCGCAGCTTTTCCGAGCCTGTGCCGGGGAAGGGCAGATCCACTCGGTGGGAATCCACAGGACTTCCGCCTCTGTGACCCGCTTGAGATCGGCCTTGAGCTCCGCGAAGGCGACGGCGATGTCTCCGTTCACGATCACCTTGTCGAAGAGCCGGCCGTACTGGGCCTCCATGGTTTTGGCCAGATAAATCATGTCCTCGAAGTCCTCCTCCTGAGACCAGAAACCAGGGACGTTAGTTGTTCTACATCTGTACATGGTTTGATATGAAATCTGGGGTTACAGCAATGAAGGTGAAAAGAGAGCAGAAGACAGCCATGATGTCATTTTATATGTTGGTTTGTTTTGCTATTAACCGGCAGGAACATTTTCTTATATAACTTTATTACCCTCCCTCAATAACCATGGAAAACCTGAAGGCTTCTGGGTAATCTGCCATTTCAACCCGATCTGAGTAAAAAGCGACCCATGGGCCTCTTTTGGTTAAATTTTAAGATTCTAGAACTAGAACAAATAATAAAACTGAGTTCTGGTTTGAAGCCACACATTTTACTTGTACAGGTGAGAAAGAGATACACAGAGTTTACATGCCTGTCATTTCTGAAGCACAGAGCTGTTAGTTCGCTGTTATATTTTTGTCCCAGTTTCGCAAAGCTTTTAATGATCTTGCTCCAAAAGGTTTCAACCAAAACCCAATGTGATTAACTTATTATCGCTTAAGGTCAGGGTTAGCATTGGTTAAAAATGTACTAATAAATTCATATTTAAACTCTAAATATAGGTATTTAAAGGTGATTGTTTGAGGCTCTTTTCCCTCCTTTAAAAAATAATTATATCTTGTCCCTTAACATAATTTGAAATATATTTTGGCATGATGTGCCTTTATGAATATTTGAAAATGAAACAACGTAAACTGAAATCACTTTATTTATAACGTCAATGAATAATTGCTCTTGTTGAAACCCCGACTTACTTAACATTTTTGACCTTAACCCTTAATTTTTTCAAGGCTCTGTGTCTTTATTTGACATGTTGCTACAGTCATAGTATATATTTTTGGGTCCTCCAGTAATGTAATTGGTCAGCCCCGATCTAGACCATATCTTTACACAACAAATGGTTTGTGTTTTGTGTGATTGCACTTACGGAGAAGTCCCTGACTGGATTCTTGCCTTCATCGTCGCAGATAAATTTGGACTTCCGTCTTGTCAGACGCAGCTCCTCGATCCGCGGCGGCTTCACAAACACCACGTACGGTTTGAATTCTGACGAGTAGACATGTTTTATCTTCTGCGTAGAGCAAGACAAAACACAGTGTCAGGCGAGCACGTAGAGATACGATTTTGACCCGGCAAGCGGGTGAAATATCTGACTTTGCTTTATTTAAATACTTAAGGAATTAAAAAACTTTGTCTTTTCCATCATGACATTCCTCTGAAACTTTTGGCTTCTTGACTTTATCTGCTGCTGTCCTGATACAGACCTTACAAGTCGGTGCTTATGGGTAATACTCACACTCGGGTGGATGTCCAGAAGACAAACCTTTCCTGCCGTCTTCACTTCCTCAACAGAGTCAAGACTGATTCCATAGTAGTGACCACTGTATCGCCCGTATTCTACAAACCTACAGGGAAATAAAGGCAAAAAACGGTTGTAAACTGTGATATTTTAGGGCATATTCTATGTATACTTTGTTTTGTTTTTGATTTAAATAAAACTGTATTATTTTCTTTTCCAAGGAGTGATTGTGTACACATGTTGATTTTCCTCTTTGTAAACGGATACATATTCAATTTAAGATTTTCAGTAGTGGCTAAAAAAATTGACGCTTTAAAATTTTGTTCTGTTAAATTTTTATCTGATCTTTTTGAAGGTTTATCTGATCACTTGTATGGCCTTTAAGTGCTTCTCAAGAACTTAAATACAACAACCTTGGTTTGAGTTTATCAAATACAATGAATCCCTAAAATTAATCAAATTGCATGTGACTGTCTAAAAAAGTGAAGCCGATTAAAAGTGCAAAGCCGTAGTTTAAGTGTCCACTTGAGGCTGGCTGCAGAAAACATCTACACAACCAGCCAAAATGCTGACTTTTATGGCATTAAAACATATTTACAGACTGGTTTAAAAAAATAAGTGGTCATAAACATTGAGTAGATAATGAGCACACACTGGATTTGGGGTCATTTCTGTTTTTAATCGTTTCCCTTTATTTAATTTTTATTTAATTTTAATCCTCATCAATTCCCTTTAATTTACAGTGGCAGTGGTTGACTTGACTGACTTGTGTATTAGTTGCTATAGCTACCAACCAAATAGACGTGTTTTCAGCACCCTATTATAATTCTAATCTTGAGTGGATTTCCAAAATGGCCGCAACCATAGAACGCTTCTAAACAATGTTTCGGTAATAAATGTGTCACAGATACACTGTCCATATTTTATACAGTTTATGTGGCTTTATTATCTATTTTTCCTGGCAACATCTTTACTTTATCAACACAAAATCTACTTTTTTCTGTTAAAATGTAAAGGCTTTGTTCTTATCAGTGGTCAGATATGAATATCTTGCGAAGACACTCCTTAAAAAAATACATTAAAGAACACTTGATCGTACTTAAAAGCACTATCAGTGTCAGACCTATAGACGCAGGAAAGATAGATTTTGCTGCTTATTCTGCCCTCTCCGTTTAGGATATGTATGTATCAGAATAGGAAACTTTGTTTGCAAGAGGTGTCAGTACAGAATACAATAACTAAGTACACAAAATAATACCATAATAAGAAATAATAATATATATTAATAACAATTTTAATTGGTGTTGTAACTTCCCTACTCCTGCACTTGTTTACCAATGTTTGTCGTTGTTGATATATTTATCATTGCTTCATTTATTATTATAGCTTATTTTATTTTGTTATCAATTCATATGTGTGTGTCTTAATATAATGTGGTCAGTCAATGTTTTGCTAACTGCTGTAACAACCTACATCCCCCCTAAGTGGAAATAATCTTATCTTATCTTGAAAAGCAGGCATTAAAACCCTTCCATCTAATAAAGGAACATGTTTATCCTTGAAAATATCAAACCTCTGATTGAGAATGTCTTCTTCAAACTTGTGGAGCGACACGAAGCGATAGTCCTGCCCTTCTTTCTCCTGCCTCCTCGGGCCTCGCGTGGTGTCTGATGGATTTTTAAAAACCGATGAGAGGATTATGGACGTGCGGGTCGGAACCTCTGTATCTTACACGGGACGGCTACACCGAAGCGGTCGGGGTCAAAGAGCAGCAGCCGCCTCTTCAGTTCATTGACGCCCACCCCGCTGGGACCTGAGAAGCGAACATCATTCGACACATGGTTAGAAGGTGGATTTATGTCGAACATCAAACAGGAGCGATCAGGTCTGTATTTATCATCATAGGGAGACTCAGACAGACAGAGCTCTGATTTCATTTTGATTTGAGTCTGGAAGTTAATCCCCGACCGTGCTATGCTCCTCAAAAAAAATCCAACAATCTAGATGCTACTTTCATGTCTGGAAAGTCCATACGGGCAGCTATTCAGCGCAACGGTCGCACATTATCAGTGTCATGACGGTGTAGGATGCTCTCGCTGCAGCATCTGGGATTTCCTTCTCCACCGGTCCAGATCATATCTGGGCGAGCGACGTCCGACAATAGGATTCCTGACATACCTGCCTTTTCCATCACAGCGGAGCATGAGCTCAACACATAACAAAATATCAGGTTTATACCCTCTCTGCTCGTACATCCCTGATGCCTTTAGCAGGAGCGCCTTGAAGCACCATCAGTCGGATTTCTGTCTTCACATTTGTACTTTCCTGATCTCGGAGCGAGTGGCTGTCACCCTCGCCAACCGTCCCCGGGCACTAATCGAGTCAGGTTTCATTTCAAAAGTGGCTCGATGATGCAAAGAAAATGGGATACATTTCCGAAACTGACCGGCAGAACACGATCCAGCTGCTCCTGTTTAAGCTATACAGGTTCTGGTTTCCTGTCTGTATTTCCAATAAAATGTTTTTTATTATTACGCTCTTAATGATGACCTCCAGTCAATAGAGAGTCCTCGGATCTGATCCAAGTTCAATCCAGCGCAATTAAAAAGTCCAGATCGAAACACAAGCTGCTCTTAAAGTGATAGTTCATTCCCAATTTTTTTAATTTAGTATTGAGATTATCTTACGACTAATAAGTTACTTTTTAGAGTTGTAGACAAAAATCTATGTTCATTTCAATGTAGCAACTGGAGCTCAGTTGTCTCCATGTTCGTCCAAAAAGACACTTAAAAACATCCAAATACCTCCATACTGCTCGTCTGTAACACCCATCTTGTATTGAAGCCTCGACAACAGGAATTGTTCCGGAAAAATGTAAACAAGTCAATATTATAAGGTTTTTTGTAGCAGAAGTTTAAACAATAAAATGGTACACAGACAGGAAACACTCTTAGGCTAAATATCATGATCGCTTGCATAGGACAGTAGACTGGATGCGCTCATAAACAAGCTTTAATATAGATTTTTTTTTAAATTGCAGTTCAATTTCTCATGTCAAGGCTTCACTACAAGATGGACCTTACAGACGAGCAGTATGGAGGTACTTGGATGTTTTTGAGTATCTTTTTGGATCAAGATGTAGACAATGACAAGACAAGAGCTCCAGCCACTACATAAAAATGAACAAACATTTTTGCCTATAACTATTAAATGCAACAGATTAGTCGGAAAATATTCCCGTCGACATGAATGCGAGTAGAAAATGAGTGAAGTTTGAATTTTGGGTGAATCATTTTAACGTAGCAACAGGAGCTCAGTTGTTGTCGTCTTCATCAAAAAGACAAATTTAAAAACCTCCAAATACCTCTATACTGCTCTGTTACCTTGAACTCTTAAAAGTAATAGATTACTGAGCAGGGTGAGTAGAAAATGAGTGACACTTGAATTTTGGGTCACTTTAACTGTTCCATTTAGACAATGTTGGCTAAAATCTCAACAACCGTGCTCTCCAATCTCTCTCTGGATTCATACGTCTATTCATTTTCGTTTCTGGTGTTTTCCTCCCCCGACAAAGCTCTATATTTTCCTCTCTCTTGTTTATATTAAGTGACATTTACAAAGACTTTCAGCAAAGTCTCACCGGTGAAGTCCCGGCGGACACATACAGATCCCAAATACAAAGAGCAGACCTCTGGCAGCGAAGGGGATCTGGGTGGGCCACTCGGTAACTCAAGAGAACGCAATATATTCGGACTTGGGAGTGTCGTTAAAGTGTTTACATGGTTCTGATGGGAAATAATTATTTTAACATTCAGTAGAGTAGACGCGTAAATCTTCAGTTATTTCCTACTTTTCCTTTCGATCGACTGTAAAAGTGAAACAGACCGCGGTGTGTTCAGGAACAGAACTAGACCTTGAATTAGCCTAATGAGGCCAACAGTGACACGAGCGATGATTCCAAAGTAGCTGACGTACAAGTACTCGGGCACTTCATCAAGACTTACAGGATAAAGTTTTACGTCCACCAATACTGTCATCCAGAAATACCTTTTTGTTACAAACTACTGTTTGTCTGGACCGCGGTCAGTCGGCCTGCTTTCCATTACTTGGAAGGTAGTACTGCAAAGTAGGAATGTGATTGAACCTATGACTTTTTGAGACTTTAACCTCTAAAATCCACATTTTTAACAATTTTTTTTTTACATATATTTCTTTGGATTTTGAATAAGAAGAACCTATTAGGCATACACTTGACTTTCTTTATACAGGAAGTAGTTTTTGTACAAAAATAAATCTCCTTTTATGTTGAAAGTTACAAATATTCTCTACTTAAGTATGTGACAATTTTTGAAACAACATCTTATTCTACAAACTAGTTTCCTCTTAAAAAATGGAATAAAAACGTTCAACTTTTGTCTGCTGTAGAAGTATTTTGCTGATATTTGCAACATTGTGTTTCGTGTCCCTAAATGTGGCTAAAAGGTCAACGTGAAATAGAAGTATTTGGGTCAGAAAGGCAAAGATGTGCTAAAAGTTTGCCACATGTACTTAGGAATTCAACCTTCTCACCTTTAAAACAGCTGTTAATAGCTCTTACAGTCAACCCGACAAGATGTTTTTACACACTTGTCACAGATTTTTAAATAAATCCACTTTTTAAATTGCATTGTTTATTTGTAATACTTTTCCCCACAAGTTAAATTAAAAGGTCATTTCAACTCCTCACTTACCGACCAGGACGACGAGTCTGTGCGGGTCTTTTCTGTGGGGGACGACCTCCACGTAGGTGGGCGGTGGAAGAGAGACGTGAACTCCAGAGCTCCATCTCCTGGAACGAGCGGCCTCCTTCACTAAACTGCTTTTCTTGCCCAGACGGAAGCTTCGTCTTAAACCAGCTGTTGTAAAGAGTGTCAACAAATGTGTATTAGTCGGTGTGTGATCTTTTTTTTTCTGGCAAAAGAAACATTTTTGTTTAAAAAAAACCCAAAAAAAGACAATATAACTTTGACAAATCAAATCAGCAGAAAAAGCAAGAAATTAAACAGTATCAAACCATATTAACAAAAATAATTAAATGTATTTTTGAAGAAAAAAAGGAAAGTACCTATGCTTAAGATCTATAACTTAAACGATTAAATGCATGATATTTATCTTAAAAAAAAACAAGCAAATTTCAACTATAATCAAACAATTTTTTAACTGTAATGAAACGTTTATCAATTGTAATAACATTTATTTTGAGATATAATAAAAAAAAATTCAACTTGATATCAAACAATTTGAACTATAATCCAACTATTTTCAACTGTATTCAAACAATTTTCAACTGTAATCAAACATTTTCCAACTTGATAGAAAATAATTTGAACTATAATTCAACTATTTTCAACTGTAATCAAACAATTTTCAACTGTAATCAAACAATTTTCAACTGTAATCAAACATTTTCAAACTTGATATCAAATAATTTGAACTATAATTCAACTATTTTCAACTGTAATCAAACAATTTTCAACTGTAATCAAACATTTTCAAACTTGATATCAAATAATTTGAACTATAATTCAACTATTTTCAACTGTAATCAAACAATTTTCAACTGTAATCAAACAATTTTCAACTATAATCAAACAATTTTCAACTGTAATCAAACATTTTCCAACTTGATATCAAATAATTTGAACTATAATTCAACTATTTTCAACTGTAATCAAACAATTTTCAACTATAATCAAACAATTTTCAACTATAATCAAACAATTTTCATCCGTAATCAAACATTTTTCAACTGTAATCAAACAATTTTCAACTGTAACCAAACAATTTTCAACTGTTATCAAACAATTTTCATCCGTAATCAAACATTTTTCAACTCGAAATCAAACAATTTGAACTATAATCCAACAATTTTCAATTGTATTCATACCATTTTCAACTGTAATCAAACAAGGTATTTATTTATAAATGAACATTTCTTCTTTTGCCCCATTATTCATTTAAAAAAAGACATTTTACCACTTTTCTTCTTTTCTGAACATACTATTCTTAATACTTACTTACATACTTCCTTTGAGTTTCTCTGTTTATTTATCATTAATTTTTCACATTGCTCTTTTTCCTTTGAACATTTATGCAACATTGAATAAAACACTTAAAAAAAAAAAGCGTAAACAGTGGTTTAGTTACAGGAACTAAAATAACCTTTTTAAAATGTATGGTTTGATAGATGTATCAATATGTTTATTTAACCTTCCTTGGCGATCATACCACAAAACTTGGGACCTCAATCTCAGTTGTTAAAAAGAGGTAAAAAGAGAACATTGCGAGGGAAACAATGTGTCAACACACTTGACTAGGACGACATTCTAGAGAACCACACCAACCAAGAAGCTGGTGTTGACCATCATCATCCATCAACACATTCAACCGCACTATTCACAGCTCGGAGATGATGATGATGATGATGATGACCCGAGAATCAAACATCCCAGAATAGTCTGGAACCACCGCTTTGTAGGCCGCCCCGACGGTCAACGTTTGCCATGCGACTGTGGTTTTGGCCCCGACGAAAACGACTTGCTCCCCCTTTTTTTTTTTTCTTTTTTTCTTTTTTACGACGTTAACTGCTGCTCAGGGCCGATGCCAGGCCTTCTCTGACATTAACTGTAATTTGACTTTGTAAGCGCGTCTGTCCGCTTCCTCTTGGGGTTTTATTCGAGCAACACGAGCCGAGATTTCAAACTTTTACTGACAACGTCTGAGGAATATGAGTCGGTAATACATATAAAAACCTAAACAGAACAGCAGGCCAACTCTTACTCTTTATGAGCGCCGAATAAAGTTTAGAGACAAACATCTTGTAAGCATCAATCTCGAGCTATTCTGGCAGTAAAGATGTCGTATGTCACTGAAAATGCTGTTAACCAGAAAACCTTTTTTGGACCCGCGACAAGATTGTGATGCTGGGTATGAAGTCAGAGTGACGGCGGAGATAAGAGCTGTGAGGGAAGAGATAATGTGGAACGTGAGTCACGACTGATTCCAAGATCTCTTTAGAACACGACTTGTATGAAGGTGTGACTTTGGAACTGATCCTTGAAGTACAATTAAAAGTGGTTTTTCTGCAGTTTCTGCATGCTTATTTGTAGTTTATGAGTAACTGTGACCTAGTCTGACATGACCACCCACTTTGAAGTGGTGGGATGACGTCCAAAACAAGGAAAAATTGGTGATAAAACAAATACTTTAAAAGGTGAATCCAACAACAAGACATTAAGGGATAAATTATATCTTAAAACATGATTCTCAGGGGTTAAAATATTTAAAAATAAAATAACTTACAGATATAGACTGATTAATTAAAAGGTTCAGAGGTTGAAAATTAAATGTTCTCCACATTATATTCCGTACCTGCTGCGAGCGGTCATCAAAAAAGGGACTAGACACCTTGAAAAAAAGGTAGCAAAATATTTCAAAGATAGAATTTAAATATAAGGTCTAACTATATTATGTCAATAAAAAAAGGTATAAACTGTTGTTTCTTTTTCATATTGTTTATATTTGTTTACAGTTTTCATTTTTACTTTAAAGTCATCATTTTAGCTGCACTACTTTCTTTATATTTTTATACATTCACACTTTTTTTTTTCCCAATTGTTCATCAAAATTCAATGTTTGTTTTTTTTGGCAATTGCCAAGCAACGACATTTCGTTGCCAGTTTCACTGTTGTGTTGACAATAAAGGAAGTCTTTAAGTATATTTGTAAATTAAAAGTATATTGTTTAATATTAAATTCAGGTTTACTCATATTTTTTAATTCAGAAAAGAAAAAAATGATAAAAAACACTAAAGAAAATAAAAAAAGGGACAAGAAACAAACGATAATCTGTCTAATCTGTCAACCCCCCGAGCTGGTCCCACCAGGGAGCCATCAACAAAGGGTCCGGTTCTGCTCGAGGTTTCTGCCTACTAAAAGAAAATTGTTTTTTTTTTATTCGCAACTGTCTCACTGTGATTCACTCATTGTTGATTCACTGGGATCTATTTTTCTTTTTTCCTATTTAGTTAAGTTAAGTTAACCCAGGTGTTATCTCAGGGGACAAGGGATACCATAAACACATTTGTTTTAACACAAGAGTTAAACTGTAAAGTGTGTTGAGATCAATTTTATTATTAAATTCTAAATCAAATTGAATTGAATAATAATGTTTATGGACTTGTAATGAATAATAAATATAAACTAAAATGTCAGAAAGATTTTGAAGTTTTCCTCCGACCCACGAGGGCCCCCGAACCACATCATATCCAAATAGTACGTCTTGTTTATACTGATACCCTATACTGCCTGTGTCAAACTCATGGCCAGAGGGCTAAATCCAGCCAACCAAGTAATTTTATGTGGTCTCAAGATTAAAGTAATGTTGATGTTGGTGTTTAAGTGTTGAATGAAAAAAACACCGAGATAATTAAGATAAATTGACCCTCAAAAAATGAACTTACTTACTTCTTTTAAGGTAAATATAAAAAATATTTTTGGCACTGACTATAAGATTTTGGCCTTTTGTGTGATTGAGTTTTACAGTAATCTCTGACTGTTCAACCCTGTCTACACTCTCTTCTTCGTCTTCTAGCTGCTTGAGGTATGTAGCTGCTCATCTGATTTTCACATCATCACTATTCTTACTTTTTTCATTTTTTAACTTGTAAAGTTTGTTCTTCCAATTGGATTCAAACTGTCACAATCGTATTTCAGGATTTTCTCTTTCTTTTTAATTGTATTTGTTTTAACTCAGTGAGTTTTCAACAAAGCATTTCGCAATAAATCCACCATTGTGTTTCCGCAATTAAACTAATTCAATTTTTCTTTCCCTCCGACGACAAAACCCATAACAACACAAGCTTCAAGTACAAATGCAGATGGAGCTTCTTTGTTTCCATGGGCTTCACTGAAAACATAGTCAAAGTGCCGCTGATGCTGGATCTCCACAGGACTGTGATCTACTTTATTGTGTCGTTATCGCTGCAGAGACCTCCTTGGATTTAGATGATGAAATAGATAAAAAGTTGTTCTTAATGATTAAGCAAGACTTCCGACTTTGAGCTAAAAACCAAATGAATGAAGTTCACATCTGGGTTTGGACCCTGTGACCCCAAGGTAAGGTAGAGTTTTCGCCTACTTTAATTTATCTTTATAATCTTAGTCTCGTTGATGGTCCTCTTTCTTTTGGCCGCAACAATGTCATCACCGAGTAAATGAACACTTTACTTCCTGCTGTCTTACGGAACATTCCTTTGACTTTGAATTCTAGGTGGCGCTCTTTTCCAGTACATTTTCCTGCCTATCCTATATATTACAGGTAGAAATCAACACTTCAATCTTATCACTTATCACTAAGCTAATAATAGATAATAATGTTGTTTATGCTCATTTTATTTAAAAAAATGAAAACTTATTTTAATTATATTCTGACATACATCATACAGAATAAACTAAATTATTTAAAAACTAAAGGAAAACTATTAACCACCTGTCCTCTGTACCAGAACACCAGAGATATTTTCTACCAAATTATCACAAACACACACAAATACACTGCAAAGAAAAATTAAAAATGAAAATATATATATATAAAATATAAATATCAGAACGTTTTTCAATGAAAATATAGTTAATCAATGTGACGACTTCTACAAACATACAAAATGATCAATGTTGATGATTATTTTAAAACTAATAAGGGATAAAAAATAATAAATAAAATATAAAAAGATAAATAAATGTAAAAAAAAACGATGGGTCGGTTATCTCAACTCTGTTCCACCCTGCCTGCGCTTTCTTCTTCACCTCCTCCGATCTCTGCCCATTACTTTGGATGAATTATCTAGCGTTTTTACTTTTTTTTCAGCTCATAGTGAACGACACAATTGTTGGTGCCCCTCGCTAAAGGATAAGACTATACTAGAAATGTTTTGTTTTTTTACCAAAATAATACTTAATTGTAACCAATGAAAATCTGAACTGTTGTTCCTCACAATTAAATGAAACAGGCCTGGAAAAAATGATGGAACCCTTAACTTAATATTTTTTAACATTTTTCAATAACAGCATAAGTATGATTTCTGTAACTGTTGTTCAGACTTCTCTTTCTCACATCACATCATAATATTTTTTTTCAATCAGCCATTCTGTCTTATTTTCTTAAAATATTTTATTTCTGAGCTGATGTGCTTTGGCAACAAGTTGTTGGATCATTTCCATATAGTTTTTATTCAGTATTTTGTTTGTCAGTTTCATGTTATTTCTGTGACAATTGTGGGATTTTCTTTCGGGGTATCAACATTTTTTTGATCCACTTTATGTAGCCGATGACTCCCAGTGGACGAAAAAAACCAAAAAAAAACCTGCTCAACCTCAGTAGATGTGCTAAGAAGGAATCTCTCCACCATGGAAAGCCTGTATTTAAAATAATAATAATAATGTACGAGTGAAGAATCTCACCAATGTGGATCCCTGAGATGGCTCGGTAGTCCTCCTCCTCTGAGACTGTAAAATAAGAAAAACATACCTTCTCGTCTTCTCTGAACATGTGTTTTTCTTCTCATATTTGTTTTTTGGAAACAAACGTTTTATTAAAAAACAATATAGTTTTTGAAGCATTCTGTTTTTTATGAGGTGATAGGACGGCAGGGAATTCAGCTTTAGACTCACGCAGACATGTTTAGAATCTTGACTGAAAGTTTGAATTAAAGTACCTTCTCGTTGATCTTGGGGGGATGATGTGAAAGAAAAGCAGAAGAAAAACAGTTATTCTCTTTAATCTTCTGGTAACTATTTCATATTTGAATGATACCTTTTGATTTGAGTGGACGAGGGTTGAACAAAGCTCGGGGTCGCTGCAGGGCGACTCTCCTGGAAAACATCGCCCGAGTTCATTATCTCTTCTTTCATAAACATGGTTTTCAACTCGCCTCTCGTGAAGCTGCCGCGAGGGGACGAGTCCGGCCCGAGTCTGACCCTCTTTGACCGGACACGCCTGCCACCAGGTGTCGTCTTCATTGTCCACGATCTGGAGGACGTCGCCCCATTTAAAGGCCACAGCCGCGGCCTTACACGGGATGGTGGGGTCTTCTTTGGGGTCGTAGTCGAAGAGGGCCCGAACAAACAGCTGCAGAAAGAATTGTATGCAATTATCTCCATTACTTTTTTATAATGTAAATACATGTACAGTACATGGATGTGATTTTTTCTTTTTTTGTAAAGTTGATGTGAAATATATATCATGACATAATCTCCAAGACAATATTTACATATAAATAAATTGGGTTCAAAGAAAGTCCATCAAGCCACACAACAAGAAAGTCATTGTAGGTGACGGAATCGTCGCAAGCATGTGACCTGAGTCTGCTCTCTCATTGGTTTCTTCACCTGTTGAATTACAATTGTTCTTAGGATCTGAATCAGATCAAAAGTGTGATAAATCAGAATAAAAATAAATAATATTTCACTGTGATTCACATGCAAAAGAAAAAAAAACCATATAGAATTATTATCAAAATGTCTAGTTAAAAAAGAAGTATACAAAATTGTATAAAAAAAGGTTTGACATTTAGCTTAAGACTTTATTTATTCTTTTCAGATTTCTATTTGTTATCTTTTGGATTCAAAACTATCTACCTCCCTACACCAGCAGCATTAAAAGAAATATCAATTGACAATTCTTTGAAAAAAAACAGAAAACATTAATTCAAATGCAAAAATAAAAAGGTGAAAAAAACTACACTATACTTACTTTTATTATTTTTAATCTAAGACTTTTGTAAAGACATTAACTGAAAAGGTATTTTAATTTTAAACGTTATATGTTTGGTTGCCCCTTCTGGTTTGAAGGAGAACTGCAAGACTAAGTGCAGCGACGTTCATTTTCTTAGCAAGTCACGTTCAGAATCACTTTGTGACGATTGACTAATCCAAGCACCACCTTTAAGTCATGTATTCATGTTAATAAATTCACTTTTGTTAAGTTTTTAACTTCAAACAGAAGGTTTTTTTTGTATTTCACTTTCACTCCACTAAGGTGTAAACACACATCAAATAATCTTTCCAGACATGGAACTAAAAAGCACCGTCTTGACTAGTGTTGTTGTGGATGAACTTGCTGGCGAACACACAGCCATTTGTTGGCTGGAATTGACTTAACTGTCCAAAACTAACAAAGGGTCTAATCTCAGTGGAGCAGCAAAAAAAATGTTACGCCTAGATACTACTTTATTTTACCTTCTTCTTTTTGGACCTGTCCTCTTCCTTGAAGGCTGGTACGATTGTGAACGTGACTTCACCCTGAGAGCGAGCCTGAGGAAGACAAGACATGAGTGTGCGATCTGATGTTGAATTGGTCCATGACCGACCAATGAAAAAGAGGAGAACGGGTTCGAATTCTTGCAAAGGATGTAGGAACATGAAATCTCCGGGAATGTCCCTCATAAGTTTTTTTTGAACCACATTTCCATTGCGCTGCCTGAACGTTATCTCATTTGTTGAATATGTGCGTCCATCCATTCTCGACGAAGCTTTGACCAGAGGACATCGTTACACACTCTTATTAGAACGTTATTAAAAACACAAGTGACTAAAAATACAATGGTAGCTGTGTATTTAATAAAATCGGAGCTTTGCCTTCTCGATATTTTCCTGGCGACCACAATTCAATAAAAAATCCCCCCCCCCTCAAAACAAGTCCTGCCGATGATATATTCCTTCCACTGATCACGATTTCAGTCAAGCTAAAAAAAGACATTATATACTTCATTATCCAAAAACTCCTTTCATTTAATATAACGTCTACATGTGGTTTATCAGCATCATCAGACGATCTAAAAGATACAGTCTACGGTTTTTGTTTCTACCCTTTTTTTTTTTTGAAGCTCTCTGCTGATTGAGTGGTTTTCTGATGAAAGCATCTGATATCAAATGATATAATCGTCCCAATAGGTTTCCCTTGATGAGTGAAGACGTTCCAGGTAATACAAATATCGCATCATTTTAGAATTGGGGGGAAGAATTGACTTAACTGTCTGTTGAGTTCAATGTTACTACCAGATACTGTTATGCTTCTTTTATTGTCGTTTTATTTTGTTTAGCCTATCTCAAAAAAAAATGGCACTTCCAAGGAAGATTCAGGTTTAACAAATGGATTCTCCATTCCATCAAAAAAAAGAGATCAACTTTCATGTGTTATTGTTCTACAATTTTTTTCTGTAGACGTGGTGTTCTTCTTAACCCTGGTGTTATCTCAGGGTCGTGGGGACTCGAAGGCCCGTAACAAATGTGTTCGTGGTATCCCTTGTGTTGTCTCTGGGTCAAGGTCTTCATCTTCGTCTAAAAAGACACTTACAACATCCAAATACATCCATGGTGCTCATCTGTAACGTCCATCTTGTATTCGAAAAGGAATTGTCTCAGAAATATTAACTTAGTCTATATTTAAGCTATATAAACGGGAAGTACTCCGGGTAAATTTCGCTAGCGCTTACAGAGCGTATATAGTATGGATGGATATTTTAAGTGTCATTTCGGCCGAAGATGAAGACAAAGACAACTGAGCTCCGGTCACTACATTAAAATGAACAAATATTTTTGTCTATAACTCTCTAAAAAAGAATCTGAAAATAATCCCAACCCTTAGTTGACATGAGCGCGAGTAGAAAATGTGTGAAGTTTACATTTTGAGCGATCGCTTTAAGACTTTGTGCATGAATTAATGAGTTTTATTTCCAATCTCAGAACTTTTGGCAAACAGTCCAAAAAAAGAGAAGAAATCATGGAAGTTTAAATATATATTACACATGTTAAATATATTTTCATGAATGAATCTGTGAGCTTTAAAAAAGGGTAAAATAATTTAGTTCCTTGGTCTTTCGATTTGTCTCAGTAATTTTCTGCAATTCTAACTGTAAAAACAAAGAAACTGCTTCTGGTGACAAGAATTATATAATTTTTGCTTCTAAATTTTTATTTTTTTTATCAGGGTAAGTCCCTCAAGACTTTGACAAACATCTGTAAAATAGGCGGGATTGATATAAGACTCAATTTCTTTTTTTGACTAATAAAAGGTCAAAATATTTTTATATATTTGTATTGAGATTTGAGGAATGAAATGTCTGAAATTAGAGTGAAAACACAAGTTTATGGTTAAAGATTATTGTTTTATTTATCATAGTTGTATCATCTTTAGACAGGGAGACAATGAAAACAACAAAATATAAGATAGAAAAACTAATAGTTTATATTTTGAACTGAATCTTATTTTTCTTATACATTTTTATTTGTGTTTTCTTATTTTGAACTGACACACACTGGAGCAATAAATTAAAGAGATTTTTCTTGGAACTTTAAAATGACTTATGAGAGATGTAAAGAAAATACTGGGGTTCATGGATAATGAGGAAATGACGAGGACAGGTGTGACTTTGGTAAATAATAAGATAAGTTAAGGGTGAAACAGCTGATCGATACAGGAGTGAAATGTAAAGAACCAACCAAGAGAGGAAGGATTTCCTTCGGCTTCCTGTCCTCCACTGAGACTCCATTAACCTCCTTGAGCTCATCTCCTTCATGGATTAAACCTACAACCCAAATAACTTAATCCGGTGAAATTGATGATTCATCTGCGATAACAACAGGTACTTACCACTTCTCTCCGCGGCACTTCCTCTCATGACCCTCGCCACGACGATAGCTCCCGTGGACTCGTCCTTCTTAATGGTCGCCCCCTGGAGGACAGTCATTAATGAAATAATGTCAAAACCGGCATGTGGATTCCATTACACTTCAGACCGAGGCTTATTTGTATTGAGACGGAACCGTTTAACCCAGCTGCCGTCATGTAACACAAAAAGGCAAAATGGAAATTGTTATCCGAATCAGCCTCATTTAGTCCAGATGTTATTGATGTATCGCAAATCACGGTGGAAAGAGAGTCTTGTGACTATAATCAGCACTCGCTGGGGTGTAACTGTATTGTCTGGAAACAAAACATGTTGTGTCCATCAAAGAGTGCGTGTCAGAGAAAGGTCACTTTTCTGCTAATCTACTCTTGGTATCAATACAAACGTGTGTTTTTGATTATCAGGCCCTCGGAAGAAAAGTTCCCTTGAGAAATGCTCTTACAGACACACAAGCCTTTGTCCACTTTAATCTTGATTTTAGTCTTTTTTTTTTATATTTAAAAGTACATTTCATTAGCACTTGGTTAAAATGAGGCTTAAAGATTAAGCAAATGTTTGTTTTATTAATTGTAAATTGCTAATAAATCAAGTAATTTATTTAAAAATAGAAGTGAAAGCAAAAGAGAACGATATGTTACGTTAAATTTGTTTGTTAAAATCTAGTTTTATTCATCCAAATATTAGCTCCTCCCTGGATATTTTATATTTGACATGTATATCACTTCATCCAACGCAAACAGAATTGATGAGATGATCAGTTTGCCAGACAGATGAAGAAAAACAGGCTGTTTTCCTCTTCTTCTCCTTCCTGTCAGTTTACAGCTTTCTCTTTGGCTTCTTCCTCAGCTCATCAGCTCCGGCTCTCTCGGGCCGTCTGAATGTCATGAATGTGTTCACTTTGGGAAATGGAGAATCTCAACTTTGACTCCCCTGGATATGTTCTCTGCATGTCAAATGTTGTTGGACAGATTTAGTGTTACACGCTTGTCAGGACGTCAGGAACACTCCGCGAGTGTGAGTGTTACAGGTCGACTGACTGATTACACACTTTTCTATATCATATTTCTTTTTCATTTTTTGATCATAGTTTTATCAACTTTAGAAAGGGAGACAGTGAAAAAGAAAACAAATATATACAAGAAAATACTATAAGCGAGATATTTATATTTTGTACTGAATCTTATTTTGCTCATATTTGTTTTATCATGTCCTTTTTTTTTTAGCTTGTCTAATGTTTTGTCATATAACGTTTTAAATAACATCAATGCAGCGAAAAGAAGTACTGAAGTGTATTGTATTTGCCCCTTTTTTCTGGATCTTTTTTCTTTTTTGAGAATTAATTACGAGTTTCTCAGTGATATATTTATGGGGTTTTTTTTCTGGCTAATCTTTTTCAATTTCTCATACTTTCATTTTTCTGTTTTTCATGCTATTTTTTTTTCTTTTTTTTCATGCTTCTTACTTTCTTTTTTTCCCATTTATTTTCCTTATGTTCATCATGCAATTTTTGGTCAATTTTCAAGCATTCTCTCTGTTTTTTGTGCAATTTTTTTTTATTTTCGTGCCAATTTATTTTCTTTTTATTTCTAAATATTTTCTGTTTTTCTAATCTTTTGTCCCTGTTTTCCGGACAAATATTTTTCCTGAATTATCGAGATCATTTGAAATAATGCGTGGCCTCTGGGGGATGTGTGGCGGCTCCTTTCTCTTCTCTTTCGAGTTCTTGACACACAAACACAACAAAGGAAATGAAAATAGTTTCGCCTCAATGTGATCATAAAGCCTGATGAGGACGATCTCAAAATATGTTAGAAAGTTGTTGTTTCTTTTGTCATTTTATCCTTAAATACAGATATAAATGAATTATTTCACATCCGTCTACAAACCAGAGGCTCCTTGGTCTTGACCAGACTGACAATCTTGACCGAGTCCTCGTCCTCCTCCAGAACTCCGTCAGCGACCGCGGGCAGCGTCGGCTCAAAGTCTCTCTGAGCAACAGCGTCGTGGACATAAAGAAGACTCTGGGATGAAGCAAAGAAATCCGGTTATCATTTAGAAGACACGCTTGATCGTGGATGTAACTCAGTTTCCTGAGTCACGCTCGATTAGATAAAATAATAACGACGGAGAGTCAGAGTTGGCTACAAGTTTGCGGCGTTATTTTAATTCATTTTTGGTTTAATAAAGGGTTAGTGTTGGGATTGATGATATCATAGTTTCTGGATCCATTTAAAAAAAAAAAAGTATTTGATCCCAAAACGA
This sequence comes from Callionymus lyra, assembly GCF_982586985.1. Taxonomy (NCBI): domain Eukaryota; kingdom Metazoa; phylum Chordata; class Actinopteri; order Syngnathiformes; family Callionymidae; genus Callionymus; species Callionymus lyra. The sequence continues at coordinate 6,529,453 of NC_141833.1, forward strand.
TGAGCGTCTTATCTTGGGCGACCAAATAATCCCTCAAAAATGTGGAAATGATCTTCACAGCTCAAGTGTGACAAGGAAGAATCGTTAAATATTATTGTACTATAAAACATGCAACTATTTATCGTGTAGAGAGATAAATATTATGGCGACCTCTTGACTGAAAAGAAAATCCTTCCAAAAATGTGCAAGAAGTTGAAAACAGGAACGAGCGATGGAATCAAAGCTTGGTTAGGGAAAATAAATCGCAAATGTTTTTGCTGTTTTTGCATATAGAGATGAATTAATACTAGTCACAGTTCATGGCCACAATATGTGTACAATTAATGTTATATAAAAGTTAAATGCTTTGCTGGAAAAGGAGGTTCTAGCATTAATTCAAGCTACTTAGGGCAAGAGGTAGGGGGAATTTTTTTGAAACCCCAAAGTCCAAGGGAAACTCAAACAACGATGTAGACCTTTTTTTTATCTCATAGAATTTTGCTGATTCAGCAATTTACAATTTACTGCCACTCTGACATAGTAGTGGTTGATGCTGGAAGATCACAACAGGAGGTACACTCGCTTTTTGGTCGAACCCTGATCACGTCTATGTATGAGTTTGAGTAGGATCTGACTTAGACCCGATGAGGAAGTACTCCACCTCTTGCCCTTGGTAGCTGGGATCATGGTTTTGCCCTCTCCAGCTAACCCAAACAAAAGCGTTATTTCGTGACCGAAAATCCGATAAAGTTTGGCTGCACTTTCATGAACCCATCCCTGTCAACACTTTCAGTTTGTCGCAACCCCTCAGTCTGGTTCGTGCTGTTATGACAATTCTGATTTTGTTTGGAAACGTTCTGCCAGCTAGCGGGCCACCAGGGAGCAGCAGCCGCCCACACCCGCCTGCAGCCCGGCGGCTCCTAACAACACGCATCGCTAACAAATACTTTTCCAGAGCAGGAATGTGAATTGATCTACGACCACAGACAATAACCGGATCGTTTTCTTGTCGAGAAGAAAACATGATTGTTGAAAGAGTCTCTCAAAAGGCACCGCAGTTGATTTCTGACATAATTAAAATGCTAACATGGCAAGTAGCTTTTGGTCTTTTCCCCAAACTACCAAATACTATACCCGTCACACTGCTAACAACAATTCTGAAACGTTTTGTCAAACACTTACTTTTAAGAAAAGAACAGAAAAACTGGAATTAATGTTAATCAATAACTAGCTCCGATGTCTCTGCGGTTCATTACTCCTCCATGTGGAGAATGATGAAGTGATTTAATACATATTTAACAGATGGAAGAACTTTTTCTCTCCCATTCTTCGTGAGTCATTGAAGAGAGGAATCGTTCAAACGTGGAGAACTCATGTTGACGGAGCTGAGCGAGTGACACGAGTGATATCGTCATCCTGGACTTGTACGTCTCGTTGTCATCTTCTTTTGATCAACTTTCGTTCGTTGACAGATGCAGTCCATCCTCAAGTGTCACGTTTACAGGCACACGATACTGCAGTATGTGCCTATGATCCAAAACACTTTCTGTTGATTTTAAAATATATATTGTGGTGAGTAAAACTTTATTTTCTATATTGAGTTATTGAGTAAGATCTGTTTGTTTTTGTTTTTTGGAATGTAAAACAATTTTGGTGGGTTACCAGCACTTTTTTATCCTGTCAGGAATTTTTGTGATGTGATTGCATAGTTGTAGTTGCATAGACAATACTCTAACGCTAACGCTAACGCTAACGCAAATGCTAACGCTAACGCTAACCCTAACGCTTACGCTTACGCTTACGCTAACGCTAACCCTAACCTTAGCCCTAACGCTTACTCTAACTCTAACTCTAACCCTGACCCTTAAACCTAACCCCTACTCTAACCATAATCATATATCTAGCCCTTACCCCTGATCCCTTACCCTTATCACTAACAAAAAACCTTCCACCAACCATACTCCTACCCCTACCCCTAACCCGAACCCTAACTATAACCCCTCACCCTCACCCTCGCCCACACCCTCACACTACCCTACCTTACCAATAACCCTTAAACCTAATCCCAACTCAAACCATAACCCTAACGATAATCCTCTCCCTTACCCTTAATCTCAAACCTTTAACTTTAACCAAAATCATTACCCTAACCTAGCACTGTACCCCTACTCCTTAACCAAACCCATTTCCCTTAACCCTGACCCTTACTCTTACTCCTACTCCAAACCATACCTTTACCCTAACACTAACCCTTAAACCTTACCCCTACTCTAGCCATAATCATATCTGTAGCCCTTGTCTTGATCTTTCAAGTATATATTTTATTGGGGATTGTTTTGATTGTTTAAGCACGTTGTGACCCTTGTCTGGAGAAGCACTCTTTAAATAGAAATTACTTACCTTACCCCTAATCTCTAGCCTTTAACACAAACAAAGATCTTACCCCTATTCATACCCCTAACCCTAATCCAAAACCCCAACCCTTCACCCTTACCAATGCCCGTATCGGTACCCGTACCCGTACCCTTACCCTTAACCTTAACCTAATTCATACTCTTAATATAACCCTGATTCTAACTCTGATCCTAACCTTAGCACACATTGAGTTTCACATGGCCTAAACATAAAAACAACTTGTGGCGAAAAAGCCAACTACATGCTACATATTTCTCTTAGAATAATAGCTTAGTTGAGATCCAAGGCTTTTCGTCTCGAATACAATTTGCATGATTTAGGACATAAAAATACTTGGACCGACTGGCTTTTGTTTAATAGGCATGTTAGAGGATGGAACAAACCGTTGCAATGGAAGAAAAGACTCCTCACCTTAAAGTGGGGTTTGGAAAAGAGAGCAGCCAATTCTTTGACTTCATTAGTCCAAGTATGGTTCATCAAGTCTTCAAACAACTGCAAATAAACAAAGGAAATATTTTTTATCATTCACAAGACGATGGTCTGAAACATTACTTCTGTTGGTTTGTGGTGTTTTTTTAGTTTTTTTAATCTCTTGCATCTTTCCCTAGTCATGATATTGTCAAGGCTGCACCAAAAAAAAAGAAAAGTCAAGACAGCAAGTGTAGTGTTGGCTCACTCAGCCGGTCCTCTCAAGCATATAACTTGTAATGACTTCTACTGTTTCAAGATGTGGTGGCACGCTTCGGAGACACAATGCATGAAGGTCATTAGTTTCCACTGTGAGCAAACAGAAGCCTCTGAGGGGAAACAGACGCTTGGTTTGGCCCTTCCAGTGGGTCTCCATGATTTAAGCCAGGCGGGGAGCGACTGTCGCGTTCCGAGCAGAGGCAGGAGTCGGTATGGAAACATGGACGGGATCTCATTTAGCACAACAGTATCATTTCAGCGAAATACAATGGAAGACACTTCAGTTTATAATGTTTAATTTAACGGAATTTGTAACCATTATAATTTGTTACATAAATACCTTATCATAAGTAGTTTTCTTATCAGAAATAAACAGTACCTTCAGATCACAGTTTACGGTTTTTCACAGTTTATTATTTGCTAAGAGTGATAGGCATTTTACGTCCGCATTTTGGCTCCAATCTGACCCAATCGTGACCCAAAAGTTGGTCACTTAAGGTAAGTCATGGACATTTGCTAAACAATGTAAATTAAACTGTATATTAATAACTGAATGGATTATAATAGACCGACAACTCTGACAACTAGCTAGTATTATTCCCGTTCTATTGATGATTACTGTCTGAACTGTTTGTTTCAGTTCCTCTACAGTAACTTTTACTCTTACTATAAGTCAAGATATTTGTTTCAGTCAAGTTTACTTAAAAAACAAGAACCTCTTCTTGTGAAAATGAGTGAAAAACAAACTTTATTTGCGGTATTGTTATTGTTTTTATCTGAAAGTCGGTAAGAAAATGGGACCCCTGGGTTAAACGCACAGCACACATTTAAGCAATTGCCAATTTTCCTATAACAGAAGTGTACTTAAGTATTGTATTAATGTACGTAGGATGTGTGAGATGGGATTAGAAGAACTCACATATATGGGCTTAACCACGTAATATACAACTAGATTTTGTAGAGTAGTATAAGTACGTATAAGTACGGTTTATTGCCCCTATTTTTTTTTCAATGCCCCAATATCTTGATTTGGTTTCGCAGCTGGTCTTAAAGTGATCGTCTCATTGGGTCGAGACTGAGAACCACTACCTACATGAAGGATGTAAAATAGTTTCTCCAAAACTAGCAAAAGATTTTTATTGTACAAGAAATACCATGCATAACATTAATCATGACTTGCCATAATGAACCAAACAAGTGGTTAAAATCGCTAATTATATGTTCCTCTAAATTCATTTTTTCTTTCTTACTTTACAGCTTAACCCCTAAAGGGGGTCACGTGGGGGCTTTAGTCTATCCCAGTTTCATCGGACGTTAGGTGGGGGACACCCTGGACAGGACACATGTCTGTCTTAAGGAAAAGAAATACACACAACCATTCCCACACACGCATACCTACGGAAAATTTCACTGAGTAAACCCAGTCTTAACTTGACATAAAAAAACTTATTTGAAGCTATTTTAGTTTGTATGGCACAAGCGTCAAACACAAAATCTGGCCCGACCTGGTCATTACAAATAGTTGCAAAAAAAGCTTAATAGAAATCAAAGGGTAGATAAACAAGGGAAAAAAATCTTCGTACTCCTTTTAAAAAAACTATGTGTGGTGTTTTACTGTTTCTTGCTCTATTATTAATACTATTTTATTTATTATACATGTACAGACGTCCTGTCCAGGGTGTCCTTCACCTCTCTTGCCCGAAGAAATTGGGATGGGCTCCAGCCCTCCCGTGACTCAAAAAGGGAATAAGCAGTAGAAAATGGATGGAGGGAAAAAGGTTCATATTCTACACATGTTTGAAATAAAATGTATTAATCCATCAAAATGTACGTTTGTTTGGTCACCTTGTGTGATTGAGTTTGTGAGCCATAGACTGAGGGATTAGAATTATATAACAGCTTAGGCCATTTTAAATACATTATAGCGAGAAAAGTATGTCCATGAATGGCCTAGATTTTTTTCTGTAGGCCTCAATGACCAATAGTTGGATCCACATTTTTTGTATAAATTACCTAGGCTTAAAACATTTTTTTGATATGTTTGTTCAACAAAGTAAAATTTGTCCTGGAAAACGCCAAAATGTACCATCTTGCTCTAGTTCTTCAACATAAAAAAAGGAGGTGCTCAGAGCTTTGATCGTGATGGGGTTAAAGATGGTTCTATAAAAGAACAGATGGACGTTTAGAAAAGTTAAAAGGGTTCGGAATTAAGATGATAGTTGTAACAGTTAAGTCAGATAAATGGGTGTTTGGGGGACGAGGAACAAAGAAGACATTTTGAAATACGATTACACCTTAAGGGACCAGGGGATGTGTTTTGGGTCTCGGCCTCAGTGGGAGTGCTCTCTGTCGCTTTATCTTAAATCCGACATTAATTGTAGTCCTCCACCTGAAATATTAGCCGGAGCACAAAATGATTTTAGCAGCCACCAGACTTCTGCTCTGTCCTCGGTGAACTTCCATGACAGTGTTGACAATATTCGCTCCGTCTGTGTGGACGGGGAGGAATCAGCGCAGGAGACGATTGATGGACGATGTGTAACAAAGTGTCGGCGAGAGCTGTTTGGACGGGCCACTTACGTCGGAGGCCAAATCCATAGCGTGCTGCTGGACGGGGACGAGGCTTCGCTTCTCAAACTGCCTGAGCTGCTCGTGGATCTGTGTGGACAGTTAAGTCAAGCAATAGACCATTTCCCCGGAGGGAGAAAAAGCACTTATGGAATATCCATAAGCATAACATCGTCCAAATGGTGGCTCGAGAAATGCTTTATGAAAGCAACTTAAAAAAAACTGTTGACAGTAAAATGTTTTTAACTATAAAGGATTAAAAGAAATAATTGTGTTTGACTAATTTAATGGCAATAATAGGCCGGATATTAGTGCATGACTTTCTGAACTACAACTAATATTAAGAGGTTAAATATCTTTTCAATTTAAGGGAGAGAAATCCATTTGAAATAAATTCGTTATTTTACAATAGTTCGATACTTAAGCAACTTCTCAAGTGCATCAATTTAAACGACTCCAAAATTAAAAAAAAAAAAAAAGATAATCTCTAAATATTTATTTAAATATCTCCCGATTGTCTGCTGCCTGTATCATGAATATTGTTTAATTAAATGTAAAGTATATATATATTTATATTTTAACCCTTGTGTCATTTCAGGGCCAAGCTGACCCGAAGCCCTGGAAACAAATGTGTTAGAACTTAGATAGACTTCATTAATCCTTCTGGAGATCTCTGTTTGAGGTATCCCTTGTGTTGCAGTGGTGGAGGTTGTTCACCTTTAAGCAACACAAGGGATACCTTAAACACATTTGCTTTCGGGCCTTCGGGTCACCTTGACCCGAGACAACACAAGGGTTAATCATACATATGCCAGTTAATGGTAATGCCTCTTATTTATTCTAATTTATTGTATGTATTTAATTAATCCGTTTTATTTCATTAGTTGTGTTTACAAGGCTGGCAATAAATGTTTTTTGATTCTGATTTACAAAAATAATTGTATTTCTACTATGACTTATTTTAACTTGTTGATGCTACTTCACTTTAATGTTAAATGATGCTGTTAGGACATTAAAAATACTAATTTAAATTTCTAAAAAACAAGTATATTTGTGAAAAAGAAGAGTAATGGAAGAGTTTGGGCTCTATATGTTTCTCAATTGAATAAACACATTTATAGAAAAGCTGATAACAGACAACTAAAACACTAAAACAGTTGTTCTTCTAAGCATGATGACAAAGGACACGTAAGTTAAAAAGATCAACACTTTCTCACCTTAAATAGCAAATGAAGCTTTTTCTCCATCAACATGCTGTGGAGGAAGCGATAGTCCTCCTCTCGGTCTGTGACGGAGCCACATATCACTGAGATCCCCCCAAATAAAACATTAGTACCTTCACGTAACAACAGATGGTTTTAACAACAAACAAACAGAAACAAGAAGATGGACTACAACATATAGCTAAAAGCAGTTACAACAAAACTTCTGGCAGTCAGTCATCCCTTCAATACTGAGCTATGCTGCCCTCAAATGGTGATACTTTCATGCAGCTGCAAATTTACTAAATACATTTGAGTAACTCACCAGACGTCATCCTGGACATTTCAAAGTTCTAGATGAATATATCTCTATCCATCAACGCCCAGCCGACCACAGTGAAACTGAAGCAGCATCCGTTTTTTCACTCAATATCTGTCAAGTTTGACCTCGATCAAGGCAGCAGGGGATCAATACTGGGGCGGAGACATCATTAATTTGTCTGCACTTTATGTGACTATGGAATAGAACTGTTTTACCTGTTTTTTTATTATTATTATTATTGTTATTATTATTATTTTTGATTTAATGGTCGTTTAAAACACATTTATTCTTTCCACATTAATGAAAATATGAGTAGTCACAGCAGTTCATAAAAAAGATTAAACAAAAATACCCATTATATTTAGACGAACAGTACACACGTTAAAAGTATCGAATCAATAATACAAAAAATAACAATTACAATATAAATTCAATTAAAAATAATAATAATAAAAACAATTACATTAAAAAAATATAAAAGAATAATTATAAAATCAAATAAAACATAAAATTAATAATAATAAATATATAAACTAAAATAAACAGTAGTACGAGTGCACACACTACACAAGTACAAACATTTAATTAAGATTGTTTACAAGAAAACCAAATCACTTTTATCGACAGTTTCCTGGTGACATTACCGAATAAAATAATGAAATAATATGAATAAAATAAAATGAGATTAATAGAATACATTCAAATAAAACAAGATACAATAAACTGGATGCTGGTCCTGACAAGGTGTCGCTCGACTGCCAAAGACCTGCGCTGCTGAACTAGCTGAGCCGCTCCAGCATGTCTTCAACCTCAGTCTACGGCTGGGGAAAGTGCCAACCCTGTGGAAGACTTCCTGTATCGTTCCAGTCCCGAAAAAGATCCGACCGAGCGTGCTGAACGATTACAGACCGGTTGCACTGAAATCGCAGCTGATGAAGACACTGGAGCGGCTGGTCCTCAAACAACTCAGGCCACAAGTCCAGCACGCACAAGACCCCCTGCGGTTTGCCTACCAGCCCGCGGTTGGTGTAGAAGATGCCATCCTTCACCTCCTGCTTCGGACCTACTGCCACGTGAAGGAAGCGGCTCAGTGAAGATCCTGTTCCTGGACTTTTCTAGTGCCTTCAACACCATCCAGCCCACTCTACTCCAGGACAAATTGACACAGATGCATGTGGACCCTGGTCTGGTCCCCTGGATTTTGGATTATCTTACTCATCGACCACAGTATATCAGGCTGAAGGACATCATGTCTGACACTGTGGTGTGCAGTACAGAAGTATGCTGACGACACTGCCATTGTTGGATGCATCAGGGACAACAGCGAGGACGAGTATAGGAGTCTGCTACGTGACTTTGTGGACTGGCGTGAGAGGAACCACTTGCAGCTGAACACCTCAAAGACCAAGGAGTTGGTCTTGGACTTCGGGAGGTCCAGGACAAAGCCACGTCCAGTGTCCATCAGAAGTGACGAGGTGGAGATAGTTGACAACTATAAGCACCTCGGTGTGTGGCTGGACAGTAAACTGGACTGGTCCTGCAACACAGACCATGTGTATAAGAAAGATCAGAGTAGACGGTACTTTCTGAGGAGGCTTCGATCATTTAACATCTGCAGGAAGCTCCTCTGCATGTTCTACAAGTCTGTGGTGGCCAGTGTCCTGTTCTATGCTGTGGTGTGTTGGGGTGGGAATGTGTCCAAGAGGAGTGTCAACAGGTTGATCAGGAAGGCTGGCTCTGTGGTTGGAATGAAGCTGGACTCACTGGTGCTAAGAGGAGATCACTGGACAAACTACAAATGCTCCTCCCATGATGCAACACTAATAGACTCAAGGACTCATTCATTCCTCGGGCTATTAGATTGTACAATTCTGAGTTTGGGGGCAGGAGTGGAGTGAAAGTATCATGACATTCTGTTCTATGTTAATCTTTGTATCCTTTGTCTTTGTTATTTGTCTTTTATCTAGGTTTTTTATCTTTAGACTTAGATTGTATCATCTTGTTATTTCTCTTCATTTCCCTTTGTTCTTGTTATTATTTTTATTTTTATGAGTAATTGCTAAAATACTAAAAAAAAAGTATGTATTATTATAAATATTCTTCTTCTCCTTCTCTGTGTCATTATCGTTATTATTGTTAATACTATAGTGTTTTTCTAAGTAAAAAGGGTGTTGTAAAAATAACGTTAATGACGCAAACAGACGTGAATTCCAGTGTAGGTACCATTTGGGTCCGCCCTGCAATTTGGGTTTGCGCACTTCCTACGCGATGACGTCACACGTTGCAACAATAATAATGTTAACAAACAGAATTTACTGTAGAATTCTGTTTATTATGCAACTGGATAATCAGGATCAGCCTAAACAAGTGACCCGTACATTACAGTGGGCATATATTCATTAAATAATTCATTTAAATCAGAAAACATTCTTGATGAAAACTAAATAATTAATGAGGTGTTTATGATCCGAACTACAGACAGGTAGAATGAGTTATGGAAAGGGGAATATTCTAACATTCCTTGAATTTAAAAAAAAAATCATTCTTGGGACCCAATAGAGTGCAAGAATGACTGCAGTATTCGGTATCGTCCGAGTAGAAGGCCTGCAGATCTCCTCTTTTTCCGCTCCCAGTGTAACCTATAGAAATAAATATGAAGGTTATCCATTTTTCTGTTCAAAGAATGAACTTAATGTACATGTGTGAGTGAATCTAAGCCATATAATTGAATACGTTTACCTGGTAAACTGTTTTTGAAATCCAGGCCACACCCTATGCAGGAGTCGATCGTGTACATCCTGTAGAACTCTTTTCTGAAGGATGCAGATTTTGTGCTCCAGGTATTAATGCCTCAGGGAAAGTTAAAAAGTCGTTAAAAAAATGAGTTGGAGAGGATTTGTAAATACATGCATGTTGCACTTACTATCAAGCCACTGGAAATGTGCCCGTTTTCTGAAGAAATCTGTGGAAACGGTTTCTTTGAAAGTGCTGCACACCAGGCTCAATGTTAGGTATGCACCATCTCCCTCCAGTAGGATCACCTCAAGGAGGATTTCTGTGAGGATCTTCTTTGGCAGCTGAAAAATAATGGTTAGAAGCAATCCAGAGATTGAATGTGATTGAAAATAATTTCAAAATTCAAGTAAAAAAATACACATCTTTTTGACATGAGTGACATGAAGCATCAACTATGTTTTTTCTCTTTGTAATACCTGTTATTCAGAACAACATAATATGAATTAGAATTACCTTCAGTATGAGACACTCGTCTGCCTTTTCAGTACGAAGCTGTAAACGATAACAGTTTAGTGAATTCATTAGTCAATTCCATTATCTTGCTTACCATCTCCATCTTTTTTGGGGACTTTGAGATCCTGTATATCGATAGATTCCAGCCAGCAGACAGCAACACAGACAATAGACTGAAAATAACAAGAACAAGGACATAGTTTCTATGAAAAGAAAGAACAAGATGACACATCTATGTCTAACGATAAAGAACATAGACCAAAGAAAAAATAACAAAGACAAAGGATATAATAAATTAACGTAGAATTTCATCATCTTTTCGCTCCACTCCTGCCCCCAAATTCAGAATTTAACAGCCCAATAGCAAGAGGAATGAATGAGTCCCTGAGTCTGTCAGTGTTGCATCATGGTAGGAGGATTCGAGCTTCTCTACTCACTGATGATAGTGTTCAGAGGATGACTGTCATCATCCATGATGGACAGTAATTTATCCAGTGATCTCCTCTCAGCAACTGTCACCAGTGAGTCCAGCTTCATGCCAACCACAGAACCAGCCTTTCTGATCAACCTGTCCAACCAGTTGACACTCCTCCTGGACACATTCCCACCCCAACACACCACAGCATAGAACAGGACACTGGCCACCACAGACTGGTAGAACATGCAGAGGAGCTTCCTGCAGATGTTAAATGATCGGAGCCTCCTCAGAAAGTACCGTCTACTCTGAACTTTCTTATACACATGGTCTGTGTTACAGGACCAGTCCAGTTTAGTGTCCAGCCACACGCCGAGGTACTTATAGTTGTCAACTATCTCCACCTCGTCGCCTCTGATGGACACTGGACGTGACTTTGTCCTGGACCTCCCGAAGTCCAAGACCAGCTCCTTGGTCTTTGAGGTGTTCAGCTGCAAGTGGTTCCTCTCACGTCAGTCCACAAAGTCACGTATTAGACTCCTATACTCATCCTCGCTGTTGTCTGTGATGCATCCCACAATGGCAGTGTCGTCAGCATACTTCTGTACTGCACACCACAGTGTCAGACATGATGTCCTTCAGCCTGACATACTGTGGTCGATCATTGAGATAGTCCCCTCAGTCTCAAATCTTTCCATCAGGGTTACACACCACCACTTTCTAATATGTGATATCTCATCCTATTAATACAACATTTTTGTTATACCCATTACATGTACAGTACAACTTAGAATTTTAATAACCAATATCCTATTTTATACATTAGATGCTGACTTCATTATCATCATTTTTTGTAGTGAATACATTATAAAAATAGAACACATTAAAAAAAAATTAAAATGACACGTTCAATATAGTGGGCATATATAAATTAAATAATTAATTTAAATCAGGAAAACTAAATAACTAATGAGGTGTTTATGATCCGAACTAGAAAAAGGTAGGATGAGTCAAAAGAAAAGAATATTCTAAAAAATATATATATTTGAAAAGCGAATCATTTCGGAACTCGATTGTTTATATTGCATTGTGCATTTGTTACGTTATTATTAGTAAAACAGCTTCAGCCAATCAGAGGCTTCGTCACATGTAGCGCGGGCACTTCCGTTTTTGTCAAAGTCACTATCGTCAGACCAGGAAATGAAAGAACGGAAAGTGATAAGGTTGACGAAGATTTTTTTTTTTAATAAATGTTTTATGTGTGGTAAAAACTACAATGCAAACGTTCTGTTGACGTTTCTTTAACCCATAAAAAAATAAGGATAAGCAGCGTGTGACGTCATCACGTAGGAAGTAGGGGAACAGAAAATGTACGTAAACCCATAGACATCTATATACATGTATATGTATGACGTCACTTGTACACATGAAGCTTCGTTTTCAGCTGCGTCACGCTTCCCAAGACAAGTCGTGTCGTCCCGGAAATGAATATCTCTCCTTCAATATAAAAGATCAGTATTATATTTTCTATGGCCACTTTAATGTATGAGTCACATTTTGTATCTTATAATATTGTATCTATTTGTTTTACGTTTATTTCATTTATTTATTAAATTCCCTATTGAAAAAAAGGGCAATAAAATGATTTCTGATTATACGTGTCGACAATTATTAAGATTAGTTTAGGAAATACACTTTCTATACATTATATTACATATGTATGTGTTTTTATTCAAATAATTAACATTGGACGCTTGGAGCGTTTATGCTTTTATTCTGAAGTATCAAACCGGAAGTGAAGATTACTAAACATTCGCTCAGGCTTCAGTCTTGGTCGCTTCCGTCTGCCTGTGCTGCCGCCGAAGCGACACCGTCCGAGCCTAAAAAAAAACAAAAAAAAAACCCAGATCTACATGTCCGCCGATGTCCTGAGCGTGGCCTTTCCTGTAAACCACCCGCTCTGCCATGCTGGTGCTCGGTGTGCGGCGTCTAGCTGTCGGTTGGGTCCGGTAGTTCCGAGTCCAGGAAGCTGAAGAAACGAGAGCCGAGAGCGAGCAGACAAGACAGGAGGCCACAGTTCCCCCTCACCGACACACACAAACACACACATACACACACACATCACCAGGGCCTTGATGGTGATGTATGCAAGGAAACCAGCAAGAGCCAGCGATGGGTAAACGAAGCATAAACATTTACATATGAGTTAAAGATCCGCCTTTTCAAGTGAGCTCGGATATTAAACATTCGCCGGTTGCTCCTAGCTGTCAGTGCTAGCCGCTATTAGCTTCCTGCTTTTTTTTCCACACCCGTTTGTGCGCGAATGTTTATTTAGCCGATAAATAAGACCACAAAACATAGATTTAGCGAGCGATGCTTTCAAATAATAGTCGGGTATGTCTTTTAAGCGGGTGAAAAGGCTTTCGCAAAGGTAGGGAACTTAGCTAATCGAGCTAACGATAGCTAATGTGCTTAGCTGTGTTTGAGCTAAATTAATGTTTTTAAACTGTATTAAAACCAAGCAAACCCTAAAGGCTATATTTCCCCTACTTCGCAGGTGCAACGACAGAAGGGAGTCCCAATCCTATCAGGTATGGAATTTGTCTACCAAACCTACGAAAATGGCTAATAAAAGTAACTCTTAGCAAAAATCCAATTTTCAGATAATGTCAAGACAAAGTAGCACATAGAGAATTTGTCGTTTAACTTTTGCTGGTAAGATTGAATTTGAACTTCACAAACTAGCACTTTAAACTACACTAACTAGCACTTTAAACTATATACTTTTTGCTCAATGTTAACAGCTGACATTTCTAAGAAACAGAGATCAGAGCTGGTTTTAAAGTCATACAGGTTTTTATTTGTGTGGAAAGAGAGGACAGACATTTATCATCTCTTTCCAACTTCCACAGCAAATAGCTGTTAGGTATATTTTTTAACCCCACATCAGTTACTCAAGCAGTTAATTAAAAATAATATTAAAACACTTGTGTTATCATCGTTCATAAAAACACAAGCAGTGATCCAATATAATACATGTGGTTGGTAAGTAGGAGTATATACTTTTAGCTCTCCCCAATCACTGTCGCAAAAAAGGTTAAAAAGAAAGCACTTCAAATACAGGAGCACTCCATATTTTTAGTGGATATTAGCAACAATTGACTTCCATCCCTTCTCCTGTATTCGAAAAGCAGAGAGAATAGTGCCAAGTCAGTTTATGATGTCTTAGTAATCTTGCCTTTAGACCAAGAGAATCAAGAAACCGTGCACACGTTCATACACGCTGCCATTAAATAAATTGATTAACTAAGGAAAAACACTTAAATAATTAAACTTCTTTGTACCTTTAAAAGTACTATATGAACTGCTTTGTCAAGCTGTTCAATTAATTCATGATTTGTTCATCACAATGCCTGTAATGTTTTAATTCATTGTCATATAAACACATGTTTATAGGGTTAACGGCATCGAAACAAGTGAACCACTTGTCATACATAGAACATAAACAAATGCAAGTTAATTTTGCAGGTCAAAAGTTTTTGCTTTTACTCCTTGGATCAAGATTGAGAAGAACTAAACTCTGCCACTGAAATCACGACCAAGAATTAAAGTTTAAAATGTCCTGCCATTGTATAATCTATTCTGTTGATTACATGGACTTTTGTTTCAGGCACATAAATCTCAGCCAAAGAGCCATTCCAGCAGTGTTCACCGCTACGACAAGGTGCGCGATGGTTCGTCAGATCCAACGCCCCCGTACAAGGTGCTGCGACGCTCTGATGAAAGTCCTGTTAGCAGACATGGCGATGCTACAGGACATGGCAAGGCAAAGCCCTCAAACGCAGTTAGAGGGAAAAATGGTAAGTCTGACCAAGTCAAAAGGAGGAAGGAAAAAATGCTACAAATGACTTCTCTATTATTAAGCAACGCTCAGATCTGTAAAGTTTTAAAATCGACCGATCTTTGCAGGGACCAATGGCTCTCCTCAAGAGAACTCTCACAACAACAGCTCCCACCCGTCCGACTTGCACACGACTCAAAGCAAGCCTGCAGAGAGAGTAAGATCTTTCTTTTGTTGTCTTCCTACAAGTAATTGGAAATAATCGGAACATGTGTATACATCTTCTAAACCATTCAGGGTGCATGAATTAGTGTTTACCGATTCACCTCATTTATATTTCAATGATTGTTTATGCTTGTTTGGTAAAAGTAACGGCATTTATAAACTGTGATGACTGTTGATGAAAAAATGAAAGATCAACTAAATATATGTAATGTATATGTAATGTATATGTAATGTTAGTTAACATTTGCAAAATATGGTACAAGGAAGTCTGATTAAAATGTGTGCTGAACACTTATTGAGGTTTATCTCATTAATTATGAGTATTTTTAGTTTTAGATGACTACAGTACTTTTAATGGTAAACAGTAAATAAGAGCATCAGTTAAAAACTCATCAGGATCGTTATATCTTGTACAGTAATTTGTGGTTGTGTGACATTCAAATACAAAAAGCTGAAAGAAATTATTTTAATTTCTTCTTGAGTAAAATGTTACTCACATTGACCCCCGTTTTACTGTAGTTGCTTGAGAAATAAGTATTACTGAGATCAAGGTTATCACAATTTCAACCTTTAGTAGTTGATGCTTTTTGATACCATGGTAACCAAAAAGCATATACTTTAAAGTACACAACTTTATTAAATAAAGAAATCCAACAGTAAATTGTTACCAGAGTATCTTGTGACAACCCTAACTCAGATTAACTCTTTATATTCATCCAGTTTTAAAGAACAGTGGCACCTCACGATGAAATTAATGACATGTACTCATCGCTGACTCGATATGTGCATTTGATATAGATGGTTAAAAATGTGTCGCAGAAAAGTTTCTGGAGTGTTATTCAAGTGCTACATCCTTCTGAACTAAAACTGTTTTGTGTCAAATCCCTCAATATCCAATTCCACTGTCTGTGAACACTTGTTTTCCTCGAGAGGACTTTTAATCTGGTCTCCGGTTCCTGTTCCGTTTTAAGAAAATAGAGGTTGTTATGAGCCGCATGCAGCTTTGCCTTGAAGCACTTGTAGTCCCAGACGAGCAGCACAAGAAGATAAGATCCTGTCTGCAGATCTGAAGTGGTTGTTAGAAGTTGAACGTCTTTTCCCGTCGTCCTGCTGGGATTGATATGTGATATGTGACTTGTCAAGTTTTCTTGTAGTCCAGGGCGAAACTATCTTTGTTGAAGTAGATGACGCTATCCTCGCACTGTATGTAAGATTGAGGATCATATATATTAACAACTTGTCACAATGGATATTAATAATATCTGAAAATATATTTACAAAATGTTACATGCTTTCCTGTGCTTGATTAAAATATTTGATCTCCCATTTAACCCCTTTGTTTGCCTTAAAAGTGAAATGTCTAACTAGAAATAACTGTCAAAAAAGTTTTGATAGAAACGGTAGGAGCCTTTCAGGTTAAGGGTTTTAACGTCACGTTATCGATGGATAGATAAACTTTATCAATCCCTCTGGAGATCTCCTTCTGGAAAGTGTTTGACTGTGTTTGCATCCGTCTTCATTTCTGACTCTGTGTCCCGGCAACAGGACCCAGCTGATGACTGGACGGAACACATCAGTTCTTCTGGGAAGAAATATTACTACAACTGCAGGACTGAGGTGTCTCAGTGGGAGAAGCCCAAAGACCTGCTGGAGAGGCAAGTTAATGTGAACACGTCCTACTTGATTCTCTGCCTCGTGGGAAATTGGTCTTTTCAACAATATTATTTTATTCTTTTGTTTCAGGGAGCAACGACAGAAGGACCCGGTTAAGGTGGCGACGAATAGTTTCCCCCGGGATATGGACTATAGACAAGAAGCCTTACAAGATAAAGCCACAAGTACGACTTTAATAAATTCCTGGTGTGTTCATTCCATGTACCTATCAGAAGATCAGTGTAGAGAAAAATAAATGAATGAAATGTTACTTGTCACTGATCTTCAGATTCAGTTATGGTAGTAAAGAAAACAAATTGAATGTATTCAACAGTTCCAGTGGATCCTAAAAAGTCTTGATGAATTTAATAAAAAATATTCAAGTCTTAAAAACCACAACACATGACAAGTACGATTCTACTTTTTATTAAAGTAAGACGGGAGTTGAGGACAGTTTTCAGAAGACATGAAACTATTTTATGTTTAAAAACAAAGCATTTAAGATCTAAGATGTTCCTGTACCTATATAAGTAATGCAACTTAAATTCAATTTCCATTGCTATTAAAATGTATTAGAACATCTTGATTTACAGCCTTAAGCTGTGGGAACCATGTGTAAGCATTTTTTAATTTGTCCCATCATGTCACATGTGTCAAACATCATTTTATGTGGCCTGCATGACAATCGAAACAAATCAAAGTAGATTTCATATTGTTCATATTGTTGACCTATAAAGATGTCAGTATTTAATATAGGATAAGTGACTGATGGGAAAGATGTCAACATGAATCAAACGGATGTTGAAAGAGGTCAAAGGCAAAGATAAATAAAATAAATGAGGCTAAAAGAAAAAAAATACATTCTGGCTTCTTTTGTGATTGACTTTGACACCTTCCTAACATGATTTTTATTGCTATTGTCTTGATAATTACCAATTGATTAAAATTCTCTTTTTGTCTTGAACACAGAAACCAGTTTAGGGGACCAGACCACAGCGTCCAATGCTGGCCATTTCTCCTCTTCCTCCCAGAGTTTGACCTCTGCTTCCAGCGCGTCATCTTCCACCACGACCTCCTCAACCACCACAACTTCTTCATCAACATCGTCCTCTACATCCACGACTACGGCTCAGTCGACTCAATCCGTGCAGTCGCCGGTCGCTCTGCTCCAGGACCCGGCCCTCCTGCACCAGCTGCTGCCGGCGCTGCAGGCCACGCTGCAGATGAACAACGGCAGCATGGACATGGCCAAACTCAACGAAGGTGAGAATGCTTGAATTTGTTTAGATTTTAATAGCTGGGTCTTTTTGTAAAATACACAAGAGCAAATTTTACATTTCACTCAAGTGGTTTTCTTTTTAAGATGAACAGTTTTTATTTGAGAAATGTTTTATTTAATGCTTTAAAGACTTGGCTTATTGCTAAAATAAAAGGCACTTTCTTACACTCTCACACTCCTTCTCAATTAACTCATTGCTTGAACTAAATGGTAATACTTAATTAGAAAGCTTTTGTTTTGCCGGTCAGAAGTTAGTTACATTTTTCACTTATTTAAGTGAACAGCATGTATCTGAACTCGCAAACTCAACATTGCACATAAGGGGTTCATCCGTCTCACAAAACCCTCTCAGTAACTGACCTGAACAGATCCCATAATACTTTGCCGCCCAGCCATCCAATTGCAGCTATCAATCACTTTTAACATGGCAATATAGACGTCAAATTTGCATTTGTAGAGGTTGATCAGCCGTCACTAAACGGAGTGATGTGTAGAAAGACATCGTGGGAAGTTCACCGTTTTGGCAGCATTAGGAATGTATATATTCGATATGCATCTTGATACATCGCCAGTAATGCGACTAGATGCAGAGAAATTGCTTATCTGTTTGATAAATCCAAGTCATGTTAAATTGAGATCAAAAGTATTGTTGTTCGCCCATCCATCTTCATTCAAGTTTGTTGTCTTGTAACTTGGACGCAGTGGTGTGTTTAGGGTGCCTCGGAAATCAATGTTACTATTGCATTTGCCGATGAAAAAAGGCTGGAGTCGATGCATCGTGAGTTCCACCGCAAATGAAATCCGATGCACCTTGAATCTACCGATGCAGGCTCGTCTTGCATATTTGTATCGATGCACCGATATGAATCTCCACATCCCTAGTTAGCACCACAAGTAAGGTGGGTGTCGTAATTGGTAACTCCCACCAGGTTCTGGCCTAGTGAATCTGCTGTTCAAAGATCTCTTTGTCAGTGAGGACAATGAAAATTACCTTTTTTTTTTTTTTACAATATATTCAAATATTAAGTACTTTTTGTAAAAAATAAATAAAAATAAAATAACAATAGTCTGTGTTTTCTTTATTGAACGGATCTTTTGGGGGTCATTGTGCTTGGAAGATGTAGCTGTTGTGAATATTTATGTATTAATCAATTTGTCTGCGAATGGCCATTATCTTATTATATATCAGGTTAATTAAAAGTTAAAACTGCAGGTTCTTATCCTTGTGTTTTTATTACCTTCTCTCCAGAGTTTATATAACTTTCTCTCTGTCTTCACTAACTCGCCGTGTCTTTGCTCTCCTCTCCTCGCAGTCTTGACGGCTGCCGTCACCCAAGCTTCCTTACGGTCTGTGCTTCACAAGCTCCTCGCTGCTGGACCTGCTTTCAACATCACTGCTCTGCTCTCAGCTGCTCAGCACTCCCACCAAGGTACGCCCTCCGTCAGTCTGTGTTGTTGGATTCTGTTTGATATTGAAGTGAATATCTCATTTTATTTATGAGAAAATAAGTGATTTTGATGTCGACCTCTGACCTCTGCAGCCCAGCACTCCAGTCAGTCGCCTGTGTCCCTGACATCAGACGCGTCATCACCGCGGCCTTACGTCTCGCCACGGAACGGTACCCCGCAGAGCAACCAGAAGACGCATTCCGGCAACACGCCATCACAAACCAGGGTGAGGATTCAAACCAAAGTCGCATGATCCACAGATTAAACTACATAGAATAAAAGTTTATTGAACAGCAACTGATTTTGTTCCTGTTCGCTCTGCAGGGCAGCGTGTCTTCAGCTAAGCCAGCACCTCTGGCTCAGACCACAGACAAACGCCTGGAGGATCCCAGAACTCTCCAGCAGAGAAGGTGAGCGTACTCTTGATCTGCAACTCAAGCATGTTGAGCCTTTTGATTGACAGATTCAAGCTCATAAATCCCTTCGACTTGTATATAATTAATTTTACAGAATATTAAAGGATTGAATACAAAAATGTATATAAAATATATTCAATAAAACCTAAAAACAAATATTTTAATGATACAAAATTGAATAAAAAATAGTATTTTCCCTAGATTACTTCTGTGATTAAATATTTTTTGAAGAAAACGAAATAAAAACAATGTACCTTTAATTTAAAATGGCAATTTGAATTTACACATTGAAAAACCTATTTGAAAATAAACTAAAAATACTAAGTACTTGGTTACAAAAGTAATCAAGACAAAACATTTGTGTACAAAAAAAATACTTAAGATAAAAATACTGAAGTTAATTTTTTATTTGTTAACATATTTCATTACTTTTAGCTTTATTCGTTTAATACATTTTTTTGTTTCCTCATGATTCCAGTACTTTTAAGTGGCTACTTTAAATGAAACGCACCCTTTTACACACTTTACATTTGATTATCATGTGTTGCAAAAAAGCCTATATAGTTTTAGTAATGTCATTACGATCCATGTTAATATTTCTTGTTTTCTGGATGTTTGCTCCGTCAGTCAGGAGATCTGTTCAGGGTCCAGTGTAGCTGGCGCCGCGTTGCCGCACACGCCCTCCGGTGGCAGCCAAAGCCAAGCCGACACCCCCAGTACCTTCACCCCCACACTGGCAGCTCACTTCGATGAAAACCTCATCAAACACATTCAAGGATGGCCTTCAGAGAACACTGAGAAACAGGTATTTATTTAATGTATTTATTTTGATTCAGCTTCATTTAAATGCAGTTTATAAAGGAGTCCTTCACCATCATATTTACAAGTATATAAACCCAAAAGGTAAACTTATCCAATTGGCTGCTGGTTATTTCATAATCTCAACAGTATTCTTCACACTCGTATGAAGTTTAAAAAAATATGATTTAATTAATAATTCCTCAACAAGTTTATATTGAATTGTTGTAATATGTTGTTTGATATTAGTCTACATCCTCTAGCTCTATGGAAGTCGTCGCTCGTTGCATAAACCTGTCTCTTTGTCATTGACATAAGTCATAGCTGAAATATTATGTTTTATTTTTTAATTTATTTAAAATTATATATTCAAAATCTTTAACCTGCTATATTTAATGATCTGAGAATTTGTCAACAACAACAATCAATAGATATAGAAAGAAATGAATTAACTAATAAATAATTTAAAAAGGATTAGCAAACGTGGATTTAAACAGTATAGAGTACGACCGTGATAATAAAGGATTACAAGGAAGACGCAGCTGATTCAATGCTCTTAATTTGAAAGACATTTATTTCCTCCTAATACATTTTTGGAATGATCTTCCTCTCTCTTTGCGCTTGATGTAGTCTACTGACTCTTAAGATGTTTTTATTTGTTCAGGCTTTTCCTTGAATTTCTGGAACTCCTGTTGTGTTATCAGTTTTATCTTGATCTTTAAAGTATATACTTTATTGAATATTGTTTTGATTGTTTAAACGCTTTGTGACCCTGGTCTGGAAAAGCGCTATATAAATTCAAATGACTTACTTACTTACTTACTTAAATGGTGTTTGGGTAATTTATCGTTAAGTTTAGCAAGAACTCTCCAGATTTAATTTTGGTTCAAGAGTGAAGAATCCAGAGCGACGGTGAATGTTGCAGTAGATGTCAGCGCTGTATTTGTATTAAAATGTTGTTAAGAGACTTGATCAAGCGTTGCTGTCCAACTTACTACCTTTAGTTTTAAAAGTCTCCGCCTCAATGGAGGTGTGACGTAGTTTGTGGAGGCTCATTACCTCAAGCTTTGCCACTTTTCACTGCGGTTGTATTTCCGACCAGTGAAACTAAATAAGACCCTTACAAACATTAAACTTTAATGGTTAATCACATCAGCCAGACTGTGGAAAACCAAGACAAATAAACGTATCCGTGAGCATTATTTCGGAGACATTCAGAGATACAGCAACAGGCGTCAATTGCATGTACCAACGCAGCAAGAACCAAAACCCGAGTCGAGTCACGTTCTGCTCCCAACAGGCGGCTCGGTTGCGCGAGGACTTCCACAACATGGGCAGCCTGTACATGTCGGAGCTCTGCACGGAGATGAAGAACCTCCGCTCGCTGGTCCGAGTCAGCGAGATCCAGGCCACCTTACGGGAACAGAGGTGAGCGAGGCGCCGCCGCCGCGGCATCACGTCCGCTAATGCCTCTCGTTTTATCTTTAGGATCTTGTTTCTGAGGCAACAGAGCAAAGAGCTGGACAAGCTGAAGAACCAGAACTCCTACATGGTCTGAGGACTTGAGCAGAGACTCTGGGAGTTTTAACACGAGCAGAGGAGACGCGGTCGTCCTCATAGAAGGATTGAAGGTGGCATCATTCTAAACACAGTTTTCCTTTTTTGTTTTTTAAGTTGTCAAGTGTCATCACACGAATAAAGAGTTAAGACCAGTGTCAGAAACCTTTTAAAGACGGACCTGAAGCTCCTCGCAGCACCTTTTTCTTTTCTTTTTTGGAAGCTGAAACCGGGATCTTGTGTGTCGTACTGGGTTCTTTTGTTTACTGGTGTGATTTGATGTGTAGTTGTCAGGAAAAGCTATCAGTCAGTGTGTGAAGATTCGGAACATTAACCGTTCTGAAGACGGCCCGCGAAAAACCCGCCATCTTAAACCGATGGTCGGCGTTACCGGGTCTCCACGTTACTAATTTCTACTCATTCTTCTCGTCAGCGGCTTCTCAACCCGGATTGATTTTTAACAGACACGAGTTCACAGACGCCTCATGCAATTCTTTTGAAATATTCCGAGCGTTCCATGTCCCGACTGGCGTGCGTAATTGGTTCCTGTGGTGCAAATTAAGCGGGACGTTTTTCACAAGTCATGCACTCCACTGTCTTTTCAAAGCCATCTCTTGAACAGTGTCAGCGGACCTGCTTCTTCTTCTACTCATCTGTAGCCCTGCTGAACATTCTCTTCACCATTCTTTAATCCTCCTTTTGAATCTCACGGGGGCGGGAGGGAGGGGGGGGGGGGAGATTCCATTCCTTTTGTGCAGCATAACATTTTCTTTTTGTTCCAAAAAAAAAGTGACTGAATTTTCTGTAAATTATTGTTGCACAAGCTTGGTTACGCATTGTCTTTGTAGATGGAAAAGATAGTTTTTTTGTTTTTTTTAACGTCACTGTTCAGCTTCATTTTTCTGACTGACTTCAGTCTGATTCGGCTTTTAAAGGGTCCAGTGAAGTTGAGGTGGTGTATACTTTTCTTTTTCTTTTTTTTTATATGGAACAGACGGGTGGCGTTGATGACATCTGTCACATTTTCTCTGTTGTTTTCTTTGAATAGTTTCCACCAGATTTGATGGGTAAAACTTTCTGTTTTGTTTAGGGGGATGGATGGGTGGGTGGGAATGCGCTAAGGGCTTTGTATTCTATAAAATATGAGAATAAAGTATTATACCACAACTTCTTTAAGCCTCTCAATTCATTCAAAGAGTATTTTAGGAACCATTTTTTTTGTTGTGATTCATTAAACAAATTTAAGGCTTCATCAAGCTAGATGGGCTTTTTATTAAAGGTTTTTAACTTTACTTTTCCTTAACTAATAAGTAAATTGGCAAAATAATTTTAAATTGTGTTAAAATGGTGATATATTCCTCACCTTAAGCTGGAAATATCCTGCGTTAAAATGTTGAACATGAATAATCTTAAAACGCTTTCGTGAAGCTTTGGTTAATTGCTACAGTAGAGCAGTTCCATGTTTATCCACTAGATGGTGGCAGAGGCCACTTTCTTTAATTCTGGATCTTGAGCAGAAAAGAAACAAATTACGAAATTATTTTGTTACTTTATCCTTCAATGGACGTTATTCTATAATAAGAAAAATATATAAGTCAATGTTTGGGATTGAATAATTAAGACTCAAACGTCCTACCCATAACTTTTCAAGGTGCCCCAAATATTTTTGGTGAGTCAAAATGTATAAATATATATTTTTATGTAGAAAGTTGTTTTTTATTTAATTAAAAATGTTTTTTTGTAATTGACGCAATTTTTTTGTTAACTAAAATGTTTTTTTGTTTTTTTTTTAAGCAATTTTTTTTAATTGAAAATGTTTTTTGGAATGAAGCAACCTTTTTCGGATTTAATTTTTCTTTTATTGAAGCAACTTTGTTTCAATTAAAAAAAAAATGAAAGCCAGCGGAATGGTCGGTGTGGAGAAAGCGACCCAAGTGGCTCATCTGAGCGAGCAGAGTAAAAAAAACAAAGAGTTGAAATGCGATCTGATTGCTCAATAAATGCTGTGAAAAACAAAGTTTCACATCACATGAGCAGGAAAAGAGAGCGATCAGCATCAGTGGAGAAGTAAATGTAAAATTAACGACCAAATTAAGTGCTCGCACAGGAAAGAGGAAATGTGCCCAGATGCAGGAGATGTAACAAAATGGGACATTTTAAGGGTGTTTGCAAAACTAAAGTGGTGATAGAAATAACAACTGTGTCAGAGAAGTTCAGACCATGAAGAAACATTTTCCTTAGGTGCTGTGCAAGAGAAGCAATGATTGATCAGCAGGACTCAGATGATCAGTGTGTCATGTGTGTTTACCAGTGACATTCTTTGACACATATCACTAATATGTTTAATACAACCTTCAGCAAACAACAAGACAAGCTCCTTGAAAGGTCTTTGAAGTGTTCACCTGCGAGAGGAACCACTTGCAAAGTATTGGACTTTGGGAGGTCCAGGACAAAGCCACGCCCTCCTATGCCCCCAGAGATATTCCGAAGACTGATGACAGCCCTACTGAAAAAAAACATGATGGAGTTGTCACAGTAATGGATGATGTTCCTGTGTACGCTGCGAGCGAGGAGGAGCATAATCTGCGTTTGAACGAGGCGTCGAGGACCATCAAACGTTCTGGGTTGAAGCTGAACAAGTCCGAGTGTCACTTTGGATGTTCAGAAATCAACGACTTTGCTCACATAATCCGCGAAAGCGGAATAAAACCAGACACAAGCAAGGTGAAAGCTATTATGGATGCGACTCATGACATTCAATGCAACAGTTTTCCACATTCCAGGAAAACGGCTTATCTTAGCTGGAATGGAGAGTAGAGAGTAGTGAACTACTGCA
Organism: Callionymus lyra; assembly: GCF_982586985.1. Taxonomy (NCBI): domain Eukaryota; kingdom Metazoa; phylum Chordata; class Actinopteri; order Syngnathiformes; family Callionymidae; genus Callionymus; species Callionymus lyra. The sequence continues at coordinate 6,554,344 of NC_141833.1, forward strand.
TAAGATACATTGAGATTGCACACTTACCTTCCATATCAAGTCTTCAAGTCATCAAAAGACTGACAAGTATCTTTGCCAGGTGGAGAATAGCAGAAGTTTTCAGTGAGTGACAATGGTACCATTTTCATCCTCTGTGTTCAGAGACTTCAGCAGAAACTATAGGTTTGATCACAAAACTGTCAGCCCCCCATATTACCCCCGGGCAAATGGAGCGGCAGCAAAAGCTGTTTTTAAAAAAACCAAGCGGATTCTGAAGCAGTCCGACCCATGCCTGGCTCTGATGCAGCTACTCCTATATCAGCTACAGGTGCAAGACCAGCCCAGCTGATGTTAGGTTGTCAGATCCGCACCACTGTCCCCATGCTAGAGAAGAAACTACAATCTGATCCTGTGGACCAAGTTCCGATGAGAGATTCTCGAGGCTAAGCGAGCATGAGTTCTTCTGCAATCGCAGGAAACTCTGCAGGCCCACTGGTGCCACTAGAACCAGGACAGAAAGTCAGAGTCCGGCTGGACAGGGAGGAGGATCGGAAGACTCCGGTGCAGTGACGCCTCGGAACAGGAAACACCTGCAGCTGATTCCAGACCTCAACGTGAAGACTGGCTGCTAAGCCAGTTCCCAGAGAAGTAAGGTCACCATCAGGGCCTGATCCAGAAACTGTAAGCAGACTGACCTCTAGAGGCCACAAAGTTAGACTTCCTCTGAGGTGCAGAGAGACATCAAATGTTTGTTAAATGTGTTTCAGGTTCCATAAAGTGTTGGAAGACCTTTGACATTTGAATGTTTGTTTAGGACGGGTGATTATTAGGGGCAGAATAATCCCTACACCACAATCGACTGAGGTCAGTCTACCCCAAAGTCCTAGAGATGTTACTGTTATGTCAACTTATACTTTATGAAAAAAAAAGTATTATTAAAATGTTTAATATCTCTACAATAACTCAAAGAAGGGAGACATTATACGTGGATGTTTATGTGTGTTACCGTGGTAACGGTGAGAGGTCACACAGAATGAGAGCGAATGTGTGAATCAATGCGAGCACTTGGATCATAGACATAAGTTCCTGCAACTATATCGACTGGATCAAGACAGTATAAGATAGCATTGTACAGAAAACATACTTCATAATCATTTTCAAGTGTTTTACGAGCCAACCTTGGAAAGATCTTCTGAAAGAATCTTGGGAACACAAGGCCATCTTTTCGACTTTAATTGACGGCAGAAGTTCTGGCGAGTGACGCCCGGTTCCTCACAGGAGGACCGTGGAGATCATTGTCACCTTACATAACAACCAATATTTCTCCACGCCAGCGGTTGATGGATGGATCCCATCGCAGCCGTCTTCGATTCTCGGGCGGTTCGTCAGCCCCGGCGCAGGTTAAAGGTCGTTCTCATCTAGCCTCACCTTCTCCACGCTTTTGCTGGCGTTCCCTCCAGGGACTCGACCACGTCTTTGCAGAACTTGAAGAAGACATCTGTCAAAGGGTGCAAGACAAGGGTGGGGCGGTTGGAGTGCGGCCCCTGTGCTAGAGGGGGGGGGGATAACGGCGCTGATTACCTGTCATTCTATATTTATCGCTGTCGCACATTTATTTATGAGACCCCCTGTTTCAAGTGAGACGGCTGTGAGCGCCCCCATTAGCCCCATTTCTAAATCCGCAGCCCCCCCCCCCCACTCGTCAATTAGCTGGAGTCCCTCGTTGACCAACCTTTGTCCTCGCCCTTTTTTTTTTACCTCACCCCTTCTTGTTCCCTCCAGGCTCGTGCTGCTCCGGTGCCTCCGTTGACCTCCACACCATCACAGCCGGGGGTAAGTAAAGGGGTGACTTTGACAAACCCGAATGGAAATTGAAACCTCAAAGTTTTTAGTTTAGCCTCATTATTGTGTTTTTCAAAATTACATTTTAAGAACCATTTAAGTGCTCGAATGAGAAAACACCTATACTAGTATTAAGTCAAAGTATTTGACTTTAACCGAGTCGAAGAACATGCGTTAAGAGCTCAGAAAAAAAAGAAAATAGAATTAATAATATTAAATTAAATCTAGAAAACATTTTCAATTACATTCTCATCAAAAATTTGACCTATTTCCGTTACAGAAAGTTGTAATAATGGCAAAAAAGAATCAATGTATATATCACAGTACAGATTGTAATCCAGTAGGATCTAGAATCCTACTAGTACTGATTGGAATTCCAAGATGGGCTACAGCAGTAGAAGACCACTCCTGTCAGCTGAGAACAGAAAACCGAGGCTTCAATTTGAACAGGCTCACCGAAAATGGACAATAGGAGATTGGAAAAATGTTGCCCTGGTCTGATGAGTCTGGATTTCTGCTGCGACATCGGGATGGTAGGGTCAGAATTTTGGGTCAACACCATGAAACTATGGATCCATCCTGCCTTGTATCAACGGTTCAGGCTGGTGGTGATGGTGTGATGGTGTGAGGGATATTTTCTTGGCACTCTTCGGGCCCCTGAGTACCAATTGAGCATCGTTGCAATACCTGAGTATTTTTGCTGACTGTATTCATCCCTTTATGACCACAGTGTACCATCTTCTGATGCTACTTCCAGCAGGATAATGTGCCGTGGTGTAGCTTATAAAGTGGCCGATGAGTGTATATACAGTATATAAACATAATTACCCATATATATTGAAATAAAGTCGGGCATTAAGGATGGAAACCTTAAACTATCCTCTCTGGGTTCACAAAGTAAACAACTTTAGCTACTCAAGCCACCACCTTTTCTTTCAAAAGAAAAAAAAACATAAATTTACTTTATTAAAAAGAAGAAATATCATTTTTTTCATTATTTCCACTAGAGGGAGCCATCTTCACTTTTACCACGAATAACGTTAATTTCTTTCTCAGTGATGCAAATCATTATCAAAAACGATTCTTATTTTGCCTTAAACAATGTTTTGATTTCATGAAGAAAAAAAATCTACAACAACCAAAGTGGAAATCGTACGACACATTGTGTTTACTTACCATGTTTCTGATCAGATTGAATCTATTCCTCAAAGCTCTCACCAGCACTTCTTGAGTTACTGAAATGTATAAGTACATATACAAGTTTAAGCACTTTAATAAAAACAAAAATATACTATACTTTTCTATCATATTTAAATTTGTTTCTTCAATAATAAACAAGAGAAAATCCTTGATTATTTTGAGCAAAAATATTATCACATCTCATTTATAGGAGTTAATTGTCATTAAGATTTATGAATTGCTAACAGGACATCACTATAGAAAACTACGTGCTTAAGCTAGCAAGGGTGAGAACCATGTGTGAAAAATACATTATTCATTAGAATTTTTTTTTTTTTAAAGTAAATATGAACAGAAACTTGACAGGAAAAGTTAAAAATATCAGCAACATTGGATGAAATAGTTTGATGTGTGACTGTGTGTGTTGCTTTTCGTGCACACAAATACATACTTTCCTTTCAGCAAACATTGTCCGTCAAGATGTTAACAAACTAAAGCCTCAACAAAATGGAATCACACAAACAACCTTGTCACAAACAAGAGGTTGTTTTTTTTTTTGGTTTAAGTTGCTTCCGTCCAGTCACATCTGCAGCAGCCATGACCCAGTTGACTGAAAACCTGCACACATCGTCACCCATAACCACTGACCCGTCAAATATCCGCATTGGGGGGAAATCAGTGTTTGATTCGAGAGGAGCGTTGAACTCAATTCCAAAAGCCCTGAGCTGACAATACTACCGCCACTCGCTATAATGGAAATGAAAATGCCACGACTCGGTGCTTCACAGTCCGACTGTAAATATTAGCGCCAATTCAAACCTGGAAAATGGACCGACATCATCAATTATTATTCAACTTCAGACTCCCATCATCAGTCGTTCCCTCACTCAAAATATGATTTTAAGGCGAAATGTATTTCTATGACGTCCAAGTTCTGCTCAGAAAATGGAAAGTTGAGACAGATGGTTTGTCTCTATCTATTTATAAATAGACACGATCTGGAGCTTGTAATCCATGTGTTTGTGTCTCCTCGTTTTGACTATTTTAATAGTTTATTTTTGTGTCTAAACAAGAAGTATCTGTCTCGCCTGCAGTTGATACAAAACTCTGCAGCAAGAATCCTGACTCGCTCTAGTAGAAGAACTCACATTTCCCCGATCCTTAAAACTCTTCACTGGCTGCAGGTTTCCTTCAGGATAAAAAGGCAAAAAAGGGGGTTTACATCTGAAAAAAACGGAAACTTCGAAGAAATGAAGTGAATATATCTATATTTTTTGATTAAAAATGTTGTGTTTTAAACTTGTTAAATGACCAATTTTAACTGCATGTAAAGTTTCAACACTCATCTTTCCGTCTTTATTTTATTCTTCTCTTTAGAACAGAGGTGTCCAAACCTTTTTCAAGGAGAACCACCAGACAAGACAACCACAGAGAGCCAAATGTAAACAGACCAGGAGCCCTTAATCAGAACTTCAAAATAAAAGCTCCTACTACATATTGGACCAGACAGAGAAGATAAAAAAACCCCATCATTTTCTTAATGTTTTCTTTTTGTTTACAATTTTAGCATCCAGACTTTTAAGCTTCACTTTGTTTTGTTTTCCTGTGATTTTGTCAAAAAAACAAGGGATATTTAAAAATCCTTTGTTTTAAAAGTTAAAACTATTTTATATTCTTGGGTTAAATAATATCTTGGTTAAATAATATAAAAAACTAAGAGACATTTAATAATTAAATAATACAATTTTTTTTTTCAATGTAAAACTTGATGTTTTAATAATAATCCAAATCCTAATTCACAACATTTTCTTGACTCTTTATACCATAACTAACTGATGTTCCACTACGAGATCCACACTTCATATTTTACATCAAAAGTTATGCTTCTGGTGCCTAAAATGTAAAAGTTTGTGTCCCTGAATGGCTCATGTTTTCGCTGAGACATGCAGTACAATGCGGCAGAAGTTTAAGTTAATTTAAAATTATCAAATGTCACCGAGCGGCGCCAAAGGACGCAGCAGAGTTTGAGATGTTTAAAACAACAATTATATCTGGCGGGAGCACACCGGCCCTAAAACCACACCACAGAAATGAAAGCTCAGAAAAGGTCGAACTTTAAGAGAAGTTACTTTCGGAGTCGGCGAAAACCGGAAAAAAGGGTTGAGATGAATTAGCTCTTAAATATGATCCGGTTATAAAGCAACGCACAGAACAATATTAGCTGAAGGACGATCTGTACGTCTTCATCACTAATCTTCATAACAATTCAAGAAGTAAACAAAAGCAGCTGCCTCTTTATCGTTCGTCATCTACAAGACCTCCAGATTGACTTGGCAGCTGAGAAGTGTTTGCGAGCCAGAGAAGCATGAAAGGCTCTATTGACGATGAAAATCATTAACTCTGCTGGAAAACAAGGCCGTTTAGATCTGAATCAGATTCTCATTTGTACTGTGACATCGAGGTCTGTGGTCGAGGCAGGTCCTCTCAGGTTCTCTTCATTTTATCTTTTAAGGCTTTACTCTAAATTACTGTCTTTTTTGATGCTCAACACTGAAAGAATCTTCGTGGAGCAATGTCAAATTAATTTCAGTTGCATTGATTATTACTGTCTGACATGTGTTTAAAAAACAAAGAGTGGATTTTCTCCAAAGTAGCATTTGCCTTTAAGTTTAAACACTTGTTCAGTCAAATAAACTCTGAAAATTAAAAAAAAAAAAACAGTCTTTACTGATTCAGCATCATAGTCAGTCTTTAAAAAAACAATGTATGCATGTAAGCCATGATTTTCCTCCGGAAAAGACAAAGCAAAGATTAAGCAAAGAATAAATTACTTGCTCAGAAAATGTCTCCAGGAAATGTAATGTTAAAGATACACATTTATAAATGTTTTAGTTTGAAAAGTAAAACTGAAATAAGAGTTTACCTTCATCCACATTTATGTTTGTACTCAATTTGGAGAAAACTTTTTTTCATATCCGGGATCCAGAGTTTTCTATCAAACCAAACCTGCATTCATATAAGTTTAAATGGACTAAAGTGGCGGAAGTAAACATAGCAGATGAAAAGTGGCGTTGCGATAATTACGTTGACATTTTACAGTACTTCCTAGACTTACGCTTAAATATCGCTTTTTTTTCTCCACGATACTATGGATAATATTTTATTTTTGTGGCTTTCAAATCACATTTTATTTAAATCATAATGATTTTATGGTTTACATTTCAATAAAGTGTGTTTAAAATAAAACATTTTTATAACCTACTTTTTAACTTTTTTTTTAAATTGAGTTAGTTCATTTTTGTGTTGCAATTAAAGTTCCAGTTAGCAGTCATTATCCTCCACCGCTAATGGAATCTTGTAAGATGACCGAGGACGAGAGGATACAGTCGACTCCAGCAGTTTTTAAAGCTGATATTTGGACATATTTTGGTTTGAAAACAAATGAAAACAGTTACAACTTCGTCAAGAGTCATGTGGTCTGTAAATTCTGCAACACCAGAGTTAAGTTCTCGGACAATACTACAAATATATCCTTGTTCCTACAGTATCACTATATACCGTATCCTTGACCCTGTATTGTGATTGGTATCCGTCAGTACACATAGTAGTGTATAATTGTGTCAGTTCATGATCTGGAATGTATGCTTGTGTGCTGCATTGAGAAACATAATTTGATTTATATAGCTAAGAAAATATTAGTCTCATCGATTGTATGAAAGATAAATAGGAAAACGAATAATGGAGTCTGTATACATTTATTTTTAGTTAAAACATGACAATTATTTTGATTTATTTTAAACTGGGAGCTTCCAAAAGTCAACGGACATGCTTACCACCAAAAACTGACAGTATCGTAATAGCAGATTCTTGACAATACACACTCCTACTTCCACAGTTACAGTTAGCAAACCCGATCCATCCCAGAATAATTCTAAAGAAGCTCCACTAAGATGTTTGTAATAACACATCTAGGTACATGGAAATGCAAGTTAATAATCATGACAATTTTCCCCTAAAATACAATGAAGTCACTGTCAAATAAACCATTAAATATTTCACTTGTGTAAAATGTATGACCTTGGAGAATTCAAAACAGTCTTTTAAGCAGAACAAGTGAGTAAAAGTTGCATATTTAACTGTGTCCCCACAGACACGGAGGTGGTTTGAATGTTAATAACGCCCAACAATCAAGTCAAGTTTGTGCTGCTATAGGTGGCCGAGTGGTCAACTAAATTAACTATTGATCCTCTGTGAGCTGTGAGCCCACAGGAACAAACGTGCATGTGTGTGTCGAGGTGAGGAAGACGAAGGCTTTGGTCGATTGTACTCAGCTTTGCTTTCCTTTTCCTCCTCCATGCAGATCTCTATTGTCCACCGCATCCCTCTAGGACTCTTCACGAAGTCCCCTATCAGGGAACTTTTAGGAAAAATCGATGTGATTCCTGATTCGTCTGACGAATTAAAGTATAACCCTTGATGTTCAAGGCCAACCCGGGATGGACGTCGGGCTCAATCTTCCGCATGGTTTGACAGCTGCAGCGTTACATGGACACGTATAGAATGTTTTATTGCGGCCTCTACTCAAACTCTGCATCCTCCCGTTGACGCCTGTCAGCCTGCGTGTTCATTTTCAGGTGATGGGATGCATTAGGGAATCTCCCGTGGGGCCGGCAGCACGGTCCTGGTTAAACGTTGAGCGCACACTTTTGGCTGTCGCTAACAATTCTCTATACACTTCCTGTCTGCTTCGCACACCCACGTTTGCTACGTTAACTTACCTTGACATATGCTAACCAAGTTGGTCTTTAATTCATGGCACAACTTTTGGCGTCTATAAGTACTTTTAGAACAATTTCAAGAGCAATAGATATTAAGATGCACCAACTCAATTCAAAATGAAAAGATATTTGGCCGCACTAATCTATAAGCCGCCGACATTTTATCAGAAGATAGAAACACAGAAGATGTTACACCAAAATCTTTACCAGTAACAAGGCAGTTAAACTTAAGTAGACGGTTAAATAGAAAAAACTAGTATAACGGATATTTTTACGTTTCCTTTTATTTCCTTTAAAAGCTTTTGTCGTCTGCGTTGAGCCTGTTCTTTACGCTGCCGTCTCTAACGTTTCGCTGGTTATTTTTTTTATTTCAACGTGCTGAATCTCTTTTTCCTTCTTCAACACCAAAATCGATCATCTTTGACTTATAACGAGTAAATTGACAAAAATGTCGAACAATCCTCGTGTTTTTCTTGTTTAGAGGGCGGTTAGCTTTCAGCTTTTGGTGCGTATAAGCAAACTCTTGTTTTACAAAACTTACCTTTTCCATCCGTCTGTGCTGCTACGGCGCCTCCTGGAGGCCATTAACCCTTAAATATCCACTGAAAAGCTGCCTTGTAGTTTAGACCAGGGATCTCCAAACCTTTTTTGTACCGTGGACTGGTTACTGTCAGGACTCTATTTAGAAAAAAGTAAGAAAAACACCTTCTAGTAATAATCAGTAAAAACTGAAATGTTATAATTTTCTTCTGTTCGGCCCAGAAACAAGTGTCTCACGGACCGGTACTGGTCCACCGACCATTGGGTTAGGAACCACTGGTATAGAAATGCAGAATGTTAACTTTGGTGTTTAAGGTTAAGCTCTGTTAGTTAGCTGATGCTAGCTAGCCCTCATTTTGTCAGTTTTTATCAATAAAATATTTGAATGAGCTGCAAATTGTTCAATTTGACAAACGGATCCTGCTCTGATATATTTGCAGTTACTCTAAATGAGATTCAGTTTAAAAGTAAGATTTAAGTAAAAAGTCACAACTAGTTCTTGCATTTAGCAGTTGAACACACGCAGCTAATAATACAATTATTACGTCTCATTCTTAATATTCTTAACATTTTCATGTATTCTTTAATTAGGTTCCTAAAGGGACTTTCGCAGCACGGCAGACCAGATCGGAAACTACAATATGCAAAAAACTAAGACATAGAAATCCCACGAGAAGCTGTTTAGGGTCTGTCCCTGGATTCTTTGCTTCCCGCCATGATGCTGAGGGAAAAACACAGCTCATCCCTTCAGCCTCCTCTCTGCTGTGGTGCTGAATAAATAAGAAGAGGATTAGGCCGAAGAATGAATTAGTGGGTCCATTTCCACGTCCCTATAGGTCCTCATTAGAGCTAATCCTGTCATCTGCTGTCCTGGCTGACGATCCCGGCTGACGATCCCGGCTGCTCTTGACTAAACTCAGGAAATTCCTGTCAAACTAGCATCTACGGAGCTAAATCCAGCCTTGAATGGACAGTTCATTTGCACCAAGACAAATGTTACATTTGCTCGGGGGAAGATTTCACTCCAAGTTATCATCGTACACGTCCATCACAGCAGCTGAGGACGAACTATTATTGTTGCCATTTTAGAAATTAAAATAATTATACTCAATTATAAATTCTACGTTATACAGTGTCTGGCAGAGAATGAGGGCAAATCGAAAAAAGGAAAGTTGGATATTGCATATTTTAATATGTTACTACTGACAACCTTTCAAAATTCAAGTTTGAAAACACACCGTGACATCTTCTATTCTTTTTAAAAATAGTAGAAAGAAAAGGCAAAGAATACGGAAGAGGACGTTAATATAACCTCAAGAAGGCCTCATGTATGAATAGTGCTGTCGGACAAAAAAAACAAAACATGTGCATGTCGTTTTCCACATAAAATTTCATACGTTTTAAAAAATGTAAAGAGCAACAAGTTAGAAGGTATTGTACACGAGTACAGCGTACTGCTCAGCCTCACTGGTCATGTTGAGAAGTGTTTATATCAGAGACACATTAACAAACAATATTGATCATGATTAAACGTGGATATTAAATTATTCACAAACTTATAAACATGTTTTTCAGTCATCAAACTGAGGATCCATATTTATAAGTTATGTTATGTCAGTCGGTCAAGCCAGTGATGTCAGGGTGCGGAAGGAAACCCAGGAGCAGAAAGTGTTTGTTCGTCAAAACAGACAGTTTTATTAGGAGCAGGCAGAGGGATCGTCACAGGTAGTCCAGGTAACAGGTACGATATCCAAAAAACAGGTCAAGGGCATAGGCAGGCAGAAAAACGAGAACACGTACCAGGGGTTCAAACCGGGAAGGCAAAACAAACTCGAATCGGAAGTCTAAAACGTGAAACACGGACTAGACAAACACGGGACAGCAAGTGTGATGAACCGACAAAGACTGAGGGAGAGTGAGCAGAATATGAAGCTGCAGAACGGGAGAACACAAGACAGGTGGAGACAATAACACTCAGCAGGGGGAGGGACCGGAAAGGAAACTCATGTGCTGTGTCTCAAATCGCATACTACTCTTAGTATACTAGAAGTTAGTATGCATCAGTTTTGTGTACGTACTAACTAGTACACAAATTCTCCACAGATGGTATATCTCAAATCAAACACTGCTGCTACACACTAAACGGAAATCACGTGACAGCTTCTTCTTCTACTACTTTTCAACGATGGTTTCAACCAGCTGTTTGAACGCTATCGCCACCTGCTGGCAGCACGTTTTGCAAGTTTGGAAAAATAAATAAAGAAAAAATATGAGAATCGAAATATTCGGGAGATATTTAAGCTGGTATCCGCACCGAAGACGTGTCATCCTTCTACTGCTGGCCTGTAAGTATATGTATATATATGCATTTATATATGACGTGACTTCTGTTTAAAACGTCACTAAGATGGCGGCTGTTTAGTGTGGTTAGTGTCCATCGAACCATACTCAGTTTTGTGGGCGTGTTAGTACGCCAATTTAGTGTGCATGCCGCACTAAATTTTGCATACTAAGAATTGAGACGCACTAACGCACTAAAAATACTAACTTTGAGTACGCTAGTATGCGATTTGAGACACAGCACCGCAGACACAGAAGGGAGCAGGTTTCAAAATAAAAACAGGAAACACCAAGAAAGACACACGAGACATAACAAGTGGAAAACAAAATGCTACGAACAAGCTTAAAATATAGACTTTTCTATGTTTTTTCTAAACAATTCCTAATGTCAAGGCTTCAATATAAGAGGGACGTTACAGACGAGCAGGATGGAGGTATTTTGATGTTTTTAAGTGTCTTTTTTTGGACGAAGAAGAAGACGAAGACAACTGAGCTCCAGTCACTTCATTAAAAATGATTCTACAACTCAGAAAAGAACAGATTACTCTGAAAATAATCCCAACCCTTTGTCGACATGAGTGAAAAAAAATAGTGTAATTAAAATTTAAGACAAACTATCTCTTAAATGGGGATATATCAGCTAAGGAAACCAGTGAAACCAGTGCATAGATGCAAGTACACACTTTAGAAATGACTTCCATTAGTGGCAGTAAAATAGATGTGAAATAAAAAAATCTATTTCAACCAGAAAGTGTTGAATATTCTCGCTGAGTCTCTGAACTGTGGTTCATGAATCTCACTGCTCTGAATTTCAAAGTCATTTGATAGATTCTGGCAGTTTGTCACGCCTCAAATCACTGTCTTGAATTGTAACGACTGTGATTGGAGCTTTCCTGAGATTTGCTGGCATTGTTCAGCGACACATTTTGTTGTGTCGAACTGACAGCAAGTGCAGCGCGGGGATGAGAAAGGTGATCATAATCACACTTTATTTCTTCATGTTCCAGTTGTTTCATGACCGGATAGAAACGGTGCATGAGACGCACGCTTGACGTATCACACTGCACACCCAACTACTCCATTAAGTCCAATCATTTAAACGATTGAACAGGTTAACCTGGAGGCGAACGACGAGAAGGATTCAACACTGTTGGGAGTCGGATGATCCGACAACTACACGGCAACGTCTCGCGTGTTTTACAGTCTGCACTACCTTTTGCACTCAATTTACTGAAGATCATTAACAGATCTTTTCTTTTTCTCCCACCATTATCTTCAGAAAAGAAAAGGAAACGTAGGCTCCACATTATTTAATGAGGAGTGTAATTACACAATATCATCTTTGACCTCCCTTTTTAACACTCGCCCGAAGCAAAGCACATTAAAACATGAATGAGTCCAAGGACCCAAATCTTTGTGTGAGTGATTCATTAGCCTCAATTATTCCCCATCTGTGTTTTTACTTTAATTGTGCTGGATGTTTAATTAGATGTTAATTAATATATCTTTCTTTCAATACTCTCCTATATTCAAGATTATATATAACATTAAGTATGTAAGAGTATATATATTTATATACTCAATTTTATTTAGTGCATCCGGAAAGTAGAGTATGTTTACTCTCTGGAGAATATGTTTGCCTTGATAATAAATCAATAGAAATAGTTAATTTTAAATTACATATTATATTGTACTTGTTTTCACATTTGTAAATACCATCACTTTTCAATTTATATATATTAACAATATATTTTTTAATTTGTACTGTTTTTCTTTGCATATATTAAAATACTGTGAAATAATTAATATAATGTATAATGAAAGTTTGAATATCGTTGAACATTTGTGATTTTTTACAGTTTTTATTAGTATTTTCTTCCAAAATCAAAATGTAATTTTTGTCCTAATTTGTTTTAGAAAACAATAATCATTGAAATGTTTCATTTGATTTGTTAACAGAAGAAAATCATACAAAAAAGTGCTTCAGGTAACGTTAAATAAACACTAGAAACATCAATATTAAACGGTAAATACCTTATGCATGCATCGCTGTGCTACTACAGACTCTGCTACATACATATTAAATCACGGGTGCGTGTTAAAGTTCTCTGGATGTGAAGGAGCAGCGGTAATATTGAATACTGGATTCACGTTAAGAATATTTAAAAAGCTTTAGTTTGAACTGGTGTTTAGGTAGTAAACTTAGTTTGAGATATAAATATTATTTAATTCCAATAGATTTTGAGTTTAAAGTTCATACAGTTCTTGGGTCTGACCCAGAACTCCCTCCCAGTTTGGAACCAATCTGGAGGATATGTTTTCAAATAGAACTTAAGTCATGTGGTTAAAAAAATAAACCTCTATCCTCTATAAAGTATAAGCAATACAAGTAGCAAAAACTAAAATACCATCTAGGACTGATTTACTAGACAAGAAAAAGGGCAGCACTGTTGGGTCTGGAGCAGAAAGCAGGTCAGAGTGAAAGTCTGTGTTTGTGCCAAGATCGTTGCCTGCCAAGACCTGAAAACCTTTCGTCCACTGCCAAAGAGTTACGACGAGAATAACCTTTCACGTTTTTTTATTTTTTACATTTTGGCTCGTTATCCGGACATGCCTGTTGTAGGATTTGTAACCTGAGGAGGGCAATTACGAAAATGCTTTATTTGAATGTTCCCGCTGAATTCCTGACACTGACCTTTAGAGAAACATGATGAGAGAGTAGATACATGCAGGAAAGAGAATTAAAGACATGTTTGCTCATAATTGAACGTGTGTTATATAAGCTCTCAGCAGGATAGAAAAAATATTGAAATATATCATGTATCGATTTTTCTCTTACACTTTTATGGCCCCTGGATGGTAGTTAGGTTGTCTGTGCAACTGGGAGTTTGACCCAGTGCCAAATTAAGAGACTATATCAGCTGGTTGGACCCAGAACGCCGAATTATCTCCCCAAATCTTTTTGGCCAGAGGGGAAATATCTGTGCTCTGCCTCCTCACCAGATGACACAACGTTCTGAATTCACTTCAAAGGCATCTTCGGGATAAAGATCACCTTTTGGGTACGTTCTTGAGTTTTATCTGAATTGTTCGATGACTTGCTGACATCTAGACCCCGGCACCAAGTCCGCTTAGAACTAGAATGACACAGAAAACACGACTCTATAAATCAAAGCATGTTCATCTGACATCGTTTTAGGGTTGCTATGTAACATGGTTGGTCTAGTGGTTCGGTTTGCTTGATTACCATTTTTTGTTGAGACAAAAAACGTCAGTGGTGTGTGGCATAATCCCAAGGAATTCACATGGACCCTTGGCAGATGTACGAGTTATTTTGCCGCTCACTCACTGATTATGAGGAGGAAAATGTGACCAACAACGCAAATCGTTTTAAAAACCCTCTTTTTTATTTTACCCCGGGAATTGAGGTAAATACTTCTCTGGTTACTGTTATGTTAAAAGGAAACTTCAGTTAAAATACTATATTTTTTTTAAAGTCAAAGACAACCACAGAATAATTATAAAGGTCTTAAGATGCTTTTAAAAGAAAAAAAAGGAAGGACAAATAAGAAATTCAAATAATATTATCCATGTCAATAATCACAGTTGAAAGTTGTTGATAAAGAAGGACCAAAAAAAACAAGTGATATAAATAAGCATTATTTTTCCTACATGATCACTTTAAGTTTTCCTTAAGCAGGCCACATAATCATAAGCAAAGGGCTGCATGTTTTACTTCTTTCTAATTTTTCCATCGTTAGTCAATGCCAATCGCCAACTTCATTTATGAAGCAAATGCTACCAAACAAATTAGCAATTTCATCCTGTCATTTGCAGCCAATGACAATATGTTTCCGAGGACAGCTCCATGCAGACGAGACTATTTTGGTTCGGTCTCCTACTGTGTCCTACTGAGCGCGAGATTCATCAGCCAGCGGAATCCATCACTGAACTTTCCTCTTCATGCTGCTCTTGTCCCCATAATGAAGTATTGACTTAAAGGGACGGATTCATAAATATGATTGTGCGATATGCCAAGGGCAACACACACAAACACACACACACAACCACACATCATTTCGAATTAGCAGGTAGCAAACCTAATATACTGCATCATTAACCTCTTAATTGATTTGTGGTGCTCCTTCAAATTGATTTGTGGGAAATTGTGTAATTATATTTTGTCAGGTTCTATAGCTGGATTTGCTTTCAAACCGCTGCAGGAGGGAACAGCACACTCTGAGCTAAAAGAATAAAAGTTTGAGTGCTTTAAAAATGTTGATTAAGTTGTAAAGAGATTCTTTGTGGGGCCTTTAACGCGGGTGTGTAACCAGGTCGGACAAAACTGTATAAACACTGTTATCTTGGTGGAAAATGTTATTTTTTTGGCAGCTTTTTCCTTCAACCATGAAAGTAAAATGAGGTTTTTCAGATGAAAGATTCTACACCGGTATGACCTGGCGAAAGAGAAATTATGGAGATCTTAGAAGTCTGATATGTTTTGACGCGAAAATAACAATCCAAACTGAAGAAATGAAGAAAAATAAAAGGGGTTTCTCACCGGCGTCTGATTTCGGTGATCCAGTCCAGCACTCGTGTCCAAAACCCTGGGGTTCTTCTGACACGTTATGTAAGGAGCCCGGCTCTGATGGATGACTTTTATTTTCTTGTCAACCTGCGACTGCTTTAATGTTTATCTTGAAATCTTCTATTTCATTATCCAGTATGGACCGGACATGTCAGGGAGAGAGGAGACGAAGACAGGACATCGCGAGTCCCAGAAGAGACACAAAAAAGCATGTTAAAGGTCAAGTTATGTGTTGATTTAAATGTGCCTTAAATAGATCTTGGACCACTATTGTTCTCAGCAGTATATTTGTACAAAATTATCTTTTCATTAACATATTTACATAACAAAATTAGTGTAAGCCCCGCCCACTGAAACCGCTTTTCTGGAGATCAAATCTAGTTTAACATAACCACGCCCACTCTGTTGTGATTGGTCAAGCATCAATGTTTGTCACTGGGCGTCATCAACGCGGAAGTTTCCACCTCCAAGTGACTGGTTGTATAAACAAAGCGGGGCAGAGCGAAGCCATTATAACACCTGCCATAACACCACTCCACTATCGTAACCTCTCGTTCGCCGAGATTTAAGACGGGGGATAACTTTTTCCAACTATATCTTTAAACCAAATACATTCATTTTTCTCAAGTCCAATGTTTTTTTTTTTTAATGCTTTTATTCATGCGCTTCATTTTTATTTTGTTAAGGTTTTATTTTTGGGTCAATTTTGCATATTCAATGTTTTTTTGTTATTCTTCAAGGCTTTATTATTTACCTCGATTGGATTTTTCTTATTTCTTGGCCTGGCATTTTTATTTATTTATAAACATTTTTTGCAGGCCACCATCTCACTTTTTCATATTTGTGAAAAAATGTATAAATCCGACAATTTTCATTGGTTTGTACAGATATTTAACATTTCATTTTCCAGACATGTATTTATCATTTAAATAGTGTTTTTTAAAATGAATATTTAAGCCATTGTTATTAAGCCATTTTTCCTACTTAAACAGTGTCCATTCAAATTAAATGTTGATTGTATAAACCTACGCTTCCTTCAACTCTCCTTCAGCTCAATTGTTGCCGATTGAATGTTCACCGTGTGCAGCCATTACTGCTTCTCTGCAGGACGACGCTCACAGCTGGAGAGACGCTCATTCTAGGTGAAGCCGCTGCTTATGTGAGCCCTGTGGAGGTTCGTTATGTGATGAACGCTCTTTCTCTGGACACCCTTGGGAAATTTAAGCACCTCACAACGATGTTCTTGACCTTCTGTCAAGTGACCTTAAAACATGTCTGCAGCCTGGATCTAGTGTTGCGGTTCGAGTGTTGCTTCCAGAGGGAAGTAAATTGCTGTACCTCCCACTGCTTTACCCAGGTTTATAAAAATGATAGCAGGAGACTGATTATAGCTGCTGTTATTGAAATAGTGAAGGTCTGAGGGTGAACTGGGCGACCTGGATCAAAGTCAATCTATTTTAAATCAATGTTAATGTGGAACACGTTCATTATTACCATTGTTTTTTATAATTGATAAAACATTCTCTACTTCTTCAAATAGCCTATTTTTATTTTACATCTATGGACATTTTCTCAAAACTAATAATTTCGTGTATTTCTTTATGACATACATACCTACATTTTTTCCCACCGGCCTTATATACTTTTGTACAAAAAGTGTGTGTTTATGATCTGTGGTTCTTACATTGAACCATCATGTGTTACACCACATGTGCCACATTTTTTTAAAGTTAATTTTCATTAATGATATAAATATATGTGTGAATATATATTTATAATTTCCTATAAACAAATCATTTCCTATCTTTTAAATATATACATATATATAACATTTCTTATACGATTGTTACTATCAGCAAATTACAAACCTGTGTCTACATAATTTGCCTGCCTGTAATTTTACGCATCATTATTGAGTTATTATATCTGATAATAGTATCCGATATTAAAACTATGTATTTCAAAGTTTAGCATTTTAGCAACTTAAGGCTAATATAATGGTTAAATGGCAACTAATGTGTTGGTGAAAGTGTGTCTTAAATAAATGTTTGACCTCTATTGTACTCATCAGTTTGTGTCTGTTTGCACAAAACTTTATTTTAATTGGAATATTTACATTAGAAAATGTTCTTAAGCCACGACCAACTGAAAAACTCTTTTTCTCTTTTTTTGGAGATGAAATCTTCTTTATCATAACCAGATCCACTTTGCTAATGCCAAGCATTAAGGTCGGTCACCGCACATCATCAACCCCAGAAGTCGCCACCTCCTTGTTGACTCGTTGGTCATAATGGACTCCGCTCTCGTCCAGAGACAGAGGTTTCTTGTTCGCCCAGATTTCAGACGGTGTAGAACTTCAAAACATGGTCATGATGAGGGTCTTACTGCATCTTGGAGAGAGTTGGAGTTTGACATTAGTTGCTCTTTAACAAAAATATGTTTGGTAAGTACTGCACAGTACTTTCTTACTAAACAACTACATCAACATTTTGTTGAAATTTAAAGTTAGAAAACAACAAGTGGAAAAACGTTGCCATCTAATGGTTGTCTCTATATTGATTGACTAACTACTTTTTAGTTAATCAATATTTGTTTGAGTATTTAATTGTGCCATTTACAGTTGTTCATCTCAGAAAATATTACATAAAATAAAATGTTGATTTTTCTGTAAACAGTTCATTAAATCAAAGACCCTCATAGTAGAACGAAACTCAACCCGAGAAACTTATCATCTTCATTCTATAAAAAGGATTCTTTGGTGTAAAAAAAATAAATCCTGACCTCTAATCCTTCAAATAAGCAGAACATAACTGGAATGAATCGAGCCTGCATAATTCAACCGTTCTAAATCATTTCTCTTCACTTCCTGAGCGGCCACCCGTTTCCTTTCCAGGTTCAGAAGTCATTATAGGATCACTTGTAATAGTAGGTATATGATGAAAATGAAAGAAAACTTTAACAATCAGTTGAATCATCCCAGTCCAGTCCGGCACTACTAGGCAAGGACCTGTTTGATGCTAATGTGGCTTTTATAGCAAGAGTGTCCATTAGAGCGAGCGTTTATGGGCGCAAACAACAATTTTAAAGCATTTCATCCATCATTTTCAGAGTTTTGGCTGCTTGTCTACCTGACATCTCTCTTTAGGTAAATTCTAACAATTCTATTGTCATTATAAAGAGTCCAAAGACACTTTTGTGTGCCTTTTTTGCCTGTCTTAGCATTTTATCGCCTGTGACTTAAGAGAGAGTTGTGTCCAGCTGGTGAACATTAGCACATATTGCAAAACAGCTCGAGCCACAAGTGTGTGATGAAAATCACATGAACCGAACATAACTGGCAAAAGTGACGAGTGCCCGCAGGTGGACTGTGCCTGTGGTACAGTAATGTGGATTTAAACTGTTTTTCATGCATTTTAAAATGACAAAACGTTGAATGGTGGCCCCCATTTAGATTTTCATTGTCGCTCTGGAGTCTGTGCCTGTGGAGTCGCTGATAAGACATCGACAATATGTTCAGTAGCAACGGATTTCGGTGTTCAGGAAGAGGCTGCCAAACTCATGTGGCCAGTTTTTGTTTTACGATCACGATTAATAGTCCAATAAAGCCGTAGGGATCAAAGTGTGTTCCACGGACCTCAGTACCTGCTCTGTTTTTGATGGTGGTTTTTTGTTTTTTATGAGTGTTTTGTTGTTACCTTTTTACTAACTTCATTGTATAGTTTTTAAAATGTCAAATTTATAATGATCATTCCTTAAATACATTTCAAAACGGCGACAGATTTTACATAATGTTACTGCAATAATGTTTTTAAAGTGACTTTACGCGAAGACTCATTTATTTTTAATCTTGTTTCCTCATTCGATCCAACTGAGCCCCAGAGGATGAACAGCTTAGTCAATTGTTTGCTAGAAATCAAACAATGGCTGAGTGAAAACACTTTGCAGCTAAATCCGTACAAAACTTAAACTCTGGTGATTGCTCCTGATGATAAGATTCCAGGGTTGAGTCAGTACTTGGGTGACTTAGTCAAACTGAGAAAGGTTCTTAATGACAGTGTTTCTGTGTCTGTGGCCTTTGATGGAGCTGTTGACAAAATACTGCCAAGTGATTAGGAGATTGATTCAAGAGTTTGAGAACAGATTTTGTGACTTTGATAAAATTGAGCCATGTATGTCATTCATTTCAAATCCCTTTCTGGCAGTGGTCTTTACAGGCACAGCTGAGAACCAAAGTACTACCTTCACCTTTGATTCAGGGCAGGTGGAAATGGAAATAATAACTTTGCAAAATGACCCGCACCTGAATAGCCGAAACTTTTGGAACTTATTGGACAAAGAAAAGTACAAAGCTATCTGCACAGCAGCTATGAAGGTTGCTTTTCTCTTCGGGTCCACTTATCTCTGTGACTCAGCCTTTTCAAATATGAACTTTATAAAAACTTTTTCAATTGGCTACTTGTTATTTCATATCAGTACATCATAACAGTATTCTTAACACACATATAAAGTTGAAAAAATATGTGATTCAATTTATAATTTCTCAACAAGTCTATAGACTTGAATTGTTGTGAATATTAGTCAACATATTGTCTTTCTCAGTCGTCCGTGGGACTTTTTTTCTAAAAAAAAGCAAGTTGTCCTTGTGGTTCGCAAAAAGAAAAAGAAAAAAAATGCTGTGCCTTATGTAGATTCTATTGATAGTATCACATATGGTAATTCTAAGGTGCTTTAAGGTGTGAGCCTCATTTGTGGAGCTATGGCGGCGATTTCAAAGCGGCACAATGTGTCAACTATCAAACTACTTCTGCAGTTTCCATACAAATCGCTGATACCGCTGAGGACAAACTACAAGGGGAGTGGACATCTACGACGCGATAAAAACTTTCTTTGTTTAGAAAAAAGTGCTGCTGGAGCAGCTGCCATGGTAGGATGCTGTGTAGGCTTCATTGCGTATTGCAAGAATGACCCAGACTTTCATACCTTTCTTACACTACCACTGCATTGTTCACCAGCAGTCCATATGCGCGAAATTGACCAGGTTTGACCATGTAATGACGACAAAGCCAAGCAACACCGGACATTTAAGGTGCTATTGGAAGGGCTGTCTGCAGAGTATGGAGACTTGTTGCTTCCTAGAGAAATCAGATGGCTCAGCGGAGGATGGATTTTGAAACGTTTCTTGGCACTTTTGGGTGAAATAAAGGAGTTCATACAGAGCAGAGAAGATGAAACCTCTCTCTTGGACAATATTGACTGGTTCCTTGACCTTGCGTTATTATCGGACGTCACAGAGAAACTGAACAATTTGAACTGTGAGCGGCAAGGCTGACCATGTTAGTGATAGTCTTACCTATTAGCTTTTAAAGATAAAATGAACATTTTCTTTGCACATTTGCAAAAAGAAGGGTTGTGCACTTCCCCTCTGGGCAAAAGGTTCTTAATGACAGTGTATCTGTATCTGCCAAGTGATTAGCAGACTGATGCAAGAGTTTGAGAACAGATTTTGTGACTTTGATCAAATTGAGCCATGTGTGTCATTATTTAAAATCCCTTTCTGTCATTGGACTTTACAGGCACAGCTGAGAACCAAAGTACTACCTTCACCTTGGATGCAGGGCAGGTGGAAATGGAAATAATAACTTTGCAAAATGACCCGCACCTGAATAGCCGAAACTTTGGGAACAAAGAAAAGTACAAATCTATCTTCACAGCAGCTATGAAGGTTGCTTTTCTCTTCGGGTCCACTTATCTCTGTGACTCAGCCTTTTCAAATATGAACTTTATAAAAAATAAACACCGAACACGCGTTAATGATTCACATCTGCAGGAGTCACTGAGAGTGGCATTGTCAAACTATACACCAGACTACAGCAAACTAGTGGACTTAATGGAATGCCAGGTTTCTCACTAACTGACAAGACTGAACAGTGTTTTCGTAAAACACCGTGTTATCTCAAAGTTGGAGTTGACACAATGTCATTTATTGGAGAAAAAAACTATTTGAGCTCTGTTTTTTGTTGAATAAAAGTGTGACATGTTCATTCGCACAAAATAAAGGTCACTTTGACAATGAAACATAAATATATTCCTTTACAAAAACTTGTCAGTTATAAATAAGTTATGAATGCAGTTTTTTGTGTACGCTTTATAGATTTTTTTAATATGTTTATACCTATGTTTTGAGCTGGTAGCCATTGAGCCATTTGGTAATCTTAAGGTAACCCTCAACTTTGAAAAGATTGGTGACCCCTGCTCTAGATCTATGGCAGTCAGCGATTGTGGATAAATATTGATTTATAGCTTCATAAACTTGTCATCTCAGAAAACCTTTATTAGTCCCGCGAGGGGAAATTCGGTTTAAATCTTTGTCCTTGATAAGAGTCAGAAATATTACGTTTTAATTATCAATTTATTTAAAATGATATATTCAAAATCTGCAATATTTAATGATCTAAGACTTTCAATAGGCTGTAATTCATTTTTTTTTTTAACAATCAATAGATATAGAAAAAGATGAATGAACTAATAAATAATTTAAAAAGGATTGCAAACAAGGATTTAAACAGTATAGAGTACGACCGTGATAGTAAAGGATTACAAGGAAGACGCAACTGATTCAATGCTCTTAATTTGAAAGCCAAGCTTTGTTTTTGCATCTTTTATTTTTCATGTTCAATCTTCTTGTCTGGTGCACCATCAGTTGACCATATTTATTTAGTGGACACTTGATATGCTTTGACAATAGTGAGAGGCCAAATCAAAAGGATGATAGGAAAAAAACAGATGTTTTCTAGTCAAAATGTTCTAGTCAAAATTGTTCCAAAACATTGAAATTAATTATTAAATATCAAACAATGTTACCCAAGAGTATATGCAATATATAGCAAGTATATGAATCACAATAAAAAAAACTAAATTAGAGCAGAGAAAAAAAACGAATACCTAAAACAAATAAAAGTTTATAATGTTATTCTTTAACATAGTTGAACTGGTTATGAATAACAAAAATTAATAGAACATTTTTAGCCTTGAAAAATATTTATACAAAACAGGTGTTATACAAACAGTCAAATCTCTTGACTTTTTGTTCATTACGCCTTTAAACTTTGCATCTTCTTTCAAACTATTGTCATTATTTGCAAAAGTTGTTCTTTTTTTTCCATCATACAGAAGTTCTCTTTAACAATACGATAACTTTACAGAAAGCGACCTCACAGTGAGACATTTGAGGATGATACATATATTCATGCTTGTCTCAAAAGTTTCAGCTATATTTTATTTATATTCTCTGTTCCTCTCCAAGTTCTCAAACATTTATTGATCCATAAGAAACTCGGCTAAAAGGTCTGATTTGTCCCTGAACACGCTCGGACCTCCAGATCGCGAGAGTCCGTTCCTCGGGGGGACAAACAAGCTTGTAACCTACAGGGTCTCAAGCCTTAGAAAATCAGACAAGATTCCTGGGACAGCCAAAATTCACGTTCCTCTCGGAGGGAGATTTGTTTTGTCTGCCGCATCTCTGTAGCTCCGACTTGGAAGGACACTGTCCAAAATCTTTCTCGTCCTGTTAGTCTGATGTTTTATTGAACAAGCATCTTCAAACAAACCAAAAACAACTAAATGTACAACAACACATCAAATGCCTCGGCTCTGATATGCAATGAAATATTTATGAGTTGAATATTGTTATGTACACAAAGGAGGCTGCAGCTTAATATCTTTTGATGTCGCCCATCAACGCTACCTCACTTTTGACAGGGTAGCTATTAGGTTTGATAAACAACGCAGACACGCCATGTTTCATCCAGAGACTATTTGCGAGTGCAGCCAGTGTCATTGATTCAACGCTTCTGATGAATAGCATGGAACCTTTGAACCCAACATGTCTAGACCGTGACGTAAGTCCCACCAATGTCCTTCAGTTTCATATTGTTTATTTATTATCAGACGTTAAGAATTCCATATTTTGAACGCAGACCTACAGAGAACATAATCATGTTTAAAGCGATAAACAAACACTGATTGAAATCAATAGAGCTTCTGAAATAGCAGGCAAGCATGTGACCTGAGGCTGCTCTCTCATTAGCTCTTCGCTGCGCAGTCAATTGGATGCCGTTCATCTTTGACTATGAGGTCGGCTAGAGCGGCTTTCACATTGATCTTAAAGACTTAGAAAAATGCCAAAAGTATAAGTCAAGGTTTCTCAATGGATTTACAAGAGTTAAACAGGGATCACCAATGTTTCCTGTAGACATCAAAGGAGTAGAACATATTTTTCAATCATATCATTATGTTTGATTACCTGTTTCCTTTCTTATTGCCTCATTGACATTCATTGGAGAATTAATGATGCGTTGACTGTATTAGTCATGATCATTTGCATAAAGTCATTTCAGAAGTACCAAATCGACGGTACCGTTGGAACTGTTGCAAAGAAATTGATAACCCTGGTGTAAATTTACATTATACAGGTGTTTCTTTTAGCAAATTAAAGGTGATATAAGATTGTGTCTTGTTATCCTTAAATAAAATCAATTAATAGTGTTCTGAAATACTTGATGTCAACATAGCAAGATATTTATTTAACTTTGTTAGGGAATAAGGGGTGACATACTGACTTGCTGAGACTTAAAATATATGAAATGGATTTAACCCTGGTGTTATTTCACGGTCCTGGTGACCCAAAGGCCCTTAAACAAATGTGTTTGTGGTATCGCTTGTGTTGTCCTTGGGTTAAGACAACACTTCTTTGGCTCCATAAATGCATACGTAGTAGTGGAGGTCGTTCACTTTGAGCCAGAGACAACACAAGGGATACCACAAACGCATGTTTTCGGGGCCTTCTGGTCACCATGACCCTGAAATAACACAAGGGATACCACAAACATATATGTCTTAAGACCATCTGGTCACCATGACCCTGAAATAACACAAGGGATACCACAAACACATTTGTAATCGGGCATTCGGGTCACCTTGACCCAGACACAACACAAGTGATACCACAAACACATTTGTTTGTGGGCATTCGGGTCACCTTGAGCCATAGACAACCCAAGGGATACCACAAACACATGTTCTAGGGCCTTCGGGTCACCATGACCCTGAAATAACAACAAATACCACAAACACATTTGTCTTCAGGCCTTCTGGTCACCATGACCCTGAAATAACACAAGGGATACCACAAACACATTTGCATTCGGGTAACCTTGACCCAGAGACAACACAAGGGCTACCACAAACACATGTTCTTGGGCCTTTGGGTCACCATGACCCTGAAATAACACAACAAATACGACAAACACATTTGTTTTCGGGCCTTCTGGTCATCATGACCCTGAAATAACACATGGGATACCACAAACACATTTGTTTTCGGGCCTTCTGGTCATCATGACCCTGAAATAACACATGGGATACCACAAACATATTTGTTTTAGGACCTTTGGGTCACCTTGACCCAGAGACAACAAAAGGGTTAAAGCAAACTTAAGGCTTAAGTAGGAAAACCACATGGTAATTCAAAAACAAAATAAACTATTTGATTTGTTTTGTCTTTTTGCTGCTCATTTTCCTGTCAATATTTGTTTTCTATTCCAATGTTGTTGTTGTTTTTTTTAAATCAATATTTTATTTAAAGTTTAAAAAAAAATTCACAAAGCCTCAGTCTCATTGTTTTTCTTCTTTTAAAAGACACTAACTCTTTTTCAGAAGAAAAACAAAACTCTACACTTGGGTTTAAAAACTGATTGACAAACCAACCCTTTTCTTTGATACAATAGTTGTAGAGACATCCTTAAGATGTGCCCACACACAAAAAATAGTAAAAATATCAAAAATAAACCGTCATAAAGCCGAGCATTCAATAACTTTTCAGAAAATTCCCCATTGTTCTTTGCATTATTATTCATCAGGCGGACCGTGTGCTTGCTTTGATTAAAAACTGAAATCCAAGACAAAAATAAATAATTATTTAATTAAAAATAATAACCGCAGTTGTGTATTGATGCTTTAGGGATAGATCAGAGTCATTCCAAAGTTTTCTGGGGAATTGAAAACGATGCTCGTAACGCTCGAGAAGATGGTGGGTCGAGCGTGAAGTTCTTACTAAAAAAATATTCTTGACAAAAGATTTGTGGTTTCTAGCGGTTTGAATTAAATCAAGGTTAAGGCTAAGTCGGCGCTTTGCAGCTTTCCTTTGCTCCTTTTATGAAGGCTATTTGTTTAAAATATGGCATCACCTTTGACTTGTAAAACAAAGCAATGACCTCACGTCGGGCTGCCAATCAACGTGACCTTGGGCGACTTTGCCGGGGAGTGGACGGAGCATTAATCACGGCTCACCTGTCAGGCTCACAGGGGGGAGCTGGAGATCCAGGCCGGATGACGAACACGCTCGCGAACATCTCCAAGGACGCCACTCGTGACCGCGCTCTCACTTGTCCCCTCGCATTTCGGAGCCTCGCTTTCGACTTTTATCGTTTGAAGGCCTTTCAACATATCCTGTCAATTGCACTTTAGCCGAGAATCTTTTTAACTGGGCAACAGAGGCCCGGCCTCCCCGTGGGTTGTTCCCTCTTTCGGAGAGCAAGGGCAGCTTTTGAAAACTCCGAAATGGCTTTGAGTACAGAAAATATATGGTGCGCTTATCAATATGTTTTTAACGATGACTACAAATAGATGGTCTAGTCAAGAACCAGTGTTGGGAAACTTCACTTTCTCTGTGAACTTGTTCAGTTCCCCAATTTTAAAATAAACAAGTTCAGTTCATAATTCAAAGATTTCAAAAATGCTTTTCTTAGATCTTATTATATTTGATTTTTTTTCCCCATTGCAGATCAATGTTATTATTAGAGGAATATCATTTATCAACTCTAATAATATATACAGTTATTTCAGAAGTTTGGTAGCCCTTCGGGTCACGTGGTGACCTGTTGTAAATGTGCTATAATATACATTTTTCTTACAATATACAGTTTTTTTTTCTATTTTATCAGATTCAATTTTTGGAATGGAATTGGATTGTGTTTTATCCTGGGATAAATGGATGAATAGTGAATAGTTTATTTAAACATAACATTTATTTAACCATGTTATGTTACTGTTACCGCCATTAAGTTAAGCATGAAACTACAATATATAATGGATTTAAAGTAAACTTTAGGCTGAAGTAGGAAAACCACATTATAATGAAAAAAAAAATAAAGAGAAAAATATTTGATGGGTTTTGTCTGCTCATTTTTATTCCAGTACTGTACAGTACAGTACTTTAATATTTTTTATTTAAATTAAAATATTTTTTAAACCAAAATTAACTTTAGACAGCAATAGTTTTTATCATCATCAGTTTTTTATTACATTATGAGTGAGATTTCATCGTCATTTGAGAAGCAGAAAAAACATTTATTATCAGTATTGTAAAAACCAATTAAAGGATTAAACGTGGTGTTGAATTAAATGTAAGTAAGTAAGTAATTTTTATTTGTATAGCGCTTTTTCAGACCAGGGTCACAAAGCGCTTAAACAATCAAAACAATATTCAATAAAGTTTATACTTTAAAGGTCGAGATAAAACTGATAACACAACAGGAGTTCCAGAAAATCAAGGAAAAGCCTGAACAAATAAAAACGTCTTAAGATGTTTCTTGAAAGAGTCAGTAGATCCATCAAGCGCAAAGAGAGAGGAAGATCGTTCCAAAGCTTAGGAGCAACAGTCTGGAAGGATTCAGATCAGTGATGTAAGGAGGAGCCGGACCATGAATAGATCTGAAAGTAAGAACCAAAATTTTAAAGTTGATCCTGAAAGAAACTGGAAGCCAGTGAAGAGTTTTAAGGATCGGAGAAATGTGAGTTCTTCTACTAGAGCGGGTTAGAATTCTCGCACTCAGCCATTGTTTGATTTCTAGCAAACAATTGACTAAGCTGTTCATCCTCTGGAGCTCAGTTGGATCAAAAGAACAATAGAGCTGGATGTCATCAGCAAAAATGTGATAAGAAACATCAGGAAATCTCTGAATGATTTTACCCAGGGGAATCAAGTACAGCAAAAACAATAAAGGAACCAGAACAGAACCTTGAGGGACTCCACACAACAGATCTGCCAATTCAGACCTCCTTTGATTGGCACATACACTAAAACTGCGCCCAGAAAGATAAGATGAGAACCGAAACAGACCCAGACAGTCCCACTTCATCCCTCAGTCTTCTCAGCAGGATCTGGTGATCAACTGTGTCAAAGGCTGAGGACAGATCCAAGAGAACCAGAACATTGTATTGACCCGAGTCAGCCGACATCATGATGTCACTGGACACTTTAATACAAATGCATATGAATACACCAATATTAGTATAATATTGAAGTGGGAAAATATATATATTTTTTCAATTATTGATCAACTTTGAATTCTTCCTTTCTAAGATGCAGACCATCCCTCAAACATGATATTTTAAAGTTATTACTTTATAAAGTTCTCCCCCGTCTGAAATATCAGCAAACGAGAGGTTACAAGAGGGAAGTCCATCATGACATAGTAATGCCTTCACTCCTGCAGCCAGCTGTAATCACACCCCGCTTTGTTTGTACAACGAGTCCCTTGGAGTTTAAGACTTCCAGAATTGATGACACTCGGTGAAAAAAACATAAATGTTTGACCAATTACAGTGTGGATGAATTACAGTAAACAAGATTTAATCTCCAGAATATCCAGTGGGTGGGGCTTAAGCACATTTTTCTAATGTAAATATTTACATGAACAGAGAGTTTTGTACAAACAGACACATACTGCTAGATGTTCAAGATTTTACAATTTAAGACAAACTTAAATGAACACATAAGTTGAACTTTAAATCCATAATAAGTAAAAATAAAAGTATTATCTCTTGCAGTAAAACTGAGTCCATATCTATGAGGTCTGTTTTATATAACCTCTGTATGTTTGGAATGCAGGAAGCAACCAGAGCAAACACACAATCCCAGGGAGAACAAACAATCCCAAAGGAAGCAGGTGTTCTCAAGATGAAAGAAAATATAAAACCTTTTTTACTGCAAGCCAGACAACATTTTTCACATGGATATAATAAATGTTTTACCCTCCCCTATTCAATATGTCAATTTATCACTGTCTTCAGTCACAAAGAATAACATATATTGAAAATGCCATGAGGCCTATAAAGAATTGAGGTCAAAATGTGACGAATGCTTTGCCCAAGGACACATTTCAGGATCTATGGTTAAAAAAAAAACAAATAAATTGAATCACTTTCAAAAAGGCCCCAATCTCCAGCAAAGTGATCTCTAACAAAGCAAAGACATTCATTCATAACCTTGAAAATGGAACCTTCAGATAGTCGAGGCGGCTCGTAATGTCAGATTTATTTATCATTCCGCTGCGATTACTGTCTCGATATCAGTTATTGTGAGACCAAGGCCAATAAGCTGTCCATCAAACCAGCATGAGAATCGTAGCAGTTCTTTTTTTTTTTTCCTCTTGAACGCGCTGGTCTTCATAGGTCCTGAACCGGATCGATAATGTGTTGCTCTGAATGAGGTGAAGAAAGACGCTGCTGTACAAGAAGGAAAAGAGATTGAGCTTCTTACTCGACATGTATTAAACCTAGATGGTCAAAAGGTGGAAAAATGTGGTTGTTTGTTAAGCCATTATTTCACATTTTATTTCTAGTTTGTTATAGTCTTAAACGTTCTGACGACTAACTTAAGGTGCTCTGTATCTGTCGAAATTGTGACCCACAATGACAACAGTCCTGCCCTCTGCTTTGTCTGTGTTTGCTGATGGGTCCTGAAGAGGTTTTAGCTTAATTCTATTGAAACGACAGACTTCCTACAGTCCGGCGTCGGCTCATCATTCAAACCTGTCCTGGTTACTCTTGACACTCCTTGCTCTTCCTGTTTGTTGAACCACCTGACCGTCCGATTTCAGTTATTTGTTTGTGTTTTTTTTTTAACTCTTTATTATTGACCTTTTTTTTTTTTGTCTTCGCGTTCTCATTAACTGATTGAGCGTCTGGCTGCCTCCCCTGTCAGAATTTCCCCTAGTCTACTGTCTGAAATATTTAGCCAAAGTACTTCCTGTCTCTAAAGAATTCCAACCTTTAAGCTTATGCTACAAACAAGCTTAAACATTAGCCTTCTTCGCGTTTTTCTTGAAAATTTTCGTCAACAATACAAGATGGACGTTACAAACAAACATTATGGAGGTATTTGGATGTTTTTGTGTCACTACGTTAAAATGGACTTATAATTTTTACCTGTAACTCAAAAAATAAGAAACGCGAAAATTATCAGAACGCTTAGTCGACATAAGGGTGAGTAGAAAAGGAGTGAATTTCGGAAGAACTATCACTTTATAAGGGTGCTATCGCCGATTGTGACAGATTTAGGAAAAACAACAGAAGCAGCAGCTTAGTGCTTAAAGTAGGCCGATAAAGTCATAGGATTTGCGACTTTTATAAGGCAGTTACCTGCTTAATGTTTGAGCTACAGACCTCTAGTTTAAACCTTCCTTGGAATAAAATGAAGACGCTTATATAAGGGAGTATGTTGTGACCGTTTTTCTGCCATTTTGGCATTTTCAGAAGAACAAGACAGTAACCAAGCTTGTAACCGGCATAGATCAGTTCATGGCGATCATATTGACCCCATGAATATCCCTGTAGGATCCTTGTTGAATCAGTAAGAGGGTCATGAAGTAAACTCCAGTGCCCTTTATAGATATAAAAAAATAAAAATATATTTGGTTAACACTTTGGCCTCTCGCCGGGGCGAGTTCGACACCATCTCTACGTGTTCACAACACTTCCTGTTACGAGATGTCCGATTGATATTTCCGATTGAACACGGTCGGTCAGTCTGGACAGTCGATCAAACTATTCATGAGAATTGAATGTTGTGGCTCGTTATCATGCAGTCGCTCAGCTCGAGTGCCGTTATGTTCCGGCGTCACAGGACCCCAGTGAGCTGACACCTGATGTTTGCGAGGTCTACCTCAAAAAGAATCAATGATCCCATCGACATCAGAATCTTGAATGAATGATTCCATTCGACTCCTTTCTGAGCGTCATCATCAAAACCTAAACACACTCGGCCAGAGCTCGTTGTGTCCCTCCCATCCCTCCTAATTCAGACCCTGCCAGTTTAGTGCTCGGTAAGGGAGGTGGAAATGGCTGATTTAAGAGCTTGTAATCCATTCTTAAATGTTTGTGTGTGTGTCTAACATGCATGTGGGTGAGTGAGCCTCTTTCTCCCAAGAATGCATCGACGAGCTGTCACACGTGTGATGGATGGTTGAGTAATGTGTGTCGATTTGGCAGAAATAGCCAGCAATTCCAAGAAACATTTGTCTGACCGTGGATCCTGGTGCAGACGTTAGCGCAGTCGTAGGTTACAAGAAGGTGATAAAGAACAGTCCAGGAGCAGAAAAAAGAAAACTGCTGTGTCACACGCGTTATAAAAGGCTGGAGAGAACAGATGATCAAAGCCTATGATCAAATACAGGTCAGAGCTGATCAAAGAAACATACATTTTTTGTTCAGACGTTCAGACAAATGTGCCTTAGTTGAAACTAGCCATTAAACACGACTCAGCAAAATGTTTTTTTTGTAAAATCTGCACTTATCTGCTCTAATGTTTTATTATTTCTTGGGAATGTATAGCCATTAAATTTAGTAAAACACGTTTTTCTAAAAAAAACTTTGACATAGAGGATATGAAAGAAATCTAACTACCATTTTTAATAATACTCATTTTTGTTTTATTTTGTTAAACCTTAAATGACTGGAACAGGAATAAGTAAAATAAAACAACTTTGTTGTTCATAGTGTCTATATATTTTGATTGAATACTCACTTTTATAAAGTTTTTCTTTTCTAGTTTTGAACAGCAGTAAGAAGCTATTCAAGTGAAAACCAAACCTTCAAAAGTGTATTAATATAAAAAAATATAATTTTTTTCTAATTTTCAAACATGAATATAATATGTAAATATTAGTACTGTATATACAAAATAGAGAAATAGCACTACAAATTTAGGCCATCCACCCAAAATAACATGACAAAGTAGTTAGAAAAAGAAGTAGGACAAAGTAAAAATACTTTTATTATTTCATAACCCTTTTTCCGTTGGTAGCAAATTTCTACAAATACCTATGCAAGGACATTATATAAAAGCACTCATATCACATATCTATATAACTTATACAATATAATTATTTACTTCCAATATAACCATCAACATCATTATTTTTCTGGATTCATCCCTCATCATACGCAGTTATCACACTTGCTCTTCCAGAAATTAGAAATTTAGAAAACGTTTTATAGACTTATATTTGCAATACCCGGGGAAAATATTTTAAATAAAAAGGCCATTTAAGTTAGTTTGAAATATCATATTGTCCCATTAAAAAAGAATGAATGGACTTCAGATTGCAAGCATCATTTTTCAGGTGATCGCAACAGATTCCATAAAATTCGCTTGAAAGTTTCTAATAGGCTAAAAGAAGCCAAAAAAAGGAGTACTTTTGACTTTTACAAGGCTGTGACTTAATATTTGAGATACACAGCTGTAACTTAGATTAGTATGTTGTTGTGAGGGCGCATCATAACTTGTGATTAATCATACAGATCTTAGCTCTCACCAAAGGTTCCATCTTGTTATGTGACTTCAATGTTTGAGTTCAGAGTTCGACACTAGCAGTGCTAGAACCTGTAATAACACTCCAATTAATGAGATACATATGTATTGTATATACTGTACGTTTGAGATGTGGTTCAAGTTTTTCCGTCAGGCTTAAGAAGCAGAAACGGATTCAACATCACTGGTCATAATGTCTGCCTATATTAATTTTGCAACATTTTCCTTCCAGATATAATGTATATCAAAGCAAAATGGGAACCAGGTGAAAAACGTAAGAGCTTTGAAGCCGCTTACACATCAGGCAATAGATCCTGATCAAATGAATCCACTGTGGAGCAATTTATAGAAGAAAAATCCGTCTCCACAGGCACTGAGAGTCCACCTACGACCACGAGCCATCGGTTTGTAATCTTATCCCAAGAAACCCGACTTATCTAACGGGAATTTTTGAGCGTTGAGAGAAATTGCTTGTAAATTCCATGTAGCATATCGTGGGTTAATGGGAGCCAAACAGCACGTAAAAGCTATTTATGTTCCGTCCATTGAGAAGGCTCTGTGTTTACGGATAATAAGAGAAAAGATATTGCAGGATCGTGCAGTTATTTAAAAAAAAAAAAAGTAGTTAATTTACCTAAATGCTAAATTGTTCAAATCAGGCCTTGAAATGACTACTTTTCTGTAGCCCAATCACAAACAGAAACATTGTCAATAAGTATCGCTACTCATGCATTAGTCAGACACCTTTTTCAACTCCATTCAAATGCGAATCATTATACATCACTCTCCGACCTTGTTAAGCTCATACACACATTTAGACTATTCAGAACCAAAACCTTGCAATCAGTGTTGAATCTGAATTTCCAATGCAATTTGCAAAGTGTTTGAAACACAATGATGCTTCTCTATAGAACGATTAATGAAAAATACATTCATAAATTGTCTCCCAGAGTGTCAGTCCAGTTTGTTTCAAACATTTCTATTTGGATATCAAGTGAAAACATGATGATATCTGGACTTCCTGTAGCTAATTTCCAAAAGCAAACCAAATCAAACTCTCATCAATCCATCCATCTACGCCCCTTATCTCTTTTCATCCTTTCATAACTAGTAAACATGTCTCCCGTTTCTGCTCCATTGCGAGATTAAAAATAAGCTACTTTCCAGGTGCTTGGAATAAACTTTAAAACGTGCCTACCTTAAAATTCTAAAGGTGCTACAGTGATCCAGGAGAGTAATACTGTTGTCACAAAAATATCTTTCAATATATCATTTCTAAGGCGTTTGTGGCTCACAATAGTTGCAACTTTATGAGTTGAACAAACAACATTAGTACAAAAAAAACAAAAGTTAAAATAGAAAAATGAGGAGGACCAAACATATTCGATAAATATATTCTAGTTTAAGCCCATTTTATATGTAATGTTTTCATTTTCAGCCAAAGTTTCCCAATGCTCAACTTTCAAGGTCTCTTCAAGGTGGGACTGAATTCAAAAAATATATTCATTTAATTTGAAGTATTTTGTCTTTTCGCTGCTTTATTTTTACCCTGTTAACTTAAATGTTTTATTCCAATATTATATTTTTTCTGATCTACACTTGAATTTTTAATTCTTATATCTTTTTTTACTGACATTCTTTTTTTTTAATGCTTTTTTACCGTTGGTCTGTTATAAGCCTATATCTTAATTTAATTAGCTTTAATTGAGAAAATTGGGAGTGATTCACTCCCAATTTTCTACTACTTTTTCACTACTAAAACATGTGCGTAAAAAAATAAAAATACAAAGTCAATATTTCTGCTAGTTGTCGCAAAGTAGTGTAATTAACGGTTGGTACTTTTAACACAAATGGAATTCATCTTTTTTTTATTTGAACAAGTTCAAATAAATATACATGCCCAACATTTTGATGTTTAAATATTTAATGGAACAAATAAAAAATACGGAATCGTGTGTAGCTGAACTATGACACATGCTGGGGTGTAAAATTTAGCCTTTTTTTATGACAGAGTGTAAATTAAAAACCTTTGTTGCTGGTTTATCCCACTGTTTAAATATTTTCATTAAAAGTGTCGTGAAAACGGAAGTGCTGGACAATAAGAAAGCTCTTGGTTCTCTTATCCAGGTAACCTCAACACGTACTCTCATTTAAATGGAAATGAATGCAACTGCCATCTCAAACATCCTGCTGTAAAATACTTTAGTCATTACTCAGGCATGAGTCATGACTTGCTTTAGTCAAAGATTATTTTTATCAATGAAAAAAGGGAATTATGTAGTACTGGTCAGCTCGGTTGAAAACCTTTTGCAAATTTATTTGGCTTTATTTCTCCACTTCTGTCTGCAAACAAAACATGGTTTTAAAACCATGAACCTTAATATCCTAATTTATTTGGCGAGTCTCAGATGCTTAACCATCTCATCATTTTATTAACTCATCCGCAATCTGTGGACTAGCCCCCAGCTTACAATATCTAAACCAGGGTGTTGGGGGGCCTTCGATTTACACATCTAAAGAGAAAAATCTAAAATAATATTTTAATGAATCCAACGGTTAATTATAACAAATGTTAATTAACTCTCTTCCTATTTAGAAGCTCGAGTTAAAACATGGAAAACTGGGAGGGAAATTAAATTCTCCAGGGGCCACATTCCATACTGCTACTGTTGGGGCCGTGAAATATAAAGAAGGAACTCTATATATACATTTACATTTAGAAATTTGATTACAACTTGAAAAGTCACAACACGATCTGTAGCTTATAGACCTTTTTTTTATAGTTAGAAAAAAATCAACCTTTTTTTTACCTTTACAAAAAAATACTTTGCAGGTGATCCTTCAAGTAGAATTAAAAGTTTATTCTTAATTCTTCCTTTAAAAATCACTTTTTTTTTCACTTGGACTGGACATTAACACAAGGTCAATGTTCGATGCAAATATTACGTTTCTTCTTTTTATAGTTCCTCTACTGGCTGATATTTTCTTCTCTGTAACACAGATAAAGGTGATGAATGCGTGTGTGTAACCAGCATTTAAAGATATGCTAGAATGCATCGCAGAAACTGGGAGCATCTGTACATGTTGTTTGTTTTATTCTAGTAAACGCCCCCAATATTTATCAAAAGTGAAAGATGGAGACGCTCAAGGTTCTGCATATTCAGCAAAAAGCGTGTTTTGCGAACAACCATTATAGATGAGGCGCCACATTTTTCCCCCATGCTTTCGCTGAGCTGACGTTCTGCTGCTTTAAGAGAGAAAGAGCTCATCATAAGCATCTCCTGCATTGTGCCCTTTGTTACGCTGTTTGTCCCTGGATCTTCCGTCTCTGTGGTGAAAATAAAGTGCAGCACTGGAGGAGGAAGCGAGTGTCCTCCCTCCGCCTGTCACCGACGCTTCATTAGATACTTACTGAGGCCATTCATTGCTGTTATCGCCGTGCCTCGATGCCCCGCATGCATGCAGGGAAACGCACCCACAACCCCTCAGACCGCGACTCCTTTGTCTCAATACTGGATATTCAGCGACGCCGGCTCCTGAAGGCCCCAAGATTTACGCTAATTTGGACTCAATTTACCGCCACAGGCAAACTCCTCACAGATGCAGTTATTCAACCTCTACAAAAAAAGCATTTTCACACTCGATCATGTGGTGAGGAAAAACGTCTCCGAATGCTATCGTCGAGCCTCAATCCTGATTAATCGCGGTGCAAGATTCTCTGTCAACGACTGTTCCCATTACCGGACTCAGGTCCTTCCATATATCGATTAAGCCATAACTCTGATTGGACGATGAATTAACCACTTTTTAAACCGCCCTCGCAGCATTTGATTGGAAGTTGGAAGTGATTTTTTAAAATTTATATCAGGTTTCATTAGGAGGAAACAAGATTGCAGCCAAGGTTTTGCCCAATTAGTCACAAATTTACACTTTATGGTTGTGAGCACGAACACACAATGACGCATGATGGAGGTGAAGTACGGCCGTGCTTGTTGCTTCACATCGATCGGTATGTAAATAGCTTATTGATCCACATGAACATGGCGTCGCGTTCCTTGATTTTTTCGTTCTCTTCACTTTGACTGATGAGAAGGTAAGAGATGAAATTTCAGAGAAGCATTCATCAAAAATGCATAAAATACATGATGTATGAAGGAAATATTCTGTTCACTGATCAGTTGAAACTGGTTCAATTTCAATTGAAACTAGTTCAATTACAGTCGAAACTGGTTTGATTACAGTCGAAACTGGTTCGATTACAGTCGAAACTGGTTCGATTACAGTTGGAACTGGTTCAATTACAGTTGAAACTGGTTCAATTAGAGTTTAAGCTGCTCTAATCCCAGTTGCAACTGGTTCGATCACAGTTGAAACTGGTTAGATCACAGATGATACTAGTTCAATTACAGTTGAAACTAGTTCCATTGAGGTTGAAACTGGTTTTAATTACAGTTTAAACTGGTTCCATTAAGGTTGAAACTGGTTCAATTACAGTTGAAACTGGTACGATCACAGTTGATACTAGTTCAATTACAGTTGAAACTGGTTCGATCACAGTTGAAGCTGGTTTGATTACAGTTAAAACTGGTTCGATTACAGTCGAAACTGGTTCGATTACAGTCGAAACTGGTTCGATTACAGTCAAAACTGGTTCAATTACAGTTGAAACTGGTTCAATTAGAGTTTAAGCTGCTCTAATCCCAGTTGCAACTGGTTCGATCACAGTTGAAACTGGTTAGATCACAGATGATACTAGTTCAATTACAGTTGAAACTAGTTCCATTGAGGTTGAAACTGGTTTTAATTACAGTTTAAACTGGTTCCATTAAGGTTGAAACTGGTTCAATTACAGTTGAAACTGGTACGATCACAGTTGATACTAGTTCAATTACAGTTGAAACTGGTTCGATCACAGTTGAAGCTGGTTTGATTACAGTTAAAACTGGTTCGATTACAGTCGAAACTGGTTCGATTACAGTCGAAACTGGTTCGATTACAGTTAAAACTAGTTCAATTACAGTTGCAACTAGTTCGATCACAGTTGAAGCTGGTTCAATTACAGTTGAAACTGGTTCAATTACAGTTGAAACTGGTTCAATCACAGTTGAAACTGGTTCGATCACAGATGATAGTAGGTCAATTACAGTTGAAACTGGTTCGATTACAGTTGAAACTGGTTCAATTACAGTTGAAACTAGTTCCATTAAGGTTGAAACTTGTTCAATTACAGTTACAGCTGGTTCGATTACAGTTGAAACTGGTTAAATCCCAGTTGCAGCTGGTCCGATCCCAGTTGGATCTGGTTCGATGACAGTTGATACTAGTTCAATTACAGTTGAAACTGGTTCGATTAGATAGGAAGAGAACAGGACGGAATTGAAATAAACATCGATAACTCCAAAAATATTTTAGGTGAGACATGAATATTTTAGGTAAAGCAATTTCATTCAAATATTTTTTTTTCCAATCACAAGATGTTGCCCACTTGAGGTAGAATTGTAGTAGATAAACATGTTGCTACGAATACTTTTTATTTGGCGTAGCAAACCATGAGTCATGGCTGCCTGCTGTCAAGAGTTGTGATATGCTCCACTTAAGGAAGAAATGTTGCGTTATCTCCAATCATCCAAGAGGAAATAGGAAGTGGGACGACACTCATGTGGAAATATTTGACCTCCACATTCAGACAGAGTGAATTTGACTTATTTTTTACAATTTCCTTTGTTGTCTTTGAAAAAAATAAAAAAATAAATTGACTATTTATTTGGTTCATTTATTGGAGTAAAATCAGAGATGTTTTCTTTTAAAAATAGATTTATATTAAATAAATAAAGAAAAACATTTAATTTCAATCAGAAATGTGATTGTATCAGTAAAATTGTCACTAAAATGTCAAATGTATTAAAGCAGTGTCATGAAGTTGATAAAAGGTGGTTAGAAAAACAAGGGTTTTTTAAAAAAGCATTTAGGGAAAAACATGATTTTTCTCAGAAGCTAGTATATTTAACAGGGTAAAATATTACATTTAAGTATGTGTGTAAAACAATAAAAATGTATATTAATTTTAAAAACTTTCATTATTTTACAAAGCTTGGTACTTCTGAAGGATTTTATTGTTCACCTTAATAAAATAAGCTTCCATATGCAGTAACTTACCAAGAAGACTTAAAAAGAAATTGACATTGACACAAGAAATATACATTTAAAACTGGAACTCTGGTGATTGCTCCTGATGATAAGGTTCCAGGGTTGAGTCAGTACTTGGGTGACTTAGGTCAGTCTGTCAAACTGAACCTGAGAAACCTGGGTGTTGTATTTGATAAAGACATGTCTCTTGTTCGACACTGCAGAAAACTGACCAGAAACTGTTTCCTTCAACTGAGAAAAATCTCTAAATTTAGGAAAATGTTGTCGGAACATGATCTGGATCTTGTAATCCATGCGTTTGTTTCTTCTCGTCTGGACTATTGTAACAGTTTGTTTTCATGTCTTAACAAGAAGGATCTGTCTCACCTGCAGTTGATTCAGAACTCTGCAGTGAGAATTCTGACCTGCTCTAGTAGAAGAACTCACATTTCTCCGATCCTTAAAACTCTTCACTGGCTTCCAGTTTCTTTCAGGATCAACTTTAAAATTCTGGTTCTTACTTTCAGATCTATTCATGGTCAGGCTCCTCCTTACATCACTGATCTGATCCAGCCTTACACCCCAGCTCGGGCTCTGAGGTCTGTGGATCAGAATCCACTGATGGTTCCACGCACACGGACCAGAGGAGAGAAATCCTTCCAGGCTGTTGCTCCTAAGCTTTGGAACGATCTTCCTCTCTCTTTGTACTTGATGGATCTACTGACTCCTTCTAGAAACATCTTAAGACGTTTATATTTATTCAGGCTTTTCCTTGATTTTCTGGAACTCCTGTTATGTTATCACTTTTATCTTGACCTTTAAAGTATATACTTTATTGAATATTGTTTTGATTGTTTAAGCGCTTTTTGACCCTGGTCTAGAAAAGCGCTATACAAATAAAAATTACTTACTTACTATTTATTTGAAAAAAAAAAGCTTATTTGTGTATAGCTTTGATTAGATCTTTATAGAAATATTGTTGTTCTTTATATCTGTTACATATTCGGTGAAAAACCACGTCAGATGTTCCGAACATGAGAATGAAATGGTGAATAAACAACACGGCGTCCATTCATCTACAGTAAATCAACCTTGCCATTTGCCTCACTGATATTTCCATTCATAGATCAGAACAGAGCTTCAACCAAACATCCATCAACTCCGGGTAAACAGAGCATATAATTAACAATTTGTTTTCTTAATTATCCCGACACGACCTCTATAAGACCTCATAGAGTCACAGCGCATTATATGGCGTCAGACCGCAGGTGGGAGCGAGGGTTTGCACAACACGTCTGTAATTGATGCAGAGCATGATCGAGACTAAATGTGTGACCCCGAGACCCTAATTTGAGGCGCAGCGTTATTCTTGATGGTGAATTCCTGTCGCCTCTCTAATACCAGTGTGTGTACAGCCTGACAACATTCAAAAGCCTTGTAAGTGAACATATGAACGCACAAGATGCAAATTCAACTGGAATTGAACATTATGAAGGGGAATTACGGAGAATACTGTGTTGATGGCATATTTGAGAAGCATCTATAAAAATACTGCATTTTACAGGTTTTATTTTCTTATTTAGAGGCTCTTTTTTGAATGAATATTTTAAGGAAATTGTTACTGAACAATCAAGAGTAACAAGATATGAGTCAACAAGTCAAGAGTAAACATTAAAACCTAAAGAATGTAAAACCCTTAATACTTGTACTAATCAATTCATGACCATTACTGTGTGCTTGCCTCAGTTAAACCAACGAAATTGCTCCAAAGAATAATTGATTAAAAACAAAATTAAAACTGTAACAGTTGTAACAATATTTATACGCCACACAATGCACTATACAAATGGAAATCCAAAATTGAAACTGGTTCAATTAAATTACATTTGAAAATTGTTAGATTATAGTCAGGAATTGTTAGATTATAGTCAAAGATTGTTAGATTATTGTCAGAAATTGTAAGATTATAGTTAAAAGTGGTTGGATTATAAATCAAATATTGTTAGGTTATAGTCAGAAATTGTAAAATCATAGTTAAAAATTGTCAGATTATAGTCAAAAACTGTTCGATTAGAGTTAAAATGCACAATTTAAAATGTAATCCAAAATTGAAACTGGTTCAATTAGATTGTAGTTAGAAATTGTTATAATACTCAAAGATTTTTTGATTATAGTAGGAAATTGTTTGATTATCGTCATAAATTGTTAGATTATCGTCATCATTTCTTAGATTATAGTCAGAAAATTGTAAAATTGTAGTTAAAAAAAATTGATTATAGTCAAATATTGTTAGATTATAGTCAGAAATTGTAATATTATAGTTAAAAATTGTTAGATTATAGTCAAAAATTGTTATATTATAGTCGAAAATTGAAACAGGACGGATAACAGTTGAAACTGGTTCAATTAGATTACATTTGAAAATTGTTAGATTATAGTAACAGTTTGTTAGATTCAAGTTTAAAATGAAAATCCAAATTTGAAACTGGTTGGATTACAGTTGAAACTGGTTTAATTTGGTTACATTCAAAATTGTTTGATAACATTGGAAAATTGTTTGATTATATTTTAAAATTGTAGGATTAACGAATGAAACGATTAATGAAATTTGTGAGATTAAATTTGAAAACTTTTAGATTATAGTTGAAAATGATCCAATTACAGTTGAATCGTTTTGATTACATTTAAAATGGTTTAATTACAGTTGAAAATTGTTCAATTATATTTAGAATTGATTGGTTACAGTTATGATTGAATGTGTATGATATTGTGAGTGAGGTTTCCTTTTCCAGGTTTACAGGATAAAAAAAAGTATCTTTCAAGTAAATGGTTACTGAAACAATAAAGAGTAAAGAGTCAAAGATACAAGTCTAGAGTAAACATAAAAACCCAAAGAATGTATGACGCTAAATACTTGTACTAATCCATTCATGACTATAACCATGTGCTTACTTCACTAAAACCAAAGCAATTGCTCCAAAGAATAATTGAACAAAAAATATGCTAAAATATTTACTCGGCATTGACGTTTCAACGATGCACAAGATAGAATTAAATCCAAAGTGTTTTCATTGTCCAAACTACTCGTCCCCAATGTACAGATACATTGTTTTTAGGAGAGAAAATGTTTTGTAATTCTACAAGTGCATTCAGAAGAAATGCAACTTAAGAAATATAAGATGAGAAGTTGAGTTTGTAAGTTTTGAGGGATTTGATTAAAATACGACGGTGCATATGCTCTAAAAACAAGCTTAAAATATAGACTTATTTAAGCTTTTTCGGAACCGTTTTTAAATATCTTTTTGGACGAAGACCACGAGAATACATCGGCTTCTAATCTAGACATTTTCATCTGTGTTTTTTAACTGTATCCGGTTTTGGATCGTGAAGATCATCTTGTGTTCGGTCGTGTTTTTTGGTTTATAAAACTGTTCTTCAGTGGCAGGAAATTTGATGCATCTTTAGTTCGGGATCTGCAACTGGTCGGCTGCGCAGAAATTTGGTTTGGTCGCTTTTGCCCTAAGTTTTGTTCACTGAACCAAATCATGGAATTTAGTTTGAAGTATTTTGTTGAAAATCCTACTTGTGATTCTCTCAATCCCTAAAAAGAAGTACATTATTTCACAACTTCACAAGCTGTGTATCAAAATTCAAAAGTAAATTGGTTCATTTTCTCGCTTGTAAAGTGTTGGTCAAGTATCAATAAAGTTACAAATGCACTCAAATCTACGCCATATTAAATAGTTTAAAACATGACGACGAACTACGACATAAAGAAAGTGTTGCACATCTATTTAGTCGGCTGAAAACCTCCATCAGACTGAGATGGTACAACTTTTTTTTCATTTCTTATGATGGTAGGATGAGATTTCAAAATAGATTTCAAAAATTTTAGGAATAGATGATTTAATTTAAGTGATATTTATGAATCCACCTGGATTGACTGAAGCTATAAATTGTATAGAACTTAAAAATAAGTACAAAATAACAAAAACATTTGACATAATTTGTGTTTTTTAACACAATTCTTGATATTATTCTATCCTGCCTTTTATAGACAAATATGAAATGAGCCCCTTGGCTGAGGTATGTGCAACCTCAGTGCTTTTTCTAGATATTGACAGGAATTATAACTATAAGATATAAGGATTGTCCAAACTATTCTCAAGGAGGGCCACATTTGATGAAGCAAAAAAGTAGCGGGGGGCCAATGGCAAGATTGTTGAAATTGAATACTACAGTTTATTTTAACAATGAGATATTTACTAAACTAAAAACATGTTTATGTCCATTTAAATAAAACGTGTCATCTGTAAGATGCTAAAGCAAACATGCTATATGTTAGCACCACCGTTTGTAGTCACATTTAAGTTCATATGATGAAGCAACTCATCAAAAACAACCTCCTCTTTTGTTCATTTCTTCACTAACGTTCTGTCCATCCATCTCCTGTCCCTGATGGGAAAGTCTGGTCCCCGGTGATGGGAACAGGAATCCTCATCATCACTATCAAAAGGCACCATAACTAGCTTCACCGTGAGAAGGTTCCAGAGGAGTAAAAGATCTCCGGATGATGGAGGAGCCGTGGTCCTGATGCTCTCCCTGAAGCCCTGACTCCATCTATCACACAGTTGGCCCTCGTGGATGTTGGAGATTT
Source organism: Callionymus lyra (assembly GCF_982586985.1). NCBI lineage: Eukaryota > Metazoa > Chordata > Actinopteri > Syngnathiformes > Callionymidae > Callionymus > Callionymus lyra. The sequence continues at coordinate 6,597,024 of NC_141833.1, forward strand.
GTACATCTTCATTACAGGTCAGGGTCAAAAGGTGAGATACAGCAGGGGGGAGAAAATCTGATTAAAATGGATGGAGAGCATTCACACTTTTCGGGGCTCCCCGAGAATGAAGCTACCAGCAGTGAAAGAACAAATTCTCACTTGTCAATCAATCCAATTAACCTTAATAGAAAAGAATCTATTCACAGCATCCTGTTGACGAGCAAAGGAAGCAACGAGAGTGAAAATCTTACCTCCTCGGGGGAGGAAATTAATGGAAGCGATTGATTTTCTTTCCTGAAAAACAACAGTTCAGTAGGAAGTGAATATTATTATTTCAGTCAAATATAAAAGTCCTGGAAAATATCTTGTTAACAGCCGTTTTTTTTAAGATAATACGTGTAGAAATTGTATTGAAGACATTTGGAACCAAAGACAACAGCATTTTCAAAGGTGGTAAAATAGTTAATTGTCAAAATAAAATAGTAATTCAATGTTGTTGTTCATTTCTAAAAACAGGAGCAACACAAAACCCAATAAAATCGGTTGATAATATTACTTTTGCCAATAAGACACGATGAGATTCAAGCCCGAAAATGTATTGGAAGTACTTTAAATTGTAGACTTGTTTTAAGAAATGTACTTGAATTCAAACGGTAAAAATTAAAACTTGACGACCATAAGATCATTTGTTTTATCCGACTCAAAACAAATGCTATGAAGAATGTTTTAGGATATAAGATATTTAATATGCAACATCTTGAAGCAAGTATACTTTAATTCAATGTAACTCTTTAGCTGATTGTGTCTAAAATGTAATAATATTATATTTTGACTAGAAAAAAAGAACAATATGCTTACATTATATTTTGGGCAACGAGGTTAGAGGGCTTTGCACCAATTCGTAGAACCTGATATTATGATGATAACTCAAGGATTCTATGCCATTTGGTGGTCCGCCCTCTAACCGCTTCGCTATTGGTTTAAACCCAAGGGGAAGCCCGATGGGATCAATGTACCCCCAGCTTGTCGGCCCAGGATCCAAAATCCCTCACAGGACAACAGGTGAAGGCGATCTTGACCCGGGTCCAAGTGGGTCAGTGGATGGAAGGTCGTAAGTAAAAAGGCCAAAGATCAACGTCTCAGAAAATGGAAAATAATGTCTGAAATCTTAAGTACAATATCAGACGCACCATATGAGTGCAAACAATTGTTGCCCAAATGTGAAAAATGTTGTTCTTTGAAGGCTCGAAAAAATGTATATTTCGACCTATTTTTTTCACTCAAACTTTAAAAAATGGGCAAAAATCGACGTGTCCGAAAATGGAAAAAAAGGTCGGAATACTTAAGTATGATATCAGACGCACCATGTGAGCGCAGAAAATTGTTACGAAAATGCGTAAAATGTCGTTTTTTGAAGGCTCGAAAAAAAAGTTGTATTTCGACCGATTTTTTTTCTCAAACTTTAAAAATTGCCCAAAATCGACGTGTCCGAAAATGGAAAAAAAGGTCGGAATACTTAAGTATGATATCAGACGCACCATGTGAGCGCAAAATGTTGTTTTTTGAAGGCTCAAAAAAAGGTATAATTCGACCGATTTTAATCACTCAGACCATGTGAGCGCAAATAAATGTTGACCAAATTAGTAAAATGTTGTTTTTGAAGGCTCAAAAAAAAGGAAAAAAGGTATAATTCGACCTATTGTAATCACTCAAACTTTAAAAAATGGGCAAAAATCGACGTGTCCGAAAATGGAAAAAAAGGTCGGAATACTTAAGTATGATATCAGACGCACCATGTGAGCGCAAAAGATTGTTACGAAAATGCGTAAAATGTAGTTTTTGAAGGCTCGAAAAAATGTATATTTCAACCGATTTTTTTCACACAAACTTTAAAAAATGGCCCGAAATCGACGTGTCCGAAAATGGAAAAAAAGGTCGGAATACTTAAGTATGATATCAGACGCACCATGTGAGCGCAAAAAAATGTTGCCCAAATGTGTAAAATGTTGATTTTTGAAGCCTCGAAAAAACGTTTAATTCGACCCATTTTAATGACTCAAATTTTAAAAATGGCCAAAAATCGACGTCTCCGAAAATGGAAAAAAAATGTCGGAATACTTAAGTATGATATCAGACGCACCATGTGAGCGCAAAAGATTGTTACGAAAATGCGTAAAATGTCGTTTTTTGAAGGCTCGAAAAAAGGTCTAATTCGACCGATTTTTTTCACTCAAATTTTAAAAAATGGGCAAAAATCAGCATGTCCGAAAATGGAAAAAAAGGTCGGAATTCTTAAGTATGATATCAGACGCACCATGTGAGCGCAAAAAATTGTTGCCCAAATGTGTAAAATGTTGATTTTTGAAGCCTCGAAAAAACGTTTAATTCGACCCATTTTAATGACTCAAATTTTAAAAATGGCCAAAAATCGACGTCTCCGAAAATGGAAAAAAAATGTCGGAATACTTAAGTATGATATCAGACGCACCATGTGAGCGCAAAAGATTGTTACGAAAATGCGTAAAATGTCGTTTTTTGAAGGCTCGAAAAAAGGTCTGATTCGACCGATTTTTTTTACTCAAACTTTAAAAAAACGGCCCGAAATCGACGTGCCCGAAAATGGAAAAAAAAAGTCAGAATACTTAAGTATGATATCAGACGCACCATGTGAGCGCAAAAGATTGTTACGAAAATGCGCAAAAAAGTCCTATTTTGAAGGCTCGAAAAAAGGTCTAATTCGACAGATTTATTTTACTCAAACTTGAAAAATTTTCCCGAAATCGACGTGTCCGAAAATGGAAAAAAAGGTCGGAATACTTAAGTATGATATCAGACGCACCATGTGAGCGCAAAAGATTGTTACGAAAATGCGCAAAAAGTCCTATTTTGAAGGCTCGAAAAAAGGTCTAATTCGACAGATTTATTTTACTCAAACTTTAAAAAAAGGCCCAAAATCGACATGTCCGAAAATGGAAAAAAAGGTCGGAATACTTAAGTATGATATCAGACGCACCATGTGAGCGCAAAAGATTGTTACGAAAATACGTAAAATGTCGTTTTTTTAAGGCTCGAAAAAAGGTCTAATTAGACCGATTTTTTTCACTCAAATTTTAAAAAATGGGCAAAAATCAGCATGTCCGAAAATGGAAAAAAAGGTCGGAATTCTTAAGTATGATATCAGACGCACCATGTGAGCGCAAAAAATTGTTGCCCAAATGTGTAAAATGTTGATTTTTGAAGCCTCGAAAAAACGTTTAATTCGACCCATTTTAATGACTCAAACTTTAAAAAATGGTCCAAAATCGACGTCTCCGAAAATGGAAATAAATGTCGGAATACTTAAGTATGATAATATTGACCATGTGAGTGCAAAGAATTGTTGCCCAAATGTGTAAAATGTTGATTTTTGAAGGCTCGAAAAAATGTATAATTCGACCCATTTTAATGACTCAAATTTTAAAAAATGGCCAAAAATCGACGTGTCCGAAAATGGAAAAAAAATTCGGAATACTTAAGTATGATATCATACGGACCATGTGAGTGCAAAAATATTTTGCCCAAATGTGTAAAATGTTCTTTTTTGAAGGCTTAAAAAAAAAAGGTATAATTTGACCTATTTTATGCACTCAAACTTAAAAAAAAGCCAAAATTCGACATTACCGAAAATGGAAAAGAATGTCGGAATACTTAAGTATGATATCAGACGGACAAACGTCACACGGAAGTGAGTAAACACAGCTGATTGAGCCGGTCTCGCGGACATTTGTATCTTATAGGGCAATAAAAGTCAGTGATCGGGGTCTGTCCCTCATCTGTGTGGACAGACCCGACTATGAAAGAACATACTAAGGTGTTAGACAACACCTTAAGTTATGTGGTGAGAGTAAAAACCTTGCTGGCTCTGAGCGGCGGAACATTATAGCTTAGCATTAGCAGGGAAGACTTCAAAACATGCCTATAACTTCCTGTCACAGGCTTGAAGCTGCGCGCTCGGCCAGTACCACTCTCATAATCAACCACAGAAGAATCATCCGTTTCATGTCCTCTATTTCCATAAAGTGTATTTTATAGAAGGAGGAGATCACTCACCCACATCTGCTGCATGATCGGTGACCAGCTGAGCAACATCACTTCTGACGTCCGTGTCCAAGAGGTCCGGCACGATCATGGTAAAAATCCCACAACGGAGACCTCCGGGGATATTCCCTGAAATCTCAAGAAAAATATTGACAAACTCACCACAGATGTTGATGTCTCAGCCGATCAGAGTCCCGGAACCTCCTCCAGAAGAGCATATGCATGTGTGATTAAACAAAATTGCGTTAACCTGTCTTGATCATCATCATGATCTCTGAGGCGGCGTGGGTCGACGAGCCTCCAACGCTTCCCGTCGCTGTCAAGAGCCGTGGGAAGCGCTCGGCAGGCCGCACGATCAGTCATCGTGTGATTTGGGCCTAGGCCAACGAAGCAGACATGTATGTCTGCAGGGAGTCTTAGCACTTCATGCACACACATTTGTCCAACTCAAAATTCATTCGCCATCATTACATTTCCACTGACAGGAGCTTTCTGCTGAGTTGTAAAGAAGGAAGTGCGGCGGGTGGCGAGTTAATTTAGCTTTCTCAGATGCTGTGTCTCAAATCGCATACTAGCGTACTCAAAGTTAGTATTTTTAGTGCGTTAGTGCGTCTCAATTCTTAGTATGCAAAATGTATTGCGCCATGCACACTAAATTGGCGTACTAACACGCCCACAAAACTGAGTATGGTTCGATGTACACTATCTACCCTAAACAGCCGCCATCTTAGTGACGTTGTAAGCGGACATTACGTCATATATAAATGCATATATATGCATATACTTACAGGTGTATTTTCAGCAGCAGTAGGAGGATGACACGTCTTCGGTGCTGATACCAGCTTAAATATCTCGCAAATATTTCGATTCTCATATTTTTTCTTTATTTCTTTTTCCAAAGTTGCAAAACGTGCTGCCAGCAGGTGGCGATAGCCTTCAAACAGCTGGTTGCAACCATCGTTAAAAAGTAGTAGAAGAAGAAGCCGTCATGTGATTTCTGGTTAGTGTGTAGCAGCAGTTTTTGATTTGAGACGTACCATCTGTGGAGAATTTGCGTAGCAGTTAGTACGTACACTAAACTGATGCATACTGACTTCTAGTATACTAAGAGTAGTATGCGATTTGAGACACAGCATTGGCAGGGCCTCGAGGATAAACCAATAGCGAAGCGTTTAGAGGCACCAAATGACATAGAACTGTAAAAGTATCTACAAACAAACAAAAACAAGAAAGAGAAACAATGAAATGTAAACAAATAAACCAAACTCACCGGTAAATGTGGCTCAACAAACTTCCCACTGGATGCATGAGTAGCCATTTTGAATCAAACAGGAAGTAGTGCCTGAGCGTCCATCTTTAACAGGAAGTGAAACGTTTTTTTTAATGTATTTTATTTTTTATTTTTTTTGTCAATTTTGGCAGGAAAATGACAAAATCAGAAAGCTTTATTGTCAGTGTTTTAAACACAACATATTGTTTGTGTTGTTTGTCATTACAGACTATAATAACGAAGAAGTAATGAAGAATATTTTAAAATATAAATGAAATAAACCAAAATTAATAAAATGGAATAAAATAGGAGACTTTAAAAAATGTCACGTAATATTTAATTAACAGAAATAAAATAAAGTAAATTGAATAAGACAATATTCATGACCCAGACGGCAGGACGGCTAGAGGATGTTCTGGTCCCTATCGATCTCAGTCTTCTGCCTGGGTGGAGCCGTTAGAACACAGGGTGTCCGGGGTGAGACGGGTCAGCCTTGATCTTGTCTTCCCTTCATGTCGTGCTGTTCCTGCAGAAAATATTAAAAATAATAAAACATATCTTAGGTGTAAAAGTCTCGAGGTGGTCGAGGGTCTGCAAGGAAGTCGAGAGCAGCAGAAGGAAAAAGTGAGAAAGACTGAGAACGACAGGTAGAAATTGACGACTGATGAAGACAGAAGAACGTGTGAAAAATGAATAGGGGAAGAAAAAAGTAGGAAGGAGCCTGACTCTGCTCCATTCCTTTCCAATTTTTGTCAAACTGTCATGTGGCTTGTGATTAATGAAGTATAGAACGCCATCTGTTTTCACTCCCCCCCCCCCCCTCGGTCCCGCTGCTCCGAGATGATTACTGCGATACTGTACCTCCACAAACAAACCCTCCTCGCCAACACGGCGCCAGAATTAAGGACGACCCGACATCCGTGTGGTGGAATAAAAATCGGTTGATAAGAAATCAGCGAGCCGTCGCCTCGGACGGACAGAAGAGAAGCGAGCCAGCAGTGATGAGAAAGACATGTATTTGTTGCGGTGGGGAAATCGGTCAAGTGTTGTCTCACAAGGTTGAGGACCAGAGGGCACCTGGGAGTCGCTGGGAAAATTGCTATCTGTTGTACAGAGCTGTTATCACTTTACACAGGAGCACTGAACTGTAATGAGCAGAGAAAACTGTTTTTTTTCCCCCATCACAAATAACCTTCAAATGAAGTGCACTTTTTACTTCATGTATTATGTATTTATGCAATTTTACTTCTAAATGTTATTCGCTCTCGTTGAAATGAGCTTTAGGCTAGGGTCCGTTTTGGACGTTCTCTTCTGCTTGCATAGGTTTGCTCAAGGGACTCTGGTTTCCTCTCACAGTCCCGACACATCAGAAGGTTAATTGCTGACTCTGAGTCAGACCCTGAGGCTGTCTTCTAACAGTCCATGTGAGCACAACTTAAAAGGAATAAAGTTAATCGATAAAAACAAAAACAAGATATAAGTGTTCTGGGTTTATATGACATTTTTTTTTATCACATCTGTAAAATTAACCCTTTTATAGTTATATTTTATTTTTGACTTTTTGGTCATTTTTTAACTTTTAACAATTAATAAATGATGCAATTGATTCAATATAGCCTGTGTGTCAAACTCAACCACACAAGAGGACATATTGTAAAAACAACCCCAGGATGACAAGAAAATTTAAATGATTGAGCTTTATTTAATTATTATTATTTGGATTCTTGAATGTTCTTGAGTGTTTTTCTTTGACACTACAATAAATACATTTTAATGTATACATATTGTCAGTTTCTGAATTTGATTTAAAGCTGTGAACTCAAAAAAGGAGTCATCAGATATCCAAATCACAACATTTTTACTTGTACAAGGAGAGATCAATACAGAACTTTCTTTTCGATTTCACTCTGAAGCAAAAACCGTTTCTGTCGCATCTTTATACTTAATCATAACATATAGATTATTTGAGAAACAAAAGAGCAAAAATTAAACACCAGAAAAAGACGAACAATAGTGAATTACAGCAGCTCAAATCGCACACTTCTATAAGTGCTGCTTTACAATTACTTGCACTGTGTACAAATTTCGACAAGGTAGTACCGTCTTAAATAAAACACTGCTGCTACACATTTACCGGAAATGACTCGACAGCTTCTTCTTCTACTACTTTTTAACACTGATTGTCACCATTTGTTGGAACCCTATCGCCGAAACTTGACAGCACTTTTCGCCACTCGAAACAAGTTATTTAGTTGTGTTTCATATTGTTATTATTGTTGTTATGTTGTTCTGTGGTTAAATGAGTGTGCACGATTCGGGGCACACCACTGGTCTTAAATAAGCAAAAAGCTTCCGTCCATTTGAGATATTCGCACAGATTCCATTCTTAACTCAAACTAAGCAATGTTTCGAAACACAAGCAATAATTAACATGTTAATTCCCTTTGGATGAGCAAATTTGAAAACACTAACACACTCTAGCTCAGTTATTTTCCCTCATACAGTAAATATATATATATATATATATACATATATTTTATTCTTTATACTATTTTTGTTCGTATATCATTCTGCTGTGTGTATACATTTAGGCTCTCGTAATTCTTTACAGTTAAGACCTTTATTTTCACATTTCTGCTCATTTTCTTACACAACTTTGAAGTGCGAATTTATGAACAGTATCAGTTGGGTGAGTTTAATGGATAGATGTTGGAGACTCCAGATGTTCTGACTGATGCATTTACAGAGAGAGCGTTTTAATTCAGTAGCATGACTTTAGTAAATGTTGCATCAATGAACAATCTGCCAAAAAACGCTCAAAAAACCCCCCAGTAATTTGAAGTCGACATCTGTATCATGATTTATCTCACAGTATGCTATAAGTAAAAAGTCGTAAAAAAAAACAAAAAACATTAGAATCATTTTGATGCACAATTTAAACCAGATTACATGTAAATGTATAGTTTAAAATGTTGGTTTGTATTTCATGTGCAGGAGGGAGAGAGGAACATGAATGCCAAAATGACCTGCTGGCTGTGTGTATTTCCAGTGTAGGCCGTTGTGTTTGCACTCGACTGTCGGTCCAGATTGTGCCACGAGGGCAGTGACCAGCATCTGGTGCGCTGATATAATCCCCTGGAGTTGAGGCCATAGCACAGTTCACGGCAACTGTTATTCAAACAAAACATATTCCCCTTCCAGGGAATTCCCCAAAACCTTTGCTTTGTTGAAAGTGCAATCAGGAGATAAGGGCAGATGCAGTTCACCGCTGCTGCCGCCTGTTTGTTGTGTGTTTGATCAAATGGAGATGGAACGATTATATACTTTATTATGAATGGAATTGATATATAAAATATTATTATAAATATCTCCAGGATTCAATTATTTTGTTGTGCAACTCTAGAACACATATGTCTTTTTTTTTATTAAATATCTTCAGCTTATACCATAATATTGTTGGTAAACAAATATGTTTAGTTGGTTATTCTGCATTTACAATTTTCCAAAGTGATGTAGATTTTCTCGAACTGTGTGAGAATTTGAATTTCTGATGTTGAGACTTAATGAAATCCAAGCAAGATGGGTTTTTTCAGTGACGGTTGATGCTCAGAGCTTGATTGATCTTGAGGAAAGAAAAATGAGCCAAGAATTTGAAAAAAAGTTTGCAGAACTTTTCACATCAACAGAAAATCTTAACTTGATTAATTTGCTTGACGTCATCTTCAATGAAAAAATATATTAAAAAAAAAGTAACTTTCTGTCCGTTCCGTTCTTTTCCTTGAGCTAAAATGAGTCAAAACTCAAGATCTAGCGGCCAAATCTCATTCGCAGCATGCAAAATACTTATATACAAATAGTTGGGTAAATAAATATTAATTTAATGTACTGTGTGATACAAAAATGTTGCACTCTATACACAAATATTTGTTTTCATTTGTATCTTGAATTTGGAATAAGTTCACTGAATCGTGAACAACAACAACAGATTCATGCAAGCAACTAACTGACTTTTCTCTCAGTCTCTGATGTGACTTGGAATCATGTAGACGTCAAAACAGCTATCAAAGTCGCCTCCAATACAGAGGTTACCGACTCAAAGGAAAATACTTTAATCTTTAGAAACTAAAGAAACAGTACATTTAAAACTTTATTGACAAACCAATGGGCCACTTTGAGTCAGAGCGCTAAAATATTTTATTGGATATTGGATTGGATATTACACTAAAAGTTTTGGTTCAATAAAAGGTAAAGTGATGACCGTGAAGAACTAATGTTGTTCTAATATCAGCAAAGTTACGTCTTACACTTACACTTTTGGTTCAATAAAAGGTAAAGCGAAGACCATGAAGAACTAATATTGTTCTTATATCAGCAAAGTTACGTCTTACACTAAAAGTTTTGGTTCAATAAAAGGTAAAGCGAAGACCATGAAGAACTAATATTGTTCTTATATCAGCAAAGTTACGTCTTACACTTTCAATAAAAGGCAAAGTGAAGGAGAGGTTTGCTCGTTTTTCAAGCATTATTGTAAAAACACTATTAAATGTTTAAATAAAATTCCCACATTTATACTTATTTTTAAAAAAAACTCAGTGATCCGCACTCCTGAACTAAACCATACTGGTGACTCTGGACCTCCATAGTGGCAAGTTCGTAGAACAAGACTCTTCCGGAAGAGATGCTTTGAGCCAGTTTATGAAGTTTATAGTTCAAATTTCTCAGTTTTGTAAATGTCCTGGATGTACTGGATCTACTCTACTTCTATCGTCTGACTTCCTAAATGGACGATATTCTTATCTTCGACCTGAAACGCCACCCCTAAGTGATTCCGAAAAACTAGAACAAAATCCTATTTTAGCGGTCCCCTTCTGGCAGTGCCATTGAAGAAGTTTGCAGACCTGAACTCGTTGTGGGTCCTCTGATCAGTATGCATTAATTCCATTTTCTGCAAGGCAAAAAACACTGTTCCGTAACGCAACTATATGTGGCGTGTGTCCAGGGTTACCAACAAGGAAACTTCCCAGATTAGACCTGAACATAATTTCAGATTTTTAGGATCTAAAAAATGCGGAAACCAAAGTTCGGGATGGGTTGGTTGGCTGTTTCTTATATTTAGAGGTGTATATTTATGACCGTCACCCTTGAATCAGCAATGGCTATTTGAGTGCGAGCGAGTAATAACCATCATCATGGTCGTCTTCTTCAGACATAATTTCAATCAGCAACAGGCCCGGCTGAATCAATTCTGCAGCTCCCATATCGGCCTGTAGTAGCCGAATGATTGCAGAGACGCTTTAACCTCGACATGAATCACGCTGACACACACAGAAAAATACTTTTGCCCTCTAATTGCATGTACATCGCTGTCCACATTCATTTCAGTTCCTCAGTTTCTCTCAACCGCTGATTACACTGGACACCCGAATCAAAGGCACATGTGGCTGGAGGTTTTATAAATAAGGAGATTGGCAGAGTTGATGTGAAGATGTGAGGGTTCTGAGTCCGAGTCCTCAGTATGGAATCTATTTGCAGACAGTCCATTTAAACTTCAAAAGAAAATTGACCCGAAACTGTCCATTAGCTCTGACTTCTATGGCTGCACTAAAAGCTTCATAACGAGGCTAAAATGTGCCACAAACTTTAAGTAAACCATTTACGAACAACATGTTTCAAGTTAAGTGCAAACAAGAGATTACAATTGCCGCTATTGGAAAATTAAAACGTTGAGTGTAACGATTCAAACGACTTCACATCACCGTTTAGCTCGACACACAATAGCTTTGGGAGAAGAAACATTAAAGTCTGAATGTCAAGAAAATACTCAACTGGTTCAGATCGTCAGGGTTTGGATTTGGGGCAGTGGTCACCGTCGGTTCCAGGTCGAACCGTAATCATGGGACATCATTGCCTTGACAGCACATCTCAATCTGCCAATCATCCGTCGGCGGCGTAAGCAGGAGTCCGAGTCCTGGCGGCGTTCCCTGCGGCATGAATCCCGAAGAAATCTCCAATTGTTAATATTTCATCACATTAATGATGCCTGTTGAGACGCTCACCTGTCACACAAGTTCTAAAGCTGCAAACACTAAATAAAGGTGACAATGAGTTGTCATTAAGCGTCACCATGTGTAGCACTGCGCTTAGAAACAGCAGCTAAAGAAGTAAAATTGATTTAATGGACAGTTTCTGCTCACATTTTCACTGTCTGTCGGAGGAGACAACTATTCAGGGGTTCATAGATGTGGTAAATGAGGACAGGGCGACCCCTGATAGGTTATTCTGAAAGAAGAAGTACTAAAGGGGTGTCTTTAAAGTGAAAATATACAGATATTAGCGTAGGTTGTTTCACGATACTATAATTTCTACTTAATACAATATCATTCAAGACAATCATCTAGAGGTTGACATTCTGGACATTACTTAAGGTAAGGGTCACGCACCAGCATTACTTTCACAAAATGACCTAGAGAGGACCTAGCGGAAGACCACATTTCCAATGAGCACTCACCTAATGTCGCAAAAGTTGCCATGTTTTGCAGCATTTAGATGAATTTTCTGTTTCCAGACTTCCATTGGCTGAATGAAGGGTAGATACTGATGAGGTAATGAATTAGATTGTGGATAATATGATATAATATGCGTAATGACGGCTTTGTAAATAATATAACTTTAACTTTTACTTTGACAGTGAAAATGAAAATCACACAAAACACCTCAAGTCACGGTATATGAGTTATTAAACTAGTTTTAAGTTAATGTTTCATCACAAGTTATTTTAGTACAAGAATATTAAGGTACCCAAAACTACCCAGAGCTGCTTAAAGGTCACCATAACGCTGAGTCAGAGGGAACTCTAGGTTGGTTACTTGGAAACAAAATGGTCCCATAATGCAATGGTTCCTAACCCCAGGTCCGGAGACAGCTACCAGGCCACACAGAAAGAAAACTTTTTTTTTACATAAACTTACTCATTAATGTTTGAAATGTGTTTTTTTTTTTTTTAAAGGAAGACCAGAGTTTTTCTGAAAATGTTTTAGCCTGTGATGCTTAGCACGTCAAAATGCATTTTGCGGTAAAGTTTACTAAAGAATTAAGAAAAAATGTATTTAATAATCCTCGTTTCATAAGAATAAGAAAGAAAAATATTACTCACACATTGGCATAAAGTCTTTGAAAGCTAGGAGACATACACATACAGTACATAACACTATCGCCAGCATACAATCAAATATACATAGAAACAAAAACACACAAAATCTTGTTTGCAACCAGTCCACAGCATATTTTCCAAGCAGTTAATATTTTTTTGCAGGTCACACTATTTTATTTTTACTCTACTGTATCTGAATTTCCATCTGCGAATATAATGCTGACATAGAAAGGCGCTATACAAATAGACATTATTATTATTATTATTATTATTATTATTATTCCGGTCCGAGGTACAAAAAATGTTTTGCCGTTTCCTAATTTAGACTAGATTAGATTAGATATACTTTATTAATCCCCATGAAGATTTCCTTTGGGAAATTAGATTAAATTAAACTGTTTTTGTTTTTTTATTTCGTTTTATTTTTGTTGTTTTGTTATTTTTTGTTCAATTTGGTTGTCTTGGCTATTAAGAGGTTTTTCTTTGTGACCCTGGTCTAGAAAGGCACTTTACTTATTACAATCAAATGAGGTCTAAATCGGCAGATCTGTTGTGTGGAGTCCCTCAAGGTTCTGTTCTGGGTCCTTTATTTTTTTTGCTGTACTTGATTCCCCTCGGTAAAATCATTCAGAGATTTCCAGATGTTTCTTATCACATTTTTGCTGATGACATAGAGCTCTACTGCTCTTTTGATCCAACTGAGCCCCAGAGGCTGAACAGCTTAGTCAATTGTTTGCTAGAAATCAAACAATGGCTGAGTGAAAACACTCTACAGCTAAATGTGGACAAAACTGAAACACTGGTGATTGCTCCTGATGATAAGATTCCAGGGTTGAGTCAGTACTTGGGTGACTTAGGTCAGTCTGTCAAACTGAGCCTGAGAAACCTGGGTGTTGTATTTGATAAAGACATGTCTCTTGTTCAACACTGCAGAAAACTGACCAGAAACTGTTTCCTTCAACTGAGAAAAATCTCTAAACTTAGGAAAATGTTGTCGGAACATGATCTGGAGCTTGTGATCCATGCGTTTGTTTCTTCTCGTCTTGACTATTGTAACAGTTTGTTTTCATGTCTTAACAAGAAGGATCTGTCTCGTCTGCTGTTGATTCAGAACTCTGCAGCGAGAATTCTGACCCGCTCAAGTAGAAGAACTCACATTTCTCCGGTCCTTAAAACTCTTCACTGGCTTCCAGTTTCTTTCAGGATCAACTTTAAAATTCTGGTTCTTACTTTCAGAGCTATTGATGGTCAGGCTCCTCCTTACATCAGTGATCTGATCCAGCCTTACACCCCAGCTCGGGCTCTGAGGTCTGTGGATCAGAATCTACTTATGGTTCCACGCACACGGCTCAGGACCAGAGGAGAGAAATCTTTTCAGGCTGTTGCTCCTAAGCTTTGGAACGATCTTCCTCTCTCTTTGCGCTTGATGGATCTACTGACTCTTTTAAGAAACATCTTAAGACGTTTCTATTTGTTCAGGCTTTTCCTTGAATTTCTCGAACTCCTCTGTTGTTCTCAGTATTATCTTGATCTTTAAAGTATGTACTTTTTTGAGTATTGTTTTGATTGTTTAAGCGCTTTGTGACCCTGGTCTCGAAAAGCGCTATATAAATAAATAAATAATATAATAATATTACTTTCTTACTTACCTACTTACTTAGTTCAAATGTATATTCCTCTGTTTAGCATGGACCAGAATCGTAGTTAAAACAAATTTCATTTTTAGAAAAAAAAAGGAAAAATTATCTTTTATTTATTTAATTTTTGCTTAAGTTTAGATTAAAATCAACACTGACACTGAACCATGATTAGAGTAATAAAAGGACTTTATAGTTTATTTTCTATTTTTCCAAATACAATTATGAGATGGTACACATTTGTGCACAAATAAAAAAAAAAAAATCAGTTTAAATAAATCTACCTACAACAACGTATGTTGTAGGAAAAATACTTGGCAGTATTATTGTAGACCGTACAAGAATTGGAATTGACTGCAGACTGAAAAAAGAACAACAATGCAAGTCTTTATACTACCAAACATCATAGAACAAGTCAATGAGTGACAAGCAACACTATACATTAACTTTGTAGACTTCGAAAAAGCTTTTCATTCTGTCCATCACAAAAGCCTGTGGATAATCATGGAAAAGTATGGAATAACAGACAAGATATTCAGAATGGTCAGAACGTTTTATGAAGACTTCCAGGGTGCAGGACAAATATGTGAGTGGTTTGATATTAAAACCGGTGTCAAACAAGGTTGCAATATGTCGGGATTCTTATTTTTGATTGTGATGGATTGGATCAGGAGAAGAACAGTAAGACAGGGAGAAATGGAATTAGATGGAAGCTAACACAAAAACTAGACGACTTGGACTTCGTAGATGACATAGTGTTACTCTCCTCTAAAAAACAACAAATTCAGAATAAAACAAGGATGGATGAAATAGCCAGACGAGCAGGAATTAAGATCAACACACAAAAAAAATGAAACAATGAGGATTAACGCAAGAAACCAGGAAAGGATTTTAGATCAGTGGCCAAGACTTTGAAGAGGTAGAGCAGTTCCTTTACCTGGAAGCAACAGTTTGTAAAGTGGGAGGCAGAATGAAGGACCTGAAGAATAGACTGTCAAAATCAAGAGGCGCCTTCATCAGAATCAAGAAGATCTGGAGCTCCAACAGCATCACAAGAAGAACAAGGCTAAGACTCTACAAAACGCTAGTGGTGCCAGTCTTGTTATACGGATGTGAAACATGGAAAATAAACTAAGCAATTGATGTATTCCATAATAGATGCCTACGCCGAATACTGGGTATACATTGGCAAGATCACGTCAGAACTGAAGAACTGCTAGAAAGAGCCGAGACGAAGCCGCTGAGTGAAGAAATGAAGCTGCTCAGATTGAAAATGATTGGACACATACTGCGGCAGGACAACGACAACGACTGCAATATAGCAATCAAATTGGCACCAGAACGGAAGGGAAGAAACGGAAGACCAAAGACCACCTGGAGGCGTACTGTCGAGAAAGAAAGAAAGGAAGCAGGATGGACATCGTGGTCTGAAGTGAGGACTGCAGCGCGAAGCAGATCAGTAACCTGCAGCAACACACAAGTATAATCAGTGACACAGCAGCTGTGAAGCAAACTAATCTTCACACGGACTATGAGCTGATAACGAAGTGTGATTAAGCATAAAAAGCAAAAAAAAGAAAGACCTCAACCACCTGAAATACAGCCTTGGTCTCTTCTCTTGAGAAGCGTTGATGTGGATTTTTTTCATCATGAAACATGCAGAAAAGCTTTTATCACTTTTAAATAGTCACACGAGTCACTGAGAGAAACTTTCACCGACCTTTAATCCATTTTAAAAAACATGGGTTGTGCTAACTTTTCCCAAGAAGGGCCCGATTGATCGGCGTAAAAACGAGTCATGGAAAAGAGGGACCAAGTTATTTTATTGGGAAGTACAAAGTAATTTATCTTTATCCAGTCCCAGCGAAATTGAAAACCTCTTAGAAAGAAATGAAGCCGCTCACTTGGTATTTTATTTGACTTTTTGTAACTTGTCATTAAAATATTTTGTGTATTTTATCATTTTCATTGACTTCAATGTGCTCAAGGGCCACAAAAGTCCTCAAACTGTTCTTTGGACAGGCCTGTAATAAACCCATCATCCAAGGCATAAACCCAGAAAGATCATCTCTGATGGCTGCACACAATAAAAAAATCAGCCCAATTTAAAAAGCTTGTAAAACAAAATCCATAAACGTGAACTTTGGTGGACTTTATGATCCAATTAAGGTCAGAATTCCCAGCAGAACCAGCCTCTGATTTATGATGCTCTTTGTCCATATTTCAGAGTCGGCCTGACGCACTTCGTGCCAGATTCGCTCGCCGTTTTGACATGGTTGGTTTGGCACGAGGAGAAGACAATTGTAACAGGAGGCTATTGGATCCTCAAACACCCTTGTTGGATTAATTCCATCAGAACACTGCAGCTGCTGTTGTTCAACATTAAAATGGAAAATGAAAAACAAAAACTTTCACTAGAGTGTATGAATCATTTATACAATAAAAATGTTACATTTAAATCTATATTGACTTAAAATTACTAATTTCAATTTAAAAAGGGTTAACTATGTGTGGCAATGTTTCCATCTATTCTTGGTAACATGCATATTAGCCTAGACATTCTTATTAAATAGTAATTAAAAAAAAGATAATTTATGGAATTTAGCAATATTATCATCAAACTTGTTTGCCTAAGACATTGATTTTGACACCATTTAACAACATTAAAATGCTTTCACTTGGAACCACCTTCACTGCAAAAGAAACATAGCTAAAATACATATAAATATAACTAAAGGAATAAATAAATAAGAGTTCGAAAAAAAATGGATAAACTGCCATGATGAAAATAAATAATAATAAACGTAATAATAATCTTTTAAAACTGAAACTCTGGTTATTGCTCCTGATGATAAGGTTCCAGGGTTGAGTCAGTACTTGGGTGACTTGGAGCAGTCTGTCAAACTGAGCCTGAGAAACCTGGGTGTTGCAGCAGATTTAAGTGAACTGTATCCATTCAAAAGTCCTTCAGGCCAGGGGTCCCTAACTTGTTTTGCACCATGGACCCGTATTATGTCGACATTATATTCACGGGACCGACCTTCAGATAAAAACAGCAAAATAAATCATATAGAGTTTGTGTTTATAAGTAATTTTTTTTTTTAAAGCACATTTCAGGCAGAAATAATCAATAACACAAATTGTCATTCGTATTATAGTAGTAATAAATTTCTCTTCAGGCTATTGTCAAGCAATTTGGTGGCCCAGGTTTGGGGCCCTAAGCCAAGAGGTTTTGAGACAGTAGGTCCGACACAAAGACACGATACAGAGTTAAATAATTTACCTCCATCTCTGATTTTCCATTTCAGCTTTGTTATCCAGTTAATTAAACAACTCCAACAACCAGCGAATGGCCTTTAAACTTGACACGTCCCTCCGGGATTACTGGTCTTGGTCTTATCTCTGCCCAACAGAAGCTTTATCGGTAATGTTGGTAGCACAAATACAGCAGCATTTAAAAACAATTACCAGAGCAGGTGCAGACAATACATGCTATTACGGTTGGTTTAAAGTGTATCATGGGACTCGTGTTCATTGAGCAGACTATAAAGGATATTAAGCTAAGTGGGTACAAACGTTCTCACGGGCAAATCATACTTTCCTTTGTGTTGACTGTGTCTTTACACCTAATTTGCCTTTAATTGTAAATGTCACACAGAGTACCTGGGAGTCGCCTACTTCTGCGTTATCCATGGTCAGGTGGCTCTACCCTGAGCCTCTCCTGGGTTGCTCCTCACCCTACTTTTAAGAGTGGGTGGTAATCTTCTACAATATATTTGACTTCCATCTGCTTTGCGAGACAGAATTCCGAATAAAGACGATAAAGGGAGAGTTTACCCATATTATTCTCAAAGTAATCCATGTCTTTTTGGAGCTATACGCAGAATTGTAAGTCCGTATGACGGTCGCAAACGGAACATAATTATTTCATCATCTTGGTTCAAAAAGGCACACTTCAAAAAATGTGCCTGTAACTTACCTCTTGTATTAAAGCTTCGACATGAGAAATTCTTCATAAAAATCTTATCCATAAGGAGCTGTCTTGCCTGCAGTTAATACAAAACTCTGCAGTGAGAATTCTGACCTGCTCTAGTAGAAGAACTTACATTTACCTGATCCTTGAAACTCTTCACTGGCTGCCAGTTTCTTTCAGGATCAACTTTAAAATTCTGGTTCTTACCTTCAGAGCTATTCATGGTCAGGCTGCTCCTTACATCAGTGATCTGATGCCAGCTCGGGCTCTGAGGTCTGTAGATCAGAGTCTATTGATGGTTCCTGAACACGGTTCAGGACCAGAGGAGAGAAATTTCTCAAAGCTGTTGCCCTTAAGCGTTGGAGCGATCTTCCTCTCCCTCTGTGTTTGATGATCTACTGACTCCTTCAATAATCATCTTAATACATTTTTATTTGTGCAGGCTTTTCCCTGATTTTCTGGGACTCCTATGTTTGTCTTATGAGTCTTAGCTTTTTATATTATGTATTTTGTTTTTGATTGTTAACACACTTTGTGACCCTGGTCTAGAAAGGGGCTTTACAAATAACCATTACTGAATTAGTTACATATTTTAAGCTGGTTTGTAGCGGAAGCTAATAGGCTAACCTGCTACACAGTCAGAAAAAATTACTCTGAGTTGTTCCTGTCTATGTAGAAGTTAGGCGTGTCTGTTTGGACGAGGAAAATTGAGCTCTGTTTGTGATTATCCTCTGGACATAAAATTTAGACAACCCTTAGTCGACATGAGGGTGAGTAGAAAATGGTCTAATCTTCTCAGTGTCCATGATCTTCATTTGATGCCTCGCAATATTGACCCCGAAGTGCTTGATGATGGTTGATGCAGGTTTTGCATTTATCACAGTTTTCAGCTCCTGGCGTTTTAACCGTAGTAGGATCCTGGTGGGCACTCAGAGCTAAGTTCTAGTTTAGTTGGCTTAGCTCAGTGGTGCAGGTAACTCCATACAAAAGATTGCATTTACAAAAGAGCTGCTGCAGAAGGCTTGGGCGTACCAAGACTTTATTGGCTTCACAGCGTTTCCCACGACAGTATAACTCACTCTGGGTTTCCACCGACACATACCACTTAGATATTGTAAGATCCCAGCAACACACATTACCCAAAATGCCACCTTCTTAACCATTGGGTCATGTCTGGGTCAAGGTAACCCAAAGGTACAAAAACAAATTTGTTTGTGGTATCCCTTGTGTCATCTCTAGATCAAGGTTAAAGGACACCAGGAACATATTTGTTTCGGGCCTTCGGGTCATCTTGACCCTGAGCTAACAAAAGGGTTAAAGTGGGAACACTAGAGGACCGAGTGTGTGGTGGTGTTAGGACGTCCTGTGTCACAAAATGGAGTAGAATTCTGAATTGTAGCGAATGAGAATGAGAATTTTGATCTGGATCTATGTTTTTATTTTGCACATCCCTTCTTACCACCGTCTGGAGCATAGGTGTGGGATGTAGATCGACGAAGATATCGAGAGCTTTTCCCTTTGCCTTAACTCTCTTTTTACCACCATAGATCATAAGATATCACCGTTGTACCATAAGATAAAAGTGACATGAATTCAGAAAACTTTCTTTCTTTAAAAACCTTTATTGGAAAACAATTCTCCAAAAGTTAAGGTTTCCCGACACGTTTCTTTTTTTCTTTTGCAACACAAACCCATCAAAGTGCAACAAGTTCGTAACAAAATGTGACCAAATACATTCAACAACAACTAGAGTATTGTCGCACTTTGTATTAAAGCAAAAAAATACATTTGTTGTCAAGGTTAAAACCATTTCAAGTGGCAGAAGTAAAGAGAGTGTGGAGACATGCACTGAAGATTTAGTGCTTTGTTTTGGATTTGCTCACATTAAAGGGGGCTGTGACTGATTCAGTTCGACGTGCAAATAACCCTGACAGTTAATGTTTGTCCTATTTTAGCTAAAAAAAAAATGTATCTCACTTAGTGATGACTTATAGTCAACTGAGAAGTCAAGCATAGTATTTTATACTTAGATATTAGTAGTCAAAAATGGCACCTTAATTACTTGTCTAAAGTAGGTTTTAATGTGGTTTAAAAAAAAAAGAATAATATCTATAAAAAAAAGGATTTTCTCACACTATTTTACTTTTGACAGCAATTCATGTCTCCTTTTGACGTTTAAATATCTTGAAATAAGACAGTTTTTGACTAGTCAGGTAAAACTTTAATTAAGTCTAATCAGATAAATGGATAGACTTTATTGCCTGTTCATCAACAACAACTTCTTTAGTTTTTAAATGAAATTAAACTCTTGCATATATGTGTTCTCAGAATCTCCGAAATTTTGTTTTTTTCAAACATAAAATAAGAATTAAATACCTCTTTACATTTAAATTGATACATTTTTTCTTCTTTTTTAAATTAAATGAAACCGTTAAATGTCATTAATCTCAAAAATGTTGTTGACATGTTTGACATGAAACAAGAATCAAATACTTCTTTAGATTTAGATTGGTGCATGTTAAAGCAACACTATGAAGGCTTTCTAAACATCCTATTAACGTCAAATATTTTTGTTTTTAACTTAAACTTGAAAAGTAAAAAAAAAAATAGAAAAACTTTTAAAAATGTAACTTAAAAAAATCAATAATTTCAACCGTTGCATATGAATCCTGTCAAAAACTCATTCATGTCAAAAATACAATTCAAATACTACTTTTTTTAATTCAATTACACCGTTACATGTACAGGTAACACTATGAATGCTTTTGGTGAATCATATTCATCTCAAAAATGTTCTTCTTTTTTAACATGAATCAAGAATAAAATGCTTCTTTAGATTTAATGCTTTTGGTAAATGTCAAAAATCCACAGCAATAAACACAGATTTCTCGGATGAATTCTCTGTTTTCAGTGAGCAGAGAAACAGATGGAGAGCATGAATGCTCCTTCCCAGATGCAACACTAATAGACTCAGAGACTCATTCATTCCTCGTGCTATTAGGCTGTTTAATTCTGAGTTTGGGGGCAAGAGTGGAGTGAAAAGATGATTCTATTCTATGTCAATCTTTGTATCCTTTCTTTTTTATTTTTCTTAGATTTATGTTCTTCTATTTTCGATTTTGTTATCGTGCACTTTCTTTTTATTGCACTTTGTTCTTGTTCTTGTTCTTTTATGAATTTATGATCTGTGTTGCTGTGTGCTGGAAAAACAATTTCATGAAGTAGATCTCCAGAGGGATCAATAAAGTCTATTTAATTTTATTTTTAAAGAACTTTATGAAGCTATGACCATCTTTTTATGAAAAGTCTCTGAATAAATGAAGTGAAACTTGATCCATGAACATACATTTGTAATGAATACGCTACACAAAACCTTTCTGTTACTACATCAATTTTTAATCCTATTTCTTAGACTCTGTGTGCGAGTGTGAGTGAAGCAAGGCTGGTCAAGAGCGATACAAAAATGTAATAACTGCTTTTGGTTGAGACGTGCGCCGATCATTTGAGTAAACACTAAAAAATAGATAAACGTCAAAAGTGAGGCATGAACACAATGTTCAGTTTCTTAAAGAACACAAAAACCTAAATAAATTAGTTTCTTTAGCTAAATTAAAGGGATGTTTAGGGAGAGATTGCTTTAATTGCTGAATTCAGAATTTTTCAATACAATTTCAATGTCTGTGAAGATAAAGATTTTCTTTCTTATAATGAAGTCGACCTTACAACCTTTGTTTTGTCAGAACGCTTTAACATTAAGTAACAAGAATCACAATCAGTGCCAATGTGCAAATCTAGACTTTCAGCTTGTAAAATATTTTAACATTTATGATTCATTTATTGTTTGATTTTCACATGCATACATGAATTTTTTGAATTGGATGTGAAGGTTCCTCATAGTGCTGCTTTTAGATGGAAACACTATCAAATAATTTTATTTATCAAATACTTTCTAATTAATTTGGACTTAAAGCGGTTCCCCCCACGAATTCTAGTCATGCATCATTGAAGTAACTTCAACATGCACTTCTCTTCATTTGTCATCACCAGAAACATGAAAGTTGCTCAATCATATCCATGAACATTAGTAAAGTGTCTTGTGAAAATTCACTATGCAGGAGAAAAAAGCGTAATCATACAATCTTTGTCGGCGGTGAGTTCAAATGTCACTTAAATCATTAAAACATGCACAAATATTTGGCGATGTCTTGAACCCTGTGCTTTCTTTTTTTTTTTGCAACCTGACAACTGGAACACTTAGACAGCACATGCCTCTGCCAAGGAGCTAATATCAAGGTAATTAAAACGTATGATCAGGTAGTGATGTCAACAACACTCCCAAGTTTGTGTACTGACCCAACGAAAACATTTTAACGTGTACCATTTTTATGAAGTTTTTTTTGCTCGCTCGTAACACAATACAGTACAAGTGCAGGATTAAAAAAGTTTTTTAAATCTACAGATAAGCACTAAAAAATATATCATCTAACCAGACATTTATTGAAATCCATTCACAGCTTTTTAAGTCATGATGTAAACGAACAAATTGAAGCCAACACAAACCCTTTTGAAACAAAAAAATTCTAAAAGTGCTGCATAATTTATTTTTTGGAGATTGTAATAATTGTGACATCTCTGTACGACATTATCTTAGTAGTATAAAATCTTAAAAACATAAATATCCATTTTTAGTAACCTGGGAAAGACTTTAAAATAAAAAAAAGATGTTTGCTGCTAAAAAGTACAGTTTCTTTTTTGTGTCTCTGGATTGTATGTCGAACTTTTTTGACCAGTTAAAAAAATAAGTTGATTCACTAGTTCCAGACATATTTAAATGTCATATATTATGACATTCAATCAAAGGAGGGTTTCAAACTAAAACCTTTAAATGCACTTGATGACGAAGATGAGCAAGACTTCCGTAGGAAAAACTACCTCCTGTGCCATGAAAAAACACCATGTTTTCCCTGGACCTGCTTCAGCTCGTCCGCTGATCCCTGCCGACGCTCAGGACTTGCACCCCTGCGTTCATCCGAGCAACAGCGTTCGTCTCTAAGACCTTCCAGGATGAAACCTGGTGACTCCGTAGCGCCGTCAGCCATCATAGTGGGCGACCAGCGACATCACTGCCGGCCTGTGGAGGTCTGAGGACGGTGCCTTGGTGATGTCGATGGTGGGTTCACACGTGGGCTGCAGTTTCGGGACGGTCGTCGCCGGCCGACCGATGGAGGCGACCATGAGGAGGAAGTCGTGCGTTCGCCTCTGCCCCCCGGTCACCGTTCCTCGCCCGGCCTTGGTGGCGACCTTGGAGGAGTTTCGGATGCTGGACCCTCGTTGCGGAGTCTTGCAGTGAAGCAGAGCTCTGAAGCATCTGTAGAACTGAGGGAGAAAACAGGTGATCAAAAATGTTTGTGCAGTCGTCTACAATAATATTCCGATCAAGCAAACAAATTGGAGTTTCGGTTGTGAAATTCCAAAACTCCTCTTGCTAAAAAAAGACATTAAATTGATGATAAATACATATTAGACTATTAATATGTTAAATAGTTTAAATTAGACTTAAATATATTTTATATGCATCAAAAACGAACAAAAAAAGACTTTTGACTTAGTCAAATCAAAAAATAAAATCACTTAAATATTTTGAGTAAAAGAACCTAAAGCTGCAGACAAATGTGTTTCAAAAACACTAATAAATGAGTCAATGTGGGTATTTTTTCCCTATTTATGTCTTTGATATCAATCCCACGGCATGTATATATGTACAAAACCAATTTTAGAAAATACTTATTTAAATAAGAAGAATAACAACTTCTACAGAAACTTTAAAATATATATATATATGTTTTTATATATTTATTTATTGTTATTTTAATAATGAGTACATCATAAACAATGACAATATTTAGATTAAATAGCGTACATTTATTATAATACATCATAGAATGAAAACAACATTAATATTTTAAGAAGAACAACCTGGAACTTAATTTTTTTTACAAAGACATTTGAAAGATTCCATTATAAAATAATAATTAAAATAACACTAATTGATGAGTCAATGAAAGTATTTTTCTTTGGATTTTAGTCTCTGATTTCCTCAGCAAAACAAAGTTCTGTCTTTAAGTTCGATCGTCAAACAAAACAAAAGAGCCTGAAGCAGAAGCATGGATATAACACCGTCATTCCGGGTTCAGGATTTGTCTAAGATCCGTCAGACGGAGTTGATTCAGGAGCCAACATAATGTCGTGTTCCGGCCTCTTATCAAAAAATGTTGCTCTGCTCTTTTAACAGAGACGTTAAGAACAGACACAACGCGGCATCAACCCATTGACCTGCTGTTCTGTCCACAAGCTCTGTCTGAGTCAGCACTTTTCCCCCAGAGCAGCAGTCAGCAACTTCCATTAAGACTCCAGGTGATTTCAGCACTTTGCACAGCCATGCTGGGGCCCATTATACAAACAATCAAATACCAAATAAATAAACCCACTTTTATCTGTAATTCATGTGAACTGTTGACCCTAATTAAAACTTTCGAGAAAGCTGGAGGGAAGAAAAACAATCTAATAAGTAACAATAATATTAATATCATAAACTAACTAATATAACTAATATAACTAAAATGTAATATTTGTGAGACAATAATTAGTTATAAAGGCAAAATATTATAATAAATACAAAATATATATAATTCCTATAAAAACATATCAACCAAAAGCCTCAATTATTTCTATTTAAAACATGTGTTTTGTGTGGAATACTGAGATACAATTAGCAAGTAATTTATATTAGCAATATAAAAAGTGAAAAATGTGTTTTCTAAAGAACATTTAGAATACATATTTTAAAAGACAATAATTGAAAAAAGAGGATGCATGGAACAAGAGTAAATATGCAAAAAGAAAGGTAAACTATTATAATTATATAAACTATAATTCCTACAAAAACATTTTACCCAAATGCCTAAAAATGTCCAATTTAAAACTTCTGTTTGATGTGAAACAGTAAGATTAAATGAGTAAGTACAACATATAAGTGACAAAAATAAGAATATTATGTGTTAAAAATACCGTGAGAACAATTCATAGAAAAAAGAGTAATGATGCAAAAATAGAGACAAGCTATTATTGTAAGTAAGTATAATAAGTAATATACAATTATTATGAACCCATATAAACATAATGCCTTTACATTTTTTAAATGATTATGTTCGTATGAAAACAATATTGTAAAGATAATAAAGAAGAAATTCAGAACATATAAGTTAAACAAATATAATGAATACACAATATACATCTTTTTTTTTAAAGCATTGAAAACATGTCAGTTTGAACGTCAGCCTTACGTTTGTAATATTATTAAATAAAATAAACTCTCGCCAAACTACTGCCCAATTTATCTTGACTGTTGATGCCAAATTGCCTTTTCTTCCGCAAAAATCCATCTTAACTGCATCATTACACAGTTATTATTCACTAAGAAGGAAGAAAAAAAACAACAAGAATCACTTTTTTCATATTATCTTAAAAGAGGCTGGAAATTTGTGAAGATTCCTTTTCTTTCTTCAGATCAAAAACAGAATTTGAAAGACGGAGAATATCCGTTTATTACACAAAGCCAGTGCTGCAACAATCCCCTGAGCTTCTTAGCTCAGAGTGCAGGTATCTTGTCTGGCTGATGGACACGAGGAAGACTCTAAATAATTCAGCATCAGGTTGAAAACACGCACCTACACATCATTTGCTGGGAGAAACATTTGAAAGAAGAGTTTAAAAAGGATGACTGATGCCACTCCTGAGTAAACGTAGTATACTTAGTATACTCTTGGATTTTTACGTATACTTATAGTCTACTACATTTTCT
This sequence comes from Callionymus lyra, assembly GCF_982586985.1. Lineage (NCBI taxonomy): Eukaryota > Metazoa > Chordata > Actinopteri > Syngnathiformes > Callionymidae > Callionymus > Callionymus lyra. Next base: position 6,622,974 of record NC_141833.1, read on the forward strand.
CATGAGTGCAAAAAAAACAGTTGGTTTTTGGAAACATTTTATGAATAAAAGCCAAAAAACATTTTAAACTTTCAACCTTGGCATAGAAGTTTGAAGGCTGAAATCCCAGTAAAGGTGTAACACAGTGTTTCTTTTTAGAAAAATATGATTTTCCTAAATATTAAAGGGTCTTAAACTGAACTTGGCTTCACAGGGGACGCAGTTTTGTTATTTGAGGATTTTTTTTTTTTGGTTTCTCTGAAAATTTGGGATGTTTTTTTTAAATGTATGCGTTTTTAAAATATAACTATATCATCAAAAAAATAAAATCACTTAACCATCTGACATAAAACAAAGATGGAGTCTTTTGTTCATCCCTCAGTGGTAAAATGGAGGGCCACAGATTATCATCTGTTTGTGACCCGTTACTATAATCTATAATCATCCAAGCATTTAGGAAATGTCGTTCTTAAATTCAGAATAAAGACTTTTTTTTTGTTGTAACAGATAATCAATGTAGCCTTCTTATTTGTCGAGATACTACAGTATGTGTGATGAAGCCAATTGGTCCAGAGTGGATTCTTTTTTGCTTCTACTCATAACAATAAGAAATGCAATAATACGCTTTTTTATAAATATAAACACTTGACAGGAAGCTCACATTGAGAAAACTTTTAAAGAAAAAGGAAACCTTAGTTCTCAGTTAGCGTGACGCTTACATGCTCACTACTGTCAAAGTGATCACGCAAACTTTAAACTTACACTTGTTTTCTACTCACCCTTACGTCAAACAAGGGTTACTTTCAGACTAATCTTTTAATTTTTAGAGTTATAGACAAAAATGTATGTTCATTAGCGACAGATGCTAACTTCTCTTCTTCTTCATCTGTGTCCAAAAAGACACTTAAAAACCTCCATACTGCTCGTCCATCTTGTATTGAAGCCTCAACATTAGAAATTTTCCTGAAGAAAACTTAAGTCAGCTTAACTAACATTAGTTCCTGGTCTCCAATTGTCCCCTCATTGAAACCTATTGCAAGTGCCAGTATGCATGCACAAGTCTACTGACTCCTTCAAGAAACATCTTAAGACGTTTCTATTTGTTCAGGCTTTTCCTTGATTTTCTGGAACTCCTGTTGTGTTATCAGTTGTATCTTGATCTTTAAAATGTATACTTTATTGAATATTGTTTTGATTGTTTAAGCGCTTTGTGACCCTGGTCTGGAAAAGCGCTATATAAATAAAGATTACTTACTTACTTACTTACAAGATTTACGCTGAAAATATAGACTTTTTACATTTTTATTTCCAGAACAATTTCTCATGTCGAGGCTTCAATACAAGATGGACTTTACAAACGAGCAGCATGGAAATATTTGGATGTTTTTAAGTTTGTCGTTTTTGGAAAAGGTGAAGACGAAGACAAGTTAGCATTAGTCGCTACATTAGCATAATGCCACTAAACACTAAAAAGTAACAGATTACTCTCAAAATAACTCTAACTCTTAGTCAACATGAGGGTGAGTAGAAAACGAGTTTGAATTTCACTTTAACAAAGAAGGAACTATTGAGTCGTTTGTGTTTTGATTCCCCTCCTTGTATGTCACAAACTTTTCCGGCGGAATCAAATTTGAGAGCGATGTTATAACCACGACTGGCCATTAATAATGTAATATTGAGAGGATGTCGATACTTCCTGACACGCGGCGTTGGCCTGTCAAAAAGCCTGCAGAGCACAGGTACATGAGAGGAAGACCGGAAAAAAACGCCCGGAGACATCAACAAATATTCTCCTTATATTGTTTTTCCCGGGCAATGCATTCGTCTTATTTGTCAGTCTGCCAGTAACCTGTAGGTTATCCAACACTAAAGAAAGCCTCCTCCGGGCGCCACACACCAGCCAACTCCCTCCTCACCTCGGCTGTCCGAGCTCTCAAAGATGCGGGGGATGATGGAGAAGAGCGTGACGGGTGCAGGAGAGAGAGAAGAAAAAAGAACGGTGGGTAAAAAGAAGTTGTGGTCAGGTAAGAGGTGAACATAATGACAGGTGTATATACATAAGTTATGACGGGGCGGAAGGTTGTTTGGATGTGGGTGTTGTGTGTCGGTGAAAGGGATCATGTCAGAATAGTCCTATCAATTTCCAGAGAAGCTGTCGTCCTTTTTTTTCTTTCTTTTTTTGACGTGTGCTGTTTGAGATGATGCCGTGAGTGTGTTGTTTTTTTTAAACAAGACACTATCACCGAAATATGTATATGCAAAGTTATTCCAGAGGTTGTGCTCGCTACGCTCGGATGGAAAAAGAAATTCTCTTCTGTTAAGAAAAAGTTTAATTTAAATGTTTTTTTGCTTTCCTTCTATTGCTCTAGATGCTTCGTAATGAGCAAGTTACTATTTTAAGACAGTTGTTCTCAGCTTGTTATGTGAGATAATTGTTATGTTATTTTTGACCTCATAATATGAATATTATTTTCTTAAGTAAAGTATATCAATATTGAGAAACAAAGGGGAATGAGGGAAAGTACGTAACAGAATACAGCACCCGAAGAAGAGCCTTTCTCATTTTGAATGTAGTAAGACTTTTTCTGAGGCTTTACCTTTGAGACAAAATGTTATACTTGCAGGAAGAGAGTTCGAGGACGGAACGAAAAAGGATCAACCAAGTTAGCATTATCAATTAGTATTAACCTAAGAAGTGTCTTTTTCTTCTGAAAGTATATATTTCAATGCTTTATCTCTGTGATGTATGTCAGGAATTATCTGCACTTTTATTATGCTACGTTTCCAAACAACAATAATTAAGAGTTAAGTCAAATTTAGACACTTAGTCTACTTCAATTCCTCTTTAGAACGCAATTTCTCCATAAGTTTAAAACAATATTTTTTGGTTTAATCAGGAAAAATATTTTCACTGAACTTAAAATGTTGTTTTTAAAATTATAATATGAATTTTATTTTCTCAAGTAAAGCAAAACAAAGCAAAACTGTGTGGGAGTACACAATAGAAAAATGCTGTCACTACAGCACCTGAAGAAGAGCCTTTCGCATATTCGCCGTGGTTTCTTGCGTGGCTTAATCTTTGAGTTTGTGTGCAAGCAAGTTAACAATGGTATGATAACCAAGTTAAGAAGAGCCTACTCTTCCTAAAAGTACAACTACTTTTACGCCTCAAAAGGTCTTTACCTCATAGTATAAAGTTTTATAATTTCTGGTTTCAAATATGAAAAGCACAGGAACTTGTTTCCAGACTCACCATATCTAAACAAAGCGGAATTACACAGATTCAATTGACGAGAACAGATTTGTGTGCGTAAGATTTATGCGTCCAGTCAACGCGAGTCCGTCTGGAGCGAATTAAAAATGGGTTTATTTAAACATTGATCAGCGTCAATATTGCCTCTTGGAAGTTTACCAATAACACTGTTTTAATCTAAACCAAGCTGCTGTTACATTATGACCACTTGTGTATTCTGTTGACATCTTTTCACGTAGCACAACATAACGTTGTGACATTATTCTTTTCTCTCCGTACATTATGTGCCCATTTATTTTTATTTAATTATTGTGTTATCTCAGGGTCAAGGTGACCCGGAGGCCTGAAAACAAATGTGTTTGTGGTATCCCTTGTGCTGCCTCTGGGTCAAGGTGAACGACCTCCGTCCATGTATTTGTGGAAGCCAGGGAAGTCGTTCACCTTGACCAAGAGGCAACACAAAGGATACTAGAAGCACATTTGTTTTCGGGCCTCCAGGTAACCTTGACACTGAGATAAAATAAGGGTTAAAAAAAAAGTTACACATGTGTTAAAGCATGTCCAGATTTGATCTGTGCTCTAAACTATGTAACTTTGCTTGGAAAACCAGTACCAACAAAAAATGCTAGAAAGCAGTGGAGACAGGAATTGCCTTCATTGCCAGGTAGAATTGAGATTCATCTTGTGGATCTTTTGGAGCCAAGTTCATCCCCTCATCACATGTTCTCCTTTGATGAGCCGTGGACACCCGACAAGAACTTAAGAGATCGCAACCTCGGGCGAGAACGTCGAAGCTATAACGCACTGAAATCAAACTTTTCAGTCACTGAAAAATAATAATATTGTGAGTCAATATTGAACACCGGCAGACGAATTAATGTGTTATTGAAACACAAGAGGAAGTGTTATGGCCAGATTATCGTTTCACACCAAACTGACTGACCATCAGAGCGTGAAATGTGCTAAAATTAATATATTTCAAAGATAATAAGATGTAATGACTGACAATATCATGGGAAATTTACCTTTTTTTCCAATCAGGTTTCTCTGTGTCTTAATCCCTGGTTATCAAGAGTCAGGTCACGGGGGCAGCACATTCATCAAAGAAGCCCAGACCTTCCTCTTCCTGTTCCCAGGATTAAAGACATGCCCTCTCCATTTTTGTCCTGGTTCTTCCTTATGTTCTTCTACTGGTCGGACGTTCCCTGGCCTCACCATCCAGGCCCAATAGTCAGAAAAGCCAAAATGGCTCTTCTCTGGGACTCCTAGTGCATTTCCTAATCTCAACACTGACTCTGTCCATGATGCCTTTGGCTCAGCTCTATTTCTTTCATAAGAACCTGTTTTTTTATTTTCTATTAGATTCTTTCTTGGTCTGATAATATAACATTTATTCATCCGCGTTTCATAAATGTTAGCTAACGCGATGACACATTGATTTTGTAACGAACCACAAATAGAAACCGGAAGCCGGAAACTTACCCACAATTCCCGGCTAATCATGAATGTTCCCCGCAGCGGTGTTTTTACCGCTGATGATTGACGTCACACCAGCTGCTACTTGAATCTGTACAGCATTTTTAGTCTTCAACTCGCCTCAACTCACAGTTTCCATAGTAACGGGCTGGGAGGAATTGAAGACTGAAAATGACATACAGGACATGTTGGTGTCCTCTCTCTCGCGCTTCCTCCGGCTGCCAGCAGGTCGATGATGTGACGCCTCAAATGTTCCTGTAAGATCAGTTGGCCGTGACCGAGGACGCGCGTGCGGTCGACAGATTTACTCCAAATGACAGCAACATGTCGTGGCTTTTGTGTGGACGCAGCTTCGATCTTTTTCTTGTCGGGGGGGAAAGTTTCGCAACCAAGAGAAGTGTCGGAGAAGAGATGCAGCTTCATTTAAGTGAGAGTTTTATCTCCTCGCACCATTGTCCGTGTTTCCATTCTTCTTTTTAAAATGATGAATGCAGCTTGAAAAGAAACCCATTTACATTCATGGTTTTATACAAAGAGCTTTCTCTCGTAATAAGTGAGTTCGAAGTGGACATCTTCCAAATCATTTAACTTTGGGGGGAAAAGAGAGAGGGTAGTTTTCCCTCTCTAGTCAGATCTATGACTCCGTAAAAGCAGTGAAGTAGTCGCCAAGTTTTTCCACTTAACAGAGTGTGATTGGTGTCATCTTGAAGACTTCAATTCACTTATTGAGAAATTTGGTTGTGTTATTTGACAAAGACATGTCTCTAGTTCAACACTGCAGAAAACTGAAAACTGTAAAAATCTTATTCATAAGAGGCTGTCTCGCTCCTTAAATAATAATAATAAACTCCTCAGCGAGAATTCTGACCTGCTCCAGTAGAAGAACTCACATTTCTCCGATCCTTAAAACTCTTCACTGGCTTCCAGTTTCTTTCAGGATCAACTTTAAAATTCTGGTTCTTACTTTCAGATCTATTCATGGTCAGGCTCCTCCTTACATCAGTGATCTGATCCAGACTTACACCCCAGCTCGGGCTCTGAGGTCTGTGGATCAGAATCTACTGATGGTTCCTGAAAACGCTTCCAGACCAGAGGAGAGAAATCATTCCAGGCTGTTACTCCTAAGCTTTGGAACGATCTTCCTCTCCCTCTGTGTTTGATGATCTACTGACTCCTTCAAGAAACGTGTAACATGTGTATTGATTTTGATTGTTGAAGCTCTTGTGACCCTGGATTAGAAAAGCGCTCTACAAATATTAATTACTGACTTACTTATTGAGATATTCTGAATTGTTTTTTAAAGTCGTTTTAAATGACACCATTCGAACTTTTATACCCGAAAAAAAAAGAATATCCAAAGTCATTTTTTTGCGGTTGCTGATTTAAATTAAAAAAAAAAAGTTTGCAAAAAAAATAAACATGAATATAATTCGAAAAAAACAAACATTTTTTCTGACCAATAATAAAAATGTGAAAAAATAACAAACATTTAAACAAAAATAATGTGTCGGCTTTGACTGCACAATATTTTATCTTTCCATTTTCTATTTTTTGCATCCATTTTCCAAAGTATTATTGGTTAGAATTTTTCAGTCTCAAAAGTTAAGGCCAAGTATAGGTTGACATTATTTTATTATGAATAATAATCCATAACACAAATCATGATAAAATGCAACACAAATAAATTAAGTTCTCAGGGAAAAAAAGGAATCGAATATAAATTTGCTGGGTTGGCAATTTTAATGACCCAATTACAAGAGAATAATAATAAATCCCTTCACGTATTATTCTGCAATCTTTAAGAATAAAATGTACATATTGGTTGGATTTGGTCATATTCTCCAAAAAAAAAAAGAAGTAAAAACAAATCCTTATTTTAACATATATCTACTATTTTTATTTGTCCCTATAATTATATTCATACGTACTGTATAAATGTTCTTAAACCTTTTAAAATAATGAAAGGAGGGGAAAAGCATTTGATCATTTTGTTCTGCATATTTATTTCTACTGAAAATACAAAAAAATGACATTTTATTTAATTTGTGTATCATATTGTTTCCTTAAATTGAACTGAAAGTGTTTTATTCTGGTAATTTAAATATAAAGCAATATTTAGACCTGAAAAGGTTATACTCACCTGATTTGCAATCAATTTTTTTTCATTTAAATGTTTTATATTTCTATCTCTTGATTTTTTTTGTTGTATTTTTTACTTTGTTTTTATTAAATTAAATTACATTTTAAATGTTGTTTTTTGTAACGTTTGTTGCCAGGAGAGTAGAAGACAATTGTATCCTACAGAACTGTTGTTGAACTTTAATGGTAAAGACATGTTGATTCTTTTTAATAACCTTTTGACATTCAAATTGAAAGTTAAAAAACAAAAAGGTTTTTTTTTTACACATACATACACATTCAAAGTGTAACAAAACATTTCCCATGTATCTTTTCACTGTGAAGTTATTAAAAAGGAAGATATTCTCATGTTTTTTTAAAGAAATCTATATTTCTACCTTATATTTTTTCATTTTATTACAGGTTGTATTTTTAATTGGTGTGCTTAATGTTGTTAAAGAAGGGATTAATTAAAAGACAGTTTTATGTTTCATTGGACCTTTAAAAAAAAAAGCTTTTTAATCTTCAGCATTGACAGCAAGACATCATCGCCGACTTATGAAGCAAACAAACTGACTTTTCTTCTGAGTAAATGAATGTGTTCTATTTTTTTTATATCTTCCTTTCTTTTCATTTAAAGAACGATCTTCTGTGCTCACTTTCTAATTAGCAAGTTCCCCAAACTTGAAATGTTCAGTTAATTAGGGCTTCGGAAGTTGTTCCTGCCACATGGGAACCTCAGTGATGACAATCTGTCATAACCCCTGTCGGTGGAATATTCCAGTTAATGATTTGTTGCTATTTAGTGGCAGATCATAAAACTATAATTGTGTTTTTTTGTTTGTTTTTTTCTTCCAAAAAAGCTTTTTGTCTGACTTTTATTTGTGCAATGAATCCAGGTCTTTAAACACAGCAAACGACTTAAAAACTTGACAAAGCTCAGGTAGTTTCACACAAACATTCTTCCGGGATCAAAGGCAGGTCCGGATGTTTCTCTAGGCTCTTCCGACTCAACCTAACGTCAATGATTCAACACTTTAGCTCTTGTTTTGAATATAAAAACCAAAAACAAACTGAATGTAAAATGTGTGGTTTCTTTCATCTCCCGCCTTGATAAATAATTTGGACGGAGGGACTGGAGGTTTATCTTTGAATAATTCACATTAAACGAGAAGGTTCTCTCTATATGTTGAATATTTGTGTGTTATTCCTGCATGTTGGATCAACTTAGTGTGTCACTTTTACTGTTGATTTGTAATTAAATCAACAGTAAAAGTGACACACTAAGTTGATGTTAAATCTCCACAAAATGTTGATTTTATTGAATTATATTGTTTCTTAGTCGACTTTAATTTATGCTGTCTATGTTCCTTTAGGATTTTGAGTCTTTTTGGTCATTAAAAAAAAAAAAGATTCTCATCTTGTATTAGTTAAATAAAAAGAAAATGTTTGAGACACACGTTTTAAATAAATGAAAGCTGTTGATTTTGTTTTTGTATTTTTTTTTCATCCATTTCAAAAAATGATATAAAACATTTATTTTATATACAAATGTTTGTCTTATAAGAATTAATTGTATTTATTTTATATTTTATTATGATTTTGGCATTTGACTTGTTTTTAGACATAACTTTAGGTTTAAATTAATTCTTTGACGGATTTTTACTGAATTTTTCGTAATATTGCACTTTACTTTATTAGGATTCTACATTGTTTTATATTAATACAACTTTAAATGTGATATACAATCGTCTTGATGCAACACAATTTATAACAGAGAACAATTTTAACAACCGTTTTAAATTAATAATAAATAATTATATTTATATTAAAGAAAAACCTCAACAGAACAGTTTTAGACATTTCTTTATTTGACGGGTATTTACTGTATCATTGCACATTTCTGTTGTTTCGTTTTTGTTTTGTATTTTGCATTTGCAAAAATATTTGAAGACATATATTTCAAGTAAATGACAGACATTCCTCTTTTTTCATATTATTTCACTTAAATGTTATCCTTTTCGACATTTTTGAAGCTATTTTCTTCCTCTTAATGCAAAAACATCAAAGGAAAAAAACGTTTAATTCCATAGATTTATGAAATACAGAATTATTTTGCACTTTACTTTGAATAGGATTCTATATTGTCTAATCTTAAAACTGTTAACTTTATTTAATGCAAAAAAAAAAAAAAAACATTTTCGGAGAGATCTTTTAAGTAAATGACAGATATTCTTCTTTTATTTATTGTTACACAGTTTTGATTCGACATCGACTAATTGGAGATATCAATACAACTTTTTTTGTAATTTTTCCTCTTAATTCAAAACATCAAAGGAAATTAAATTCATAAATTCAGGGAATACAGAAATAATTAAACCATTTTTTTTTTCTGAAACATGTTCAAAAAGAGACTACGAAGACAAATGATGGAGAGATTTGAGTCATTTCTTGTAAACAGTCGTCTGTGTGCAGATGACTTGTCAAAAGGCTTCAGCTAAAGCGAGAATCCAACCCGCAATAAACACGAGCTGCTCCTGAGACCGAGTTGAACCTTTGCCGTGTTCTCATTATGTCGGCTGTAATTTACGCCCTCCTGGGCATGTTCAAAAATGGAATCTCATATTGGATGAAGGAACATTAACCAATCATCGGGCCCCGGCAAACAATAAAACCCTAAAATAGCTCTAATTTCAAGATAATGACACCCGGAGAAACTGGCGATGACTAAAGTGGGCGGGGGCTAATGGAGGTTTGCATAGAGGGTAATTAAAAAAAAAGTAGGAAGTCATTAAGGATTTTTTGTTATCATGCCTTCCAGGTAGTGACTCGACAAACATGAAGCAGGAATCGAAGGGACGCTCGTCGTCTCACCTGCTTGTTCATGAAGACGTAGATGACGGGGTTGATGACCGTGCTGGTCTTGGCCAGCACCGAGGGAATGATGCTGGCGACCGGCGTGACCAGACCCGGCGGCCCGAACGTGGCCATCAGCGCCATGATGCCGTACGGCAGCCAGCACAGCAGGTAGCAGATCACCATGATCAGCACCATGAGTAGGACCCGCTGCTCACGCTTCCGGCCCATCGACGAGTTGATGCTGCTTACCTGTGCAGGGGGGGGAGAAAAAGTCCATTTCTTTCAAATCTTTTCTTAACATTTCATTTTATAACAGAGAGAGAATTACACAACCAACAAAGCCGTCATCGACGCTCTCCGCTAATGGACCTTGGATTAGAAACATTTCCCCCCCGGTTCATTGTCCGCCCACTTCCTCTTCATTTGCCGCTTCTGACGAACTATTCTGATTCAGTTCATATCCTCCGAGCATTTTTCTGTGAACTCTGGGCGGCAGACGTCCACTTTTAATGGAAGTAAATGTGAAACTGAACATTTTTACAGCATCAAAAACCAGAAAAAAAACATAAAATACAAACCCCTTCTGCTTTTTTTTTTTCAATGAAAAAAAATTGTATTTAGTAAAAACTTTTATTAAAAAATAAGATTAAATAATTCAATGTCAAAAAATGTCCTATTCAACATTGAAAAATACAGACGGCATAATAAAAAAGTCTTTGAATTTTTATTTAGTTCCGTGATCTTGGGTTGCCCAGATGTAACCATTCAATTATATTTTTAGACCAAATTATGTTACTTTTTACAATAATAATTGAATTTTAGACAGATTTATTTATACATTGAAAACAAATACATTGCGAAAGAAAATACTTGTTTGAATTTGAATTGTTTTAGCTCTTTGGTTTATACCAATGTGTTTGAGGTATCCCTTGTATTCCATTTTATTCACATCTAATTGTTAAACTTTACTTTACTTCCATAGAGACAGAAACTGTTTTCATTGCAATAAGGAGCTAAAAAGATTAAATCTAGTAATGAATGACTTTTTAAATTGAATATTTATGTTCAATAGTTTATTATAAATATTCGTTTTTTTTCCTAGTCTGATGATAATTGTAACTTATTTTTAGGTGAAATCTAATTGACCAATCAAATAGGCCACATCAAAATATGTCATTCTCCAATTTGTGACTAAAAATATTAATTAAAAAAATATCTTTAAATGTGAATGAAAATGAATTGAAAATATAATACCCTAAATATATTTTTAAATACATATTATAATTCCATAAATATGAAATAAACGTGTTATTATTGCTTGACAAAATATGTATTTTATCGTTAATTTTACTTGTTTGTAAAATTATAATGAGAAAAGATAATAAGAAAATAACCTTTTTTTTATTAAAAAAACACGCAGTTTTACAATTTTGTTTATATTGCTAATTATGTTGTTTTTATGATTGTTATTAGTTATTTTTATCTAGTGCAAAATATTTATCTATAATTTAAAAAGAAAAAAAAATGATACTAGCAAGTTTCAAGATTATTTAAATCAAGCTCTTCTTAAAGGTATACATAATTAAATGTTTTACATTATGTATTGAAAAGCTCCCTCAAAAATGTCCTCACCTTTTTATGCTTTTTTATGCTTTTCTTTTTACTTCCTGACTCTGCGTATGAGTGCCGTCAAGGATGAATGATTGATTATTGATTAGTCGGAGGTCGTGGGTTTGTTTCCTTTCTTTAAACCCTTTTTATTCCACATGTTTGTGAAGAGTCATAACAATAAAAAGAAAGGATTTACTGGAGGTGTCAGTGGTTCTTTTCAGCCCATCCACATTTAAATGTTAATGTTTGAGTTTACATTTACGTTTATGACAAAATCTTAACAGAGGAATAAATATTGGGTTTTTTACAAGAATAAATTAACTTAAAGTGTGTTTATTATTCTCAGAAGTAGCTCCAGTGACAGATCTATGATAACGATCATTTAAGAATGAACAAAAAATAAAAAAGTATACACTATTCTTCTAACAAATACCTGCAAGCGAAATCAAAGAAATTAAACTTAACGGTTTATGTCGTAACAACTATCATCTTTTATGGGTCCGTAATTAAAAAAGCATTATCGTTAGAGGAGCAAGATTATTAGTTTTGTTTTCTGTAATGGTTAATAAAAAGGTTTTAAAATAGATATTATTGGTGTTTGTTTTTGAAGCAGAAACAGTCTGTTTGACAGATTTTCACCTTATTTCTCATTAAAAAACACTAATAAATGGATGTTTGTTCCAAGAATGCACTTTTTTTTTACAAAACGATGACATTTTGTTGTTGAATATGGCAGCATCACTCATTCAAGAAGTAGTACTGTCATGGAAACACTTAACTCTGACCACTATGACCTCGAAATTTCATTAGATCCCATTATAATCCACAGAGTTCTTCCGCTAGTGACGTGACAAACAAATCCCCGTAAGCAGCAGTAATCCAGGGAACCTTAAAGCACAAACACAATCCTGCCACTTAAGCCTGAGCATCAATTCAGCTCAGCGCTGCTCAAGCAGGAGTACGTTGACGATAAAAATCACCTTTGAAATTGAAAAAAATCTGATTACATTTCATCGTAGATCATCTAAGTCCTGAAGTCTTCTTGTCTTTTGTGAAAATTAGATCATTTTTTGTTTTTATCCAACAGCATTTTTCGCAATAAGCTTTAAATAACCATTATGCAAATTTGGAATGCTAGGATTTTTTTTCTAATAGTGTTAACATTATTGTTAAAACTATTGCCAGAAGATATTTGTGTAGTGTTGACAGCATAAAAATGAATGAACCAAATATAAATGATATAAGATCAGACAATAAAATACAATAACATAAGTTGCATTACGTTAAAGGTGGGAAAAAACAACAATTTAAAAAGTATAATTTAATAAAAAAAAAAAAATGCTAACTATTGACGAATTATAATATTATCAAGAATATAAAGCACTCAATTTCCTGTTGTGTTATCTCAGGGTCAAGTTGACCAGAAGGGATATTAAAAACAAATTTGTTTTCGGGCTTTCAGGTCACATTGACCCTGAGACAACACAAGGGATACCACAAACAGAATTGTTTTCAGGCTTTTGTGTCACTGTGACCCTGAGATAACACAAGGGATAACAAAATAAATGTTGTTTTCAGGCCTTCTGGGTCACATTGACCCTGAAATAACCCAAGGGATACCACAAACACATATGTTTCCGGGCCTTCGGGTCACCTTGACCCTGAGATTACCCAAGGGATACCACAAAAACATTTTTTTTTTTCGGGCCTTCGGGTCACCTTGACTCTAAGATAACACAAAAGTTAAAGCCCTAATAGGATAGGATTTAAAATATTGTTTTTGGCTCCCTCTGTATCTGAACAGTGTAACTACAATGTCAAAAAGATTCCTCGTACCTTTCTGAATTCTCTGCTTGTGCATTTAATAAAGAAACAACCTTAAAGTTATCGTTGTGTCTCGTTTTACCTCAACTGTATGTTAAAACAAATTCTCAGTACTACATATATATGTATCATGACCCGCTGTCGTAATGCAGTTCGGTGGTCATGTGACACTCACAGACAGAACAGAGAGTGAATGGTCATAATTAAACTTCATCATTACAGATAAATACGGAGGATAAACACGAATGATTACAAAAGAATTGATGCACAAAAACCTGTGGGGACTTAATAAAAGTTTTTCATATGTGCCATATCTCACCTCCCTATTTGGCAAGACAGTACTTTCAGGTAAACATTTTTTTGGACATTCTGGACTTTAAATTGGTTTCAAGAGGCTGCCCTGGTGCCGACTCAGACTATTACAGGACAAACATAATGTTCCCATTTTGTCTCTTATGTGTGCGGTGTTCTTTTCAAAAGCCGCTGCAAGAGTCTCCAGAAAATGTGAAATTATTTTCCACCCGTGTGTGTGTGTGTAGATGTGTGTGTGTGAGTGTGTGAGCAAATTGTCAGCCATAGCGAGTGACTAATGTGTTCTCTGAGCCGTGACAAACATGTTTCACGTCTGCGCGCATGTTTGCGCTGTCAGGTTGATGTCCGTCCGAACGTCTCGCTAGAACATCAGCTGAAGTCACAACCTGTCGTCAAAACTCCCCCTGCTTTTGTTTTGCTCTTGGTGGTTGCTACCATAGCAACTTTTGATGACGCCTGACAAGTTGTCACACGTTCTTTTTTATGTGCAACTGCAAAAAATAACTGAGGTTTTTAGTTCACAAATAATTGATCAACGATAAATGAGCAAAGTGGAATTACGAGCGTAAAACAACTCCATGCATAATATATCATCTTTGTTCTCAGTCAACAAAGTCATTAGGGGAATACGTTGAACTCGAGGCAACCTTGTGTTAATGTCTTCAATCTTTAGCAATAATTACTAAAAGAGAGACGATTAAGTAAAATGCTACGACTCGCTAAAGTAGCAACACTACAAAAACTAATATTTTGCCTTATAAATTGATTCTTTCGCTACTTTTTTTAATGAGGGAATCTTAAAAAAAAAAAAGGAATAACTTTAGAAGAAATCAGCCAAAGCGTTTTCTTTTTTCAATTCACTTTTTGAGCCATTTTGGTTAATTTAATCGGAAATCCGGTGCGGTTGTTAGTCACGCCGCTTCAAAGTCACTGTCGCGGCGACGTCGTTACACCGACTGTCGTCTTTGTTCTGCTATGTGGGCCGACGTCCTGTAGAGCAGAGTCTTGCTGTTACTGGCGTCAAAGAAATGAATGAGTGATCAAGTAATGTGGTAATAATTATCGTTTCACTGGTGTTTTTCGTAAGTGTTTCAAGGTCAGAGGGAGCAGGTTTGTTTTTAATGTTATCCTCATCAACCCAAGTGTTTTGCTAAACAAGAATTGTGCTCAATTTATTTATTTTTAACAGTTTGAAAGTAATCATTGGAAAGGAATTAGTTTGAAACAGTGACGGCTTCAATAATCATTTGATTTTTAAACTTTATTACTGAAATATTTGGGAACCAATAACGGAAGTTGCTGGAACGTCTGGCAAGCATGTGACCTGAGGCCGCTCTCTCATTGGCCCCTTTACGTTAAATTGATTAATCAAAGGCATATTTAGAAAAAATTGCACTTGACAACAAATCACCAGAGCTCCGTTTGACATTCCACACAAGTGTCAAATGCGTGACATTTCAAATAATTTTGTGTCTTCTTTCGCTCAGTTCGCTCATTCTTTGTTTTATCGATTTTTGTGTGGTTTCTCTGTGAATATGGGCTCTTTAAGTAGTTATTTATTTGTATTATAACACTACAAGAAATTGAAATTCAAAGTCTGATGGCAAACATTTACTTCCATAGAGAATGAAACAGTTTTTTTTAAACAGCAGCTAAAGAGATTAAATCTAATAATGAATGACTATTTGTGCTCAATAGTTTATAAAATATTATCTTTTGCTTTATTTTTCCCTAATCTGATGCCTTTTGTAACTTTTTATCAGGTCAAATGTGAACAAAGAAGTTAGGGTGTGTTTTATTTTCCAAATTGTGAATAAAAAATTAATATAAATTAACTTGTTAAACAAAAATGGAGTCCCTTGCTCTACCTGTAATCTTAAATGGAGGGCCCTGGAATATCATGTCACAGGTCGCAAATGTAAGTTGGAGACCCCTGAGAACAAACACTATGTTTTATTATCGTAAACTACGAAAGGATAGTAGAACCCTGTAGTATTTCAATGTTTAATAACTGAAGGTGTTGTAATATAACTTTGCAATAAATCAAATCTGGGAAAAAAGGCAAGATTTTATGTCCATTCTTTCTCAAGTTTTTTGCTTTCCTAATAAAATGGACTCAATTTGATTTTTCGTTTATATTGAGAGACGAGGATTTGCAACAATGACCAGATATGAATGAAGCCATAAAGAAAAGATCTGTTCTCGTGAGTAAATATAGGAAGACTCGACTTTTTCTTTCGTCTGACATTTTCAGGCAGAAGGATGGAGTCCTGCGGGTCTTTAGGAGGGAGGTGCTATCATCTTGTCAACGGTGATGAAAAGATGTGGTTGTGAAGAGAGCTGTCTGACTCGTAACTTTTCCGAGGTATTTCATTGCCACAGTTTGCCGCGAGAAAGTTTTCCAAACTACTTTGTCATCCTCATATTGGAGGACATTTATAACTAGAAAATAAACAACAAGGTTTTAATTCCATCATGTACAACAGTATTAAATTAACCTTGGGTTCATGACAAACCAGTTTCTCAATTACCAAATCCTAGTAAACAAATTATATTGTTATTATGAGGGAAATGAATTTCCCTGGTGCGAAAAATCCGGTTAAAAAAAATCTTTCAAGTGCCGATTTAAATCACTTTTAAATTATTCCATTTTAGAACGTTTAATTCAATTTAAAGGCTTCTACTCATTCCTCTGACCTATTTTGTCGACGATTTGCACCCTAGCTTGACATTTAATGGGATCCCTGTTAGGAAATAGAATATCAGCGTCAGAATCTAAAAACATTTATTTTAGCTAATCCTCTGTAAAGCCTTGCAAAGCTGAGTGAGGATGAGCTGCGTTTTAGAAGAAAAAAACACCGTCAGATCCTCCCATCAATCCCTTATTGATTTCTTTTTAAAGCCTGCCTTTGAGATGTAATGGAATCGGAGGTTATCGTTTTAACCGGGTCTCTGGGTGTTCATGAGGTTGTAATTAATTGAGATTAAATTGGGATTATGTGATGAACCGAGCCGCTGTCTCCGTCCTACTCGTCGTCATGATTGAATCCCGCTTTATATACAAGTGTCGATTTGACTTTTAATTAAATACTTCAAATGTAGATGCTTTTATGGTAGATTCAAAATTAAAAATGAAACTATTTATAACTAAATGATGTTGATTTTGTGTCTTTGTATTGACAACATCATGTTAGCGTGAAGAAAATTAGTTAAAACGATAGTTCACCCAAAAATCAAACTTAGTTTTATACTCACGGTCATATCGACTAAGGGTTGGGATTATTTTCAGAATAATCTGTTCTTTAGTTATAGGAAACATTAATGATCATTTTAATGTAGCAACTGGAGCTCAGTTGTCTTTCTCTTTATCTTCATCCAAAAAGACACTTAAAAATATAGATAGTAGACTTAAGGCGCTCGCGAAATTTACCCAGAGTACTTCCTGTCTGTGTAGTATAGCAGCTAGCTATCTTTTTAGAGTTATAGGCAAAAAGTGTCTGTAGTGATGTAGATGAAGACAACTGAGCTTCAGCCGCTACATTAAAACGAACTTCGAACTTTGTATACAACTTTAAAAAAGAACAGATTTATTATAACATGAGGGTGAGTAGAAAATGTAAAGTTAACATTGGCTAACCAATACTAGCTCCTAAGGACGCATAACTAGCAAAAAAAAAGTAGTTCTTAGTTCTAAAACTTATAAATATACAAATAAATATATTTATATATATATATATATATATATATATATATATATATATATAATAGAATCATAATAAATAAATAATGTTGATTTTTTTGTCTTTATATTGAGTACGTCATGTTGGAAACGATGGTTAGCTAACCAAGATGCTGCCGACCATTATTTATTCTTTTTTTTAATAAATTGAAATTTAAAAATAAGAGCCTTTCTCAAAGGGGATGAGAAGATAACAATACCACGACTAATAAAATATTAAAAGACACCAAACTGTGTTTGACAAGCAGCTGCGAGTTTCTTCACGATCGCAAACACTTTCCCCGAGCTGAAGTGAAAACTCTTCAACGAAGATCATCTATTGTTCCCGTGATTACACGTAGGACCCAAACTTATAATCACATTAGCTCTATTATTGAGCTACAAAGCCAAGTTGGTTTGGAATCTTCAAGCGTGATTACAAGTCTGGAGTACGTGTCTGCCAGGGCGGCCGCCGAGCGTCTGGTGCTCAAGGGCTGCAGGCAGTCGACACCTCCTGCACCTTCGCCAGCTGCCGCTTGCCTTCCCTTCCAGCTACCCCGGCCATTACAGCGAGATTGGTTGTGGCGATGTGACAGAAAATGTGGGGGAAGATACCGTCATGGAAGAAGAAACTGTGAGAGAGTTTTAGGTGTGTAACTCTGAGGAAGAGGCTCGGAAAGTGTTTTCTCCGAAAGAGGAAAACGGTGAGGCATGTGGGGAGAAGCTGCACGCTGGATACTCAGGAGTTATTTTGTACGATGGAAAGTCCTCCGAGTCCAGTTGGGAGTGGAGAAGCTGTTGTGATCAATTTACAAAGACGTCCCTCCTCCTGACTCTCTATTCTCTCCACAGGCTTTTAGTTCACTTTGCCTCGCTCTGCTATAATCGCACACAGACGCCGCTTCCTATAGCCTCCATTTCCCTGGTAATTAGAGTTTAGGTGCGAATCCAACGGACTTTTGACAACCCTGTCGCAGAGATGCACTTTGCTCGGACAAGAAAACCACAAATGAGCTTGTTCGGGGACTCTCTGTGAGGTTACCGGAACCGTATCACTTAATGGAAGAGAAACTGTTTCCTGAGAGTATTTAGTGTGATAGTCCTGTCAACACACACACATCCACAGAGAGGAGATCCTGCTCCGCCTCACAGTAATTAAGCTAAATGAGACGGGATTTAATTGCACATCTTACAAGGCAACAAAGGTAGTATGATTTATTGTTGTGTCGTTTCTCGATTGGTGATGTGAAAGCAAACACCCGAGAGTCGTCTCAGCTTGTCATCTCATAACTCTGATTTGTTAATGTTAAAAATCCAGCAGAAAGTTTTCTAAACTTTCTTATCTCTTTGCACTTCGTTTATTTATTTTCACTTTGCACTTGCTGTACATTCTACGGTCTGCTGTGTACTGGAAATATAATTCCCCATAGGAGATCTCCAGAGAAACTCATAAAGTCTTTCTAATATAATCAAATCTAGACTAGTTGCTGAGACACACAACAACATCCAGGTTGAAATATAAGCGATTACATTATAAAATAGTAACATAAAAATCATGGCTAATCTTAAAGCCAGATCCCAGTAATAGGAATCGGGCAGATTTACTAAAGTTGAAAGTACTATACCAAGTGCCAGCTTTAAGAAAATATTTTTTATGAAGTTCTATAAAAATAATTTGTATATTTTGGGTGTTTTAAGTTGTTTGTGCCTTAGTTACTGTAGTTATTGAAATGAATGCAGCCCTATAAAATGTTGTATAGGTTGGTTCATTAATGTTACAGTTTGCAAAGAAAATTTCACCCAAAATTCAAAATTCACTCATTTCTACTCACCCTCATGTCCACTAAGTGTTGGGATTATTTTTTAGAGTAATCCATTATTGGAGTTATAGGCAAATATGTACGTTCATGCTAATGTTGCGACCGGAGCTGACTCATTGACCATAACAACCATATGCCCCAGTACTGCTCAACTGTAATCATCTGTAGTACCTCTTGTATTGAAACCTCAGCAAGAGAAAATGTTTCGAAAAATAATTATAATAATAATTAAAAAAAACAACATATTTAAAGCTTGTTTAAAGAAGGAGCTACAAGGCTACTCATGCTACATCTTGCGGGAGCCTCCAGTATTACACGGTGTACTGTAAGTAAGTAAGTAAGTAATTTGTATTTATATAGCGCTTATCCAGACCAGGGTCACAAAGCACTTAGACAATAAAAATAATACTCAATAAAATAGTTACTTAAAAGGTCAAGACAACATTGAGAAACAACACAGGAGTTCCAGAAAATTAATGAAAAGCCTGCACGAATAAAAATGTCTTAAGATGTTTCTTGAAGGAGTCAGTAGATCATCAAACACAGAGGGAGAGGAAGATCGTTCCAAAGCTAAAGAGCAACAGCCTGGAAGGATTTCTCTCCTCTGGTCCTGAACCGTGTGCGAGGAACCATCAGTAGATTCTGATCCACAGACCTCAGAGCCCGAGCTGGGGTGTAAGGCTGGATCAGATCACTGATGTAAGGAGGAGCCTGACCATGAATAGATCTGAAAGTAAGAACCAGAACGTTAAAGTTGATCCTGAAAGAAACTGGAAGCCAGTGAAGAGTTTTAAGGATCGGAGAAATGTGAGTTCTTCTACTAGAGCGGCTCAGAATTCTCGCTGCAGAGTTCTGTATCAACTGCTGGCGAGACAGATCCTTCTTGTTAAGACATGAAAACAAACTGCGAAACAGGGATTTAATTGTTGTTATTTTGTTTGCAAAGAGTACATTTCAGGTATTTTATGAGGCCCCATGAGAAAGGCACAATTTTAAACACACCTCATTATAAAGAATTAGCAGGAAGTCATATTGATAGTGTCTGTCCTCATATTAAGCCATCGCTTATTACAAAAGTAAGGAGCCAAAGTGAGGGTTGTTTTGCATATAAGAATATTGTCATTATATTTGATATGTTTAACCCTAGTGTTATTTCAGGGATAAGGTGACCCAAAGGCCCGAATATGTTTGTGGTATCCCTTGTGTTGTCTCTGGGTCAAAGTGAACAACCTCCCAGGCTTCCAGAAATACTTATGCAGTGGCTTAAGTCGTTCACCTTGATTCAGAGACAACGCAAGGGATACCACAAACACATTTGTTTTTAGGCCCATGGGTCACCTTCAGCCTGAGATAACGCAAGGGTTAAAAGTTTTTTGTTATTTAACAGTAATTGAGAACAATTTAATGTGTATGTATTGTGGCCAACATTTTGAACCCAGTCACTGGAAGAGAAGTTAAAAGAGAATTGTAACAACGATGGCCAATTTAGCATAAAACTCCTCCATCACAATTATGCCGTAGGAAACTAAAAAACAAGAAAAAAAGTGCGATAAATTAATCTTTCCCCACTGAGTCAAGACAAAAGAGCTTTTTGAACGGCATCATCTCACAGTTCCTGAAATGAACATGCATTGTAGGTGGTCTAGTTTATATCTCATCATAACACTGGAATTCTTTAGTACTGAAAAGTTTTTGCAAGTTTGAATCCAATGCAGCTGCCGAAATAAAACAGAATGATTGTGTATCTGCGGCGACTATGTAATGCAACTCATAGTTAAGAACTTCAACTTTTGTGGTTCTATATGTATGTGTGTGTTTACATCACTAGTGACAAATGTTATAGTGCGCATGGAAGATCTGCTTTTGGAATTGCAAAAAGATTTCAGGTAATTCCATAAACTATCCAGTTTTAGTTCCGTACAACAACAAAGTGTTGTGTCGTTGGTTCATCAAGTGGACATCGATAACCTGCCAACTAGGAAAAAAAAAAGATATTCATAATCCTGTCAGTTAAAGTACAAATCGTCCTGTTTATACAAGGTTATCACTGAATATCAACATGGCTGCCAAAAACCATTCAATGACTTGCGAGCTCGGTGCGCTCTGGACTGTTTGGCCTCAGCATTCAAGTGTCGCTATTTATCTTCAGCAAGACAATTTATGCTCCTAAACATGATTGATCGCAGGATTTGTGCCTCCAGTGTTAGTCCTGAACACCGCAGTCCTCCCGCGGCCTGCCAAAAAAACATCCCCACCCCGGCCGTCAGCCATCAAAGGGCCTTTCTCAGCAAGAAACCTCAAGTTTCTTGAGTAGCTGTTCAAAACACACACCTCCCCTACTTTCCCTTCACCACTCTCTCACTCTCCTTTTCCTTCAATCTGAATTGTCAGACACAGCGACACGACTGTAACTTCTATCGAATGAGAAGGAGTCAAGGAAATCCGCCAAGTGCCGGGAAGCGAGCGCCAAAGCGCTACAGTCCCACCGTTGGTAAAAGATGGAATCAGCGCCCCGGATTGAACTCCGCCGGGCTGCTGGGAATTGAATCTTGTGAATGAATGGACACTGAAGGTCCATCAGGTTAAATTTGAAAAAAAAAAACAGAATTCCAAACAACCAGAAGGACATGAAGTCTCTGATAATCCGGTTAATAATTGCAAAGCAAGGCGTCTTTTCTTGTACAAGTCGATTGCTTCTGCCAGCACCTTGCAGCCTCCACCTCCTCCTACTTCCTGGATCTCAGGGGAGTTTGAAGATTTTGACAGAAATACAAAGTCAAATGCAGACACCAATTTCTTTCAAAAGATCAAATGCAAAACCATCTGGAGGCGGCTTGAGACGTTCTACATACCTCTCCTTTTTTTTTTTTTTTTAAAGAGAACCTTTGTGTCACAAGTGACTGATTTATTTCATGAGCCAAACATTGGGAATCAAATTTAAGTATTTCCTCCTCTCTCCGGGTGGGCAATTCACTTTTCAAAAGCATCTGTGGGCTGTTCGATTCATAATGTCTTAGTAACGTCAAGTTGGTTTTCTTTATCGTAACTATTTAAAAGCACGACGGATTAGAGAATATTTATTCTCTCATTTTCTGCATCTTATTCCCTTATGGAGGGGGATTGGGGTGGGAAGGGTTGGAGCCTATCCCAGTTACTTCGGGCGAGAGTCGGGGACACCCTGGACAGGAGGCCAGTCTGTCACAGGGCACACGGAGACCATTCACGCACTCACTCATACCTACAGTCAATTTCACTATGTTTACCAATCAACCTCTGTATGTTTTTGTACTGTGGGAGGAAACCGGAGTGTCCGGAGTAAATCCACGCAATACAGGGAGAACATACAAACTTCACACAGAAACTACAAGTTGCCTCCCTCCCGACCTGGAAGCGAACCTGCAACCTTCTTGCTGTGAGGCAGTCGCACTAACCATTGCGCTACTGTGGATTACAGAATGGGTTTAAGTTCTTTTTTTTTTTTTTTCAAAATGTATGAATTAAATGTGCAGGATTTTGTATCACTCATTTATAACTAGCTTGTCGCTAAGATAGAAAATCTAATCTACCGTAATAACAGTTGTATAAGAGCAAAGCCTCTGGTCTTTGCTGTCTGATTAATTTCAAAAGTTGAAGATATTGCAAACATTTGTATATGCATGTCTGAAAATGTCCACTAATGGCCAAACCTAAAGACAGAACAAATGCTACTACAGATGACAAACTAACAGGTTTTCAAGCAAACTTAGGAAACACGGAACTGAAATCAGCCCTTAAAAAGAAAGTGACAAATATGATGTTTGATGGTCGATTGTTAAATATAGACTTAAGCTTTTAGAGATTTCAAGATTTAAGCTCGACAGAAGATGCGAAAGAAATTGTTGAAATTTAAATCAAATTAAAATTCCGATATTTTTTTGGTTGACTAATTTTACAGTTTGCTAACAAAATGTTAAAAAAAAAAAAGATTTTAGGGTATGGGTACGATGAACAAAAAAAGGAAAAAACGATTTGATAATAATAAAAACTTTACATTGTCTGACCAAGGAGCAGGAAAAGTACATTGTTGGAAAGTACAATAGGACATTATTAGTGAATTTTTCTTTTTAACTTAAATTTGTATTATTAGAAGTAAAACATACAGAAAAAAAACAAAAACACCTGTAGCATAAAAGTATATTGCAATGAGTAACTTTTGAGGAAAATCAATAGGAAATGAAGTAAACATAACATTAAAATATATAAATATACATGAGAAGTATAATTTAAATATTTTCAAGATTAAAAATAAAATAACATTTGATTAAATAGGTGTACATTTCTGAGAAAATAACTACTTTTAAAGGAATTAAATTGTTAATGTAATTAACAATGTAATATAAAAAATATTTTTGTCAGTAAATAGAAAACAACCAAACGCTTCAATAAACAAAATGGTCACAGCGGGGTCTTAAATACACTGATCCATCCAGGATGGAACTAAATCAAAGTAACTTGAAAGCAGAATAATTGGACATTAGTGGCTCGTGTGTGTCTCCGGAAGAGAGGACCTCCCGATAATTGAGAAACAGACGGACATCTGAGTCGACTGTGTAAGATCACCGAGCACTTGAAGTCTTGTGAAATGAACTGTGAACTTTCTTTTTCTTCTCTTTTTTCAGATTCTGTCTCATTAAAGAAGGTCCGTCATGAGTCGAGCTTCTTCCACAATTACACCAGCCCTGATAGGAGCTCGCACACAACGTGAGATCCGAAATTAAGCAGACGGTCATAAACACAGAGAGTCTGGAACGGAATATGTAGCTGCTCAAACGGATTAAACCAACTGAGCTCCCACCATGCAGAAAAACTGTCTTACAAGTTATTTTTAACGTGACTTTTTCACGTAGGAAAGATGATCTAACTTTCACAAAATAGCCAAAGATTTATTTCTGTTCTTCCTTATGGCTAATTAAACATAAATGTAATAACTGCGTAACAATATCCGTGGTATTGTAAACACTGATGCTAAGGAAGTTCCTCTGTTTTTTGAGAATTAAAAGTCTCATTAGTCAATAAGTTCCGACTTAAAGATGCAAAATAGGAACAGACACAGTTTCGGCACTTACTCTTAAACCTGACAGATCATTATGGATGGTACTTCTGTGGTTTCTCTTAAACACATCGAGGGGGGAACATCATTTTCCAGAAGTAAATGAATCACCTGCATGAATATTCTATTTTCATGTGCAGCAAAGGCTAATAACTAAGATGCATCGGTGAGATAAAACAACTTCTTACAAAAGTTTTTGTTGATGAGGCCATTAGAGAATTGTGTAAATATTACAAATATCCTTATTTACTTTCTCCCTCTTTGGTTCAGTTCACCATTAAAAAGGGCTCTAGCTGTGAGTTTTCTGCGGCTCTCCACTATATCACGACTGGACATAAAACTATAAAAGTAGCATTTGACTATTAATGCTTTGTCCATTGAGTCTAAACTGGCACAAGACTATACTGATATATTGATGTTTCCATCAAGTACAAAGTTTGTCAGTATTTTACACAAAGGTGAGTTCATGGTTTAAAAAACAAGAATATACCTGTTTCGCAAAGATCGCTTCAGACACCCGACATTCTTTTTTTTTTTCTTTACCGGAATTCCATAAAAAAAAAACTTTAAATATTCTCTATGTACTAATTCAAGTAAAAGATACAAGGGCAATGTTTTAAACACAATCTACACAATTTCTCCAGGTTTACAAGATTGGTTTAGAAGTGCTACGATCTTCTTTGGAGCAAAGAGGCATGTGTTTTAGTGTCAGTTTAAGCTTAAGAAGATCTTCTACTAAGAAGGAAATGTAAGATGGAGCCGACCCACTCTTGAAACTGCTCAGGGAACATTCATATCTTCTACTTTTATTAACTTTATTAATTAATAAAATGATGTTCAATGAAGAAAAACTGAAAATATATGAATGAATTAAATGCACATCTATGAGTTTATTATTATTTATTTATTATTATTATTATTATTATTATTTATTATTGTATGAGTTTATAGAATTACTATGACTAAACTTTAAATCAAATCATCTTTGTGATTCCAATTTATCTGCACCATTACACTCAACCTTTTGCATTCACACACTTTAATAAATTAACATAAAAGCATATGAAACTGAAGGAAACTAGCCTTAACTTTTTCTGCACCAATGGTCATATGCAAAAGATGCATTGAAGGGCATAGGAATTTTATAACGAAATGAGAAAAAACAAACTTTAACTTAACAGTTTCTCCTCCAATAAACCAAATTAAAAATATATATTATAAAAACGTATTAGCCTTCTAACAACTACACTTAAAAACCCTGTAGTTTAGTTCAATACTAGCATAACAAGAAAAAAACATTTGAAATAAAAAAAGGAATTTCAAAAGAATGATTAAAAATTCTACAAAAAAAACGTTATATTGATAAACAATAGTACAAGACATGAGCGATAAATACGTTCTTTTTTTTAAATTTTATTTCTATTTTAACTGGTTTTCAGGGGGCCCCATGTGAAAGGTGATACTCAATCTTAGTCCGATCTAATTTGTAGTATTATCCCAAATATGTTCCAATCATGGGAAGCTGGATTAAAAAATTCACCGACACACTTGTTACTTTTCCGTCTACATTCCACCATCAACTCTGAGATATCGCCATAGTTTACGGAAGTTACACACTGAACCGTCTATTATTCATCGGCCTGTACGTCCTTTTGTACTTCTCATATATCCCGAGTCTTTCTGTAGCTTGTGCTGGGTCTTAACTTCGTAATGTATGCTGCTGCTACTTCCCCACTTGGGATTAATAGAGTATATTTATTCATGGAGAGAGCGTGGAGTTGGATGTAAGGAGCAGCTAACAAGTGGGCACATGAAAATAGGTCAGGAAGAGTGTAATCAAGCGGATAATAAATGTCTGTGTGGTCGCTGCTCCATTTCCAGAATTCTCAAGAGGCGTTTGAGATTGATATCGTCGGGTGAGAAGCACACACTCTACACACACTCTATACACACACACACGGGGAGACGCACACCGGAGCAACAGACACAAACCTGCTGGCCTCGAAACACAAATGTGTGATTGTGTGCTTCTGCATTTCCACAGACAGATGGCTGGAGAGGCGGGCGGCGCCAGGCGAGCCGGTGCCTTATATTAGGACACTCCGAGAGAGCCGTGGCTTACTGGGTCAGAACAGTCGAAGAAGCCCAGATGGCGTTAGAGAGCGGAGCCATCGCCAACACACAGATGCAGCGCCCTGTGATTATCATCGTCACCCGAGGTTTGATTCACGGCCAACTGTTTCTAAAAAATAATAAAAAAAACGACGACGACGATGACAACTTTGTTATCAGATGATGCTACAATAAAGACATATTTAAATTGAACTGAATGAAGCATCACTGGAACTATTTACAGATATAAGACTACAGTGTCATCAGCATAAAGAGACATTTTGTCTTCTTCAAACAGTGATGAACAGAGATTTTTTTTCTAAAGTGCCGAAATCCCTTTAACATTGTACACAGATAATTATAAGCCTCAGGACCTTGGATTTTCTAGTTGAGTTGTCAGTTTTTTCTCTCCAATACATTTGTCTTTTCTTGTACAAATGTGGATCTATAGTCAACCAAACGGGGCTTAGAACCAACGAGTTAAAGCAGAACTAGATATGATTTTATTTTCCTTTTTTTTAATAAATATTTTCATTTATATTACCTTCTTGTCCTTTTTTTCAACTGGAGAGTGTCGGCGTTACCACCAACCTGATGAATACATTGTGTCGGGAACAGCGGTTACATTCTTTCCCACCATAGTAGAAGTAGTGAGACCACTTTTTCTACTACTTTTTAAAAAAATATTATAATTAATTTAATTATTATAAATATAATTTTAAAATATACACATTCACTGTGTATATATTGAGACTCTTATTACAGAAAAAAACAAATGTAAGCCATCGTCTATGCACTACATACGTGAAAATAATAATGTGTGAATTAATCATTTGTTGCTATTGTAATGTATTCTTTTTTATTGCATTTGCTATTCTATTGTTCTTCTCTTTTATTGACATTTTTTTAAGCAGTAAAACCGGATATTTCTTCTTTTGGGACTTAAGGAAATCTATTTATCTAGTTTGGGTTGTGGGGCAAAAGTGTTTGTGCCCCACCTAGTGAAATTAATATGTATTCTGAAGTGTTTCTATAAAGTTTTGCCTTTTTGGGGAGTACAAATTACAGATACATATATCTAGCAGTGGCGGGCCGTGCATTTCAAACATGGGCCTTCAATGGCGCACGTTTGAATGAATCAACCTCTCAATAACTACTTTAAGGTTCTTTATACACCACAGGAATCTGAGCGTGTACTGTTATAGGTCAATTAGACGTTTAGATCATCATCAAATTAACATCAATGCTTAATATCAAAATATCACTCCCACTACATTCTGTGTGGTTTCCATGGCCACGACACAGATGCTGTGCAAAAACCTTTTTTTTAATTAAAAAATTAAATGTATTTTCTGATTATGTTATGTTATTATGTTTAGGCCAGTGGATCGGGCCTTGCTGGCCCTGTTGACCCGCCACTGATATCTACCACTCAGTATTTAATATAGTATGGTATTGCAGATGATGGTATTCTTATTTCATGTTCTTGAGTTGTGTTTTAAATTATTTTTTTTCTTCTTCATAAATTATCCCATGTAAGTTCTTACGACATCTCAAATCGCGCACAAGTTTTATAAAACAGCTTTTATTTGGTCTTAAAATATTCTCAAAATCTTCATAAACATACAGTTCATTACACAAGACTCACCTCGGACATGCACTCTTTCACCCTCTGAGTCATCATCTGTTGTACCATTTCTTTAGAATATAACCACCACTTTCCGTGTATTCTTTTTTTGCACTTATTTACTCTGTGAAGTGGTTTCAAGTATCGCACAAACAAAACCATCAAGCAGCCGCGTTTCCAAGGGGATATTGATTCTAGAACACTTTGTTCTCCAAGAAAAGACGACATAAAGCATAAATACATCGCGGTCTATTCGCCACCATTTGACTATAATATTCTTGTTTTAGTTCCACACTTGAAGATTCAAAGTTTCACGACCCTACCAATAAAAAAAAAGGATCTTCACTTGTCTTTTTATACTAAAACTGTGAAGCGATGAAACACACTTTACATTGAAGCGGTCTGGATCTGTCTTGATTACAGAATCTCTTCTTTTAAAAGTCATTTTCCATAGAATTGATGAGGCTAGTGGTGACAATGGCGACCAAGGTGAGAGAGATGGATGATAATGACACGGAGAAATTGGAAGAATATGCAAAACGGGGCACAAAGAGCATCCGCATACAGAGAAATTGAATATAAAATAATACGGTGACATCGAAGACATAGTGAAATAAAAAAAAAAAAGAACTGCGCGAGACAACGAGAAGAGACGAAGCACTTGTATCGCCCCATGCAGGGAGTTCATCCTGCAGCCGATCTGACAGAGAGCTAATTTGTGTCCCAGGCATGGAGTCGTCTCCACACAACCCACATCCCTCCAGCGTCGCACCACCTCCTCACCGAGCACAAATCAAGCTAATGCACTGCTTGAAAAGTTTGCAGCAGCCGAGTCTCCTCTCCATGTCTTTCACCTTGATTTCTAAAGGTTTCTCAGTGAACTAAAAATCAGTGTACCGAAAACAGCATCTTGTAAACTCCCGTTTCCTAATTTAAAATGATACATTTATACTTCCAAATTAATGAAACTGTAGATGTAGGACTCGCTTTATTGTGTTTGCTATTCTTTTTCGAGTCTTTGATTGTGTTTCTTTTGCTGCCGTAAACCTGACATTTACACTAGTGGTACTAATGAAGGAAATCTATCTATCTAATTTGGCTTGTGGGGCAAAGGCGTCTGTGACCCACTTGGTGCAATGAAAAAAAGAAGGATACTATCTATCCATCTTATTTTTATTATTATCTTTACTGTATGGCGCTGTATAAGTGTTTTATTATAATGAATAAATAAAACTTCAATTATATTTAGATAGCAGCTTTTATTAAGTCCCCGACGATTACTGAGGACGAGAGGAGAGTATACTCCAAGCATTTCCATACATAACATGGAGATGCAAGAATAATCTTTAAGTAATCTTTGTCATTTTAGAGAACAATATAACGGCTTTGCAAAAAAACAAACAATAGTGCCATCGTTCCACTCTTCGTATCAGATTCGTCTAAACTCACACCGGAATAAATGATCATGAGAATGTTCAAAATGAATAATTCACATCAATATAAATGGTTTAATACTTTTACCTACTTTTTTTATGACGGCCGGTGAGTCTCTTTGCCACATGTTCTTCACGACTGAACATCCTCACACCTTGCAGCACTATGTTCAAAGCTACTGTTTTACATATCATTTTTTAATTTCCGTGCCAACAACTCTTCAAAACAACATTTTTGAAAATACGTTAAAAATGGAGCTTTTTTTGGTTGTTTTACTAAGGCTTTCAGTCAAAACGCAAGACAATAATATTAAGGTTAATAGTATTTAATGATAAAATGTGTGTTCCATATTCATGAGTTATGTAAATCTTCGTTTCTTAAATGACAATAAAGCTAATTTGATGCTGCATTTTTGTGTGCGCTAATATAAGAGGTGTTAGTAAGAAAACTCATTGGAGGCACAATTTTACCAAAATTCAAGATTTGCCAAAAAGAAATCCTGCCCCAAAATAACTTTGCTATCATTGTCTCTCCTTTAACAGAGATAATCCAGGTGGTAAAATTTTGATATTTTGTTAAGAAATAACCATATAATAAAATGTTAAGAAAATGAAACAATTACCCAGGATGCATAACCAGTGAATCTAAATGTTTTAAATGGGGTTTTCATATAATCAACCCTTTTTTTAAATAGAAAAAAAATCCATTTGAAGGATAAAGCTTAGACACTGAGACTTACGATATCAACGTCTTCAAGATGATAAGTATGGATTTTTTTTGCAGGCTTTATTTGGCCCCCAGGCCTCGACTTTGACACTTGAAAATTTGCTTTGAAGGGAAAGGATGGATTGACAAATTGATGCAGTGTCACCCGAGCCATTACCATTCATCATTTCATCAAATGGACTACATTACGGCTCACGGCAAATGAAATTACCCCATGTGGGCTGCCTCACAATTAGGAGCGACTGTCCCCGTCTGACATCGACTCGCTCCCAGAACAAAAAAAAAATAAAAAACCTGCTTCTCTTTTCTCTCCACGGCGTGACCTCCTTCAACTCCCCCTTGATAGCTCAATCTTCTCTCCCTACGCCTGCACCTCTCAGCCTCCAGGCAGCAGGGAGAAATATTGTAGCACTCGAGAGTATCTCAGGATTTCCACGGGGACGAGTGAGTCAGATAATGTATTCAGACCGAGAGGTAAGATGTTGAGACACAGGACGCAAGTATGCACTGGTTATCTAACCCTCCAAGCCTGTCTGCATGCAAGTGTGTGCGCGTGCATAAATTGTGTCAAAAAAACATGCAAGACATGAAAGGATATCTGTAGTTTTATCAGTATAGAAGTGAGATAAAGTGAGAACAACTTCATCAGCAGCTTGTCCTTTGGCTACGTCAAAAAAAAGATATATATTAAAATGATATGAAGATAAGAAACACAGTCTGAGTTCTGTCTCCGGATGGTGTGAATTTGAATCAACATACAGATGAGCTGGAGTTCTGCCGAGTCGTGCTGTGGGTGGCAACAGCCGCTGACAGCTCTGGACAGCTTCACAAGAGGCTACTCTAGCAGGATAGAACTTCTACTCTCCACGAATACTCTGCAGGATTTCAGAAGCTGTGCCAAAAGTAGCTTTTATTTTGCTTTATTAATTAACGTTTTAGTACCTGACACACTCATTTATAGTAAGTAAATAAGTAAGTAATAGTTATTTGTCAAGCGCAGGGTCACAAATCAAAACAATCAAAAACAATACACAGTTGAAAATACCTACAAATTTAGAAACTCTAAAAGATCAAGACAACATAAGACAAACACAGGAGTCCCAAAAGATTAGGAAAAAGCCTGAACAAATAAAAATGTCTTCAGATGTTTTTTTGAAGGAGTCAGTAGATCCATTAAACACAGAGGGAGAGGAAGATCGTTCCAAAGCTTAGGAGCAACAGCCTGGAAGGATTTCTCTCCTCTGGTCCGGAAGCGTTTACAGGATCAATCAGTAGATTCTGATCCACAGACCTCAGAGCCCGAGCTGGGGTGTAAGGCTGGATCAGATCACTGATGTAAGGAGGAGCCTGACCATGAATAGCTCTAATAGTAAGAACCAGAATTTTAAAGTTGATCCTGAAAGAAACTGGCAGCCATTGAAGAGTTTTAAGGAATCGGAGAAATGTGAGTTCTTCTACTAGAGCGGGTCAGAATTCTCGCTGCAGAGTTTTTTATTAACTGCAGGCGAGACAGATCCTTCTTGTTTAGACAAGAAAATAAACTATTACAATAGTCTATACGAGAACACACAAATGCATGAGTTTCAGATCCTGTTGTGACAGTCCCAAAGGAAGATTTTTCTCAGTTGAAGGAAACAGTTTTTGGTCAGTTTGCTGCAGTGTTGAACATGTCTTTGTGAAATACAACACCCAGGTTTCTCAGGCTCAGTTTGACAGACTAGCCAAGTATATGGGTAGTGATGTTATAGCAATTTTTAGAAACTTTACACCCAAAAAAAAATAATCCATAAATGAGTTTTTTTATACATAAGAAAGTATTCAAAGGGCTAAAAACGTCCGAAAGTTATTTCAAGGACACTCAACCATTCATGCAAACACTTCAAAGCTTGTAGGGAACCTGCAACGTCCCTGCTGTTAGGTGTTCTTGCTAAGACTGTACAACCGTACGCCCTCTTTTAAATTATTTATTACATCATAATTCACAAAATTTCAGGTAAAGATGCAATCATTTAGTAGCGTAAAATAAAATAGTGTATTCCACCTATCATTTTCTAGTGCGTAGTGTTCCTAATAATTAATGCAAACATTGACATAAACTAGCTAATCCCAAAATAAACAGCATTTCTCAATTTTATTTGGTCGCTATAATCCAATTCAAGTCAATGACATGTAAGCAGTTATCTGAAAAATGTAATCATGGATCGTCTTCCAAGCACGGAAGTTAGAGTTTAAACATGTTTGGAAGTACTTTCAAATGTGTTCAGAAATACGTTAAACGTGTTTTGAAATACGATAAAAAGTGTTCAGTAATTCGACAAAACATGTTCAGAAATACGATAAAAAAGTGTTTTTAAATACGATAAAACTTATTCAGAAATACGATAAAAAGTGTTCAGAAATAAGTGAAACGGGTTCTGAAAAACGATAAAAAGTGTTCTTAAATACGATAAAACGTGTTCAGACATCCGATAAAACATGTTCATAAATACGATAAAAAATGTACACAAGTCCCAAATAGCATAAGCTAGCAGATTCATAGAAGGACTACTAGAAGGACACTTTTTTCTCCAAGTAACATCCCATCGATAGAAACTCACTGCTGTGTTGACAATATTGACTTGACGATGAGTTCCCGCTACGACAGAAGCGATACTTCTAGACTCTAACTCCAATTAGCTTTGCTGTTGAGCTTCCAAGTTGGAGAACTTACTGTGAAAGTGGAGTTTCATGACGAGGCTGTTAGTTCAGCACCAGTGATTTTCTGTTCGGGTTGTTGGAGATAAAAATGTGTATTAGATGATATTTCGAGCAAATAGAAATGGATATGAAGGACTTGTAACGTGTCAAGGCTGTGTATTCAGATGTGAAGTATCAGAGATGACCTGGTAGGGAAATTACAAGGTATTCCTCTATAGTGAAGATATTATACAAAAATACATTTTCAAACTACCTTCTCGTAGAAAGAAAGCTTCACAGTTGAAGATGTAGTAGAAAACCCGTGGGTAAAACACTCAGTCACATTATAAGTGATAATTAAGGATTGTTTAGTATTCAATTAAAAATGTGTCTTTGTTTCAAGTAAGATTTAAATTGAGCATCATATGCCATTTGTCCAAAGTCTTTTTAAAAAAAGGGAATAAAAAAATCTACCTTTTTTAATTTGAAAAAAGGCCACAAAAGCAAAGTTCATGATTCGGCAGACCACGTACAAAAATGAATGTTGTGAAAATGTTGAAAATGTGATTTCTGAAGTCTCAAAAAACAAAAAACAAAAAATAAAAATGTTTTTTAATTGAAAAAATATGAATAAAATTCTACTCAACTGTGATTCACTCATTGTTGATTAATTGGGATCTGTTTATCTTGTATTCAACATAGTCTTACTTAAACTGTAAAGTGTTTGTTATGATATGAAACTAATAATAAAGTTATAAGCTAATATAAGTTAAATTCAAATTAACATTTTCTAGCTTCTAACATATTACAATTCCCTTAACTTTCAGAAAGTATTCCACGTCTATTCCTTAGTTAAGAGTAAAAAACCTCATTTTTAAATTATAGCTAGAATTTTAGTCTAGAGTTTTTGCCAAAAAAAAGAACCTTGGTCTTTTAAAAACCTTGAGACTACACAGTTATCCCTCCACGATTTAAATGAGGGTTATTAAATTAAGTGATTAATTATGTTTAATAAATAAGTTATTTATCATTTTTAATCGTTTGAATTCCTTTTTTTTATCTCAACTTTTGGTTGGTTTTGTAAAATCAAGCTTCTTTTTGTGTTGACCTGCCTGGGCTTGAGTTGTGAAAACAATCATAAAATACTTATTTTCAACGCCTTGCAACACTTGCATCTAGACCTGTTATTTTATTTATATATTTTCTAATGATTTAGACCATATGTGTCAAACTCAAGGCCCGCGGGCCAAATGTGGCCCGCCATGTGATTTTATGTGGCCCGCCTGCCTTACCTTATATATCTTATTTAGTGCACCACATGCAAGGCTGTGTGCAGCCATTTTTATTTAATTGTAAAATGCTACATCACACATGTTTTTAGCAGCTCACAATTGTTGGTTTTACAGTAGTTATGCCCCCAAGTAATAAATTCAAAGTCATTTAACATTAAGGAGTAGTTATATTTATTTTACATTAGCTTACATTTATAAGTTACATCTGGCCCTTTGAGGGGAGCCATTATGATGATGTGGCCCCTGGTGAAAACCAGTTTGACACCCCTGATTTAGACCAAGGAATGCAGCGATAGTCAGCCCTGCTGCTGGAAGCTCATAGTTGCAGGCAACACTTTAAATACAGCAGAAAGTAAATATGTTAGATACTTATAAAGAGCACTTGAGTCCAGTGGGTTCTCTCACAGTTGCTACACAGGTTCTAAATGGCCGCGATGAACTGATCAGTGTCTGGACTTGGCGTGATTGTTTTGAGCCTTGTTTGCCAGACCAAAAAGGCCGAAAAAGGCAAATTATTTTCGTTTCATTCCAAGGAAAGTTTAAAACAAAATTAGAGCTGGTGATTGTATAACTAGCCTACATGAGCCAAACTTCTTTTTTTTTAATCTATTTTCTTTTCCATTTTTTTAAGCTTGTTTATACATTTTTTACCCTTTTTCTTATTTGACCTTGTAAATAAACATCTCTTTTTTTTTCATCTTTGTCATTTTACCTAAATATATAGTTTCCTTAATCATAAATTTGCATAAGGATCTTTTTTTAATTGGAATTTTTTTTAACCCTTGTTTAATCTCTGGGTCAAGGTGACCCGAAGACCTAAAAAATAAATGTGTTATCCCTTGCGTCGTTCACCTTGACCCAGAGACAACACAAGGGATACCTCTGACAGGTTTGTTTTTTCAGGCCTTCGGGTCACCTTGAACAAGAGATAACACAAGGGTTGAATTGTTGGTTAATTAATTTTTTTAATCTATTGTATTACTCACGTTGATCAGACTTTTTAACCCTTTTTCACGGTTGCATATCTTGTAAAATAAATACCCGGGTAACACCAGGGGCCTCATGTACTAAGGGGTTATACGCACAAAAAACGTGCTGAGCCACCTTTCACACCAAAGTCCATATGTATCAATACTGGAAAGAGCGGTGAAAAGTTTGTAATTCCCGCAAGGTCAGAGGTCACATACGCCCAGATCAGCCTCACTGGTCACGTTGGGATGGATCAGAGTTACATCGACGATCAATATAGATCATAAATTAACACACAGTAGTTGTAATTACAAAAAAATGAGGTTGTTTTTATAATATAACATTGAGAATGATTTGCGCCTGATGCGTCAAGTCAACAAAAGTCTTGAAGATTTTTGTGAAACGTTTGATCAAAAGTGAAGCTGCAGAATGAAAGCAGCTGAAGCCGTGTGATCATGTGATCGGAGCGATCTCTTTGAAAAACACACCTGTATAAACACACTGTCACATGATTTGTTCATTTGTTATTTGGAGCTCGTCTGCACTATTTAAATGTAAGTATGAGGTCCATGTCAGACATGTTTATACGAACGAATACAAACGGTTAATCCAGTTTACATTCATGTTTTTATTTGTTTGTTCTGATCGTGGAGACGAAAAATCACTGACTCTGCTTCATTTAAATATTATTTAAATATGTAAATGAGGGCGTGGAAAGGGACAAACAAGTTTGCGATTAATTCTACGTTGATCGGGATGTACGAATGAAAAGTAAATTTTTGTCGCGCACAGATTCAAACATCCGAATATTTTTAGTAGAAGCTCTACGAACTTCTTAGTACATGAGGCCCCTGGTACTTTTTAGTAACTTTATAAAGAAGCTCAAATTGAAGTATTTTGTAAGATGTTTTTAGGCAATGAATTACAGATTATAATTGATTAATCTCTTAATTTTGGTCTTTTGACAGCGCCGTCCGTCCAATCACCTGTCTGATGGCGCACAGCAGCTTCCCGTAGGACAACACGATGACCAGGAAAGGCACGATGAGGCAGAAGACGAAGAGGCAGACGATGTAGGAAACGTTCTTCGCCGACTTGGCCGTCCAGTCCACGGAGCAGGTGGTCCCGGGACCCTCCGGCCCGTAGCTGTTCCAGCCGAAGAGCGGCGGGACGGTCCAGGCCAGCGAGTAGACCCACGACAAGAGGATGCCGAGGGAGATCTTGCGGTAGTTGGAGGAGTCGGCCTCCGTGGGCGCCATCATGGTGCTGTAGCGCTCGAAGGAGAGCACGGCGAGGGAGATGAGCGACACGATGCCTGCAGGGCGACAATAACAGGGTAATTATCATTTGTTGGAGACGGATGAGCTTTTGTTGCACTTGCGTCCCTTTAATTATACAATTCCGTCAATAATTACCGGATAAACAGTCCTTAGGACTAGCTTAACCTTCTGTCACGTCTGTGTTTACAACCCTACTCACTTTTTTAGAGCTTTAGAGAAGAAATCTCAGCAAAATATAAACTTTCCAGCTTCTTGCGGCGGCTGGTTTATGTAGTTGAAAACTAGACTAAAACTTGTCAGATCC
The DNA here is from genome assembly GCF_982586985.1 of Callionymus lyra. NCBI lineage: Eukaryota > Metazoa > Chordata > Actinopteri > Syngnathiformes > Callionymidae > Callionymus > Callionymus lyra. Next base: position 6,659,453 of record NC_141833.1, read on the forward strand.
CGGTGAGGTGTCTTAAATACTTCATCACTTCTCAATCTTGACTCGTGGCAGCAGCTTTCTCTGCTGAGCAGAAGTGTCACAAACATAAAATATACCATTTGCTGGAGCTTTTTAAAAAGCCTCCCATAAAAACAAGCGTGTGGTAAACGTGGACATCTGTTTTGAGAAGCAACTTTTCATCGCAGAGAACCGTCTGCAGCTCATTGTCGTTTGTTATTTTTGATACTTTTTTACCTAATATTCCAGCACGCCTAGCTGTTGAACATATTCTATGTACGACAGTGGTGTCCACACTTTCCTACGACTTGGTTGTCAAGTTATGAGAGCACCATGAACCTGAGAAATTTTTCTAATCCAAAGATAATCCACTGATGAGGCTCTACTGAGTTACTGGACAGTCCTTTGGCGACACATTACTAATTTACATGAGCTAAACTTGATTCAAAAGTATAAAACAATTTTAAGCTTTTACTTTGGTTTATACATAACCCTTTTTAACGTTGACATAGTAACATTTAACATTTATTTTAACAAAGTCTATAGTTTCCTTAATCAATAAATTCATTAACGTTTTTTTCAATTTTTGGACACTTGTTGAGCACAGTTTTATTTTTTACTATTACTATCAATATAATTATATTTATTTATTTGATGTAACTTTTATTGTAAGAGTGGACTGTTCTATTTTTTCTACACTTGTTATTGTTATTATTATTATTATTATTATTTATTTTTTATTTAACATTTTCTTTTTCTTTTTCCTTTTCCAATTGGGTATTTTTTTTAATTGTTGGTTGATTAGTTTTTTTCATTTCCCTCCTTTTTTCTTTGACATTGTAACTTAACTTTTAATATTTATTCATTTTCATTTTTAACAAATATTGTAATATATTCTTAATCATTAATTCGCGTAAGGATTTTTTTTTTTCCCCAATTGGGTATTTTAAATATAATATATTTTTAATATACTTTAAATGGCTCTTTAAATCTAATTTTTTTCTCACAATATTTTAGATTTTCTGTTTAATCACAATGGATTTGACCAAATATATTATTTAACAGATTGTAATTTCTGTAATTTACTATATTTATATTTATTTAATCGGCAATTGGCATGTATGGTTCATATTTGTGTCAACAGCTTTGAATGTTTGTACATTTTTACCCTTGGTTTTTTTTTTGATATTGCAAATAAACGTTTAAAATGGATTTAAATCTTTATTGCGTTACCAAAAGTATAAAGTTTCCTTAATTATACATTTACATAAGCATTTTCTTAATGGATGATTTGTTTTTTTAATCCATAGTATGAATCACTTTGATTAAATTGTACCCATTTTCTGATTTTCTTTTTAATCCAAATGGATTTACCAAATAATATCGAACAGATTGTAATTTGTGTTAGTTTTATATATTTTTATTTGATCTATTTAATTAGCAATAAGCTTATATTGTTTATACTTGTGTTAATAATAATCAGTGGTTATTAAAAAACTGTTATTAAATAACCAAGTCTTTTTTTGGATTTATCTTTTAGGTTTTTTTCACACATTTTATATTTAAATATTTACTATTTTATTTAACATCTAATATAAACTTAAGAGAAGAGTTAACTGAGTTAACGAGTATATTATTAAAATCATTTGAAAATTAACTATTTAAAAAAATATATTCCTTTAATTTCCAACCACAGCGTTTTTGGCTCAACTGGTGGCAACGTTTCTCAATTCAGCATCTTGTGGAGAAATCAGCCGTGACAATTTGGCGCTGACTCTAGAGCTTCTGAAATCATACCAAAATGTCTCACTCCATCCATCTTCTCTCCGTCTGCCTCGATCAACATATCAGCCGAGTCAAGAATTCCTCGAAGTGATACATCTTGTGAAGCCTGGAATCAACGAGACAGATCTGTGCGCCGCTTTACCTGCTGTCTCACTTCTCTGTCTGAAGTCAAAATCCAGCTCCGATGTAAATCCAGGAAATATGAAATACAAGTAAATATATTCCGTCTGTGTTATCGCCAGCTACTGAGAAATATCGTTCAAAACATTCCACAAATAATGTTTTATTCAAAACAATAAATTCTTCACATTAATTGGAGTTTAAGCTAGCTCAGCTAGCTAGCTCAGTCTGACCTTTTCTGCTTTCTTTTTCCGCCAACTGAGTCGACATCATAGCGTCGGAACAAATGACCATCAGAGCGGCCAGGTGTCGTCTACGTGTCGCACATGTATATAAGAACGCTGCACAATCCCTCTGCTCATGTCGGCAGCAGCCAACACGTGCGCTCCAGTATAGGTCTCGGGATACATCGATCATGATTATATACTGTATATGTTCGCACTCGATTATTGACCCGGGGTTGGAAGCCCTGATCGGACGTGTTGTTTGTTGATCCTTTCGAAAACCTTCGTTGAGTAAGAGTCTCTTGTTAAGCTTTCTCCGCTCTCACACGACACCGCTTCAGTTTCTAAAACTGGATTCCAAATCTCTTTATACCAATATAAAAAGATGTGTTGAGCGCAGTTCTCTTTTATTATTATTAATAATATTTTATTTATTTTAAGGTTTTGTTGTTAGAGTGAACTGTTTTATTATTCTAAACTTGTTGATGGAGTTTGCCTTTATTATTATTATATTTATTTGATTAAATTGCTTTATTTTTAGAGTCAACTTTTATATTATTCTAGACTTGTTGATGGAGTTTGCTTGTATTATAATTATATTTATTTGATTAAATTGTTTTATTGTTAGAGTCAACTGTTACTGTCTACACTTGTTTATTTTATTATTATTATTATATAATATTATCATGTTTATTTTATCTAACTTAATGAAGGGAGTTCTCTTATATTTTATTATTATATTTATTATATTAAAATTGTTTTATTGTAAGAGGGGACTGATTTATTATTCTACACTTGTTGATTGAGTTTGCTTGTGTTATTATTATATCTAAATTATTTTATTGTTAGAGTCAACTGTTATATTATTCTACACTTGTTTCTTTTATTATTATTATTATTATTATATATAATAATATTATCATGTTTATTTTATTTAACTTGATGATGGGAGTTCTCTTATATTTTATTATTATATTTAAATTGTTTTATCGTGTCGTTGATCAGGAGGGCTGGCTCTGTGGTTGGCATGAAGCTGGACTCACTGGTGACAGTTGCTGAGAAGAGATCATTGAACAAACTAATGTCCATCATGGATGATGACAGTCATCCTCTGAACACTGTCATCAGTGAGCAGAGAAGCAGATGGAGCACGAATGCTCCTCCCATGATAGAACACTAATAGACTCAGGGACTCATTCATTCCTCGTGCTATTTGATTGTACAATTCTGAGTTTGAGGGCAGGAGTGGAGTGAAAGTATCTTGACATTCTATTCTATGTTAATCTTTGTATCCTTTGTCTTTATTATTTGTCTTTAATCTATGTTCTTTATCTTTAGACTTAGATTTTATCATCTTGTACTTCCTTTTTATAGAAACTTTGTTCTTGTTTTTATTTTAATTTTTTTTATGAATTATCATTTGTATTGCTGTGTTCTAATTGGAAAAAACAATTTCCCGAAGGAGACCTGCTGAGGGATCAATAAAGTTCTATCTATTTATCCATCCATCCATCTATCTATCTATCTATCTATCTATCTATCTATCTATCTATCTATCTATCTATCTATCTATCTATCTATCTATCTATCTATCTATCTATCTATCTATCTATCTATCTATCTATCTATCTATCTATCTATCTATCTATCTATCTATCTATCTATCTATCTATCTATCTATCTATCTATCTATCTATCTATCTATCTATCTATCTATCTATCTATCTATCTATCTATCTATCTATCTATCTATCTATCTATCTATCTATCTATCTATCTATCTATCTATCTATCTATCTATCTATCTATCTATCTATCTATCTATCTATCTATCTATCTATCTATCTATCTATCTATCTATCTATCTATCTATCTATCTATCTATCTATCTATCTATCTATCTATCTATCTATCTATCTATCTATCTATCTATCTATCTATCTATCTATCTATCTATCTATCTATCTATCTATCTATCTATCTATCTATCTATCTATCTATCTATCTATCTATCTATCTATCTATCTATCTATCTATCTATCTATCTATCTATCTATCTATCTATCTATCTATCTATCTATCTATCTATCTATCTATCTATCTATCTATCTATCTATCTATCTATCTATCTATCTATCTATCTATCTATCTATCTATCTATCTATCTATCTATCTATCTATCTATCTATCTATCTATCTATCTATCTATCTATCTATCTATCTATCTATCTATCTATCTATCTATCTATCTATCTATCTATCTATCTATCTATCTATCTATCTATCTATCTATCTATCTATCTATCTATCTATCTATCTATCTATCTATCTATCTATCTATCTATCTATCTATCTATCTATCTATCTATCTATCTATCTATCTATCTATCTATCTATCTATCTATCTATCTATCTATCTATCTATCTATCTATCTATCTATCTATCTATCTATCTATCTATCTATCTATCTATCTATCTATCTATCTATCTATCTATCTATCTATCTATCTATCTATCTATCTATCTATCTATCTATCTATCTATCTATCTATCTATCTATCTATCTATCTATCTATCTATCTATCTATCTATCTATCTATCTATCTATCTATCTATCTATCTATCTATCTATCTATCTATCTATCTATCTATCTATCTATCTATCTATCTATCTATCTATCTATCTATCTATCTATCTATCTATCTATCTATCTATCTATCTATCTATCTATCTATCTATCTATCTATCTATCTATCCATCTATCCATCCATCCATCCATCCATATATCTATCTATCCATCTATCTATCCATCTACTCATCCGTCCCACAGCCTCTTCAGGCCAGAACCAGCAGGTTAAAGGACAGCTTTTTCCACCAGGCTGTCAGGAGACTCAACTCCCTCCCTGTCCTGCCATCAATCTCACCTCTGCTTGCACTACCTGTGCATTAACTTTGTGTTTTTGTTTATATTCTGTTTATTAGTTGATTATTTAAGTGTTGATTTTGTATTTCTTTTTGATGGTTATTTATTTCTATTTATTTTCTTGAATGTCCTAATTAATGTATTCATGTTTTGCATCGTGGGTCAGGGGCGACCACAATTTAATTTATGCTGTATGTAAGTAAGTAAGTAAGTAATTTATTTATATTTGTAAAGCGTTTTTCCAGACCAGGGTCTCAAAGCACTTACTACAATCAAAATAATACTGATAAAATATACTTAAAAGGTCAAGATAACACAGAGAATAACACAGGAGTTCCAGAAAATCGGGGAAAAGCCTGCACAAATAAAAGTGTCTTAAGATGTTTCTTGAAGGAGTCAGTAGATCATCAAACTCAGAGAGAGAAGAAGATCGTTCCAAAGCTTAGGAGCAACAGCCTGGAAGGATTTCTCTCCTCTGGTCCGGAACCGTGTTCGAGGAACCATCAGTAGATTCTGATATATATATTATTCTACGCTTGTTGATGGAGTTTGCTTAAATTTTTTCTATTGTTAGACTTCTTCAGGTATTATTATTGTTAATATATTTAATTTATTTATAATCTATTCTTTCCAAAACTTTCAACGAGAGGATCTTGTTCTTACGTTTGTTAAATATCAGTAAATAGGTTAAAATAATTCTACTTTCTATGGTTCTATGGTAATTCTACTTTCATATACACGCTTACACTGAAAAGACAATGTTAAATAAAAAAGAGGAGAATAGTTAATATGATATGTGGTAGATATTTTGGTACACCATCTTGCTCTACACTACAGGTGGAATCCAACAGACCTGATGCTCAGTAAGAAGATGATGTGAAACTACAGACAACCAAATCAAGGAGAGATGAAAAAAGAGGGATGAGCAGCAGAGGTGAAGTGGATAAATAGGTGCCGGCGGGCTGATGGAGTGCTGAAGAGAAGCAAAAGAACAGAGTGTGTATTCAAGCAAGCACACACATGTCGCTACAAATTGTCTTCAGTTTGTGCTGCTGGCAAGAAGTCAGAGTCATAGATCTTCGCTCATTCAAAGCGGTGAGCGGGACGCGGCGCTGCTACGACTTTCGCGTCGAGCTCACAAAGTCCCTCGTCCTTGACAGCGGCGCCCTTTCTGACGAGTTCTTGGATTTACGCGAGCATCGATCATTTGGAAGCGAACGAGCCGAAGATAGACGCTCTGTCAAAAGCTGGTAGAATTAGTCATCCAAAAACAATGTCGCTTTCCTTCCCATGACCCTCGCGCCGCTCGCTCTTCTCTCCTCACGAGTCTATCGAGGAACAAGTCGTCCATGGCCAACGTAGCGCTAATGATGTCTTCAAGCCATCTCCCTTTGTTCCTCCTCCACAGTCCTGTCGGATTTTAACAAATTAGCAGCTTGTCGGAGGAACTCGAGATCTCCACGCGAGCAGATCCCAACTACTGACTGGGATGAAGGAACCTTTGAAACTGAATGATGATCCCAGAGGTAGAGGAAGTCTTTTTCTGCAACTTTGACTCACAAGAAAAAAGGTTCGAGTGAGTGAATATTCACGGAAAAAAGGTCTTTGAAATCCTGGAGGGAATCTACAAGAGTTATGGTCACACGTCCTCACTGTCCACATGAGCACGTTTCATCTTCCCCCGGTGATGGAACGTCCACTGGACTCATGGGTCGGTGATGATCCTGCTATAGTGAGGAATCACCTTCGGTCACTGGACTAGAACTCAACATCTGGAAGATGATTTATTGTCAAAGGCGGTGCTTGAAAAAGGTTTTATACTTAAATAGAATTCAATGTTTTTGTATTACAATAAAATTTAGATAAATCATACATTAAATTGAACTAATTGCTTGAAAAGGTTTTAGACATTAAACAATAAAATACTTTTAAAATTATTTTCCTCATCTGTATTTTACAGTAGGCGAAGAAGAGTTGTTCAACTCTCTAGCTCACTACAACTTTTACAATTATTTTTAAAGGATTGTTGAATTGTCCAAACATAATGAAAATGTTAGTTTCCGGGTAATTATTCAAATAACTTTTATTCAGTTTTAAAAAGTTCTCTTTAATTGTGCATCGATTTTCCAATATTATAACTGAAATTTCTTCTTTTCTGCATCAATGTTTGGGTTGACATTTTTCAAAAGTTTGCAACATAAAGTTTCGTGGGTCACACTATTGTTAATTCTGAAGGTCATCTGTTTGAAGTTTAAATTAGTATGGAAATTAATTTTGATCCAAAAATATTTTTTTAAAGCTGTGACTTTGGTACCTTTCGAAAGAACAATTACAGTAATTTTTTTAAAAGTCTGAGAATACAATACGATGATTTATTTAAGCTTAAGAACAATTAACATATGTAACATACTTTAAAATTTTGGACCATTTTATTTCATTTTATTTCATTAACATTGCGTGTCCATCATTCTTTTCCTTATATTTTTTATTATGAATTTTGTATTCTGCCCCTCAAAATAAATTTAAAAGAAGGAAAAAACATTTTTGGAAATAAAATTTCCCCCAATTATTCACAACTTTACCTTTTTTAATTCTAATTGAGAACACACATTTAAAATGCTTTATTTTAAAGCTTATTTATTTCAAAGATTACGAGATTTTAAAATCCTTATTAAAAGTGTTTTCTTATAAAAAACCTCACACGCTTATTTTTATTAAACAGCCCATACGATCAGTCCAAGAATTTAATGTGGACCCCTCGAAAGTTGACCCCTGATCTATATCCATATTCAGAATTTCCTCAACATTCTATCCAGATCTGTTTTTAAGTAGTTTTTGTAACCTATATAGATCAATAATATAGATCTTAGCCTGTGTTAATTAGTATTGAATAAATAGTCATTTGATTGACAGGTACGTATTAAGCTTTAATACTATTGACATCATCCAGTTGTTGACCATCAAAAAGACTTGATGATTGTTCAACATATAAAAGAGCGACACAAAATGATTAAAACTACCACATGTTGGTGATATTTAACAACTATTCTGTCATCACTTCAATTCCAGTCGGATTCGGGAGACAAATGAGCTCCAGCGAAGACACATTACGTAACAAACCCCGTCGATACACAGCATCGTGTCATCCTGGCTCTTGTTTGTCAATACATTGATGGGACTTTATAGCACACAGCTTGTACAAACAGCTGAAGCTGGGATGTTCTGAGGCTGTGTAGCCGACATTAAAGGCAGCAGCTCTCACTTCAAGATTAGCTTCACTCTGAAAATGTACTCGAGAGAAGCAGCGGAAGATTTATGTCCCTGTCTGACTAACCTCAGAGCCAGAAGACACCGATGGAGATTCTGCTCTTTTTACTGGACGGTTCAAACTAGAGTGCATCGTTTTTTAAACCGTTGTTAATTTCATGATCAATTATTCAAAAACTTTTAACCCATGACAAAAAAGTCCAACACAGAATCGACGACTTATACATTCTCAACACATTCATTATTAAAACCACACATCTTTATCGTAAATAAATGTAACAGAACAATCCTAATTTAGATCTTTAAAACATCTTTTAGTTTTTAAAAAAGAGAATTGAAATCCATGCATGAGCCAAGGTCTCAAGCAAACTATTTCCAACACATTTGATGTGACCCTTTTAGTATTTTTTCCAGTTAGTTCCAAAATATGTCCCTATATAAATGATCACAATGTTTGTGGAAAATCCAGTTCCATTATATTTCAGCAGACAACCGAATGGTGATGAAGGTAAATTAAAAAACAACCAGATTCTTCAACATGGGAGCGTGTGAGACGACAAAGATGCGCAGCTGAACCTATCAAAGCAACATCATTAACAACATTTCACTCCTTCAACAACTGTCAGCAGGATTCTATCTTTAATCCTTCTAGAGGATCACACATTCACACCCAGGAAAACAAACTCAAATAATCATCTAATTAATCATGAGATTCTCACTCATCACCAGTGACAACACCTCAGACTCCGAGCGCCATTATCCTGACCCCGGCTGGTTCCGACCTCCAGGTGAGTCATCGACTTGCATCATTCCGCCCCATTTCCATCTACGTTAGCCATCTTGAGCAAACACACACCTCGGCACCCTCTCATTAGGCCTCTCCCCTGGGTGAACTTTGGAAAACAAATGTTGCCAGTGCGTCCTCGCTAGCAGGGCCGGGGCCCTCGCAGCCCACAGGGGGAAAAAAAAAAAAAAAAAGCCCATGAGGATGTAATGAAGGGCGATGAAGCTTCCTCTGCCCATGGGCAGAACCACTCGGCTGCACCGTAGCTAGCATTCAGAGGCCATTTCATCACATTTCTGCTTGGGATAGATGACCGAGGACCAGCGAGGACAGTCGTGGCATCCATCTGGGTAATGAACGATGATGTCACCGCCAGCCTATACACTGATTTACCTTGTTATCTCTAATTAAAACCACCTTATTTCCTTCTGCTCAGACACGAATTAAAAGGTTCCGGTTGTTATCGTTGCACTCCTGGAATCAGCACGACCTTGAGCAACCAGGGGCGACCTTGAGCGTGGACCGCCGAAGACAATGGTGATGATTGTGACGGCAGATAGGAGATAATCGCCCTCGACAGGGTTCGATGATTGCCGTACGTGAGGTTGATGGATCAACAGACTGCTTTTGGGTTTATAGCTCATTTCAACACTTCAGGCTGTTTCCAACCATCAACGTTTGGTATTCGGCGGAAGCAAAATGGATTCAACAGCTTGATTTGCAACAGGACCATAAATAGGTGAAATAAAAACGACCGGTAAGAAAATAAATCAGACTGCTTGAGGTTTTTTTTAACGATTTTTATGGCTCATTTGTACGGACTTGACTGGACAGCTTTCCATTTTGGATCTTGGTCGGGTAATAACATTTCCTCATGGGAAACATTATCAATAGATTTTGCCTTCATACCTCCATGATCACCAAAACTGAAAAAAAACAGACCTTTTTTTTTAGTTTTTACAAAAAATGCGATATTTAACAGTTGCGTCACGACATTGCTGTTACACTGTTTGGCCACAGGGTGGAGCTGGAAAATATATTTTAAATCTTATGTGCTTTGAAAACTATCAACTAATGACAAAGCAGAGTAAACGTTCAAATCACTTACATTTTCTTAAACCAAATTTTTCGTCAATTTGTTTTATACTTAGGAAAACATAAAACGCAAATGACACCCTCGTAACCCTTTTGTACGCAATTAGTCCCCCTAGAGGTTCATAAAGACTTTAGTCAAAAATGACACTTTTTACTTTCCTTGGTACTTTAGTGATATTTGTGTTTTGTGCATCTGTTTAATCATTTAATTCCATTATTCTGCTTTGAAAAATGATAATGAAAACTATTTTGGATCTTGAATCTAGATTTTATTAGCAGTCAGGATTTTTTTTTTAATTAAGAAAGTTGTTTCAAGGATTTAATTGTACTGTTTTATTTATAAATGGTCTTGAATTGAGCTCCATGGTTAATAATTCACTGATCTCAGTGCTTTTCTAGTTTAGTTTCGCACATTTTCAAAGCAAAAAATGAATCAAGAAAAAAATGTTGTATGCAATTTTGTGAACTAGTGAAGCAATTGGCGTTGTTAATAATAATAATTATAATAAAGAAGGAATACTTTGTACTCAAACCAAGTGGGCGAATTGCTGCCCTCTTGTGTTCAACCCACAAAATGCAGTAATAACGTCACAAGGTCTATCATTGACAGTCAAATGAAGTGGAAAAAATGTCACCACTTGAAGTGCAACAGCTGAGGCTCTTTAAGAGCCAGATTTGTATTTAATTATTTATTCATTCTGCGAGTGAATTCAACACCAAACAACACTGAGACTGCAACTCATATGAAATCAACTCTAATATAAAAGTTGCATTTCCCATGATGCTTTATTGAGGGCACCTGGCACCACTCACACACCCTTTTGTTGCAGTAACAACACATACGTCTATGGCATCGTTTACAAAAGGGAATCAAACGGATTCCTATTTGGACTTTACTTTTCTCTGACAACATCAGGAACATCTGGGGGTCACGAGACGGTTCAGCACCTTCAGGCAGTTTGAAGGGGTTCGGCTCCCCGTGTGCTCAAGGGTAATAATAATCCACACAATCCATTTACACCAAACATCTGCTGCCGCAACCGCAAGAAAAAAAAAAAGAAAGAAAAACTCCCTTCATTCATGCGGAGAGAGCAGAACATCTGGATCGTCATTCAACACAAACTACTGTATCTGAATGAAGTTACGTCACCAAACTTCTTTTTTCCACACTTGCTCAGACGATCAATCTTCTTTTTTTTTAAGCATTTTTTCAAGTGTATTTGCGCAACCCAGGACGAGATCCATCCATCTGACATTTGTATCAATGCATCCCATTTCATCTACTACTAAACAGACCTTGTTTTTCTTATAATATATATAATAAAGGTGAATTAAAGTGTCGTGTTTGCAGGAGAAAAGAGGTAGAGGATGAGGCGCAGAACACAACGTGCATCCGTCAGAAAACCAACCCTTCATGCGAGAAAAATCTTACTTTAAAGATGAATTTTTGGGTAGGTTTGGATGTTTCTACTCACCAAAAAGCGAGTTGGCGAACCCGTACCACACGCAGCCGCTGTCCCCGATCAGCCAGCGACCTTGCGTGCTCGCGGCGAAGCTGAACGGCGTCCCGAGGACGCACACCAGCAGGTCACTGACGGAGATGTTGACCAGGAGCAGGTTGATGGGCGAGCGCAGCATCTTGTAGCGGCAGAACAGCACCAGCACCAGCAGGTTGTTGGCGAGTCCGAGGCTGCCGATGAAGCCCAGGCACACCGCCACCACCAGGTGTCCCGTCGGGGAGAGCGTGGTGGTCCGGTACGATCCTTCCCCGAGCAGGTGCGCCTCCCCGGCGCAGGACGCGCTGTCGAGCCCTGCGCAGTCGCTCAGACTCACGTTGGACACGAGCATCGCTGGAGTCAGTGTTGCATGTTTTCTAAAAATTTACACTCGCACAAAAATAAAGAAGAAAACAAAAAAAAGAAGAAAAATCACTTGTGGCTCTTTCTATTGAAATAAAAAAAAAAAGAATATCTGCTGGGGTTTTTTGTGGAACTTTCTCAGTTGCAAAAAAAAAGGGGGAATTAAATAAATAACCAAGAAAAGATGAGGATTTATAAAAAAGGAAAAAAAAAGAAAAAAAAGTTTTGGTAAAGCTTTGCTCCACCGTGTGGCAGACTGACGTGAACTCTCGGGTGTTTCTGGAGATGTCTCTCACACCTTCCCTTGTCTATTTAAATTGCCGGGCCTTCGCCGGTGACGTCACGACCGGAGCTACGGGTTCCAGTCCAATCGCGCGTCATTGCCGACCCGAACCTCCTGACTGGAGGAGCTGTCCGCGGTGCTGGAGCCTCCTGGACCCCCCCCTCTCGGACCTGAAGCTCCCACTCTGACTTCCCAGTGCGAAGCCTTATAGAAAAAACGACGGCGCTGTGACGTCATGAATACTATCTATTTGATCCAAAATGTACTACAAATAGATTTGCAGCTTTTGAGCATTTTAACTCCCTAAATTCCAGTTGTGAGTACTTGACATGAATCCTGGTCCAGTTGAGTTGATGAAAATACATGAATCAAAAATGTTTTTTCAACATTTGCCAGTTCATGGGATGACTGAGTTAAGTATTTAAAAAAAATATATAATTCCTTTTAAATATGATAGCAGTGCAAAATATTACAATACAACATGAATACAATATTGTATATGTTTGATTACATACTGATTTAGAAGGGACATTTAACCCTGGTGTTATCTCAGGGTCAACGTGACCCGGTAGATGAAAACAAATGTGTTTGTGGTATCCCTTGCATTGTCTCTGGGTCAAGTTGACCCGTGCCGTTCACCTTGAGCCTGAGGAAATACAAGGGTTAAACAAGGTTAGAATCTTCACAACTACACAAGCAGAAATATTCATTTAAGTTTTTTTCATTTCTAAAATCTTGTCTAAATGTATTGATCTCGCAATTTAAAAAAGACAAAAATATCTTTGACTGGTATGTTTTACACAAAATTACACGATCACTGTCTCGCCTGCAGTTAATACAAAACTCTGCAGCAAGAATTCTGACCTGCTCTAGTAGAAGAACTCACATTTCTCCGATCCTCAAACTCTTCACTGGCTTCCAGTTTCTTTCAGGATCAACTTTAAAATTCTGGTTCACTGATCTGATCCAGCCTTACACCCCAGCTCGGGCTCTGAGGTCTGTGGATCAGAATCTACTGATGGTTCCACGCACACACTTCTGGACCAGAGGAGAGAAATCGGTTGCTTCTAAGCTTTGGAACAATCTTCCTCTGTTTGTGTTTGACTCAGTGTTTTCTTGATCTTTTAAGCATACATTTTATTGAGTATTGTTTTGATTGTTTGATCTGGAAAAACGTTATACAAATATAAATTACTTTGTTACTTGTGACTTGATCAGAAGGACTGGCTCTGTGGTTGGCTGGCTATGAAGCTGGACTCACTGGTGACAGTTTCTGAGAGGAGATCACTGGACAAACTACTGTCCATCATGGATGATGACAGTCATCCTCGGAAAAATAAGACTCTTATATGTTAAACTTTGTATCGTTTGTCTTTATTAATTGTCTTTGATCTATGTTCTTTATCTTTAGACTAAGATTGTGTTATCTTGTACTTTCTCATTATAGAAAATGTGTTCTTGTTCTTATTTTTTGTTTTTATGAATCTATCATCTGTATTGCTGTGTGCTAGTTGGAAAAACAATTTTCCCTAAGGAGACTTCCAGAAGGATCAATAAAGTTTATCGATCGATCTATCTACTTCCTTTTTTAAACTGTAAACCTGCAAATTATTTCAGAACCCAGGAGTGATGGTTGTGAACTGGTGACCCAGTGGTCGGCCACTGACACTATTTCAATGAGTCATGGAAGATTATTTAATTTGTAATAAACTTAAACCTGCAAAACAGGAATGTATTTTTTATTGAGTTCAACAAGCAGGTCCAATCATACAAGCATTAACCCTTAATAAATATTTACTTACATTTTCTTGTTGAGGGTCATTGTCAGGCCAGTTAAGATTGTAGTCAATGCCTAGTCCATGAAATAGAATCAAAGTTGGAGCCTCCTTAGTCTATTATTAAGGAAAGTTAATTTACAAAACTAGAAACATATTGAAGTCCAAATTTCTTATAATTTTTGGTTACTTTAAACTCATTTGAAAACGGTCCTCTGGAGTTAGTTTTGGAGACAATAGATTTTCTTTTAAACGGTGGTGATTAAAAGGTAGAGTGTAAAGGGTAAATATGCCAAAATTAAGTGAGATTTTGTTTCAATATAACAATTTCAAACAATTAAATGAAAATCGAAAATTGATTAAATTCAGTAAAATTCCAAACTGGTTTTGATTTAACCTGATTTAACTCAAGCCTTAATTTAAAAAAAAAGACATTTCTGTTTATTACATAATAAATAGTTATCTCTATAAACAATCTGATCATTAACCAGCGACTCAGAGCAGAACTTTTTGACAACCACTCCGGTATTTTTGGCTGCTCGTCATTATTTCAGCTGCACCGAGGGAACGCGACGGCATATGGAGCAAAAAGGAGATAATTCAATTTCACTGATGAAATTAGTCAAAACAGAAACGGTTGGAAAGATAGAAAATGCATCATCATAATTGATTTACTCTACACACCCGACGCGTGGGGAACTCACGTAGATAAAAATCTGTGGACGAGAGTCCCGAAGAGATATCTGCTCCCAGATTCTGCATGATAATCTAAACACGGACATATGATCCTGTTCTAAATATGGACCAGCGGCAAGATGATCGCATCCTCGGGCCACACCTTGGTACCACAGGTGCTTGAAATCAAAACAACAATAGACCTTGACCTGAAAATACAGATCTGAAGCTGATAGAAAATGTATTTTCTAGTCATCTAAGACCTATTTAAACCCTTGTGTTATCTCAGGGTCAAGTTGACCCAATGGGTTAAAAATAAATGTGTTTGAGGGTTAATTTGTGCAATCAATTATTAGAAACATCAGTATTATGAGTAAAAATGTTTGCATTTTAGCAGCAAAATGCACTGTGACAGGAGCTTTATTCTCACAAAACACAGTATGGATCCAATTGAATTGAAACCACAAGACCGCTAGTGGCATTTGACTCAGTCGTAAATAACTGTAAAACAATGTCACAGAAAGTAATCCAAAACATTTTGTCACATTTTTCTTGTTATTTGGCTAGTTGTAAGTATCAGCCCGAAAAACCGTAGCATTACTTTCGCAGCCGAGAAACAGTGGGTAGGTTTGCCTTTGGCACGATGTCTAAATAGCTCAATAATATTAGTGGAATTCAGAATAGAATCCACGGGAACCATCAACCGTATGAAAACATTGTTATTATTCCTTATAATTATTATAAACATAATTATCAGAAATTGCTTAATTCAATTTAGAAAAAAAAAAAAAACTGTGACTATGCATACCTCTGCCAAGGAGCTAATTCCTCACAAAAAGAAAAGTATACATTCACTTGAATTGAAACTACAAGACCACTAGTGACATTGGCTTGGTTGTAAATATACATACAGAGAAAAAGATCAGGTTAGATGAGTGTGAGCATTAGCCACAAGACACCAAACAAGTGAACAAGAAATCCTTCAAAAGCTCCCTGTGTCCAAGTGGAAATTTAAAACAATAACAAAACAATTGTGTTGCTTATCCAACCAACAACATCTGCTGTAAGAAATGTTTAGTTGTTGCTGACGGACAGACAGATCGATGGACAGGTAAACATGACAAAGGTATACAACCTATAAAGGTAACATTTTTCCATCAACGGATTTTATTAATTTTGTATATTATGTTGACCCCTAGGGTCCCTTAAGAATGTACAAACAATACAAACAGTCCAATGTTCTCATTTTTACTCAAGGTTTATTGATTTCAATGATATTTCAAATGCTTAAAAAGGTTCATGAACAAAGGCTCACAAGCAATTATCCATCTTTTTTCAAATCAAAGCTCGTGGTCACTTTAAATTAGAATCCGTGTTCTTAATTACATGTAGCCGAGAACACGTGCCCTCTACGAAACTCGACTTGACACAAAAACACGCAACGTTACTCCAGGAGCAGCGATGTTGCACTTCCTCTACGGGGCTTCCACTCATCCCTCCCGACCAAACAGTGGCCTTGTCACACCGGAGCGAGGTAATTACCCATGAAAACTGTACAGCGACATTTCTCCTGACAACATTGTGCCCATATTCCGGGCTAATTGGGTTGAATGAAGACACTTTGGTACCAGTGAATACCACCGCGATTTAATCATCTCAGTGGGACCGGGCAGTTGGTATTTAGATAGATTTCTGGGTCAGCTTCGGTGGCGCCCACTCCGGGGAAAAGTCCAGTCGAGCAAACGCTTCCAAGATCCTTCCAGTAAATTTAAATCACAGTAAAAATACAAAACAAGCACGTTTATGAATATTGCATAATTGTTTGGGGCAAACTATTTTGCTGGAACCCAAAAACTTAGCCCTACTTTAGCCTGAAACACCACCTTTTTTGAACGGGTTAAATGTCATGGTTATATTCACGGGCTGATGTTCAGATAGAAAAAAAATAAAATACAATAGCATGACCTACAAAAATATAATACAATTAAAGCATGAAAAAAAAGAGCCCAGGACTGGTTACAACAAGATGTTGGTGTATTTGCATCTGTGTATGTTTGATTGTATGCCGACGATGGTGTTCTGTATGTGTGTAAGTAAGTAAGTAATTTAAATTTATAGAGCGCAGGGTGTCTTCTAGTTTTTAGAGACTTTGTGCCAGTGTGTGAGCATGTTTGTGATCAAGCATTATTCATATGGAATAAGGACTCCGAAAACTATGTTTTTGTACAAACAAACTATGTGTTGTACTAGTTATACATTCATTTTGACTAGTCAAGATTCACTAATCAGATGCTGAAAATAAAACATCTTTAAAACAGTAATTATCAGTAAAACAGATTTTTTTTTTCTGTCCGACCCAGTAACAAATACCACAAGGGATACCACAAACACATTTGTTTTCTGGCCATTGGGTCACCTTGACCCTGAGATTATACAAGGGTTAAGGGTCTATCTTACCGGGCTGTAGAGTAGTTTGCGACCTTGCGTCGACATCTACGCAGGTTGAGTCCCCAGGCAGTTTTTCGGGAAATCAAACATGACTTTTTCATAGACAAGTTGGAGATGTTTTCAAGTCTTCATTAAGTCTCGGCGGAGACGTCGCTGTGACTGATCTGCCGAGACAACACTTACTACCTTTATTGCAGAAGACTTTTGGTAGAATCGCATCACAGAAAAATATGCGTGCTTTGAGTTTGTCAGTGATTCCTGCCAACGCCAACCTTATGTTATAAACAGGGGGAAAAAAAGGTCCGATATTCTAAGAAATGTTAATGGAACTGTGATTGACGCATAAAGAACCTAAGTTTGGAGAGCGCAACTTTGCGACTCGGTTCTGTCCACATCACTGACAGGATGAATTCACTAAAAGTTTCTTTCAAAACTCATACTTTTCTCTAGCCTGACATGGAGATATTGCAAGCTTATTTCCCATGCACCAAGTCATATCCTTCCTCTTCTAGTTTGGTTTAATCCTATCTCAAGTGTGCATAACTAAATGAAAAAATGCAACTTGATTTTTTAATTTGAGAATCTGTGAGTGTTTGATTATTGTCAACGCACTAAAAAAAACCTTGAGGAAAGTCATTGTCACACCATCAGGGAGAAGATTGTTCTTATAAAATATGTTACCTGGTTCTTTCTGCCATGTTCCTGAACTGCTTCGTCCCTGTCGTAGCCTGCAACTATCTAAATTAAAATCTATTTACTATGCACTAAACACTCGTCCTCCAACAACCCCCTCCTCCCTCTGTCTGTCTCACTCCCTCCCAGTAAACCCACTGCTGACTCTACAGTTCTTAAGCAAAATGTTCTTCCATAGATCATTGAAAAGCTCCTGTTTACTCGTTTAAGAAACCAATCCTACTGATCTTACAGAGGATTTTGTTCTGTGTGAATCTGGTCTAGGTTTGGTAAATAAGACTGTAGAATTTTCAAGATACATTTAAAGTGTTGCAGTAACTGCGTTAAATTCTGTTGACATTACAGAAAGTTAAACCAAGTCATTCAACTATTATCAGAGAAACTGCTTTAGACCACATGCGTTGAACTTAATTATTGTTTAGTATCGGTTTATAGTGTCAAGGTGACCCCTTGGCCCAAAAACAAATGTGTTTGTGTTATCCCTTGTGTTGCCTCTGGGACAAGAGATACCTCAAACACTTATGTTTTTTGGTCACCGGGTCACTTTGACCCCAACACTGCACAAAGGTTCAAGGGCCAAATTGGCCCCAAAAAGTCATTATTAAGTTAAATCGAATGTATTTCCTTTAATTTTTGTTAATTATTTATTACTTATATGCCATTTCATGGTAACGACTCTTTTTTATTTCATTAATCCGTTTTTATTTCATTGATATCATTTCAATCTTTTATCAGAATAAACGTTTACTGCCACCAAGAAAAAAAATGGATTGGGATCCATGTGGTTGGCTCAAAAGCTCAAGATCAATGTTCATTTTGATATAATGTAGGATAATGTTGGGAAACGTTAAATAATGTTATGGAAGTCTTCGTTGTCGGGGAACAAGAGAGGGAGATCATTGAGATTGATCGGGACCAGGAATAGACAAGAGAAGACAATATCAGAAGACAGAATCAAACATCATGTTTCAAAAAATTTTGCATTGCAAAAAAAATTGCAATTTTGAACAGCCTGTGATCTTAACTTCTAAAAACTTTTTAGCCTATACTATAGACCAAGTTATTTCAGTCCACAGTTCAATCGGGGAAATGTATTCATAGAATAAGAAATAGTTATGTCGCTCCTCCTGTTCATCTTCTGTCGGACCGCTTTTGAGTAGGTCCCAATCCAAATGTGACCCTCAGGATCAAAAAAATAGAATAAGAAGAGTTAGTTGTAACTTGTGGCTTCTTGTAAGGCGACACTTTAAATGTTGGAAATCATTAATAAACTCTTCCTCGCCTTATGCTGTCATGGATAATTCAGTAGATAATGGTCCTGTCAAACCCCCCTGATCCAGATACTCCTGGATTCTAGGATGCTGCAGGGCATTTGACTCCTCAGCAGGAGTTGGACCCAATTCTCAGCTCTTCAAGATCATTTGTACGTATATTTGACACAATCGATGCACTCTCCTGAGACACCAGAATCTGCTCATTCATTGCATGTCAGTGCCTAAAAAAAAAAAGGGGACCCAAGGTTAACGTTTGACCTCATATCTGAGTCCAGCATTTATCTTTGCATGCAAGTGTTCCGGCGGCTGCCAAAGCGTTCGAGATCACAGCACGCGGGCCAGAGATAAAAAGGCGAGAACAAACTGGGAGCAGATGTAAGGTCATCCAGCGCGAGCCGTGATGTCACAGAGTTACTTTAAAGATAATCTTCAGTATTTTCCCTTCGCTCCGGGCTGCCTTATTTCCCAATCACACTGGCATTTTCTCCGACGTCTCTACCCCCACATCCCTTCAACTCCACCCCCCCCTCGACTGGCCGACACCGACCTTGGAAGAGTGTCCACCGCTGTTCCGCAACTTAATATGCCCCAGGCTTTGAGGAAACCAAGATGAGGTGCGACGCCATGGATCATATAGATTTATCGTCTCCATGTCCATGATGTGAGGCTCGGCCAGAGCTTCTAGTTTATCTTGACACGCGAGTCGCTGGAGTCCCATGTTTTAAATGCATGACACACTGGCTGTCATGACATGATAAAGGAGAGCACCATATATATTCAATGACATCAGGTGACGGCAAGAATACGCCATGAGAGGATGTCGGACCAGCAGTAGTGTCAGACGAACAGGTGCTGGAGAATTTTCAGGAGAGCGAACTTTTCACGTTATGAAAGGAATGTTCTCAGACACAACTGCAACTAGTGTCTACGTCTAGAGACTCTCTGATCTCAGTTTCGTGTTAATTTTAACAGCCCATGGCAGAGCTATCCATTAAGTGATTTGGACTGGCACGCATCCCATATAACCATAAATAATACATCTGTTAAATTCCAATTTCACTCATTCTCTACTCCCTTACATGTCGATGGAGACAAATAAATATCTCAAGCACTTCTAGAGAGCATAGAGTCTATTGTCTACACTGAAAGCGCTGTATTTCTTGTTATTCTTTAAACTTCGCTTAGAAACAAGCTTAAAAGTAAGACTTTTTAAACGCTTTTTCAAACAATTCCTCTTGTGTCAAGGCTTCAATACAAGATGGACATTAGAGACATGCAGTGTGGAGGTATTTAGTTGTTTTTAAGTGTCTTTTTGTACAAAGAAGAAGACAAAGACAACTGAGCTCCAGTCGCTACATTAAAATGAACAAACATTTTTGTCTATAACTCTAAAAAGGAACAGATTACTCTGAAAATAATCCCAACCCTCAGTCGACATGACCGTGACTAGAAAATTAGTGAAGTTTGAATTTTTGGTGAACTACCACTTTAACAAAACAAGTTCAAACTGTAATTCAACAAATCATCGTCACTTTACGTAACTTTTTTGCTAACGTTGCGTTCTATGCTTGGCTGTGGATCTCCAGTAATGCAACATAGCCCTCTCAGAGCGATGTAGAGTACACTTCCTTAGGTCCACTCTACAGAGTTCAATAGTCATCAGAATTCATTCTAAAAAGGAACAACGGTTCTTCAACTGATTACATTATTGTGGATATAATATGTACCTTTTTTCCTTTTTCGTTTCTTGATCTGGAAAAGTTGTGTTCTTGACTTTATGTCTTAGTCTCGAAGCACTCCGCACTTGATCTACCCATCACCTTCTTTGACTTCAGGATATGAAGTACCATCTCGACATCTGTAGAAGGAAGCTGTACAGGCACATGACAGAATGCTACAGACTGACAGAAGTACCGAATTGGTCCCGAAATAACTACTTGCGCAAACTAAAAATGCCAATACATTTTTGGTGAAATTCGGTTTGTCTTTATTGTCCTCATACTTGAAGTTGGGGTAGTACATTTTACTTTTACTGTATTCTTTAAAATCCCCTTTGAAACCATTTGCAACCACTAAGTTATTCTCAGCACAAACGTATAAAACTTACCCATCAAAATGAGGGTTGATGATAGTAATTAAACTCAACTACCAATTTTCCCTGCAGACATGACTGAACATCAACGCATGGTTTGACTTCATCTCTAACTTTAGAAAATCTCTTTATTTTCTTGTTGCTTCTCTTAAAACCCCGTCAGCAAAAAAAGGTTCGAATGGGAAAGTGACTTAGGTGAGGCAGAGGGTTGGCCAAGTACAGTTAAGGTACAGTAGGAACTCACTATCCCAAAGTAAGGGTTGTTCACTACCTTCTGTACCAACTGGGAATCACAGAAGAAGCGTTTTGGCCCATATAAATGAGTGACAAGTACAGACCTTGTAAAAAACAATAAAATAAAAGTAAGCACATTGATGAGATAGTTGCAGGGGAAAATCTGAAGAAAGAAGGTCAGTCTTTGAATTGAAAGTGCAGTTTCCTCAAACCATTTTCCCCAATATCACCGATTCCACCTTGAAAAACAAGACTTCAATGGAGAAGAAGGTTGTTATTTTTTCATCCCGGCTAGACCACGTTGTCTATTAAGGTC
Source organism: Callionymus lyra (assembly GCF_982586985.1). Lineage (NCBI taxonomy): Eukaryota > Metazoa > Chordata > Actinopteri > Syngnathiformes > Callionymidae > Callionymus > Callionymus lyra. Next base: position 6,681,299 of record NC_141833.1, read on the forward strand.
TCGATGGCACGTGATAGAGCGCCCCAGTAGTCCATCTGGTTCCTTTCACAGCTGAGCAATGTTAAGCACGGTGATTAAAGTGTCTAAATGAGACACTTGAGGACGAGAGTGAGTAGTTTTTTCTGTCAGCGTGAGTGCACTGATGGATTTGCGACCGGGCTGAACCGCCCATCATGTCATTAACAAACTTGCTACAGTCACCGACGACGATTCAACCCGGTCAACGATCCATTCTACTGTTGTGTGGAAGATGCAAATCCCTTGTTTGGAGATTGGTTTGTGCGTCATGTTGACAAACATCATTGAGGTGGATTTAGCTAGTTTCAGCTCGAACAGCTTTACATCGAGGGCGAACCATCCTGCATTACTTGTAATTAACATCTCCGCGGGTCATCTGTAATTAGTGTGTCGATTGCGTCCTTCCTTCCAAGACAACCTTGTGTGTGTCCACTCTCCGTACGTCACGTCAAGGACGGTTGACAGTCGGACGTTAACGCGAGTATTGACCTTCTTCGGCGCCGTCTGACGCTATCAATCCTGGGCCCTGGTTTTGAAGCTTTGGCGGTGTCACACCAGCTACAGACTGGAACACCCGGGGAGAAGCCCATGGGACAATACTTGCACACTTTAATTCACAGCAAGAGCCATCGACTGTTGATGCCCCTATGAAAAGTGGCATATTAAGCTGGTGAGTAGAAAATAAATTAAGTTTCAATGCCAAGGAGCCAATTGCACCATCTGGATTTCCTCTTGGATTCTTCTTCAAGGCCATCCTTGGATGTATTCTGTCTTTTTTTTAAAAACATATACAATGATTTAAAGTTTGTAGAAAAAGGTAGAGAGGCCAGCTGGTTTAGTCTGAAGGGGAAACAGTGTTGAAAGTCAAGATCTTGGATGTGGTAAGATAGAAGGAAAACGTGCGTCATACGTACTACTAATACTTTCCGGTCTGCTGTGCCTCAGGCTTTACTTGCAGCGTTTGTTTTTGAGCAGAGAGTGAGCAGGATGGACTGAGTCTCTGATAATTCCCTCTGCTCTTTTCTCACAGCGCTGCATGTACATCGACTCCATGATCGGAAGTTTAGACCCAATGATCCTCTCCTCAGTCTTCATGACTCTCTGTAGAGTCTTCCTTTCTGCCTGTGTGGTGTTCCCATACCACACAGTGATGCCTGAGGTGAGGATGTTCTCCATCAGTCCTCAGTAGGCCAGGGTGAGAGGGCGGTGGTTCGGAACCACCTTTCCTGAGCTGCCTGATGAAATATTGAAAAATTTCTTCTGGGCTTTTTTCACTGTGGCTTGGTGTTACAGCTCCAGCTCAGGTAAGGTGTGACGTGAAAATCCATGGATCTGTGACTGCCTGTTCTCCCCACCTCGGTCCCACTGATGGCTGTAGAGGGGGAGGTTTCTTCCTAAAGTCCAGGATAAGTTCCCTGGTCTTGTTTGTGTTGAGTAGGATGCACATTGCCTTAAGCATGAGTTTTCCTCAGGGCACTTCGGTTTCTTTCCACACGTATGTAGAATGATTGATGATCGTAAAAGGTCCAAAGGTCGATAAACTTGTCTATGTAATTTCAGATAAAGAAGAAGAAAATAGATGGATGGATTTTGAGGTGACTATCAATCAAATCAGATTTCAGATTTGCAAGTATACTATCCATAGAAGTCGATTTCATTCAAATATTTTGCCATCCATAGAGCCTTTGCCAAGAGATTCCCTACTTAAATTACAAATATATACATTTAAACATTTACAGAAAATGGAAAAATATAATATAAAGTGGCCCCTTGATTTTTACTGCAGGGTAAACATCCCGTGAAAGGTTAGGGTTGAATTTTCTCCAACAAGAATTTTTCAACATTTCCAAACTTCCAAATTGCGTACGAGGTGGCATCACTCTCAACAACCTTCTCAGTAACGAGGAACAGCTCTTGTAATGCTTTGCCGCCCAGCCAACCAATCACAGCTAGCTAAATCTCGGTTGACATAAAAAACATAGACGTAGAATTTACAGTATTATAGCGACCGATCGGCTTTCATTGAATAGAGCTGTGTAGAAAGGCATTATGGGAGGGTTTTTTTCACCATGAGTAAGGTGCTAAGCAGTGCCTCCCATTTAGTTGCAACATTAAATAACCTTGTCCGGGTCAACATCTTCTGACTTTAGCAGCCTGTTTATCTGCCGGAGATGTTGTCATGGAAGCTTTGCTATACTATTAATGGCAACACTTGTTGAAACTGAGTCACCACAGGTTAGCGAGATGTTGATCCGTTAATAACCAACACGAGTTCAAAGTCAAGGGTGTTGTCATCTTAATCATTAGCAGGCAGATGAGGTCACTTATGGATCTTCCTTCTTTTAAATCATGTTCGTCTGCAGGACTGTTCGTCTACATCGATAACATTTTTAAAGCCAAACCATTTGTGAAGATGTTCAATCGTGAGCTAAGGTGCTGAACCAGCAATGGATCAAACCCAGGAGCCAAACGGAGCAGCTTAGTTAGCACTTCCCTGTGCGATCAATATTTTTTTTTGTCTTCGGCAACACAATTTTATTATTACGACACATGATTCTTCAATTGTCATGATCAATTCGTTTTTTGTCAAAAACAATTCTGCCAAGACTCAATCAACCAATCTAAGTGTCACCAAACTCTCCCTCGTATAACTCCAAAGATCGGTTTCATAGCCTACTTGGACGGACATAACGCTCATCAGCCTCCATTCTCTCCTGGCTAATGATGTCAAAATTAGATTTATTACGAATTCCTCTGGTTTAAATGTGATTAATAACGTGACAAGTCAGAATAAAAACAGTCAAGTGTAACAAGAGCCGATGTAATCTTCGCTTTTTGTCTTTTCAAGCACAGGGTAGATTAATTGAGGGTTTCTCCATCCATGTCCCTGCCACAGCCATCCATCAAAGTGCAGGTTTAGTCAAATTTAAGATATATGACTAATGAGTAGAGAGGGTGAGATACGAGGGTTTCAGCAGCGCTTGCTAACCCACCGATATTCTCCCGCTCAGACTCTTTTTTATCTTTGATTCATCATTTTAATATTTAAAATTCAATAAATTAAATGTTCCTTTTTTTCATTAAAGTTCAAGACATTTTTTTGGGTTACTGGAGTTGAGGGTTTAAGCTCTGTTTGGCCAGTAAATAATGAGCTAAGCCTGTCTTAGCAAAGCTAACTTGCGCTGGTCGAACAGCTGCCTTTACGGGTTTTTTTCCATATATTTCAGCAGGTGCGCCAAAGTATCAAACTTACAACAAAAACTACTCTCACATGCAACTTGCTTTAGCATATGGTTTTCCAAACGTCTGAGTAAAGTGGCCACATTTGATGGCATGAAAACAAGCAGGATGTAAACAGTGACATCATTCCTAAAAGCACAATATTTTGCACACTGGATTTTAAGGCGCATCAAGCGAAACACAGTGACCAAATAAGTCAGTTCAACTTTATTCAACAAGTTCATAATAATTTTCATCTTGGTTCAGTTGTGACACATGAAAAAAAACACCATCTGATACTGCTAAGTTAACGATTAGCTTATTTAAATGTTTCACTTCTAACACTACAAAACTACTAGACAATATAGTATTTTTTCAGTTAATTCCTCGTCCACGAATCCCTCCAACTCTGGAGTTTAAAAGTTAGAGAGGTGTAGTTTTCAGCAGCTCACAGTAAAAATAACAATGCTTTTAGGTGTGCCTTATAGTCCAGAAAATATGGTAACCCTTTAGAAATTTCAAATATTTACTATACAACTACTGTATCTTTAGTTCTCTCTAACTGGATTATATTGATACAGAGAATGTTGACTGCTTGGAATCTGGTCAAGGGCCGCCAATGGCCCCTGATTGTTTATCTTCAGTATTAATCCCACCATGTTTCTTAGTGCTGTAACAACCAGAAATAAGTCAAGTGACACAAAATAAGCCAAGTAGGGATTTAAATTCAATTCCGAATCCTCTTGATCGGATCGTTTTCATCCCGACACATGTTTTCATTCAGATAATGACTCGCTGTTGATGTGGAAATCCTCTTCACTGACTCACCAATGTGACCCTCAGGGACAGTTGGAGTTAAACAGAACCACAACAAGGAACTGAGCGCAACACATCAACAGCAGTTTTGAGTGCTGAGTAAACAGAAATAAGCGATGAATCGAAGTGATGAGGCAGTTATTCATCGTTTTACCAGAGGGAGAACCATTGCCATTTAATAAAGACAACAGCTCCTGGGGAGTGTAGAATTACTCAGAGAAGTGCTCTGTTGTTTGTCAGCGAAGAGACAAAGTGATTTGTCAGGGGAGCCGTCACTCCCACTCTGTGCAGGAATTGATAGACTTGTGAGGAACAGCCTTTGTTCTTAAAGGCCACAAACTACGCCTGACAAAGGTGTTTTAATGAAGGATAGCCACAATCTGGAGACAAAAAAACATCATTTTAAAGGGAAAAATTGGAGTATTAAAACGTAAAGTGAGTCTATTGATAGTTTTTTCAAAGAGTTATAAGTCAGGAAGAATGAAATGCATTCATTCGGGTGAGTTATGGAAAAACTAACTTTCAAACTCATATTCCTTTCAATTTAAAGGTCAACTAAGGTCTAAGGTCTCCTGACTCACTCACATGTTTCAAATGTTGAAGTCTTGCTCTCCGAGATGCAGTACGTTTTTTCATCATGACCGTGTATTGAAGTTATTACTTTATAAAGTTATCCCCCGTCAGAAATCTAAGCGAACGAGAGGCTACGAGAATGGAGTCCATTATGACATAAAAATGGCTTCAGTCCTCCTCCAGCCAGCTGTAATCCCACCCCACTTTGTTTATAGAAAGACTCCATTTTCAGGTTGAGACTTCTGGGATCGATGACGCTGCCTAACGGACCTCGATGCTTGACCAATCACAGCAGAGAAGGCGGGGTTATGGTAAACAAGATATGAGTTTTGGCGGAGCTTAAGTACATTTTCTAATGTAAATATTTTCAATGAAAAGAGAGTTTTGTACAAACTGACACATACTAATGATACAATAGAGGTCCAAGATCTATTTAAGACACACTTAAATTAACACATTAGTTTAATTTTAATTCGTCTTGGCTCTTGATTTTCCACTTGTTATTTTGGACGGAATATGCCTGAATTACAATTAGTATTTGGGGAAAACTCGGACAAGGTCTAAACACAAACACCAGTTTGTGTGTCTGCCCTTTTAAAAACGTACGTAATCTTGTACCTTGTGTATGTCAACTCTGCTTGATGGAAGGGAACGCTGACCTCCCCTGTCATCATCCTGGATCATTTGGGAAAAGACTTATGTCCACATCTACGCCCCCGAACTGTACAGCACTGATTAAGAGACGGTGAGTGAGCCGGTGGGCCGAGGGGTGACAAAGCGAACTTCTTCATTATGTATCATCTACACACACTTCCCCGACAGCTCCCCTGACAGATGGCGAGATGTTGCGCAGATGCCGCCTCCTGGTTTTGCAAAAACACGATAACCTGGAGATGCAGCCATTGAGTGACCCCAACAATATGTTACAAAGAAGTAACAAAGCCTTGTGTCATGATTAAAATAGGGCTAAGAAACAGCAACAGTGAATGCAGCATTGCATCCCGCAGCAGGGGTGTGATATTTTGCCCTTGGCAACCTGACGTAAAATGCAAAACAATAGGTATCAAGTGGAAACAATCAGCCAATCACTCAAGAAGTTATTTAATTGGCATTCGGAGGAAAAAAAGAAAGTACTTCATAAAACAAACCATAATTCTGAAGGTAATGGCGTTTTGCCTTAAAGCCGCCTGCAGTTTGTGTGCGATTTCGTTTGTGTGTATCTGTTTACATAACATAAGTGTGTTGTTAATGTCTCAGAGAAGCGTGTGGAGCATCGTGTGTTTTCATGTGTGACTGTTTGTTCCAAGCAGATTCAATTCTTCGGACTTGAATCTTTGCAAATGTTTGAGGAAATTAGAAGCACTTAAGCCTTGCCGCTCGCCAACTCCTGCCACCTTAGATGCTGTAACTTTGTAAATGTTGATGACTTGAAGCACAACAACTTCTTCTAAAAATGTTTTTTTAATCAGAGTCTTACTCATGTGTCTTTAGATAACAATGTTATGATATGACGCTTTAAATATAATGATATTGATATCGGTGAAATGTTTAAGTTGCTATAGAAGTCATAAATTATAGGATCTTGTAGGAAAGAGATAACAATGTTTTAACAGTTTGTGGTTTTCTACCCTTACCAAGGAGATAATGTGATCATTGACGTTCGTTTCTCGTAGTAAGTAGGGTGACAACAGGTCACATGGACACTAGAAACTAGAATGGAAAAATCAAAGGATCGTTTAATTGGTCTTCTGAGGATTATGGATTGTGTAGCCTAGAGGTGGCCAGCTAACCTACACCTTAATGGGATCACCGGGTTTTAAATAAATTGATGGGAATTTTAGTAAATATTGACAAAAGAACCAATTATTGAGATTGGCCGGATTACTAACCAGATCAATGAATCTTTTGGAGGATCTTATTCACACCTTCAGGTCATTTTGTGATTGGTCAGGGATTCGGTCCACCCTGCACGCCTACCTGCACAAAGTCAGCGAGTTCTGGACTACTATATTGGTAATGTTTAGGTAAATAATAACCAGATAAAATTACAGAAATGTGTATAAATAAGCTGCTTGGTAGAGGTCTACACATAAATGGATAGTTTACCTAAAATTCTAAAACTTACTAATTTTCTACTCACGCTCATGTAGACTAAGGGTTGGGATTCTTTTCAGAGTAATCTGTTACTTTTTAGAGTTATAGACAAAAATGTTTGTTCATTTTAATGTAACGACTGGAGCTCAGTCTTCTTCATCTTAGTCCAAAGAGACACTTAAATCATCCAAATACCTCCATACTGCTCGTCTGTAACATCCATCTTGTATTGAAGCCTGGATATGAGGAATTGTTACTGAAAAAACCTAAATAAGTCTATATTTGTAACTTGTTTGTAGCAGAAGTTTAAGGAATAAGCAATACAGAGATAAAGTACTCCGGGTAAATATCACTAGCACTTCCAGTGTAGATAGTAGTAGACTGTATGCGCTCACAATATTTACCTGGATATTTATTAACAAGTATGTTTTACTTTAAACTTATGCTACAAACAAGCATAGAGTAAAAGTAAGTAAGTAAGTAATATTTATTTATATAGAACTTTTCCAGACCAGGGTCACAAAGCGCTTTAACAATCAAAACAATACTAAAAAAAGTATATACTTTAAAGATCAAGATAATACTGAGAACAACACAGGAGTTCCAGAAAATCAAGGAAAAGCCTGAACAAATAGAAACGTCTTAAGATGTTTCTTAAAGGAGTCAGTAGATCCATCAAGCGCAAAGAGAGGAAGATCGTTCCAAAGCTTAGGAGCAACAGCCTGAAAAGATTTCTCTCCTCTGGTCCTGAGCCGTGTGTGTGGAACCACAAGTAGATTCTGATCCACAGACCTCAGAGCCCGAGCTGAGGTGTAAGGCTGGATCAGATCACTGATGTAACGAGGAGTCTGACCATGAATAGATCTGAAAGTAAGAACCAGAATTTTAAAGTTGATCCTGAAAGAAACTGGAAGCCAGTGAAGAGTTTTAAGGATCGGAGAAATGTGAGTTCTTCTACTAGAGCGGGTCAGAATTCTCACTGTAGAGTTCTGAATCAACTGCAGGCGAGACAGATCCTTCTTGTTAAGACATGAAAACAAACTGTTACAATAGTCCAGACGAGAAGAAACAAACGCATGGATTACAAGCTCCAGATCATGTTCCGAAAAAAAAGGGCTTCAATGCAAGATGGATGTTACAGACGAGCAGTATGGAGGTATTTGGATGTTTTTTCACGTCTTTTTGGACGAAGATAAAGACAACTGAGCTCCAGTCACACTATTAAAATGAAGATACATTTTTGTCTATAACTCTAAAAGGGAAAAGATTACTATCAAAATCATAGTCGACATGAGGGTGAGTAGAAAATGAGTTTGGATTTTGAGTGAAATATCACTTTAAACATGAGTTAGTCTAGACTAAAGCGCCAGTGAAAGATATTTAGTATGCATCAGTGGTTACTTTTAGCGAGAAATTAGGACGTCTTTAATTCCCAGTTTCGCCTCATGGGGTCTCGCTGGGATTGTTGCGAGACTGCTTCTTCATAATAAGGCCCCTCTTGTACTGGTTACCAGTCTAACCTTTGGCCTCGACTTGTCTGTTTGACGGTAATTCATTCTCTTACCAAATCATTAAAGCTGCTCAGCTCAGTCCCACATGACCAGCTGGACAGTTGTATCCAGGTGCTGCTCATGTTTCGGGAATTGCAGGAACAATCCAAGCAAGCTAACAAGGTCTTTTTTTCTCCCTCATTCAAAACATTGTCGTTGTCGTCTTGACGTCGTAATAAAGTTTGTAGCTTTGAATCAACAAGAATTTCAATAAATAAAACGTTAATGAGTGATTCCAGACTTCGAGCGACGATTGCTATTTCCCCTTTACTTAAAGAATTTTGAAGCTCATTATTTCATATCGATGTTTCGAGCATCATACACGTCAACTTTCCATCTCTGGCCAAATTGCCAGATGTTTTCCCAAATTCCTACTCTAACTGACAGAGAAAAACAACATTTGTGAGTCTGCTTGAATGTCTGCTGGGAGTCAACGAAAAAAGTAGGTGAAATCATTGCATAAAAAAGCAATCAGACAATCAAGGTTGTCTCTTTTCTCTTTTTAATAAAGTGGCAAATTGCCAATTTCATCATCGAGATTGCAATCTTTTTTTTTTGGTTTGGAGATGATTCTATATCTGCTTTTTAAAAAATAAAAAATCTGACCTTATTGCACAACACTATAGAAGTCTACTTCCAGAAGTATCACTCCATCACTTATCAGTTGGCAGTTGCAAACCAACTACTTCAAGTTCAAGTATTTTTTTTATAACCTAAAGAACGCTTGTAGCACCGTGAGAGGGTAACCAAGATAACACTAGTGAACTTTATCGATATAGATTACTTGAGTCAGGTCAGGGATGGTCCCAAAACAGACAAGAGCCAGGAAATACTCTGGTGAAGGGAACATACCATGTCTTGAGAGGAGATACGTTGTGTGTTGGATTTATCTAATCTCGCAGCTGGGGTGTGGAATTTTGCACCAGACAAAATATGTAATGGCTGTGAATGGAATCAGCAGCAACAAAATAGGTTTTGTATTTTATATTTTGAATCACACTTCTAGCAATCTACAGTTGCCCCTGACATGATGACAAAATCCGTCCGGAACTCAACAAGCATTTTAAAAAGGTCGACAGCTTCATCAACGTTTTGATTATCGAAATGATGTCCATTTTCTTTTGTGTCAAACACAAAGACTGACCTTTCAAATAATTCCATGTGGCCAAGAAGAATGCCAATATTGTGCCCCACGAAGATGATGAGGTTCTCCGGTATTACAGTTAAACAGGTTGTTTTTTCAAGCAAACAGAGATTGTAAATTAAGCATTTCGGATGGATACTCCCACAAAACAGTAAAGTGCCTTTTGTGCCATAATGCGAACTACATACTATTAAAAAGGAAGTATGAAATAATTAAATTTGACTTTGATGAGCCAATTTGCAGTTGGAATGCTAATTGCTCACTCAACAAATGCAAAATTTGTTCATCCCTTGATTTGGACATTTTGGCAGCTTACGCAATGACATTTAACATGGGAACATTGTTCAGTTTTTTAAGGTTTAACGTCACCATGGAAACAGTAAAATACCTTCACACACAACCGTCGTAGACGCTTTATTCATGCCTAATGTATGCACCTTTCCATTCAATTTCTTCAATTAGTAATAAGCGTGTTCCAAACATTTTAGTAAGCACCTAACATGACAATTGTTCAATGCATTTCGGCTGCATTCTCTTCTTCATTTAAATAACGCGCTTCACTGCAACACAACCCAAAGTTTAGCATATCTGGGTCATCACTGAGCTACTGATGGACTAATGCTATTGGCTTGTGCTGGACTTCCTTGTGAACCTTGTTATTGGCCAGAGAACTAAAAACAAACAACCATTCAAACATTAAGAGTCGACAATTGAACCCATTTGTTTCTGAACTGAGGCAGGGAAACTGGAGCTTTCCGAGGAACAACCACAGAAACATGACACAGGATCACTGGATTTCATCTCAGGATTGTCTTGCTGGGAGGCTTTAAACACTGATTCTGGCTGAATGATATGGTGTAAATCTTTTGATTCATCTCGTAAATCGCACCTTGAAACAAACATCTTAATCACTTTGTGATGCTCAAACATTGAACGGGTGTCTTTCACAGTAGGAATGGTTGTTTTTAACCCAGCGAAACACGCACAAGCTGCTCTTTAAACAGCAGTGACTCATGACCGGAGGGTTGAAAATACATAAATGCAGCAACTCTTTGGTCACGTTATTAGTAATCAACAAAACAGTGATGGTGGTTTTGTAGTTTATTGTAAAACTTAAGAAATCTATATTTCTTTCAATGGTTGGGAAAGAAGTGTCAAAAGTTTTCTTATTAAATCTTTTTTGGAAATATTTTGTGCGTTAAATCAGTCCAAACAAATATTTGGTATTTCACCGCATCAGCGTTCTTGGAACTTTCAAAAAATATTATACTTGTATTTGGAATCATTTTTTGCGTATGTTTTTCTTACCATTTTCTATGCGGTGTTATTACCATTTAACGTCCGTTCTACTGTTTTAGTTCGGGTACGTCCTACGCAATGACATCAAGCAAAAACGCAAACATCTTTATTTATGAGTAAATAAAACTTCAACTGGGGGATTAAAGGACACTTTGTATCACACGTATAGTAAACAAAAACACGCATCTGACTTTCAAGTTCACGAAATGTGACGACGGAGCTGATTGGCTGAACCGTGTCCCATGCCTGTTTCTTTTTTTAAACTTAAGTGAAGAATACATTTCAACATTTTCCTTTTAAAATTAAAACCTTTCCTTGTTTGGTTATCCCTATAAGCCACTTGAAGTTTGTATTGCATTTTACAGTTACAAGTGAAACATTTCAGCCAATCAACGTCCTCTTCACTTTTAGCCCAAACATTTCTTCGGCTAGAAAGTCACGTGTCTTCAGACTAGGAAGTGACAGAAGGACAAGGGGTTGGAAAAATATCAGATTGACAAAGATGGTCTTTTTGTTCATATAAAAGTCTAAAAAGTGTGCAGCGTGTGACATAATCACGTAGGATGATGTGCCCGGAACCAAAATAGTAGCATGAACCAAAATGGTATTTACAGCAGCATCTACAGTCTACATCTTTAGCTATGGTTGATGTTGATTTGTTTTGATATTTCCAAGAACAATTGAGCACTGCTCTTAAGTCAACCATCGAGAAGTGACAATCCTTGGGTCGAACAACTAGATCCAGCATTGTTTTTGGCCATCCTGGAATTTTTATATTTTTCACGCAAGTTTCACGCCCATATAAGCCCTACAAGACACAGAACCAGTAAATGCAACCGACTTGATGTCAAAGGGATAGCGATGACAAATGGGTAAAAAAAAACATAACTTAAAGTGATATAATACCCCAAAATCTAACCCTAAACACCCAAAAAACTCCATGATGCTCCACTGTAATAACATGCTACAACAACAGGAAGTACTCTGGGTAAATATTGTGATTGCTTCCAGTACAGTATCTTATGATATTTACTGTAGTACTTTCTGTTGTTGTAGCATGTTAGCCTTTTAGCTTCTCCTTGAAAAAATCTTTAAATATAGACTTGGGTTTGAGTTTTTCCACAACCTTCTTTTTGTCGAGGAGCGACAACAAAAGGAACATTACAGACGAGCAGCCTGAAGTATTTCAGTAAATCTAACAACGCTTCAATCTAGACGGTCCATCTCACAGATTTAACTAGTGACGCAGTGTAACACACATGTTTTCGTCAAGTCATTTCTCTTAGCGACCCCTTCATGTTGTTTCACTCTGAGCCGAATTGAAAGACATACATCTTCCACAGTCACTGATTTAATTCCGCCGACCGCCTCAGTGTGCAGCCGAGGTCGGCGCGATGGTTGGATTGCAGGTTATTATCAGACTCCCTGCGTTCTCAGGTGTGTCAAGAGGGCTATTCGGGGAGGATTATGCATTCAAGGTGTAGGTGGTCTCGTACGGGAACGTAATCCCTCTCCCTCCAGGTCGCTCTTTCTCACGACTTCTTCCTCTTCATTTGGTAGATTCTCGGGCTATTGCCGCGATGGCCTTTCGCTGCAATCATATCTGGGGGTACGGCTCAGTGGGCCGCGGATTCCATCCCGGAACTCGGAGGAGAACCAAAATAAAGCCTCAGAGTCTGCCCGGCGTACAAACATTACACTTCTTAAAGCTGCTCTCCATCAACTAATGACTCACGGCCTGCGGCCAAACCTGACAGGTTAACTGTATCCAAACATAAACCGCTGAAAAATGTCGACTCGAGCCTCTGAAGAATGTGAGATGGTTTCATCATCGACTTTGAAAAATCCTCATCTTCGTAAACTACCTTCACTCCCGTCGCTGCCTCCCTTTATTTTACCTCTGCAAGCAACTGAACCATCGGCAGAAAAAACTTATTTTGACATCCAAGTCTGGGTAAATGTCGACCGGACGAATGCATTATTCACAACGTTAACACAATCTCTGATAATAACCGAGTCAATAAGACAGAACGCCACGCGGAAGACACATGGGAGGCTGAACGTGTCTTTAGGCTGGAACATGCTCACATATAATATTGATTTTCTAAAACTAGATATTGAGCGTGAAGTGGAACATAAAGATTGATGATGGCAAATTAAACTCTCAGGCGGACCCCAGAGAGACACGGCGGCGGGGAGCGCGTGAGACTCGTCCCGTGGGAATCAAAGTAGTGTATCGTTGTCGAGGTCACTGGACTTTATTTCAAGAACACAACTAACTTTAGATTTGATAAGTTAAACCAGAATATTAAATACTTTTTTCTCATGTTGGCAAAAATCTGAAATATCTTCAAATGCAAGATCATTTTATTTTTCAATTTCTTTGTTTTTATTTTAGTATTTTGTGTTTTATAGACTTAAATCATTTATATTTCTCCAATAATTTATTTGAAATATGGATATTGTATTTATTCCTTTGATTATTTTTGTATTTATTCTTAAAAGATGGAACACAACTCTGCGTTTGCTTTATATTTTAGGACCCCAAAAATTATCTTATCAAGTTAACATATGGAAATTTGTTAATAATAGTTTAATTATTTATTAGTACAGTGACTCTTGGATTATTGCAGGGTTATATCCGTTATATTTAGGATAACATAGAGTATTTAAAATCAAGCCAGTAAGTAAGCAATAAGTAATATTTTTTTGGAAATCGCCTTTCTAGACCAGGGTCAGAAAGCGCTTGAACGATCAAAAGCAATACACGGTTAAAAATACATACCTCTAAAAGGCTAAGACAACAAAGAGACAAAAGACAAAGTACGCTGATGTAAGGTGGAATTTAAAAACTGATCCTGAAAGAAACAGGCAGCCAATGTAGAGTTTTAAGGATTGGGTAAATGCGAGTCCTCCTACTAGAGCAGGCAGAATTCTTGCTGCAGAGTTTTAATTTATTGCCTTACGACGTCCACTTCCCTTTGTGGTCCAGGAAGTGACACCCTTTTTATTTGAATAACTTTTTTTGGTAGAAACTGGTTGATCCTGCTTGTACATTCATTTCAAGAAATTACTTCCACGACTGGTACAGTGAAAATGCGACTGGCTCTTCTTCAGGTACTTCAGTGCTAGACTTATATTTCCCATCTGCCATTTCTATGTCTTCTACGTATTTGTACATATAAAAGTTGATATTGATGTTTAGGCGAGAAAATTATCATATTATAGGCAAAATGATTTCAAGAATTAGTGATTTGGTGAAATATCCATCATTATTTCAATTTCTTTCAGTGTTGCTAGAATTAAAGAGAGCCAAGAGTTGAACTTTTGCTATATTTTATGAATCTTTTTCAACATCTAATGGGTTATATTCACAACAGTCACGTAGCTTCACATCAGGGGGCGTAGTTACACGTTCGCTTTGTCCTCCTTTAAAAGCAGAATTAAAAGAAGGGAAGATAAAAGGAGGCCAAGAAAAGGAAGCGGAGAGAAAAACAAAAGCGCCGATTATCAAGGCAGACACGTCAGTGCCGAGAGTGTGAACAGGAGATATCAGAGTGTTTTAATCAAACAGTGACGTGGCACACGTGTGACAAAAAGCAAACGCGTACGTGTGACATTTTGCGTGTAAAGATGAGGTTTGACCCGTCGACTCGTGTGAATGCCACGCCAGTAGAACGTGAGGAAACGACCACATTCAGGAGAAGGTTAAAGAACATTCAAAAATATATACATATTTCAGGCTCAAAAAGTGCTTCTTTTAATCAGAAAGTCCAACCTCACATCTGTACTAACCTCACCCAATAGCAACCGCTGTCGCCTTCACTTCCATCAGTTGTTAAACTCATCGCAGCCGTACGAACATTCAGAAGTATATATTCAACTGGAGAGGAGAGAGTGAGAAGCTGAAATATTAATATGTGACATTTGTCAAACAGATTCACAGTGGCATCATTGTGTGTGCGTGAAAAAAGGTGACATCTTCCACAGATTGGGCGATGATGGCATTTTGAGAGGTGATGGCATTTGGCAGAAAGATTCACTTCCTGTGCACTTATTCTGTCATTTTCAACGAGAGATAGTTTTCTGTCACTTGTGCACACGTTTTCATGGAAATTAGCAAGAGCTCCTACCAGACTTGGGAAGTAAATTGAATGTGGTTTTTTTCTCATGTTGGCAAAAATCGGAAATATCTTCAAATACAAGATAATTTCCATTGTCAATTTCTTTGTTTTTATTTTAGTATTTTACATTTTAAATAAATTGCATGTCCTTGCGAGCATAAAGCTGTGCAGTATTTTGATGGTGTAAAAAAATATCTCATTAAATAAATTTTACATCCTTATTGTCAGTAGCTGTCAGTGTGTGTGTGTGTGTATATGTGTGAACAGTTGTGTGTCTTTGTGTGCCCTGCGACAGGTTGGCAACCTGTCAGGGGTGTTTCCATGGAATGTAGATCGGTACTCTTTCGGTAATGTCTCGCGGCACTATCATACCAGCATTTTTATATTGAATTTAACAGACAACGAATAAATAATATTGGATTTAGACTTCTTTTTTTTTAACTATTGGAATTATAATATCAAACTTATTATTATTATTTATATAAACTCTGTGTAAAAAACACAAAATCATTCCTTTTTGGAAATATTTGAATTTTTGAAATCAATACAAACAATTTAGCCTTTCAATATAGACCTTTTTAAATTCAATCATTAAAAATAAAACAATTAAACGCCTATATTTCAAATGTTAAAATCAACAGTTCAATATTCTAATGGCACAGATATGCTTCCATAGGTCTCTCGCCCAGGGGAGCCAAGATAGGCTCCAGCTACTTGGTGCAAATAATTGATTGAATTAATGAGTGTATAAAGAGGGAAGAATACCAACTCTCTGAGGTAATACTCCCATTGGGAAGAGTCCTCAGGGCAGATGGACACGGATCTCTATGTCCTGAAGGAACTCACAGAGGAAGGAAAATGAAAATATTCCTTTTGTGACTCAATGAATGAATGAAATGTAATCTCGAATGTTGAAAGTTAGTGATGAAGCTCGAGTGATTGGACATCTAATAACAATTCAATCTAACAATAACGAGTATTTCAAAAACGTTAAAAGCTAAATCGTGACCGGAAACAATCGTGTACGTTTCCTCACGAAGAATACCTTAATATCGACCGCTGCCTCAAACTCGGAATGAATCGTTTTCCCAGGCAATTGCTCCGTTTGATTAAGTCGATAAAACTGCTACATGAAAGTTTTTGCCATAAAACGCGGTGACATTTCAGACGTTTGAAACGGAACCGATCAATTAGACAGTCAGTGACACAGAGATTTCTGCGAATACAGGAGCTTATGTAACCGCCGCCTGTGTGTGTGTGTGTGTGTGTGTGTGTGTGTGTGTGTGTGTGTGTGTGTGTGTGTGTGTGTGTGTGTGTGTGTGTGTGTGTGTGTGTGTGTGTGTGTGTGTGTGTGTGTGTGTGTGTGTGTGTGTGTGTGTGTGTGTGTGTGTGTGTGTGTGTGTGTGTGTGTTTGAGCAACCGTGTGTTGCGTATTTATGCCGACCATCCATCTGCACTTATTGATATCCATTTATATCCATCGCCTTCCAGAAATTTACCAATCACGGCCGGCCGAGTGTGAAAAAGATCCAGAAGCTGCCGTTAAATCAGCACATGACGACAGCCACGAGGGGAGTCGGGGGGAGCAGTTAGTCAAATAATGATCTGAAGATAGATGTTAAAGCTGATTGGTACCTCCGGGGGGACGACACATGGTCCAGTTCACCTCCTGGAATCTGGGTAGTGGTTTTTCTTCGGCGTGTTGACAGAGAGAAGATCTGAAGAGACTCTGAAGTGAATCACATTTAAAGGGGTTGCCGGGTTAATGCCCAGGTTAATGCTTTGCTACTGTGGTAAAAAAAACTCTTGAATGGGATGAAGGGATCAGAGGAGGGTGGAAGAGGAAGCATCAGGCTACTGCTGAGCATTATTAAAATAAGTATTGTTTTATCAATATCAAGGTTCCTTATTGATGGATGGAATGAAAGTACAGAAGAACGAGTGGAAGAAAAGTAACAAAGAAAATTTGAAAATTTTGGAAAATGTGAAAAATATGAAAGAAGGAAAGAGAGAATAATAATGATGAATCACATCCAGGTTCTTAGACTGACGGAGAGAAGGAAGGAGGGAAAAAGACAGAACAAATAAGAATGCTAGGGACAGGGGTAGTTGGCAAGAAAGGTGGAAAGCAACAAGTAAGGAGGAAAAGTATGGAGGATGTTGAAAAAGAAATTGCTATGAAGAAATATTAAATCGGAAAAAGAAAGCGAAGATGGAAGAAAGATAAAAAAGCACATAAGAAGAGAAAGATTATATAGCAAGATAGAAAAAGTAAAGTATAGAAAGTATAGAAGTAAAAGTATAAAAATAAATGAGTTAAATGAAGCACGGAAAAGCAAGAAAGACAGACAGAAAGAAAGGTAAGGACGGATGGATGGATGGTCAGCTGGATGGAAAGAAGGGTGGTAGGAGGCAAGAAAGTAGAAAAAGAAACAAAGAACACTATTAAGAATAAAAGCGAACATGACAACAAAAGAAAGGGAAAAAGAAGTAAAAAAAAAAAAAGAAAGTCAACAGAAGAGAACCTTCTGACACATGTTGTGACAAAAGAAAGAGACCCAGTGAAGAGCCTTGAGGTTCTCCTATGATAAGTGGTTCAGATCAGCGATGATGATAATTTAACGATGTTTAAGCGAAGGGTTGTGAGGAAAATCTATGTTTTATTTGAACACTTTTTCTTGCAGATTAAATATTTATTTTAGGTCCGAAGTGACTTGGAGGAGCGAGCGACGTCAGAGACTACGAGAGTTTGTCGCCGGCCAATGAAAACGAGAGGTGAGCGGAGCTCATTACTCACTGTCAGTGTGCGAGTGACGGCTACATCATCCCTGACACACACTTACACACACCATACACACACTCGAAGCTATTTATAAAGAGCAGAGAGAGGCTGATGTCCCACCTCATGTTTCCCCTTCCCCTTGTTCCTGACTCCTCTCAGTTTCTGGGGCGTCATTTCCTCGCAGCTACGCCGGCGTTCACGGAGGGCGACGCCGCGGCTTCCTGTCTCTAGACGCCACTCTCTCCGCTTTGCTTTAATTGGTCTCACGTCTCCCTGGGGCGCCAGCTGTGTGTCGCACAAGGAACGTTTCGCATCAAACGCAAGCGTCAGCCGAACATCTGGACACACACACACACACTCGCAAGCGATACAAACACAGCGTCCAATCAAGCGAGAGCAGGAAAGTGTTTCCGTTCACTTCTTCTTCATCTACAGGTGTACGTCATGACCCCTAGGTGACCTCCAGGATCCGGACCGATGATGCGTTCACCAGCCGGACGTCATGAGAAATATGTTGTTCTTTCTTTTACTCTGACCTCTGAACGAGAGTCGATAAAAAGAAGCGACAACATGCGCGGATAAAACGCGAAAAAAGGAAAGAGGTTCGAAGGTGAAATTCCTTCAACATGATCTCATTTGCAAGGTTGGGTGTCAAAGGTCGATCGTGTTGGAAATGTCTTGAAAAGATCCGGCAGTGTCATAAATGTGTAATGCCGTCAGATCGATGCTTTAATAATTGATGGGGGGAATGAAAGATGAAGAAAGCAAAACTTGTATCGAGACGGTATATATAGATATATATGGTCAGGAAAAGGAAACCTAGTTGTGTTTAAGAGAGAGTCTACACGTAAGACAACATGGCCGCCCAATTATGGCGGGAAAATATTATCGTTTTTGACATAAATTAAAAGTATAAAAATCCTTAATGGGGATTGAAATATCATGAGCAACACTCCTGGGGTGAAATCTGAACTGATTATAAGCATTTTGGGGGAAAATAAAATGACAGGAATGTCAGCAAAAGAGTTCTACAGTAGCTGCCGAATCAATGCAATGAAATAGTCTATAGTTTTATATGGCTTTAAATTTGACATACGGCATAATAAGTCAATATATATTTTTTAATCTATAAATATTGTCTTTCTACAAATACAAAGATTCTTAAGTATTTGGTACTTCTTGTCAAGAAACTCATAATAAAGAACAAACATTAAGAAAAAAACATAAAAAGAAATAATATTTCAAGATTATGGAGAGTGTTGCAATGCATTCGGTGACTGCCAAAGTATTAAGCATGTATTCCGACATCACAAAAAAAAAACAATACCAACAAATGATGTGTTTTTTATCCAATACGTAGTGAGCTGCGTCATATTAGGAATCTATCTGAATCCTTACTGAAGCACTGTGCTGTTAGTTCGCAGTTATATCTTTATTGCAGTTTCACAATCCGTTAATTATCTTACTCCTAAGTTTTCAAGCAAAGTCAAACTTTAATGAGTTATAATCCTCAAGGTCTGGGGCAGCGTTTACTCCTTCAAATATCGTACCTGGCACTAATAAATCTGCACTCCCAAACTCCCACACAAGCAGTGATTAAAATATGATGATTATTTTTTTGTTAGCTAAGGGCTTTCCCTATCCCCACTATCTTTTATTGGTACACAAAAAAGTTGTGAGTACTACTAGCATAGCCTAGAGCTTTATCGTCAATCCGCAGTGTGAGCAAGTTTTAAAATAAATGTGATTTATTCAAAAACATTTTTTTCTGGCTATAACACAAGTTGACTTTCCATTTCACTTCTTTGTTAAAAGGAAATAGAAATTTTATTGGGCAGGAGCCCCGAACGCTATGGAAAATCCCATTGTGTATGTTTGCGGTTGTTTTAGCACAAAATAGAATTAGTTAAGTTCTGACAAGCCTTCGAATACCTGTTGATTTTAAGAATAAGTTTTACTTCTTCCAATAGTGACGAGCTCTGTCGTGCCACTTTTTTTGTGTTATACAATTTTCATTTTAAAGTTTAAGTTTGAAAGTGCTAAACAAATAAAGTGTCAGCACAGAAGAAGTGTTTCAATATTTAATTTAACTTTTTTTCTATCATCTTCTTCTTCTTTAAATTCTTTATTGTTGAGATTTTCTGAATGAAAAAAGTGTATTACAAATTAAATGTATTAATATTGAAACATCTATATAAAATCACCTGTTTGGGAAAACACCTGTTTCCAGGAATTGCAAATTTCAGTTGCTGATGTATGCTTGGAAAGCCTTTGGCTTCGGATCAAAGTATTTGAAGACACTTGTGTTTGATTCATTTTGCTGTGGCTGGGAATGTTTAATCCCTCACCTGGTAACACAAAACGCACTCCGAGTTCCTTTTTGAAGACCTGTACTTACGTTTTCATTCATCTTTATGCATTTCTAGTGCATGCTGGTCGGATTTATCCCCTGAACATTGAGTTTGACATTCCAAGAAGTTGGGTTGAATCAGAGTCTCAAATTTCCCAAATCCTCAAATCTTATTGCCCCGAATGTCGAGTATAAGATCAACAGAGGAAGGTAGAGCAACAAAGAACAGGATTACCTTGAAGTAGCTCAGATCTTCTCAGGTGGCTTCGGTTGTAGGTTTTCCAATTCAGTCTGGCTCCGGAACATTCTGATATTTTCAATGCGACTCACCGAGAGAAGGAGAGGAAAGTCAGCCGGGGTCTCATCTACTGATAGGTCGTACGCACAAAAAAAGGTGCGGACATACTTTTCCACGTCAAAGTTCATATGTATCAATAATGAAAAGAGCGTTAAAAAGCTCAGACTTTGCGACACATTTGAAGGCGTACGACCTTATTTCCTGCTCAGATGGATGTCAGCCTCACTGGTCACGTTGGGATGTTCACATCAGAGTTACATTAAAGATCAATCAAAAATGTTTTAGGTAAAAAAGTTCTCACTATCAACAGTTTTAAGCTACTGATTTACAGTTTTACTGTTGTTAAACTCCATTCAAATATGTTTCAAATAAGCCCCTCATCGTCTCTGTAAATAAATGTTTTGCGTTAATAACGGTGTATCTAAAATATATATTATATATATATATTTACACCAGAGCTCGTCTGCACTCGTTTAAATTCAAGTATGTGATCCATGTGAACGAATATAAACAGTTAATCCAGTTTAAATTCATGTTGTCATTAGTTTTTTCTGATCGCAGAGAGAAAAATCATGGAATCTGATTCATTTAATATGATTATATAGGTAAATGACAAACAAAGCTGCGATTCATTCCACGTTGATTGTGTTTATTTGTGTGCACGCGCAGATTCATACATCCGAATATTTTTGTACGTGCACCATTCTGGATTTGAGTCTTCAACCGTTTTTAGTAGAAGATCCTTGAACTTCTTCTTACGAAAACTGAATTTTACAGTATAAAAATGTAGCAAAACCAAAAACACAAATCGAACATAATTTTGTTTCGGGAGAGATTTCATGGTCGGAAAGTCGTGCTTGTCACGCTGGATACAAGCGAGGTCATCACTATTTTGCCAGAAAACACAGAGTCAAGCGTAGATACAGGAAGGTATTAATCAATGTCTGCGGATGGTTTCAACAAACATGGGAGGGTTTGGGGGGGGGGGGTCCATGCATACCTGCAGGAATTTATTATTGCTACTGAACATACATGATCCTGAAAATGAGCTTGTGTTTACCTCGGATAGTTTCTCCGGCATCATCCCAGACGAACAAGTAAATAAATAAAAGAGGCTCTTCAAAGCAGGTTTAATTATCCCCTGGCGACTTAATCTGTCAGAGGGCGGGGGGCGGGGGGGGTTGAAACTCACACTCACACACACACACATATACACACACACACACAGAGGAACACACGGTCATTCATCATGGTGTCAAAGGAATGGTGAGCTATGGAGTGTTGGTGAAAAACTCTGACATTAGAATTCTGTTTCACATGTTTACCCTGGTCGAGCCGGAGTCAAGTGTGTGTGTGTGTGTGTGTGTGTGTGTGTGTGTGTGTGTGTGTGTGTGTGTGTGTGTGTGTGTGTGTGTGTGTCTGTGTGTGTGTGTGTGTGTGTGTGTGTGTGTGTGTGTGTGTGAGTCAGACGACCAAGATTCATTTACTCGGCAGCAGAGATGGGTTTTTTTTTAATGAGCACTTTGCTCCACCTTGAACTGCAGACGCAACAAATCTTACATCTCACATTCCAAGTAACACAATTCCTGACTGCATGTTTTTTTCAATCCTTCCAGAAAGAAAAAAACTCAAACATTTATAGAGGTTTTCTTCAAGAGCATCTATGTGCAGCTCACCTGGGAATAGTGCTAGTGCTGAGCCCTTTGACTATAGATATGCAGCCCTCAGGAGGTGGAAACTAACCTGGATAAAGTTTCCACCTGTTAATAAAAACACAAAAGTTTTTTTTTTTCATTACTTGTACATTTAAAATGTAACTTTTTTCCAATTGATCTTCTTCTTTTTTGCATTTTGTATTTCTTTTGTGTCAAAATAAAGCATTCAAAATCATTTTAAAGTGGCGCCTTTTAAAAATATATATATTTATGTGTTTAGTCTTAAATATTATAAATGTAAAATATATATATTCAACTTGTGCATACCATATTTTTGAAATCCTTTCAGTTTCTCAAAAATGGACAGTGCAAGGCAGCGTCGTATCACTCCACAACATTCCACCACCCCGCGAAGCTTCGTAGTATTACTCTCTGAAGCTTTGTAGTATAACTCCCTGAAGCTTCATTGTATTTCTGCCCAATGCTTTGTTGTATTACTCGCTGAAGCTTTGTAGTAATTCTTGCTGAAGCATTGTTGTATTACTCGCCGAAGCTTTGAAGCATTACTCACCGAATCTTTGTAATATTACTCGCCGAAGCTTTGTAGTATTACTTGCCGAAAGTTTTGTAGCATTACTCGCTGAAGCTTTGTACCATTACTCACCAAAGCTTTGTAGTATTACTCGCCGAAGCTTTGTAGTATTACTCGCCAAAGCTTTGTAGCATTTCTCGCAGAAGCTTTGTAGCATTACTTGCCAAAGCTTTGTAGTATTACTTGCCAAAGCTATATAGCATTACTCGCTGAAGTTTTGTAGTATTACTCCCTGAAGCTTTGTAGTAAGTAAGTAAGTAAGTAATTTATATTTATAGACGATTTTTCTAGACTAGGGTCACAAAGCGCTTAGAGAATTTAAAAAAATACTCAAAAAATATATAATTAAAAGATCAATATAACACCAAGAAAAACACAGTTGTCCCAGAAAATCAGGGAAAAGCCTGCAAGAATAAGAAAGTCTTAGGATGTTTGTTAAAGGACTCAGTAGACTCCATCAAGCGCAAAGAGAGAGGAAGATCGTTCCAAAGCTTAGGAGCAACAGCCTGGAAGGATTTCTCTCCTCTGGTCCTGAACTGTGTCCGAGGAACCATCAGTAGATTCTGATCCACAGACCTCAGAGCCCGAGCTGGGGTGTAAGACTGGATCAGATCAGTGATGTAAGGAGGAGCCTGACCATGAATAGCTCTAAGTGTAAGAACCAGAATTTTAAAGTTGATCCCGAAAGAAACTGGAAGCCAGTGAAGAGTTTTAAGGATCGGAGAAATGTGAGTTCTTCTACTGGAGCAGGTCAGAATTCTCACTGCAGAGTTTTGTATTAACTGCAGGCAAGCAGATCCTTCTTGTTAAGACATGAAAACAAACTGTTACAATAGTCCAGACGAGAAGACACAAACACATGGATTATAAACTCCAGATCATGTTGTGACAACATTTTCCTTAGTTTAGATATTTTTCTCAGTT
This sequence comes from Callionymus lyra, assembly GCF_982586985.1. Taxonomy (NCBI): domain Eukaryota; kingdom Metazoa; phylum Chordata; class Actinopteri; order Syngnathiformes; family Callionymidae; genus Callionymus; species Callionymus lyra. The sequence goes on from NC_141833.1 coordinate 6,704,737, forward strand.
TAAAGAAACAGTTTCTGGTCAGTTTTCTGCAGTGTTGAACTAGAGACATGTCTTTATCAAATACAACACCCAGGTTTCTCAGGCTCAGTTTGACAGACTGACCTAAGTCACCCAAGTACTGACTGAACCCTGGAACCTTATCATCAGGAGCAATAACCAGAGTTTCAGTTTTGTCCACATTTAGCTGCAAAGTGTTTTCACTCAGCCATTGTTTGATTTCTAACAAATAATTGACTGAGCTGTTCAGCCTCTGGGGCTCAGTTGGATCAAAAGAGCAGTAGAGCTGGATGTCATCATCAAAAATGTGGTAAGAAACATCTGTAAATCTCTGAATGATTTTACCCAGGAGAATCAAGTACAGCAAAAACACAAGGACCCAGAACAGAACCTTGAGTGACACCAGACAAAAGATACGTCAATTCAGACCTCATTTGATTGGCAGATAGACTGAAACTGCACCCAGAAAGGTATGACGAGAACCATTGTAACACAGACCCAGACAGTCCCACTCCTCCCTTTGAGCAAAGACAATGGCATGTTTAAATGCATTGGGAAAAACCCCTATGGAAAGGGAGAGGTTCACCATATCGGTAACCCAGGGGCCAATAACATCAAATACTTTGATTAAGAGCCTACATGGACGGACGTCGTCTGAGCAAGAGGAGGGTTTCATCTTGTTCACTAGTGCTAAATATCACCCAGAGATACAGCACTGAAGGAAGACCACGAGGTGGAGACAGGCTCAGTAACAGCAGGGGTTCCACACAAAGGGGGAGAGATTTTCTGCATTACTCGCTGAAGCTTTTTAGCATTACTCGCTGAAGCTTTATAGTATTACTCGCTGAAGCTTTATAGTATTACTCGCTGAAGCTTTATAGTATTACTCACCTAAGTTTTGTAGTATTACTCGCTGAAGCTTTGTAGCATTCCTCGCTGAAGCTTTTTTTAGTATTACTTGCTGAAGCTTTGTAGTATTACTCGCTATAGCTTTGTAGTATTACTCGCTAAAGCTAAATCTATTTATTATTGATGGTCTGATGAAGCTTAATTTAGCAGTGTCATTATATTCATCTTCTACTAGATGGCGGTCTCTGCACTATTTTCCTTTGTTTTGAACAACTGTTCTGATGAAACATCATTTTAAACTGATAGCGCCACCTACTGACCACTTAACAACATAACACTGTTTCATGAAGCTTCATCAGTCCATCAGTACTATTTAGTCACTTTTCAAACTGAAAAAGCAAAAAACAAACAACAAAAAAACAACTTCTAATCATTTATAAACTTTGTGAGAAAAAACTTGACATTGTTGTTGTTGTTGGACACGTTAACAGAAACAAGCCAGCAGACATTTCCGCGCATGTTTGTTTGCAAAGTCATTACCCTGCCAGATTTTTGTCAAAGGCGTCCCAATGTGTTTAGATCCACCCGCTTCCCCTTTGGTGGCAAAGGTAAGCCGTCTGCTCCGAATGCTAAACCCAGTCATGAAAAACTGTGTCAGCTATCTCCTTCAAAGAGTAGATCTTTCATGGTTGGAATGAAAGTCTTTCATGTCGGGAGGACGTGAAAGGCCAAACAAGCAAATGAAACCTGTCAGACATTAAAAAAAATAAATAAATCCCACCTCGGCTTGTTTAATTATTTTCTACCTTTCCTTTTTTTTTGGCTCCTCACTCAGAAGTCGGCAGACGGTCCAAATGACATTTGCATCTGAAGTTTCTGTATCTGTGAACGAGCGTAAACATTCAAAAGGTGAATCAAATATGTACATTGTAGCTGGTGAAAACGACGGGGTCCGAATGGGATAAAAACTTAACTCCAACTCAAAAATCATAGCGACAGTTTATTTCTCACATGTGAATTGGTGATAACGAGATGGAAATCAACAAACCGCGACGATACAAGCCGAGTGAGACTCACGCCCGCGCCGCTGCCAGAGTGTGTTCATGAATAATTGAAGAAAACACAATGTTTTTCTTTTCTTTTCTCCGTCACTCGCCAATAAGTCATTCTTCCCAGCGCGTCTTGTGCGGAGGCCAGATCAGCCCACAGGTTGTCTAATCTCTTTTTAACAAGCCTGAGCCTGAGGTCGCTCACCGTCGGTCACCTTCCCTTTCATCTTGACAAGTTCCGGCACAAAAGGAATTGACAGGTGTTACATTCTGTTAGCAGTCGGTTCCTTCTTTTAGAATTGTCGTAACTCCTCAAAAGTTTCATCCATCTTGGGTAAAAAACCAAAACCCACTTTGAAAGCAGAGAAAAAAGTGGACGCGTATGAGATTCATTATGGTAGAAACAAAGTAGATTCAGTTCATTAGTTAAGAGTTTCTGTTGAAAGAGGACGCGTTGTAATGCTTACTGTTGCTAAGCTACCTGTTAGCTTGTTGAAAGAGGACAATAAACCAGTGCTGTGTCTCAAATCGCATACTTCTCTTAGTGCACTGGAGGTTAGTATGCATCAGGATGGTGTACGTAGTAACTAGTACGCAAATTCTCGACAGATAGTATGTCTCCAATCAAACACTGCCGCTACGCACTAACAGGAAATGACGCGATAGCTTCTTCTTCTACTACTATTTAACGATGATTGCAACCAGTAGTAGTAACACTATCACCACCTCCTGGAAACAGGTTTTGCAAGTTAGGATCAAGAAATATGAGAAACTAAATATTCGTGAGGACCGAAGACGTTACATCCTCCTACTGCTGGCAGAAAATGCACCTATAAGTACATGCATATATATATAAAATGTAATGTAACGTAAAAACATTGCATTTTTCAAGGACAGGATTGTGGCAGAAACCTCTACAGAACTGGACTCACGAAGTTAACTTGCAGAAACTGAACCGTGGTGTGTCTTCGTGCACTTAACACTTAATATTTTGATTTCACGTGCAAGTGCATTCACACAAAATGTAGTGCGTTGTGTGCACTCAAATAGCCATAAAATTGAGTTCCACCATTACCGGTCGCCATCTTAGTGACGTAGATCACGCTAAATGGGAGCTATTCATTTTACCACAAAACAACACAACAATAATGACAAAAGTAAACGACTTAATAACTTGTTTCGATTGGCGACGATAGGGTTCCAAGTACAGGTTGCAGTCAGTGTTAAAAAGTAGTAGAAATAGAAGCTGTCGAGTCATCGTGTAAGTGTGTTGCAGTAGTGTTTGATTTGAGACTATCGAGAGTACCATCTGTCGATATTTGCGCACCGCGTTAGTAAATGCACTTTGTTACAGTGTACTGTAAAGCACTAGAAAGGAGAGTAAAGAGAGGAAATCAAGTTGATCTAAAGTCTTCTTTAGCAGTAAAGTGGGGAAGTCATTAGGATATAGCTCTACCTGAGGCACCTTTGGACCCTCCGTGTTCTTGAGTAGGTCCAAAAGAATTGAGGGTAATTTGTGAATGTCATCATTCAGGGGTGTGAAGTAGTTTTCTAGCGATCCCTGCACCTCGCCCCAAGTAGCTTGGACAGAATCCAGCCCTCCGCGACCCCATTAAGGGACCAGTGTCTGGCAGCAGGTCGGTGTGGTGAGGTAATGAATTGTATTCTTGACATTCAGGTCACTGAATTCCACGGTCTTCAATAAGAAGATAAGAATAAGGGATTTGAAAAAGAATGTTTTTAAAAAACATTTTTTTTAATTATGTCTTCTGTGTAATGGCCTTTTGATCCATTGCGCAGCTTTTCTAAAAATAAAAATCAATAACAAAGAAAGATGGTCTGGAGAGAGAGAAAACGTTTCAGAGGAGAGTGCGAGGAAAGGCAAGAGTTCATGGTCGGCTCCATTAATCTCTGGGCTGCAGCTGCAGATCTGGACGTGACGACCAGCACATGCGGACGCCTTCCAGTTGAAAATGTCACATTGTGTATTCCGCGTAAGGTCGTACCTGTGTAACGTTTAACATGGATGGACGCCGAGAGCTTGTATAACGTTAAAGGGGAAATTATTCATTGAGCTCCGGGGGATTTGAAACTCGGGTGTTATGGTTGCACAGTTGCAAGTTTGCGATCCAGTTAAACATCTCTGTTACCAGACCTTGAACTCTCACAGGAGAAGGAATGAGGAGCCGCACCTCTCAGTCAGAGGCCATGGTCCTTTGATAGAAGTCATTGGAATTCTGGGAAGGGCCGCAAAAGCGGTAACCCCATAAATCTTAAGGTACAGACACTAGCTGGGTCCCTTTGAAGTTTTTCACAAAAGTTAAAACATTTATTTCTAAAGATAAAATTAGCCTGAGTAATGGTAACACACTTTGTGTTGATGTTTACCACTAAGCAGTCTCCGTCGGTTTGTCTTAGGTGTTTAAGGGAAAATGTGTGTCTGTAATGGGGAAAAGTGTGGACTCTGTGGGAGCAATGCTGGAAAAAAAGGATGAAGGCTCTTATGAAGGGCATCCACAGTAACCCTCAACTTCCTCTGCATGTCACTGTAGCTGCTCAGAAGAGTAACCGCTGGACAGGCTCCTCTCCATGCACTGCAGAACGGACCAATATTGGCAGATCCCTTTATCTATTTTGATTGTTTTTACATGTATTTATGGATGTTTGTATGGATGGACTAATTGCAATTTCTCCTCCAGGGATCAATAAAGTATCTATATATCTATCTTGAGACGTTTAACTAAGGTATCCAAAGGGGGCCTATTCAGGGTACCTGTGGCACGCCTATAGGTGGGATTGATCAAGTCAGGTGTGCGTAGCTGCAGACATTGTTGTTACTGCAATACGCCAAATTGGCATTACCAAGAAAAAAAACACACAATTAAAATCCATATGAAGCCATGGACAAATAATATCTGGCACATCATCGGTGGAGACGATGTCCATAATCTTACGAGGGTGAAACAGAAGGAGCGTGTATTCCAAAGCCAGGACGACTGAGATGCACTCAGTCGAGGAGCACATACCGTAGACTCAAGGACCGAATCACAACAAAACCCTTTTCCTTATTGTTATTGATACGCAACACCATTGGAACAATGCAACGTCATTGCAACCCCTTCTTAGCTTTATGGTCAGAGACTACATTACTGCCTTTAAAAAAAGGATGCTTAACTTTTGGGGTCACAAAGCTTGCCTCAACTAAAGGTACCCGATACTAAACAAGACCATACTCAGGATTAGACTCTTAGGTACCTATTGGACTTGACCTCTACTGCATGGCTATGCCCACGACAAAGAACTGATGCTCACATTCCACATTCAGATGTATTGACTGTGGAACAAGGAACCTTGGATCGTCCAACCGGCAGTTCTCTTGATCCTGACCTAAACCAGATTATCCTTCAGTGGCGCAGTGGTTAGGTCCTGGTTGCGCTTGATGCACCTTCGGATCCTAGCCCTTGAAAAAAATGGTCTTTAACTCGGACAGAGGGTCAAAGATTTGCCTGTGGATAAGGGGTCAGTTTCGAGACTCCGCAAGGTAAAACTACCCAGACCACTGAGAGGACTGGGGTAGGACTTGGTAGCCTCCATTGTTAAAGACGCAACCCTCAAAAAGTTCTACCATCTGCATTTCATCCAGAATCCACCTTACCTGTCCTTTCAAATAAAAATGCTCATGTCAATTGTCTCTGACGAGGACTAAGAAACTCACACTATAGACTTCAGGAATCACATTTTCTGTGAAAGGAAAATATCTTAAACTTAATAACTCTACCCACACGTAACCTTTTCCGACTCCTCCACCGATATGTCTCCTATAATTAAACCCTCCCAGAAAGTCCGGGTTGCGAGGTGAAAAAGTTTCCTCGAAAAAAGTACAACCGCCCAAATATCCCAGAAAACCGTGAGCACCTATAGATATACATTTCCATCTCCCTCGCCGAGGAGAAGCTCCCAGCCCGTTTTCCTGACTTCGTCTCTCATCACTCTGGAAATAAATGAAAAAAAAAAATGTACGGTTGGGTCCTCACCTCCCTGCGTGCTGTCAGCTGCGCTCGCTATTTTACCCAGCAGCCCCAGGGCGGCCCTGACGGCTCCTCACACCACTAATGGGGAATTGAGAGAAGGAAGGAGAGAGAGAGAAGGAAGGAAGGAAGGGACGCGAGCCGAGGATGAGACACTTGATCGAGCTTTAAAAGAAGAGGACGATCAATATTTGGGGACGGCCGGGATGTCCGGGATGTAGAGGTTTGTTCAGAGGCATCGTTTTACCGATTTTGATGATGTTGCTCATCGTCGTAACTTCAGCCTCCTGATCAAAGTGTGTTTTCCCTGGTACGGGAAGGAGACGGATTGTTGGCGCCAAATTGAAAAAAAACATGAAAATCAATTTAGCTTTTCTCACACCTTTTCTATCCTTACTTCTATCCTTTCCATTTGTTAACCTTTTGTATTGCATCTATTTTCTTGTCTCATCAGTTTTCAAACTTTTTTATTCCTTGTTCTTTCCTTCATTCCTTCTTTGCCCTTTCTAAATCATCCCCCCTACTTCCTTCCCTTTTCCCCTTTTCTCTCCACTTCCATTCCTTCCATACACTTCTCTTATTACATTTTATAAATCTTTATTTATATTGTCAAAAGAACCTTTGAAAGTAGTTTCCTAAAGTTAAATATAAAATATTTGCATCCTGGTTTGTTTTTTTTCCTAAATATATCTATAATATATATATATCTGTGCGTCCATCCGACCGAGTTCTTTAGTTTTTAATCCACCATATTTCCTCTTTTCTTCTTTATGTTTTTGATTCCATTGCTTGTTTTTTCCCCTCTGCTCCATTTTCTTTTTTCTAAATTTAAATTGATTTCCTTTTTTTCCCATTGTTGTCACATTTCCTTTCTGCTCAAAGAGTATTTAATACATTTCAATTACATTTTTGGGACATTTTGATCGTATATTTTGTTTTCGGCACCATTTTGATCCTGTGGACTCTCACGAAACAATTTAGCCCCAAAATAATTCTGAAAGAACTTAAACGAGAGCACATCTGTTAAAATTAAGAAAATAGATATCACTTTGATTTGCTACCAAAAAATTTTAATTAAATTTGTTGACAAAGTTTCCTTGTTTTACATTAGTTTAGGAACGTGTTTGAGCACAATTTAAGACCCGACACCGTAAAAGTATTTGGTGTCAATATTGGAAAAAAAGCTAAACCATAGAATTGCAAGCAAGTTTTGTAATGATACTACCTCCCTGCGTCAATTTTTAGAATGAGTCGTATCGTTTTTATATCATATGGTAAAAGATAATTAATTTTAAATACAAAATCTGTGGCAATAGTGTGGATTGAAAATCACAGTATGGTGCATAAGATGCTTGTTCTTTTACCCTTTTTGTTTTTCTTCAAATTTTCCAGCCATAGTTTTTCAATCTTTCACTTCTATCCAACGGAAAAATAACTTAATAATAAAAACTTATTATATCGAAACATCACAAACACACAAAAAAATATATAAAGATTTACTCACACATCTCAGTGAATTGATACATGTTTAAAAAAAAATAAAAGTTTAGATTTCTGTTCACAGCTGCAGGCAAATAAAGTGCAACACGTTGAAAGAGTGTGATGTAAACGCAGGACAGAGAAGCTGCCGCATCAGTCTGAGTCGTCAAGAAGTTTGTCAGAAAGGCCTAAATTGTTTATATCCGCTAGAGCTTACGTCACAATTTATGGCTTTTATTTGCTCTGGTGTTTTGCTCCTGCTCGCTTGATTGGTTCCTTATATTTGTTACAGGACTTTGCAGCTTCTTGTGTCTGACAGGAAAATTTGCTGATTTTGTTAGTTTTGAAGCTTGTGAGGAAAATCAGCAGAAAACTTGAGACTTAACAAGTATTATTAGGAGCTTTTTGGTTCATTATGAGGTTTTATTTTTAATTTCCCTGGGTCAGAACTACTTATTTTTTCATTTAAAAAATAAGTTAAATATATAAAATATATATTAAAAAAATCACTTGGTATTAACTAACTAACTATTAACTATTGTTCAAAGTATTAGTAAAAAAAAAAGTTTTTCCCCAAAACTTTGGTTCCAGATTAAAAGTCAAGAGGAATAAATGGCTTGTGACTGAAGAAAGAAATGTAGATAAAAAGAAGACACGTTTATTGTTTAAGAATAAAATAAACTTAAACATTTTTTTTGTTGTTGTACAAGCAGCGAAAAATGTAACATGTTAACCAAACTCATTTGAAATGATGATCACCAAAACTAAAACTGGGGTTGTTGTTGAAATGCCCAGGACTAAAGTAAGAAATGTAGATACAAATGAAAAGGTGAAGTAAACATTGAAGATGCTTTGCCACAAGCTGTTACTGCGGAACTACTCTAAAAACAGGTGCAGGTCGGCCTTTTGGTATGGTGTTCCTTCAAGTCGCCAGATGTGAAACCCCTCTACATCGTCAGCAGGGATCTCAGGTTCACCAATGTTTCACCCCTTCTCAGTACACCTCGCCTGAGTGGGGCACGGAAGTCTGACTATGCTTGGCCTGCAGAAGGGTTACAGCCGTGAGCTCTCTTTATCCACAGCCATCTTGATCTGGATTCGGCTACTGCGGCTATATCCCTGGTGGCCTTCTTCAAGTGTTTGGGCTCCAGCCCCATCCTCTGGAGGAAGAAACGCACCGACTTTGCGGGAAAACCCAACAGCTGACTTCAATTGGGAAGCTTGTTGCGTGCCATCCCTTTAGGACGGCTTCAATCAATCATGTCTTGGTACTTGGCTTGCTTCGATTGATGAGCCAAGTCCATTCTTTATTCCCGGGGCACTGTGAGCTCTACCACTATGATGGTTTTTATGCTCCTGGACAGCAAGTGTCACAGTGAGGTTGCTGAAACGTCCTGTGGAAAGATGAGCTTTCTCTTCAAATCCATGCTCATCTCCCAGTTGGAGGCATGTTGCAGGATAGAAGGTAGATGCTTTACCATTCTGCTAGTCTTACGAGACGTCTCCCCTTCCCTTGCGAAGGTTATAGTTTCAAACGGACGCGCTTGTTTGTTGTTGGCGTTGACCTTTTCATGCCTCCATCTGTAGCGCGCTTCTGCCAGCGTCTTTGGGCACGCCGTGAGGATGTGATTAAACGTGCAGGAAGATGCTCCACATTGCTTGCATGATGAGCCTTCTTCTTTGCCCCAGATCTTCAGGTTGGTAGGGGTGGGAAACAGGTCGGTCACAGAACGCAGGAGAAAGCTCAGCTTAGCTCAGTCAGTAGGTTTGCCAAAGCTCCGTCCAAGACATTGGCCGCTCCTGTGCCTGGTCCCAACTGTGTCCATCGACCCAGAGAGTCCGATTGCCTTCACTCGACGATCCTTTTCTGCTGCCTCCCGGACTCTTCTCACGACAAGGCCTCTTTTGGCTCCAGCCTCAACTCTGCCCCATCTGATCCCCCTGTAGTGACCAAGGCCCAGACGTCCCTGGCGTACAACACCTACAATTTCCTGGTGTTTCCAGTGGGATTCTGCATCGACCACAGCTTGTTGGGGCTTCCACTTCCTGCCGCATTTGATGTTTTTCCTTGCATGCCGAACCTTCCCATCCTTGGACAAAAGGAGTGTACTGACTGCCCTTGCCTTAGTGGCCTTGAACTCCTCCACCACTGATGAAACAGGCAAGGGAACCTTTGATGTCTTGCTATACAGGTTGACTGCGCTAAAGGATGGACTCTTTCCAATACTTCTACTTGGGACATGGGAAAGCACCATACTTTGAATCTCCCAAGAAGCTGGCTGTGCTCAATAGCTTTGAGCAAGGTGTTCAGCTGGGCTTTTGTGGTGTTGAGATTGTGGCGGTCCTTTAAGGAGCTGTCATATTGCTTTCCAAGGCAACGGATCCCTTGATCTTGAATTGTTGGGATCTGGAAGCCCTGGATTCTGTAGGTGTTATCGTTTAGCTTCCCTATCAGAATGCTGACGCTCCGCAACTTTTCCGGTTTGAACTGTAGGCGTGATTATGTCGCCATCTTCTCCAGTGCGCTCATAACCCACTTTGTAGCCCGGATTGATGGGGTCATCACCGTCACATCGTCCATGAAGGCGCGACATGCTGGATGTCTTGTGCAGCGTCTGCTTTTGGGCCTCTGCACTGCATCTCTCCTGCTTTCAGTAGCAGGTTCATGGCCGCTATGAAAAGGACGACAGAAACCGTGCATCCTGTCATTATGCCTTTCTCGAGCTTTTGCCATTTGGTGGTGATGCCGCCCACGTTGAACCTCATCCGCAGCGCATCCATTTGCGTCATGACCAGTTCGACTACCTCTGATGAAACGTGGTAGTTCTCCAGTGCCTTGTGGATCAGCTGGTGTGGCATACTTGGATAGGCCTTGGCGAGGTCCAGCCACACGACAGAGAGAGTGTTATGTTGGCTCTCGGCTTCATTGATGACCTGACTTATCACTGCCGTATGTTCCTAGCAGTCGAATATCCCGGTACTCCTCCTTTTTGACACTGGGGTCGATGAACTTGTCAGCTATCAGGTATGTTGTTAGCCGTTTGCCAACGATGGACCAAAACATCTTCCCTCCACGTCCAACAGGGAAATCTCCCGGAGCTGGTCGAGTCTGGTGGAATTTGCGTCTTTCGGCACAAAGCAATCCTCGGCGAGAGTCCAGAGACTGGGTTCCAGTTTCTTCTTCCACAGAGTCTGAAGGAGCTTTGCGAGCCGCTTCGACAGCTGTGGACAGCACCTCTAGATCTTATTAAGTGTTGCCAGATAGTCCTGGGGAAGATCCAGCCCGTGCTTTTGTTACCACTGTCGTCACCTCTTCCAGGGTGAAATCTGTCATGTTGAAGGCGGAGTGTGGTGTGATTTGCGATAGTTGGAAAGGGCATTCGCCCAGAAGAATACTTTGGGAGGGATCGCCATGTGCAGCTCCAACACTGTCTTCTACTTTCTCCTTTGTGTCCAGTAAGCGTCCCAACCCTAGGCTTGCCTAGGAGGTTTGCTGTGAATTGGAATTGGTTGTTAAAAAAGGCTTTCCCATCTCTGTTTCGCCCCTTAACCTGTACACCTCGCCCGAGTGGGGCAGGGAAGACTGACGGAAGGGTTCCAGCCGTGATCTATCTTTATCCACAGCCATCTTAAGGTGGATTCGGCTACTGCGGCTATATCCCTTGTGGCCTTTAGTTGTTTGGGCTCCAGCCCCATCCTCTGAGAGCTCTATGATTATTGTCACCGTGGTTATTTGACTATATTTGGAAATAAAGGAAAAAAAACTTTGGTTTTAATCAAGTAACAAGTTCTGACTAAATTAATTTCAAACGGTAAACTAGAGAGGGAAAGAACACAAACAAACACACACACATTTAACTATATTATATGTGAACAAGCACTTTTTCTGAGTTCAATGGTTGCAATTTAAGGCTGGTGACTGAACCCTCCTCTCTTCCAACCCTCACTCGTGAACATAACGCTGAATTACAGTATTCTACCAGAGGGATTTATTCTCTGCATTACCATCTGGATCCAGGATTTTTGAGGGAATTATCCTCCACTCTGAGGCGCAGATGGCTGCAGCGTTTCTTCTTCACGTCGTCCGACTGAGTTACGAAACGCTACTGCCCCCTGTTGAGCTAATTTATATCACGAGTGGTTCAAATAAAATCTTAATTCTTAAATCAGTGGTTAAATTCATTTCATCAGTGACAACATTTTTATTAGAGACTGTTCTGAGGGGCCATCAAGAAAAAATAAAGGAGGGAAAATCCTAAATATAATGGGATAAAAAAATCTGATCAAATCAAATAACAGGCTAAAACTACTATTATATACATTTTTTACATTTTGATGTAAAGACGCTTTTAAAAGTATTTTTTATATACATTTGTCACTGGAACAAATACATGGAAAATTCCTAAAAGAAAAGTTGAAATAGTAATTAAAAAAAACAAACCGTGAGCAGAGGTTCGCACTCTCCTAGTAGTTTTCTGGTCTTATCTAAACAAAACAAAGGAGCTGTCAAAGAAAAAAAAGCTAAAAATGATTGTTTTCAGGGTGAGTTTTCATGACAACATCCTCCCACATGGGTTGATATCACGATCACGCCCGAGGTGCCTCCGTGATTCGCTGCAATCCGTCTCCGGGGGCCAGGACTCTTGTCCTTTATTTACAACGAGGAGATGGAATAATCATTTCTCCAGAACTGATCCTCCTCTCGGACAATTGTGTTTCCTCATCCCAGCTGCCGTCAACACTCCTCCTCGGGCGAGAGATGATGAAATGTCACGCTTATCAGTGTCCAAACCCGGAGCCTGGTCACCTTCTCCACCTGGACCGCCGATGGTTTTTATGCTGAGAGCGAGCGGCTCATAATCTCAACGTCCTCGCTACGTTCAAGAAGGGAACGCTTGTTAAAAAAAAAAGAGCGATATCTGCCTCGTTTGTTCTGGTCATTTGTTTCGTTGGTGATGAGGCAGAATTAATGACTCCCGCTGACCTCGGCACAATTTTGGGCTGTTCGAGCACTTAAGCCTTTGTATCCGATAAGCAGGTTTTTATTTGTAATTCCAGAGGAAGACAAAAGAAGCCGACGACGGCGCTACACTAAGAATAGCATTGACTCATCATGCTCGCCGCCGCACTGCCTGCACTCTCTTCTTCATCTCTGTAGTGAAATCCTTCATGTTGTTTTTGCTGTTAACTAAAATACCAGAGTTAACCTTCCTCCCCCATCTCTCTCTGGCATCCAAAGGCTGGCCATTTTACACATGGTCCGAAGAGGAGAGAATGACCAGATGACTTTTAAGAATACTCAATGTCTTTTTCTTGTTCAATAAGATATTTTCAGGTAAAGAGACGCCAAAGAAGGAAGTCACATGAACTATATATATCCAAATATAAAAGTGTTTTGATGTTTATATGCTGTTTGAACATACATATCAATACTGTGGTTTCCTAACATGTAATGTTTGATATCATAATCCTTAGAAAGAGCTGGGAAAGTTATGATAAGTTAGCATTTTATGTGAGCCTCAGATCTTTCAATAACGTCAAATAAAATAAGTTTCAAAGTCAATTCGAAGGAGGAGAGAGACATAAGGACAGAGGGTCGGAACATCTCCAGCCAATGAGGGGGTGAGGAATCAGATGTCACCCACCAATCAGGAGCACGAGTGGATGGCTTTAAAAAGTCCCAGTCTCCACAAGATTCGACCACTGGTGGCCCCAAGTTCAGTGTGAGGCCCCCCCGATATCGACAGAAACAAATCCAACTACAAAACCTTTAAATATTTGTCTGTACATGTGACGGTAAAATATCAAGGCGGGTGAGACTGAAGGTGAGAGACGCTTTGCCAGGAGTTTGAAGTGAAGAGAACAAAAGGAGGAAGATGTGTTTTCACACACGTGTAGCAATAAATCATGTGTGAGGAATAGATTCAGAACATTCTTAAGAAGCTTGAGACAAATACGTCCTTTAATTTTCATCAAATTGTGGTATTTTACTAATATCTAATCGAAGGTAATTGTTTGGCCCTTCAGAATATCCACAAGATTCCACTTTTATGAAACACCATTTGACCATTAATGAGTTGTCATTTCAGAAGTCCTTCTAGGTGTTGTTTTTGTCTTACAAAAAAGATAATTTTTATGTGTTTTTGTATAAGTTTTATTTTGTTAAAGATTGAACATTTAAATTTCTGGCTCCACCCCTTGTTTGGACAGTGTAATTGCATTGTTAGATTAGTCTACATCTTTCAAAATAAGATAAAGGCTCTTTTTTGTTCAGTTTTGCTTTTTATCCTAGTAACTTTAAATCTCTTTATCTAAATGTTTTTCTTTTACTTTACCTTTTCTTGTCTTCTTGTTCTTTTGTTTTGTAAAAACTAGATCTACATTTGCATTTATTTCAAAGTAAGAGATAAAGAATCTTGTTTTCCTTTTTATCTTCCTGATGATTCCAGATCATGTGTACTTTTTTTTTATAATTTAAAGAAATCATAAGTCTTTGGTTGAGTCACTTTCTCTTTTAATGTTCCTAGTAACTTCAAATCTTTTTTCTTCTTCTTTTCTTTTACTTCTCATTTGTTTTCCTTTTCTTCTATTCTTTTCCTTTCTTTGTAAAAAAAAAAATTGATTTGTCTACAAGTGCATTTATTTCAAAGTAAGATTTAAAGGCTATTGTTGGGTCAGTTTTTCTTTTTATGTTCCAATTACTTCAAATCTTTTTTTATTTTTCTTCTCTCCTTTTCCTTCTCTTTCCTTAGAAACAACTAGATTATTGTACAAATGCATTTATTTCAAAATAAGATGAAGGCTTTTGTTGAGTCTGTTTCTCTTTTTATCTTCCTAAATACTTTTTTTTTACTAAATATTACGTATTGCTGCTTTAAAACAAAGGTAGTTGTATGCTGTTATAATATTAGGTTATTCTTTAACTCAACCAGCACTAACTATATATGATATAAAAGAGTCAAGAATTTACATCGTAAATATAAACCTCAAAGTGATTCTTTTTTTTAATTTCCCGGAAAGTTTTCTTTAATTTTAAAAAGGCTAGTTGTTGGCTTACCTGTTAGCATTTGAGGGGTTGGAAGTTGTAGGTGCGAATCCTGAGTCACAGAAGAACCTTAACAATAAATTAATTAATAATTATATAAAAATCACAATTTAATTAAAAAATCTTCAATACCTTATTCAGTGGTCAAACTTTCCAGTGGCTCCTTTTTTTTGTAGCATCCGTCCATGGCTGCTGCTCAGATAAACTATACATCTTCATTTTAAGTCACAGAAATTCATTAAAAATTCTCGTTCTGTAGCTAAAAACTCTCAGATTTACCCCAAAGTAATCTCGCTCCGAGCCGTCGTCGTCACCAAACAACCGGCGAGGCGTCGACTCCGGGTTCATCACGACAGAAGAAGCTCTTAAGTGTGTGAAACCGTAAATACTGAAAAGAACGAACGACGCCTTTGCTAAACACAGCGGATGTTTCCTTCAATCTTCGCGTCGAGCCGTGATGGACAACATCCAGCGAAGCCATTAACACTCTCCCCGTCAAAACACCTGAAAGGATGTGCGATCGCAGGAAGTGGGCGATTAGAAGAAGAGCGACGGACGGAGGCCGTAATCAAACCTTCGACTTCATTATGGACAAATGCATGTTTTTCCCTTTCGGAAAACACTCGAAACAGAAGTCGTTGCTTAACATAATGGTCTGTTTACATCCGCCTTCCTCCGTCTGAGTTGCGAGTGCACTTCCCAGAAATCCAATTACATCCATGAATGGAGAACATGTAGCAATTGTCCCAATTTAACATGTTTTTTTTTTCCTATATGTAAAATCGTGAGGAAAACGTGTAGCTTTGAAGCCGTAAAATAAGACCTCGGATTAATTCTACCCTCAGATAATTAAATGGGTCAAAAGGATTGTTCTGGTGCAAAAACAAGCAACAAACCGATGGATTATTTAGGCAATAAAAAGGTTAGAAAATACTATAGCGAGCGCCTCCAGCAACACAATGATTAATTGACGTTTTTTCCTCCGCGGAGGTTCATTATTGTGTCTGAACCCTCCGTGATAAAACGCTCGCCTCCGTCCCGGTCATCACTCCGGCGGTCAAGCACTGTTATGTAAGAGCTGGTGTGTGTTCTTTCGCTTGCTCGCCATTGATCCCACTCCTTCGAGACGAGGAAATTGCAGAATGGAGAGCAGCGAAGGGAATTTTTTTTTTTTTTTAATGGACGGATGCTACACAATAGGAAGAAGCTTAGAGGGGGGAAGGAAAGTGTTGGTACTTGAATGCATCTTTGAAAAGGATTTTTTTAATCCTTCTGACCTCAAAGATAGGAAAGGAAGTTTTCTATAAAAGGTGTAATTGCCAATTAAATTGTTAAAAACAACTTTAAAGTGATGGGAAAAATAGTCAACTTACAAGAGAAGCAGATGGAGCAAGAATGCTCCTCCTATGATGCAACACTAACAGACTCAGTGACTCATTCATTTCTCGTACTATTAGAGAGTTTATTCTGAGTTTGGGAGAAGGAGAAGAGTGAAAAGGTGATTCTATGTTAATCTTTGTATCCTTTTGTTTGTGTTTTTTTCTTTGTTTGTGTTCTTTAGACTTAGATTTTGTCATCCCTTGAACTTTGTTCATTTTATTGCACGTGGAACTGCAATAAACTGAACTGGAACCTCCTGAAGGAGATCTCCAGAGGGATTAATAAAGTTTATCAATCTATCTATCTCGAACGAAATGAGGCGAAAGTTGTTTTTTTTAGGATATTACAATTTGTGTAATTCTGTTGATAAAACAAGTTAATGAGGTTTAAAAACATCTTCCTTTTTTTTTACTTGAAAAAATGACATAGCACGAGTAAAAAATTAGCCAAAAAGAGGGAAATAAAGTTTTACAACTTTTATTTTTTAGAATAGAAACGTATATGAATGATTAAAAATAGGGATATTTATATAATTATTAGGTATCAGACATAATGTGTTAAAAAATATGTTGTTTTTTTTTCTTCTTAAAGTCGCATTCGAGCCGTCAGATTTATCCTAATGCTTTTGGTCTGGAGAATAATCTCATTAAAAGGCACCAAACGAGAAGAAAAAGGAATGAATAAATAAAAGAGTTACTGAAGGTCGACCATAAAAATGGACAGAAAGCTCAACAAGAAAATAAAGTGTTTCGTCGTCGATACAACATCAACATCTAATCACCACTTTATTTTCTTGTTTAGCTTTCTGGGAGACGATGAAGTTAATGAGCCGAACGATAGATGTAGAAGAATAAACACAACAATAACAACAGGAAACTGTCATTAAAAATAACAGATGAAGAAAAAAGGTGAACATTTTATTTTTGAACTTTTTCTCTTTTTTTTTTTTAATGCAATCCTTAAAAGCATTCTGACAAATTCATAAAGTTTCCCAAAGATCTCCTTTCCTTTACCGTTTCCGTGTTTCCACGATGGATAGAAATGAAGTTTTGATTTTAAAATCTCAAGCAACTACTGGAAAGAGAATAAATAAATAATATAAAGATTATAGCAGGAACATTCTGAGGCAGAATTAAGAGATTTAGGAGATTTAAGTGACTTTTAATTAGGAATTCGGAAATTTAAATGAGCATTCTCCGATTAAAAATTCTGATTTAAAATGAGAATTATGAGATTAAAAGTCACAATTCTTCCATAGATTAAAGTGAGAATTCATAGAAAAAAAGTAATAATTCTATGATTAAAGTTATAACTCTCAGATTAAAGAATTCTGAGATTCAAATGATAATTCTTAGGTAAAAGTTAAGATTTAAAATGAGAATTATGAGATTCAAGAGAGAATTCTTAGATTAAATTTACAATTTAAAATGAGAATTATGAGAATAAAATGACAATTAAAATGACAATTCTTAAATTAAAGTAAGAATTCTTGGATTAAAGTGAAAATTCTTATATTAAAGTGAGAATTCTGTGATCAAAGTGAGATTTCAGTGATTAAAGTGACTCTAAAGTGAGAATTCTGAGATTAAAGTGAGAGTTCAGCGATTTAAGTGACCCTTAAGTGAGAGTTCTAAGTGAGAGTTCATCAATTTAAGTGACCCTTAAGTGAGAATTTTGAGATTAAAGTAAGAGTTCAGTGATTTAAGTGACTTTAAAGTGAGAATTCTGAGATTGAAGTGACAGTTCATGGGTTTAAGTGAACCTTAAATGAGAGTTCTGAGATTAAAGTGAGAGTTCATGGATTAAGTGACCATTAAGTGAGAATTCTGAGATTTAAGTCAAGAGTTCATGGATTTAAGTGACCTTTAAGTGAGAGTTCTGAGATTAAAGTGAGAGTTCATTGATTTAAGTTATCCTTAAATGGGAATTCTGAGATTAAAATCACATTTCATGGATTTAAGTGACCCTTAAGTGAGAGTTTTGAGATTAAAGTGAGAGTTCATAGATTTAAGTGACCCTTAAGTGAGAGTTCTGAGATTAAAGTGAGAGTTCATCAATTTAAGTGACCCTTAAGTGAGAATTCTGATATTTAAGTCAGAGTTCATGGATTTAAGTGACCCTTAAGTGAGAGTTCTGAGATTAAAGTGAGAGTTCATCGATTTCAGTGATCATTAAATGGGAATTCTGAGATTAAAGTCACATTTCATGGATTTAAGTGACCCTTAAGTGAGAGTTCTGAGATTAAAGTGAGAGTTCATCGATTTAAGGTAAGGTAAGGTAAAACTTTATTGATCCCTCAGTGATCCTTAAATGAGAGTTCTGAGATTAAGGTGAGAGTTCATCGATTTAAGTGATCATTAAATGTGAATTCTGAGATTAAAGTCAAATTTCATGGATTTAAGTGGCCCTTAAGTGAGAGTTCATCGATTTAAGTGACCCTTCATCGATTTAAGTGACCCTTAAGTGAGAGTTCTGAGATTAAAGTGAGAGTTCATCGATTAAGTGATCCTTAAATGGGAATTCTGAGAGCGAACCAGTAGTTCTAACAGGTCACGTCAGATCAAGCCACAGCAAAAGAAGATGAGAATGAAAAAATGGAAATGGAAGGAGTGAGCAGCCAGACGGGCGGATGAAGGAAATGAGGTGAAAAATACATGCGACGAGGAACATCGGGGAGGCAGGTCATCACAGCAGGAGGATGGCAGAGGATGATTGGGGGAAACAAACAAGACAGGAAGTAAACAATCTACTGCCTAGAACCGGGTCGTGACACCGACACGAACCTGCGGACGAGGGTCGAAGTTCAGGATCACATAAATGAACCACGACTCGCATTAACATGTAGAGATCGACAACAAACTCATCACCCTTCGCTCTTCTCTTCTCCTCCCGGGATCATCCGCTGTCAACGAGGTGAAACAACAAACACAATCAATTCTCACTTGCAGAGATGAAGGCGGGAAGAGGAGCGTGAAGGAGGGAAGAAGAAGAAGAAAAAATACAGTAGAATGAATAAACTAGAAGATCTTTCTGGCCTTTATTTACCTCATTCTGTTTGCTTATGATTTCTCCGGGGATCCCTGCGAGTCCACTGCTTTAAACAACTGGAACAACATTAATAATTTGCTCGGGGACTGAGACGTGATACTGTACACACACACACACCTACACACACACCCACACACACACACACCCACCCACCCACACACACACACACACACATGGGATGAAATGAGGGCTTATGGGGTCTCATTAGTAAAAAAAAGAAGTTCCATATGTCCATAGAACAGATGTGCTGGACGGGTGGATCTGTTGAGTGTAATTGAACCGACAACTTTATTTCTTCTGCGTGTAGATTATTATACGACATCAATAAACTAATATAAGCTTATTTAAAAAACAAACGAATCATGAACCGGCAATTATCGGACAAGAAAGTTCATCGACGCGAGTGTGTGTGTGTGTGTGTTTGGTGGCGGTCGATGCCGATGTATACAGAGATGGATATCGTCATTTTTTGTCGCCGGCTCAAGGTCAAACATCGTTAGAGTCAGAAATGATCGCACACACACACACACATACAGAGACGCACAATAAGGTAAATTGACAGGGATTGATCGCACACATCAAACATCGTCGCCACCAGGGAGGGAAGGTTCTTGATTCACCAGTTGAACACAAAGTGAAATGACTTTGATCACATCGATCAGAGGACCTTTATTTCCAGGTTTGATTCGTTTCCTCACGTGTTCATTTGGAGATGAAAATGTCAAGATGACGAAAAAAAACAAAAAACATTTTTAGCACCAGTTAGCAAACAAGCTAATCTCCTTGTTTTTTACAACGACAATCAACAAGTCATCTGCATAGAAACATATAAATATTACTTTTTAGTGTAAAAACACAATTTAAAAGGGGAAATTATTTGTTGCTTTTCCTATAAAAGTATAGATTACATTTAAAAGAGATATATATTAAATAGAAAAAAGAAATAACGGGAGTATGGGGTCAGATACACCTGTTAAGGGCTGTATGAGTCAGAGCTGGTATTAGGTCGGACTCCAGTGAGGGTTGGACTCCGTCAGAGCTACCTTTTGTCCCTGATCCTGTTCATAACTTTAACGCACAGAATTTCTAGACGCTGCCTGGGCGTTGAGGGGTCCGGTTTGGTGGGCTTCAGATTAGGTCACTGCTTTTAGTGGTGGTCCCGTTGGCCTCATCAGCCCGTGACCTTCAGCTTCTCACTGGAAAGGTTCGCAAGGATGAGGACCAGCACCTCCGGATCTAAGTCCATGGGAACCTTCTCTGGGTTGGGGAGGAAACCCTGCCCCAAGTGGAGGGGTTATAGCCTATTGGGGTCTTGTTCACGAGTGAGGGAGTCTCAGAACATCAGGCTGATTGGGGCGGCATCAGCAGTTTTGCGGATGCTGCACCAATCTGTGGTGCTGAAGAGAGAGCTGAGCCATAAGGCGATCTCTTAGAGATGGGGTGAGAAGCAAGGTCATCCAGGAGAGGCTCAGAGTAAAACTGCTCCTCCACGTTGAGAGGAGTCAGTTGAGGTGGCTTTGGCACCTGATTAGGATGCTTCCAGGAGGTGAGGTGAGGTGTTGAGGACATGTCTCACCGGTAGGAGACCACGGGGCAGACCCAGGAAAAACTGCAGAGACTATGTTTCTCAGCTGGTCTAGGAGCGCCTTGGGGTCGCCCCCCCGGGAAGAGCTGGGGCGAGGAAGGTCTGCGACCCGAACCCCCGATAAGTGGAGCAGAACAAAATTTAACGGAAAAAAATGACCATCAAAAATGGTGTAAAGGCAGGAAAATAAAGCGACATAAAGAAAAAATTCACAAAAAAAATAGAGAATAAAAGAAGATACTATGAGAGTCACAAAATCCTCATTAAGACTTGATACAGCCCTTTAGCTTTAGACATAAAATGTAAAAAAAAAACGTTAGTTTATTTTTATTTTCGGTTCAAATAGCAGGCTTTCGTTTTGGTTAGTCTTGCGAAAGATAAAACATTTATTGCGACTTCATTCCCAGAAATGTTCCCCTCTTTGAACAATGAAACATTTGGACATGATGATTGTGAAAGTCATAAAACGAGTCCAGGACCATAACATGTAGCTTGATAGTACTTTAACATTGAGCAGAGTCATCGGAGACATGGAGTAGAGCCACAGGTTGTTTTTAAATTATTATTATTAAATAACACTTACCCTAGTTTGTCCCGTCGCTACATCATGGGGCGTCTTCAACAGGCGATCTCTTGGGACACCTAAAACTCTTACTGCAACTGAACAAGTCAACAGATGAAAAATTACTTTTAAACCAACTGAGAAATGAGTCCCCGGGTTTGAGAGCAGAACTTTTCCATCGAGACGAAGGTACCAAAGGCATAACTCATCATTCAAAAAAGTGAAACACTGGCAGCATAAATGTTCCCACTTGGCAGCGACGACGACACGGAAGCAATAAATCTGAACTCAGTAGGAGTAAAAAATAATGAAATCTTTAATAAAAAATACATTTATAAAGTGAACTTTTCTCAACCCAGGAGGGGGAAAATAAACTGCTGAGTAAGCATTTTTGGAGGAGAAACACAACTCCTGGAGGCGAATACATAAGAGGAGACGGTAAAAGTGTTTGAAACACAGATCTGGGATCACAAAAGGAAGAGAGTTTTTTGAAAAAAAGTCTCTCACAGGAACAGCAGCTTGGTACAAAGAGATATTTTATAAACAGATCCTGGATCAGTGGAGCACAAAGACTTTCTCGTCTGGATGGTTTCACCTCTGGATGATGCTGATGGATGGACACAGTAGGAGGTCAGAGGTTCTACAGCAGACTTATTGCACACGTGGGGACAGTTGTCGAGGTTTTGTCGTCCAGAATCAGTCCGTCGTTTATTAAAAACTTCAACGAGCAAGAGTCCAGATGGACGTCGTAGCTGCTCGCATTAGCATCTTCTTCAGAGGCCGAGCAGCTTGAGCGGAGGCCGCGGGCACGAGGGGCATATGGAGGCTTTTGGTTCGTTTTCAAGCAAAGTCAGGGTCTTCATGTGCCTTTTTTTGGAGGGTGATGACAGCAACTCAGGGAGGGAGACGAAGATGGGATTTCTAACTACATGTAAATGGACCAAATGAGTGGTCGACAAAATAGGTAAAAATTTGTTGGTAAACTGAAGTATCTTGAGATAACTTTGTTATGATTTGAAACTTTAAATACACTTTTTCTCTCATTTTTATGATATTAATGTCATTTTTTTTAATCATATTTTCAACATTTGAACTGCGACACAAAGTGCTGGAGATCGTTTGTGCTTTTTTTTTTCTTTTGTCTTTTGACTTTAGATTTTTTTTTCACAACTCGTGCGAACATGAAACCAGCGACTCTCATTGGTCTTTGGATTAAAGGGGTTTGACATCAACTACAATCTGGTTTGCTTCAGGGCTTTTTCAGGGCATCAAAGAGAGACCTTGATTTGTCGCCGATCATAGACTTAGAGTGCTGGATTACACTCTGGCGCTCGCGTGCAGGAGCCCGACGGGAGGACCAAGTGTACCGGATCGTCCGTCCGGAGCTCGGCATCTTCTGTCACCGCCTGCGGAAATAAAGAAGAGAATGATGAGATTGAAGTGTAAAAAGAACCAATGCATGATCAACGAAAAGGTCGAGATCAAAAAGATTGGTTTTCTAGTCCATTTACAAGTTACGTTAGAACAACCTGACGTTATTGTGCAACTTCAAGATGAAGCACACATGTGACATTTGATTTAATCATTTGATTCCATCGTAAGATAGTAAGTACGTTAGTAAGTAAATGTTATTTGTAAAAAGTCTTTCTAGACCAGGGTCAAGATGGGTATGATCTATTGATCGCTTTCTTGAAATCAGCGACATCTGCCTGATTAGCGCATGTGTCAATGTCATTTTTGAAGCTGTATGACAAGCTCACAGGAAGCAAAACTGAGCACATTAGATTTTTCTAAACAGCTGCAGCCACTTCTTGATGCCACAGATGTGTTTGTGTCATTCGCACAGCAGTTGCGTCGCAGTACTGTTACATTAGAGTCGCAGTAGCATTACATTTACGAGACAGTTGCGCCGCAGTTGCACTGCAGATGCGTTGCAGTTGCGCCGCAGTGCAGCACCGTTTTGCAACGTGGTTGCCACACATTTGCAACGTGGTTGTGTCACGTCTTTTTCATATTTTCATCAACGTTGTTGCCTCACATTTCCAAGCGGCTGACTCACATTTGCAATGTGGTTGCCTAGCTCACATTTGCAACGTGGTTGTGCAACGTTTTTTTCATATTTGCGTCAACGTGGTTGCCTCACATTTGCAATGTGGTTGCCTCACATTTGCAATGTGGTTGCCTCACATTTGCAACCTGGTTGCCTCACATTTGCAACATGGTTGCCTCACATTTGCAACGTGGTTGCCTCACATTTGCAATGTGGTTGCCTCACATTTGCAACGTGGTTGCCTCACATTTGCAATGTGGTTGCCTCACATTTGCAACGTGGTTGCCTCACATTTGCAACGTGGTTGCCTCACATTTGCAACGTAGTTGCCTCACATTTGCAATGTGGTTGCCTCACATTTGCAACGTGGTTGCCTCACATTTGCAACGTGGTTGCCTAGCTCATATTTGCAACGTGGTTGTGTCATGTTTTTCTCATATTTGCGTCAATGTGGTTGCCTCACATTTGCAACGTGGTTGTGTTGCGGTTGCACATTTGCATAGTTCTTGCGTGGTGGTATCATCGTGCTTGCCTCACATTTTGACGCAGTTGTGTCAGTTTTGCGTTCCTCCATGTGTTCGTATTGCACATTTATAATATCTAAAGTTAAAAGTTAACGACTAACACAGTTTTTTTTAGATGTTTTACATTCTAGCATCATGTTGCATTTACATTTTTTTTTAAATATCATTTGGTGACATTTAAATGAATTAGCAAAACAATTCCTAGAATATTTTCTTTCAATTGAAACACTTCATGCATTGATACTACAAAACTATGCGACAAATTCTCAGTCTTTCCTCTTCTTTTTCACCTGATTAGCTGAGATGTATGGCTCACTGGTGGAGGTACTACTGCTGCAGGGGGCTGGCAGTGGACGGTGGATTCTGTCTGTTGGCAGGACAACGATAGCCGCGAGCCCGTGTGTTTTGTATGTAGTGCAGGTAACGTTTGTTTAAACATCCAGCAGCAGCAGCAGCAGCAGCAGCAGCAGCTGTGCCCTTGACTGTGAATCCTCTGTGCCTTTTATTATTTTTTTATTCCTAATCCAGGCCAAGAGGAAAAACATAATCTTATTCCTGACGAAGTTTCAATGAAAATACAGAACCTATTTATTTACTTCCAACCACGAGTTGATGTCCTTGTCGTTCTATTGATTTTCTTTAAGAAAGCCTCGTGCAATAAGCTCCTTGGGGGAGGTATGTGTCAACTTCGTGCTTTTTGATATTTAACCGATTAATTAGGTTTAAACGACATTTCCAGGGTCTGACATTTACGATTATATAAGTCAGGAGTCGTGATGAGGATCCGAGATTAAAAAAAAAACATTTTTAATTGCGAGAAAATGCATAATGATTCATAATTTTCCTTATCTTTAAGTTCTCTGCGTAAGAAAATGATTAACCACCCCGGTGGCATTTGAAAGGACGGAGAGACAATCGATGAATAAAAGGTGAAAATATAATTCCGTGATAGTTATGCAAAGCTATTCGTCGGCCTATTGTTCGCCGCAATCGCCGCCCTTCGGATTGGAAAAGTGAAGCCGCCGCGGCAAGACGAGATACCTCTGCCTCGATCCGAAGCCGTCCAGCATCTGCGTCCCGGCCAGCTCCAGGTTCCAGTCGCACATCTCCAGCAGCTTCTGACACTCGGACCGGCTCCTCAGACCCAAGCAGAACAGCTGCTCCACCTGCGGCGAGACGGGGGAAAGATATTGGACGTCTGTCAGATTAACAAGAGGAAGATGGCGGCGGCGTTCGCGGCAAACAGGGTGATAAATGGAGCCGTCGCACGCCTGGCTGTGGCTTAGTCAGGTGATCCGCAGACACTCAACACCTGCTCATAGTTATGCTGTCGATTGAGCGATGACTTCATCGCGTCGAGTCTGCCTCAGCTGTTATCTTGCACCCGAGCCCTCAAAACAAACGCTCCTGCTTCTAAATCTGTATTTGATTAACACTTCCTGTCTGACGCTGCTCTTTCTTCTCCAGGAAGATGAAGATATTCTGAGCTGAAAGGCTTTTGAATCGTCAGCCAAACTAACTAATATTAGCCGCTCTGAGTCCCTCCCGAGTCCACTTTACGTTTTTAAGCCATTTTCGTTAAATTTGATGTGTGATTTCAATAGCTAACGAAGGGCCACAGAAGATCATCTTACATGCCACAAGTGTTCTTGTGCCCTTTCTCTAAAGGAATGGCCATCCAGGAGAGGTTGGAACCATTTTTTAAGTGATTTTCATTCATTTAGAAAAAGATTCAGGATTGCTTTTGGTTAAGGTAATAGTGTGGTAGGTGATCCTCAAAACGTTGCAGGGAGGCTGACTCTAACTGCTCTATTTACGTTCTACGTTTGAACTCATCATCTAAACTTGATTAAACATCAAAATGAGATTTTCTTAAATCTGAAAATTGCCCAAAGAATAGTTTTATAGAAAAGAAATGCTGCCAAACCAACGTTCAGGTGCCAGTAGATCATGTGAACACAAAGAAAATGAGGGAAACTAAATGTATTTAAAATTGAACAATGCCAAAAAATAACTGTATTTTAAAGTGGGGAAAAAAAGACAAAGTTGGACCATGTGAACACAAAAAACTAAAAGACCAGAAAGAAATGTCAAATTTTTTAGAAAATTGTATTTTCTACAATCTAAAAGGAATGTGTTTTTTTCCCAAAATCTTTGAAACCAAAAATACAACTAAACGTGGAAAGAAAAATGGTACAAAACAATTAAAGGGATGATGGGAGAAATGTTGAAAGAAATTGGAAAATATAATTTGAAATACATTTTTAAGTCTAAAATAGAAAAGAAATTCCATAAAACCAAAATGTATGTCCCTATGGAGCATGTGAACAAAGTTTAATTAAAAATCCATTCATCTCTTTTTGAGTCGTTTCATCAATTGAGGATCAGTCTCCTTTGCAGAGGTTAATATAGTTTGAAGTATTGGTAGCAAGAGAGGAATTAATTAAAACAGAAAACTTATTTAAAGAATGGAAGGCGTCATATAATAAAAGGTCACACGGTGATATTTTATTCTTCCATAACCTTTAGTGAAAATACTTTGTCCACCCAACATAAACTCCTCTGATCATCCTTCAGGACTCTCTGGCTCAAAAGATTTTCCTTTCACATGCTTTGTTTCCCATAATTGCGTATCGTTAACATTTTAAGCCGAGTTTTGTGTTCACGAATAAAAAATAAAAACTTGGTCCACCTACTTTAAAAGACCTCGGAGCCCTGAAGTCGTCTGCCAAACACATCGTGCAGCAGATGCTCCGAGGAGGCTGCCGACAGCATCCCACTGACTTCGGGATTGTGTATTTATAGGCGGAACATCGCCATGGCAATAACCCAATTCTCCCTCAAAGGATTCCACCCAGCTTTTATGCCTCCCCCCCGCGTGAAATGATTTTTATGAAGTCAAGAATTACACTTGTAATCCTTCGGAGGTGTTCGATGTACATAAAAAGCTTTACAAGTCTTGGAGCGCGACCCGGAATGAGTCGGATCTCGGAGGAGCAGGAAAACCAGATTACTTCTCAGAGTCTCTAGAATAAATGTTTAATAAGGAACCCTTTGATGCAGTGGAACTATTATACATGAGTCAACACGGTATTAAAACCCTGAGCACTTGTTGATACCACGAGTGGAGGGATCGTCCAGATTTACTTATTTAAAAGAAGAATTTAGGAGACAAGCGAGTGAAAACTTGTATTTTCTGAAGATTTATTGTCTTCATAAACATGTTAAAACCCAAAAATTGAGGTGAAGGTAAAATAAACTTTTTTAATTGCACATTTCAGTCGAAAAACTCTTCTACCATTTGTAGCCTTTCCGAATTTTCCCAGAAACTTCTTTCTAAACGTCCTTCTCCAACTCAAACTAACCACCCAGTCGCTCCCTTCCTCCTCATTTCTATCTTTACTACATTCATGAATAAGTAGTTTTTCGCTAGTAATGTCAGTCATAATGTCAACCGTTACCAAAATCCTCTGTTTTCAACTCAAATCTCCTGAGGGATTGATTTGTGAAAGAAGGTCCAGCTAGTGGTCAAATCATTAAGCACTGGTGTATTGAACCGTCTCCCCTCGCTCCCCTTTTGAAAGGTTGGTACAAAAGGCGTATCGGACTAACAAGGACATTTCCGTTGTGAAGTTATTTTTAGGTTAATGCGTTGATAAGTCTCCTGTTTCCATGTCAACTCTACGTCGCTCTGAGTTGACGCAGGAGCTGGATCTTGAGTTGAATGACCCGGATGTACTTCCTAGTCACTCCTAATGGCAACATGAGGATCTTCAACTCTGACTGGGAAAATAGTTTGGACACCCCTGCTCTAAATCATACACCATGTATATCTATAAAAGGGACTCTAAATGGTTTGGTCTCTGTCTGGACTCATTTTTTTCTCCTCCCTTACTAAAGTAGGTCAAATATTACGCAAGTTCCAACCTTTCCAAAGTCTAAAGAAATACTAACCTAAATTTCATGGCTTTTGGATTTAACATTTATAGTTGTAATGTAATTAAAATATAATCTTTTTTCTCGTTTTTGTATCTTATAAAAAATCCCGGGCAATGCAGGGTACTTCAGATAATAGTCCTATGAAGCTTCACTTTCACTCTAACTGCTACTTTTCCTTCACATTGTTCCGCCCTGTCTGTATTCTCCTCTTCACTTCCCAACCGTTCAATACCATACACAAGCGTATACCTGGGCTGTGTTGTCTTTAAAGGAACCTCTTTGTTCTGGGATCAGAAAGAGACTTTAAAATATGTGTTCTACATGCATCCTACCATTCCATAGGTAGAAGATTGAATAATTTGCTTTGGCTCCCCCAGTGTTGGAGCAGCATAATTGCAATTTCCTGTACAATCCATCTTACAACATCTTATAGAAAACTGGACTAAGAATCATCCTTGATTTCAAGACGGTAAGGAAGTTCTCCTCTTCTCTAAACATCCAGAAAACGATGTTGAAAACATTCCACTATTAACCGATGATTTCTCTAATTATTAGAATAAACTTTATTCATCATTACTGCTCAACAGCGTGACGGCGTCTCACTCACCTTCAGGTAATGAACGGCTTTGTCAGTATTCCAGTTGTGGTTGTGGAGGGCGGCTTGGCATTCCTCTATTGTCACCCCGTGAACGGCCTCCTGCACCTGCAGCGCATGACAAACCGTCGGAAAATTGCGATTCCTCACGTGAAGTCATCACAATCATAAATACAGATTTGTTTCGGACGGCCTTCAACGTCTCGCTGTTATGCATTTGTTTTCAAAAAGTGTTTGCAATTTGTCTGAGAGGTTCATGACTAGATTATATTTTTCCTTGCAAATAATTATACTTTGAGGGGAAACAACAGTTTTAAATAGTATTTAACAACATTTTCCTTTACAAGTTTAATATAATCATATTCACATCAATGTTTAATTTCCCAAAAGTTCAAAATGTGGATCCTAATGTCATTTTTTTTTTTTCTTTAATTCAACTAACTGACTGTATTTATATACATTTATGTACGTGAAATCCTTCTGGCAAGGCCAACAAAAGTGTTAGAGATGTAATTAAGAAGTAGCTTCTAATCGTTTCAGCTGAGGATCGACTACAAAACGTGGCAGATCAATGAACAGCCATCGGTGAGTCAAACTCCAGATCAATCGGCTTCAGTTACTGTGAAGGAACCGATCACACTCTGGTTTCTCGTCTTCTGAGCTCAATAGTCAATTCTTAAAAAAAAATTGATTCGGCTCCTATTGACAGAGAAATGGTGAGGGAATAATGATTTAAAGACGGGAACAAACAATTACGGCTGTTGTTCAAATGTCGTTGATAATGAATCAATTTTTCATTATGCGTTTTTCTGCCAATGAGAAGTTGAGACTTTACGTCTGCTGCCACCTAGTGGTTAGAGTTCGGTCATCCTAAATTAATTTATATTACAGTTCAATTAGTCCGAATTAGACCTGGTCAAAGTGCGGCCCTTTTACTGTATTACTCTGAGCCACAAATGGTCAAGCCTTTATTTTGTGTTTTATGGTAAGATCAAATAAACTTATAAAGTTATTTTTTTATTTTCCCCCTTTTATGTGAAACTTTCTTATCCTTCAAAATAAATTCAAAGGGAATTAAAGGTTTTGTGCTTTGTATTAGATACAATATATTCTTAAAATTATATATATATCAAAATAAAAGGCAGGAATATCAGCAAAAGGCTTCTACAGCAGCTACAAAATTACTACTATTTTTTATTAGAAATCGTATCAGTAAGTAAGTAAGTAAGTCATTTTTATTTATAGAGCGCTTTTCCAGACCAGGGTCACAAAGCGCTTAAACAATATTCAATATAGTAAGTATATACTTAAAAGATCAAGATAAAACTGATAACACAACAGGAGTTCCAGAAAATCAAGGAAAAGCCTGAACAAATAAAAACGTCTTAAGATGTTTCTTAAAGGAGTCGGTAGATCCATCAAGCGCAAAGAGAGAGGAAGATCTTTCCAAAGGCAGGAATATCAGCAAAAGACTTCTACAGCGGCTACAAAACGACTATTATTTATCATTAGAAATCGTATCAGGGTATCTTTTTGATCATTATTTCATTATCATGCATTTTCACATACTGTATAACGACAATAAAGAGTCTCTGATCTGCTGTATAAAAGGTTGTGAGTGAGGTCTTACCATTCTGACCCGGTCCACAGGGGTTCCTCCTTCCGTCCTGGTACAAGTAGCAGCGCCCACTGGTGGCGTTTGCCCGTCTAACGAAACGCAAGATTGACCGCCCTTCGTCCCCGACCGTGACCCGCCCAGACTGCTGTTATTATTGGAGGAGAAATTAGCCTTGAGTTCGCTCTGTTGCACGTGTCCCTGGAGGGTCTGGCTGCTGACCACCATGGGTCTGACCGTGGCCGTGTTTGCCTGCCGCCTGCCGTCCTCGGCGCCGCCGTGGAGGTTCTCCGCTTCCCTGAAGAAGCGATCATAGCGGTCAAGGTACGGCGGTCGCTCGGGCAGGAGGTAATAGTGCGTGTTACTGACTTTACGTCCGTCGCGGACGATGGGGAGGATGCAGGGGCCCTTGTTGGCGAGGTCTTTCCCTTGGACTAGTTTGGGAGCAGCATACTTTGGGTCGGCGCAGAAACTGTGTGTGGTGGGCATCGGTTTCCCCGGCGAGGTGGAGAGGTAGGAGTGTGTCTGGGGGCAGGAGGTCAGAGGAACTTGCATGGCGCTGGGGCTGACGGAGTATAGTTTTGGTTGGCCAGCGACTAGACCCATGGGACTGGGAGTTCTGGAGTTCGGTTGAGACAGAGGGTCTCTGGGAGGTATCTGGGGCGGGCGGTCCGGTTCGCCGACTGAAAGATCTTCTGGTGTTGGGGACAGAGAGAGGTCACGTGACCAACGAGCAGAGGAGTAATCCCCCTTTTTCATGGGACGAGGGGGGATGGGCACCCGGGGAGGAATCTGAGGTTTGTCCTCAGCGGAGTAGGTCTGTCCGTCCGGGGTCTGGTGAGGAGACCCTGAGCGGCTGAGGGCGGCAGGCACATTGAGACGCCTCATGCACTCCTGCTGGAGCTCCTGGAAGATCTCCGCCGACTGGGAGAAAGAGGTAGATGGGGCGTGACTCTGCTTGTTGGGAAGAAACAGGTTGTCCTCCAAACCCGGAGCTCTGGAGACGTGGCTCACGACCTCCAGGCTGTGGTGGTCCTCGGAGGGATCTCGTGATTCTTCCTCTTGAGGTTGTTCCAAGCTGTTGATGGACGTCACCTTATGGGACACAGAGTTCAAATGTTAGTCACTATGGACTCAATGTTAGTTCACTTAAACTCCACTCAGCAGGAAGATGTCTTTTTCAAGGACAAACACTGATGCCAGGGTGACACCTACTGGCCGGTGAATGACATATAAAATGTTGTTTTATAGCAACATTTTTAACTCTAAATTATTATTTGGTTGAATTTAGACCCATTAACACAAAATACGGTACGCAAAGAAAAACAACAATGAGTTATTTTATCAAATTGCCAAAATGTATAAAATACATTTTAAAAGGCCACACTTTTTTTTTTAAATAAAAATAAATTTATAATAATTGTAATTAGCATAATTACACGGAGCCCCAACATTTATTTTTTTTACCCTGTCATGTCTGGGTCTCTGTATTAATAAGGGTTTAACTAATTTGTTAGTTAACCTTAAATTTCAACCTTTCAATATACAGATTATTGAATAAAAACAAATTCACCATTTCTTTAAAGAATCTATTAAATTGAATTATTCAATAAAAATAATGGAAACCAAATAAATAAAAACATTATAGATTTAAATTATATAATTTAAGATAAAGCAAAACATTTCAATACATCAATTATTGATTTAGATTATTTAATAAGACGCTCTGCATTTAAATATATAAATTATTGATTTAAATTCAACATTTCAATACATCAATTATTGATTTAGATTATTTAATAAGACGCTCTGCATTTAAATATATAAATTATTGATTTAAATTCAACATTTCAATACATCAATTATTGATTTAGATTATTTAATAAGACGCTCTGCATTTAAATATATAAATTATTGATTTCAATTCAACATTTCAATACATCAATTATTGATTTAGATTATTTAATAAGACGCTCTGCATTTAAATATATAAATTATTGATTTCAATTCAACATTTCAATACATAAATGATTGAATTCAATGATTCAATAAAATAAATCAACATTTCAGTATTTAAATTATTGATTTCAATTCAACATTTCAATACATAAATGATTGAATTCAATGATTCAATAAAATAAATCAACATATCTATATTTAAATTATTGATTTAAATTATGAATTAAAAACATATTAAACCTTTAAATACCGAATAATTAAATGCTTTAAAAAATTTCATTGATCGGATGTTTGATTGAGTTTCTCACCTCTAAATCATCTTCATCCTGGGCGACGTCATCGTAGGCTGGAGGTGGAGGCAGAGGTCGGGCGTCCCAGTCCACCACTGGCGTTGGGTGAAGAGGACGAGGCAGAGACCTCGATGGACTCTGAGGTGGCGTCCGGTCCAAGATATTTTCACCTCCCAGCGCCAACTTTGCCAGTAGAGGAATCGGGATCTGGACCACTGGGGAGGGGGACGGATCGGGGGCCGGGGGGGGCTCCTCCCCAAAGTCTATGAGGGACACTTCGACGCCGGGGTGGTTGACGGTTCTGCCGTTTCCCTGCTTGGAAGCAGAAACCCAGGCGGCAGGTTTAAGTTTCAGACCTTTGACTGAACAGGTTTTCCTCAGAGCTGATCTTTTCAGTCCCGCCGAGTTCAGATCCTCGTCTTCGTTCACTGGATCATAGGTCGGCTCTGGAATTACAAACGCAGGTGATCAAAATTCTTGGATGACATAGAAAATCAGAAAAAAAAGCATCTAAAGAGGTTTAAAACACGAATGAAATGACAACTGAAATCACGGCAAACACGATCAATCACAGGATGTACCTTTGAGCAGCGGAGCTAGGAGGGAACAGAGGGGACAGGAGCAATGTGTGAGGAGCTGCTGAGAGAAACCACACTTACTCTTGAACAAGACGGCCGGCTGAGGAGGTCGGGGGGGAGGCTCCTCTGGAAATTAAGATTTCAAATATTGCCAACGACAGCGGAAAAAAAAAGGAGAAAAGAGGAAAGAAAACAATCGATAAGAAATATTAGCAAAAGTCATTATGGGGTTGAATTTGGACGTGTTAAAGCGAAAAATGGAAAGAATAGAAATACAAATAATTGGGGCAAATGGAGTATTCGTTGTTATACAGTCAGAGAGTTTTTTAATAATGACACATGGAGGGAATTATTATCATGAAATTATTATTGACTCACTTTTGGCTCGTCCAGGCAGCAGCGTGGGCCGAGAAGAGTCTACGCTCAGCACGTCAGGAGGGTCCATAGGATTCCCGAGGTACAGTCTAAGAGGAAATGTATATCAAAAATCTTATATCCCCTGATGTATGAAGTGTGTGATTCTTACTCGTCGATCCTGTCGGGGTAGCCCCAGCACCGGTGAGGGTTACTGTCGCCGTGGCCCGTGTGGATGAAGCTGTTCTTCAGCGGCCGGCTGATGTCGTGAGCCGACAGACCCGCGACGGAGGTCACCACGTTCCTGGGAAACTGCCCGACCTTGAGGGTGCGCTTGTTTTGACCTCGCCACCAGAAGTTCTCCGCCCTGAAAGGTAGAAGCAGCCGTTGATATCGCAAGTCGATCGTTTTAACATTTTTGAGACTCACCTGCCCTCGATTATAGTGATGACGTCATTGAGTTGGATCAGAAGTTTGTCGGGCTCGTTGAAGTCTTGCAGAGCGCTCATGTCAGTCGGCATCGTCTTAAGACACATACAGTAAGAATCAGAATCAGCTTTATTCGTCAATTAAATGTTGACCATATACACATCATTCAGTGTTTTTTTTCAAACAGGAGATAGAATCGAAATAATTCGAAAAAAATATATTTTAAAACATGGAAAGTAGAACAAAAACTTCTTTTTTTTAATAATATACGAGTCTTCTATTAGGATGAATAAAAAAACACAAAAGCTAAGATAGTAAATACTGCGTCATATTGAGTATGATATTTAATTTGAAAATTTAAAGTGCCACTATCAGCGTCTATATAACCAAAATAAAATAAAAAAACATGGCCATGTGTCAAAAAACTATTCCTTTATTCTTCCCTCATTGGGAAAAATGTAATCGTCTGAAGCGAAAGTTAATAGGAAAAAAGATTAATAAACAATAACAGAATTGTAATAAATATAATAATGCTGAATATACCAACAACCAAAATAAAACAAACGGAGAATGAGTGCAACAATAATAAATGCTAATGATGCTATTGCTAAAAAACATTATTTTCGGAACCTGTATAAGAATTTTGTAAAAAGGAAGAATTGCCTCAATACTTGAGCAACATAAAAAAAATAATTTAGTTCATTGATTTTTTTATTTCTTATATTTTTTGCATACCATTTTCCAAAAAGGTGTATATATTGTACAACGTCCGAAAGAGGGCAGTGAAGCATCTTTGTCAAGACATAAGACACAAAAAAAAAACTAAAAAGAAAGAAACGATGTTTAAAATCTCAAGGTACTTTTTTATATTTTCTTATATATATTAAAGGCGTTATCATTCCTCACGAAAATAACAGGGAAAAAAACCTCCCTATTGTTGGGTTTTAGGGACTAGAGATATAAAAAAAAAGCTAGTTTCCACAGGATCTTTGACCTCATAAGGGCCACATCAATACAGTCCAAGGGCCGTGTGTGGCCCCCGGGAGCAGGTCTTTATAAAGTATAAAAAAGTAAAAACTTGCAAACCTCCAACAGAAATTCCCTTAAGGCGACAAACGTGGGCCTGTCGTCTGCCTTCTGAGCCCAGCACTGCAGCATGACGTCGTAGATGTCCTGAGCACAGTCGTCGGGTTTGGACAGACGTTCACCTTCTTTATCGATCTTGTGCAGGATCTGAAAAAGCAACAGATGGGTCAGTAAGATCAACATGAAGTCCTTTTTCTTCTTCTATACCTGACTCCCATTCAGGCCCAACCAAGGCTCCTGGCCGTGAGTAAACATCTCCCACAGAGTGACTCCAAACATCCAGGTGTCTGTGGCATGAGAGAACGTTCTGGTCTTCAAACTCTCAGGGGCACACCTGCACAAACAAACACCTGGTCAGAAAGATCTAAGACAACTTTAACAAACAACTACAAATTGTGTTTTTGAAGGATTAGATGTATTATCAAGTATAATACCAACTGCTCATAAGTATTTGCACTGAAACAAATATTAATATAATAAAGATGTTTATGGAAGCTGAATAACGTATTCACTCACCAGGCGAATGGAACCTTGCGGTGCTCCTGCATGACGTAGTGTTCGTGGTTGTTCGGCAGCGCCCTCATGAGGCCGAAGTCTCCAATTTTTATTCTGTGCACTGAAGCGAGCAGAATGTTTCTGCCAGGACACACAAAAAAAATATTAGTTACGCATAATCTTAAAGTGGGTCATGAAGATTAACAGTTCTGATAGTCAAATACTTGAAAGTGTAATATTAAGTTTTCAGGTTAAAAACCCTGGTACTATTATTCAGATAAAATTACGTCTAAGTGAAATTTAAAAAAAGCTTAATCTTTAATAAATATTAAAATAATTATTTGTTCAATGATATACAAACTTTTTTTTCCAGTCATTTAGACTCTTGTTCTTTACAGCAGGAGTCCCCAAACGATTTAATAATAATAATTCATTTTATTTTGAGGAGCCTTTCTTAACACTGAAACACTCAGGCACAAAAACACAATTAAAATATTAAGACGCATAAAAACATAATTGTAACACAGTGAGAAGGTGCAATAAAAAGATTTAAATTATGTGTAATATGTTTTAAGATGTGATTTATGGGTAAATGAGTCCATGTTTCGGAGTTCAGGTGGCAGTGAGTTCCAAAGACACCATTGTAAACATATTTTGAGGGCAGAATAACCAAAAATATGGGAGCTTCAACTTTTTGCGACTATCCTGATCAGTGTCTTTGTGGTGTTTTAAATAAAGTTAACCATTTTATTTATAATACTACAATATGTATTTACATTTGTTATTCAAGCTTAAAAAATTTCAAAGGTTATTTAGATTTTTTTTTTTTAAAGAAACTTAAAGAAAACATTCTATGGAATCAGCTAACTTATGAGTAAGTAGTTAAAACATACTAAAAGTTTAATACACACTAATCCAATCAAAGCTTTTAAGATGTTCTTTGCCTAAATTTGACCTGAACATCTTTAAAAGCAATAATATCCAAAGCTGGAGTTGCTACGCCTTGAGATTAAGAATAAGCTTTAAAATCCACATTTTCAGTAGAATGGCGAGTTTAAATGTATCCGTTTATACCAGCCAAACTTCAAACATTAAAAAAGGCAAACTTTAGGCCCATAACTTTAATCCGTTTATATTTAAATGTGATGCAATACCATAAAAGGGTTTTAAAGGCTCTCCTGTAGAACCCAGAGAGCCGATGTTTTAATTCAAGTGAGAAAGACCTAAAACAACCTCATACAAGTGGCCAAACAGTGAGTCACTTGTACTCAGTTGCCGAGCGATGGGCTATAAATGTATGGGTGGAGGAGAAGTGAAGAGGCAAAAGCGATATAAATAATTCAAGCGGCTGGTACTGAGCAAATTAAGTGAAGGCACTATAACAATAGTGACAAGATACCTGGCCGCCAGGTCTCTGTGGATGAACCTCCTCTGCTCCAGGTAGGCCATGCCACAGGCCACCTGCACCGCATACTGGCACAAGGTGTGGATCAGAACTGGTCCTTGTGGCCGAACACATCGTAACCTCTCCAGCAGGGAACCCAAGGGAGCCAACTCCGTCACCTTCGGGACAACAATCGAGGATAAGAGGAGAACAAGAACCCAAACGGAACCATTGAGTAAATTAATGAGCGCAAACTATCGAGGACAACTTATTTTTGGTTCTTTCCCGTCTTACATTCTCCACAGTTTCCTGAGACCTCCTGCTTTTACACAAAGGCCCATTGAGCATAGGTTTGTGCTTGTGTTACGGGTGTGACTTTATTTGTCCCGAAGTTCTGACATCATGTCTCAGTGCATACAGGAAATGATCCGAAAAGAGAGAGAAAAAATAGCAGCTCATAAACCTGCCAGGGTGTCAGTGACAAGACCCACATGACTCCACATATTTCGTACACAGTCTTTTTCTACTCATCCAGGCTCCTAACTTGTATAATACGAATATTTTTTTTTTGGACAAAAAGTATAATATAAATAATATGCTCAACATATATATGTTTAACAGTACATTGTGTAAATGGGAAGAAAAAAAAAGAAGAAAATTACTTAAATGGGTTGAATATGGTGATAAAAAAATTGACTTTTAATATCAAGCGGAATGTCCAGGTATTTATTAAATTCCAGTTCCTAAACTTACACTATATGGATTCATGCATGTATTTTATCTCACACTTAATGGAATAGTTCACCTAAACTTTAAATTAATCTTCTACTCATCCTCATGTCGACTAAGTGTAGGGATTTCTTTTTAGAATAAACTGTTCTTTTTTAGAGTTATAGACAAAATGTAAGTCAGTTTTTAACTTAGAAACTGATGCTCAGTTGTCTTTGTCTTCATCTTCGTCCAAAAAGACATTTAAAAACATCCAAATACTTCCATACAGCTCGTCTGTAACGTCCCTTTTGTATTGAGGCTTCCTCATGAATGTTTTCGAAAAGAAAATTCAATATGTCTATATTTTAAAGTTGTTTGTAGCAGAAGTTTCTCAGTCTCTCAGTTCCTGCTTGACGTCTTTCCTCATTAAGACACATTGCCAAGTGTGCGCACACATAAGATTTAGGCTGCTAGCCTAAAAATAACTTTAAATTAAGACTTGTTTAATTTTTACCAGAGCAATTTATTTTGTCGAGTCTTCAATACAAGATGGACTTTATAGACGAGCACCACGCAGATACATGGAGGTGTTTCATTTTTGGACGAAGATGAAGCTTGCCTAGCAGCTAGCCTAGCAACGTCTGCTAAAAACTAACTTGAAATATAGACTTGTTTAAAAAGAAATTACGGAACAATTCAATACAAGATGGACGTTGAAGATGATCAGAATGGAGGTATTTGGATGTTTTAAGTGTCTTTTTGGATGCTAAAGACAACTGAGCTCCAGTCACTACATTGATATATGTATATATGATATATTGCTTATAACTCTAAAAAAGAAGTGATAACTCCAATATATCCAAACCATTAGTCAACATGACAGAGAGTAGAAAATGAGTGAAGCTTGAATTTTGGGAGAATTATCGCTTTAAACTTGAGGAACAATAATGTCCAATCATCTTTTCAAATAAAAAACATTTCTTTCTAATTTGTTTAAAGTCCAAGTCTAAACTTCTAAACCAACTCTTTGTCCCACTCCCTCTCATTGAACACAATCACACATCATCCAAACTCCTTCTGCTTTCTGGAACAGATTGCGTTATTAACCATTTTAAAAATAGTATATATTGTCCAGGAGTTATTGTACTGATGCTCAAACGTAACTCTTGACGCAGGTGAAACCGGTCTGTGTTTAGGTGGGAGCTACTGAAACACTTGGCAGTTTATGAGCACAGGATCATCAATGGAAGGGTTTATACGTTTGTGAATTCATTGCTATGTGAATGAGTGTGTCCACTACCATCTTCATGGGGTGTGTGAGCACCACACCGTAGAGGCGAATGAGATTCTGATGGTCCAGGGAATGCATGGCGTTAACCTCACAGGTGAAGTCTTCCAAAGCGTCCGGCTGGTTGAGCACATCCGTCTTCAGACACTTGACGGCCACGTTGAGCTGGAAAGAAGAAAAAAAAATACCATTAATATTTGACTTAAATCCATCATTCAGACATCTCACTCACCACTGTGCCAGCAGGCGTCAACCACTCCCCTCGCTTCACCACGCCAAAAGATCCGTCCCCGAGTTTCTCCAGCAGAGTCAGGTCCTTCTCCGGGATGAGGCAGGTCAGAGCTTGCTGCTGGCCGTCCACGGGTGAGCACCCGCCGCTCTGCGAGGTCATGACCTCCTCGCCGAGACCGAGGGGAGCGGTGGGAGACAGCTTACGGAAGGACGCCGCCGACTGACCCTGATGAGGGAAGTCATTTTCATCGGGACGTTTGCCACTGAACACCTTAGGGAGACAAGAACAAGGACGAATGTTTCAGTCAGACAGGATGAATTAAGAAAAAGGCTGGAAAAAAAAGCTTTTACACAATAAGAGGAGGTAGAATTTTAGGAAATGTGATCATGACTGCGTGTTTTTGAGTGTTTTTGAGCAGCTGCGAACTTCAGATTGCGAGTCAGCTGCTAGGTATATACAAAAGCACACACACAGACAGAGACACACACATGGCTTGTCAGCGAGAGACA
Source organism: Callionymus lyra (assembly GCF_982586985.1). NCBI lineage: Eukaryota > Metazoa > Chordata > Actinopteri > Syngnathiformes > Callionymidae > Callionymus > Callionymus lyra. The sequence continues at coordinate 6,743,797 of NC_141833.1, forward strand.
CAAAAAAGGTCCTGACAGAATCAATCAGCAGATAGGAAGTTCTCATTTAGTGCGACTATTAAATTAGGCGACCTGCATACTTTCTGTGTTTTCCATTCCACTCAGTTTTATCTCCAACACCACAAACACCTCGTCCCGAGAATTGTACTTTGTTATTTTAAAGATTATGTAAGTAAAATGGTTAAAAAAAAAAAAGTACTCTTCTATCTCTTATGTTTTTTATCAAAAAAGAATTGATATATATTTTAAATCAACGTTTATTTCTAGCTATTATTCTTAAATTGACAATAACTAGAATCTCTATAAACTTAACCCGAACTTTATTTATTTTCAGTCGGGACAGAGGTCTCCTCATCCTCCTGACCATCACCACAAAACACTTTAGAGTATATTCAACAATTTATTTTAAGATTTTACTTTCTTGGTCCGTGTACAGTTTCATCTGTGAAATGCACTATTGTAGCATAAGAAATAGAATGTTACAGGAAAGCATAAAGAAAAGTGAGACTGGGGTACACTTACTACCTAATAAAGTGCTTAATAATCATAATTCCTATAAAAAATATATAATAAAAGCAACATTTTAATAGATTCAAGCGGATTTAATCACACGTTCTTATGGTTATTCCCAAAAGGGGTGAAGAGGGACTGAAAGAGGAGTTTAAATGCAAACAATAATAACCTTTATATCTAGTACAAAATGTCTAACCCTTATTTGACTAACCCTTGAGTATGTCAGAGTCCAAAAACAAATGTGTTTGACGTATCCCTTGTGTGGCCTCTGGGTCAATCTTTTTTTAGACCTACGGGTCACCTTGACCCTGAGATAACACAAGGGTTGAAAGAGCTATAGGCTACATCATATACACATGATGTAAACTCCTGCACTAGTTAAGTATTTGAGTCGTTCCAAAATTCCACAGTGAAGTAATTATTGGGTGACAAACAAAGCTCAGTAGCCAGTAATGGTGTCGTAGCTCCAAAGAGGGGTGTCAATAAACCCCTGGTGTGGGACATATTTAACACTCCAAATATAAACAGTAGCAGTCAGTGTGTGGTTTCACATGCACGGCGGACCAGACATGACATAATGCCACAGACCTTTAAAAAAAAAAAACATGTCTGTCGCTGCTCTGTGTACTAATAGGTGTTCTTGGCTGAGTGGATTGCAAATAGAGGGGCTGGACATTCTTAATATTCTGGTGCTGGCAGACGGGGACACCTTCACACACACACCTTTGAAAGCACACACTCTCGGTCGGAAGGAAACTGATTACAGTGGCTGTAAATAAAGCTGGAGGTAGAAGCAGACGGCAAGTAATTATAGACAGTATTTTGACTATACTTGCGATTTTGTTTGCCACCGAGTCCTGTGACTGGACCATTGTCTGGACATTCGCTCATAGAAATGTACAGTTTATTTTTATTAACAACAAATAAATAAAGTAAGTAAACAAGTATTTTAAGCTTTACAGTTTGGTTTAATTAACTTGGAAGGAAAGTATTTTTGTTGTTTATTTACATGTTAAACGACAGACAACAGTGACATAAAAACAACTATGGGAAATGGAAAATAAGGAAAGTACGCCATTACGCAAATTCGTTTTTATGATATATAACTTTTTATTTTAAAAACTAGCTGATATAACCATGTTGTCGGGCTGTTTTTTTATACCAAGACATCTTAGGCTGGTATTTCTGACGAGATGTATGCATTAATATATGTACGTCTAATTAGAACAATCATAGGGGTCTTTAGCTACCATTTCCAGTTACAAAAGTAGTAGAAATTCTGGATTTTTTTTTCTCAATTATTTAATATATAAAAGTTATAAATTCATCAATATTGAATGTATTTGTACAGCCATAGGGGCCACAGTGAAATAAATCATAAATAGGTGAAGATTGTGATTCATTTAAAATTTAATGAATCCCTTAGAAAAGCCAAGTTAAAGGAGGCGGACACCCTGAAAAATGTAGGTATTCTCAATAAACCTTTGTATTTTTTTTTTAACTGTGGGAGGAAACCGGAGTGCCCAACACAAACACAGGGAAGAGATACAAGCTGCAGTTTATTACAAAGATAAATGCAAATGTATATTATTATTTATTTTATTTAATTTTCCTTGTTCCGAGCCTCACCTTGCTCATCCAGGACTTGCGCTTGCACATGGCTTTCCTCCTTTTCACCGCCTCCCAGAGTCGTCTCTGCCCTGAAGACGGAAGACGAAACTCGGGTTAAAATAAGAGAAGAACAACGTCGCCGTGACGAAGTCTCACCCGGTCGCCCCATGCCGATCTTCTCCAGGTCTTCGTTCTTGACGTAGTCGAAGTGAGACAGGCGCGTGACGTTGAGGTCGTCTCTGATTCGCAGGAGGTACTGCTGCAGCTGCACCTCCATCAACAGCTCCAGCAGCCATTCTGTGCCCTCCTCGCACTGCATGCTGCTGCTGCCCAGCTTCTGCAACAAGAACCGGTCCAAGGTAAGTGACACAAAAGTCACAACATTTCTCTCTGAGATTTGCTCAGAAATGTAACGGAGCATCTGGTTATTGGATTGCTGGTTGAAGCGGAGGCTCATGAGTACCCGAGGGTCAGCGATACAGTTTGAAGGATCTAAGCATCGAGGTACCGCAGCTCCAGTTGCTCAGAAATGTTGAACACGTGTGGATTCGCAATTCGAGCTTATCAGTTGGATTATACAAACCATGCCGTCCACTGGCTTTCCTTCCTGGCCGGGACCACTTAAAACTCCACTTACGCTCGAGAGGTTTTCCGTGTGATGCTACTATATCAAATGTTAGTACATAAGTGTCAGATATACCAACTATATTTTCTGAAACTTGAGAAGAAAATCAGGGGGGAAAAAAAAAAGATGTCTTTAATGTGCACTGACTGACAGGAGGACCTTTGCGGTTACAGCCGGGGGTCACGGGGGTCTTTCTACGACATCATAATGAGAAACTTCCTGTGTCGGCTAAGAGAAGGTTAGAAAGGCTGTGATGAATGTCATAGAGGTCACGGTCTCTACTAAATAGGCAGGAAGTTCACTTCCTGCTGCTTTATAGCTTTGACTATGACGAAAGGTACATGCTTTTTATCGTTTCAACTGAGACAGACACTATCCTGTGATCTTAATAATTAAAAAACATGAATGGATTAACCTTTTTTGGTTTGTTTCACAAACAGGTTAAGATGTTAGAAATGGAGCATATTTTGAATTGATAAAAATCATAATTTAACAAACTCTAAAAGGTGTGCTCTACTTGAAGCATAATAATAGTCATTTTATTTCAATTCAAATTAAATAAGCTTTGGCTTTTTATATATTTGCCGAGTTTTTTTTAACCATTGTTCAACAACTAATTACACATAAAAGAGATTAAAAGTATTAGAGTATGTTAGAACTGTGTGCACATGTCTCAGAGCTTCTGCTCATCTGTACCCCTTGTGGACGGGTGACTTGTCCAGGGGGCCCCCCTACATATCGCACCGTGTAACCAGGTCTTACCACTGGTGACCCCACTCAGGAAATAAGCCGAGGATAGTGAATGAATGAATACCACAAACTTTCTCAAGTATATCACTAAAAATGTCAAAATTGTCAAAAAAGTGCGACCCTGGGGCCAAGTATTACACAGATACAACACTGTAGTCCATGTGTACTGTCAACACCTTCCAGTGTTGTTTATAACAACAACAAATAAATTAAAAATATAAATAAATGCATAAAAATAAATCTAAATGAATGCAAAAACAAATGAATAAAATTATCTAAAAATAGAACTTGTACTTATAATTCAACCAGAAAATTGAAAATAAATAAAATTCCTAAATTTGTAAGGAAACTTTTTTTCAACTAAACAAAATGAGATAACTTTATATGGTTTGGCCACCCTGGTTAAAATACTCATCACTGGTTTAACTTAAAGATTACTGAAAGTAAATTGATGATGATAACAGGAAAGGGATCAGATTTTAAAATATTGGTGCTGTTCTAAATTGCCATCTGGATCCATTACTATTTTGAAGGAATCATCCACTTCTATGCTGCTATGATGTTCTGTACAATGTGTTCTCCCTACACAAGGAGACTTTCCTGGTATTATTGACGTCAACATTTCATCACCAACATGGCAGATCTCGCAGCAGGAAACGTAACGGTGGCAAACCAAATTATATAGTGAGGTTACCTTATTGTCATTACCAGGGCTTTAACCTTAACTTAACTCCATAATACATATGAAAATATAGCGTTTTATTTGTGCAGCAAATGAAGGATGGTCTATAGTTTCTCTGAAAGCTCCTTTCTTTGGTCAGACAAACAACTCATAATAAGCAGCTGCAAGCATAAAACTCTGGTCAACAGATGGTTTTAACCTCCAATCCACAGGAGGAAAAAAAAGAAGAAAAAAAGTAAATTTCCCATCTTAAAATAACAACAAATCTCTACTCGGTTTGACTTTTCTGCAAAACTAGTACACCATGTTTCCTGTGGAGGTAACAAGTGTGTGTCACTTCACTGAACAGTGCCAAAGACGTGCAGAGCTTCCTCGTAAAACTCTTCACACGTCAGGACGATATTTGGAGCGTCGGTCATCGAAATCAAGTTCAGGAGAAGACGGATGGATTCAATCTCAGTTTGGTCGAGTGGTTGAGAATATTGGTAGAGTTATGAGGAGTCTGAAGAACATAACATTGCATATAACCTTTGTTGGTTAACCATCAAAAGATATTCTTAAATATGAAATGTAATCCGTTGTCGTTTAGCTTGTGCATAGATCAGGTCAGAGGTGGATGAATCAATTCCCTAAAATTGGGGTTTGTTAAGCAAAAAGATAAAAAAGAAAATAAAAACATGCAAGTAACAAGAAAAAAACTGATAAAATAATAATTAAATTATTATATTATTTATTATTAAAATATCTTACAGGTTGCCCAGGTAGATTTTGATATTGATTTTCTAGCATTTTATTAAAAGATTTGCTTTATTTGTTTAAAGGAGAAAAACACTACTACCAAAAGTACTACCAAATATATATATTTTAAATCAATGAATATGACTGAGGAAGTGATCATGAAGTCAGTTGTCAGGAACATGACTACAGGATTATTATTTAACTCAACTTTATTTTCTATGATTTTCAATCAGGGCCGCATTGATACACTATATGGGGCCACGTTTGGCCCTCAGACTTTCCCATGTCAAGTCCTAAAAGTTTACTGAAGAACAGGTGTTTTTTTTGGAAAGGTATTTGGCGTTCCACTATGAAAAAAAAGTTAAGTCTTTTTTTTTTAAAAAACAGTAATTTCATGGCATTTTTCATGTGGTAAAGGGCCGCCGCGGACGGCTCTTAGCCAACATGCATTAAAACCAGTTTTACAAAAACATCCTGTTTTTAACAACAACAAAGTTCCCAAAGGAAAGGGAACGAGCGCAGCTGCAGCAACAAAACAAGACTCAAATCACAACCATATTTCTCAAGTGCACGAGAAGAATCTCTGGCGACTTACTCGATATACGTGAAAGTGTGCCAGGAAGGGGAACGTCTTTTTTAACTTGTCAAAGCGTCTCATCCTTAAATCCTTCGTTTGGTTGAGTGGAGGCATCAAAATTTAAGAGGAACCATTCGTCCTTCAAATAATAATAATAAAAAAAAAAGGTTTATTTGCAAGATAAGACGCACAGCCTCCCCAGGTCTGCAGCCCGAGAGGAAAAGGAAAAACTTCCAGCAATCCGAGCAAATCTACAGCATTCCATGACGGGGCAATCCTCTTGTAAGCTCCGTCTGTGGCTTCAGCTGCTTCCAATAGGAGAAGAGGTGCTCGTGTAGCACTTTATGGCAAGAGCTTTTCAAGAGTCTTGTTCTCTGTGAGAAAGCGCTGCGGGGCGAGTAGAAGTCCGTCACAGAGGAGGATCTCATGTTAAGTCCAGCCATGTGTTCCACAGAGACGCCAGAGAGACACTGATCCAAACTCTCAGGGCTTCGACTAGATCCCTCCTCCGTTCCTTTAACTCCCTCTCCCCTCCATTCCATTCGCTCGCTCACGCTTGCATTCATAGCTTCTTGTCCGTTTGACTTTCCATACTTTCATCAAGCATGGGGCTAAAAATAGACCAGACTTTCCCCCAATTAAATTACTCAACAAGACCAGCAGTGGATTCCAGGATCCATGTGAAACAAATGGAGACGATAGAGGGAATCATGGACGAGCTGGTCCTTGTTAAACATAAGTTAAGATGGTGGGTCGGTCATGAAACTAGTTACACATGAGATGAAAAAAAGAAAATCAAAGAAAAGATTAGTCTGATTTTGATGTTTCATTTCCATTCTTTGAGGCTTAAATTGTCTTAATCATCTCTGTGCATGTTTATTTTTTAGCCATATCCTCATTAGAATCAATCTAAACAAAACAAACATAGTACAAACAGTATTTCCTTCTTGGAAAAAAAAAAATCATATTTAGCGTAAAAGCCTGTTTATTCCTATTTTAAATGGTGCAACACTTGTGTTTGAATTAATTTTAAATTGATTAATAGACAATACGTGTCGTTTCTTAAAATTTCAAATCCCCAAAGAAGAGTCAACGGCTGAATAAAATGTTTAACTGAGCAGAGAAGATTTATCCCATTTTCAAGGGGTGCAACCTAGCTATTAAAATCAGATACTAACACTTAAAATAGTGGCAATATCATATTTAAAAAGGGGAATGTCTTACAATGATATAAAACTTATTTCCAAGAAGAGTTATAACTGAAATAATCCAAGAAAATCAATTTTCCTACTTTTTGCATATGCATCAATTTTTAAACCAGTTTAGCAAAACGAGTATAGTGATGTTTACGTTTAAATATAATCCTCTGTGTCTCTTTCACCTTCTATAACAGAGACTCCTCCCTCTCTCTCTGTCCATATTCTTCACCATCTTCCTCCCTTCACTCACAGGCAGAGCAGGGCTCGCTGCAGAGGACAGAGGCTTCATGGTATTCAGCCCAGAAGAACATTTGATCCGGGGTTAAAGGGTCAAATTCAGCTACAGGATGGGGAGCTTGTTTCCTGTGATGCATCCCTCCTCCTCCTCCTCCTCCTCCTATTTAACACGCACAGACATTTCATCTTCTACATCACATACCTAGGATACTGCTGCAAGAACAAGTAAGCTCAAGCACAAATGCTTTAAAAAACGATTAAAGAGAAATGTTTTTGTTGGCGCCCTATTGAATCATTTCAAGCAGCAATTCTTCCCTCCCTCGTTTACCCTCACCCCTCCACCCTTCTCTTGTGAGTCCGCCGTTTTTCTTCTTTATTTGGTGCGGCCTTTTTATTTTCCTGCCCGTAATGGTTCAAAAATGTTATCTCTGTGCCACTCGAAACAAAGCTGCTCTCCAGACTGAGAGAGTCATAAAGAAGCCTCTCTAACAAACCATTCTCTCGTCGCTCCTGCTCTCAATTACGACGCTTCCTGTTTACATGGAGATGAGTCACTGACGCCAGCGTGAAAATAGGTGTTTTAACAAAATGGTCTGGACTTCATTTGGAATCATTTGTAGCTTGCAAACACACAAGTCGCAACCCTGTGCAGTAGGGGTGGGCAATTAAATTTCCTCTGGGGCCACATTATATACTGTGACTGTTGTGAGGGGCCGTCAATCCAGAGGAGAGGAGCGAAGAGCTAAAATATGACAGAAAAACTTTGAAAAAACAAAGCAAGTAAGAATAGTAAAGAAAGAAATATCAGCATAAATATGATATGATATATGATGATATGATGATATGATATGATATATGATGATAAATATATATGAGGTCTGTGGATCAAAATCTACTTATGGTTCCACGCACACGGCTCAGGACCAGAGGAGAGAAATCTTTTCAGGCTGTTGCTCCTAAGCTTTGGAACGATCTTCCTCTCTCTGAGTTTGATGATCTACTGACTCCTTTAAGAAACATCTTAAGACGTTTCTATTTGTTCAGGCTTTTCCTTGAATTTCTCGAACTTCTGTTGTGTTCTCAGTATTATCTTGATCTTTAAAGTATGTACTTTTTTGAGTATTGTTTTGATTGTTTAAGCGCTTTGTGACCCTGGTCTCGAAAAGTGCTGTATAAATAAATATTACTTACTTACTTACTTACTTAAAATAAACCTGGCTATGTCAAAACACTTTTATAAACCTTTCTAGTAAAAGAAAATGATGGGAAAATAAACGATTTCTCTAAATATGATGTCAATAATTTTGATTGGCAAGATATTTTCATAAAAGTAAAAACAAAAAAATCAGAAAGGAAAAAATATATATATATATATTTAGAGTTAATACAATAATAAACTCAATATTAAATTGAAAGCTGTCGGAAATAATGTCCATGTTCTACTCTGACCTCTTGAGGGCCGCATAAATACAGTTAGATGGCCACATGTGGCCCCCGGGCCGCACTTTGCCCAGGTGTGCTGTACAAGTTTAGAGGTTAGCGCGTCATTCTGGGAATATCTGACTTTTCTGGTATTAAGAAGCTTTAAAATCATTTTTAGCATATATACGAGACATCTCACTAGGACAACGTAATTAAAAAATAAAGACAATGGTGCAGATTTAAACAGACACATATATTTTCTCCTTTTTTTATATATACATTTAATTATATTGACCAATAAATAAAATATTGTAAGAAATTTCTATATTTTTTATTAAGTATTTAAATTATTGAAATGATGATTGTGTTCATTTCTAATAACCAAAAGTATGGAATATGTAACTTCCTAATATCTCTGAACACAATTTGTCTTCCATCAGTCGCCAAGGAACATTCAGTCATCATCACTAGGTGGCACCAAATTGCTACAAAGAGTATCAATAAAAGAAAAGAAAACAATAATAAAATATTTCTACATGATATAAGCCACAGCTTGTCCATCTTTACACATACGTAAAAAAAGTAATGAGTCATTCAATTATTTTTGTATTAAAAAGTGTAAAATAACTGCATAAATTGGACCGAATACTGGATGAACACAACGCTTATAATGTTTCTGGTTAACAACCTTAAAAAAGTATTTTTAATTTGAAATAGTCTGATTTTTTTTATATAAATTAGAATGATAATAAGACTTAAAAAATAAAAATAAAAACAATTCTTCCTTAATTTATCCACAATTACAATATAGGTGTTCCCCCAATTACGAAAAAAAATAGATATAAAGCCTCACTCGATAATGACAAAATATTTTTATCATCATACATTTGTTTTTTTACAGAACAGCTTGTAGAAGTGACTCTAAAAAGGGAAAAAGGAAATCAATAGGGTTTAAAGGTCCATTTGAAGAAATTGAATGACCATGAATTGTCATCTCATTAGAGCTTGTCGGCTAATCCGATTGTACGGTTGAGACACAGTGTGTGGTCTCGCTGGACCGTGTCTGGGAAAAATTCCTACACATGTGAAAAAGCACAATCTGTTCCAATGACAGAAATAGATTCTGATTTCTAAACCAAAGCATACCTTTTACATTTGTGTACTTATTAATCGAGCAGATATAAAATATTAAAGAATTTAAAGACGTTGTTTTTCATCATCAGGTCATGCATGTTTGAACGGATATATCCTAAATTAAGACTTTTAACATGATGCAGACATTTTTATTTTTTTTACATTAACTGAGATTTAAAGAAAAAAATATATATATATAGGGCTGTGTATTGGCAAGAATCTGGCAATACGAAAAGTAAGATGATACAATACATTTCCCTACATTGCGATACCATAAGAAGATATTTATTTGTATTACTGTATCAGTTTTATCTTGATCTTTAAAATATATACTTTATTGAGTATTGTTTTGATTGTTTAAGCGCTTTGTGACCCTGGTCTGGAAAAGCGCTATACAAATAAAAATTACTTACTTACTTACTTCAAAGTTTTAACTTCATCATTTGTATTGAAACCAAAATATGTCCAAACGTCAGCTTGCTGCAAGAGTCGATTGTATCCTCTCGTCCTCAGTCATCTCCAGGATTCCATTGTTCAATTAGCGGCGGATGCAAAAGCTGCTTCCATCTAGTGGCCGGATGTTCAATTGCAGCACAAAAATGAAGAAACGTTGCGTATATTGGCATGTTGATGGTAAATAAAAATATATATACAGTATCTAAACTGACTTTACTGAAACCCAAACCATTAGAGAACTATAAAAAATTAAATATAACTTGAGAGCCAAAAATGAAAGAAATAAAAAAATCCATCTCTTTGACTTGACCAGATACATCGTCAGAAATATTCAGAATAAATAACAATGAAACGCCATCAATAAGTGCAAAAAAATTATGATAAAATAAACGTTTGATTTCAATTCAGGTCAATCCAATGGTATGACAGAAATGTGCAGGTGGGAGTTAATGTGAAAAGGAGTGTGGGAATGAGGAGATAACAATCGGAAGTGATCCATGCGAGCGCGGAGCATATGGCTACCCCGTCGTTCATGGATGTTGTTTTGGTGGTTTTGACCTAATATGCATATCGACAGGTGACCAAAACAACCCCCCACCAACACATGGCAGCAACTTCTCAACCCTGAAAACAATCCAATCCCAGGTCAACCCTCCAGTGATCCCCTAAAGCTGTTTAAGAGGGGGGAAATGAGGCCGTTGGAGGGGGAAAGTGGGTCAAATGTCAAGATTGATGTGTGCAGAGGAAACGTGTTGAAGCAACTACCTGATCTATGAATAATGCAGACTTGCATGGTATTTTTAGTGTAAATATCAGGTAATGCAGGTCACAACACTCAAAGATATGAGAGTGGCAATATCAAACTAGATTCAATATTCATATTATCTAGAGCAAATGATTGAAAAATAAGAGTAAAACTGATCTTGAAGTAAAGGATTATGTTCGGTGAAGAAAGACAAATAATTAGGATAAATGGAGGCTCAAAGAATGAAAACATGAGTATCAGACTCATACTTCCTGTTAGGTAAATATGTGTTCCTACAGCATGAGTTAAACTCACGCCTCTTTAAGACCTGAATTTCAATTTCTATTTGCGACCAACTCGACCATTTAACAAAATTGAAAAGTCAATAACCACATCAATTACATAATGTTAATGAAAATTTTATCGACATTTTGAACATTTAACAAATGAAAGAGATTCTTGCACAAAAATATGTCGTTCCTTGTACACTTTACCAGGTACTGCTTAATAATGTTGGTTTAACAGCCACTTCTACTTCAGTTTAAATTCACCCAAATTCACCCTTACCCTAACCAAACATCTCTTTTTTTAAGTTGCTCCATGGAGGGCATTGAAGAAGACAAAGCACAATGTAAATCTGGTGTGAGTTTAATTCAATTAAAAAATAAATAAATCAATGTCACCGGGTATTTTTAAACCAACATTAAATGTTACTTTTCATGATTTCCAAATTTTAAGACTTTTGAAAACTAAATTTAAGCCATTTAATGCCAAATAAGGCTATATTTTTAGATACACGAATCCAAGCCTGTAGATATACTTTATATCTTTTTTTGTTCAGCCTTCAACTTTCTTGGACTGCTTAAAAATGTTGGCCCTTTCACTTATATAGGGTTCCTACCTAACTTTTAGCCAAAAACTTCGCACTTTTAACAAAACATTTGGTAGTTAGTGATAATATCCATTTTTCCTCACGACTATACCGATGTGGAACGACAAACAATTGGTTTTAAATATTAAAACAGAGACATCAGCATTACATTTTTCATCCAGAAAATCAAAGTGATACGTCACAACTTTTTTTTTAATTCTGTAGTTTATTTAGTTTAATTTCACTTTATTCATTATAGTTTTTAAAATCTTAATGATAGTGAGACTTAAACCATAATATGGATCCAGTGCAAGAAAAAATAAATCATACATTATCAAAAACAATGAAAGAAAGACCAACTAGGATACACATCCTAACAATTGCCTCTTTGTCAACAACAGTATGTGATAGTAGTGACCATGATATGAAGTGTGACATTACAGATATACATCTACCTCTTCATTGTGGCAGGGAAAGTGATGATAGTCTGGCTCTGTCGTCTCCTGCAGCCGCTCGTATTCTGCCGTCTCGCCCATGGCCGGTACCCGTCCTGGGGATTTCAATCCTTTAAAGCCGGACGGCAGTGAACTAGAACGCTCGGTCGCTCGCTCAGTGAGCCTCCTTCAGGACACGCATTCCTCAAGTGCGTCTTGTAAATCAATCGCTCTGTGCTGCGACGTCCTCCATCGTCATCTGTTCAGCATCACCCTCGATTTTACACTCTCAGGGTTGCAGGTGAAAAAAAAAAGAGAGGCTTAGAAGGCTGGACAGCTCCCGTCTACCTGACTCAATCCTCCAAAGATCAATGTTTAAAAATCGTTGTCATCAAGGATGCTGGGATGATGGAGGTGCAAACTGAAGGTGAGAAATCCGACACGATCCATTGTCGCGACGCGGTGTATCATCTCTGCCTCACTCCTCTTCATCGCCGACGCACTCTCTTCACATCCTCTCCGGATCCTATTCTCGTCCTCCTGCAGGTTCACCGCCTTCCATCCGGAGCCAAAACAATTCCCCAGGAAGGCATTTTTAAAAATCAACAGTTCAATTCAACCCTAAGTATTTGGGACCAAATAGGAGTTTTTCTGGACTTCCTGGTTGCTTAATCCTCCGCCGTTTTATTTTGTTTTCCTTCTACAAACCCTTTTAATTTTCGGCTTGATTATTTGAGGTGGTCGCCTCCTCTATCGCCATGGCAACAATCGGTCCTCCCAGCCTCCTCCTCGCCCCCGTCCAGCAATCCAGTGAGCGGTAGAATCGGAATCAGCCAATGACAGGAGGGCGGGTCGAACGAGGGAGGGAGAGGGGAGAGAGAGAGGGAGGAGGCCATGAGGCGGGGGAGGCCTAATGAGTGGAGTTAATCTTCCCTCTGAGAGGGATAAAACCCAGTGTGTGCAGCACAGTGTGTGTGTGTGTGAGTGTGTGTGCATCTCGTCCATGGGGAGGGTATTCAGGCCATCTGGATCCACGCTGACTGGACATCTGGAAGATGAGGGAAAAAAAAGTGCGTCTATGTGGTGAGTGTTCGTGAGTCGCTCCTGGTCATTCCCAAGTGTGTCGTCCAACAGTGTAGCTCACTCATGACACCCCGACTCAGGTTCAACACGTCTAAAGAGCATCGCTCGGTGATTCATCTTCGTTCCTTTTTCCCCAGACAAATCGCTCCTCATTTCATTCAGGACTCCATCGCTCCCATCTCTGACCTCGTTCCATGTCCAGGCTTTCTTCTACGACTCCTTCGCTCCGGAATTGGTTTCATTTATTTCGTCGATTGCCTCGGGGCCGGTGGTTTGCACTCGGCTGAACAAAACTCTTTTTTTTTTTTTTAACTCAAGTTCCTCTCCAGAATGCTTGCAGTGGGTCACATGACGTCACACAGAGTACTGATCGTGGAACTGTTAATAATAATAATAATAAATAAAAATGAACAGTGCATACCACCACCTTAAAGAAAATATCAATCAATCCAGGAATTGAACCAAAGAATTGTGGGTAAAAAACGCACTGGGCCCACCAGCGACGTCACGTTTGCTTAGCATAATTCCTGATTTCTCAAAAGTCAATCATCGAAAATTCTGTTAAAAAAATCCAAGTCAAGAGCTGAAAGTATCTTTACCAAACTGTAACAGGAATTTTGAGTTTAATTGATTTTCATTCTTTCAGGCTCAATCCATCCAATTATCTTATCCAACCATATTATCGTATTCCCATTCATCCCACGCAAGTTGTACGATGTTTTTAGGCGTTTTCTGTAGCATCAAACATTGGAAAAAAGATCAAGCTGTGGCAAAGCAATCAGCATAAAACTAGATTTACAGTAACAGTTGACAGAGTAGGTAAAATTGATGACTAGATGAGGAATAAATATAAATAAAAATAGGATCCCAATCGTTTTTATTAACAAATCTCTCATCTGCCATTCTGACTTTCCATTCACTTTAGACCCTTCAAAAAAAAGAATCTCTAATTTAAGACGCAAATTGAAAGACAGCGAAGTTTCATTTTGGTAGCATCAGGCTAGCAGATACAAGAAGTATTGCCAAATCACTTCATCAGACAACAAAAACAAGTTTATTTATACTACTACTACTACTACTATGTACTGCTGACATAAAGTTTGCCATTATTAATTCATTCCCTCATTCATTTTCTATAAAGTTTAATCCCTTTTGGAGGGCTGAAGCCTATCCCAGTTTCTTCGGGCAACAGGTGGGGGACACCCTGGACAGGAGGCCAGTCTGTCGCAGCACACACTAAGACACAACCATTTAAACACAAATTCAAATGTACAAGAGAGCCAAGAGTAAACCCACGCAACACGAGGAGAACATACAAACGTCACACAGAAAGGTCACAACTGTAATGCAGTAAAATCTCTGTTGCGTATCCGTTACCAGACACAGCAAAAGGCTGTTGTCGGGTCAGATTCTGCTTTTAATTTACTTGTAACTTGCAAAAGGCCTCTCAGAACTCCAGCCATATGAAAACACTGTCTCTGACCCACGGTTGTAAATTACTTTGGGCGTTGGATCGTCCAGACACATTTCTGAAGGGAACATCGGTAATATTATAGTTACAGAGTTCTACTGCCAACAGAAGAAAACAATTATAACATTAATAAAAAATAAAAGTCAAAATGCAACATAGCGCTGCTTCTAGTTGAAAAAAAATGGTCCCTCGTTAACAGCGGTGGTTAAAACATTTTGTTTTAGAATTCTAAATGAAGATTTGACCCAAACAACGAACCCAAAGAATCGAAGGCAAGAAATAATGACACAAAATCTGCAAAGTTGTGTCCATTTTATTTTTCACTTGTTTAAATAAACTACATGTTTTTGAACTTTGATTGCATATGAGGTGCCATCCATCCTATCAATCCTCTCAGTAACGGTGACCTGAACAGCTCCCATAATGCTTTGCCGCCCAGCAGATCAGCCACGGCTGTTGATATCTTTCGACATCGCAACAAAGGCATTTCATTTTAATACAGTATTGTAGCGACCAATCAGCAACAAGAAATAGACGTTTGTGCTAGAAATGCATTATGGGAGAAAAATGAAGGCAAACCGAAGTATTGTGAAGGAGCACTGTATAAAAGGGTGTGCTACTGGGAGATTCAATACCCTTAAAAAACATTTTTTTCAAACCATCAGAGATAAAAAATATAGATTTTCATCATCATAATAATAATGGATTCTAAGAAAAGCCAAAAGAATCTGCGCATTTGCCAAATGAGGCCTTGACAGATGCGTCTGTGATTTTAGGGCACAAAGAATTACGTCACTGGGAAATGTAACATTCCAGCTTCTTTCAATTCCATTAGTTGTACCATATAATCACAGATTGATGCCACAATAATCAATATAAAGATAACAATGTATTTATCTTGTTATAAACAATCATATTCAGACAGGATTTTATCATCAATCATACAGATTCAGGGAATGACCGAAAACCGAGTCATAAATAAGGTTTCACTTAAAGCTATAAGACTCCCATTGTCAGACGGCGAGTGTTAAAACGTAAATCCAATGTCTTTTTCCCACGATGGAGTGCATGGCGAGAAAAGAACGACTGACAAGACCGTTACTCCCACCACCATCATTCCTCCATTTAAGAGACCGTTTACTGTCTTTCAAGACTTCGAGGATTAGACTCTGTAGTCCCTCTTGTCTCTTATAACCACTGCTTGTGGGAAGACCAGGGTCCTCTGGGGGCAGCAATAATGTTTCCAGCAGAAGTAAGATGAAATCACTGATGTCTGCTCCTGGAGAGGAGCTTATAGAGAGGAAATACGATCAGGGTAGTAACTGGACAGTGTGACAGAAGTTGATTCAGTGAGGTTATTCATCGATGTGTGGGTACTTCTGCGCTCCCACGCACGGCTTTATCATCTCCGAACACAATAGATTTTCACGACCGGGCTCAGTATTGTGTGTCAAAAAGAGTATGCAGCGTCTTCCATGTGGCTTTCATCATTCACAAAAATGCATTCTCTCCACGATTTCGTCATTATTATTTTTCATCCACCTTGAAGGTTCATTTCATTCCTAGACCTTGTAGTCATGGCCTGTAATATTCACTTTATTGATTGTTAAGTGTAAAAATCAGAGCCAGGATTTCATCACCGATATGTGCTCATTGTAAAGGGATTACCTCTTCCAAGTCGTAGACCATGGTTCTCAGTCAGAAATTCTCTAAAAGGAGGCTTTCCACAGTGAGGTGTTTTGAGCATATCAAACTAGGAGGAGTGCCCAGGGCAGACCCGTATTCCTTAAGAAGAATTGGAGAGAGTTTTTGGGTAAAGAAAAAAGTCTAGGCGTCTTAACTCAAGATGCCGTTCCTGCCACTTGATCCTGGATTAACAAAGGAAATGGATGGACTGTGATGATGTTTTTAATAAACTACAAATGCTTTATTGTCAAGAGGATACAAATAAAAACTGCAGTGAAGCAATGTTCAAAAAATGATCAGTGCATCTATGACTGTTTTTACTAAATTTACAAATAAACATGGTCTTTTACCAACAAATTTAAATAAGATTTCTAACTTTACTAATAAATGTTTTAAGTTGTAATATTTCGTCCCTCTTTTAATTCCTGATTTCTCAAAAGTCAATCATCGAAAATTCTGTTAAAAAAATCAAGAGAGTCAAGAGCTGAAAGTATCTTTACCAAACTGTAACAGGAATTTTGAGTTTAATTGATTTTCATTCTTTCAGGCTCAATCCATCCAATTATCTTATCCAACCATATTATCGTATTCCCATTCATCCCACGCAAGTTGTACGATGTTTTTAGGCGTTTTCTGTAGCATCAAACATTGGAAAAAAGATAAAGCTGTGGTAAAGCAATCAGCATAAAAAGTCTAGGCGTCTTAACTCAAGATGCCGTTCCTGCCACTTGATCCTGGATTAACAAAGGAAATGGATGGACTGTGATGATGTTTTTAATAAACTACAAATGCTTTATTGTCAAGAGGATACAAATAAAAACTGCAGTGAAGCAATGTTCAAAAAATGATCAGTGCATCTATGACTGTTTTTACTAAATTTACAAATAAACATGGTCTTTTACCAACAAATTTAAATAAGATTTCTAACTTTACTAATAAATGTTTTAAGTTGTAATATTTCGTCCCTCTTTTAATTCCTGATTTCTCAAAAGTCTTTTAATTAATTTTTTTTTCCCCACTTTGTTTTAGGTGATCATTTACTTTCTGATTCATAGAGATACTTAAAATTCCGCATGAACAAAGTTAAGGATTTTCAGGTCGGGAGCTCGGGAGGAAGAGGAAAATATATCCATTAAAGTCGCCTGAAAAGTTAAAGCCGGGCATAAATAAATTAGAGCTTGAAATATGCTGGAAAAATAGTAGAACATAAACAAGGAGGAAATCAATTATAACTTTAAAGAGGGCGAAAAAAGAATTATAACTTAAGACGGAGCAGAAAAACATAAAGAATTTGCAACAGGTTGGAGAAATATTTATATAAACTTATAAGAGTGTGCCTTTGTCACAAAATTAATATGTAAATAAACAGTTTTGCCATTTCATCTTCACTACAAAGTTAGAATTATACACATTTTATCGTACTAATTAAAAAATAATTATTTTATTGTAATTGACGTTTTGATTTCAAGATGTATAGACGGTCACAGATGTGTAAAATGAATTAAAAAAATGTATATATTTTTTTTATTATAACTGAGGTTTAAGATATCCATATGTTTAGACAGCCACAGATGTGTAAAATAATTTATATATATATATATATATATATATATATATATATTCTATTATAATTGAGGTTTTGATTTCAAGATGTACAGACGGTCACAGATGTATAAAATAATTAAAAACAGGTGAGAAGTGCTACAGGGATTTAGGCTGTAGAGCTTCTCACCTGTAATTAATCGGTCCGGGTTTGTTTCAGTTTAATTCAATGAAGAGTCTTATCCTCAACAGATCTTCTCGCCACCACTTTCCCAGAAAGATTCCCGCTGTGATCTAATCCAGGGCAGACATGCACCTTATCAAGGGTCACAGTGTGTCCAAAAACAAATGATTGTGTGCGTGTGACAGAGTCTTCTCAACCATGCGGGGCCTTCTTTCTAGGAACTGTGGAGGGCCACGTGTGCGCACGAGGTGTTGGCTTTCCCACCGTCCCTTAAGGCTAAACAGGTGGGATTTAAGAGGTAATCTAAAGCCTGTGGGGGCAACACCGGGCAGCGGAGGGCAGGATTAGGGGGGAACAGGAGAACGGGATGAAGTGCATGTGCATTCATAAATCTATCCGTGCCTTTGTGCCAAGGTCACAAGCGATGAGATTTGCAAGTCATCAGCAGCTAAAGCTTTCCATGTCGCGCTGCCATCTGGATGAGCGGTCGTACGCCAGATCTGCCTGGTCGACGCTTTGTGTACATTCTTGTGCATGTTCCACAGTGTATTTGACAAGCATTACGGTATAGAACTACAAAGATCATTTAATAATAATGCCATCATTTCCATCATATGTGTAATAATCATTACACACGACATGTATTGTATTCACCTTTTTAAAGTCCTTAATTTATTTTTCGACCCTAATAACTTTCATTTTTTCCGCCATGTCTTAACTTACACCTTTCCAGCCCTCTTTTTAGTTATAATTTTAACTTCCATTTCTTAAGACATCCTTTTTCCCAGCCTGTTTTATGTGATAATTTATTTTTCTGATTGATCAAGATAGTTCAAATCCCAAGGACAAGGTTAAGGATATGTTGTTCGGGAGTTTGTAAGCATACATCGAAGTAAGTCGCCTGAATGTGGAGGTTCACGAGAGATTTAAAGTTTTTTGAATATTCTGAAACAAGAAAGTAAAAAAAATGTTTTTATTATAACAGGTTGGATAAAGAAAATAAGATTAAAATGGGAAAGATTTGAACTAAAAACAAGTTGGAAAAATATTATTAAAAAAAAAGGGTGGAAAAATTACAACTTGGAATGGGTCAGAAAAAATGCTAAACTAAGGGGTTGGAGGAATATTATAACAAAATATGGCGGGAAAATCATCACAACAGGGCTTTAAAAAAAGAAAACTTAGAAAAGAATTTAAAAAATAATAATTGAACTGAATGAAATACACTACCATTATGAAAAAAGAATTATCTATAGAAAACTTTTACAAATAACATTACAAGAAAACAGTTCAAATATATAAACTGTCTTATAATTGTATTTGGAATTTGTTTAATCCAAAATATAGCGACCAAATAAGTTTGTTTAAATTAACTACCGAATCTGACCGCAAGAGGGCAGAAAAGCTCAGCTATATCCCGTATATATGTCCAGAAACCAGCTTGTTATTAAAATAATGATGAGATAAACGACTCAAGGAAGAAGGTACAGATGTTTATTTCTAACAAACGAATGAATAGTTTAACAGAAACTAACATACGATCCATTCCAAGTGATAAAAAAAACTGCATTTCGTGTTGTTTACGGACATAGTGAACTAGATAATGATTGTTTTACTTTTGTGTGTGTGTGGGATAAAATAGATTGTGTGTGTCACAAACGCACAAGTGACACAGCGGCATTGCATCACTCCACGCGGCGGTGTTGGTTTACCAAGTCAATGTGTAAGCTGGTCTTCCGGCCGCAGAGCCAGAATAGATAAGATACCATACGCTTGGCTGTGAACCCTTTTTGTTGTTTACAGAAAGAGCACAATATACTTCAGTAGAAGGTGGAAACACTGAGGGCGGAGAGTGACGAGGTTAAGGACCACCTTTGGCGAGTGCGATGTGATAGCCGGATGCAGGTTCAGGGTTAAAATAACACAGTGCTGCCTCTCACACCCACACACACACACTTACAGTGGTGGAGGCTCGCTTTCCTCCTCCGTCTCCCCTGTCAGTCTGAGCCCCTCAGGCCCCCCAAGCATTCAGAGACACTTTCCACAAAAAGCTCACTCACTGCTCGCTGCTGCTATTCTCGGAGGCTCCTGTCCACCCAAACCCGAACCCATCCTCTCACTTTCCCCCCGGTCGGCCGCTCCTGAAATACGGACGTCGCTGTAAATCACCTATTATTTCTGACATCCTTTTTTTGCGCCATTAACGCTTCCCTCTTGACAAGTGCGAGAAGGCGGACTTTGACAACTTTGTTTTCGCAGCTAAGTAACCAGAATCGTAACACGCCCAACGATGACAAGCGAGCAAATCACCGACTCAAGAGGTAATACTTGACTTGTTGAGATGGTACAACTTAAGAATGCATCTCCTTAAATATACCTTTTTAAAACTGCAAAATTACATGCAAACATTTGACATGTTAACATTTTTAATATGCCTTTATTTGCAATGAATCATGATGAATTGCAAGAAAATATTGATAAATGCAATTGTTTTTTTAAACAGTACAGTGTAGAATTTATTTATATTGTCATTTTATGGTATATCTTCAATTTGTGTATACATTGAAATACATTTTTATTCATAACTAACATGCAAATGTTCACGGCGTTTGTTCATTTTTGTGTTGCATTTTAACTTCTAATCGCCACATGGCATTTTATGTCCTCCTTAGCTAATGGAACAATGAAATCCAGAAAGGACCCGGCTTGGACTGAGGGCGAGAGGATACAGTCGACTCCAGCTTTTTGTTTCAAAACAAATTAAAACAGTTAACATTCAAAAGTTTTTCTGCAACACCAGAGTCAAGTACTCGGGCAATGCTACACACATATTCGTGTTCCTAATAGTATCACAGTACATCATATCATTCCTATATAGTTATATGTATCGTATCGCCACATTGTCGCCAATACACACACCTATAAATTGCATCCTGTGATTGATGAACTCGATTGATAACTACAGTAAAAAACTTGTAAAACCTATTCACTTTCACCAATAATTATTCACAAATATTGACATAATTATAGAAAAAAAAAACATTATTATTCACAATTATACAGCGGGTTATTATTATGGGTTTCTCTTCCATTGTTTCCATCAATAATTTATCCAAAGTAAACTGATTCTTTAGTATTTTGGACAGAACATTATTCTATAAAAAAAAACATACGTGGTATATCGTTGTCATGATATAGAAAGGGTTGATAATCGCTATAGAAGATTGTTTTCATGTTAATTACACCGTCGATTATACATGATTTTTGGGGAAAAAAAAATATTTTCAGTGCAAAACAACAAAACAAAAGTGAAATAAAAAATGTTGATTTATTTAATAAAATGATAAATAATACAACTTAGAATAACATAATGGGCAACTGGTTAAATATGCCATTAAAAAGTACAACTTTGCCCTTTTGTAGTCACTTGCTTGTTATTTGATGTTTTTTAGAGAAGCATTAACCTTGTGGTGGCCCCCTAGTGGTTGGCTGACTACTGGTTATTCCAATTCCAAACAGCAAACCCGCAATTTTAATGTAAAAATCGATTGGGTTAGCTAGTTCTCCAAGCAAAAATCTTGATCACACCTTGGTTATTGCAAGATTGGTTATTATCTGTGATGACCGTAAATTTAAGATCAAGTCTACATCATCAAAGGGGTCTGACAAGGTGTGCTTGGTCTTTTTTCTTTCCTTAAAGTAATGAGAGAATGTAGTTCTGGAGATAAGCATCTCTACAAAGCTTGTCACAACGCCCTCTCACCCCCCTAACATGGCTCTTATTATCCAGCCCAATTACAGCGCAAAAGAACTCTGATGGCTTCCTCTGATAAGACACACCAGACTGGCAACAGTTAGATAAGCAAGAACGATTTACGTCGGCGTGATCTCCATCGTACCGCCACACGTTCTGCCCTCCATTCATCCCCCGGCTCATAAACCCGCAGGTGATAATTATTTGTGTGTGTCGCGAGGCCTGCCGACACCTGCTCGGATGTGCGGCGGCATGGTTTCCTGTGTGTGCTTGTTTGACGGCGTCAGCGCCACTTTCAATGCCTCCCACTCGACCTCGCTTCAGGATGAAAACACCACAATCGATGATGACACGGTCGATTGGCTTTGTTAGAATGGACGCTCCTGCATTACAGTCGATGAATGAACACGTTTGCAAACTTTTTTTCGAGAAGGGCCACTTTTGACATAGTGAAAACAAGCTATAGATATCAATGTATATATAAATATATATATCACTTAGCAGATCATAATAAAATCTACTGTACATCAACCTATTCAACACAACATTTTTAAGTTATTCATGCACAGAAAAAAATATCTAAGAGTTAGCATTGACATATTACATTGCTTTACCTTTTGTATTTCCATTTTGATTGTGTAGCATATATTTATTTCATTTTTACTGTATTTTTTAAATGTCTTTAATTCAGTTTGAATGACACTCATAAATTATACTCAAGGGCAACATATGATGTTGTTTTGTCAAGAGTATAGAATAAATGAAAAATAATTGAATAACATAAAATGAGATTTTTGAAATACAAAAACATAAAATCTACTAAAAATTTGTTATAATAATTCAGTTAATTGATATATTATAATAATATATATATATTGATCGTGATATTAATTCATGTTGTTGGCTTTAAAGTATGGATTTACATTTAAAATAAATAAATGAGAAATGCTTTACATGACACAACATTTTATGTCAACGATTTGGTCCTTTTAAATACATTTTTAACATATACATATATATATATATATATATATATATATTTAACATATACATGCATATATTTTTGAACACTCACTTGATTGTCTAGATACAACGGATTTCATAGATTATTGTTTACTTTTGCAAACGATACCATAACACATTAAAAAAACTTAAATTAAGTATCCCTAGACTTCCTTTCTTAACCACACATATTAACCTCTTTACTTGACTCTCCCGGCCGGTGATTTCCAGCAACAGCTCGACCCCGAGGTGACATCATCTCTCAGGTTCGCACCTCTGCATGTCAAAGGTGAATACTTCTCATTCAGACACACAATGAGCTGGTCTGTGGACTCTCAGGAAAGCACAGTCACTGCATGACCTCATGTCTGCTGAGCTCACAGCGACGCACACACCCCAGAATAACAAACAAAAAAAAGTAGCCACTATTGTGAGGGAGAAGCTCTTTCCCGTGTTTTTTTTTTTTAGGAGATGCTACTCAATGGACTCAATGGATTCAGCAGCTTACCTGTAGTGATGAGCCGTGGACAAGAGTCACCGCAGGTGCGTCTCTCAGGTCGACGAAAGGTCTGCCGCCGGTAGACAAGGTCCCCAGTCCATTTTCCCGGCTAAGAGTCCATGAGGCCTTGAGGCTAGCACATGCTCACATGATGTCATCTCCGCCCATTGGTCAACACAAACCCACGAGTACTTGGCCTTAAAAAAACAGAAACAAACGAGGATTTGAGAAGATATTAATACACTTAGCCATCACCATTTTTTCTTCACAAAACCACACTGTACGGAGTTAAATTCAAGTTTTTTTTATGGTTTAGGTATCAATAAAGTTTGTATAATATAACATAATTTTATTATTTTAATAACAATTCACATTGAAATTCTCTTTTTTTTTTAATAATAAAACTTCCAGACACTAGATTGCAGCTGTCATTACGCATCTAAAAGGAACATTGAAATCCTGCGAGATCCCAACAACGACTGAGAACTAGAGGATACAGTCGACTCTAGCAGCTTTTAAAATTGATATTTGGGCACATTTTGGTCAACAAATTGACTTCATCAAGAGTCTTGTTGTCTGTAAAGTCTGCACACCAGAGTCAAGTACTACAAATATATCCTTGTTCCTACTAGGGCTGCACGATATATCGGAAAAATATTGACATCACAATAGTGGCACATGTGGTATGCATATCGAAAACATGTGCGATAACTTATCATTTTTTATTGTATAAATCAAGCATTTCTTGAAAGCGCACTTCTACCAATCTGTGTCACGTTCTGTAAAGTTGTTATTTGTACTTCTATATCTCGTTGTTGTTTACGTATTGGTCTGTATGTGAGCTGTGCTAAGTAGCACTCATAACTAAGTTATAACTAACTTATGAGCATTACTCATAGGTAAGTGATCCAGTCAGCCGCTCATCTCCAACCCCCTTCCCTAAAGCAACATATTATAAGTTATTTTCATCTCGTCTCAGTTGTTTTCAGCGTTTTTATAAGATCACAGAACTTCCAAACAAGCGTAAACCTGTCCGTCTTCACCGTATGCTAATGAGCTAAGTTGTTAGCGTCAGGTCATTTATAAAATATTATATGTGCGTGTACAAGAAGGTGGGATTTATTATTGGTTTGGTGATATCGCGACACGCCGGCGGCTCCTCTCTGACGTCGGTTTCACGGGAAAACCATACAATTCCATCGAAACTGAGCGTTACAAGTGATATATTTCTCCGATCATGTCGGCACTAAATCGGAAATAAACGCAAGGGAAATATTGTGTCGGTTTCCTTATCCAAACGCCAGGACCTCCCCTACAATAAGCACGGCTGGGCTACTTTTTTAGGTTAAAGAAATAAATATCGCAATTAATAACGATATCGCAAAATTCACGACACCAATATCGAATATCGCACTTATTTCCAATATGGTGCAGCCCTAGTTCCTACTGTATCGCAATATATTGTATCATTGCCAGTGCATTTGAAACATATTGTTTTCACCAGATCCTAGCCAATACAGATTAAGATTAAGATAATTTCATAAGTGATGACAAAAATTATGTTGGACCCTTTTCTACGCCCATTTATTCCAACCAGTCAAGCACACACGAGTTAACCAATCAGGTGTCTTGAAACAAGCAGCACATGACTGACAATCAACTGACTACAGTCTTCACACCTGATTGGTTCAACTATATGTGCTCGACTGGTTGGATCCAAAACCTGCACAATCTCTTCCCTTTGAAAATAATTCAGCATTTAACTGTTAAAAAGTGTCAAGCCAAAGAACCCCCACCATATTATATATTATTATAAAGATCCACATTTGCCAGCTTGATAAAATACATTAATAATCTATCCGGACAGAAAAGTAAATGTTCATGAGATCATATTTTATCAATAAAAAAAGATTTCAGAGCTCAAACCTCCAACAATCCAATATAATCTCTCTACAAAGTGAAGAAACCTTCAAAGCAGTTATTCCCAACTCCCGGTCCGGGGACCGGTAACGGCTCGTGAAGTATTTGAAATCTGGCCACACAGAAAAATATAGTAACTGTTACTTTTACTGTCTTGAAGGTGTTTTGATTTGATCAAATATGGTATTTTCTCTGAAGTAACATTAGTCTGTGACTGTTAAAACATCAAGACGCTCGTTTCAGTCGAGTTCACTCGAAAAATAAAGATGTAAACTATAGGAAAAATGTTTATATGAAGGTCGATCCATTATACAAGACCAACATTAAAGCGGTCCGTGGTACAAAAAAAGTCGGGGACCCCTGCTTCAAAGGACTTCCACATCTTAATTGAGATCAATATCAAAACTGTATATATATTGTGTTGTACTACTTACACTGTAGTAGTACCTTCTTCTGTTTAGTTTCCTAGAGTCATTTCGAAAACACTGGCATAATTTAGTTGAAGGAGAAAACTTCTCTAGTTAGTCCGAGCTTTAGCCACAAAAGTAAATACACATTTTTGTGGGGAAAGAATTATTCTAGCTATGTATCGTTACAAAAAACATTGCTTACATTTTCCGCCTTTTCTCAGCGAAACTTTCCAAGCTGTGACTGTAAACGGAAGCCAAGCTGTCACAAGCATCCACCCACTCCAGACACATGACCAAACAGTATCCTGGCCCGCGCAGGAATCCAGGAAAGTTAGAGCATTGTCGTTTGAAAAGGATTGTTATTCCCTCCCGCGGCGAGTGGAATCGATATCACATAGCCCGAGGGCTTCCGGAAGCGGACGCCGGGTATTAATCGACTTGACACGGTTTCAAGTCGGGACTGTGGGCCGGGACAGAAATGCCAGAGGGGGGCCCCTGGCTCAGGGAATAACAGTATGAATGAATAAATCAATGCGACTTGACACAGAAGGACACAGTCCACCCACCACCTCGTTGAAAACGCTGACTGGAGGAGACGCTCACGAGGACAAAACACCGAGCTATTCTTCCTCCCAGCGCTCGCTTCACAAGCGGCTTCTTTGTGCCGGGGTGGATCCGGAGCGCTGACCAATCGCAACATGAGCTGAAGGCGTGAAGCCCCAAAACAAAAACACTGTTTTTTTAAAGACTGGGGTGTCAATTGCCGGACGACTTCGGCAGACAAAACGATGTTGCCGGCGTTTGACTTTATCGTTACGCCACTTTGTCAATCAGCCGGACAGGATGCAATTTATGGCAACCCCCCCGACCCCCCAAAACCTGGCATACAGACAAACACCGCACGGTCACTTGAGAGTGTATGCAAAGCTTAAAATAAACTTGACTCACACACAGAGTATAAATATAAAAAGGCCTACCTGAGGTCAGAATAACTACACTGAAGTTACACAATTTTCAGGTTGTTTCAAGTTTAGAGAGAAGTTTTTTTTTTTTAGGTACTTCTATTGCATCTCAGAATCTTTAACTAGGATGCAATAAAATACGTTTTAATAGATAGAATCAGGAACAAGGTCATAATCTAGTCTCCGTTTGTGTGGGATTTATTTGGTGATATCGCGACGCGCCGGCGGCTCCTCTCTGACGTCGCTCAGTTTCACGGGAAAACGATGCAATTCCCGCGAAACTTGAGCGTTATAAGTGATATATTTCTCAGATCATGTCGGCACCGAAGCGCGGAAATAAACGCAAGGGAAATGCGTCGGTTTCCTTATACAAACGCCCGGACCTCCCCTACAGTAACCGCGGCTGGGCGTGTACGCGGCTACATTTTTAGGTCAAAGAAAAAAATATCACAATTAATAGCGATATCGCAATAAACGACACCAATATCGAATATGTCACTTATTTCCAATATCGTGCAGCCCTAGTTCCTACTTTATCGCAATATATTGTATCGTTGCCACTGCATTTGATACGTATTGTATTCACCAGATTCTAGCCGATACACACCCCTGTTGTAAAACAAAGACTAAGATAATTCCATAAGTGATGACAAAAAATTATGTTGGACACTTTTTTTATGCCCATTTATTCCAACCAGTCAAGCACATTTAAAGAATCAGGCGTCTTGAAACCAGCAGCGCTCGACTGACAATCAACTGACTACACTCTTCACACACCCGATTGGTTCAACTAGAGAAGTTTTTTTTAGGTACTTCTATTGCATCTCAGAATCTTTAACTAGGATGCGATAAAAGATTACAGAGAACATCAGGAACAAGGTCATCATCTACAGTCTCTGTTTGTTCTGGTGATGTCCCCCGTGGACGCCGGTAGATAGTCTGACTAATCTGGTAACATGAGAGTCGTGGATGGAGGCCAAGTGTGATGTGAAGAGACGACAAAGCCAAGGGTGGCGGGGGTCACTCGATACAGAGGAGGACAATACTTTCCCCTCGCGGGGCAGCGACAACTCGGAAAAGAATGAGCTGAGCAGGCAAAGTGAACAATCGAAAGTTTTTTTTTTTCCCATATCCGACATTGCATAACTCAATGGTTATTAGAGTCACTAAGCATTGGATACATATTATAAACTTAAGTTGTAGGAATCTTTAGAGAGATTCTAGTAATACTGAGATAAAGCTATGTTTGTAGGTTCAACCGAGTCTTTATTTAAAACATAACGTTGAGATATTATCAAGTTAATTCACCATCGTTTAGAAACACTGACCCACATTTACAGTCAGCAAATGCTTAATATACTAATAATAAATGTCCCCTTCCTGTAAATAAACTCCAAGTCGGATGACGATACAGGACGACTACTTTTAACATCGTTATGTCACGTGACCGTCAGCCTCATCCAACTGTAGAAAATGGATTCAACATCCTGCAAAGAAGAGTCTATGACACACACAGAAGGAAAGAACCATGAAATGGACCATTAGAAATATGTGCTTGATAATAGTTTTGAAAAACCCTCTGCATTAAACAACAAACACAAATTAGTGCCTTTTACACTTTTCACTTTAATAACATTTATCTAACAACATTGCAAACACAACATTGTATATGAAGTGCCATCCCGCGCGACAACCCTCTCAGTTCCCATGATGCTTTGCCGCCCAGCAAAACAATCAATTGCAGAGTTTTTTCAACATGGACAAAGCATAGACTTACAATTGAAATACAGTATAGTCACGACCAATCATCCGTCAATATAAAGAGCAGTAAAAAGACACCATTTTGTTTTTCAAATAAACAACCCGTTTGCCGCCTGCTACAAAATATTTGAACATGCAGCACAATAAGGTAGGTGGACCTACGATATGGCAAGAGAGCACTGTATATATACGTTTTCAATCTTTTTATTAACTCAAAAATGTTTAATCCCTCTTGTGGGTCGAATAAAAATGAGCCCAATGTCGGCCCCCACAGCTTATATTTGATATAGGGATCAAGAGTGAGCAATTTATTTTAGAAAAGTAGGAGAAAGGAGAAAAAGTTCCCACATTTAAAAAAAAAAAAAGTTGTATCTAATGACCTAATGAAAGGACGGGATAACACATTTTAAAATTGCATATGGAATGTTGACCTTTTCTCAACCCACTGAGACAATAAGATGAGAAATCTATCGTCAACTGGTCTCAAATAAACAAATCAATGTGGCCGTCAGAAATAGCTCCACTGGGATCTATACACGGACCGTCCTTGAGCAGGACTTTGACCAATGGTAAGACAGCGGGTCATTCGAAGTTTATGGTCAAACACAGGGTAATCTCTAAGGTTAACTGCAACAGTAAAAATTGATCTGGGACGTGCACTAATGTTTACAAACTGTCGAACGAGGAAGATAAAATCATGGGTTCATTTTGTTTGTTACAGTGTTTACAGATATTTGAACTGGTGGGTTTTTTTTCATTTACTGCTAAAGAGACAGAGCCTTTATTTTCATTTATTTTTTATTCAATATGTACAATTTTAGCTTAGTTTTTCTAAATGTTTGGCTTTTATTTTGGTCTCTCTGATAGACACGTGACCTGTCCCCAGCCTCGTACCCCAAGTAGCTGGGACAAACCACAACAAATCGTTATAAAAAATATATATAAACACTGGTTTATTGTCCAAGTTAGCCAGGGTAGCTAAACTCAACTCACTTTAAATGTCTGGCGGTCTCCAGTCGTTCAAGCATCAACTACAAAGTTTTGGGAGGAAATAAGATTGTCATAAATGTAAGGAATTTTAAGGAGATCGATGTTTTGGAATTCAATCTGACGCTTTGGTTCCTTTATTGCTGTATTCATCATCAAAGGTTGGATCGTTGTTTTTTTTTAAGTGACGAAAATTGAACCAGAATCCAACATTACATTCGAACTACAAATTTACATTTGAACTTGAACGCACCTTCTCGCCAACAGGTTCGCCAACGTCACTGAACAGCTTCTAAACATGCTAACACACGCTATAAAACATGTGACGTGGTAAATATCGCGACACTCAAAAGGTTGTGAATATAAATAATGAGAGAAATAACACATTTTCTAAGAGATATTGAGATATTTCGGGGTCAGCTTACCTGTCACTCACACTGTCACCTCTTGTTCCGGTGCGTTAGCTTCTCCTGCTAACTCGCTAGCACGAGTTCGCCGGTGCAGTCAAGAGCAGATATTCTAAAGTTCTCATGGCGTGGAAATAATTCGACAGACTTTTTTCTTTTTTTTTTCCACCTGCCGTGGACTTGACTCGCTCTCGAACCCACTCGGAGCCTGAATGTGTTCAAGGAGCCCTTTCTGTGCTGTGTGAGCGGCGCGAAGATCGTCTCGACGGTGTGAAGATGGTTGTAACGGCGGAGATAATCTGTGGTCTGCAACAACGGCGTGGAATTAGCGGAAGAGTGAGAGGTCATGTTGTTTTGTCGCATCTCTGCTACACAATCAGGTTGTCAACCCACTCTTAAAGAAAAAGCTCACCACGTTTTTCAAATATCACGTTTTTAAACTATATTTATTTGGATTTAACTATCGAGAAATGCATGAAATGAATAGTTTGATGTCAATATGTAAAACAAAAAAGTTTTTTATATATAAATGTTTCACTCATTTACGTTTAAGTGAAAAAAAAAGGTGTCATCTTGTTTGTTCATTTTTATAAGCCAAACTTTATTTAACTGTAGAAATATTAATCTTATTTTACATCATTTGAACAGGACGAAGCTATGGAAAAAGGTTTTAACACAAATGTCATCTCCTGAGTCGCCCTCTACAGGGTGAATGTTGGAACTACAATAAGAACTTAAAGTAAGTAATTTTTATTTATATAGCGCTTTATAAAGTATAAACTTTAAAGGTCAAGATAAAACTGATAATACAACAGGAGTTCCAGAAAATCAAGGAAAAGCCTGAACAAAGAAAAACGTTTTAAGATGTTTCTTGAAGGAGTCAGTAGATCCATCAAGCGCAAAGAGAGAGGAAGATCGTTCCAAAGCTTAAGAGGAACAGCCTGGAAGGATTTCTCTCCTCTGGTCCTGAACCGTGTTCGAGGAACCATCAGTAGATTCTGATCCACAGACCTCAGAGCCCGAGCTGGGGTGTAAGGCTTGATCAGATCAGTGATGTAAGGAGGAGCCTGACCATGAATATATCTGAAAGTAAGAACCAGAATTTTAAAATTGATCCTGAAAGAAACTGAAAGCCACTGAAGAGTTTTAAGGATCGGAGAAATGTGAGTTCTTCTACTAGAGCGGGTCAGAATTCTCGCTACAGAGTTTTGAATCAACTGCAGGTGAAACTTAAAGCTGCAAAACTACAACTTTCCCCGTTCCCATTTTCACCCTGGCTGCACGATCTTCTTCACCTCTTATTGAGACATTCTGCCTTTCATTTCCCTTTTCCTCATCACAGATCAACGCACCATCCGCAAACATCATAGTCCATAGAGACTCCTCGTTTGCCTGAAATTAAAAATGCTGCAAGTATTCAACAAAATACAAGCGACAAACAGAGTGAGGTGATTGTTTAATGCGGCGACAGAGTGTATACAGTCAGATCAAGCACATGTATGCATGTTAGTTCCATACATTTTCTAATTCAAGATTTTGGACACTAATCGGATTAAATGCACACACACCATACATAACCCTACGTTTTGTTTATCAAACTCACTAGAATTGACTTCTCTCGCGAGCATGCGATCCGTTACTTGTTGACTTTGAACAACAACAAAAAAAATCCTCTGTAAACAAAGAAAATGTAACGAGAAATTTAAAGATTTAAATGAAACATATCCCAGAATCACTTTCATCCCCAATTGAATCAACAAACCTCTAACTTGAATGAACATTTGATTTGAAAGAAATATTTAAATACCCACACACACACAAAAAAAAAAAACAGAACAACAGGCAGCTAAAGTCCAGGACATTAGCTCGACACTGGAAAAGCAAAAGGCACATGTAACTGAAAGCGTAAAAATAGTGGGAAGGCGGTACATTCACACCAGGTAACACACGGTGGCCCAACAGGAATTTCTCCCACAATAAGCCCAAAAGACGAGAAATTTCAGATGCAGAATTAAGGCTCAGAAACTCTTGGCAACACAAAGAAAAAAGTGTTTTTAACCCTCAAACAGGAGATAAAATGCAAGGACTACACAGACTGAAGTAGCAGGATGTAGCAGAGTGCTGTGTGTTTCTATGTACAGACATTATGGGAATCACTGTTCCCGATAATTTAAAAAATAACATCCACTCCTACAGTGAAATATGAAGGACACTGCCTCCGATACGAACATACACTGGTAGGCAAAAACTACCTTCTTCGGTTTTGACATTATGGAAGACGCTGCTGCCGATAATGTTGTCAAGGTTTCGAGGGGTGAACGTGCACGGGGGGGACCCCACGACTTGTCCCCGAGATTTATCCAGTGTTGAGTTTCGATCCTCCCTCGCGTCGCCCGTGCACGTCCGCCCCTCTTAGCAGATGCTGCTTTTGTCATTTCGACAGTATAACTGTCATAATTATGGAAGGCACTGCTCCCGATAATTATACATTTTTATATAAAAGGCGATTTAAAAAAAAACATATTTATAGTGAACTCTGCCACTGATAAATAAATAACAATAAATAGACGTACGGGTTGGTTTCAGTGCCGGTGTCTCACCCTCCCTCTCGGACGGTTTTTGGCCATTCAGAAGACAGCAGGAGAAATGTAACGGTAACTTTTGTAACAGCTCATGGTCTGTTATCGATGGCTTTGTCGTTTCATTTGGACAAATTGCTTGATCGTGATTTGAACCCATAATTAAAGATAGTTCGGGGTCCGTTAATATTCAAATGTATCTACCACTAGATATTTTAGTGGAGCGAAGATTCATTAAGAAATCTTCGTGAAGGTCAGGTCTTATCTATAATAAAAGGTTATTATAATCATTAATAGCTCCACGCTTATAATGGCTGAAGACGAGTTGGTCATAGATCCGGAGATGTCGGTAAAAGGGGGAGGGGCTATGGTTGTTTTTTTTAATCTTCGTACAAGGACCAGATGTTCCCTTCCAGTGCGTTGGCGCAGCCCTGGATGGTCCAGGTCGCCAGAGCAAACTGGTTTTGGAAAAGGTCGGTGTCGGCTCCGGGGTTGTCCATGCGAAGGGCGTCCAGGTGGTTGATCAGCCCTTTGAGCGTGTGAGGACCCGAGCCCAGCAGGATGTGGCGGAAGGGAGTGTCTCTGGTGGAGGTGAACGGCGTCAGGAAGTTTCTTTCCACCTGGATCAAAAAAATTAGGTTTAATGACCTCAATGAGCACAATTTAAAGATAGAAATTGAATACATTCCTTTTTAAGTTGTATATAACCTGGATTGTTTAGTAAAATATTTTCATAATCATCATTTTGTTTTCCTACTGCATTCACCTTTTCAAATATATATATCTTACTGAGATTTCATTTGGTATTGCATTTAAATCCATATAATTCTTTCATAACTGGACAAGTGATTCCTTTTTACTTCCTACTTAATCTTTATTTCTTCCATTATTTCCAATCATCCATTAAATAACTTCTATAGTATGCCATCTATTCATGTTCGACACCAACTTTCTGATTAAAATCAGTATCAGAATATTTTTATTTCCAATATTTAAAAACCTTGTGGAACAACAGTATATAATTGAATAAATTAAAGAAAATATAAACTAAATAAAACGAGATTAATAAAATACAATAATAAAAAATAAGTGACTCGTACATTAAAGTGATCATATAAAGATTAAACGATGAATTGTTATCGATCCGGAGACTTATTTTATTTCAGCTAAATTAACAAACAAGACAAAAGGGAAGGCGAAAATGTGAATTTAATTAATAAATAAATAAATTAAAAGTTTTAGTTAGTATTTTCTGTGGGCTCATTTGTTTCCTGTCCAAGTACCATTTCTGCAGGAAGTATTTTGAGGCTAAATTGTGTGTTGCGTGATACTATTTTAATACCAATCTAAATGTAAGTAAGTAATATTTGTAGAGCACTTTTCTAGACCAGGGTCAAAAAGCGCTTAAACAATTAAAACAATACCCGATAAAATATATACTTAAATGTGTGCATTTAAGATTTTATAGAAAAGGTAAAATGGGGGGAAAATGGTGCTTTCTTAACCCTTTTGTTATCTCAGGGTGAAGGTGACATAAAAACAAATGTGTTTGAGGTATCCCTTGTGTTGTCTTTAGGTCAAGGTGAACGACCTCCCTGACTTCCAGAAATACATATGCAGTGGTGGACACCGAGATGACACAATGGACAATATTTTAACCAAGCCATCTAAAGAATTAAATCTCTGCAGGACTCCAAATACGGAGATGCTCGATGCCTACCGCCATGACTCGATCGTTGATGATGCGGCACATCTCGACGTCCTCCAAGTCACTGTTCAGAACGTCTTGGGCCAAAGCGCGAGCGGCTCGACCGTAGGCTCCTGAGGCCGAGCTCAACCACTGCCCCGTCAGAGACTTGGGGAGGATTTTCTGGGGCAACTGTGGAAAAAAATGTACCAAATACAGGTCAAAAGATAGAAATTAAATAAATAAAAAGCTAAAAACGAACCTTCTGGATGGCCATGACTTTGAGGTAGATCTGTGACACGGAACGCTTGATGACCTTGTTGTAGTTCTGCAGGTCCAGCGGCAACAGTTGGTCGTGGACTAGCCTCAGTGCCATGTGACCTGCGAAGCGAGCGGCTGTTCGAACCAGCTGCGGCGTCTGGTTAGCCAGCACCGCGTTCAGCCTGTCCTGGGTGTCTTTCAGGGTACCGAAGTACGGGTAATCCTGAAGAATAGAGGTCGGCTTTAAAGCAAAAACGTAGCGAGGAGTTTCCATTTTTTGCTACTCACGGAAGCATCTCTGGTGAATCGGAAAGACACGGAGGGGATGCCGGAAAACGCCAGGAAAGGATACGCAGTGTTGTCCATGCTAAGAGGTTCCAAACTGTAGAAGAAAAAATGGATGTAAATGTAGAAAAATACAAATGTTTCTTCTTTAATAAGGTTTGACAGATTATTTAACTTACATATTTGCTTCCCAGTTGCCTTTTCCAAACACAGACATCAAAGACAACTCGGTGTGTGTCATTTTAACCTGGAGACAAAAGATGAGGGACACATGAGTAAAAATGTAATACCCTTTAGAGATGATGAATCCTTACGTCTTTTAGAGTCTTTTCAATCAGGGTGTACATCAGAGGACTTCCTGAGACTTTGAAGGCAGTATTACCTGGACAAGATCAGTATTATTTTTGGAGTTAAATATCAAGTGTGAACAGTTTTTTTTAGAGAGAAGCACGGAGAGAAATGTTGACGTTACCAGGAAGATAAAAAAAAAGGAAATGACACCAGGGGGGAGCCATAAATAAATTTTCTTTTTTAACTTTTGCATTTCTTCCCTCATCCATCCTTTAATCAGAATCAAATAACAACATATGCCACATATGTATGACAATATACACTGGACATGGAAATAAAATGAAAAATGGAAATGACCCCTTTGAATAATATAAACAATAAATAGTGTAAACATGATGCAAAAACAAATGAAAGTGGAGACACCGGCAAGTGACGCATCCGTTCACAATGAAAATTGTGAAAAAACATAACATCAATATACAGATAAAAGCAGGTGTTTTGTTTGTTGTTTTTTTTCCTTCTGCATCATGCAGTATACTGTACATGACAGATTGTTAATTGATCCTCTATGCAACTTTTTAAAAAATATTAAATCCTCAACAACAAAAAGTTCTTCAGCATCACTATACATTTTGATTTTACTTTGAACCTACATTATAACATTTTTGCACTAGCGAAACACCTGGAAACATGGGATATTTGCAAGTTAAAATCTGCTAGTTAGCATCCGCCTAAATTTACTTATTTTTTGTATTTTTTATTTGGGGGGGGGGGGGGGGGGGGGAACATACCTGTCACAATACCATCCAGGTTGATATAGGAGAAAGCCTTCATGTTCAGAGAAGATAGATATGCCTGACAAAACAAAAGAAAAATGGATGAATAAACCGGTGAGAATCAAAAAGGAAGCGACAATATCTCCAATCGACGCATATTTCACAGATTTCTAGAATAGAATCTTTTACACATGATGATTCGGAAGTCCAGTAACAAATTGTATCACAAGACTAAGCGTGAAAATATTAAAAAGTTCTACCTCCAACCACTCGGTGGCGCCAACGCTACCATATTCCCCTGCACTCCAACTTGCGAACACAATACTCCTCCTTGGTGTGAATCCTTTAAAGTAAAAGTAGAATCAACTATCGATACATCTTCACAGAGAGTAAGCATTAGACTAAGACTCACCGCTGCGCTTCATCTCAGAGATGGAGCGAGCCAGCTCGACGAGGACGCTGGTCCCCACCGTCGACGCCGCGAACCCGGGTCCCCAGGCGTCCCTCTGAGCTCCGATGATCACGTAACGATCTGAAAACATCAAAAAAATTAAAAAAAATTAAAAATTATTATGTTTGAAACTTATGAATATGCACATTGTCCTTTTAAAATAAATATAATGCTACCTGAATCGACATTGCCTTTGATGACTCCGAAAACATTGTGGACCTTTTTCTCCGCCAGAACGTTGTTGACCTCCACCGTCACGACGTTGCTCTCCTCTCCCAGCTTATGGTAGCCGCCCCACTCCTGGGGCAAACTCGGACCGGTCAGTGAACTGTTGAGCAAGAGCATCGTTACCATCCGGGGTTGATGTTGCATCACACGCCTCCTCTTTACATACTTGAGGATTTTCATCGCCACCCTTTGTGTGATGGTCTGCGCCAGGATATTGGGCAGACCCGAAGACTGGATGGGGGGGAACTGGGTGTGGTTGAACGACGGGAAGCCGGGCGTGTAGGGGTCTCCGGAACCATAGTGGACCTGGGAGAGACTCGCGGTGAGATGGAACGAGTTTGCCTGCGACTGCGACGGCGGCGACTCACGTGTCCGTAGAACTGAGTGTTGTCGTCGATGGGGTAGTCGCTCTGGTCCATGTAGATCAACACGGCAGACGCGTTCATATTGGCTGCATTTGCAACCTGCACACACCAGAGGGCGAAGTTGAGTCACTTTCCGGTTCAAGCTCTATTAATCCATCATCATAATTTGCTTAATAAGCAAAAACGATCATACAAAATAATAAAAATCAAGCCAACTATGCTAAAATGTAGTAATTGTTTATGATATAAGGTTGTTTTTATTTGTAATAAAATCCATAATTGCACTATAAGGGCAATAAATAGTCTCAGAAATAACAGAAACAGAGGACAAAGGTCATAAAACAAAAAACCTAAAGTGATTTTTAGAGAATAGTTTTAAATAATGAAATAAAATATGCTGGTTTCTATATGATCTTACACTGCATTAATGTAGCCCTTATGAAGTCAAAGAGCTACATGTGGCCTGTGAGCCACACTAAAAATTGTTAACGCAAGACAAAATGTTACTTATTGTTGGTTTAATCAATAGTTTTTTTTTACCAATGCGGAAGTAAAATAACTACAGTAGATGGGACCAAAAATCATGAATATAACGCTGTGTTCAATGAATTAGTTGAGCATTTTTATAATTGGTATAACAACAAATGCACTATTTAAACTAAAGAGACGTTTAAAAACAACGATGAACCAAAAAATTGGGAATTACAAGGCAACTGGACATTGAATTGAATCCTATTTAAATCATTATTTTTAGCTTTGTGTTCTTAAAAGTAATAATGCCAAAAGCAGTGATGAAAATAGCTCAACGATGAACAGGATCAGGATAAATCCACGGCAACCAGTTGATAAAAAATGTAAGATATTTGAGGAGTTGGACCTGGTCAATATAAAAGTTACCTTCTCTGCGAGAGTGATCTTCCCAGCTCTGACGAGCATGACTCTGCCGCTCATGTTGAGGGTTCTGTCCCTCAGCAGGCGGAAGTCACTTTCCTGACCATAGTTCACGTACAAAATTCCTCCCTGCCACCAGGAGGCAGAACATTAGTCAGTAAATATTTCATATATTCATTGAAAAGCATCATACCGTGCGAGATCCGGTGGCGCTGTAGGACAGAAACCCAGTTGATTTTTCCAGCTCCCCACCGTGGAGAACTATCGTGTTGAAGCCAGATTTGGGAGGGTCCTGGACCTTGATGAAGTGCTCGTCCGTCCATGTCGTCATGCCATACTTTTTGAATCGATTGCTGACCTTGTTGCCCAAAGCGTCGTTTCCATCTGAGCCGGCTCTGTGGTCGGACCTGGAATAGTCGCTGAGAAGAGCAGAGGAGAGATCTCATCATTCATTCATCAAAATCGATAATTCCGACGCCATGTGAAAGATGAGAACCGGAGATCACACACACAAACTACAGAATAGGGGTGTCAAAGTTCAAAACATCTTCTTCACTATTCAAGAAAAGCCACTTTAAATATGTACCGAATTATAGCCAACATAAAAGATAACCCACCGAACTTAACGCCCCGCTCGTCACCCCGGTACCTCCACCGGTGGCCCTCGTACTACTCCACCGGTGGCTCTAGTACTACTCCACCGGTCGCACTAGTACTACACCACCGGTCGCCCTAGTACTACACCACCGGTCGCCCTCGTACTACACCACCGGTGGCCCTCGTACTACTCCACCGGTCGCCCTCGTACTACTCCACCGGTCGCCCTCGTACTACTCCACCGGTCGCCTTCGTACTACTCCACCGGTCGCCCTAGTACTACTCCACCGGTCGCCCTAGTACTACACCACCGGTCGCCCTAGTACTACTCCACCGGTCGCCCTCGTACTACTCCACCGGTCGCCCTCGTACTACTCCACCGGTCGCCCTCGTACTACTCCACCGGTCGCCCTCGTACTACTCCACCGGTCGCCCTCGTACTACTCCACCGGTCGCCCTAGTACTACACCACCGGTCGCCCTCGTACTACTCCACCGGTCGCCCTCGTACTACACCACCGGTCGCCCTAGTACTACACCACCGTTCGCCCTAGTACTACACCACCGGTCGCCCTAGTACTACACCACCGGTCGCCCTAGTACTACACCACCGGTCGCCCTAGTACTACTCCGTGAGAAACTACTACAGATTCAGAAAAGCAGAAAATAATTACTAAAGGCAGCTGCAGTGATGAGTTCTGTGTTATATCTTGAGTAATGCAATAATTATATTATCAAGCTGAAAAATGAATCGGTTTGATTTACTTCATGTGAATGAACAATTCTCTCAAAGTGGATCGGAAGAAATACCTCATAGTTGCTTCAATGCTGTTTGTGCTGAGGCTTCTGGAAAGCAAGTCTTTGACATCATTCCAGTCCATCAGGGGTGCTGCGATGGGCTGACGTTTCTCAAAAGAAACGGGAGCAGGACAATCGGGCGGCGCCTCTTTCTTGCCGTGGATCAGGTATGCAATCAAATACCCTGAGAAGAAGAAACCGAGGGTTATGTTTGGAACACTTGGATTTGGTCTGGTCGGGGTACCTATGATGAAGATGAGCAGGGTGGTGGCGACCAGGAAGATCAGGTTCTTTGGCGTGCGTCCGTTCTTGTGAACCACGTAGTGTTTGAGGTTGGAATTGTGATTCATGTTCTCCACGGCGCCGTTTCCACCAGCTTCCTCGTCCACGTCGGCCGAGCCCTTCATCTCCACGTGGCTGTTGTCGCCCTCCATGTTGTGGGCCAGGAATCGTGTGTATTGGGAGTGGGGATCCCCATTGAACTGGTGATACATCAAGTCATTACAACTGTACATTTGAACCCTAAACTAAATGAAGAGTCAGAACAATCTAAGAAGAGAATGTTTACGACCACTTACAATTTTAGATATCGTCGACCTTGCTTGGTCCATTGTTGCTTCGGTATCCTGGGGAAAAAAAAAGGTCATAAAATTCAAATTAAAGTTCTCATACATCAGGTTTATCTTTACACAGTAGTGTTAAAAATCACTCCTTGGCAGACGCATGCAGTGTCTCAATGCTTTTTCCAGTTCGTGCTGAGTTCACTTCTCAGAAATGTCATTCCAAACGGTGCCGAGCTGCAGGGAAGTGAAGGGGAATAGCTGGAGAATACCATGGGAACCTTCTGATCTGTGAGAACACCAGCGAGACGACGGGATAGATTCGCTAATCCAGCAGAGAGCCGAGGACGAGGTTCACATGCGAGAAGAGCTGAAATATCAGTCGTTTATGTTCTTTAAGTATCGTCAATCATAACAAGTGAAAGAAGAGATTTATGCTCAGTCGGTGTCAGAAGAGAAGGATGAGGAAGAGGGTTGTCCCACCGTTTAGGTTATAAACATAGATTTATTGTGTCATTATATTTCTTAATTTAATATATTTTAATTAAAACGTTGGTAACTGCATTGTAGTAAAAATCTTTAAATCGCAGGGGGGAAATATTTGAGTTTGAGTACTGAATTATTCAGTACAAATGTTTAGCTGCAAAAAAACAAAAAAACATTATTTTGGAATATTTGTATACGCTTGAATTTCCCAGGTTATCAATGGAGAGTCAAATGATGTTATAGTTCTTATACTGAACATTTCAATATCCAAAGACACGTACAAAATTAAGACTTAAACAAAAAAAGCTAATGATAGCTAAATATCAATATTTTCACCAACCTGTTCCATAGGAAATCAATGCATTAATAAAAATAAAATATTTATAATCTTTCAAATGGCTGACAAACCACAAAGACGACGCTTTAAAAAGGTTGTCACTCCAGATTTAAACATCCTTTATAGCGAAGCACGTTTACAGGGCTTCACATGTACTAATAGAACTTTAGAGAGTTACATCCAGGTAACTAATAATTTCCACTAGCCAAGTTTAGTCAATAATAAGTCAAGATATTTTTGTAAAGTTGATAAATAACCTTAGTTTATAGTTAACTGAGCAAAAAAAAAAATTGTCTTGCGTTTCACAAGCCAGGCAAATGACCCCGTTTGAGACTAAAATTAGTGCATGATGTTGACGCACATAAAAAGAAGGAAAAAATAAAACGTGCTTTAATACAAGAATAGAACAATGAGAGCGCAGGGGTTTATTTTGACTGTGGAAACAGATGAGGTGGAACAAAGCAGCTCCAACATGTTCTAATAGTTGGATCAAACGCAGCTCACGTAAAAAGATTTGAAACATTTGAAAATAAAAGATGTCGCTTTTCAGGCGATAAAGGATCATACAGTCTCGGATCAATGTCCAGTTTCTAACTTCTTGTGTAAAAGGATAACCTGACGTGACAGAAAATAATTCACAACTTTGAGTTAAGGTTTCATGAAAGAGTCAGTCGTGGTCATCGTCAGTCAACTAGATAATTGCAGTTTTGGGCACTTTATGACATGCTTTATAGAGTTAGTCTAAAGTTTGATTCAGTCCTTCAGACTAAACATAATTTCCACAGTAACTTCCAATAGGTGTGAAATCATTTTGTTTTAAGATGTGCTCTCAGGAGGTGAGGAAGACAGTCAAGATATTTTGAGCCCACGTCGTTTGTGCTTTTTTTAGATACATGCCAGTCGTGCGCCACTGTTAGGTCAAGAAAATAATTGTCCTTACATATTTTAAATACTGCAAACGCGGTTTCATTTTAACTTGCGAGTCAATAAGGGGTGATGTTGGGTCACAAAGACGACCGTCAAAGCGTTAGATCATCCTGCCGTCAATGATTATACGGCGCTATCTTCAACCCATGAACCTATCCGTGAACAAAAACAGTAGTAATGACTCAACATTCATGACCCTCGTCCACTGGTCTGGCCAACATAACCGAACAAATCCCCATGAACTCTCAACCTTTAGGAGGTTCTACACGTCTGAAATAAACAAGTGTAGGTCAAACTGTTGCACAAGAGTTTGAAAGTCGACCTAAATAAGAAACTAGCACCTCCTGATTTCTTAATGTAGTGTACTGGAGGAAAACAACGTGGCCTTTACAAAGGGTGTGTTTGTGGGGTCAATTTACAAGCTTCACCGGGCAGAGATGCCCAACTGGACATTGCGTGACAAGAGCTTGTGTGGGTCGCTGCCAGGGAGATGGAGGTGAGGCCAAAAATGTACAACACCGACTGCGCCATTGCCGACCTCTCGACGGGATATTCAAGACGACAAAAGGGACCCAAATAGGAAGTGACAAAGTTATACAACTTTCTGGCAGGTCTAGTAGGTCTAGTAGGTCGAATGGCTAAGAGCTACAACATGGAATAAACGGTGAAGTTTACACCCTCATCCTAAGAAAGATAAACAATGTCAACAACTACACAAATACTTCCAAAGAGGGTTAAATGGGAGAATTCAGTGAAGGAGAACAGAGATAATTAAGATAAATCAAGACAATGTCCCAATTGTACTCAAGCCTTAGACAGGTGCAACCTCAACTGTTAGCATTTATAAAATGAGAAACTAATGTAAAACTGATCTGTGCTTAACGCAGGAATTTGTCTAGGCATGGAAAAAAAACAACCTTGACATTTGAGGTATAAAAAAACTCCTTTTTTTCTTTTAAAGAAACACTGATGAGCAACAAATGAAGTGAACACCAGATCCAGTAGTCACTTGTACGCAAGTGTTCTTTTTCACTGGAAATGATTAGTCATTATTAAACTCAACATTTTTAACGACTATCTTTTTGTTATAATCGAGCACACAATTTGTATCGGAAAAAGTATCATTTAGGAATCGGTATCAAAGTGATCGGTATGGAAAATCCTCGATCAATATCCAGCCCTACTCGTGATACATCTTGCATTGTTTTAATGTGCCAATTCTCTACGCTTAAGCTTAACTAGACCAGTGATGATGGCTGAAACTTTTCATTTTAGTTCATCGAGTCTAGTTTAGCAAAATTAACAAGTCTTAAGTGTGCAGGGTGCTACAATAAATCTGATAAGAGGTTCTCCACCCACGGTACTCTATCGTATCTAATGATCTTTCGCATCCTCCAATATCTTAAGATTTTTAAAAAAAAAATGACATTGATTGACAGTCGCCTTCAAAAATTAACTAGGAAGACCCTAGAAAAAGACCTTGCAGTGACCAAGCAGATATTTGTAATCTTGCATACCAAACATACCACGCCTCGACACGGCTAATACTTTAATCAGATTAGTGGTCCTTTCACTTCGCCAATCAAGCACATGAGAAATGAATCGGGACAATCTATTCAGAAGAGAAACTCATTTTTAGCCTCGAAAACTAAGTCTGTACAATTAAGGCAAAACTTGAGAAGTTGCGACTGCTTTTGCACCTTCATTACCACTGCAACACAAATCATCTTTGAGCGTCTTACTAAAGCCGTTTTTCCAGTTCCCGAGTAATAAAAAGCATTGTGTAGTGCTCCTTAATGAAACAATGAAAACAAAATATACATTTTAAACTTAACGTCTCTTTCAATCAGAGTCCAACTTTTTTTTTACAAATGCTGTTTAAGTTCTAAACGCTCATCTCTAAATTATGTTCTTGCAGGATAAGTTGAGCTCTTCAACATCATTTAATGAAGAGTTTAGCAACACAAGGTCATTGTAGGGGTTGTCACGATACTAGAACTTTCAATTAGATACAAATACTGAGGAAAAATATTTAATACACAGTACCATTTATGAGCTTTACTGCTAAGTATCAGTTTTATCAAGAAGGAAAATGCAAAAAAATATGCTCTAAACCCGAACCCATGTTAAACATTTATTATAGAAACAGTTGTGAAAAAAATAAACTATGCTGACAAGTTTATACTTTTGTAAAATGAGTAACATATTCGGATATAACATTTTACTAACAATATTTTTCTAGATTTGATACTTTTGTGCTAGCATAAAAATCTAAACGTGGAATACTAATAAGTTTTAACAGAACGTGAAACAGGATTTGTGCGGTCCACACATAAAAAGACTAATTTTAAAGACACATGAGGAAGTGTGTGCGGTGTGCTAGGGGGTGGAGCGGTTGTGTATGAGTGTGTGTAGAAAAGATAGCACCACCTTGAGTCACACCCACAGCAAACGTTTGAGGCCAAGGTTGAGCAACGCTTCCGCACATGTGCAAGAAGAGAACAGCCCCGGGCATTAACTGACAAATGTATTGTAATATGAAATAAATATTAGCACTGCACTTGTGTTAAATGATGAAGTATTCTTGTGAATATGTAATCGAGGAATCAGGAAAGAGGAAACGAATACAGGAAAAGAAATGTGACATTATTTGCCTTGACAATACATTGTATAGATAAACTGTTTTCCTTTGACACCAAATAACACAAAACATGAAATTATAATTTACTTGGGATTTGACGTAACAATGTTTTATTTTAAAGTCATCCAAGCTGGCTTAGAAGAGCATATTTGTCAGTTGAAATTGAATATGAACTTAACGATTATTTGAGGGAAGAAAATATATAAACATGTTTTATACATTATTCAAATAATTCCAGTTGTTTCCCCCTCAGTATATATCATTGCCAGCTACTGAGACAATGAGTGTTTCATGACGCTAACCCTCCCTGCAACTACACTATAACAACAGTGTAATGATTGTTATTACACTATAATAACACTCATTTTGGAGTTAAAATCTGCAGACTGCAACACACCAAGACTTGCATTAGTCGCGTTTTGATGTGCATTTAACAACACAACGCGGTATTGAACCAACCATACGTTAGAAAGCTAGCGACGCCCTTGAACCCGTGTCTGTTTACAGTTCCTGTTTGTAAAACAATGGGGCCTCAAACTACACACATTTGAATCCACTCAACAAACAGTCCTCAAACACAATTGCTCCAAGCTAACAACACAACATAAGAACTTGACTTAAGGCTGAAACCTCCCTGCATTAGTCTCTTCCTCATATGTGCGGAAATATTTACAAGCTACTGCATCTGAACTGGAGATGTAACCGGATCCAGTTTGCTGCACTGCACCGTGTTACAAAGAATGAATGAACACATTTTCAATGCGGAAATGAAAACCACAATGATGCAAGTATGTGTTGGTTTGCAGAATATATCGAAACTACAGTATATTTTGGCGGCATATTAGTTCTTCATTATATATTTTGGACACCTTAGGTTCTAACAGCTTAAGACGAGTTAAATTCAAGACTTTTTTATGACTAATTTTAACACAATTTGAAATGAGATTAAAGACCAACTGAACAAGCAAAATTAAATAAAAATAAAAGAGAATATCCTCCGCTAAAATTAC
Source organism: Callionymus lyra (assembly GCF_982586985.1). Taxonomy (NCBI): domain Eukaryota; kingdom Metazoa; phylum Chordata; class Actinopteri; order Syngnathiformes; family Callionymidae; genus Callionymus; species Callionymus lyra. Next base: position 6,788,628 of record NC_141833.1, read on the forward strand.
AGGACAATTTTAACGAAATCTTTATTTTAATATGAAACATTTAAAGTCCCCTGTAAGGACCTTTATTAGACTTCAATCGTGCTGATTTAGAAAAATGTTCTGAACAAAATGTTTCAGACATGAAGAAAAATGTTAGTAAAAATAGAAGATTATAAGGTATTGCTATGTTTCTCATCATGTGTCCACATTAAGTCATTTAACCATTTGATTTAGGACATTTTAATGACAATGAAGGCCTTATTTTTATAAAATCAATGCCTTTTGAGACTTACTACTAGTTCTACATTATACATTTTGGAGTGTTGGGTTCCTACAGCTTAAGACGAGTTAAATTCAGGACTTAAATAGTTTTTTTGACCCTTGTGTTATCTCAGTATAACCTTGACTCAGAGACAACACAAATTTGATTTAAGACAAATTCGACAAGCAACCAAACTTGAAATAAATAACCACCACACAATTAAAAAGAAAACTTTTACCTAAATATTTATTTTAACAATTTAAAATATTACAGCCATGAAAAAATGTTGTTAGAACGATAGATATTAAAACCATTAAAGCGTTTCTTATGTTTTCTTATCACATTACTAAGTCTTGACATTTTAATTGAGGACATTTTAACGACAAATAAGGCCTTATTTTCACACTTCAAACACCATCAATTCAATTCCTCTTAAGACTTTAAGGATTCGAGGAAACCCTGATTTAATGGAAGCGACAACTTATGAGTTAAAGGGGGGGAGAAAAGGTCAGAGGTGCAGTGCAGTCATTGTGAAGTGGCAAATCATGTGGAAGTCACGATGGAGAAAAAGTAGCTCATGGGAAAATTAAGCGTGCGACTTTACCCAAAAAAATAAAAAAAATCGCAGCACTTGAAAAGAGTTAGTAGACAATAGTCAGGAATATTAATAGTAATAGTTGTGTTATGTTGCTCTAAACTGGTTGCAGTTTTTGAGTCAATATTTGTGCAGGGAAAAAAACAATATAGACATTAACATTATTACCAGAACTGTTCATCTTTTCCATATATAAATAAGAAGACTAAACAATAGTTATTGACTAAAGTTATTAATAATCAACAAGAGGATTTAAAGACCTGTCAAGTCCACCTGCTGTTATCTAAAGTCACACCAACAGACACACTGTTCATATAATATTCTGGCAGAAGAAGATATTGACATTTAAACGCAGTTTTATTATTTATTTTTAACTCTTCAAGGCGGTCAGTGCTAGTAAAGATAGCTTATCAATGTAGCGGTTAGCTAGTCAAGGTGATCATTGTTGTGTCTGCCCGACTGGTTCTGTGGGACAGGGGTCACCGCGGAGGTTCTGACCCAGTTCAACCTTCGTGCTTTTCCGCTACTTTCGACGATTAAAAAACCGGTAACATTATATAACCGCAAAAGTGTGTAAACCGGTTTTTCTCTCGCCACAATGACAGCTCCGGTAACGTGTCTGTTTGTCTCCGGTGAACAGTCCACGGCAGCGACGTAAGAATTACTTCAATGTTGAGGAAAATAAAGAATTTAGTTTATTATAAACCGGATTAAACCAGACTATGTCTTTTTTTCTTTATGAATGAAGACACTGGACGCCGACGCCATGTCCTCGTGCGCGCTTGGTTCGGTAATACGGTAACAAAAAAATAAGGTTAAATAATAAACTTTTTTTTTTTCTCTTACCTTTTAATTCAACCACTTAAATATTCTTCTTTCACATGCGATTTCTTCAGCCGGTGAAATGAAGTGCCCTTGACATGTGCGTGCATATATTGCAGGGATGACCAGCGACCACCCTTGACGAACGTCACATCCTCTGCAAGTATCGCGAGACTTTGCCCTCAAACGAGAGGCACGTTCGCAGTTTGATCCCGTTTACAAGACGTTTGTAATAAATTGAATTAAACCAAAACATGATTATTCTGTCTGACTTATATCTTGTATTTATGTTAATGGTATAGATATAAGAGATGAATTTGCTCAAACGAAATTTAAAATTATGTTCATAATGAACGAAAAAATACAACAAAGTGTAAATACAGTAAATAGTAAATAAAGGTATAAATTAGGTGGGGAAACATGGTTTCTTACAAATTATTTTGTTTTTTCGAATAAAAATTAAAGTAAAGCAATATAAAATGATGTATAATATGTATCCCATTAATTAAATAAATAAAATTAACACCAAATTTCAATGCTGTCAAATTGAACACGAAAAAAATAATTCGAATTGTTATAATAAACACTGATGTAAAACTTAATGAGAATCTTTTAAACCTTTTTTCCTCAGTAAATATCTTATTCACACAAATCTTAAATACAAATATTGAAATGTTCGTTTGGGAAATTATAATTGGATTTAAAAAGTATATTCATTAATTCAAGTATGACATTTATTAAAAGTGAAAAACCTAATTATTTATATAATTGTACAGAACTTGTAATATTTAGTGTGTTCGTTTTTTTCATTGGACAACATAAAGTATTTCATAAACAAATTTGAATGTGTATTTCATTATAATTTGAATTAAAAAAAATGTTTTCATCATGTGGCCCCCTTGTTTGGATCTGGTGTGAGCGCACATCTCCAATTGATATATTGGTACATCTTTTTTAAATAGAAACACTACAGAAGTATAGAATTTGAGTTTGTAAATATATTTATATTATTTTTTATTTTGATGTGATTGCAGGGGTCAGAAAGGAGCAGCGGAATCTCTCCTTTTTGCAGTAAATATTGATGTGTTTCTACTCTATAAAAGGGTTTATTTGTACAGCAGCTTTTATTTATTTTATGGCATAACAGGGAGTGTTTTATAGAATCAAAATCAAACATTAATCTGAAGCAGAACATAATCAACGGATGCGCCAAAATAAGGACAAAAAAAACGATGAAAATATGTAATGAATATTAGCACTTAAATAAGAAACTACTTTTGAGGCCAAGATGCTTCTGGTTTATGATTTATTTTTCCATGTTGCATTTGTTCAAGTTTGGTAACAACTGGACTGAAACACTGGATTCATATAAGACGCCATCTATTTATTTTAATTTTTTTAAGATTTAAAAATCTGTTTTATTATCCTTTCTGGAGTGAGACAGGCATTCATTTATTTATATATTTTCGCTATAATATATAGCAGTCTTTGATGCTACACTGCTAAGCTATAAATAGAGACAAATTAAATTAAAATTAAATTTTAAAAAATGGAAAGTTTTCAAAGTTTAGTGCAATATTTATTTATTAGGAACATTTTTGTGTTGTAAAAAAAATTATTATGTTATATTATAAACACTGGATTCTTCAACAAAATAGTTTATTTAGCATTTTAAAGAAATCCTTAAAATAAGTGTAAATTAAGATGTTTCAATGCAACATAATCATGATTTTTTGGTCAAATCAAAGACATTTAAACTGTATCCGTCTTCAACAAAAGCACGTTGTTCTCTTTTATATGTCATATATTATATTCTCGTACATTCTGCCAGGGTAGGAAAGAAGATTTCCTCTGGCCCTCTGCTTCGGTGCCTGGACTAACATGACATAACAGACCTGGACTTCCCACACTGCTCACCTTGAAAAGAGAACAAACATAATACCGGGGATGTTGAGAGCTCAGTGTGGCTGCAGCTGTGAAAATATGAATTATGGCTCACTTCGGTTTAGTCTGTCCGTGTGCTGAGTAAGACCAAATAATTTCCAGCAAGTGGTCTGGAAAAATTTAAAGTCAAAGTTTCCCCTTTGCTTCGTCAGTTTGGCTCAAAATTGTCCTTTTCTTGCACCTGTTACACAAAAGCTCCTCCATTTTGAACGCGTCGCTCACAGACGATGAGGCTCGGCTACCATTGGACAACCGACTGGGCAGAGACGAGACATGTCGCCGCTTGTCGTCAATTATTAGATTTGGTAAACACGCGCGATCCCAGAAGCTTTTGCAACTTGTTTATTAAACAAATATATTTGGTTCTCATTTGCCATTTAAAACAAACATTTCTCCGTGGGGTAATAACATGTTCATGCCAAGGCTAACTTGCTATCATGCACTTTGCACTTTGCACTGTTTTTCGTCATTTGATTGATGAAAATATTGTTAAAGTAGTTCATCTACATGCTGGTGCGACATAAATCCTCATCGAGACTCTTAAAAGTATCTTCTTACCCTTAAAATTAAAATTAAAAACTACCTTTTTTTACCCTGAAAATAAGGTTGCTAATAAATAGATAATCTCCGCCCTGCTGAGAGGCCGCTTGGCTACTTTCCCCACATCTTGAAATTGAGTATTTTATCTGTGATGAAAGCACAAAATTACCTGGGTGACTTCTAGCTGTACTTTCTTAAACTGTTTGTATATTTATTGTATATTATTCTAGTTTTTTTATTTGTGTTTCCGATCCAGCTTATGTGTTAACTGAATGCAGGAGTCACTAACAAACAAAGAAAAGTTAATAATATATACTTGTCGAAAAAAGCTGTTTCTGATTCTGTTTTTTGTTTTTTTGTTTTTTTTATTAAAATGGATTCTTTAACGTTTTGATATTTTACAAGAGGGTGGAATGTGTCGCCCCAGTTGGAGAATTTAAAAGGAAACCAATAAGAAGATTAAAAAGTGTGATCAAGAAACACTAACAAAATAATCTATTTAAATTTAAAATGTATTCTAAATAAAGGTTTAATAAATATGTGAAAATAGTATCATAACATTTGAGGTACGTTTTTTACGCAAATAATATAAAAATATAATATATTATAGTACTGATATTTATATCGAATTAAATTTTAATTAACACATTTATTTGTATTAAAACACAATTATATACATTCATTGTATTCACAAGAAAAAAGTTATTCATAGTGAAATAAATGGAACATTTTTTTAACTTAGTTATGTTATATTTAATATCTTTATCATTTAATTATTCCAGACAAATTCTCACAAAGTGACGAACAAACAAAGTTCAACACTGTTCAACCAAGAATGTACAAAATATACGCTTACTTAGAAATCCTTCTCCAAATAGAACAGAAGCCACAGAGTAAATTTATCTTCACCTCTTTAACTGTTCCATCCAGTGTTCTAGCTTGTGGTCGTCATGGCGACCTGCAGTGTGACGGCAAGTACTTCAGCTCACGATGGTGTTAAAGGTTATTTTAATTTTTTTCTTCTTTGTTGGTTTGAGCAACTCTTTGATTAACTCTCGCCCGTTGAGCGTAGTATTAATGCGGTCCTCGTGAGTTCATAAAAATAACACATAACTTAAAATAACTTAGGTCAGTCTGTCAAACTGATCGTCTGGACTATTGCAACAGTTTGTTTTCATGTCTTAACAAGAAGGATCTGTCTCACCTGCAGTTGATTCAGAACTCTGCAGCGAGAATTCTGACCCGCTCAAGTAGAAGAACTCACATTTCTCCGATCCTTAAAACTCTTCACTGGCTTCCAGTTTCTTTTAGGATCAACTTTAAAATTCTGGTTCTTACTTTCAGATCTATTCATGGTCAGACTCCTTACATCACTGATCTGATCCAGCCTTACACCCCAGCTCGGGCTCTGAGGTCTCTGGATCAGAATCTACTTATGGTTCCTCGCACACGGTTCAGAACCAGAGGAGAGAAATCTTTTCAGGCTGTTGCTCCTAAGCTTTGGAACGATCTTCCTCTCTCTTTGCGCTTGATGGATCTACTGACTCCTTTAAGAAACATCTTAAGACGTTTCTATTTGTTCAGGCTTTTCCTTGATTTTCTGGAACTCCTGTTATGTTATCAGTTTTATCTTGATCTTTAAAGTATATACTTTATTGAATATTGTTTTGATTGTTTAAGCGCTTTGTAACCCTGGTCTAGAAAAGCGCTATACAAATAAGAATTACTTACTTACTTACTTATATTTATTTAGAAATTACTTTTTTTTAAACCTTGTATTCATAACTGTTTTCACTCTTAATATACATTTTTTTTGAGAATTTTTGAAAATAAGTAGAAGTATAAATGTTTTGTCGGTAATCTTTAAATAAAAATAAATTAAAAAAAATTATACAATGTAATCCCAGGCTTTAGAATGTCTAAATAACGATTTTTAAGATTTTTCTGGATAAAACAAATATTATTTATAATAAATATATTCATTAATTTATTCTCCTCCATCATATTAACTCATTTTTCTGTTTGTTTACTATGACAGACCCTGATGACAGAATAGAACCAAAATTATATAAGATATACATTTATTCTTCCCACATTCGGGACATAAACGTGGACACGGCTGCTCACAAAAAATGATTAACTATACAAACACATTATACAATTACAGATAATTAAAAATACAAAAAATAATAATAATAAACACAATGAAACCATAATAAAATAATAATTAATAATGATAATAAACAACTAATAAAATCAAATATGCACAATAAAAAAAAGTAATTCTGAATACATGAACAAAACATCCACAAGTACAAAACTGTGTTATTTACAACACTATTTATGACATTATATTGTTTTATTAAATAATAATCTCCATGAGGAGAATGTGGGAAGCAGAAGCCTTCAGGTTTCCCACATCGCTGATAGTCGAGCCAACAGGTTAAATCCAAAACACAAATTACAAGATTAGACTTTCGTCAAACGTAAACATAAAACAAAGCTCAAGGATGATTTGTAGGACATTGCTCTTTCAAACCTGACCCTCTCGCAGTTCACTTTAATAATGATTTGCCATCTGAAGTTAACTATTGTTTTAACAGAGTCTCTGCTGCCATTTTACTTTCCCCCTCATACAGGAAACCACAGACTCGCCGCTGCGGCAAACACACCTGTGGAAGGAGGAACTACTAAGATTGACTTTTCTTTTTTCACTTTGAACCGACACGACCAGATGTGCTGGCGGGTTAAACCTGACCTGGACACAGCTAACTTGCTCCTCAAACATTTGCTGAGTCGACGGAAAGTCTGGCCTCTGAATAAAGGCTCATTCATAAAAAAGGTTGTTTTAGGTGTGATATAACAGTTTACACAGGTTTAAGTTTAAATTCTGTCTCGAGTGAAGAGTCGTTCACTTATTCCTGTTGGTCTATCCCAGCTACTCGGGGGGAGAGGGAGGGAGGGGGCTTCTTGAAAAGATAACCTGGCACAAAAGTATGCTTTTGGACTGATTGAAAATAATACTAATTTTAAGGATAGTAGTTAAAATCTTTCATATTATTTTTCTTACAAAAGAAACACTATTATATTAAAATAAATAATTTAAAACTATATCATTAGTTCCAACTTATTATAATGTATAATAATTCGCCATATATTGTATAAATATAAATAATTTAGAAAATAAATTATAAAAAAATAAAATAAATATGGGATAAATATCAGGACCCCCCTGTGGCCCCCCTGCATTTTTTTTATCTACTTTATTCTTTCCTTCATGCAGTGGAAAACTGATCGAAATGTTCAAGTATTACCTGCAAAAAAAAGAAGGAAATGACAAAAAATTCTTAAATAAATAAACTTAAATAAACTGACATTTATTGACAGGAATATCTTTGGCGAACCTGCTTCATTGGTTAATAATTAATCCATTCACAAAGGATTTACAACGTGTAATATAATTCGAAAAAAAGTAATGTATTGATGACTATTTTCTTTCTGCTTTGCTCGTGCGACTTGGACTCTTCCCTCCCGCCTTTTTTTTTTGTTCACTCCGTGTATCAGCAGGCGTCACCTTCATCTCACCTAAACTACCACATCAGTTTCCCAGAAGAGATACTCTTATCTCTGTCCCACCCATGTGAGTCAGTCCATCGCTCACAATGGTGAGATATAAATACGGTTACTATTGTCCGAGAAAATCCTCTGCATCCCTCGCTCCATCTTCTTTATTTGGAGCAAAATGGCTCTACTTTTTACTTAAAAAAATGTTTTTCAATGTTATAATAAACCATAAAGTTTATTTTAAAGTAATTTTTTTAAACACTTTTAGTTTTGAATTTATAATTGACTGCTATTAAATGTCCAACTTTTCCTAAGCTCATTGTATAAGACACTCACTAATGATGGCACTTATTCACCCACGCTGCAGGAAGGAGAGATTCCACCTCTTCTACTCAATACTATGTATTGCTGTTGTTATATTTATCATTATTTATATTAATTGTCTTTATTTATTTTTATTATTTTTATTAATTGCTGTGACAACTTTCTGATGTGGAAAGAAAAAAGGAAATTATTTAAATCAAATGTCCTTTTTGTCTTTGTGTTAAGCCTTTTTACCGACCCTTTTTTCCCACTTTGTCCCACTTATTTTGTCTTTGTTCCCCTTAAGACAATTTATATTTGAATAAACTAAAAGTTGCACTGTATAGCATTGTAAATATAACATCATATTTCAACTTAGATCACCTTTCAGATCGTTTTTTATAATAATCTCGAGATCTTTCTATTTATTTTTGCTTGCACAGCAAACAGTTTTTTTTTATTGTCTTAATATGACGCTTGTTTTTTTAAGGATTGGTTTCTGTGGCCCTTTATTGAAAATAACCCTGTTTCCACCTGTGCATACGTGTTCAAGTTTAAAACCTTTTTCATCATGTAAAGATCACAACTGGCTGATGCAATTCTCTTCCGGGATGTGACGCTCAGAGTGAGATCTGATCGTCTTCTTCTGCCGTGTGAAGCGAACAGATATGGTATCTTTCTCAAAACACGCTCGGGTGCTGGGCAAGGCTACGAATAACTTTTTGACTGATCGTTGATGACGTGGGAGTTCATGCTGCTGCAGAGGTGATCATTTTCTCACCTTTTAATTATTAAAAAATATATATATATTACTAAAAATAACTCATAAATAGCGACTATATCATTTTCTGAGCAAATCACTTGTCAAGGGATTTTTTTTAGCGAATGAAAGCAAAACACTGACATCTAGTGGTCAATATGGAAACAACAAGGCAGTAACGTAAAAAAATATTTATTGGACACATTTTCATCGTCTCTAGATCTGTATCAACGAGCCAACCTTCAGTGAGCGGGTCTGAAGGGGAACGGGATCCCGGTCATAAAAGTTTGAGCGGGGAACTGGGCGTGCGAGGGGGCGAGAGGTGCGTGTGGGGGGTGTGAGGGGATCGGGGAGTGACCCGCATGTGGACTGAAGGCCAGCGGTGGAGTGTGGATGTTGTTGTAGTAGATGACTGGACCCGACAGAACCAGCTGAAGCAAACTGGATAGACACATACACAGAGAGATTAAATTGAATGTTTCAATAAAGATAAATTATTTGTGGAAGCAGATAAAACTGGACATAAAGTTTCATAGTTTTAGGTAAGAAACTGATTTTAAAAATATTGTTACTCAAAGTCTCATAGTGAACTAAATCTCAGTCTGAAATGTCTAAGTCTTGTTTTTTAAACATTGAAGAGATTGAAAACATTTCATTAACCCTTTGTTCTCAGGCCTTCTGGTCACCTTGACCCTGAGATAATACAAGGGTTAAATGTCAACTAATCTGAAAACCTAAATCTCAGCGAAAAAGAGGCTACGAGAGCGAAGTACATTATGATGTAATAATTGGCTTCACTCCTCCAGCCAGCTGTAATCACGCCTCGCTTTGTTTATACAACGAGTCCCTTGGAGGTGGAGACTTCTGGGATTGATGACGATTGGTGACAAACCTTGATGTTTGACCAATCACAGCAGAGTGGGCGGGGTTAAGGTAAACAAGATTTAATCTACAAAAAAATGAGTGTTTTTCAGTGGGCAGAGCTTCAACACATTTTCTATTGTTAATATTTCAATGAAAAGAGAGTTTTGTTCAAACAGACACATACTGATGAATACAATAGAGTCCAACATCTATTTAAGACACACTTAAATCAACAGTTGAACGTTAAGATTCTTCTTAAGCAGTAAGTAAAATAAAACAAAGGCTTACTTGTTGTGTGGAAGGCGGGAACAGATGGAGCGAAGGTCTTCTGCAGAGACAAACGACAGAACTGTTGTTTAATAAAACAATTCGTATTTAAATTATTTAAATTTTTTCCGATTGATTTCATTTTGAACAATTTTCGACTCATGTATTTTAACAACAGTAGTTCATTTTCATATTATTAAGAGACTTCAAGATCTTGTTTCAAGTGTTCATGCACAAAATTGGTAAAGGTGAAACCGAGAATGGCATTGCAGTTCCATTATTTTAACACTAGGGGGAGCCAGAAACTCTACTTAAAATCCTAGGGATTCGGTGTTTAACCTGCCCTCACCTCGGGAGCAGAGCAGAGCTCCGTTGGCCATGGCCACCTGCAGAGCCTGGGCCAGTCGATCCAGAGCCAGCTGCGACGGATGGTGAACGTCGGACGACGACGTGTGGATATGTTTATCCGCCTGGTCCAACAGTCGGGAAAGGTCGGAGGTCAACGAGGCCAGGGACTCCAGCTGCAGCAGCGCGAGGCGTCCAAAGAGGCCTTTTTCGTTCAGTATGTTGGGCAGAAGCATCATGACCTGAGGAAGAAGACGTTTTTAATAAACGATACAAACAGATTTAAACTTCATTTACCTGTAAAACACTGAGGTGGAGCCCCGAGAAAAGGGGGCCGACCTCCGGCTCGCTCCCGGCGCTGCCGTTCGTCAACCCTTTCTTGTAGCGCTTATACACCAGCGGCGCCTTGACGCACCAGCGCATCAAACCTCCTAGCGGCGTGGCCTCCAGGGAGCTGATTGGCTGGCTGCTGGGGAGAGGCGCGTTCAGGAAGCTGATCAAGACAACGTGAGGATCTTCTTGGATCCACGACACGATCATCTGGAGTAACTCTAGAGGGGGGGTCAGCTCCTCTGTCGGGGAGGAAAAGGAAGCAATGATAACGATTCTGTTTCACAGATGATCACGTGATCTATCAAATTACCCGACGTGAGGTCGTAGAGCGTGGTGACGGCGGCGATGAACTGGCAGCAGAAGCGAGGACTTGAGCTGTGGATGTTCTGAAGGGTGGACACTGAGCCCGGTAACATGCTGCAGTAGTCGTCCACCAGCACCTGAGCCAGCCGCACACAGTACACTCGATGGGTTCTCTGGGAGGAGAAATCACGACATTAGGACTGAATTATAAAAGCAATGACTCTGTGATTTGACCACTTATCCATTTAACTAAATAAAAAATGTTGTATTTTAGGTGAAAAGGCGGATGATATACAGTATCCAAAAAAATCCAAAAGTCTTTCTTATCATTTATATTTTTCACAGACATGGAAATTAAAAAAATGGCTTTCACGAATCCAAAATAAAACCAACATTTTAGAATTATTAAGCATTTGTAACCAAAATATAGTTAAACATTTCCAAAGAAAGTGAACGACTAGTGAAGTTATATATATGTTTATATTATCTTGTCTTACATATAATAATAATAATAATAATAATAATTTATTGTATACAATATTGATTGCTGGTTATTTTATGTTATATTCATTTTAATTTATGTATTTAGTTTTATGGTAATGCGTCTTGTTTTATTTATGTATATATAGTATTTTATTGTATTTATTTAATTCATATTATTTCATTTTTATATTATTTAAAGCCACCACAAAAAATGCATTTACAACACTGGGATATATAGTTTTCTGACTCTGATGTTGTTTATATTAAAACCATTTCACCCAGTCTTCTTTATACAGTTTTCTTTCATCTTAATTTATAGGCAAGTCTCTCCATTGTGTCTGTGGTTTTAGTGTCTTAATCCACTGACTCACTTTAGTAGTTGGTTTTAACCAGTCGTTCGTTATGCCTTTCTTCCTCTTTTTGTACAATCCCCTACAAATGTCCAAGATATTTCCCAACACCACTTGTATTTTCCATTCAATTCCACGTCTAAATTGGAGTCACTTCCCCATTTCCTTTCCCCCACATATTCTATAAATATAATGTAGTTTTGTTTCTTTATTGCAAAAAAAAAGTGTCTTTTATCTGCTTGATTTAGAAAAACTATATATGCAGTTCCAATTCTCACGGGAACGCTCACCTGTAACCACGTCGCAGCGCATTCCAAGATGGGAACTCTACCGACAGCGACTGCCATGGAGACCAGCTTGCTCAGCAGACCCATGCGGCTCTCGTCCGCCTGGTTCCCCTGGAGGTTGAAGAGCGCCGAGAACATGAGCTGCCGCACAGCGTCGCGACTCTGCTCCTGGAAGCAGCTGCACATGATCTCCAGGAGCTGGAGTTCCTGCAGGGCACTCATCCTCTGGAAGACAAATAAATATAGTTCAACTGAGAAGTAGGTTTCATGTGGTCCTCATGAGGCCACAGTTCAACTATAAAAATGATCAGTTACAAATGCTTCTGATGGCCATCAATGTTATTATTTCACTCATTTTAGCAGAAAAATATCTTTATTTGAAGACCCTTTCTCTTTTTTCTTCTTGTTCTCTCCCCTTTTTGGGGGGAATGTTTATGAAAATAACAGATTACACATCATATTGCTACATTTTATGTATTTAAAATCAAATATTGCACAGCAAAACAACAAATTTAGTTTATTTTACGATTTCATGGCATAATAAAACTTGTTGCAAAATATGTTAATTAATATGTAAATTAAAATAAATTGAAAATTAAATGTGGAGGTGTTGAGTGTGGATGTTGTTATAGTAGATGACTGGACCAGACAGAACCAGCTGAAGCAAAACTTCAAAAAAACACACATAGAAAGACCAACGTTTAAGAAATGAATCAAATCAAATGTTCTAATAAAGACAAATTATTTGTATAAGCAGATAAAATTGGACATAAAGTTGAATTCCTTCCTCTTTTGTAGAATCCCCTACAAATTTCCAACACATATTCCAACACCACGCATATTTTCAACGTTTAATTCCACGTCTTATTCGGAGTCACTTCCCCACTTATTCTTTAAATAAAATGTAGATTCCTTTCTTTATTGGAAAAAAAATATAAAGTATTTTACCTGCTTGATTTAGAAAAAAATATATAGGCAGTTCAAATTACCTAGCGTGCAATCAAAGGGTTAAGTTTTTCCCATCATATTGAATCTTTTATTTGTCCCTTCTTCAGAGTTCCTACAGCTCAAAGCATTCAAGACATTGTAAGACTTTTTAAATACCATTTAGATTTAAATTTAAAAACAATTTGACAATCAATCAAAGCAGAAGAATTACAAAAATAAAAACACATTCCTTGATTTTCTGGAACTCCTGTTGTGTTATCAGTTTTACCTTGATCTTTAAAGTATATACTTTATTGAATATTGTTTTGATTGTTTAAGCACTTTGTGACCCTGGTCTGGAAAAGCGCTATATAAATAAAAATTACTTACTTACTTACTTAATTACAAAGATTTGGGGACAAATGTTTATTTTAAAATAAAGTAAACATGAGTTTTTTTCCACGGAAAAAAACTTGATTTTTAAAAGAATCCTGCATAAAATACACAATGCCTCATGAACATAAGAAAATAATCAATGAATAAAAAGTCTTTTTTTAAAAGCTTACTTATAATGTGTCATCACAGCGTTGAAAAATAAATAAATATATACATTATGATTCGAATTTAAACCTTGTATTTAGATACATTAATTGAATGCCTTTTGAAAGTTTGAATTTTTCTTTCTTTTGGCTTGACAGGCCCTTCCTTACATCAATCAAAGTATATATTGTGGTGAAGAAATCTTACTGCCCGTCCTTGAAGTAGTCAAGTTAAATAAACTAATGCATGTGGTGTTGTTGTAAGATTTTAAAAACAAAAAAGATTGTCTAACCCTTGCTGTTGCGTTTCTGTCCTTGGGTGAGTGCAGGATGAACTCCTCCACCAGGTCTAGGGTTTTGGCATCGACCTGAGGGGGTTGTCTGCCCGACTGGACCAGATTGCTGATGTAGATGTCCAGGTGGTAAAGAAGCTCCTTGGCAGCACTGAGAACATCTCTGGGCAGCAGCGACTGGCGGATGTCACCCATCTCCACCTGAATCAAAAATAAGAATAAACCATGAGTCATTTCTTGGATTATATCCCAAATAATAATAATTCGAATTAAAACACAATGAAAACACGTCAGTATTTTGATAAATTATTTTCTTGAAGATAAAAAAAAATGCATACATCAAAACGATGTTTACAACAAAAGACAACAATTCAAGGGCAAAAAATAATTTTATCGTTCAATTCATGTAAACCACGATTTATCATTGCATTCAAAATGTGTTCTCGTCGCAGTTATACTTAAATTTAAGCTTTTTAAAGCGATATTTGGGTTTAAAATACAGATTTGTTTTACTTTTACTTTGAGCTACACTTGCTCCACAGCTACTGTTAGCCTCTGCTAGGTGGAGAAACGGTTTCTGTTACAGTAAATATCAGGTTAGGAACCATAAAAATTGCATTTTAAAATGAAGCATGTGAAAACTTACCTAGTAGAAAGATTGTTAACAGATAAATGAACCGGTCAGGATGATAGAGTGGACTTACAAGCAACGACGTCCGCTCACTTCCGGTTTGACGGCAACCGAAGAGGGACAAAAAAAGGGCAAATCGCAATAAACACCCTTTGTGTTAACGTTGATAGATGTCATAATAATTTGAGTGAATTAATGATGTAAAAAAAACAGCAATAATAATATTATAAATAATATTTAATACATTAATAGTTTTGCTTATATTTTACATTTAGGACAGTTATTTATTACTTAACATCAAGAAATATAACAATTATTACCATGTATTTCATTTCATTGTATGTCCCTAAATTATCCTCATAATAATAAATAAATAATATACTTTAATGATCTCCGCAGAGAAATGCACATTCTTAGCAGCGACAGTATAGAGCTTAAACTGTTTTGCACATGTAAAATAAAAAATCTTTTGTCATTTCAAACGCTTAAAATAACGAGTTTGGGTGAGACCATTTGGTGAATTTTAATTTGTTTATCATGATTTATTTTTTTGGCAGGTTTCAAACGATGAGAAAACGCCTTTTTTTGCACACAAAGCTACTATGGTTATTTTTAATCTACATTATAATAAACTTGAATTGTGATAAAAAAAAAAAGCGAACTTCTCGTTCGTCTTAATGGCTCAAGGTACCCTGAAGTTCTGCAAGAAGTCCTAAATTTAGGTTTATATACCAAAATGCAGATCAGATACGTCTGAACAGTTATTTGTAAAATATATAACACAGAATGGAATATCTCAATTGTCAAAGATCAACATTGTTCTGACAGTGCAGTGGAAGGACAGTCTGTTCAGTCTCTCTACACCCCCGGCAGCAAACAATTCACACAATGAAACACATGCAATTTGGAATGAAAACAAAGAAAATAAAATAAACAATATGAATCAAATAAATCACCTGGATAAATAAAAAAGGAATAAAAAATAATTACAGCAAAAATACAATTAATTCACACTGCAAACTTAGATTTTGGACTTGATTTAACTCTGTAATGTGACATAATAACATAAAATAATTGTCCAACATGAGTCTGAATAGAGAATAAATGGTTGGAATTAAAGGTTTAGAATCTTTTCATTGACACAAGTACATTCAAACAATTTAAAACATGACATTAAACCTTTAATACTGACTAAACACACTATACTTAGTAATGTAATGTAATATAAGTAATAAGTAATGGATATTTTCAATTACTTATTACTATTGGAGAAAAAAAATGCAACATTGACAAACAACCCAATATTTTCGATAGGAATTAAATCAATATTTTACGACAGGATACATTTTTAATTAAATAAGAGGGAGAAAATAAACGAATTGTTAACATGCATTTAAACGGGTTTAAAACCGGTTGAAATACTGTATATATTTATATTTTAAGTAATTCTTATTTGTATACACATGACAGTGAAGCAGCTTTAGGCAGCTTTAATAAAAGTATACAGGTTTTAGTGACAGAAAATAGTGTCGCTTGTAGAAACTGTATATGACAACCTGAAAAGAATAAAAAAATAAATCTAATCCCTTCTGAGGTCAGCGGGGGCGCGCTTGTCGGCAACGCGCGCGGCCGATGAGGCGGAAACAGCGGCGCGCGCGCTCCCGACAACAGCACTTCAGACTTTGCACTTTTCTCCAGTGGTCCCGTCGAGCGCAGCAGCAAAGATGACCATCAACACTGTGACCAAAGGAGGCTGGCAGCGCGAACAAATGGCGTGTTTCCGGAAGGTAAGCTCGCATCTCGAGATGATGGATCAGTTGAATCCACACAACAACAACAACAAAAAGTCGGTGTTTTATTTTGAGTTTTTTTTATCAAAAGTGAGTTTTTCTCGTTGATAAAAGATGGAGAAAGTGATCGTGGCCATGCAGGACCCCGACATGGGGATGAAGATGAGGAACCAGAGGCTGCTCATCACCGTCATCCCACACGCCATGACAGGTGCTGATGAGAGAGATGATGAACTTCTATTTGGAGATCCCCACCACCCCCTTCCTCCTCCTCTTCACGTGTAATGCACTAAATAATTTAGAAAGAGAAAGTTTCTCATCTTCTGCCGTCTCTGGTGTCGACAGGGCAGGACATCATCCAGTGGCTGGTCCATAAATACAACATCCAGGAGGAAGGTAGGTCTCCAGAGGAAGCCAGGTGTTGCCAGGATATGGTGTTTTTTCCACCTGGAGTGTTTCCAACCAAGAGGTGAAGCACCTGCAGGGCCCGAGGTTTGATTGAATCCACCGGTGGAGACGTGACCCCGGGAGAACCCCCCCCGATGACTAATTTAGAAGTCCTCTGGTGAGCGAGGGCTGGAGAAGGGGAAAGTGCAGAGTCAGGTCTCCAGGAGGAGCGAGCCCGAGAGTTTATTAAAATGCATGGCAAGGCTTTTTTTTTGAAGCTTCTGTCACTCATGGACGAGGAGATGATTCATCACTTCATCGCCAGGAAACACTTCAAAACATGAAGTTTAAAGTTTCACCGCAGTTTGCTTCTGTGATAAGATGCATCGTCAGCGTTATCTTCTTTAATTCACATTATCAAGAGATGATTTTATTCAGTAAAAATATTGATTTAAACAGTTTTTATTGTAAATTATGTGACATTGACATACACAGTTAAACAGAGGAATAGACAAACATCTTTTTAACACATTTAACCTCTTTTTTCTTTTAATTTTTAACCATAAACACACAATTAATAATGCAATAAAATACTGTATGGGTCATTCTACGAAACCAGTTCATGCGCTTTGTGACCCTGGTCTGTGAAAAGTGCTTTACAAATATAAATTACTTACTTAATTTCTTTTCTTTTTCTAATCACAGCCTCTTAACTGTATTAATGTGGCCGTCATGAGGTCCAAACTCACAGTTAGTTTTTCTATTATTTGAAACTTATCTCTAAATAGGACTGTATGGTTTTTGCTTCAGAAGTTTTGTCATTTTTAAAGAGATTTAAGGGAATGTAAAAAAAAAAAAAAAAAAAAATCATTGATAAATAAGTGCTTTTATATCATTTATTTTAGATATAAAATAATAATTGTATCATATTTAGCTTGATTTTATTCATTCATTTTGTTCTTTCCGCTCCTTTTTCACTTAATGGCCCCTCACAACAGCCGCTATGTAAAATGTGGCCCCTGACGAAATTTAATTTAATACAAGTGATTTTTCTTTTATTTAATTTTGTTTCTTTTTTTTTACACCTGGTAACACATTCAATTTGAGATACAGTGCATAATGATATTCAATGTTTTTTATTCATAAAAATGGCTTCTAATTTTACATTAAATTTAATTTTTATTTGGATCTTTTCAGAATTGAGATTGAACTACAAAATGTGTTACAAGATGGTGAATTTCTACTGCTATCACTGACTAGCTTACCTAACTAGTCAACGAAAAAAATAATCTTCGAAATCATTTCCTCTTCGATAAAGTGATTCTATGACCAAGCTTAATCATTCTTCTAACTACCAAAGAGTTCAAAATAACTTACCCGGGAACTTGTCTGCTCGAGACCTTGGCTCCTGAAAAGGTTTTCAATGTTGCCTTTCAATCTGTGATGTCGGTTAAAGAAACAGTGTCTATGTAATACCAAGAAAATGGACAGGACTGGATAGATTTACCCAAATGTTAAGAACATATCTTGATACTTTTAATTCTGAAGTACAAGACTAAGGACTATGATGTTTGCTGATGATATAGTCACTTGTATGTGGGGACATTAGAGGAAGTGTGATGTTGTGTTCGAGTATTGACCGAGATCAAGAAGAGAGTGCAGCCAGAGAGGACAATATCTACGTAGGAACACCTGAAAGTGGGTCATTGTTTTATTCATCATGTCGTGTCCTACTTCAGCGTTTGTTATTACTGTTTAATACCACAGTTATAGACGTGTATTAATAAACATCCATGTTGTCCCCGCAGAGGCTCTTCACCTCGGGATGATGCTGGTCCGGTACGGCTACATCTACCCCCTCAAAGAACCCAGATCCCTCGTGATGCGCCCGGACGAGACCCCGTACCGCTTCCAGGTGTCGTTCGAATCCTTGCTAGACATCGAAACCTACGACCCTTCCACCCACCTGTCACTCCTAGAATCCTCATCCTTGCTTTTTTAATTTCCCCCAGACTCCGTACTTCTGGACCAGCACGCGATGGCCCGCCACGGAGCTGGACTACGGTGAGGAAACAAACTTGAGACTTAAACTTTAAATTGACACATCTTTTATCGCCCTCTAGCGATCTACCTGGCCAAGAAGAACATACGAAAACAAGGGGAGCTGATGGAGTACGAGAAGGTGTTTTATTTTATTTTTTGGCTCGGATTTGGTCCCTTTTTTTCGAGTGTTAACAAACCCTCTCCTGGCTCCAGGAGCGCTACAGCGTGCTACACAAAAGAATCAACCACCAGTGGGACTTTG